>NC_090340.1:57545445-58858778 GCF_035084215.1 Heptranchias perlo | reverse complement strand
AAAAGTATAAACTTGACTAGTATGATAAATGGGTTAGTGTCCTTTGGGAATAGTTGCTCACTAACCTACAACCAAATGGGATCTTTCAGCGGTATTTTAAAGGTTATGGAAAGGTCAACTATGATAATCTGAAACGCATATAAATGTACTTTCAGCAACCCATGGGAGATGTTGGGGTTTAAGCTAAAAGATCAAACTAATGAAGTGAGGTGGAATAATGAAAACTATGTTTGGTGATAAATGTTTTCGGCATAATAATCACCACGTGCCTGCTAGTGGGTGTAAATGACCTTGTATTCTGCATAAAAAAAGCATTTTACTTTGATATTGAATGTCGCTTAATCTTTGAAACAATTACTCCTTAGGGCACAACAAACGTCAAAAATATTCAATGAGACATCAGTGTAATGTGAGTGGAGTCTTGGGAAAAGAGGTTGAAATGATTTCCTTGTCTTTTACTTTTCTTTAAAAGGGCGTTTTTTTTGTTGTTGTTGTTGTCATTCAAAGTGAGATTAAGATCAGTTTTGTACAGATTGGCACTGCATGGGTCAGCGTAAAATTTGACTTTGGACTAGGTGCTAAATTTTTACAAAAGCAAGACGAACCTGAAAGGGGAACGAAAGCCCACGGAGGTTACTTTCTGTTCAAAGAATTCCTCTCGAGGTTTAATTTCCTCTGTGCGGTATTTTTAGCACATTGGTTAACACGTTCGTCTTAAATTCCTGTCTGTGCTATTTTAATGTAGCTTTTAACTCATTTCTTTTGAGAAGCCCCCTAGTTCCCAATGTGAGTTGACTTCAAAACTTGCATCCTAGCTTTCAAATCGCTCGATGACTTTAGTGATCTCCTTCCTCGTGTGCCTTCCGTTTCACTAAAATCACCTCGATTTTAAAAATCTCATCTTTGTTTTCAAATCCCTCCATGGTTTCACCCCTCCCTATCTCTGTAACCTCCTCCAGCCCTACAACCCTCTGAGATCTCTGCCCTCCTCCAACTCTGGTCATCGGTCCACCATTGGTGGCCATACCTCCAGCAGCCTAGGATCCAAGCTCTGGAATTCCACTGTAAACTTCTCCGCCTCTCTACATCTCTCTCCTCCTTTAAGACGCTCCTTGAAACCTACCTCTTTGACCAAGCTTTTGGTCACCTGCCCTAATATCTCCTTGTGTGGCTCGTACCAATTTTATTTTGATAACGCTCCTGTTAAGCGCTTTGGGACGATTTACTACAATAAAGTTGTTTTTGTCATTACCGCTTGTCCCCTGCTCCCTTCCACTCCATATTGATGGCTGCATGCTCAGCCACCACATTCCTGTCCTCTGGAACTCCCTTCTAGTTCTCTCCACCTTACTGCCTCTATTGCTGCTTTCAAAAGCCTCCTGAAAACCCTTTCTCTTCAACTGTGCATTTGGCCCGCCTCCAACTCCATCCTGGGCCTCTCTGCTTTCCGCTCTGCCTCCTGCTTTATGTGGACTGTTTCTTTTCCTTAATGTAAGCACTTTGAGGTGCCCTCCTGCATATGCACAGTGCTAGAAAGTACAAGTTGCTGTTAATGACTATCTGGAAAAGTATGTAAAGAAAAGTAAACGCTAGGGGGGTAATTTTCACAAGTTTGTGCTCCTAGGTACAAAAAGTAATCGAAAAGGCGAGTGGAATATTGGCCTTTATCTCAAGAGGGTTGGAATACAAAGAGGAAGTTATGCTTCAGTTGTACAGAGCTCTAGTTAGACTCCATCTGAAGTATCGCATTCAGTTCTGGGCACCACACCTCAGGAAGGATATATTGGCCTTGGAGTGGGTACAGCACAGATTCACCACTCTGATACCAGGGCTCAAGGGTTAACTTATGAGGACAGGTTGCATAAACTTGGTTTGTATTCCCTTGAACTTAGATGGTTGAGTGGTGATCTAATTGAGGCGTTTAAGATGATTAAATGATTTGATAAGTTGGATAGGGAGAAATTATTTCCTCTGGTGGGGGAGTCCAGAACAAGGGAATATAAATTTAAAATTAGAGCTAGGCCATTCAGAGGTGATGTCAGGAAGCACTTCTTCACACAAAGGATAGTGGAAATCTGGAACTCTCTCTCCCAAAAAGCTGTTAAGGCTGGGTCAATAAAAAATTTCAAGACTGAGATCGATAAATTTTTATTAGTTAAGGGTATCAAAGGATATGGATCAAATGAAGTTGAGGTGCAGATCAGCCATGATCTAATTGAATGGTGGAACAGGCTCGAGGGGCTGAATGGCCTCCTCCTGTTCCTATGTTCCAAGCAGGGAGTCTGGCACTGTTGGAATTTTGGACACCCACTACGTGTTATTTTATCACCATTCTGTTGATGTCACTAATGGGAACCAGCCTCTTGCATTCCACGATGCATAGAGTCATAGAATCATAGAATGACACAGCACAGAATGCGGCCACTCAGCCCATCGTGCCTGTGCCGGCTCTTTGATGCCCTTCATTTTAATAGGGGATGGTACTCTGTAACTACCTGATCTTGGAAAGCTCTCCACCAGCTGAGTAGGCAACACTACACCACCACTAGAGTTTGTTCCCTAGTTCAGCCACTCTGGATCAACGCCCAGGCTGGTCTGAAGTACCAGTCCCCATTCAAACTAAGGGAATTGCTCTGAGATGCAGGGAGTCTTCTCCCAGCCAGTGGTGTCACCAGAGTGGCTCTGGAAAGGAAACCTGTATGGTAAGTGCACTGACAGTATTGGAAAAAGGCAATATCATAGAACCACAGAATCCTACAGCACAGAGGAAGGCCATTCAGCTCATCGTGCCTGTGCTGGCTCTTTGAAAGAGCTGTCCGATCAGTATCCACTCTGCTGCTCTTTCTCCATAGCCCTGATAAATTTTTCCTTTTCAAGTATTTATCCAATTCCCTTTTGAAAGTTATTGTTGAATCTGCTTCAACCACCCTTGCAGGCAGCGCATTCCAGATCATAACAACTCGCTGGGTAAAAAAAAATTCTCCTCATCTCCCCCCTGGTTCTTTTGTGAATTATCTTAAATCTGTGTCCTGTGGTTACCGACCCTCCTGCCAGTGGACAGACATAGTAATCTTTCAGGAATTTCATTTCTCCACCATTGGCGGCCGTGCCTTCAGCTGTCTAGGCCCTAAGCTCTGGAATTCCCTCCCTAAACCTCTCTGCCTCTCTACCTCTGTCTCCTCCTTTAAGTCTCTCCTTAGAACCTACCTCTTTGACCAAGATTTTGATCATGTCCTTATATCTCTTTATGTGGCTCGCTGTTAAATTTTGTCTGATAATGCTCTTCTGAAGTGCCTTGGGGTCCTAAATAAATACAAATATCAAAGGCTCTATATAAATAGAAGTTGTTGTTGATGTACTTTTAAAAAATGCCATTATGACACAGGGGAGTTGAGTACAAAACAGTTGATTGAAAACCAGGCCCACCAATTAGGACCTTTGATCGACCTGCTCCCCTGCGTTCTCCTACGCAGTTCAGGGGTTTGTCAATTACTGGATATTTCAGGCACTCCTTAACTTGTGTGGCCGTTCAAGCCAGGACTGACTCCATGAATGGTGTCTGTACAACAGAACACTTCATTCTCAGCTGACGACCTGCTGAATCAGCTGACTGGTTGACTCTACATCATGTGTAAAAGGGTGTAAAAGACCCAATTGGAACTTAATGGAGTTTGAAAGACTCCTAGATTGAATTCAAGAAAAGGCTTGTCATCTGGTAATGGTCTCTCTCGAACATTCAGCCTCCAACCTCTCACTCTCTATTGCAATCTCTTTTGTCTCTGTAATTTACCAAAACTCTTATAGTCATTGCGCCTCTGAACTTTCTCCTTTTGATCCTTCTGAACTCCAATTATGTTTTCCTACATGTTGATCCTCTTCCCTGGATCTTCACAGTCTTGAAATCAAGACTCATCGCGTTGTCCCCTACTCTGATCTCATTCTTCCTCAGGACACCAGACTATGAATCTCCTTTTCCCACTTAGTCTTTTCTTTTTCCATTAATCTTCAAGGAATTTACGCCCGAGTTTGTTATCCCTAAACCACATCCTGATTTACCTCATTTTCTCTCCTACTCTTCAGTGTGTTCAATGACCCTTGACCTTGGTTGTCATGCAATCTGAATCAGAAATATAACACTAAAGGGCACGTACAGGTTGCAGGGCTTCTAAAGTTGTCAGTCAGGATGTGGGCATGTGCAATATTCTATTATAAAAGGAAATATCAGCTCGCGGATGTAAAACATTCCAACATACCGCTAGATTAAGAAAAGTGCACAATAGTGCGCTGTTTGCTGTCTGTAGGCTGAAATAGGCTGTAGGGTTTTGAGAGAGTAGATAAGGAGAAACTGTTTCTACTGGCAGGAGGGCCGGTAACTAGAGGACACGGATCTAAGATAATTGGCAAAAAACACCAGGGGGAAGATGAGGAGAGTTTTTTTTTAACGCAGCAAGTTGTTATGATCTGAAATGCACTGCCTCAAAGGGTGGCGGAGGCAGATTCAATAGTAATTTTCAAGAGGAAATTGGATAAATACTTGAAAAGGAAAAATTTGCAGGGCTATGGGAAAAGAGCAGGGGAGTGAGATGAATTGGTCGCTCTTTCAGCCAGCCAGCACAGGCATGATGAGCTGAATGGCCTCCTTCAGTGCTGCATGCTTCTATAATTCTATGATATAGGAGAGTAGAGATGTCAATGAAAAAAGAATTAGACAGAAGTGGAGTTTCAAGTGTATTAAGGACCATCCTCATTCCAGTGAATGAAGGAAGGGAATATGTAGGTTGAACATACATTAAACACCTATTTTTATGTTTTTTTCAGTTGAACATCACCTTCCCAAAAAAGACATTAATGTGTTGGAGAGAGTGGAGAAAGGCAGCAAGACTGATCCCAGGTGCGAAGAGGTTGAGCTATGAGGTAGAAGTTTGGATCTCTCTTCCGCAAACGACAATTGATACTAGCTCAATTGCTAAATTTAAATCTGTGATAGATAGCTTTTTGGCAACCAAAAGTATTAAGGGATGTGGGCCAAAGGCAGGTATATGGAGCTAGATCACAGATCAAATGGCGGAGCAGGCACGAGGGGCTGAATGGCCTACTCCTGTTCCTATGTTCCTATGATAAGATTGGAAAGGTTGCCTACATACAGTCATTGCACTCCAAAAGTAATTAATTGTGGACCGGTTCTTGACTGAGGCAGAGATCACATCATATAGAAGAAAAGTGGCTCGATAACACTCGGTCCATGTGATCGCCCAGACTGATTTTGATCGCCTGAGAGGAATGTACCAGGATATTTTTTTTTCCCTCATTGGCCCTGGGTTGTCCTCTTTTTTTTGCCTCTCCAAAGGGATTACTCGACTTAAATATGAAAATGGGGGTGCTTCGCTGGCTCTCAGACCCCGATTGCAATCCTCAGGTAAAAATGTGCGGAGCAGGCGCCATGCATGCTCTATCCGTTTCTATCAGGCATTGTGCGGCCTAACCAGGGTTCCTTAAATGGTCGCTCCGTAAAAAGCCCAAAAATTGCTTTGGGAGAATTCTTGTGAGGCCAGGAGGTGCGGGAGTGCTCTCTGAGTTCCCTTAATGAACACACATTGATGTTCCATTCATGAGGGAACATTTAAACACCAGCTCTTTACTTTTTATTTGACCTCTGCAATCCCAGTAGATATTTTCCCATCCTCACTAAGTAGACTATCCAACAGAGCATGAAACACTCCAAATCATATTCACACCTGCCTTCAGCTGCACTGTGTACGTGTTTTACTTCTTTAGAGTCCAGTATTTCAGTATCAGATAGCTAATAACCTTGTAGCAGGCTGCACCAACAAAGCATTGATGATTTGTTCTAAAATTGTTCACAGAAACTCTATCAAAGACTGCTAAAGTAACTTTAAGATACTGCCTGTCAGAACCAGTGTCCTGAATACTTTAAAGTGTAGATGTTAACACTTTATAACCTACCCTCCCCAGATCCTTGCATGCCAATATCATTAACCTATCTCTACCCTCTGGTATTGTCCTGATGTCCTTCAAACAAGCATTGTTATTCTCCTAAAAAAACACATTTGATCCTCCCATCATCTATGATAAAATTGGGGAGTGCTGCACTGTCAGAGGTGCTGTCCTCCAGATGACACATTAAACCAAGGCCCCATCTGCCCTCTCAGGCGGGCATTAAAGATCCCATGACACTATTCGAAGAAGAGCAGGGAAGTTCTCCTGGCCAATATTTATCCCACAACCAACATCAATAAAATAGATTATCTGATCATTTATTCATTCTATTTGTGGGACGTTGCTATCCGCAATTTGGCTGACACGTTTCCTACATTACAATAGTGACTACACTACAAAAGTACTTTCAAAAGGCAAATGGTATGTTGGCCTTTATTACAAGAGGATTTGAGTATAGGAGTAAAGATGTCTTACTGCAATCATATAGGGCCTTGGTGAGGCCGCACCTAGAGTATTGTGTACAATTTTGGTCTCCCTACCTAAGAAAGGATGTACTCGCCATAGAGGGAGTGCAATGAAGGTTCACTAGACTGATTCCTGGGATGACGGGATTGTTGTATGAGGAGAGATTGAGTAGACTAGGCCTGTATCCTCCAGAGTTTAGAAGAATGAGAGGTGATCTCATTGAAACATACAAAATTCTTACAGGGCTCGACAGGGTAGATGCAGGGAGGATGTTTCCCCTGGCCGGTGAGTCTAGAACCAGGGGTCACAGTCTCAGAATAAGGGGTAGGCCATTTAGGACTGAGATGAGGAGAAATTTCTTCACTCAGAGGGTGGTGAATCTTTGGAATTCTCTACCCCAGAGGGCTGTGGAGGCTCAGTCACTGAGTACATTCAAAACAGAGATCGATAGATTTCTAGATATTAAAGGCGTCAAGGGATATGGGGACAGTGCAGGAATATGGCATTGAGGTAGAAGATCAGCCATGATCTTGTTGAATGGCGGAGCAGGCTCGAGGGGCCGGATGGCCGACTCCTGCTCCTATTTCTTATGTTCTTCTTACATACTTAATTGATTGTAAACCACTTAGAGACATCCTGAGGTCTTGAAAGGTACTAAATACAAATCTTTTCCCTCCCTCCCTCCCTATGCCCTCACTCGCATCCTTCACTCCTCCGGCTCTTTCAAGCCCCTATCCTCTGTATCTCCCAATCAAAATCCCTTTGCTTTGCCTCCTCCTTCTCTGCTCCTGAAGACCTATTTTTCTTTCCAACCACTCTTTCAGTGCTACTCCAACCCTTCTACCTGTCCATGTCTCTCCTGCCCAGTGTCCATTTTATTCTTCAATCTATACAGTGCTCCAGGACCTCTTTCTGAAGTGGGGAGCATTATATAAATGCAAGTTGTTGTTATTGCTGATCAGTAATCCCCTAACTCGCACCAAGTCCCATCATCCATCACCCCTGTGCTCGCTGACCGACTTTGGCTTCTGGTCCGGCAACGCCTCGATTTTAAAATTCTCATCCTTGTTTCTCCATGGCCTCACCCCTCCCTATCTCTGCAACCTCCTCCAACCCTACTCCACTCCGAGATCGCCGTGCTCCTCCAGTTCTGGTCTCTCGTACATCCCCGATTTTCATCGCTCCACCATTGGCTGCCATGCCTTCAGCTGCCTGGGCCCTAAGCTCTGGAATTCCCTCCCTAAACCTCTTTGTCTCTCTACCTCTCTCTCCTCCTTTAAGACACTCCTTAAAACCTAACTATGTGACCAACCTGTCCTAATATCTCCTTATGTGGCTCAGTGTCAAATTTTGTTTGAAAAACGCTCTCGTGAAGCGCCATGGGACATTTTACTATGTTTAAGGTGCTGTATAAATGCAAGTTCTTTTCATTGAATTCATCCCTATTTATACCGTGGGATGAATTTGGCAAATCTGGTAAAAACTGAACATTCAGTTACTATAAATCCAGGATATCCAAAGATTCCATCCTTGAAAAGGGGGGTGGAGCTGTCCTTCCAGACGCAAGGAAGATGTGATATTCCCTGCCTCAGAAGTATGTACACTGCCTTATTTATATTACAGTGCTCCCTCTGAAAGCTCAACACGGTATCAAAGAAGCATTGCCTTTATTAGAAATAAATAAAGAACTTGCACTTTTCTATCACCTTTCACCATCTCAGGATGTCCCAAAGCGCTTTACAGCCATTGAGGTACTTTTTGAAGTGTAGTCATTATTGTAATGTAAGAAATTATTGCAGGAATGTAGAGCAACTGGAAGTCAGATGTTAGCACACTGAGGCCGCACACATGAAACATGGTCGGGTTTTAATGATGGGACAAGAGGTTTTGATGCTTGTCATGTCACTGTAATGTAATGTGTGGTAGATTCAACAAACATTTGTTAATATAGTTCAAAATAGTTTCATTTATATAGCAACTTGTCATGTCTCTCAGAAGCTTTTCATAACAAAATAATTATATTCAAAGTGAAGTCACTGTTGCTTTGTTGGCAACAGTGACATCATTTTATGCACAGCAAGATCCCATAAACAGCAGTGAGATAAACGACCAGTTAGTCTGTTTTTAGTGCTATTGGTTGAGAGAGGAATGTTGGCCAGGACGCCTCAGAGAACTCCCTGCTCGTCTTCCAATAGTGCCTCTTCAATTCAATAAGAACATAGATTTCTCTAACTTTCTTCATTTCTATCCTATTTGTTTATCCTCTTTACCAGTTAAAGAAACATTTGTGCTCATCAAGGTGAGCCCATCAACATTGGAGACGTGAAACATTTTTCCACAATTCTCCCAGGTCATCTACAGTGTGGATTAGATGTAGATAGAGTAAAACTCTCAAGTAAATTGCCTCCTAACACCATTCTCAGAAAGAAAACAACACCTGCTGCACCTATTTGACACTTCCATTTGTCACACTGCTCATGTTTTATTTGGTGAGGACTGTGTAGGAACAGATTGAGAGTACCTGATGTGAACGAATTGTTGTCTTCCGCACTTTGAATGTTATGCTTCAGTGATCTCTTGATTCTGTTTTCTTAAGGATGAAACCAGAACTGAGAGTTTATACCTATCAGGAAAGACTGAACAGACTGGGGCTCTTTTCTCTAGAAAAGAGAAGGATGAGGGGTGACCTGACAGAAGCCTTTAAGATTTTGAAAATGTTTGATAGGGTAGACATAAAGAAAATGCTTCTGCTTGTGGGGCAGATCAAAACTAGAGCCATAAATATAAGATAGTCACTAATAATTCCAATAGGGAATTCAGGAGAAACTTCTTTACTCAGAAAGTGGTTAGAATGTGAAACTTGCTACCACAAGGAGTATTTGAGATGAGTAGCACAGATGCATTTAAGGGGAATCATGACACAAAGATTGGTGGCATTGTAAGCGGTGTAGATGAAAACATAAAATTACAAAGCGATATTGATAGATTAGGTGAATGGGCAAAACTGTGGCAGATGGAATTCAATGTAGACAAATGTGAGGTCATCCACTTTGGATCAAAAAAGGATAGAACAGGGTACTTTCGAAATGGTAAAAAGTTAAAAACAGTGGATGTCCAAATGGACTTAAGGGTTCAGGTACATAGATCATTGAAGTGTCATGAACGGGTGCAGAAAATAATCAATAAGGCTAATGGAATGCTGGCCTTTATATTTAGAGGACTAGAGTACAAGGGGGCAGAAGTTATGCTGCAGCTATACAAAACCCTGGTTAGACCGCACCTGGAGTACTGTGAGCAGTTCTGGGCACCGCACCTTCGGAAGGACATATTGGCCTTGGAGGGAGTGCAGCGTAGGTTTACTAGAATGATACCCGGACTTCAAGGGTTAAGTTACGAGGAGAGATTACACAAATTGGGGTTGTATTCTCTGGAGTTTCGAAGGTTAAGGGGTGATCTGATCGAAATTTATAAGATATTAAGGGGAACAGATAGGGTGGATAGAGAGAAACTATTTCCGCTGGTTGGGGATTCTAGGAGTAGGGGGCACAGTCTAAAAATTAGAGCCAGACCTTTCAGGGGTGAGATTAGAAAACATTTCTACACACAAAGGGTACTAGCTCAATTGCTAAATTTAAATCTGAGATAGATAGCTTTTTGGCAACCAAAGGTATTAAGGGATATGGGCCAAAGGCAGGTGTATGGAGTTAGATCACAGATCAGCCATGATCTTATCAAATGGCGGAGCAGGCACGAGGGGCTGAATGGCCTACTCCTGTTCCTATGTTCCTATGTTTCTAATTATAGAATGGTTACAGCACAGAAGGAGGCCATTAAGCCCGTGCCAGCTCTCTGTAAGAGCAATCCAGTTAGTCCCATTCCCCCGACCTTTCCCCGTAGCCTTGCAATTTCTTTCCCCCTCAAGCACTTATCCAGTTCCCTTTTGAAGGCCATGATTGAATCTGCCTCCACCACCCTTCCAGGCGCATGCTCCTCTGGTACTAGTGCTACCCCTACACTAAAGGTGCCGAGCTGTTCTGGTAGGAGTGGTGCACGACACTTTCACTACGGCCTATGTGTGACACTTGCAGTATCAACCTGACATCTGTCGTACGCCCCTTTTTTCTGCTTCATCTTACTCTCTATCTCTTTTGTCATCCAGGGAGCTCTGGCTTTAGTTGCCCTACCTTTCTCCCTTGTGGGCGTCTACCTAGTCTGTACCCGAACCATCTCCTCTTTAAAGGCCGCCCATTGTTCAATTACAGTTTTGCCTGCCAATCTTTGATTCCAATTTACCTGTGCCAGATCTGTTCTCATCCCACTGAAATTGGCCTTCCTCCAATTGAGTATTTTTACTTTAGAGTGGTCCATGTCCTTTTCCTTAGCTATTCTAAAATTTATGATACAAGATCGCTGTTCCCTAAATGTTCCCCCATTGACACTTGCTCCACTTGGCCCACCTCATTCCCCAGAACCAAATCCAGCAATGCCTCCTCCCTCGTTGGGCTGGAAACGTATTGGTCAAGGAAGTTCTTCTGGACACACTTCAAAAATTCTTCCTCCTCTTTGCCCCTTATATTATTACTATCCCAGTCTATATTAGGATAGTTGAAGTCCCCCGTTATCACTATTCTATGGCTTTTGCATCTCTCTGTAATTTTCCTGCAGCTAGACAAGCACATGAGAGAGAAAGGAATAGAAGGTTATACTAATGGGGTTAGATGAAGAGGGGTGGGAGGAGGCTTGTGTGAAGCATAAACACCAGCATGGACCAGTTGAGCCGAATGGCCTGTTTCTGTGTTGTAAATTCTATGTAATCCTATGTGAACATTTTCTTCTCCCCCCTCCCCCCAAACCTCCTCCATTGCTCTCTCATCTGCTCTCTTGACTCTTTCCATGATACGGTTCCACAATAACTCACCCAAATTCTTGGAGAAACCAGAGAACTTCCCCTTACATGTCTCCTTGACATGGAGGGAGTGTGTGTGTGTGTGTGTGTGTGTGTGTGTGTGTGGACTCAGAATCATTCATGCCTTCTCCACCAGGAAACCTTTGTGGGGTACGCACCTGGTGGTGACTTCAGTCCCACACCAATGCGGTTGACTCTTAACTAGCAAGCCATTAAATTGTAAAAGAAGAAGGATCTACCAACACATTCTCAGGGCAACTAGGGATGGGTAACATATGCCAGTGATGCTCACATCCCAAGAATGAATTTTTAAAAATTACCTAATGTGGGTTAAATGAGGGACAAAGAGGACCCTGGAGACAAGTGTAGCTAAATGCGTTTAAGACCAAATTAAAACATTCTTTCAGTATTACAGGAAAAACAAGGTTAGTTATGAGAGGAAGTACAACTCCAAAAGATAAAAGTGACAGCAAAATTAAGGGAGATAAAGTCGTTGAAATATTAAATGGATATTTTCCAAAAGTATTCACTTGGGAGAATAATATTAATATGCTATCCAGTTTCTGTAGTACACCCAATATTCTACAAGATTTTGAAGTCAGCGCAGCATATGAGCTTGATAAATGAGGGCAACTTAGGACTAACAAATTCCATAGGCCAGATGTTGCATACTCGAGGTGCTAAAGGAGGAAATTTATGGGACACTGATTATTGTCATGGAGAAGCAAGCAAACTATGGTATCTAGGCTTAAAAGGGCAACAATTTCTAATCGAAACAGCGAGAGGCCCATTAGTCCATCACTTTTGACAGGTAAAATAATGGAATCCATTCTAAAGGTTAGGCAGAGCAGTACCTGTACTGTATAACTTAGTGAGAATGAGCCTAACCTGGAAACATGACTCTCGTGAGAATGTTACAGATGAAGCAGACACTGGCTCTCTCGATTGCACGGTTCATTTGGACTTTCAGAAAGTTCGTGACAAAGTTCCACGTGAGAAACTTAGAATTAAACTAAAAGTCACAGGAATCCAGCATAGAATATGTTACGAATCTGATTTTTGAAAAAAGAAACTTGAGTGTTGATGAGTTGACTTGGTGTGGTGTCAGGCTGGAATCCAGTGCAGTCCTGCAATCAGTGCCTGGACCCCTAATGCTTCTAATCTACAGAAATGACCTGGATACCAAAACTAACTGTTAATGGCACCAAAATAGAGAGCAGTAGAGACGGAGGATGAACATAAGAACATAAGAATTAGGAGCAGGAGTAGGCCATTCGGCCCTTCGAGCCTGCTCAGACATTCAATCAGATCATGGCTGATCTTCAACCTCAACTCCACTTTCCCGCCTGATCAGCATATCCCTTGATTCCAAAAATCTATCAATCTGAGCCTTGAATATATTCAATGACTGAGCATCCACAGCCCTCTGGGGTAGAGAATTTCAAAGAGTCACAACCCTCTGAGTGAAGAAATTCCTCCTCATTTCAGTATTAAATGGCCGACCCCTTATCCTGAGACTATGCCCCCTAGTTCAACACTCTCCAGCCAGCGGAAACAACCTCTCAGCATCTACTCTGTCAAACCCCCTCAGAATCCTATATGTTTCAATGAGGTCACCTCTCATTCTTCTTAACTCCAGAGAGTATAGGCCCATTCTACTCAATCTTTCATCACAGGACAACCTTCTAAAGCTAAAAATTGGTAGGTATTAGGTCAGCTGTGCAATTGGGCAGTCAAATAGCAATTAAATTTAACTTTGATAAATACGAGGTCTTATGCCTAGCTCAAAAAAATTGTGTATCAGAATTGTATAATGAATGGGAGTGAAATGGCACAGAGAGACTTAGAAAAGCAGGCCAAGGCTAATAGTGGATGCAAAGATTTCAATGTCCAGACAACGTGATAAAGCAATTAAAATAACTAATAGAACACCGAGCTATACAGCCAGGACAGCGGAAACAAATATGTGGATCCTATTCTAAGTCTTAACAAAGCACTGGTCAGATCACGCTTAGATACTATATGGTTAAGCTTGCTCAGGAGGTTCTCCCGATTGTCCACCATAACTTCAGCGGAAGATCCGCAGAAACCCCAGAGAAACGACATGTACACCACCACGGATACTCAACTCTATGTCCCATTCTGGTCATCAGGGCACAAAAAAAGCGGTCATGCATTGAGAGAGGTGGTAAGAACAGCCACCGACTAATCCCAACAGTAAAGGGATGAGCTACCATGAAAGATTAGAGAAGCTCAGTCATTACATTCCGTACACTATGCATTCCACCAACTCTGGCCTCTTGTGCATCCTCCATTTCCTTCGCCCCGCCATTGGCGGCCGTGCCTTCAGCTGTCTAGGTCTTAAACTCTGCAATTCCCTCCCTAAATCTCTCCACCTCTCTCTCCTCCTTTAAGACGCTCCTTAAAACATACCTCATTGACCAAGCTTTTCGTCGCCTGTCCTAATATCTCCTTCTTTTGCTTGATATCAATTTTATTTGTTTGATAACATTCCTGTGAAGCGCCTTGGGACGTTTCACCACGTTAAAGGCCCTATATAAACGTGAGTAGTAGTAGTAGTAGTTGTTGTTGTTGTTGTTAAGGGGGACCTCATTGAAGTACAAAAAAAAATTAAATGATCCTGATATGAACATCATTTCAAATTAAGCCAGACAAGTGGCAACAGAGGAATTTTAAAAAGTGAAAAGTAAATTTAAAGATGGTACTAGGAAAAACTTTACTTAAAGATTGATAAATGTTTGGAATAATCTGTTGGATAGGATCATAGAGACAAAAGACCCTGAATATCAATAGGTCTTCTAGTGCATGCCTGCTGTAAGTTGAGCCGGAATGTGATAGAAAGGCCGCAAATTAGGCCCTGGACCCAATGCACTGGGTCTTAGCCTCTCCTGCTAATTTTCTTAGGGGCTCATTTCAGATGGAACCTCTGTCTATCCCAAACACAGCCCCCTAACATCAACAGGGTCATGGCCCACGCTGGGAGTTTCTTCGGCCCTGCCCTGAGACCCACCAGACAGCCTGTGCACTGGGAGAAAACAAGTGTAACGGCCTGAAGGCTGGCGGAAGCAAGCTCACCTGGAGGTCCATGCCTAGACTTCCAAAGGCACAGGTCAGGCAGAATTTCGAGCTAGGCCCCATTTACGAGGGGGCTGATAGGTCACTAGCAAAAGGCTGCTTGGGCTGGGGCTCCTGGAGCATATTTGAGTAGGGGGCCTCTACCGCTGTAACCCTCCAGTCCCCACCCGCCTCAGGCGGGAGCCTGAGATGCACCCATAATGGTGCGGGAGCCTGTCAGCTTTATTTGAAAAAGTGGCCGTGGACAATCTGGCAGGGTCGGTGGCGGAGGTTTCTGGTGGGCTGATCCTGGCACTTCTGCTGGGATCAAAGGCCTGCAGATGGTCAGGGCTAGAAACATTCAGGGACCTTCAACTGCAGCTGGATGTGGAGCAGTAGTGTGAGGGTGTTAAGAGGGACGAGCTTTGTTGGGCTTAATGAGATAAATGATTGAATCAGGCGATACTATTGAAACCTACCAGAAAGCTACAGAAGACTCACGGGAGTGGGTGAAAACACCCGAGGGAACATTCATGCAGCACTGAAAGTAGGTAAAGGGAAGAACCACAATTCCTGGTCCAGGGTGGTCAGAAAAGAAAGCACCATCTGCACCTAAAGATATTTAGTCCTTGCTGGGTTACGGTTCCATGGGCATTGGTTGCCCACTGGCGGCTCGGCAAAGTGGCCATTATTCCTTGGTGTGACCTCTGCGGGAGCACCACAGCTGTGCCCAGTTGTGCCTCCACCCACTGTCTATACAGGTACATTTCCATCAGAGATCATAGATAACGATCAGGAGCGGGAACACTGGCTGATTTTCCCCTCCTTAACCTGGGAGTGCTAACATCAACAGCAGGAACTCAACTAGGTATGGTAGTGTAGTCGTTAGCTTACTAGACTAGTAATCCAGACAGGGCTGGGCTAATAATTCATGAAAATATGAGTTCAAATCCCACCATAGCAGCTTAAAAATTTGAATTCAGTTTTAAAAAAAGAGTTGGCATCAGTAAAAATGACTATGAAGCTGTTTGATTTTTGTAAAAACCCAACTGGTTCACTGGTGTCCTTTAGGGAAGGAAAGCTGTAGTCCTTACCTGGTCTGGGCCTACATGTGACTCCAGTCCCACACCAACATGGTTGACTCTTAACTGTCCTTTGAAGCAACCTAGCCAAGCCGTCCAGTTGTATCAAACCGCTACATGCAGCGGTTCAAGAAGAAGAGCCACCGCCACCTTCTCATGGGCAACTATGGATGGGCAATAAATGCCAGCAATGCCCACAGGAGGGCGCCTCAGTCCAATCCATATTGGAGTCAATTCGGTCCTTTACACCCGATTGACATGGAGCCAAAACCGCATCGCAGCAACACTAACCTTGTAGTGTAAACGTACCCTAAATCTGGGCTTTAGAAGCCTGTGGATTGTAGGAGAAAGCGAAAACAACAACAACTTGAATTTATGTAACGTCTTTAAAGTAGTAAAACATCCCATGGGGATTTACGGGACCATTATCAAACAAAATTTGACACCGAGCCACGTGAGGAGATATTAGGACAGGTGACCAAAAGCATGGTCAAAGAGTTAGGTTTTAAGGAGTGTTTTAAAGGAGGAGAGGTGGAGAGGCGGAGAGGTTTAGGGAGGGAATTCCAGAGCTTAGGGCCTAGACAGCTGAAGGCACGGCCGCCAATGGTGGAGCGAAGGAAATGGGGGACACACAAGAGGCCAGAATTGGAGGAGATAAGAAATTGCGCAGTTTTGAGGTTCTGGGAAAGAATGAGGAGGAGTAAGAGATTTCAGTACGGATGAGGGAGAGTGCGGATCTCTCTCACAGATAACGCCCACTACTTAAAGTCAACAGCACAAAAAAATGTACACAGCAGCTAAATCACGAGTGAGATGCATCTCACAAACTGAGGTGCTGATGGGAAACCTCGATGTTCTGGCCTCAGTCAGATATGGAGGGGGAGAGATTAAAAATGAGAACCACAAAACCTACCGTGCACCTCAAACGAAGGCGTATCGATTTTGTTTTCTGCAATATCACGAGCGGACAGGGAACCACGCACTGAGAACCAAAGGCAGTTTACTACGCATGCATTTAAAATTTTCAAATTCACAAAAAAGAATTCTAATTGATCACAAGATTACGGCCAGCCACGCCCCCCCCAAACTTTAGAAACAGCGACATGACTCGGAGAAACTATAGTGCAAATTAGAACAGGATTTAGCAAAAAATAAAATGAAATAGGCGAAATATTAAAAAGGTCGATTGTTGTGCTGCTTTTCCTCTGTTCCCGTTTGGATACGAACATACGAAATCGACGGGCAGGAAAAGACCAGCTGGTCCATCAAGCCTGCCCCCACACCATGATGGCCAGAGCATCATGACTAAACACTTCTTCCCTTCCTCCTCTCCCCCAACCCCCTGCCCCTCAACCATGTGATCTCCTGAGAGAGGCAAAGAAAGAGAAAAATCCCAGGGCCAGTATAGGAAAAAATAAACCTTTCCCTTTCTTTATTCGTGGCTTTTCTTGGTTGTCTTGGCAGACATTACCTCAGGTGGGATTGGAGCCTGCTGCTCTGACACAATGCATCCCTCACACTGATTCAATAATACCATGGGGGTGAAGGCTAAGTGTCCATTCTCCAGAAATTCTTTATTCATGCTTATTCACAGTTGGAGAAGGCAACATGCAGAAACAAATGAGGGAACGTTACTGTGCATAGCTCCTCAGAGAGGCTTTAGACGCAGTAGAATCATCCAGTGAGTATTATGAAATTTGCATGAAATGCATAATGTATGGGCTTACTGTCACCGCTGCAGAAAGACACGACTTCAAAGCACGCGGAACCATACAAGACAAAATTAAAACTGACTGTGTTGGGCTAAACTTGGTTCGTTAACAAGGATTCCTTTGTTCACTTCTGAGAGACTAAACAATTCCAACCATTTTCTGTTTGAATGTGACGCTTCAAGGTCAGAGACCAGAGCAACAAACCACGGTCAAAGAGCTTCAACAAGATGACTGACTCTTCAATGCAGTTGTGATCAGCTTATTTCAGATCTTAATTCGCCCCTTGACAAGTGAAGATTGATTAAAGTGTTAAAGAATTTTTCAATTGTCCCAGAAACGGATGAATGTCTCCGACAAAGAAATAAAACAAAACAAAAAATAACAACTTCCAAGATACTTTGATGTGCTACTGCACATTGAGGCTTCCACTGAGGCATCATTACTATAGTGCAGTTATCCATCAGATGCTCTTTGGTACTGAGCTCGTTAAACCAGGCCCTTAATTAGTATCGTGTAGAACAGACACAGAGGTTACTTGATGCCTCCTTGCGAAATTAATTGTGAGATTCTTTTTATTATTCCCCGACAAATTCTCCATGCCACACATCCTCTCTGCCCAAGATGGCGTCCATCCAACCTGTTGATATTGTCAGCCATTTTGGCTACTGTGAGGAGAATCAGCACAGCTTAGGGTTGCAAGCTCTGATTGGACATATTCCTGGAAGTTTCATCTCATGACCCCCTGCCTCCAACTGCTCCGCCCTCACGCTCCTGCCATTGGTCACTCGACATGTCCATCCTCACTGTGAACACTGCCAATTGGAAAGCGAACAGACTCTTCGTTACCCATTGGATGATTCTTGACCGTCAGTCAAACAGACTTTTTTACCCATCTCCGATATTTTAAAAAGTAATAAACAAAAGTTTTCACAGAAAAAGTTGTAAAAACCATACAATTCTTTTTTAATGCCCCCTCTGATTTTTCTCCTGGTTTGCTGGCAGCAATGTCCTTGAGATTAAACTTTAATTCCTGTAGACTCCAGGACAATCCTGGCGGATTGGCATCCCTAGAACGGCTGAATATTCACGATATTCTGTCTCCTTCTTGGGAAAGCAATCGCTGTGGTTCATCAATCAAAACATACATTCTCATGAAGGTGTGGGATAATTTATTTTTGAAATGCAAGCAACTGGACAAAGCACTCTGTCGTTGTGATGGGTCATTTTGGAAATCCAAAATTTAGTCCCACCATTTTTAATCCACAGGAATGGGGCAGAAAGACCTGCACTTTTACCTGTCAACATCTGGCAACACCAGCAGCTGGCATCCGCAGAGACCAGAGAACAATTCACCCGTCCACTTCTCAGCAGGGGAATGTCTCTCTGACGCCAGGGAGCTTTCAAGAAGGAGAAGCTTGTTTGTTATTCACTGGGTCACAAAGCACGATTTTTAAAAAGGCATTTACACTTCATAACACTTTTTGAAGTGTAGTCACTGTTGTAATGTAGGAAACACGGCAGCCAATTTGCACACAGCAAGGTCCCACTAACAATCATGTGATGCATGACCAGATGATCTGATTTAGTGATGTTGGTTGAGGGATAAATATTGGCCAGGACACCGGGGACAACTCCCCTGCTCTTCTTCGATAAAGTGCCACGGTATCTTTTACATCCAACTGAGAGAGCAGGCAGGGCCTAGGTTTAATGTCTCATCCAAAAGGCAGCACCTCTGACAGTGCAGCGCTCCCTCAGTAATGCACCGTCAGGCCAATCTGGATTATGTGCTCAAGTCTCTGGAGTGGGACTTGAACCCACAACATTTTGACTCAGAGGTGACAGTGCTACCAACTGAACCATGGCTGACACTTCAGTGGGTTCATTAACCTCTGAATGCCACCTCAGCAATGGGCACAATGCACTGAAAATCCCTCCTATGGTGGTGCCTACTTAGATCACCATTCAGAATGCACCCTACAGTAAAGATCCCATAGCACTTTTCAAGGAATAGCAGGGAAATTCTCCTGGTGTCCTGGATTATATTGCTCTCTGCACCAACACCACCGAAAACAGATTAGCTCGTCATTCACCTTGTTGCTGATTGTGGGTTCTTGCTGCCCTATTTGACGCGATAACAACACTCACGTGCGTTTCAAAGCAATCCATTGCGTGTAAAGTGCTTTGAGACATTGCTGAGAGGTGCAATAATGTGCTTATATAATTTATTTTCTCTTTTTAATGTTCCAGATTAAAATCATTGCAATGGGCTATAAACCACTCTCTTTCTCCAATCACCTGACATTCGCGTGCACACACACACACACACATACACGCACGCACGCGCACACACACACACACACACAAACGCACACACATGCCCACATACACGCGCACACACACATGCACACACACACCCGTGCACACACATGCACATGCGCGCACACACACACGTGCACACACGCACACACACGCGCATGCACACACGCACCCGCAAACACACGGACACACGCGCGCGTGCACCCACTCACACGTGCACACACACGCACACACACGCACACACACACACACACACTCAAACCTTCTGCCAAGAGTTATGGTATAATGATCAGGAACAGGAATTTTAGCTAATTGTTCTATTCTTTAACCCAAAGGGTTATAGGGCCAATTGTAACACTCCAACTACTACACTGGCAGAGGCCAGCTAATTTCAGAATCAATTCTGGGGATTTTGCTGCTCTGGATGGTGCAATTCCACACCAGGCAGTACAACAGCTCATAAGGATACATGGTCAACCCAATTGGCATTTGTATGTCTGAATCCTGGTTCACAGAGAATCTTAACCATTAAAACAAGGTTCAGCTATTTCATTGCTAACTCGGACCAAGTTCCGTTTGCCCATCACATAGAATTATATAGAATGTACTGCACAGAAACAGGCCATTTGGCCCTTCAGGTCCATACCAGTGTTTAAGCTCCAGACGAGCCTCCGCCCTCCCTATGTCATCTCACCCTATCAATATAACCTTCTATTCCTTTCTCCCTCATGTGCTTATCTAGCTTCCTCTTAAATGCATCTATGCTAGTCGTCTCAACTACTCCTTGTGGTAGCAAGTTCTACCTTCGAACCACTCTCTGGGTAAAGAAGTTTCTCCTGAATTCCCTATTGGATTTATTAGTAATTATCTTATATTTATGGCCTCTAGTTCTGGTCTCCCCCACAAGTGGAAACATTGTCTCTATATCTACCCTATCAAACCCATTCATAATCTTAAAGACCTCTGTCTGGTCACCCCTCAGTCTTCTCTTTTATAGAAGAAAGAACCCCCGGCCAGTTCAATTTTTCCTGATAGTCATAACCTTTCAGTTTTTTGCACCTTCTCCAGTGCCTCTACATCCTTTTTATAATATGGAGACCAGAACTGTTCACAGTACTCCAAGTGTTGTTTATCTAAGGTTATATACAAGTTAAACATAACTTCTCTGCTTTTCAATTCTATCCCCCTAGAAATGAACCCCAGTGCTTGGTTTGCTTTTTGTTAATGGCCTTTTTAATGTATTGGTATCCCCAGATCCCTCTGTTCCTCTACCTCATTTAGACTCCTATTATCCAAACAGTATTTGGCCCCCTTATTCTTCCCCTCTGGTCTATGATCTACATGGGCTCCCAGTCCGGCAATGCCTGGATTTTAAAATTCTCATCCGTGTTTTCAAATCTCCCCATGGCCTTGCCCCCTCCCTATCCCTGTAACCTCCTCCAGCCCTACAACCCTCTGAGATCTGCGCGTTTTCATCACCGATTTTCATTGCTCCACCATTGGCGGCCGTGCCTTCAGCTGCCTAGGCCTAAGCTCCGGAATTCCCTCCCTAAACCTCTCCGCCTCTCCTCATTTATGATGCTCCTTAAACCCTACCTCATTGACCAAGCTTTTGGTTACCAGTCCTAGTGCCTCCTTCTTTCAACATCACCAAAACTGATTATCTAGTCATTATCACATTGCTGTTTATGTGAGCTTGCTGTGCGCATATTGGCTGCCACATTTCCTACATTGCAACAGTGATGTTAGACTCGAATTTTTGGAGCAAAACCAGACGGAGACGGAACTGCTGACAAAGTTAAAGTTTATTAGAAAGCTTTGTGCACAAAGGGAGAGTGGTAAACTTCCTCAAGCTCGCACCCAACTCTCAAAGGAACATCAGCACTACAAGCATGTTTATACCTTTCAATAAGCAACACCCACCTGCTGTGAAAGGTGAGGGTACATGTTTACGTAACTACAGTGGGTTTCATTGGGTGGTATAGTCTGCCACTCACTTGTCAGGGGCTACCTTGGGTCGTCCCATGACATTAAACATCTCACGTTCCTGAGGAGGACCCTTATCAGTAAACACATAAGTCCCAGACATTGAGACTGCACGGAGGGTCTTCACAAAGTCCTGATCAGCTCATCCCTCACTCCCTTTGTGCTGGGGTGACCTTGGAGATATCCACCGCTCCTCCCTTAATCATCCGAAGTAAGCTGGTTAGGATAAACAATGTCAGCCCCGGCCTTGGGTAAATATTCCTTAATGCGTTCTGGAGATAAGCGAGGTGGTGGTCATAAATCCAACAAACCTGCCTTTGTCAGCTTTTACAATGTGGGTTACGAACTGCTCCCATAATGGTCAAGTATCCCATCATGCTTTGCTGCTACCTAAATGCTACATGTGCGATTTAACTGCTTATGTATGTGAGGATAGGAGTGGCTAATCATTAGGTGAGGGGAGGCTGGAGGTTTTGGATTTCTGTTCACAAGCCTATTTTTCCAGTCCAACAGTGATGACACTTCAAAAGTGCTTCATTGCCAGTGAAGTGCTTTGGGACTTCCCGAGGTCGTGAAAGGCACTATAGAAGGGAAAGTACTTTCTTTTCTTTTGCTCAGTGTCAAATTTTAATACGCTCCTTTGAAGCGCCTTGGGACTTTTAACCATGTTAAAGGTGCTATATAAATGCAATTTGTTGTTGTTGTTCTGATCAATGATAGATATCCCACCCATTACCCTTTGACAATCCTGTCAAGGGCGTAATCCATAGAGGACTCCACAAACACCATCGTTGCTATTACTATTTTATTACTGTAAAACCCAATAAAATGGCTTAAGCTGATGGAGCAGGGCACCAACAATCTTGACGAGTAGAGGAGAAGGTGAGGTCAATCAGGATGTAATGATTGAATCACACCGGGCTTAGCCTGAAGTTTGTAGAATGAAGGAATCACTAGGGGAGGGAAGGAGTTCCACAGCTTGGAGAACCTGGAAAAGAAAGGGTCAGAATAGGCTTTGACACAATAGGGGCGGTTTCCAACTGTGGCCAGAGGACAATCGAGGGGGGGGGGGGGTGGGGGGATCTTTGGACTCCCCTTGAACGTCCAACACCCGCCTGATGTAATTTTCAGGTGAGTCTGTAAATGGGCTCAGACCTGCTTCGGGTGGGAGACTGATTAAATATTCAAATGGTTATTCTACGCCATTGAAGTACAAATGAGCAGATCAGTGCACGTGCATGGCTGATTTCCTGCCCTTCTATAACCGGTGAGCAGCAGCGGAGTGCCCATTTACCAGCTGCAGCTCGCCAGCTGCTTTTAAAGGAAGGCCCGAACCGAACCTGGCATCAGGTGGGCAACTGAGCCGCTCTGCCAGCTTTGCGCATAGGTTTAAAATTGCTCCCAATGAGTTTTCATTTCAACAAGGGTGAGGATCGCTCTCCACAGAAGACTTGGCCCAGATTGGGAGGAATCGATGTCTATGTAGAAGGTGAGACTGAAAGCCAACCGAATCTTCTAGCTGGGAGACCTATGTCTTCCCTCAATCTCATTGTCCCGATGTCCAGTTGCGTTTCCGCATAATGGTGTTGCGTTGTAGAGAAAGTCTCCCCAGCGCTTGTAACAGGCAGAGGGCATCGCAACAAGAACCGGGAAGTACTGGCATCTCTTCATCGATGTGGAACGAGCTAAAACTCAAGGAGCAGTGGGGTGCAAGTGAATTATGACAGTCTTTAATATTAATGAAAGAACACCAATGATACTGTCATCAATAAGATATTCCAGTCCTTCTCCGGGAGATTACAATCCCTCGAGTCTCAGGTGGTCTTTGAATTAACTGTAGAGTGCTGTGTGCAGCTGGCAACTGTCAAGTGACAAATCGTAGGTGCGAATTATTGTTTTAATTGTTAACTTGTGGGAATTATTGGCAATCTCTTACTCCACAATCTTAAATGTAATGCATATCCATACGAGACTGGAGTGCTGAGATAGCAATAATACACAGCAAGCTTTCTTACCTACAATCCCATTCAGTGCCACAATGTTAAACACAGTTTTATTTCCATGAGAGCGAGGTTTTTTTTTTGATTGCTCACAGAAGTCACAATGGAGTCACCAGCTGAAAGAAAATTGATCGGGTATTATTAATCACACCTGTCTTCGTGGCAGCGAGGAATTAAAGAGGTGATTTTCTGAAATCATGCTCCAGTCTCACAGCCTTGCCTGTCACAGACTCGGTCAGACCCCATCTGCCGAATGGCTTGTTTCTGTGTAACCTCAACGTAATCCCACGTTGGAAGCTTTGCAGGAAAACTCTCTGCGCACGGCTTCAGTGCATATCCCGACTCTTGAAATCAAACCCATGTTGCGAGCGCTTGGTGCTGGTCTCCACGTTGCTTGTGCTCTGCATGTGATGAATAAGCTCTTAAGCCCGACCTTATGTGCCTTCCGGGTTCTATCTCAGTGGCAGGAGTACGCGAGTTGGCGGGTTGCTGCGTGCGCGAGGGAGCCTCTTGGGATCGAGGCGGCCCTCTCCTCCTGGCAGCTGAGGCCCGACGTGGGCCTGGTGCAGAATGTACCACTTCCGGTACTGTGATGGCAACCTGGGCCTGCGTACCTTCTGCCACATGTGTGGGGTATCGTGGGGGGCACTGGTGGAGAATCTCCCCTTATATTCCCAGTGGAATAAATGATCAGATATTTCTGTAACAGTGATGTCCACATTGCCTGCTTTAGCCCATTTTTTTTAATATACACAAATATCAGTTCACACCATTTTAACAGTTGAAGGTTAAGTACAGTGTGCTTCCCCCCACCCACCCCCAAGTGCTATCATTCTTGACGTGCTAGTTTTCGATTTCCACTCTGGCTAAATTTGATTCACGCTGCCAAGGCGTGACACTCCAGCTCGCAGTTTTTGCTCGCTGCAGTAATGAATTATTCCATTTGTTTGCAACACATTCCTGCCTCTCTCACCCCTCCACTGATCACGATGTTGCTACCTTTCTTCTGCCAACTTGATTTGCGGCCCGTGCAAATTAATCTCCTTGAGGAAACGGAGGTGTTTTTTTTGTGCACAGCATCCCAATTGATAGATTTTTAAGCTTGATGTTGTTTTATTTGTCCACACAGACAATATTCTGGTAAACGAATGCCGATAGAATTTCATCTCTGACTTCTACAAAACACGCAGACATATTGCAGGAAAGTAATTTGGCCAACACAAGACTAATTAGTAGACATTAAGAGAATGCGCTGAAGATGTGCATTGAAGAAACCTGATTTACAACATGCTCCAGTGTCTTGCAATTTATCGACTCCCGTTGAAAGCACGGATAGGCGACCTGCTTTGCTTTGGTGTTTCTATCTGACAATGCATCTATCTATTAACTGACATGGAAAGAATCTAGCCTACTGCATTAGGAATTCATCAGATGGCTGAAGCGAAATAAAGACGTTTCATTTCAAAATCAGGAGATCCTGCTCTACAGTTTTCAGGCCCTGGGAGGGGAATGAGTGGGAGTTAATTTGTTTTAGTACAGAGAGGAGGAAGAGCGAGTAGGAGAGAGCATTTAGAGCTCAGGAGGAACATGAAAGGCTGTCTGTGGTGAGGGGTATGTTAAACCATATAGACAGTACCTGTTTGGCATGAAAGACAAGTGTTAGCACCAAGCTATTTTTCCTAGGTATATGCACCAATTGACAGGTATCAGGCTGTAAAAGTGGTCGCACCCTTGCCTCTGAGTCAGAAGGTCATGGGTTCAAATTCCGTTCCAGGTCCTTCAGCACAAAATCTAGGCTGACACTCGCAGTGCAGACTTAGTGCCAGTTTATGCTGACAAAGGACACAAGTAAAAAATGGAACAAATAAAGGGCATTCACCCATCAAGACCCATTTGACCCACCCTTTCCCCTTTCTTGCCACCCATTTCTCACATCCTCTCCCCTTCAGCACCATCCGTGTCCCCGTCCCTCTCCCCTTCATTGTTATCATCCATTTCTTCCCTGCCCCGTCCCCTCGATGCCCAGTCCTATCAAAATTCTGCCACAAACTGATTCCAGCTGCTGCACTCCAGTTGGGAATTCCTGCCATCAAATGAATTCCCATGTACGCCACTCAATGGCTGGAGGCATTTTGTAGTAGGTGTGAAGGCATAGTGCTGAGGGGAGAAGGTTTGATTTACCAAATGATGTTGCCTGAACTGCTCACGGACATTGTCACTCTGTAATCATGCTCAGTTACACATCACTCTCTAATTTGTATTGCCACTTTCAGAGGTTGGTAATAATTTTAAGGGAAGATACCAACAAATTAATAAACTCCAACCATTTCTATCAAGCTTTGCATTAATCCACAGGAGACAGTTCTGCAGTTACAGTGGTTGGCCAGCAAGTGGTCTTTCTGTGTTCCTTATCCACTTTTGGTGTCCGAGATTTATTCCATTAAGTTTTGATACTATTCCACCTCTATGACTTCTTAATGTGCAACTTCTAACAACACAAGGCATCAGCCTTCACTCAGTGGGTAGCACTCTCGTCTCTGAGTCAGAAGGTCGTGGGTTCAAGTCCCACTCCAGAGACTTGAGCACGTAATCTAGGCTGACATTCCAGTGCTGTACTGAGAGAGTGCTGCACTGTTGGAGACGCCATCATTTGGATGAGATGCTAAACCAAGTCCTCGTCTGCCTCTCATGTGGACATAAAAGATCCCCATGACACTATTTGAAGAACAGTAGGAGTGTCCTGGCCAATATTTATCCCTCAACCAACATCTTGAAAACAGATGATCTGGTCATTATCACATTGCTGTTTGTGGGAGCTTGCTGTGCACAAATTGGCTGCCATGTTTCCTACATTACAACAGTGACTACACTTCAAAAAAAAAAGTACTTAATTGGCTGTAAAGTGCTTTGGGATGTCCTGAGGTCATGAAAGGTGCTATATAAATGCAAGTTCTTTCTTTCTTTTCTTTTTCACAGACTTAATTTCACTCCCCTAATGGCTCAATGGGTTAAGCCAGGCTGTAGCCTGGCCATATAAGCCCAGAAAGATTTGATGGTTGTTCCAGGGTGTGTTAGCTGATCTCTACTGGAATGTTGGTCAAGGAAGCACAAATGTCCTCTCGTTAGGGAGGAGAAAATTGAATAGGGTTCCTGCTCCTGATTGTTATCCAGGAACTCCCAACAGTGAATGCCTGTCGATGCCAGGTGAGAATAGGATCAGGTTTGACTGTGATGCCCATCACAGTGGAATAGCCCAGACACTCATTACCTAGCCCAACACACATGGAAAATAGTCAGTTGGGTTAGGTGCTAAAAGGCAATCGGCAACCATACCCCAGCGAGAAACCAAAACCTTCAGGGGAGGAGGGTGGAACGGAAAAAGTGAGGGGAGTAAAGAAAAACCCTCTCAGACTTCATAAAGAGGACAGTCAGAGAAAGATCAAAGGTTCGCTGCAGACATCTGTATTCATCACCGTGAAAAAATCTTTTTGAGAAATAGCTCAAAAAATGCCTAAAACCCCAGAGAATTTCTGACTGCGTATGAAAATGAAAGATGATGGCTTGTTAAAAATCATTTCCCTAGAAACCCCAGGGCCAGCAACAAGAAATAAATCTGACAAGTGTACCGCACAACATCAGATAATTTCAAAAAGAGAGAGAAAAAAGACAATCAATTGATATTCAATGATATGGTTTATCGAAGCACAGGTCAACAACAGCTACATCACACTTCAGTGACAGCTACAATCCTGGTTTAAAAAGCCGAGAATCAATAATTCTCATGATTAAGTTTGAGGCAAACAACAGGATTTGTGGTTCCAATATTTAGCATCGGTTGTCTTTGAAGGACAGAGCGGTAATGTAATTTGTAAATGAAAAATTCTGATAATAAAGTAGGTTTTTTTGTGTGTGCCTGTCAAGGTGAGGTGCTTGACTGAAGAAAAAGGGAAGATTTGCATTTATATAGCGCCTTTCACAACCTCAGGACGTCCCAATTGAATATGAGAGTGAACTAGCAAGAAATATAAAAACAGAGTGTAAGAGTTTCTACAAGTATGTAAAAAGGAAGAGATATGTAAAAGTAAACGTGGGTCCCTTACAGGCAGAGACAGGAGAAATGATAATGGGGAATAAGGAAATGGCAGAGACGTTAAACAAATATTTTATATCTGTCTTCACAGTAGAAGACACCAAAAACATACCAGAAATAATAGGGAACCAAGGGCCTAATAAGAGTGAGGAACTTAAAGTAATTAAGATTAGTAAAGAAAAAGTACTGGAGAAATTAATGGGACTAAAAGCCAACAAATCCCCTGGACCTGATGGCCTACATCCTAGAGTTTTAAAAGAGGTGGCTGCAGAAATAGTGAATGCATTGGTTTTGACCTTCCAGAATTCCTAGATTCTAGAACGGTCCCCATGGATTTGAAGATAGAAAATGTAACCCCGCTATTCATGAGAATCTATTAGTAAGGACAGAGTAACAGGGCACTTAAAAAATCATAACATGATTAGGCAGAGTCAATACGGTTTTATGAAAGGGAAATCATGTTTGACAAATCCACTGGAATTTTTTGAGGGTGTAACTAGTAGGGTAGATAAGGGGGAACCGTGGCTGTAGTGTATTTGGATTTTCAAAAGGCATTCGATAAGGTGCCACACAAAAGGTTGTTACACAAGATTAGGACTCAAGGGATTGAGGGTAATATATTAGCATGGATTGAGGATTGGTTAACGGACAGAAGGCAAAGATTAGGAACAAACAGGCCGTTTTCGAGTTGGCAGGTTGTAACTAGTGCTTGGGTCTCAGCTGTTTACAATATATATCAATGACTTAGATGAAGGGACCAAGTGTAATGTATCCAAGTTTGCTGACAATACAAAGTTAGTTGGGAAAGCAAGCTGTGAGGAGGACGCAAAGAGACTGCAAAGGGATATAGACGGGTTAAGTGAGTGGGCGAGATGGTGGCAGATGGAGTACGATGTGGGGAAATATGAAATTATCAACTTTGGTAGGAAAAATAGAAAAGCAGAATATTTTTTAAAAGGTGAGAGACTAAGAAATGTTGGTATTCAGAGAGATTTGGTTGTCCTTGTACACGAATCACAGAAAGTTAACATCCAGGTACAGCAAGAAATTAGGAAGGCAAAAGGTATGTTAACCTTTATTGCAATGGGTTTGGAGAATAAGAACATAAGAATATAAGAAAGGATCAGGAGTAGGCCATACGGCTCCTCGAGCCTGCTCCGCCATTCAATCAGATTATGGCTGATCTTCGACCTCAACTCCACTTTCCTGCTCGATCCCCATATCCCTTGATTCCCCGAGAGTACAAATATCTATCCATCTCAGCCTTGAATGTACTCAATGACTCAGCATCCACAGCCCTCTGGGGTAGAGAATTCCAAAGATTCACAACCCTCTGCATGAAGAAATTCCTCTTCATCTCAGTCTTGAATGGCTGACCCCTTATCCTGAGACTATGGGCTCGATATTAGGAGGGCGGCGGGTTCTCAGCGGGGGGTCGACTGGGCGCGTGGGTAACGCGCCCGGTGAAATCGGGGTGCTCCGCACGCAATTACAAGCTAATTGGAGCCAGTTACCTGCGCTTCCGGGTTTCCCGCTGATAAGCTGCGCGTCGGGCGGACTGCGCATGCGCAGCAAGGTCTGTCAGCTGGAGGAGCCCTATTTAAAGGGGCAGTCCTCCACTGACTGATGCTGCAAGAAATAGGAAAAATTACAGCATGGAGCAGCCCAGGGGGAAGGCTGCTCCCAGGTTTAATGATGCCTCACTCCAGGTACCATTGGATGGGGTGAGGAGGAGGGGGAGGACAGAGATCTTCCCCCCGGCGGCCTGCCTCTGCCACCAAGAAGGCCTGGCTCGAGGTGGCAGAGGAGGTCACCTGCACCACCAACATATCGCCCACCTGCATACAGTGCAGGAGGCACTTCAATCACCTAAGTAGGTCAGCCGAAGTGAGTACACTTACTCATTCCCCTACACTCCGTCTGCCACATCACTGCCCCCACCCCACATCTCCTTCTGCACTGCCAACACTATTCTATCACATCACCCCTCACACCCACTCAAAGCTCATCCTCATCTTACCTGCACTTAGTCACCTCGCCAGTACTCATTCCACCACTACCACTCAACCCAATCCTCATACAATCTCTTGGCTCTATCTCATACTCACCCTCTGATGCATCTCTTTCACGGTCAGCCTCACTCAACCTGCCACTACCTGTGCTGCAGCCACAGGGCATGCATCACATATGTGCAGTAGGAAGCGTAAGGCAAACGTGTCGTGAGCATGAAGGGTGTTTGAGGGTTTGTCATGGTGTTTACCTATATTTAATTTCTGATCAACTCACATTACATATTATATTGTCACCACTACTGCCATGTCTTTGCGAATCTTGTCTGGTTTGTGCAAAAATGCCCTTTCCTGAGGATCACAATGAAGACCCACAACTGATGCCACCCATTGTATCACTGCAGAGTGGGTGTAGGTGTATTTACAGGGCTCTTTTGTGCAGACGACTGAGAGACATCAGCGATGTCCCCAGTGGCACCCTGGAAGGAGAAGTTGTTGAGGGCAGTGGTGACTTTGACAGCGACAGGTAAGAAGATGGTGCTCGGGCCAGCCGAGAGCAGCTCGGCATGAAGGAGGCTGCAGATGTCCACGACTACATGTCCACGGAAGCTGAGCCTCGGTCTGTGGACCCTATGGCGAGGGTAGTGCCCTCTGCGAAGCATCTCTCTCTGCGGTTGCTCTCCCTCCTGCTGTGTTGGTGGATGTGTCACAGCACTGTGTTGTGGAGCTCCACGTGTCAGAGGTGGACGGCGTGGCCGGCGAGGCTGTGAAGCTGTTCGCCTCCGAGGAGGTCATGACTGCAGCTACGGCGGCCCCCATCTGGAAGATATACATTTGAGGGGGTCCGCAAGGTAGGTAAGTGTGTCCGGTCACCGGGGTAAGTGTGCAAGTTTATGCATTTGATTGTTAGGAGCAGGGTGATGGAGGCCAAACTTTGTCCAAAGTGACAGAGTGGCCTCCTGCAATGAGTGAGGGTCTCCCCCCCCCCCGCCCCGCCACCTGTCAAATGGACCTTTGCAGCTGCCACAGGCTGGTGGCTGCAACACGTCCATTTCAACTGGGAGTGTTTCCCCCAGTACGGGAAACAGTCTCAGTTCATTTCAAAATCCAATCCCTCCTAAAATATCAGGTCAATCAGGTCTGTAAACAACCTGAAGGACCTGTTCAAGTACTTTAAGTGGCACCCTGCCGGCTTTAATTGCTGGCAGGAGTCCCACATGCGGGGGCTGCACGTGCATGTGAGCGCCTCACTGGGGATCCCGGAAGTGCACGGGTTGGAGCCGGGCTCCAGACCTGCCATGGGAATCCCAGATTTTCGCAGCCCCCCCGCCACGAACTCACCCGATCGCGGGTGCAAAAATAGAGCCCTATGTCTCCTAGTTCTAGACTTTCTAGTCAGGGGAAACAATCTGTCAGCATCTCTCCTGTTGAGCCCACTCATAATCTTATACGTTTCAATGAGATCACCTCTCATTTTTCTAAACTCCAGAGAGTATAGGCCCATTCTATTCAACCTCTCTTCATATGACAACCCCCTCATCCCAGGAATCCTTAGATAAGGACACCAAAACTGTACACAGTACTCCAGGAGATGTCTCACCAATGCCCTGTAAAACTGTAGTAAGACTTCCTTACTCTTGTACTCTAACCCTTTTGCAATAAAGGTCAACATGCCATTTGCCTTCCTAATTGCCTGCTGTACCTGCATACTAACTTTTCGTGTTTCTTGTACGAGGACACCCTATTCTCTCTGAACACCAACATTTAGTATAAGAGTAACCCCCACCCCCCATCCATGTAATTTCTTGGGAGATGCAAAAAACAGGAAAAACCCAGGGCCTATAAGGGAAAAAAATAATCTGTTAAATTCCTCTCCGACCCCCTCAGGCGATCGAAACCAGTCCAGGAGATCACTTGGACCGAGTGTTATCTATAAAGACACTGACCTTCTATATGATGCGATCACTGCCCCAGCGAGCTCCCTCTTGAAAGCAGAGACTCAGCACCCACCACACCAGCCGCCAATGTATTCCAGAGGCTCACAATTCTCTGGGAAAAGAAGAACCACCCAACACCCAGTCTATTCCCACTCTTCCATAATTTAAACTCGTGTCCCCTGGTCCTCCCCAACCTGTTAAACTGGAATAATCTATCAATAGGGACGCTATCCAGCCCTTTAATGATTTTCTAGACCTCTATCAGATCACCTCTAAGTCTACGCTGCTCTACAGTAAATAGACCAAGGTCCTTGAGCCTACCTGAGTAGCTGAGGTTCTTTAAGCTAGGAATCATTCTTGTAGCTCTCCTCTGGACCTTTTCCAAAGCCGTTATATCACCCACCATGTGGGGGAACCAAAACTGGGCCCAGTACTCTAGATGCAATCTGACCAGTGACCTGTAGTGTCAAAATGTTGTCCTTTGATTTATACTGAATGGTTCTATAATGAAACTCAATACCTTGTTAGCTTTATCTACAGTTACTCTACATTGGTCATGAATCTTTAGTGATCTGTACACAATAACACCAAGATCTTTTTGTCGCTCAACCTCTTTCAGTATTGTTCCCTGTAAATGAGACATGCATTCTGTGTTGGCCCCACCAACATGCATGACACTACACTTATCTAAATTAAACGCCATTTGCCAATGTGTGGCCCACTCCCCTAGCACATCTAAATCTTTTTGGATTTGATTGCACTCCTCTACCGTCTTAACCCTTGCACAGATTTTGGTGTTATCTGCAAACTTACTTACCATACTCCCAACACCACTGTCCAGGTCATTAATAAAGACCATGAAGATTTGCGGGCCTAGGACCAATCCCTGGGGGACACCACTATTAACATGTCTCCAGGCTGAACCACATCCATTAACTACAACTTTTGGGCTGCGGGATTGGAGCCAATTCCTAATCCAGCTTGTCAAATTGCTACTGATACCACATGATTCTATCTTGCGAAGTAACCCAGTGCGAGGTACCTTATCAAAGGTTTCCTGAAAGTCCAGGCAGACAATGTCGTGGAATGACACAGGACATTGGACAATTGCTACAATGCGGTGTTTTCTTTGATCGGTGAATTTTAAGTTTGGGCGGTTATGGTGCTTGTTCTACGTTCCTCTCTATGCGCTAAATTTTAGGGTAGGCCTGCCTTAGATTAATACACATAGGACTATAATGTGAGTGCATGCGTACCTGAAGTTGACCAATCGGAAAAATATACCCCAATGGTGCCCAGCAGTGGTCAAATGCGGCCTGAGCCACGATTCTGCACCAGGAGAGTTCCCTATCATAGCTTTGCTGTACCGGGTAATTGCCAAGCAGAGATCAAACAGAAGATTTCTGTTTTCCCTCCCTGCTACAATCTACAAGCTTTTGCATCAAACTTTCGCATCATCTAACCATTAGTTCGTGATTCATCGTATCTCCTATTCTACTTTATTTCAAACTTGGTTGGATCTACACGATGGGCTTTGGCCCTTTACCTATGTTTTCCAGTTTTAAAAGGGGAGGTCCCCTTCGTAACTCACTCCAGCCTCTCAAACTTCACAGTGCACGTTATAGAGCAGCATGAATAGAGGTCGGAGAACAGGTTAACTCTTTTTTACCCATTTTGGTGGAGAGTAGAAGATAACCTGGGAGAATGGAAATGGAGGTCACGGGTTTGGGAGGTGGTGTCAAAGAAGCCGTGGTGAGTTGCTGCAGTCCATCCTGTAGATAGTATACAGTGCAGCCCTTGCCTCTATCATATTTTTGCTCCTCCAAGCTTTCTTCTGTTGTTCTTACTAATCTCCAAGTACACTATCCTGCGAGTTTTACCTAATCCCTCCATCCTCACGGTGTTCAGATGAAAACTTACTGCACCATTTCATAGCTCTCATGACCTCAAGACTGTGAAATCCTTACCTCCTTCAGTCTTCCTTTCCCTTACAATCATCAGGCTTTTAAAACGCAAGCTTAGTTGATTTAACTCTTCCTCCCTCCTAGATCATTAGACATGCGCTCTCGGCCTTCACCTACCTCTTCCCAAAATTAATAAAATGGCTTTGTTTATATTCATGGAAACATTAGGATTGGTTAAGGTAGTGGCACTATTTTAAAAAGGGAAAAGAAATCGAGCAAATTTCCAATTTTTAAAAAAACTATAGAGTAGATTTATAAAACAACACATCAAAGAAGCAGGCCATTCAGCCCATCAAGTCTGTGCTGCAGTTTTTCTGCACACAACCCTCCTATTCTAATCCCATTCTCCTGTTCTCGCCCCATATCCTTTAATGTTCCTCTTTTTCAAACAACTAATTCCCTTTAAAAAAAAATATTGATTGTGCGTCAACAATGGTTTTTTCTGGCAGAGAATTCAACATTCTAATCACTCTGTGTTAAGAGTTTTTTTTGTCTATATCTCCTCTATTATTTTTTCTGTGATTATCTTAAATTTGTGCCCTCTCATTACTGACTGACTGACCAGTGGAAATAATCTAGCGCTATTTATCTTGGCCCTAAACTCGGTAATTTCCTCCTTAAACCTTTCTGCCTCTCCATCTCTCTCTCCCCCTTTAAGACACTCCTTAAAACCTACCTCTTTCACTGAGGTTCCAATCACCTGTCCGAATATCTCCTTTGGCTTCTTGTCAATTTTTGTCTGATAACGCTTTGGGACATTAAAGGTGCTATATAAATGCAAGTTGTTGTTCTTTTCATAATCCTTTATAATCTTGAATTCCTCTATTAGGAACCCCATTGACCTTCTCAGCTGTAGTGAAAAAAGCTCTAACTCTTCAAGTCTCTCTTTATTATTGTAACCCTTCATCCTTGGTAAGGTCCTTATGATGCACCATTAAACAACATGAAGCATTCTGAGATCAGTGGGTCATATGCAGAGTAAAACTCTTTCTATTCTACCCCAGCAATATGGCTTCATCTGGGGAGGACAATCTGATGAGAGCTTTAAAGTAATTTTTTTTTTTGACCATTTCAAAGGCAAATCTTTCTTTTGAGTCAAGGCTGCCCAAACTCATTTCACACAGGAAGCCTACAGCCAGCAGAGAGAACAAACTTTCATCCTATCAGTCTGGGCTGGATTCAAGCTCAGGTCCCAGAGGTAAAGATATAATTTCCATAGACAAGTTGATTCATTGTAACCATTTAAAAAATGTTGAAATAGCTGCATTTTCCACCAGTATGTTTTAGAACTATAAGAAGTCCAAGTAGGGCAATTAAATACCATTGTACATTTAAAGTGTAAACAGTGAGTTCTTTCTGCATCTACTGAAAGACAACTTTTTGGTTTGCCTTAGATATTCTCTCAGGTACAGCTATGCCGATCACTCCCTGAATGGTCTGAGCACCTTATGTTCAGGAGTGTGCCCACATTGATCAATATCTAATTAAATGAAAATGCAACTGGGCGGTGTAAAATTATGATCTCTTTATGATTGGAACTGGGTATCATATGTTTTCACACATTCCCTCACATGTGCTTATCCAATCTTTCAGTTTCAGTGTCCTGGGCCAAAATTTATCCCTCAACCAAGACCTAAAAACAAATGATCTGGTTATTCTCCCATTGCTGTTTGTGGGACCTTGCTGTGTGCAAATTGGCTGCCGCGTTTCCTACATCACGACAGTGACTACACTTCAAAAAGTACATCATTGGCTCTAAAGCGCTTTCAGACGACCTGAGGTAGTGATAGTCGCTATATAAATGCAAATTACTTCTTTAATTTAGTAAAATCATCAAGTTTCATTTAGACTTTTGACATAAAAAAAGAAAGCACGTCAGAGATGTATAATGTTGCAGTGAGCGAATTGCATTGACTGACTCATTTAAAGTATTAAGAAGTAGGGAGAAAAAAGTGACCAGTTCTTGCATATTTCTAACAGAAGGCAAGAACGGATGTGATTTGAGAATGAACTTATCCAACGTCCTTGAACAGCAGTTGATGCGTAACCAATCTTTTCCACCTGGACTATTCTCTGCAGTGCCCTCAACCCACATCCATCGTGTGTGAGGGGAGGCTGACAAAATATAGTCCAAATCTTTTTTAGTTTCTTTCTAAGATATAACTTAAGGCTGTCGGTGAAACAAGATTGGACTGAAATCTGCTTCATTTTCCCTTAATGCTCATCTGGTGAGCTGCTTCATACACCAAGCTGGCTCATGTTCTTTTTCTTTTTTCCATTTCAATGCAATTGATAGATGGTTACGACACAATGTTATATATTACCGTCCCCATCACTTACACCATCCATGCTTATCACAGATAGCCGTCCATAACCGGCAAATGGTGCTAACCATCTCCTCTGAAGTCAATTACGAAGGCGCTACTTATGACACATTAAACGCACCAGATATTTTGAGCCGTTCAATAAACTTTTTGCACCTCATTATCATAGTTATTTTTAAATCCTTCCATGGCTCACTCTGTGTCTGCGTATAGTTTCTTGCTGGGTCTCAGCAGATTTTAAGTTACATTGGGTGGTCGTCAGTAGTTGTAGATTTCACTCATCAGCCAGTAGATGTAGGAGGAGGCTTTTCGCCCTGATGTTGGAGATGAAGAAAGTGATTCGCTCTGAAGAGAATCTCACCTTCAGGGAACAGAAGAAGCTCTTGTGGCCATACATACTTGTAAAACATGTCCTCCTTGTTGGGGAATGTTGGCACAGACTATAACGGGCGTGGAGTGATGCCTGGCTGCGAAAGTGTGTGTGTGCGCCCAGTTGACTGTTCTCCATCCATTGTTAGCGAGCACAGTCTTTGTTTCGATAGTCACCTTATTAAGCCGAGAAATGACGGCAAAGAAAGCTGCATCTGTGCTGACGCTCGTTTCAATCGGGGCATTGGACATTTCCAGTACCCGCTCTCTCTCGGTGTCTCTAGATACATGCTTTAAGCGGGAGAATCGTTTTATCACCAATGCGCCCGCTATAAACGGTAGGGACTGCATACAGCTCATAGCTCATTCAGTGTCAGTCGTGGCTCAGTGGTTGCACTCTCGTCTCCGAGTGAGAAGGTTGTGGCTTCAAGACCCACTCCAGAGACTTGAGCACATAATCCAGGCTGACGCTGCCAGTGCAGTACTGAGGGAGTGCTGCACTGTTAGAGGTTCCGTCATTCGGATGAGATGTTAAACCGAAACCTTGTCTGCCCTCTCAGGTGGCGGTAAAAGATCCCATGACATTATTTCAAAGAAGAGCAGGGCAGTTCTCCCTGTTTCCTGGCCAATATTTATCCCTCAATCAACATCATTAAAACAGCTTATCTGGTCATTATCACACTGCTGTTCGTGGGATCATGATGTGCACAAATTGACTGCCGTGTTTCCTACATTACAACAATGACTACACTTCAAAAATACTCATTGACTGTGAAGCACTTTGGGATGTCCTGAGGTTGTGAAAGGCTTTATATAAATGCAAGTCTTTCTTTCTTTCATAGCAGGCACGTTGGTGCTAATGTCATTTGCCCGCTGTACGAGTTCGGCAGTTTAAATGAATCTCTGCTGTTTTTTATAACCCTGTACAGTAGTACAGACGAATCATTTCCTCACTTTTGTTCCTTATGCCACCTAATCAAACTGAACATTAAGCTAAGAAGCCTTACACTTGACACATTGCTTTCTGCGTGAGTAAATGAGGGAAACTGAAGGAGAAGCTTTCGGGAAGGACCTTCAGATATCTTTTTTTAAATTTCAAAACATACTTTATTTCACAGCATTTAAAGATAGACACAGTTCAATGTAAATATCACAATTCCAAACCAGAAATTCAAATCAATACATTTCAGATATCACCTTCGCGTGTGAAATCCTCAATTAGCAACTAATTGATAAAAATCAAACTGGGGTTTGAAGGCGGCCCCTGTTCACGCACTCATCAATCGCTGTGTTGACAATTTCTTCAAACACCTTTAGTATCAGTCGACACTGCTTAGCGGTGATTAAGTATACAAGGTAATTGCACCTTAACGAGGTGCAAACCGCTCACTGAACACCTGTTTCTGCCCGAAATAACCGACGCGGTTAACATGCTTTAAGTGGTGACTTTGTACTTGACAGTAACAGTAATGGCAATCGGTTAGCGCTATTTGTCCGACTTAAACGAGGGCGGTTTAATTGGTGAGGACCGTACATTGTCACATTCAGCTGTGTGTCAGCTTGGCTCAGTTGGTAGCGCTCTTGTCTCTGTCGGAAGGTTCAAGTCCCACGCCAGGTTTTTTGAGCACATAATCTAGGCCGACACTTTAATACCATACTGAGGGAGATCTGCACTGTCAAAGTTGCCAAGCTTCAGATGAGACATTAAACCAAGGCCCCGTCTGCCTGTTCTGACGGATGTTAAAGATTGCATGGCGCTATCTGAAGAAGAGCAGGGATTTCTGCTGGGCTCCCTCCTCAACCAAAAAAAAAAATCTCATTTACTGTTCGTAGCATGTACACCAGTCAAAGTACTTCAAGGTAATACACTGCAAGCAAAGTACTTTCAAACATTTATAAGAGATGTGATCAGGTGCTGTATGAATACAAGTCTTTATTCACAGAGTACATGATGCAGTGCAATAGTGAGCTAGTCCTTCAACGTAACTTTGTTGGCAAGTCATTCTAAGGACTGACTGGCTTCTAGTGGTAGCATGAGGTTGTGTTAGTTGTGGCTCAGTTGGTAGCACTCTCACACCCGAGGATGAAGTTCATGAGTTCATAGTCCCATTCTAGAGACTTGAGCACAAAATCTCGGCTGACACTTCAATGCAGTACTAAGGGAGTGCTGCACTGTCAGAGGTGCTGCCTTTCAGGTGGGATGTTAAACTGAGCTCCCATCTGTCCTCTCAGGTTGGTGTAAAAGATGCCATGGCACTATTTCAAAAAAGAGCAAGGGGAGTTCTCCCCAGTGTTCTGGCCAACATTTATCCCTCAACCAACACCACTAAAAACAGATTATCTGGTAATTATCAAATTGCTGTTTGTGAGAGCTTGCTGTGTGCAAATTGGGTGCCACGTTTCCTACATTACAACAGTGACTACATTTCAAAATGTAATTCATTGGCTGTAAAGCTTTTTGGGATGTCTTGAGGTTGTGAAAGGTGCAATATAAGTTCTTTCTTTTACTTCTGTGCTTGCTCACAACATCACTGTCCAATGGGCTTTGTTTGTGCCACCATAGTTTTATGAGTTGCTATATTGAGGGGAGGGTGAGGATAGGATGTGATCTACTTGCCCAAGTTATGTACCACCAATAACAGCAACTGGCATTTAAATAGCGCCTTTAACCTGGAGAAATGTCCCAAGGCGCATTTAAAAAAGGCCAGGAAAAGGGACCAGGGGGTCGATTTTAATTCCACCTGCCTGGCAGAAACCAGGGACATACTCCTTTACCACCCTCATCTGGACACTGCAATTTTAAATGGGATTAGAATAGTTATCACCAGCACAGGTACCATGGTCTGAATGGCATCCTTCTGTGTTGAAATTTGCATAATACTATCATTTTTCTTCCACCTGGGCTATTTTCTGCAGTGCTTTAACCCACATCGATCATGCGAGAGAGTTCTGCTGCTGCCATCTCAGTGGCAAGTGCCGTCTGGCTGCTATCAGGAGGTTTTGGAACTTACTCATGTTTGGTTATTCATTCATCTTTGAATAGCCTGACCTGTGATAGATCACTGATTGTATTCTGATTAATATCTATTTCCATGATGTTCGGGAAATAGGCTCAGATGTACTAAGGTTAACGTTAGATAAACCCATACCTGATGCACTTCCAGGTATCAAATCACTTTCCACTGAACAATATCATGTGAGGATCTCAGGATTAGGCTAATATTCGTTGTGGAAAAGCGCTTTCAGACGTTTTAATGCGGACATTATGAAAATGCAAGCACCTCACCTTACATATTATATGAAAGCATAATCTTGATCGGTGAATTAAATGGTAGATACAGATCATGCTCTTTCAAGCTCAGAGCGATGAAGCAAATGATGGGGTTAGTCTGGAAAGACAATAGGCGACAAGCTTTATTTTTGGAAGCGTATGGGAGGAAAGGGAAGGGGAAGGGGAAGAGATTGTCCAAAGGACAAGATAGAGCAGGAAGAAAAATGGTGCATAAATTGAAAGAAACTTTGCTCATTGGAAAGAGCTTTATGCAGCAACTTATTACACCCACTGGACAATGCTTCACATCCAGTGAATTACTGTTGTTATATAGGTGAACAGAGCATCCAATTTGCACACAGCAATATTACACAAACAGTAAATGAGATGAATGACCAGTTAACCTGATGTTGGTTGAGGGAAGAGAGAATCTCTTGTTTTTCTTTTAATAGTTCCACAGGATCTCTTTTAAATCCACCTCAACAGGCAGACAGAGCCTTTGATTAATGTTTCATCTGAAAGACAGCGCAGCACTCCTTCAGTACCACACAGAAGTATGAGCCTGAAATATTTGCTCAGGTCCTGGAATGTGACTTGAACCCACAATCTGCCGACTCTATGGCAAGGCTGCCACCAACTGAGCCAACTGGACATTTAGCTTCAATCATGGGAGAGGAAGTGGAAAGGAGAGGTTGTAGGAATATAGGAACATAGGTACAGGAGTAGGCCATTCAGCCCCTCAAGCCTGCTCCGCCATTTGATAAGATCATGGCTGATCTGTGATCTAACTCCATATACCTGCCTTTGGCCCATATCCCTTAATACCTTTGGTTGCCAAAATAGCTATCTATCTCAGGTTTAAATTTAGCAATTGAACTAGCATCAATTGCCGTTGGTGGAAGAGAGTTCCAAACTTCTACAACCCTTTGTGTGTAGAAATGTTTTCCAATCTCACTCCTGAAAGGTCTGGCTCTAATTTTTAGACTGTGCCCCCTACCCCTAGAATCCCCATCCAGCAGAAATAGTTTCTCTCTATCCACTTTATCTGTTTCCCTTAATATCTTATAAACTTCAATCAGATCACCCCTTAACCTTCTAAACTCTAGAGACTACAACCCCAATTTGTGTAATCTCGCCTCGTAACTTAACCCTTGAAGTCCGGGTATCATTCTAGTAAACCTACGCTGCACTCCCTCCAAGGCCAATATGTCCTTCCGAAGGTGCGGTGCCCATAACTGCTCACAGTACTCCAGGTGCGGACTAACCAGGGTTTTGTATAGCTGCAGTATAACTTCTGCCCCCTTGTACTCTAGTCCTCTAGATATAAAGGCCAGCATTCCATTAGCCTTATTGATTATTTTCTGCATCTGTTCATGACACTTCAATGATCTATGTACCTGAACCCCTAAGTCCCTTTGGACATCACTGTTTTTAACTTTTTACCATTTAGAAAGTACCCTGTTCTATCCTTTTTTGATCCAAAGTGGATGACCTCACATTTGCCTACATTGAATTCCATTTGTCGCAGTTTTGCCCATTCACCTAATCTATCAATATGCTTTGTAATTTTATGTTTTCATCTACACTGCTTACAATGCCACCAATCTTTGTGTCATTGGCAAACTTAGATATGAGACTTTCGATGCCTTCATCTAAGTCGTTAATAAATATTGTGAATAATTGAGGCCCCAAGACAGATCCCTGCAGGACTCCACTAGTCACATCCTGCCAATGTGAGTACTTACCCATTATCCCTACTCTCTGTCGCCTTTCGCTCAGCCAACTTCCTAACCAAGTCCATACTTTTCCCTCGATTCCATGGGCTTCTATCTTAGCTAACAGTCTCTTCTGTGGGACCTTATCAAATGCCTTCTGGAAGTCCATATAAATAACATCCATTGACATTCCCCTGTCCACTACTCACAGAACTTGGCAGAAGAGGCTCTTAGAAATGTATTCCTGCCTTCCCCAACTCTCAGACTATCTAGATTTCCAAAAGCGTGCACCATCTAACACAGCTAAAGCTCAGAACTAAACCAGAAAGGATGGAGAACCATTTAGTACCTTCTTCTCAGACCACAAAGATCACAAATAAATACCAAGGTCATTAAAGCTTCATGACAACCTCTTTGTCTTTAGTTAAAAGGCCACTCATGCACAGGGCTTGTCATTTGAGCCCTCCGTTTGATCTTTCCACATCCAGCAGTAACTCTCGATACAGCCACAGCTACTCAATATGGATATGGTTTAATAGAACTTCCTTTTATATGAGAAATGTTCTGAGGCACCGAATGATTCCCAATGTCTTCAAATCAAAACTGATGGGGCTTAATGAGGATGATCTGACAAACGTGATATTTCATTTCCACCGGGGCACCCAATTAGTAAGTTTCAACTATTTAACTATTTTCATCAGGTTTTTCATGTATTCACATGGCGGGGGCGGGGGATGGGGGGGTGGTGACTTGCCTTATTCAAAAGCTAAAGAGAAAAACAATATATAACAAACATACACTGCATCAAGAAGAAAACTGGTATTTTCAAGCAACATGAAAATTATCGATGAGATGTTAAATACCCTCCAGTGTGTCAGATCTGGATCTCTTCATGATTTTGACAGCTTAGGGTCTCTTCAAATGGCTCAAACAGTGACAGGAGCCACAACACAAAATGACACAGAGGCCTAGACTTCTCACCAAGCTTAGGATGGAGAGGTAACATTTTTTTTTGATAGCGTGTTGGAAGGCTGCATTGTGAGCACAGATTGCCCTGCCGTTCAGGCACCCATCTCAACCTGGAGCAGCTCATTAAATCTATCTATTAAATCCAGGTGGTGTGCTTAACTAAATAAATAATAATGCAACAATTATTGGGGGAGTCCAAAACTAGAGGTCATAAATATAAAATAGTTGCTAATAAATCCAATAGGGAATTCAGGAGAAACTTCTTTAAGTGGTAAGAATGTGGAATGTGCTACCACATGGAGTAATTGAGGCAAATATCATGGATGCATTTAAGGGGAAACTAGAAAAGCACATGAGGGAAAAAGGAATAAAAGGGTATGCTGATAGGGTTAGATGAAGTAGGGAGGGAGGAGGCTCGTGTGGAGCATAAACAGCAGCGTAGACCAGTTGGGCCGAATGGCCTGGTTCTGTGCTGTAGTTTCGATGTAACAAGAACAAAAAAAAAAGAGTGCTGTCTGATCAATCCCATGGTAGGAAAAGCTGTGACATCCTCACAGGATAATCTCAGAGGGGAGCATACATAAATGCATGCCAGGAAGTTCATAGAAAATACTTGCATTAATAATGAATGTAATATAATTAAATTAGAGCAGCATGTGCAGTCCCCTTGTTAGAACAATCTATGCTGTAACCTTTTCAACAATATATACTTCAGACTGCCATTCATACGAATTAATATTGTGCAACATTATTGTCATTGGGAGTGCAACGCGATCAGCCCCCTCACCCCCCGCAAACATTTTATGAGGTATTGCATAAATTTATTAGTGTGTGAGTTTCATGGATTTGGATGAGATCCTGCGTCTGTGTGGACATACTGGAGCTTTAAGATTAAAATGATAATTTATTGTTTTCTGTTGGCAAGGTTGCAGAACACAATGAAGCACCAACAAATGATTGCTACGCAGTTATTGAGGCCTGCTCTGGTCCATCGCACTGCTGGATTGCTGATCTCGGCTTCGAAGCTGCAGTGAACGACCTCATCCAAAAGTGTCCAACCTCCAGCCCTCGGGCTACATGTGGCCTCTGATCTCTGGCAGTCGAATCCTTGAAGCCCAGGCAGCTCAGTTCTATTTGGATTCATGCTTGCCTACTCGCTTGGTTTGACCTGTTTTGAATTTTGTGCAACTGGAGATTTGGAAAGGGCTGTTTTTACTAGTGTTGCCTCGTTGGCAAAATTAGAACACCAAGAGGTATTTATGTTAACAACGTGAGATAGATGCAAAATTAATATGAATTTAAATTTTATATGTGGCCCTCCAGACTTGATGGAACACAGCTATTGTCCCACAAAGGACCCTTCCTCAATCTAACAGATTCCAGGGAAATCAAAAGGCACACTACATATAACTAGTGACTTAAGAGAGGCATAAGTGAAGGACTGGCAATTGAGGATGAAAAAGAAGAAAAGAACTTGCATTTATAAAGCACCTTTCACAACCTCAGGCTGTCCCAAAGCGCTTTACAGCCAATGGTGTATATTTGAAGTGTAGTCGCTCTTGTAATGTAGGAAATGCAGCAGCCAATTTGCGCACAGCAAACTCCCACAAGCTGCAATGAGATAATGACTAGGGAATCTATTTTGGTGATGTTAGTTGAGGGATAAATATTGGCCAGGACACCAGGGACAACTCCCCGGCTCTTCTTTGAATTAGTACCATGGGATCTTTTACATCCACCTGAGAGGGCAGACAGGGCCTCAGATTAACATCTCATTCAAAAGACAGCACTTCTAACAATGCAGCACTCCCTCAGTACTGCACTGGGAGTGCCAGCCGAGATTTCATACTCAAGTCTCTGGAGTGGGACAAGGAACCTACAACCTTCTAACCCTCAGAGGCAAGAGTGCTACCCACTGAACCATGCATGACACCTAATGCTTACCTGAAGCATACTGGAAGAGGAAGGGGAACAAAGAGGGAAATTAAAGGCTCAATAACTCTTGAAAAGAACTGCTTGTAGGCAGTTTCCTTTTTAGTTTAAGGCTTGTGATCCTGACATAGCCGACAGTTTTCATTTTACCCAAATTTGTAAAACAATGTTTTATAAATAGTCACTCACCATCACCACCACTCTTGATTGGAGATTCAGGCTAACACAGTCCCCTAAGGATGAGACTAGTTTATGTAAGCTCAACCTAGATCTCACTGAAGTTGAGTTCACAATCCAGAACTATGCTAAACATTCACAAGCAGCACAAAGCTATGTAGAAATAAATGGCCCAGCTTAATTTTTTTGATTATTTGTCTTTCCCTCTCATAGAAGCAGACCAACATGTCACTTGATTAAATTTCTTTCGGAATTCAATGATATCTTGGGTATACCTAACCTTAAGGAATTAAAAATCTGATTCCCTTGCATTTTCTGCCTAACTCCTCACCTTCACCTGTCACTAGGTCTGTATTCTGGGCTATTTTTGACCTAAGGACTGTGCCACTCACATGAGACAGTGCCTCAGCACTCCTGGTGATCTGCTGGAGGACAGATTGCTGGAGTGCTGTGACACCCTGGAAGCCCCATTCCACAGTGGAACCCAGGGCCATGATAGCAGCAGTCTGAGCTTCCAAGGCAGCAGTCAGACCTTGGATGGCAGATGTTTGTGCTGCAATGGAAGCTGTGAAATCGGTCATCAGACGCTGTATCACGGTGGGTTCCACAGGTGTGCTGATGGAGGTGACCTCCCATTCCACATGGGAAAGGATGGGCTCCAAGCTCTGCGCAAAGCCCTGTGCCAAGTTAGAGGTGGACTCCTCCCTGCTCCTTGACATTGTGTGCAGGCTTTCTGACAGCTTTCCAGTGCACCAAGCATTTGTGTACACCCATCAGTCTTCTTCTGTGGCCTGGTGCATCGACGTCATCATCTGACTCCTCTGCAGCAGAACTAGTGAGCGACCTTGCCTTCTAGTGAGCTGGCACATGTGGTATCCGTTCCCCCCGCCCCGGCTGCTGTGCACTTGTACCCGATGTCTCACCACATGCAGGTCCCTCCCCTAACCTAGCCTCCATACTACACGTAGTGTCAGTATCTGAGCTGGTGGATGTGAGTGTCAGATCAAGTAACGGTGTGGCTTCATTTTCATTGTCTTCCTCCTCCTCCACCTCGGACGGTCCCGGCTCCAGTTCTTGGGTATCGGCAATGACAAAGTGAGATGGGTTGAGTCGTGGAGCGAGGTTGGAGAAAGTAAGACTTGCGTGCTGGCACTATCTGCAGCCCGTGAGTCAGAAATGAATGTGGGATAAGGGAGATGTGGAAAACAAGAAGGAGTATTAGATATGCAGAGACCCTCATTGTTGAGATCTCCAGCGCCAATGGTGGCCACGGCTGCAGCGATGGCCTGCCCAATGATCCTCAGCACTGTCTCCTCCATGGAGGTGAGTTCGTGTGGGCATGCCTGTCCTCCCCCAGGTCTTTCCTGCTGCAAAGGGATTTAAAGGGATCATGCAGGAGAATTACAGGTTAGTTGCTAGATTATTTCTTCTGGCTGCTGATGCATTTGTACATGTTTTTGGATGTTTCCTATACATGGATCAAGTTTCAATACTTTATAGGGATGGGCTGGCTAGCTGACAGGCAATAGCAAGGACACTGGCGGAATGGCAGGAGTGGGAGCAGGAAGGCTGTCCTCCCGAGAGAGGACAGCAGGTTCATGTTCCATGGAGCCACTGCCACTTGCTGCCTCCTGTTATGTGCCACCTTCTCCTGAACGACAGAGGTAAGTGTTTCAGTGAGTGTCCCGCATGGTGGTTTGGGTGAAGTGGCTGTCATGGTTGAATAGCTGCCAATGTGTGTGACCTGTGAGTTGTGGGTGTGTGGCTTCCAAGAATGTTACAGTGTGAGGGTGAGATGCAGCATCCGCAGTGCAGCATTGCATACGGATGGAACGCATTCATTGGTGGGTGGGTGGGTGACGGGGGATGTCGTGCATGGAGCAATGGTGCAGTTGGTAAGATATGCCACTTGACATTTGAATTCACTCACCTTGATCATTTGTGTCAAATCATTGAAGTTTTCCCTGCACTGCATCCATGTGTGTGGTGCAATGCTCCTGGCATTCACTTCCAGCACCATTTCGTCCCAGCCTCCGTAGCTGGTGTCTGGAGGCCCCCCTGCCATTCTGCAGATACAGAATGCCCCTCCATGTGTCCACCTCATCCACCAAGGCCTCGAGTGCGTCATCCAAGAACCTTGGTCCACGCTGTCTCACAGGTCCAGCCATTAGATTTTTCTTCCACCACCGATTGAATTGACAGTGCATCTCCCCTTTAAGAGGCGTAGGCTGCCTTTAAGTAGCACTGGCCACGCCCCATATCAGGCCCCCTGCTATTGCATGCATCCACTCAACATTACAGGTAAGTGCTGTCCACACGCAGCAATCATGCAGAATCTCACGGCCGCCTGCATCTCAATGACCGGGCGTGGGTTAATCACGCACCGTGACCCCTGCGTCTGCATTTCAAGTTATCGAATTTAACCCCCACTATCTTTAGTCATCTAGGGAGCTCTAGATTTGGATTTCCTATCTTTCTCTGATGTGGGAATGTGTCTACTCTGTACCTGAATCATCTCCTCCTTGAAGGCGTCCCATTGTTCAATTATTGTTTTGCGTAACAATTTTTGATTCTAATCCACCAGGATAAGATCCATTTTTAACTGACTGAAATTAGCCCTCCTCCAATTAAGTATTTTTACATTTGATTGTTCCTTGTTTTTTTCCATAACTATTCTAAACCTATTTTTTTAAAATTACTCGTTCATGGGATGTGGGCGTCGCTGGCGAGGCCGGCATTTATTGCCCATCCCTAATTGCCCTTGAGAAGGTGGTGGTGAGCCGCCTTCTTGAACCGCTGCAGTCCGTGTGGTGAAGGTTCTCCCACAGTGCTGTTGGGAAGGGAGTTCCAGGATTTTGACACAGCGACGATGTAGGAACGGCGATATATTTCCAAGTCAGGATGGTGTGTGACTTGGAGGGGAACGTGCAGGTGGTGTTGTCCCCATGTGCCTGCTGCCCTTGTCCTTCTATGATGTGGAGATGCCGGTGATGGACTGGGGTGGACAAATGTAAGGAATCTTACAACACCAGGTTATAGTCCAACAATTTTATTTTAAAATGACAAGCTTTCGGAGATTATCTCCTTCGTGAGGTGAGCAGTGGACTACTACTCACCTGCCGAAGGAGATAATCTCCGAAAGCTTGTGATTTTAAAATAAAATTGTTGGACTATAACCTGGTGTTGTAAGATTCCTTACATTTGTCCTTCTAGATGGTAGAGGTTGCGGGTTTGGGAGGTGCTGTCGAAGAAGCCTTGACGAGTTGCTGCAGTGCATCCTGTGGATGGTACACACTGCAGCCACAGTGCGCCGGTGGTGAAGGGAGTGAACGTTTAGGGTAGTGGATGGGGTGCCAATCAAGCGGGTTGCTTTGTCCTGGATGGTGTCGAGCTTCTTGAGTGTTGTTGGAGCTGCACTCATCCAGGCAAGTGGAGAGTATTCCAACACACTCCTGACTTGTGCCTTGTAGATGGCGGAAAGGCTTTGGGGAGTCAGGAGGTGAGTCACTCGCCACAGAATACCCAGCCTCTGACCTGTTCTTGTAGCCACATTATTTATATGGCTGGTCCAGTTAACTTTCTGGTCAATGGTGACCCCCAAGATGTTGATGGTTGTGGATTCGCCGATGGTAATGCCATTGAATGTCAAGGGGAGGTGGTTAGACTCTCTCTTGTTGGAAATGGTCATTGCCTGGCACTTGTCTGGCGCGAATGTTACTTGCCACTTATCAGCCCAAGCCTGGATGTTGTCTAGGTCTTGCTGCATGCGGGCATGGACTGCTTCATTATCTGAGGGGTTGCGAATGGAACTGAACACTGTGCAATCATCAGCGAACATCCCCATTTCTGACCTTATGATGGAGGAAAGGACATTGATGAAGCAGCTGAAGATAATTGGGCCAAGGACACTGCCCTGAGGAACTCCTGCAGCAATGTCTAAACCTGATGATATTATGATCACTGTTCCCCAAATGCTCCCCCACTGAAACATGCTCCACTTGCCCCACTTCATTCCCCAGAACTAGATCCAGCACTATTTCCTTCCTTATTGGGCTGGGAACATATTGATCAAGAAAGTTCTCTTGTATACATTTCAGGATTGTGCTGGGGTCGGGGTGGGCGGGGGGGTGGGGGGTGGTCAGACATCGTCAGGGATCTCATCACGGGGTGGGGAGGGGGGGTCGGCTGATCGTAGGGTGTTCAAAAGGTAAGCTTGGCGGGGCTGGGGCAGAAGCACTCCTGCACCTCCTGGCCCACAAGCAGTGTGACAAAGACACTTACCTCATGGATCAGGCCCTTTTCACCTTCTTTCATCTGCTGGGATTCCTGAGGCCTGGAAACCCCAGCCTGCAAATGTTAAAAATAAAACATGAGTTAAATTGAAGCCATGCAGCTTCCTTAAAATATCTTAGTGACTGACCCACCTCCTGAGAGCAGGCTGGTTGCCCGCCCCGCGACCTGTTAAACCACTCCCCCGCCCCCCCCCCCCCCCTGTCTCCTCCCCTTCCCTGGAGGGGTTAGAATTACCCCCATGAATTCCAAATCCAATTTTTTTTCCTTCCTGGAACACATATACCTTGAAAAAAATTACTTAAATAGGAAACTTTCAACTGTACAGGGGATGTATTTGAAGTCCGTGATCAATCATTGCTGGGCTAATAGATCCCTTTATTCCTACCTGTTTATTTATGTTTTACATATTCCTCCCACTCCAACGGACATCTAAGTCTCCTCGCAATTTCCTTCAGACGGGAGCCTAAGGTTGCCGAAGCAATGGTTTCATCCAGTGCCAGCACTGGTGCCACTTTTGTTCCAGTCGATGGGAGGGGCATGGCCAGTGGGACGGAGCAGGCAACCTGCTCCTGCGGAAACAGCATCTGAAATGTGCGAACTGTCGCATTTAATGACCTGGCCAAGGACCAACATCTAGTTATGAAAAGGACTGAAGATTGCAAGGGATGATTATAGATGCAGAAGATCAAATGTTGCACAAAACATGGCAGCTCCAATCCCTTTGAGACCATGGAACATCATCTGTGTTAAATGCAACCAGTTAGATTAATATGTTTCGAGTTTTTGGCTCGACTGAAATTCTCTCTTCCAAAGGGTACAAAGGCCTTTCTTCGAAGAGAGTTTGATCTGCAGTTACTTGCTTTAGACGGGGCATTGGATAAACTGCAAAGACTTTGTGATAATGTAAATTGAACATGGCCCATTGAAAGGGGGAGACTTGATGGAATGAAAACTCTTTTTATGTTTGATTCTGGTTTATGGTTCGGTGATGTCTCACCATTACTGACCATTTGTGCCTACGTAACAACAGTTACTTCACTTCAAAAATAATCCAATGTGCAAAGCACTTTTAGACATTTCGATGCGATAAGGCACTATATAAATGCAAATATTATATGAAAGCGTGACAGAGGAATGTTCCTTCTAGATTAGCAGGCTAGTATCGCAATGTCCTTTTATCACTTATGGAAGTGACAGGAACATTATTTCATTTCAGTATGTGTCATTTTTTCTCAAGAGGAAAATCAAAGATGAACCCTTTTGCAATGAATGCATTATAAAATTGGAAATTGTTTCTCGCAGTGGCCTGCTACCTCAGTTTAGCAGAGATTATAATTACATTGGCCCAGAAGATGTAAACATTTAAGCCTTGAGATTATGCTGTCTGAATATTAGCGTACAAAGGTTTAATGCATTTGTATGAAATTCCTTCGTCCACGATTTTGACAGCGGTATTGATCCCCCCCTCTTAAACCAAAACAGTTTAAACTAGCAAAGGGATTCCATACGACTGTTTTATGTTTGTATGCTAATATTCACACAATATAATTTCAAGGCTTCGCTTTTGAGTAGTGTAACAAGAGGATAATTGTAAAGTATGTGTTTTGTGGTCTTTGATGAAAGTGCTGTCTGTAACAGTGATGATAGGCAGGAATCAGCAGTCAAATGTGACATATGTGCTCCCTTCTTGACTGTGAATTTATTCATCGAGTAACTGGGTCATACCAGGAAGATCCCAGGTTTGATCCTTGGTCAATGCTGATTAAACTGATCTCAACTGGGATGGAGGAATTCTAACTGACTTCAATAACCCTGAGTTTAGGGAGGGGAGAATCAGTCAGGGTTTTTGTTTGTCCCTGGTCACAATCAATTTTGCAAACAGCCAGATCCCACAAAGCAACAATTAAATGGATGACCAGTCAATCTTTTTATTTGGTGATCCTGGTTGAGGGAAGAATGTTGGCCATGACACCATGTGAACACGCTGCTCCTCCCAAACAAATGTGATGTGCCAAATTCGGAGTGCTTTGCTCTGTGGACCTGTGTCCGCTGGAATTGATTGAGACTGCCAAAAATTATTTCGCATCAAAGCTTTATAATTGACTGAGAGAGGAAATCTGGCTGGGATGTGATCTGTCAGAGGCCACGATAATTTTAAACCAACGGAGGTCCCTGACCATGGTTTTTGTGCGATGGCTCGCTGCTAACCTTTCGCAGAGCCTCTTTTTCTCTCAGAAGGTTTTAAAAACTGTCCTCGGGCTCCCGAGATATACCTTCAAAATCCTTTTAAGTCTGACCGGAAATTAAATATCAAATGTATGAAATTCAGAAAAATACCGTGAGTAAAATCAGTCTCATCAAGCTGATGTCAGAATGGATTCCTTCATGAAGTAATGATGTGGAGATGCCGGTGATGGACTGGGGTTGACAATTGTAAACAATTTTACAACACCAAGTTATAGTCCAACAATTTTATTTGAAAATCACAAGCTTTCGGAGGCTTCCTCCTTCCTCATTCACCTGAGGAAGGAGGAAGCCGCCGAAAGCTTGTGATTTTCAAATAAAATTGTTGGACTATAACTTGGTGTTGTAAAATTGTTTACAATTCATGAAGTAAGACACAGGCTTGTCTATCAGCCATTACACCTATGACCCTTGGAACACATTTACTAAACCAGTTTGCCTTGCTAACCTATGACCCTTGGAACACATTTACTAAACCAGTTTGCCTTCAAACACTTGCTAAACCCTTCTTTCTTTGGGCGTGCTTTCAGTCCCTGCCTCTATTCCCTCAATCCCTGTTTGGTGTCCACTATTCTTTCAGCACCTTGAGATATTCTAATATGTGAGGAGCTCCACATCAATAGAAGTTGTTATTTGTGTAGAAATATAATGAGAGAAGACCAGGTGGAGGATTGAGGGCAGTAGAGATATTAATAACACTGCTTGATGTTTCCTTGTCACCGGAAGGAATTTGTGTCACAAAATTACGCCAAGAGCTGAGCTACCAACCCCATATCCTCTCCATCGCAAAGACTACCTACTTCCACCTCCATATTATCGCCCGTCTCCGCACCTACCTCAGACCATCTGCTGCTGAAACCCTCATCCATGCTTTTTTTTAGCCTCCCAACTCGACTATTCCAATGCTTTCCTGGCCGGCCTCCAATTTTGTACCCTCCATAAACTTGAGCTCATCCAAAACTCTGCTGTCCTACATGTGACTCCAGTCCCACAATATGTGTCCAACTCTGAAATGGGATTAGGCAGTAAAGGCAACCTTTAGCCCAGAACAAAATTAAAAGCAATATCAGCACACTGGACAATCCTTCTGTGTTGGCAACTGCTGTTTCATTAGGATGAAAGTTACTGTGATACAAATTTCTATCAAAGATGTCAGCCATAGCTCAGTTGGTAGCACTCTCGCCTCTGAGTTAGAGGTTGATGGGTTCGAGTCTCACTCCAGAGACTTGAGTACATAATCCTGGTTGACACTCCAGTGCAGTACTGAGCGAGCCCTGCACTGTCGAAAGTGCCGCCTTTCGAATGGGATGTTAAACTGAGGTCCCGTCTGCCCTGTCAGGAGGATGTAAAATATCCCATGGCACTATTTCGAAGAAAAGCAGGGGAGTTCCCCCTGGTGTCCTGCCCAATATTCATCCCTCAACCAATACCTAAAAACAGATTATCTGGTCATTTATGTCATTGCTGTTTGTGGAATCTTGTGCAAAGTGGCTGCCGCATTTCCTACATCACAACAGTGACTACACTTTGAAAGTACTCCATTGGCTGCAAAGCGCTTTGGGATTTCCTGAGGTCGTGAAAGGCACTATATAAATGCAAGTTGTTTCTTTCTCTTTGTGACTTTAACAGGGGGTGGGAGAGCCTATTTAAAATAAATGGCGTAATGCCTGTTAAAATAAGCCAGAGAGAGGATACGAGTGTGTTACACATTCATACAATAAGACGGCTGACAGTGAATTCTACCCTATTGGATTTTAGACACCAGTAGTGAGCAGTATCACAGTATCATATGGTAACAAAGGGTTCCTAATCATCGCAGCAAAGCAGCAAACGGCTGTTACACTGAGCAGTGTCTGTACCTGCTGGACTATCAGGGGAAAAATAGATCCAGCACTCAATCGTGAACCAGTTCCTGTAATGAGGGCTCTTTTGTGGAACTGCTAATGTGATTTTTGACAAAAATTGATACATCGGGGAGTAACAGATTCACTCTAAAGTGGAAAAATCTGCACAGCCTATTAGCCAAAAATATTTATATACCTAATTTTTGTTTTATTTGGTTGACTGGGCGAGCTTCATGCCTTGTGCAAGATATGTCACAAACAAAGTTTAGCTGTGTGCACTCTCTCAGCAGGTTTCATGCATTATTCAGTAGGTCACAGAGTTTATTTAGCATTATCCAGTCAGGTGGAACTGCTACTGGAGTGAAATGCTTTCATCATTCACTTTGTTTTCACTGGGATGCATGAGATCTCCTACCAGCTGAATGTAGCCCTTGCTCCTCCTCCTCCCCTTGGCCTTGGAAGGAGTGCAGCGCAGATTCACCAGAATGTTACCAGGGCTCCATGGGTTAGATTATGAGGCGAGATTACATAAACTAGGCTTGTATTCCTTGGAATATAGAAGGTTAGGGAGTGATTTGATTGAGGTTTTTAGGATTTTGAAAGGAATTGATAGGGTGGATAGAGAGAGACTTTTTCTGCTGGTGGGGGAGTCTAGGACAAGGGGACATGAACTTAAAATCAGAACCAGGCCATTCAGGAGAGAAGTTAGGAAACACATCTTCACACAGAGGGTGGTAGAAGTGTGGAACTCTCTCCCACAAAAAGCAGTAGATGCTAGTTCAATTAATAATTTTAAAGCTGAGATCGATAGATTTTTGCTAACCAAGGGTATTAAGGAACACGGAGCCAAGGCGGGTAAATGGAGTTAGGATACAGATCAGCCATGATCTCATTGAATGGCGGACCAGGCTCGAGGGGCTGAATGGCCTCCTCCTGTTCCTACTATCCCTATGTTCCTAAACAGCACAATGATAACTTTTACAAGCAGAATGGAACATTAATGAACCTCGACTAATTTTTAAACTCCTTGAATTGTCTCCCCTCCTCCTTCGAGGTGCTAAGCCCTTTTGCTGGTGCTCTATACCACAGGCCTCCGTACCTTTCCGGCTTTTCACGTCTCAGGCTAGACCAAGGTTGCCAACCCTCCAGGATTGCCCTGGAGTCTCCAGGAATTGTAGATTAATCTCCTGGACACTGCTGAGAGCAAAACGGAGAGCAAAGTCATAGAGAAAAGTCAGAGGGGGCATTAACAATAATGTTTCTTAAAAAAAATGTATTTGAACACTTTTGTTTATTAATTATAAAAATATTGGAGATGGGGGGGAAAAAAGGCTGTTTGACTGGGAGAGGCAAGGGAAACAAGATCATGTGATGAAACTCCAGGAACGCATCTAACCAAAGTTGGTAACCCTAGACTAGACGTACGAGTGTCAGTAGGCTGATCAACTGTATGGGCCATTGTAGGTGAGTCTGATCCGATCCTATTTTCACCCACATCAATGCCGTTTCCAGCAATTAAGGGAGGGAACTCTGGCTGGATTTTCTGACCTCCCTGATCTAGGGGAGCTGAGGCCAATTGCTCTGGCTAACATTAGCTGATTCAGCACAGACCAAGGTCCTGGGTCCTTATAGACTATACGGCTCAGGACAATATCGGGTAGTGCCGTCACCCAGTAGGCCATCAGGGGAGCCTGTACCGCGCCTTCGTGAGAGCTTTCCTATCGGTCGACTATCAGCCCCCCACAAACTTTCACTTGTTACTATTGGTCTTCGGACTTTTTAGTCTGTTATGCTAGATGAGATAGTCAGAGATGATTGCAGTGAGGGAAAAAGTTTACTGAAACTAATCCAGTCTTTACTGACAACACAGGAGGCCTCAGGAGAATACTTATACTGAAACTTTAGTGCCAACGTGAAGCAGCTTCCCCTTTGCAGTGAGACAGAAGTGACAGAATAACTGTTATCAAAACTCAGAATAGGTCTTGTTATAGGTTTAGTCTTTTTTTTATTTGTTCATGGGATGTGGGCGTCGCTGGTGAGGCCAGCATTTATTGCCCATCCCTAATTGCCCTTGAGAAGGTGGTGGTGAGCCACCTTCTTGAACAACTGAGTCGCTTGCTAGGCACATTTCAGAGGGCGATTAAGAATCAACCACATTGCTGTGGGTCTGGAGTCACATATAGGCCAGACCGGATAAGGACGGCAGGTTTCCTTTCCTAAAGGACATTAGTGAACCAGATGGGTTTTTACGACAATCCGGTAGTTTGATAGCCACCATTACTGATACTAGTTTTTTTTATTCCAGATTTTTATTTAATTAATTGAATTTAAATTCCACAGCTGCCGTGGCAGGATTTGAACTCATGACTCTGGAATATTAGTGCAGGCCTCTAGATTACTAGTCCACTAACATAACCACTCAGCTTCTCCAGTCACTGAGTCTCACCTCCTGACCCCCCAGAGCTTCTCCCCCACCTATAAGGCACAAGTCAGGAGAGTGATCAAAAACAAAGTTGTTAGCCATGGTTCAATTGGTAGCACTCCTGCTGGTAAGTCAGACGGTTGCGGGTTCAAGTCCCACTCCAGAGACTTGAGAACATAACCCAGGCTGATACTTCAGTGCAGTACTAAGGGAGCACCGCATTGTCAGATGAGATGTTAAACCAAGGCCCCGTTCTCAAACGTCCCAAAGCGCTTTACAACCAATGAAATACTTTTGAAGTGTAGTCACTGTTGTAATGCCAATTTGTGCACAGCAAGATCCCACAAACAGCAATGAGATAATGACCAGATCATCTGCTTTTGTGACGTTGGTTGAGGGCTAAATATTGGCCAAGACACCGGGGAGAACTGCCCTGCTCTTCTTTGAAATAGTGTTGTGGGATCCTTTACATCCACCTGAGAGGGGTGAATGTTCAATGACTCATCCAAAAGAGTTGGTTTGGGCCTAATGGCCTTTTCCTGTTAATGCATTCCACTGGTCACTTCACTGCTTTATATAGAGAGCTTTCAAAGTGTCTCATGAGGCACAGCAGACAATAACATGTTCATGTTTGGAGAGACAATGTAAGAATCTCCATACAGTAGAAGTTGAAAACTTTTGTATCCTCAGGGCGGCTGCCCTCTTTGACGCTGAAATAGAGCAAGTGAGTCACTAACCTCGAAGGAACAAACTTTATTTATGTCCCAAGAACAGTAATATCCAAACAGCACTTCTTTGGGTGTGCGAAGGGAGTTACAACAAACATTCAGGGCTTTTTGTGTGAAGTGCAGTGTCTTGGTCACAAGTGCTCGATCCAGACACAAAATGGCCAATGGCCATGGCAATAGGTCAAACATCTTACATTAAATATAACAGATATACAAATACGACACAAGTGTTAATATTTGTTAAGCTCAAAATGCGTGCTACATCAATAAATGAAAATATGGAACTCTCTTCGTCAAAAAGATGTTGAGGCTCGGTCAATTGAAAATTTCAAGACTGAGATCGATAGATTTTTGTTGGGTAAGGGTATCAAGGGATGTGGATCACAGTATCACAGTATTTTACAGCACATTAGGAGTCCATTTGGCCTATCGTGCCTGTGCTGGCTCTTTGAAAGAGCTATCCAATTAGTCCCACTCCCCTGTTCTTTCCCCATAGCCCTGTAATTTTTTTCCCTTCAAGTATTTATCCAATTCCCTTTTGAAAGTTATTATTGAATCTGCTTCCACCGCCTTTTCAGGCAGTGCATTCCAGATCATAACAACTCGCTGCGTAAAAAAATGTTTCCTCATGTCACCTCTGGTTCTTTTGCAAATCACCTTAAATTTGCATCCTCTGGTTACTGACCCTTCCACTACTGTAAACAGTTTCACCTTATTTACTCTATCAAAACTTTTTTTGAACACCTGTATCAAATATCCTCTTAATTTTCTCTGCTCTAAGGAGAACAATCCCAACTTCTCCAGTCTCTCCACAAAACTGAAGTCCCTCATCACTGGTACCATTCTAGTGCCTGACAAACCTGATTGAATTTTTTGAAGAGGTGACTAAAGTAGCGGTCAGGGGAATGTCAATGGATGTTGTTTATATGGACTTCTAGAAGGCATTTGATAAGGTCCCACAGAAGAGACTGTTAGCTAAGATAGAAGCCCATGGAATCGAGGGAAAAGTACGGATTTGTTAGGAAGTTGGCTGAGCGAAAGGCGACAGAGAGTAGGGTTAATGCGTAGGTACTCACATTGGCAGAATGTGACTAGTGGAGTCCTGCAGGGATCTGTCTTGGGGCCTCAATTATTCACAATATTTATTAACGACTTTGACGATGGCATAGAAAGTCTCATATCTAAGTTTGCCGATGACACAAAGATTGGTGGCATTGTAAGCAGTGTAGATGAAAACATAAAATTACAAAGGGATATTGATAGATTAGGTGAATGGGCAAAACTTTGGCAAATGGAATTCAATGTAAACAAATGTGAGGTCATCCACTTTAGATCAAAAATGGATAGAACAGGGTACTTTCTAAATGGTAAAAAGTTAAAAACAGTGGATGTCCAAAGGGACTTAGGGGCTCAGGTACAGAGATCATTGAAGTGTCATGAACAGGTGCAGAAAATAATCAATAAGGCTAATGGAATGCTGGCCTTTATATCTAGAGGACTAGAGTACAAGGGGGCAGAAGTTATGTTGCAGCTATACAAAACCCTGGTTAGACTGCACCTGGAGTACTGTGAGCAGTTCTGGGCACCGCACCTTCAGAAGGACATATTGGCCTTGGAGGGAGTGCAGCGTGGGTTTACTAGAATGATACCCGGACTTCAAGGGTTAAGTTACGAGGAGAGATTACACAAATTGGGCCTGTATTCTCTGGAGTTTCGAAGGTTAAGGGGTGATCTGATCAAAGTTTATAAGATATTAAGGGGAACGGATAGGGTGGATAGAGAGAAACTATTTCCGCTGGTTGGGTATTTTAGGAGTAGGGGGCAAAGTCTAAAAATTAGAGCCAGACCTTTCAGGAGCGAGATTAGAAAACATTTCTACACACAAAGGGTTGTAGAAGTTTGGAACTCTCTTCTGCAAACGGCAAATGATACTAGCTCAATTGCTAAATTTAAATCTGAGATAGATAGCTTTTTGGCAATCAAAGGTATTAAGGGATATGGGCCAAAGGCAGGTACATGGGGCCTGATTTTAGCAGGCCTGCGGGTTTCCGGCGGGTTGGGTTTCGGGTGCGTGGCCTCCGCGCCCGGTGAAATTAGTGGGTTGTCCGCGCGATCGTCGCAGGCAATCCACTAATTGGAATCACTTACCTGCTCCTCCGGGGTCCGCACTGCTGGTCTGCGCGTCGGGCGGGCTGCGCATGCGCAGTACGATCTGTCAGCTGGAGGCTCTCTAGTTAAAGGGGCAGTCCTCCACTGACAGATGCTGCAACCAATGGAACAAATTACAGCATGGAGCAGCCCAGGGGGAAGGCTGCTCCCAGTTTAATGATGCCTCACCCCAGGTATCATCAGATGGGGTGAGGAGGAGGGGGAGGACAGAGATCTTCCACCCGGCGGGCGGGAGGAAGCGGCCTGCCTCTGCCACCAAGAAGGCCTGGCTCAAGGTGGCAGAGGGGGTCACCTGCACCACCAACATATCGCCCACCTGCATACAGTGCAGGAGGCGCTCCAATGACCTCAGTAGGTCAGCCACAGTGAGAACACGTAGTCTTTCCCCTACACTCCGTCTGCCACAACACTGCCCCCACCCAACATCTCCTTCAGCACCGCCAACACTACTCTGTCACATCACCCCTCATACCCACTCAAACCCCATCCTCATCTTACCTGCACCTACTGACCTCGCCAGTACTCACCCGCCACTAACACGCAACCCAATCCTCATACAATCTCATGGCTCTATCCCATACTCACCCTCTCGTGCATCTCTCTCACGGCCAGCCTCACTCAACCTGCCACCACCTGTGCTGCAGCCACAGGGCATGCATCGCATATGTGCAGTAGGCAGCGTAAGGCAAACGTGTCGTGAGCATGAAGGGGATGCACAAGGGTGTATGAGGGTTTGCCATGGGTGTTACCTATATTGAATTTCAGAGCAACAAACCTCACACATTATATTGGCACCACCACTGCCATGTCTCCGCGAATCCTGTCTGTTGTGTCCAATAATGCCCGCTCCTGGGTATCACTATGAGGACCCACCACTGATGCCACCCATTGTGTTACTGCAGAGTAGGTGCAGGTGTATTTGCAGGGCTCTTCCGCGCAGACGACTGAGAGACATCGGCGGTGTACCCGGCTGCACCCTGGAAGGATGCGGAGGAGAAGTTGTGGAGGGCAGTGGTGACTTTGGCAGCGACAGGTAAGAAGATGCTGCTTGGTCCATCAGGGAGCAGCTCGTCGTTAAGGAGGCTGCAGATGTCGGCGACTACCTGGCGATTGACTCTGAGCCTACGTGTGCACTGCTCCTCGGAGAGGTCCATGAAGCTGAGCCTCGGTCTGTACACCCTGTGCGGAGGGTAGTGCCTCCTGCGACGCATCTCTCTCTGCGGTTGCCCTCCCTCCTGCTGTGCAGGTGGGTGTGCCACAGCACCGTGTTGGGGGGCTCCACGTCTCCGAGGCGGACAGCGTAGACTGCGAGGCTGCTGGGGCTGGTCATGCTGTTCGTCCTCCGAGGACGTCAAAGCACCACCCATCTGGCAGGTGTTGGTCTGAGGGGTTGTGCAGGGTAGGTAGGTGGTTCCTCGGACTGGGGCTGCGGTTTCACGTCGGTCTGTCCTCTGGCTTGGCGGGGGGTGGTGGAGGGCAGGGGTTGCCCTACGTGAAGCGGTGGCCTCCTGCGTGGGTGAGGGCTCTCCCACCCGCTGTGGAGTGCACCTTGGCAGCTGCCACAGGCTGCTGGCTGGAACACGACCAGTTGAAGGGAGACTGTTTCCCCCAGTGTGTGAAACTCACTGCCTTGAAGCTAAAATCCCACACTTCCTGTTTTGACAGCTGCTTCAGCTCATTTAATGACCTCAACAAGCAAGGTAAGTACACTCAAGTGGAACCCCGCTGGCTTTAATTGCCTGCGGGATTCCCACCAGCGGGGCCTGCGCAGGCAGCCCCGCACGTCAGCGCGGCACCCGGAAGTGGCCGGGATCTCGGCGCGATCCGGTCACGTGACTGGATATCGGGATTTTCGGGGCCCCCCCCCCGCTGGAAACCCGCAGGAAACCCGACGGAAAAATCGAGCCCATGGAGTTAAATCAGAGATCAGCCATGATCTTATCAAATGGTGGAGCAGGCACGAGGGGCTGAATGGCCTACTCCTGTTCCTATGTTCCTATGTTCCTAAATCTGTTCTGCATCCTCTCGAAGGCCATGACATCCTTCTTAAAGTGTGGTGCCCAGAATCGAACACAATACTCCAACTGAGGCCTAACCAGTGTTTTATAAAGGTTTGGCATAACTTCCTTGCTTTTGTACTCTATGCCTCTATTAATAAAGCCCAGTATCCCATATGCTTCTTTAACAGCCTTCTCAACTTGCCTGGGAATGGAAAAATAAACTCAGATATTAATTTAAATTTAATTTTGAGAGTTTCAGAACAAGGGGACACGAGTTCCAACTAGGAAAACATAAATTTAGGACGGACAACACACAAAGAGTGATTGAAATATGAATGGACTCCCAGGTAGAGTAGTGGACGCAAAATTCCTGGAATCATTCTTTTAAAAATTGGATGCTGCAATGATGGAACTTTAGAACCTTTCCAGATGGATGAATTAAGGTGGACCGAATGGCTTTACTCGCCTGTAATTATCTTGCGAAGGGGAAGTGGCCCCTGGGCCATATTAGGAGCAGTTTACGCTCAAAACTAACATGACAGGGTTAATTTTCACAAGGCTCTGCTCTCCACGTAGATCGGTGCTCAATGTGGGCTAGGATCAGAGGAAATCAGGAGCGTTGACCTCAGTGTTTGATTCTCTGATCTGCACTCCTATCAAGCAAACCGTGCCATGCAAAATCTACCCTGCTATCCAACTCCTATTGGAATTCTGAATGACTTTGGGGCTCACCTTTAAATACTTCATATTGAATATCCAAGTACAGTTTGCTCAGTATTTATTCAGGAGATGCCTAGTCGGTGTTGTATATTTGTCGTGTCCTTTGAACGGCTGATTTTCCCAACGCAGTCCCAGCAGGTGAGGTTCTGCGAATTGTGGGGGGGCTCCGTTTGGATAATTGTCCCTTTAATGTAAGCGGATGTATGTCTCACAATTGTCTGTCGCGTCGTTTTGAAGAGTAGTTAGGGCCAGATTTTTAAAGATGGCTTCACAAATACTTTTAGCATACAGACATATGCTTTCTGCACCTGGGACTAGTCTGCAGTTAGCAGCACTAGTTCTTTCCAAGCCCTTAAAGAATAATTCCGTACGTACACCATATGGTCCGAGACTCTGCTGCACTCAGTGTGATGTTAAAATGGAACAGTGCGTGAAATAACGCTGCTTCACATAGATTATTCAAAGGAGGAGACTGAAAGAGCCCACTTTCAGTTTGAAATGTCGAATCATAGAATCTTACAGCACAGAGAGAGGCCACTTGGCCCATCGTGCCTGTGTTGGATCTTTGAAAGAGCTATCCAATTAGTCCCACTCCCCTGCACCTTCCTCACAGCCTTGCAAATTTTTCCTTTTCAAGTATTTATCCAATTCCCTTTTGAAAGTTATTATTGAATCTGCTTCCTCCGCTCTTTCAGGCAGCGCATTCCAGATCATAACAGCTCGCGGCGTAAAAGAAAATTATCATCTTCCCTCTGGTTCTTTTGCCAATTATCTTAAATCTATTTCCCATGATTTAAAGGGTAATCGACAATTTTCCAGAAGTCTCACAATTAAACAGACAAAAAAAAATAATATTATACAGCATTACCTGTACCTGTGCAGCAGGCTTGACATTGCTGTCATGGCCTCTGACCTATCGCAGTGCACTCATTTGTCGATCGACATGCTGAAGCGTCTTGTAGGATGTATTACCCCATGACGACACTTCCTCTTCAAATGCACATGCAAGTGCTGAGTATCTTAGACTACCTTATTTAAAACTGCGAAAAAAAGACCTGTCAAAAAACAGATGACAAAAAATCTATTGTACGCCAGTCGCCCATTTGCTACGACTACACTCCATTCTATCACTGTGCATTATGACTGCCAATGCCCAGAATTACAAGCTTTCTTCCCTTCCCAGAAGCGTTAATGTCATTAAAATTTAGAGAATTCTGAAAGCAATGCCATATATTTAGCCAACTGGGGGCTGGAGCTGAGAGCATTTGGCACAGCTACTTATTGCTGAGAGACTTATTATTTGCTGACTAGGATCTAGCTTTCCAGATTCAATGTAACAAGATAGTCAATCTTTATATAGTTTCTAAGCACTGAAAGTTAAGTAACAAGTCTGAACAGATTTTGTAGGGAGGCTCTTTAAACAGAATGATCAGCATGTTAAGAAACAGCTCGATGCTGCGATGGAGGAAGTGTAGGAATTTGTGGGTCGATAAGCGGAAATAGACCAGCTGGCATTCCTCATCCAGAAGTACCCTGTCAGCCTCAAATCAGAATGGACTTGAACCCTGATTTCACTGATCTGTTGACCTTCAGTGGTTGGTAAAAGGAATGATAAAGGCTCCATGTTCTGTTTGCTGGTAATTAGGGATGAGGGTTGAAGTGCCATCTGTTACACAGACGATGTTGCACCAGTACCAAGTCTACAACTCAAAAATGCCTTTCAAACAAAAAAAAATCAATTTAATTCCCTCACCTCTTACCTCTAAACTCTTTCTCTCTCTAGGTTATAACCTTACTCGTTTCTCTCTATTTTTTCATTGTTCCCCTGATCCTTTCTTGCTCCGCTGAAGCTCCAAATACACTGTCTTACATTCTCTTCCACCTCCCTACATCCCCACACTGCTAAAATCGAAGGCTTGTTGCATTATCTCCGACTCTAACTCATTCCTTTCAAGGGCTTGAACACTGCAGAACTCCTTACCTCCTTCAGCTTTTCCTTCCTCCTAAAATCTACAATTGCGATCTTGGATTCACCTGATCCCCACTTAATGGCTTACCTCCACCTTCTCTCCTACTCTAACTAACCTTGGTGCTGACCTGCAATCTGGGTCCTGCCCTTCACTTGGGTTTCTCAGTAAGAAGAGACAGGAGGTCTGGGAACAGGCCCTTTGGACTGGGAAATAATAAATGGCATGGGCCAGACCAACAGTGGAGAAGAGGAGAAGATATCGGAGAACTGAATCACTGTGGTTCTTCAGTGAATTCACAATCGTTGAAAGCTAGTTATTTTTGTGTTAAAACTATTTGTCATTATTACAACTGAGTTATACTTTAAGCTGTTAATTATATATAGACTTCAGTCACAATTGACATTTAGCAAAATCATAAATCTAACCAATAATTTAGGGGCAAACCAACTAGAAGAAGAGCACAAATGTTCTTCACAATTTGGCTCAGTGGGTAGAACTCCTGCCTCTGAGTCAGAAGGTCGTGGGTTCAAGCCCCACTCCAAAGATTTGAGCACATATTACAGGCTGACACCCCCAGTGCAGTATTGAGGGAGTGCTGCATTGCCAGAGGTGCTGTCATTCTGATGAGACATTGAAACCATCTGGCCTCTCAGGTGGATGTAAAAGATCCCACGATACAATTCGAAGAAGAGCTGGGGAGTTCTCCCCGGTATCCTGGCCAATATTCATGCCTCAACCAACATCACTAAAAAACAGATTATCTGGTCATTATCACATTGCTGTTTGTGGGATCTTGCTGTGCACAAATTGGCTGCCACATTACAACAGTAACTACACTTCAAAAGTACTTCATTGGCTTTGGGACATCCGGAGGTTGTAAAAGGTGCTATATAAATGCAGGTTCTTTCTTTCTTTGTTTTTTGCCCACAAACTCTATTTTTGGCAGATTTGAAGTAGAGTTTATATAATCAGTCATATATATTCTGCTACATATGAAACTGCTGTGATTTTGACTGTTGACATTCATTATCAGTGACTATGATGCAATCCTAAAGATATTTTAGAATTTGAAAGCAATGTGTAATAAGTTTCCATACAAGCTAGCTGTAATCATGAAACCAAATTAGGATCAAAGATGCCTGAATCGAGGGCCGCAAAAGCCTGAGGCCTTCAACACACACAAGGGATCCAAGGGAAAGTGGCAAGTTGGATCCAAAATTGGCTCAGTGGCAGGGAGCAAAGGGTAATGGTTGACGGGTGTTTTTGTGACTGGAAGGCTGTTTCCAGTGGGGTTCCGCAGGGCTCAGTACTAGGTCCCTTGCTTTCTGTGGTATATATTAATGATTTGGACTTGAATGTAGGGGGCATGATTAAGAAGTTTGCAGATGATACTAAAATTGGCCATGTGGTTGATAGTGAGGAGGAAAGCTGTAGACTGCAGGAAGATATCAATGGACTGGTCAGGTGGGCAGAAAAGTGGCAAATGGAATTCAATCCGGAGGGGTGTGAGGTAATGCATTTGGAGAGGGCAAACAAAGCAAGGGAATACACAATAAATGGGAGGATACTGAGAGGTGTAGAGGAAGTGAGGGACCTTGGAGTGCATGTCCTCAGATCTCGGAAGGTAGCAGGACAGGTAGATAAGATGGTTAAAAAGGCATATTCCATGCCTTTATTAGCCAAGGCATGGAATATAAGAGCAGGGAGGTTATGCTACAACTTGAGTACTGCTTACAGTTCTGGTCACCACATTACAGGAAGGATGTAATTGCACTAGAGAGGGTACATTTACGAGGATGTTGCCAGGACTGGAGAATTTTAGCCTTGAGGAAAGATTGGATAGGCTGGGGTTGTTTCCTTTGGAACAAAGGAGGCTGAGGGGAGATTTGATTGAGGTGTACAAAATGAAGAGGGGCCTAGATAGAGTGGATAGGGAGAACCTATTTCCCTCAGCAGAGAGGTCAATAAACAGAGGGCATAGATTTAAAGTAATTGGTAGAAGGATTAGAGGGGAGCTGCGGAAATGTTTTTTCACCCAGAGGGTGCTAGGGGTCTGGAACTCACCGCCTGAAAGGGTGGTAGAGGCCAGAAACCCTGATCACATTTAAAAAGTACCTGGATGTGCACTTGAAGTGCTATAACCTATGAGGCTACAGACCAAGTGCTGGAAAGTGGGATTAGGCTGGATGGCTCATTTCCGGCCGGCACGGACACGATGGGCCAAATGGCCTCTTTCTGTGGCGTAAATTTTCTATGATTCAATGATTCACAATGATTCACAAGGCTCAAGGTGCTACGACGTAGCTGGCCTGCAACCAGGGTGCAAATTGTGCACAAGCACAAGGCTCATTATGGTTCCCAAAAATATTTAAATTGATGGTGGTGGGGCCAGGGGACGGGGGGCCAGTGGCAGGGGGGGGTGGGGGGGCTCTGCATAATATGACAGCAGTATTCTGGCTGCATTGTACACGTTTGGAACAGGGACTGAACCGGAGGCTGTATTTTTTTTTAAATGAACATTGTCCCCTCCCCGTCACACTATACTGGATGTCGAAAAGTAGATTGACAGCACTGAGACAGTGGAGGGGTCAAGAGAGGTGGTGGAGAGGGAGAGCTGTGTGTCACCAGTATACATATGGAACCTGACCACATGTCTGCAGAAGTCACACCTTAAAAAGGGAAGAAGGGACCATACTCCAGCAAAGATCAGCAACATCAGAGGAGGAAAGGAGCCGTACAACAACAGGAATCAATGCTTTAAGGGGAGGAATGAACTCCAGCAGGAGTCAGCGCTTTTCAGGAGAGACGGATGCTATACTTTGAGATGAGTCAATGCATGGAGTATTACAAACAAAGCAGATGAGCTGAGGGCAGAGATAGGCACATGGCAGCATGATATCATTGCTATAATGGAAACCTGACTTAAAGAAGGGGATAATTGGCAGCTCAATATCCCAGGATATAGAGTTTTCAGGCAGGATAGAGTGGGTGATAAAAAAGGAGGCGGGGGGTAGCATTATTGGTTAAAGAATCAATTACAGTTGTGAGAAGGGATGATATGCTAAATGGATCATCAATCGAGACCATATGGGTTGAGCTAAGAAATAAAAAAGGGGCAGTCACACTACTAGGAGTGTACTATAGACCCCCGAATAGTGAAAGGGAGATAGAAGAACAAATATGTAGGCAAATTTCTGAGTGCAAAAATAAGAGGGCAATAATAGTAGGGGACTTCAACTACCCTAACATCAACTGGGATTCAAACATTGTGAGGGGCACAGAGGGCGCAAAATTCTTGATCGGTGTCCAGGAGAACCTTTTTAGCCAGTACGTGACAAGCCCAACAAGAGGGGATGCAATTCTAGATTTAGTCCTGGGAAATGAAGATGGGCAAGTGGGTGAAGTGACAGTGGGTGACCATATTGGGGATAGTGACCACAATTCAGTTAGTTTTAGCATTATTATGGAAAAGGACAGAGTTAAATCAGGAGTAAACGTTTTAAATTGGGGGAAGGCAAATTTTACAGAACGAAGAGGTGATTTGGCAGAAGTGGACTGGACACAACTATTTGAGGAGAAATCAGTGGCAAGCCAGTGGGAGGCACAAAAAGTGAAATTCTACGGGTACAATGCAGACACATCCTCTCAAAGAAAAAGGGTGGCACTGCCAAAGTTAGAGTCCCCTGGTTGTCTAGAAGTAAACGGGGCAAGATAAAGCAGAAAAAGAAAGCTTATGACTGTCACAGAAAACTAAATACTGCAGAAAGCCTAGAGGAGTATAGAAAGTACAGGGGTGCCATAAAAAAGGAAATAAAGAAAGCAAAGAGAGGGCATGAAAAAATATTAGCTAGTAAGATTAAAGAAAACCCAAAGATGTTTTATCAGTACATTAAGAACAAGAGGATAGCTAAGGAAAAGGTGAGACCTGTCAGGGATGATAAGGGTAACTTGTGTGTAGAAGCAGAGGATGTGGGTAGGGTTTTAAATGAATATTTTGTCTCCATATTCACAAAGGAAAGGGATGATCCAGATATAGTAGTTAAAAAGGAGAGGTGTGAAATATTGGATAAGGTAAACATAATGAGAGAGGAAATACTAGAGGGACTGGAATCCTTGAAAGTTGATAAGTCACCAGGGCCGGATGGATTGTTTCCTAGGCTATTGAAGGAAGCCAGGGAGGAAACAGTGGATGCTCTGAGGATCATTTTCCAATCCTCACTAGATACAGGGGAGCAGAGGGGGCTGAGGGGAGGCTTGATTGAGGTGTACAAAATTATGAAGGGCCTAGATAGAGTGGCTGGGAAGTGCCTGTTTCCCCTAGCGGAGAGTTCAAGAACTAGAGGACATAGATTTAAGCTGATTGACGGAAGAATTAGAGGGGACATGAGGAAAAGCTTTTTTACCCAGAGGGTGGTGGGTGTATGGAATTCGCTGCCCAAATTGGTGGTAGAGGCAAGGACCCTCAACTCTTTTAAAAAGTACCTGGACCTGCACCTAAAGTGCTGTAAGCTGCAGGGCTACGGACCGTGTGCTGGAAGGTGAGATTAGAATGGGCACCTGGTTGTTCTTCGAGCCAGGTTGGACATGATGGGCCGAATGGCCCCCTTCTGTGCTGTATCTTTTCTTATGTTCTATGGTTCTATGTGTCAGTATTTCAAGGAGAAGAGGGTGCAGCGCCTTCAGGAGAGGAGAGGACCCGTACCCCAGGGAGAATCAGCACCTTCAGGACAGGAGGGAACCCGTACCCCAGGGAGGAATCAGCACCTTCAGGAGAGGAGGGGACCTGTACCCCAGGGAGAATCAGCACCTTCAGGAGAAGAGGGGACCTGTACCCCAGGGAGAATCAGCACCTTCAGGAGAGGAGGGGACCTGTACCCCAGGGAGGAATCAGCACCTTCAGGAGAAGAGGGGACCTGTACCCCAGGGAGAATCAGCACCTTCAGGAGAAGAGGGGACCTGTACCCCAGGGAGAATCAGCACCTTCAGGAGAAGAGGGGACCTGTACCCCAGGGAGAATCAGCACCTTCAGGAGAGGAGGGGACCTGTACCCCAGGGAGAATCAGTGCCTTCAGGAGAAGAGGGGACCTGTACCCCAGGGAGAATCAGCACCTTCAGGAGAGGAGGGGACCTGTACCCCAGGGAGGAATCAGCACCTTCAGGAGAAGAGGGGACCTGTACCCCAGGGAGAATCAGCACCTTCAGGAGAAGAGGGGACCTGTACCCCAGGGAGAATCAGCACCTTCAGGAGAAGAGGGGACCTGTACCCCAGGGAGAATCAGCACCTTCAGGAGAAGAGGGAACCTGTACCCCAGGGAGAATCAGCACCTTCAGGAGAGGAGGGGACCTGTACCCCAGGGAGAATCAGCGCCTTCAGGAGAAGAGGGGACCTGTACCCCAGGGAGAATCAGCACCTTCAGGAGAGGAGGGAACCTGTACCCCAGGGAGGAATCAGCGCCTTCAGGAGAGGAGGGGACCTGTACCCCAGGGAGGAATCAGCGCCTTCAGGAGAGGAGGGGACCTGTACCCCAGGGAGAATCAGCACCTTCAGGAAAGGAGGAGGCAGAATTACAAAAATCATTTAAAAATAAAACAAAAAATGCTGGAAATATACAGATCTGCCAGCATCCAAAAGAGATTGACAATTCGGGGAAGAACCTTAATCAGGAAAAAATTCCGAACAGTAACAGTCTAAACCGAAACCATAAAGAAAGCGATGATTTTTTTTTTCATTCGGGGAATGATGCTCTGATTTGCTGACACAATTCTCACACGGTCATTCCTAAGGTGCTTGTGGTGTGTGAAATTTTTGCACACGTCTCATGTTATTTTCATTTTTTAATTGGTGTGAAATATTGACACAGGAAGGTAGAGCAGGCTGTGAAAATGACATTAACTGTCAAAGCACAAAAGAGGAATCCTGAAAAATACACAGCCTGTTTAGCTGAAACGTTCGTAGCCAATTCAGAGACAATTTTTTGGAGCAAGGTTCCTACAAACTCTGATCACCTCAGCCATCCAATCATTCACTGAGACAAAAGGGAAACCTACCACCATTAAAAAAGAGTAGTCCTGGATATGGGCCGAAGTGACAGACTGGCAAAATGATATTTTCTCAATGCTACTCCCTTGAGTTCTTTTAAAAATCCAAATCCCCTTCTTGGGACTGACTTGGCAGTCTTTCGGATGAGATGTTAAACCAAGGCTGCCCTCTCAGGTGGACTTAAATGATCCCACGGCACTAGTTCTCCTTGAAGTCCTGGCCAATATTTATCCCTCAACTGACATCACTATAACAGATAATCTGGTCATTATCACATCGCTGTGCACAAGTTGGCTGCCACGTTTACTACATTACAACAGCGACTACACTTCAAAAGTACTTAATTGGATGCGAAGTACTTGGAGACGTCTTGAGGTTGTGAAAGACACTATATAAATGCAAATCTTTTTGTTTTTAGAATCTCAGTCATACCCCAGTTATGTTACTGAACTGCTTCCATTGCAAGTGGTTCAGTAATAGTTCAGCACTTCCTCAGAACTGCATTGAAAATTCTGCCGAGATCACGGGAACAGCACCACTTCGAAGCATACATCCACATCACAAACCGTTCTGACTTGGACATATTTGGCCATGCAGCTATCATTGCTGGGTTCAATATCCTGGAATTCCCGACTCAACACTATCACCATAAGGACAGTAGCGGTTCAAGCAGAAAGCCCACCACCACCTTCTCAGGGCAACTGGGGATGGGCAATAATTGTGGTTTTGCCAACGGTGCCTATATCACAAGGATAAATAAAAATAAGATAAAAGGTAGAGCTTCAATGCACAATCTCCTCAGAGGGGAGACAGCTACCACCGAGCCAAGCTGACGCAGGAGCAGCAGCCCTGCCTGAAATCCCCTCTCCCATCGCGTGGTTACTGAGGCCAATTCCAACACCGCTATTGCTGCCGCGGCTGAAATAACAGGGAATTGCTGGATTGCGGGGAGGAAACGGGCACTTCCCTGAACTGGGAATGAAGGGAACCTCAAAATGGAGGATGATGCAGTCCACTCCGCCATCAAGGTCAGTTTACCTGACCCCTGCAAGCAGTTGTGGCGATTGCTTCATAATTACATCTGCCTGTTCCTGTGGCAGTCGTTTTAAGTTTGACAACGATTTTCTACATGAGAGCCACCGATGTAAATGTCATTGTGAAAGAAATACTGGGGTCGAAATTGTTCCTCGTTGCAGGTGCATAAAGGGACTGAGGGCCAATTTCAGAGACCAATGTCCCACACTCAAAGAAGGACTGATGGACGTCCAACCCGATATTAGTTGATTGGACTCACTTAACTCAATCATTGCAACTTGCCCGTGTAACAGTACAAAAATAATGAATATGCAACATTTCCCCACATCATTGAGTCATCTTGCTTGACTTCAACAAAATAAACCCCAAATCCCTGACTGCATTCTCCTTCTAAGCTTAGCAGAAACTGACCCTCACCGCTTCCATGTACAAATCTGACTAATGGCTTCTGTCTCTGTTTTTATTACCCTGTGTTTACAGCCTCCATCCGAGTGCCCAGGACCAGCATCATATAGGTTTGTTTGTTGACGTGCTAAAATACTTAAATAGTTTAACACTGACAACATCATTAAAACAATAGGGTCGACGTAAGGTGCTTACTGATTATGAATTGCTTATGGTTTACAGTCTTCAGGGAAACCTATTAGGATATTAACCATCTGTTCTCTCTGCTATTTTTTTTATCTAAGATGTGTGAATACACTTTTCTTTAAAAAAAACATTTATGCGTAACTTTGTTTCCCACTCCCCCAACCCCCCACAAAATTGTTTCTATGGAAAAGTGTCAAACAAATCCTGAAATGGGACAGTGGGGAATTTCTGCTCCTAGTGGAGAACCTTGCAAGTGATGTACACGGTAGTGGAGAGAGGGCTACAACAGTGTAGCCACAGATTTCCAACATACACTTGCCACTCATGAGGTTTCTGCACTGGGAGCAGAGCCTTGCAAGATTATCCCCAAAACGGCAGCCTTCTCAAGTCAATGGAAAGGAAAGCCGAGCAGTGTCTATAATGGATGCCCAACTGATAACACTTCAGTAGTCAGTTAAAAATGTGCCCCTCTGTGTTTTAAGTATCTAACTAAAATAGTAGCAAGTAATTATTATATAGAACTTACTATTAATTTTTCTTTTCTGTCAACTGGGTGTCAGATACATGCAGAAGATCATCACTGCATAGATGCATTTAAGGGGAACACATGAGAGAGAAAGGAATAGAAGGGTATGTTTTTTTTATTCGTTCATGGGATGTGGGCATCACTGGCAAAGCCAGCATTTATTGCCCATCCCTAATTGCCCTTGAGAAGGTGGTGGTGAGCCGCCTTCTTGAACCACTGCAGTCAGTATGGTGAAGGTTCTCCCACAGTGCTGTTAGGAAGGGAGTTCCAGGATTTTGACCCAGCGACGATGAAGGAACGGCGATATATTTCCAAGTCGGGATGGTGTGTGACTTGGAGGGGAACGTGCAGGTGATGTTGTTCCCATGTGTCTGCTGCCCTTGTCCTTTTAGGTGGTAGAGTTCGTGGGTTTGGAAGGTGCTGTCGAAGAAGCCTTGGTGAGTTGCTGCAGTGCATCCTGTGGATGGTACACACTGCAGCCACGGTGTGCCGGTGGTGAAGGCAGTGAATGTTTAGGGCGGTGGATGGGGTGCCAATCAAGCAGGCTGCTTTGTCCTGGATGGTGCCGAGCTTCTTGAGCGTTGTTGGAGCTGCACTCATCCAGGCAAGTGGAGAGTATTCCATCACACTCCTGACTTGTGCCTTGTAGATGGTGGAAAGGTTTTGGGGAGTCAGGAGGTGAGTCACTCGCCGCAGAATACCCAGCCTCTGACCTGCTCTTGTAACCACAATATTTATATGGTTGGTCCAGTTAAGTTTCTGGTCAATGGTGACCCCCAGGATGTTGATGGTGGGGGATTTGGTGATGGTAATGACCTTGAATGTCAAGGGGAGGTGGTTAGACTCTCTCTTGTTGGAGATGGTAATTGCCTGGTACTTGCCAGGCATGAATGTTACTTGCCACTTATCAGCCCAAGCTTGGATGTTATCCAGGTCTGCGCATGCGGGCATGGACTGCTTCATTTTCTGATGGGTTGCGAATGGAACTGAACACTGTGCAATCATCAGCGAACATCCCCATTTCTGACCTTATGATGGAGCTAAAGTCATTGATGAAGCTGATAGGGTGAGATGAAATAAGGAGGGAGGAGGCTCGCGTGGAGCATAAACACCGGCATGGACCCGTTGTGCCGAATGGCCTGTTTCTATGCAGTACATTCTACGTAATTCTATGTAACTGCATAAGTGACACTAAACCAAAACACTAAGTAATCCACTAATGTAGATTTTCCATTTTCCTAATGTGAAGTGCACATCCTTTCCCCACAAGGAACATATCTCACTTACCCAATTCCAAAAAGCTTGGACACAGTTTTACAAGAGATAGGACTTAGGGGGCCTCTCAATTATGCATCATGCCCCATAAAATGGTGGTTCCACCAACAATAAGGTGTGGACATTCAGTGACAAGTGTCTGCTTCCCTACAACCAAATTGAGACTGGCCCCAAACCCTGGGTATTATAGCGTGTGTTCACATACCTGGGCTCCAAGTAACACTTTTCAGGAGTAAGGTCGATCAGATCCAACTAAAAAAAAATTGTAATCGAACTCCGTAGACGTGCCATTTGTAAACTGCGGACTGCTCATGGAGTTTTCCAACTGCCTGATTTATTCATTCAACGCGATGATGTTTAATGATTTTGTCAGCATTAAAAAGAGCTCAACCTCTTAAACTGTTTAAGTATTTTAGCATGTCAACAAACAAACCAATGTGATTTACAACTGGACCGATCAAAACAGACAACATTAATACAAATTCTGACAACCCAAAATACCTCAACATGTTTTATTATAACTCAGAAATGCAAAAAAAAAGGATTTAAAACTCACCAGCCACATCTGAGCAAATCCAATTGAGAAGTAATCAATGTGGGAAATGACAGAATCTCGTTAAATTGGCTCTACAGCTAGCCGGTAAATTTGACAGATACTACATGAAGATTGGAGAACACAGGCGCACTGAAAACTGTGAACAGCGGGTTTCTTAATTAAAAACTAAAATTGAAAATATATTTCAGCTCCGCTGATGACTTAATGGGGAAAGCGCTGTCCCATGCAGTACTGAGTCATGCAGACTTCGATCCCTGGCGCAGGTTCAATCCTTGCTCTATGTCGAGTTAGCTGCTCTCAGCTGGGTGACTGTGGAGGTGGTGCACATTTCATTTCACCTACCTTCCACAGCCAAGACCGAGGTCAACTTAACCCAGCACCATCTGTTCAATCTGCGTGCTTCAGTAATACAATAACAACAACATGCATTTATATAGCGCCTTTAACGTGGTGAAATGTCCCAAGCGTTTGACAGGGGAATTAGCAAACAAAAAAATTTGACACTGAGCCACATGAGGAGATATTAGGTCAGATGACAAAAAGTTTGGTCAGAGAGGTAGGTTTTAAGGAGTATCTTAAAGGAGAGACAGGTAGAGAGGTTGAGAGGTTTAGGGAGAGAATTCCAGAGCTTAGGGCCCAGGCAGCCGAAGATATGGCCGCCAGTAGTGGGATGATGAAAATCAGGGTCGCACAAAAGGCCAGAATTGGAGAAGCGCAGAGATCTCGGAGGGCTGTAGGGCTAGAGGAGGTTACAGAGATAGGGAGGGGGCGAGGACATGGAGAGGTTTGATAACAAGGATGAGAATTTTTAAATCAAGGCATTGCTGGACCGGGAGCCAATGTCGGTCAGCGAGCACAGGGATGATGGCTGAACGGGACTTGATGTGAGTTAGGGTTAGGGCAGCAGAGTTTTATGAGGCAAGTTTCCTTTTTTCTATAGCAATACGTTATACAGACTAAAATTCATCCACGATTTCTTTGTCCACTTGCTTGATTTGTCTATATCCTTTAAGAAAGAAAGAACTTGAATTTATATAGCACCTTTCATGACCTCAGGATGTCCCAAAGTGCTTTATAGCCAATTAAGTACTTTTGAAGTGTACTCACCGTTATAATGTAGAAAACGCAGCAGCCAATTTGCTCACAGCAAGGTCCCACAAACAGTAATGTGATAATGACCAGATAATCTGCTTTTTTAGTGACGTTTGTTGAGGGATAAATATTGGCTAGGACACTGGGGAGAACTCACCTACTCTTTGAAATAGTGCCATGGGATCTTTTCTGTCCAGTTGAGAGGGCAGACGGGGCTTCGGTTTAACATCTCATCTGAAAGACGGCACCTCCGACAATGCAGCACCTCCTCAGTACTGCATTGAAGCATCAGCCTGAATTACATGCTCAAGTGACTGGAGTGAGGACTTGAAACCCATAACCTTCTGAATTAGAGCCAAGTATGCTACCACTGAGCCAAAGCAATAGTCTTCCCTACACTAAAAACCAGGGCACACAACATGTTTAATAAGGTTCTCTCCAACATAGAGTTCATCTACAGTGTAAACTGCCCAGAAGAAACATCTTGCTGGCCAGATGGTGCCCCCTCCATTTATCATCTGCTTTCTCTTGCCGATCCAATTTTCAATCCAGCTCATTGACTTGTCATTAATCCAGTGGCTGTTAATCTTCTTTAAAAGACTCATGCAGAAGTTTATCAAATGCCTTCTGAATATCCAAGTAAATAATCTCCCCTGTAGAGCTCTTCTCCGGCAATTTAGTTACCCACTCAAAGAATTCATACGTCAGCATCGATTGCTTCTAAATCCTGTTTAAACCTTACAGCTACTTTAGGTAAACAGCGAGGGTACTCCGCAAAGGGCTAGAATATTCACAGAATCATACAGCATAGAAGGAGGCCATTCGGCCCATCATGCCTCTGCCGGCTCTTTAAAAGAGCTATCCAATTAGTCCCACTCTCCTGCTCTTTCCCCATAGCCCTGTAAGTTTTTCCTCTTCAAGTTTTTATCCAATTCCCTTTTGGAAGTAATGATCGAATCTGCTTCCACCGCCCTTTCAGGCAGCGCATTCCAGATCAAAACAACTCTCTGCGGAAAACCTGGGTCCTCTGGTTACCGACCCTCCTGCTAGTAGAGGAGTTTATTTACTCTATCGAAACCCCTCGTAAATTTTTAAACGCTTCAATTAAATCTCCCCTTTACCTTCTCTGCTCTAAGGAGAACCTACATAGCTTCTCTAATCTCTTCACATAACTGAAGTACCTCATCCCTGGTATCATTCTAGTAAATCTCCTCTGCACCCTCTCCAAGGCATGTCACCTGTTGTACTGGTAGAAATTTACTTAATCCATAATTCCCTGATCCATGCATTTTTTTTTAATATAAGAATTACATATTCCCCAGGCCTTGGGGTCGGCGCCTGTATTTATGGAGCTGCTAAAACCATTAGCTGGTGTCTATTTCTTCGTTAATTTCCTTGCAAATTCCAGAATGCATTTCAATGGGTCCGGGTGCCCTGTAGTCATTTAATTGTTTGAGTTTCTCCATTTGTTTAATGACCTCCACACATTATAGATTCTTGAACCAATTTAAGTGGGTCTGGAATCTGCCCCAGTTTCACCAAAAAGGAACAGTTAAATGCCTCAAGATGAAATTTCATCGAATCATAGAAAGGTTACAGCATGGAAGGAGGCCATTCGGCCCATCGAGTCCGTGCCGGCTCTCTGCAAGAGCAATCCAGTTAGTCCCACTCCCCCGCCCTTTCCCCGTAGCCCTGCAAATTTTTTCCTTTCAAGTAGTTATCCAACTCTCTTTTGAAAGCCATGATTGAATCTGCCTCCACCACCCCCTCGGGCAGTGCATTCCAGATCATACACACTCGCTATGTAAAAAAGTTTTTCCTCATGTCGCTTTTGCCAATCACCTTAAATCTATGTCCTCTGGTTCTTGACCCTTCTGCCAATGGAAATAGTTTCTCTCTATCAACTCTGTCTAGACCCTTCATGATTTTGAATACCTCTATCAAATCTTCTCGCAAGCGTCTCTGTTACAAGGAGAACAACCCCAGCCTCTCCAGTCTATCCACGTAACTAAAGTCCTTCATCCCTGGAATCATTCTAGTAAATCTTTTCTGCACCCTTTCTAAGGCCTTCACATCCTTCCTAAAGTGCGATGTCCAGAATTGGACACAATACTCCAGTTGTGGCTGAACCAGTGTTTTATAAAGGTTCATCATGACATCCTTGTTTTTGTACTCTATGCCTCTATTTATAAAGCCCAGGATCCCGTATGCTTTTTTAACAGCCTTCTCAACCTGCCCTGCCACCTTCAACAATTTCTGCACATATACCCCCAGATCTCTCTGTTCCTGCACCCCTTTTCGAATTGTACCCCTTACTTTATATTGCATCTACTCATTCTTTCTACCAAAATGTATCACTTCACACTTCTCTGCATTAAATTTCATCTGCCACGTGTCCTCCCATTCCTCTAGCCTCTCTATGTCCTCTTGAAGTCTGTCACTATCCTCCTCGCTGTTTATTAACCTTCCAAGTTTGATGTCATCTGCAAATTTTGAAATTGTGCCCTGTACACCTAAGCCCAAGTCATTAATATATATCAAGAAAAGCAGTGGTCCCAGCACTGACCCCTGGGGAACACCACTGCACACTTCCTTCCAGTCCGAAAAACAACCGTCCACCACCACTCTCTGTTTCCTGTCACTTAGCCAATTTCGTATCCATGCTGCCACTGCCCCTTTTATTCCATGGGCTTCAACTTTGATGACAAGCCTATTATGCGGCACTTTATCAAACACCTTTTGGAAGTCCATATACACCGGCAAATTAATTTAATGATGTTATAAATGATGTGATGTAGATAGAAATTATATAATCCTGTTCCTCGCTCTCTTGTAGGCTTGTTGGAGGAAGCTGTGCGCAGAGAAGTGAATTCCCTGGTTCAATGAGGAGTGCAGAAGAGCATGCCAGGAGCAGCACCAGGCGTACCTAAAAATGAGGTGCCAACCTGGTGAAGCTACAACTCAGGACTACATGCATGCTAAACAGCAGAAGCAACATGCTATCGACAGAGCTAAGCGATTCCACGACCAACGGATCAGATCAAAGCTCTGCAGTCCTGCCACATCCAGTCGTGAATGGTGGTGGACAATTAAACAACCAACGGGAGGAGGAGGCTCTGTAAACATCCCCATCCTCAAAGATGGCAGAATCCAGCATGTGAGTGCAAAAGACAAGGCTGAAGTGTTTGCAACCATCTTCAGCCAGAAGTGACGAGTGGATGATTCATCTCGGCCTCCTCCCGATATCACCACCATCACAGAAGCCAGTCTTCAGCCAATTCGATTCACTCCACATGATATCAAGAAACAGCTGAGTGCACTGGATACAACAAAGGCTATGGACCCCGACAACATCCCGGCTGTAGTGCTGAAGACTTGTGCTCCAGAACTAGCTGCGCCTCGACAAACTGTTCTAGTACAGCTACAACACTGGCATCTACCCGACAATGTGGAAAATTGCCCAGGTATGTCCTGTCCACAAAAAGCAGGACAAATCCAAGGCCAATTACCGCCCCATCAGTCTACTCTCAATCATCAGCAAAGTGATGGAAGGTGTCATCGACAGTGCTATCAAGCAGCACTTACTCACCAATAACCTGCTCACCGATGCTCAGTTTGGGTTCCGCCAGGACCACTCGGCTCCAGACCTCATTACAGCCTTGGTCCAAACATGGACAAAAGAGCTGAATTCCAGAGGTGAGGTGAGAGTGACTGCCCTTGATATCAAGGCAACATTTGACCGAGTGTGGCACCAAGGAGCCCGAGTAAAATTGAAATTAATGGGAATCAGGGAGAAAACTCTCCAGTGGCTGGAGTCATACCTAGCACAAAGGAAGATGGTCGTAGTTGTTGGAGACCAATCATCTCAGCCCCAGGACATTGCTGCAGGAGTTCCTCAGGGCAGTGTCCGAGGCCCAACCATCTTCAGCTGCTTCATCAACGACCTTCCCTCCATCATAAGGTCAGAAATGGGGATGCTCGCTGACGATTGCACAGTGTTCAGTTCCATTCGCCACCCCTCAGATAATGAAGCTGTCCGTGCCCGCATGCAGCAAGACCTGAATAACATCCAAGCTTGGGCTGATAAGTGGCAAGTAACATTCGTGCCGGACAAGTGCCAGGCAATGACCATCTCCAACAAGAGAGAGTCTAACCACCTCCCATTGTCATTCAACGGCATTACCATCGTCGAATACCCCACCATCAACATCCTGGGGGTCACCATTGACCAGAAACTTAACTGGACAATCCATATAAATACTGTGGCTACAAGAGCAGGTCAGAGGCTGGGTATTCTGCGGTGAGTGACTCACCTCCTGACTTCCCAAAGCCTTTCCACCATCTACAAGGCACAAATCAGGAGTGTGATGGAATACTCTCCACTTGCCTGAATGAGTGCAGCTCCAACAACACTCAAGAAGCTCGACACCATCCAGGACAAAGCAGCCCGCTTGATTGGCACCCCATCCACCACCCTAAACATTCACTCCCTCCACCACCGGCACACTGTGGCTGCAGTGTGTACCATCCACAGGATGCACTGCAGCAACTCGCCAAGGCTTCTTCGACAGCACCTCCCAAACCCGTGACCTCTACCATCTAGAAGGACAAGGGCAGCAGGCACATGGGAACGACACCACCTGCACGTTCCCCTCCAAGTCACACACCATCCCGACTTGGAAATATATCGCCGTTCCTTCATCGTCGCTGGGTCAAAATCCTGGAACTCCCTTCCTAACAGCACTGTGGGAGAACCTTCACCACACGGACTGCAGCGGTTCAAGAAGGCAGCTCACCACCACCTTCTCGAGGGCAATTAGGGATGGGCAATAAATGCCGGCCTCGCCAGCGACGCCCACATCCCATGAACGAATTTTTAAAAATTGCAAGAAATGCATAGTACAGACATGGGCCCACGCCCAGAAGTCTGTCTGGCCTTACTGTCCCTAAACCCAGGTTGTAGAAAAGCCTTTACATTACATAGAATTTACAGCACAGAAACAGGCCATTCAGCCCAACAGGTCAATGCCAGTGTTTATGCTCCACACGACCCTCCTCCCACCCTACTTCATGTAACCCTAACAACATATCCTTCTATTCCTTTCTCCCTCATGTACTCATCTAGTTTCCCCTTAAATGCATCTATGCTATTCGCCTCAATACTCCATCTGGTAGCAAGTTCCATATTCTCACCACACCCTGAGTAATTCCACATTCTAACCACTCTCTGAATACCTTCAGAGGTAGTTATTCCTTCACTAAGTTACTCACACACACATTATATATATTGCATTATCATCTGGAGATGAGGACTGTTTAATGGGAGTTATTCAGACAACCAGCAAAACAGATTAATCATTCAAAAGAGCCAGGAACTAGATAATGTCTTTAATGTGGGCTATTTGCAGTCTTTCCAACATTCATTCCATATGTATCAATACAATTCCATCTCCCTCTACTCTGGCTCATAACAAAACAGTTTCTCCACAATCAGGAGTGTTTCTTACGAAGCTGGGTAAATGGAGGTCAGGATCAGGCCACCTTATCCTGTAGCTATGGAGGTTATTAACCTGTGGGTCAACCTTACCTGGTTTCCATTGTGTTGCTGTAGGAGGGAGGGACACTGACCTGATTACCACTACCAGGGGAATACAATAGCTGCAGAATGGAGCAGGTATTTTTCAGCCTGACAAGTCAGCTAGTTATTCAATAATACTGAGATACTTTCTGCAAAAGAAAGAAAATCAGTGGTGCACAGCAAGGGTGCAGGAAGGAAGAGAAATTTTAAAAACATAAGATTATCCCAATTTTTTAATTTATATTTTGAATTTCCTTTTTTGTCCTCTAATTTTTTTCTCCGCTTATGAATGAGTTGGTTTTTGATGAGTTTGAGAGCAGACACATCCAGGGCTAATTTATACTTTCCTGCTTTGCTTATTCAAGACATTAGTAGTTATGATGATGCAATGAATACGGGCTTTAGTTAACGATTAACAACAGAATTCACTCGACAGATGGGCACTCAATGTGAGATTTTATGCAAGTTAGGTGCATTGGGCGGCATCCGTGGCGCAGTGGGTAGCACTCTTGCTCGAGTCAGAGGGTCGTGGGTTTATGTCTCACTCCAGAGACTTGAGCAATTCAGTGCCGTATCGAGGGAGTGCTGCACTGTTGGAAGTGCCGTCTTTCGAGTGAGACGTTAAACGAGGCCCCTTCTGTCCTCTCAGGAGGATGTAAAAGATCCCATGGCACTATTTCAAAGTAGAACAGGGGAGCTCTCCCCGGTGTCCTGGTCAATATCTAGCCCTCAACCAACATCACAAACAGATTATCTGGTTATTATCTCATTGCTGTTTGTGGGACCTTGCTGTGCGCAAATTGGCTGTCATGTTTCTCTACATTACAATTACAAAAGTATCTCATTGGCTGTAAAGCATTTTGGCACATCATGAGGCTGTGTAAGGCGCTATATAAATGCAAGTTCTAATTTCTAGGCACATTTCTCATCTGGGAGCTCACATTCTCTTGCACAAGATATGACCATTGCATCTCCTTCATTCCTCCTAAATTTCAAATATATTTTATCTTCCACGCTCTTCATCCGCTCTACATCTCCACAGTGTTGAAAACAAGACTCAGCTGCCATCTTCAACTCTAACTCATTCTTTCCCCTTTCCTGGAACTCTTTACCTCCCTCAGTCATAAGAACAAATAATAAGAACATAAGAAATAGCAGCAGGAGTAGGCCATATGGTCCCTCGAGCCTGCGCCGCTATTCAATAAGATCATGGCTGATCTTCTACCTCAACTCCACTTTCCCACCTGATCCCCATATCCCTTGATTCCCTTAGTGTCCAAAAATCTATCAATCTTAGCCTTGAATATACTCAACGACTGAGTATCCAGAGCCCTCTGGGGTAGAGAATTCCAAAGATTCACAACCCTCTGAGCGAAGAAATTTTTTTCCTCATCTTGGTCCTAAATGGCCGACCTCGTATCTTGAGATTATGAAACCTACTTCTAGACTCTCCAGCCAGGGGAAACAGGCTCTCAGCATCTACCCTGTCAAGCCCTTCATTCTACAATGTACAGAGTTTTAAACCCAAATCTGTTGTCACCTTATCATTAGCTCTTCATTTAACCTCTATTCTTCTCAACCTTGTGCTGTGGTCTTTGGCTGCTCATTTAAGTTTGTAAAAAGAATCGATCTTTACCCTTCCTGTTGGTCATGAGGAAATACATTCTGGAGTCAATCTTCATTGATATGGGCCACTGATTAGCTTCAACGGTTGAGACGGTCATGGGAAGCTGGTGAGTACAAATCACACAATCAACACCATTCAAATCAGTGGCATGTACTCACATTCTGATCCTGCATGGCATGGTACATTGAGCCTTCCATACATTTACGAGACTGACATTTCTCTCACCAGGCATCCTTATATCCCCTCCCTCATTGAGACTGCCATTTTAATGTGAATTTGTGGCCAGTTTTACGCTGTCGATCGTCAAGCTGTATGAACTGGGTCGGGACTGTCAAACTCATTTCACTTAGAACTTTTACAGCCATCAGAAAACGACTGGCTTCTCACCAGTCTGTGCTGCGTTCAAACCCACATCCCACAAGCGAACAGATAGTATTCAATCCACAGCAGTGCCCAATATTGACATATTTTAATATTACACTGCCCTTGGGTGCAAGAATGCATCTTAGTTAATAACCTGCTATTGCAAAACAGCCTGTTTTTTTTTGCAGGAGCAAAGATCCTACTGGCAGGTGGCTATCCAATGTAAGAGCTGGTCCTGTTTAATTAAAGAAGAAAATTATCAGTTGAGAGAAACATTGCTCATGACAGCTGGATGTCTAATGAAGGTGACTAGAAGAATCTGTTGAACAATGTATAAACTGAATACAATTAGGTCTCACAAAATGATGAGCTTAATGCTGAAATTCGGTTTTAGAGATGTCCCAAAACTGCCCGTAAAGAAAGACTTGCATTTATATAGCGCCTTTCATAACCTCAGACCTCAGTCCCAAAGTGCTTTACAGCCAATGAAGTACGTTTGAAATGTAGCCACTGTTGTTATGTAGGAAATGTGGCAGCTAATTTGAGCACATCAAGGTCTCACAAACAGCAATGTGATAATGACCAGACAATCTGTTTTAGCGATGTTGGTTGAGAGATAAATATTGGCCAGGACACCAGGGAGAACTCCCCTGCTCTTCTTCGAAAGAATGCCATGGGATCTTTATGCCCACCTGAGAAGGCAGGCAGGGCCTCGGTTTAACGTCTCATCCGAAAGACACCTCCGACATGTCTGTAATAGTGAGGTCTAAAATAGGCTTCACCAGCGATGGAGTGGGTAAGTTTCCTTTTATTCATTATCGGAATACGGGCATTGCTGGTAAGGCTGGCAATTATTGCCCACCCTTGGTTGCCCCTTGAGATGGTGGTGGGCCTCCTTCTTGAACCACAGCAGTCCGTGTGCTGAAAGTGCTCCCACATTGCTGTCAGGTAGCGAGTTCCAGGACTTTGACCCAACGACTACAAAGAAACGGCCGATATATGTCCAAGTCAGGATGGTGTGCGACGTGGAGGGGAACTTGGTGGTGGTGGTGTTCCCATACACCTGCTGCCCTTATCCTTCTAGTTGGTGGAGGTCAAACATTTGGAGGTGCTGTCGAAGAAGCCTTGGCGAGTTGCTGCAGTGCATCTTGTAGATAGTACACACTGCAGCTACGGTGTGCCGCTGGCGAAGGAAGTGGATGTCTAAGGTAGTGGATGAGCTGTCGATCAAGCGGGCTGCTTTGTCCTGGATGGTGTCGAGCTTCTTGAGTGTTGCTGTAGCTGCACCCAATCCAGGCAAGTGGAGAGTATTCCATCACACTCCTGACTTGTGCCTTATGGGTGGTGGAGAGGCTTTGGGGAGTCAGGAGGTGAGCCACTCACCAAAGAATTCCCAGCCTCTGACCTGCTCTAGTAGCCACGGGCTCAGGTGAGTTTGTATGGTGTGGTACTGAGCCATGCATATCAAGAGTGTTATTGTGTGTGATGATTCCCAGTCTGTTCTATGTTGGCTCACCTCAGCCAGAGTGACAGTGGGGGCACCATAGTTGGGTTCAATGCCCTTCAGCAGGGGTGGGGGGGGGTGGGGGGAGGGTGGGGAGGGGGGGGAGGGGGAAATCAGCCAGGATTCCTGTGCTTGTTCTCCAGTGACTGGTGCCGGGAAGTGTTCAGGCAGATGTGAGACGTCCTGTTGTCTGTAATCATTATTGTAGATTGCTTATCTATCAAGTCAGTACTGGCTTAAAAACTGACTTCAATGTCAAATAAAATTCGCTTGTCATACTTGAAATTAAATTTAAAGTCTGTGTATCACTTTACCTACACAGTGTGTATTTAAATACACGGAGTAGCAGGGGTTGGAGCAGCTGCTGCGGTGAGATCAAGTAATAGTGATGTGGCACCATCTGTAATGGTAAGTTGAAGCAACAGCTACAAGCCACAGGGTCTGAGGTAGGAGACGGAGAAACAGAGAGCCAGAGGGAATTAAGGAGAAAATGAAAATGTGGCAAAGTAAGAACTGTCTACACAAACAAAAAAAAAATTGCTTATCACCAGAAGTAAGACAGAGAACAAGAGAAAGCAAATGGCATGCACAGGGACAGTACAGACTGGCACTAGTCCAGCTTGATAATTTTTGTACGAGCATGTCTAGCACCATTGCCAGCCAATAGAACAGAGAAGCAGGCTAGGCTGCTTTTCACCCCTCCTCTGCTTTGTTTGCCTCAGCTACTCATCAACATTACCAACTCGCATTCTCGCCTCTGAGTCGTAGGTTGTGGGTTCAAGCCGCACTCCAGAGAATTAAGCACCTAATCCAGGCTGACACACCCAGTGCTGTACTGAGGGAGTGCTGCACTGTCAGAGGCGCCACCTTTAGGATGAGACGTTAAACCGAGGCCCCGTCTGGCCCCTCTCGGGTGGATGCAAGAGATCCCATGGCACTGTTCATAGAAGAGTTGGGGAGTTCTCCTGGTGGCCTGGCCAACATTTATCCCTCAACCATTTATCTCATTGCGGTTTATGGAACCTTGCTGCGTGCAAATTGGTTGCAATGTTTCCTATGTTACAACAGTGATTACACTTCAAAAGTACTTCATTGGCTGTGAAACGCTTTGGGACGTCCTGAGGTCATGAAAGCCGTTGTATAAATGCAAGCTCTTTCTTTCTCCTTTTCTTTAATTTGGTGAGGTCAACATCAGTAAATCTAGTTCTGTTTTAATAGGGCCCTTTCACCTCCAACAGCATCCCCGTGCCTTCTTTTGGTGTCGGGCAAGAGAAAGGGAGAGGGAACAGCGCTGTAGCAAATTGACTGAAAACGACAGCAAAATGCCTGAAAAAGAACACATAGTCACAAGTCCTTTAGGTTTCTATCTGTTTCTTGTGAACTGATTGAATTTCAAATTCCTGAGCTTCTTTTCGTACTCTTAAAATAAAATGAAAAGGTTGAGGAGTGTTCGTGTGTGTGATGATGTTATTTGAGCTGTGGGGGATCAGACAGCTATTTTGCACTTCAGTGCTCAAATCCTGGTAACAAATGGAAATATTACATGGAGGGAATAAGCCAGCAATAGATTTAAACTGAATTGGATCTTTACGGTTTCTGTCGTCTTCAGCCATGTTTTTTTTTTCTTCTCCTCTTAAATGTTCATATAACTGGCGCTGGGAGAATCTTTTAACCCTTTCTTGTCACTTGGCATATCGGGGGCAATTTTGTTTTTGGAGTTGGCACCAGCAGCGATGAGCCATCACACCGCAAACAATAAACAAGAAAGTGTGGGCACCATGCCCACGATATCTCTTGTTGGTGGACAAGGCTCCCTGCTGGTAACATAAACTCGGTAAAACAGTCGGATTTACTTATGCAAAATAAAAACAGAAACCAGAAAATGCTGGAAAACACTCGGCAGGTCAGGCCGCATCTGTGGAGGGAGAAACGGAGTTAACGTTTCAGGGTCGATGACCTTTCATCAGAACTGGAAGAAGTTAGAGATTTAATAATAAGCAAGTACAGAGCCAGGGGAAATGGGGAGGGGGAGGTGGGGCGGGTCGGAGATTTACTTATCACTCACCGAAAAATCACATGGAAGATAAGAGGGAGGCCATTGCTTGAGGCAAAACTAGGATTGCCGGTGACTGTGTGAGATTTATAGATCAGGAAACAAACTTGCTAGCAGCCGTCTAAGCCCAATGCAATAGAAACTTCAATTTGGATGCCCTCGAGCACTGGGCAGACCCAACAAGCCCACTATGCACCATTAGTCCAGTGTGTCTAGTTTTCCAGCATGACAAATGGAAGCCCGATGGGTACGTCTACAGTCGGTCTTTTAAGGACGCCCCAATACCACTAAGGTATCTCCAACTAGTTTATTAAAATGGAACAACTGGTCACTGATCAGAATGCAAGGACGCATTTTCAGTCATAACAGTTGAATCTTTCAGTGGTTAAATGTGAGCTGGTGCCCATGTTGAGCCAGTCTGTTTTAATGTGAGAATTGGGCATCAGGTGGCAGAGGGGAGAGCAACAGAGGAGCTGGCCAGAATCCTGGAGATACCAGCTGCTGATGGAGACCACAGAATGCTAACAGACTAAACAGAGGCACAAACCTCCTTAATCCGTTGTTGGCTGCGCACACCCAACCATCTCTTCTTTTTAAGAATCAACAAGAGGGACTTAGTGTGCGCAAAGACTCGTTGGGACTTCTGAACGAAAATGGCACGGTGCGAGGATCACACTGTCAGCTTCCCGCTGTTTGCTCAGCTTAATGAGCCTTTTTATAAATGTGCCACTTTGAGCTTTACAAGGCAAACAGGAGATTGAAGTCCTGGTGGGTTGTGAAAACACTGAGCAGCATGGGTTGGCTGCATAATTCCGCAAATGGGTGCAGAGCCCAGAAAGTTACAATGGCTGTGACCCAAAAGCTTTATCTTCTGATCCCACAGTGGAAAAATATAAAGAACAGGAAGGTCTAAAAGTTGAAATGAAAAATAAAAAACACACTCCGGAAATGCACAGAAGGTCGGTCAGTCTCTGAAAGAACATCTCATCTTAGGTCAGATGAAGGGTGTCAACTTTTGGAATTTTTGATAATTTCTATCAGCACGGAAAGTATTTGAGATAGAGCTATGCTCTATTTTAAAACAAAGTGAAAACTTGCATAGGTTTAAAAAAAAAGTTACAGATTGCAGACATTGACATTGTGTATTAAAGCTAGACGAGCCAGTTTGTGGCATATCGTGGCTCACCATCTACTTCAAATGGAGACGAGGAGAATCATTTGCCTCGTTCGGCTATGATGGTTCCTATCCCTATGAAGATAGTAGGAGATGGATTTCTGAGACCCACGCCCCAACAGGGGAGGCGAGATACTCGATTTGGTTGACGGGCCTACCAATGAATCACTGAATCATTTGTTGGGATTGCAGATAAAAAGACACGGGGTACACATGGGCAGTCAGCCAGCGAGGAAATTCACCCATATCAAGCCCAGAGCTAGTCAGAGTTAGGAGGCTGACCAGAGGAGATTCACCAGGATGTTACCAGGGCTGGAGCACTTCAGCTATGAAGAGAGACTGGGAAGATTGGGTTTGTTTTCCTTGGAGCTGAGGAGGCTGAGGGGGGACATGATTGAGGTGTACAAAATTATGAGGGGCACAGATAGGATAGATACTAAGGAGCTTTTTCCCTTAGTTGAGGGTTCTATAACAAGGGGACATAGATTCAAGGTAAAAGGCGGGAGGTTTAGAGGGGATTTGAGAAAGAACTTTTTCACCCAGAGGGTGGTTGGAGTCTGGAACTCACTGCCTGAAAGGGTTGTGGAGGCAGGAACCCTCACAACATTCAAGAAGCATTTGGATGAGCACTTGAAATGCCATAGCATACAAGGCTACGGACCAAATGCTGGAATATGGGATTAGAGTAGACAGGGCTTGATGGCCGGCGCGGACATGATGGGCCGAAGGGCCTCTATCCGTGCTGTATAACTCTATGACTCTATGACTCTATAACACTGTTAACCAAGCCTGCTAATAGGGACAGTGTGGTATATTTTTATTACTTTTCTTGTTCTCGGAGGATGCTAATTGAATCAAGGTGAGATTTAATTACAACTGTTACTCTGTACATTCACTTGCTGTCTGTAACATGAAATAGCTTAATGATCCTATCTGCAGCTGGAACTGCCCATCTTACTGATCTGCAAGTGGGCCCTATTCTGACTTTGCATTACCTCAGAACCCAAAGTCATTTTTGACCACTTGAGTGTTCTGACCAACATTGTTCTTGTATGAACATTTGCACTAAGTTCTTCTGCGTGCTTTTTCATTTTCCATTTAAAATAAGCAAAGGTATCAAAAAAAGAGCATAGTAGGATTTAGTATGAGTAGATTAAGCATTTGTACAGGAATGGTGCAGGTCGGAAAATATCCCCTAAAGGGTTAATACCTGCATTAATATTTAGTTTGAGTGCGTTACGTGTTTCTATGGGAACAGTGCATCAGAAAATATACCCTTTCAATAAGCCTCTGTTCCTTTAAATCTTGAATACCTCAATAAGGTCACTCCAGAGCCACAGCTTCTTTACAATGTAAACATTCCCAATTTCCAAAGCAACTCTTCATAGCACAATCGCCTCATCCAAGATATCAATTTAGTTGCCTTTTGTGGTACCTGCTGCAAATCTAAGGTGTTTTCCACTGCAGTACTGTGACCAGAATTATTGATAGTGCTCTAAGTGGGGCTGGATCAGTGCTTTCTTCAAGCTCATTATGGAACTTGTATCCTGTATCTTTTACAGTACACCCTCTTCTTGATGTTATTTTTTACTTCTGCAGAGCAGAGAGGAGGAGAATTTTTTTTTATGCAGCGAATTGTTACGATCCACAATTTACTGCCTGAAAGGGCGGTGGAAGCAGATTCAATAGTAACTTTCAAAAGGGAATTGGATAAATACTTGAAAAGAAAAACATTTGCAGGGCTGTGGTGAAAGAGCCGAGGGAGTGGGACTAATTGGATAGCTCTTTCAAAGAGCTGGCACAGGCACGATGGGCCGAATGGCTGCCTTCTATGCTGTATTATTCTATAATCCTATGCTGCCACATTCTGTGCCGAAGGTTTCATGAATCCCCAAATGCCTCACTTGTGTTGCACCCTCTGAGCTAACACTGTTCCGTTTATACTCCTATGACTTTCCCAGGCTCATCACTTTGCATTTATCCAAATTAAACGATATCTGCCACTTGCCCGCCCAACTTTCTAATCTACCCAATTTTCTTTGTATTTGATTAACTTGCTCCATGTCATGTGCAACCCCCTCCAGTTTGGTGTTATCTGTAAACTGAGATAGATTTGCTTCTGTCCCCAATGTATAAGTAATTTAGTTGTACATTGTAAACAATAATGGTCTAAACAGTGACCCCTGAGGAACCCCATTGGTCACTTCCGTCCATACCAATGCAGCTCCATGTAAATAGTCAGAAACTCTACAATGAAGGGGCATTTACTGAAACTAAGAGGTGGGAGCCCTTTATTTCCTCTGATTCAGACAATTTCCAATCCACTTCAGAAGTTCCACCCTTCTCTATTCCTTGTCTTCCAACCTTCTGGACCAATCTCTTGTGAGGCATTGTGTCAGAAGCTTTGTGTCCAGTTAAAAAAGCTTTGACTGAGTCTGATCTTCAGCTCAGTTTCTGCCTACCTTCATCTGTGGTTATTTGTTTTTTTTAAGGCAGCCTAATGTCACATCAGCACAGAGCTGGCTGATATAATGGAATAAAATAATAAGTCTCCACTCCACAGGAACCTGACCAGGAAAATAACAAACAAATTACTGAAATACAAATCCTGCTGCTGTAGTAGCATTGGCAACACAAACACTGTTAGCGCTAGGTGAAGCTAAGAAGCAATTCTTGTATATTCATCATACAGACTGTAGAGGCGCAGGTTCCTTTACTGGTCTGATTTGTCTTTTTCATACCTCGATGAAGAGGCACGACCCATGGTGCAGGACAGCAGCAAGATTGAGAAAAGTTAAGGGGAAACACAAATTAGGCGAGTCCAAGCACGGGTTTTAAAGGACCAATATCCAGGGTTAGTACATCTGACTGGGGACATGCCACTTCCCTAAGATGGTCTTCATTCTTTGGTCCTCTGTGCTGATACAACACTCACCTATGGCTCCAAGGAGTCGCCTGTGCAAGGCAGCGGCCATACCCCAGGAAACTGCGCTGGCTTGCAGGCTAAACTAAGTGAAGGTTGCCTGCAGATTTGTGTCCCGGATGATAGAGACACCCATGTCCTCAGTGCGCAAGAACTACGAATTAGGCGGACTGGGCAGTCGTGCTAACTTCTCCGGCTAAGAAGGCACGGTGGCAGGGCTTTGTGTAAAGCTCAGGTCTTTGGTATGGGGGTATCAGATACTGCAGGCCATCCATTGCTGCCCTCCCCCCCATCTCCAGACATCTCGGCTTTGCCTTGCCACTGGATTCAGATTTGGTGGGGTGGAGGGGAGGGTGATGGTGGTGGAGGGGTAAAGAGAGTAAGGGATGCAAACTCTGGGCACATTTCCCTCACTTAAATCAACTTCATGCGCAAGTACCATTCCGAATACAAGCTCTTGGCATGAAGCTTCATCTGCCAAGGACACTAGCTGGGAAATTACAGGGTGCAGCCCTCAAACTAAAATTAATGGGCTCTGCGCCCATGATTTCCCCATATGGTCTCCCGATGGGTGGGGGTCTCCATCAGGAGTGTGCATTTGAAAAAAAAATCCTTAAAAGCCTGAAAATGGTAAAAAGGAAAGACTCAGATAAGCAGTTCCACTGTTTGGACTCGTTGGGAGAAAATGAGTTACATAGAATTACATAGAATTTACAGCACAGAAACAGGCCATTTGGCCCATCTGGTCTATGCCGGTGTTTATGCTCCACACGAGCCTCCTCCCACCTTATTTCATCTAACCCTATCAGCATATCCTTCTATTCCTTTCTCCCTCATGTACTTATCTACCTTCCCCTTAAATGTATCTATGTTATTCACCTCAACTACTCCAGGTGGTAGAAAGTTCCACATTCTAACCACTCTCTGGGTAAAGAAGTTTCTCCTGAATTCCCTATTGGATTTATTAGTGACTATCTTATATTTATGACCCCTAGTATTGGTCTCCCCCACAAGTGGACACATCTTCTCTACGTCTACCCTATCAAACCCCTTCAGAGTTTTAAAGACCTCGATTACGTCACCCCACAGCCTTCTCTTTTCTAGAGAAAAGAGCCCCAGCCTGTTCAGTCTTTCTGGTATTAGTTTAGGAAGTGTCTAACAGTCTTCAGTCAGAATCCAGGAATGAAAATTGTGTTGAACTCCGTTCTATTGTATAGTTTATGTTTTCACTGCGATGTTAGTAGTGCAGCTCCACTCGTGTGAAATGCAGGTCTGTTGGATGTTACAAAGCTGTTATTCACTGGAGCATTCTTCCTTAGAGCCAGGAGTTTGTTGAAAGCAAAGCCTTTACCCCAGTGGTATGTCTTCAAGTTGGCTCTCTCCCTTTCTTTTTCACAGCTGCAGGGCTTCATCATTAAACCGTTTTCGATGCATTTTAAAATAAGCTGATGTGCCCACAGAAACTCACAAATTCTTTCCATGACATAAAGTACAATAAAACTCATATTTAAAAAAAAAATAAAGGCTGAATACAGCGAATTCCACAACCGGGCACAGTTAGAAGACAAGTGGAGAAAATTGACAATAAGGAAGAATATATAAAATGTGAGGCCTGCTGCTAATTTACTCTTTACTCCTCAATGGCATTGGCCTGTGACTGAACCTGATGCCCAGAATGAGAGAAACGCAAGGGATTACTTTTTCTGGAGTGAATGTGTTTCAGTTAAGTATATAATTGTATGGGCCACCACTCATCAGACATCAGCTAACAATACTCCTGTCATTGGCTTTGTACTGAGAACAGCAGATGTTTGGGAGAGTGTTGCAAGACAATAGCACTCTCCAGTGCTGGGAACAAATTCAGAAAGTTAAAACTAAAACTCTAGCAATATTACCCAAGTCTCAAGTCTCCCTTGGACACAATCCAAACTACATTACATGGAATTACATTTAGCCCAACTGGTCTGTGCCAGTTTTAATGCTCCACATGAGCCTCCTCCCGCTCTACTTCATCTAACCCTATCAGCATATCTTTCTATTCCCGATTAAAACTATCACCCTCTCTCACCCTGTTCATTCCCCCTGGTATGGCCCTCATCTCCGTTCCCTTAAGTCCAAAGGACGCAGACCTGAACGTTTATGGCGGACAACTGATTTAGCCATTCATCACCAGATCTGGCTGGATCACATAAAGCACTATCGGGTCCTGCTCTCCTCTGCCAAAACTGCTCACTATTCCAGGATCATCCTGGAATGCAAAGATAACCCCCGGCTTCTCTTCTCCACTACAAACCATCTTCTTAAATACCACTCCCCTGCTCGCTCCACCCTCACCTCCAACGAAAAGTGCGAGGAGCTCATGGACTTCTTTGTCGCTAAGATTGAGACCATCCGTTCAGCTGCCTCTGCCGCTTCCCTCCCTTCCCCTAGCCCACCAAGCCAAACTTCCCCTAAGGTTCCCCCTGCCATATCCCTGAACTTGCAACTTTCTGTAGTTTCTCTCTTATCTCCCCTCGTGCCCTCTCCGAGCTCATCCTGACCATGAGGCCCATCTCCTGCTCCCTTGACCCTATTCCCACCAAACTGCTGACCACCCAACTTCCCTTCCTGGCCCTCACATTAGCTGATATTGTTAACAGGTCCCTCTCCTCAGGACTAACTCGCACCAAGTCCCGTTCTCCCATCACCCCTGTGCTCGCTCACATACATTGGCTCCCAGTCTGGGAACACCTTGATTTTAAAATTCTCATCCTTGTTTTCAAACCCCTCCATGGCCTCGCCCCTCCCAATCTCTGTAACCTCCTCCAGCCCTACAACTCTCCGAGATCTCTGTGCTCCTCCAATTCTTGCCTCTTGCGCATCCCCGATTTTAATCGCTCCACCATTGGCAGCCGTGCCTTCAGCTGCCTAGGCCCTAAGCTCTGGAATTCCCCCCCTAAACTCTTTGCCTCTCCACCTCTCTCTCCTCCTTTAAGAAGCTCCTTAAAACCTACCTCTTGACCAAGTCACCTGTCCTAATACCTCCTTATGTGGCTCGGTGTCAAATTTTGTTTAGTAACGCTCCTGTGAAGTGCCTTGGGATGTTTTACTACGTTAAAGGTGCTATATAAATGCAAGTTGTTGTTGTTGCTATTCCTTTCTCCCTCATCTACTTACCTAGCTTCCCCTATGTTATTCGCCTCAACTACTCCTTGTGGTAGAAAGTTCCACATTCTCACCACTCTCTGGGTAAAGACATTTCTCCTGAATTCCTTATTTGGATTTATTAGTGACTATCTTATATTTATGACCCCTAGTTTTGACCTCCCCCACAAGTGGAAACATCTTCTCTACATCTATCCTATCAAACCCTTTCATAATCTTAAAGACCTCTATCGGGTCACCCCTCAGCCTTCTCTTTTCTCGAGAAAAGAGCCCCAGCCTTTTCAATCTTGCCTGGTAGGTATAACCTCTAATTCTGGGATCATCCTTGTAAACTGTGTTTGATTTCTTTTCCTTTCAATAGTTTTGTGGTGCGAATCTTTGTCACCAGGTGAGGGATGTCAGTGCTGAGGGATGAATGTTTCCCTATTTTTTTTTCCTTTTCCAGTTCTTTTTCTGTCTTTCTTTCTTCTCCAGCTTTATCCCCTCCCTATGGCAACAATGTACAATAACTCCAACCTCAGAAATGCTCCTCTACTGGACCAATATAAGGTTTCCAATTGCTCCACATCTTTCGTTGCCTCTTTCTTTACCAGTGCGGTGAGCTATCAGCATTGTGGCCAACATTGGATGGTAGAACTAGTGGCTTTGCACGATTTTGACATTGGAACAAGTTCAGAATCACATTCGCTGTCAGGAAGAGAATTTTTCAGAAACAATTGATACAGGGTATAACTCTGCTGTGTGTGTAGAATATTACACTGTATTTCACTGGAGTATAATGGCTCTGTATATATTATCTAACACACTGGGTGTTACTGATTGTAAAACTCGTGTATATTATTCGATTGTGTTGTGATATGATTATGTTGTTTTTCTGAGAGATGTGTCTGTAGAATTACTTTCTGCGGCCTGATTGATTAATACTTAACCGATTACAATCTACATCATAGGGTGGAATTTCCTGTGGGGGCGTAATTGGGCAGTTACGTCCGGAATTATGACCATTCGTGCACTTGTTTTGCCGATAACAATTCACGTCCTAGATTTCAGTCGCATAAAACCTAAGAATTGGCGGAAATAATCGGAAATCATTGTAAACAATCGGGGCCCGAGGAAAACACTGAAGTCAAACCATATTTTCATTCCTTAAGTATGAAAATTCAAGTTTCAAAGCCATCTAACCATCATTCATGCACATTAGGCATGGCATGTTTAAGAAAATACAATCGTGGAAGCATTTCCATGGTTAATGTGACTCATACTGATGCCATAAAAATGATTTCAAAGAAACAGTAAATACAGAGCAGATCTAAGTAAGAATAAAGAAAATGCTGGGGGAAAAAAAATCGTAATAAAACACCAGAAAATGACTGTTTCCCGCTGCACCTAAAATTCTGGGCATAATTTTACACCCATTTTGAACCAATGTATTTGCAGGATATTCGCGTGTACAGCTGCTTAGCCTGAGAGTGGAGCCATTATAATGAGACGGGATGCGTTCGGGCGCAGAGATCCATAGACAGGCATAAAAGATCCAGGAAATTCGGGCGTAGGGTAATTATGTGTGTGACGCACTTACGACCAAGTTTGCTCAATCTTTTACACTGGGTATTTGCTTTACACTCTGATTACACGTGTCTTTAGGCTCAAATTCGCAGGAAGTTTCACCCCCATATTTAATTGATATCCATCGCCAGTAGATCAGATATGACAGAGGACAAAACAGTGGAGACCTGGCAAAGGCAAGGACAGGGAAGGGGACTGGTCACATTTCATTATTTCTGGCAGTAAATGCCACAAGCCCATGACCACCAGTCTCACCCCCGGCCCTATCACTCGCCCCACCATCCATACCAGCCTCGACCCCGAACATGCACTCCATAAATCTACCCTAGGAAACCTTCACTTTCACGGCCTATCAAGCCCCCCTCAAGCCCAAGAGGCCTAGACATTCCCATTCCTATTTGCTGGCTCACAGGAATTCAATACCGTTTCTATATCTGCTCTAACTCAGACACTGCTTCCCACTCCAGTGTTCCATAAGGACATAAGAACAAAGGAATAGGAGCAGGAGTAGGCCATACGGCCCCTTGAGCCTGCTCCACCGTTCTGTAAGATCATGGCTGTTCTTCTACCTCAACTCCACATTCCGCCCTATCCCCATATCCCTTGATTCCCTTAATGCCCAAAAATCTATCGATCTCAGTCTTGAATATACTCAACGACCGAGCATCCACGGCCCTCTGGAGTAGAGAATTCCAAAGATTCACAACCATCTGAGTGAAGAAATTTCTCCTCATCTCGGCCCTAGATGGCCGACCCCTTATCTTGAGACTCTGACCCCAGTTCTAGACTCTCCAGCCAGGGAAAACAGTTCCATTCACCAGCTGACTGCTCCGCTACCCTCCTAACTGTTCCGCCTCACTGTCCCATACTCTGTTACCTCATTACCTACCAGACTGCCCTGCTATATGACCCATCCTGTGGATGTTAAATAACACATTGTGTGTTACTCGGTATGAGACACACAAACTGAGACACACACAAAGAGTAGACCTGTGGTTTTGCTTATGGTGAGGATATGTGCCTCCCTGCCATTCTTGTCTCCTTGTGCTGCTGCTCCCTCTCACTTTCTCTTCTTTCCTTCAGTGCTTTTGGGTGGGAAATGGTATGTGGTGTGGTGGGGAGTTGTGTCGCCAAGGCCTGCAGGCCAGATTTTACCAGTGGCAGGAATGGAGTGCTGATGGGAGGAGGGATCAGGATAGGGTTGTAGACCGGCTGATTGCACTGACACTTTCATATTGTCCCATTAAATGGTACCAGCCGTGGCTCAGTGGGTAGCACTCTCATCTCTGTATCAGGAGGTTTTTGGGTTCAAGCCCTATTCCAGAGATTTGAACACAAAATCTAGGCTGACACTCCAGTGCAGTAATGAGGGAGTGCTGCACTGTCAGAGGTGCCGTCTTTCAGATGAGGCGTTAAACCGAGACCCCTTCTGCCCTCTCAGGTGGATGTAAAAGATCTCACGGCGCTATTCGAAGAAGAGAAGGGGAATTCTCCCCGATGTCCTGGCCAATATTTATCCCTCAACCAACATCACTAAACAAAAAACAGATTATCCGGTCATTATTTTTTATTGCTGTTTGTGGAATCTTGCTGTGGGCAAATTGGCTGCAGCGTTTCCTACATTACAGCAGTGACTACACTTCAAAAGTATTTCATTGGCTGTAAAGCCTTTGGGATGTCCTGAGGCCGTGAAAGGCACTAATTATTGCAAGTCTTTCTTTCTTTAAAATTTCGACCGTGGGACTCCAGATGGAAAGACCTCTCAATTTATGTTTTTTGGAGAAGAAGAGAAACCAAAGGAGGGATGCCAAGGAGGTGAGGTTGTCCCAGAGGCAGATATCTGCACCTACTGTTGAACCTGGATATACAGGCAGAAATTCGATAACCTTTGGATTTGCTGCACAAACTGCCTTCTCGGACTGTGAGGCAGTTGAGAGGCTGTGAAAGAGAAGATTTCATGGGGGAACCTGACCTCATGCCAACTACACCATACGCATAGCACTGCTCAACACACAACACAACTCTCAACTGTACATACAAAATACACTGTGTTAGTGAGTATAACATTCCTGTATATAATATACTGTGTGTTAGTGAGTACAACACTCCTGTATATAATATACTGTGTTAGTGGGTATAACATTCCTGTATATAATATACTATGTGTTAGTGAGTATAACACTCCTGTATATAATATACTGTGTGTTAGTTAGCACAACACTCCTGTATATAATATACTGTGTGTTAGTGAGTACAACACTCCTGTATATAATATACTGTGTGTTAGTGAGTATAACACTCCTGTATATAATATACTGTGTGTTAGTGAGTACAACACTCCTGTATATAATATACTGTGTGTTAGTGAGTACAACACTCCTGTATATAATATACTGTGTGTTAGTGAGTATAACACTCCTGTATATAATATACTGTGTGTTAGTGAGTATAACACTCCTGTAAAAAAGAAATTTCTGGAATGATGAAATACAAAAGAATCAGGTGATATCAGGAACAAAAAGCTGGGTCCTCTTTGAATAAAATGCATTCTCCCTCCCTGCCTGCTAACCGTGAAGGTGAGATAGGGGAATGCTGGGTCACAGGCTGCTAAATGGTTATCTCCTGAAAAGCAGATGCATTTGTGCAGCTTGTTTTCATTTTTTCACAGAGAAACAGGTTGAATAATGAAAGTGCCTCAGATCCTGACCTTATCATCCCACTTTCCACTATCTGCCTGGGAGAGCAGAGTACAGATGAAGCAGCAGAGCGGAAAGAAATAAAGAAAGCTGCCATTCCTCGAAGATTCCTTCAAGGAACGTTATCCCTTTTACCAACCTACAAAGGATGAATATACTCCCTATCGAAAGTTTTATCTGTACTGCGCAGCCTTTCAAGTTCCAAGACAAAGTTTTCACTATTTTTAAAAAAAAATCAAAGTTACCACAAGAAAGTGCAATAACTTTACAAAGGGTTGATTTCTCCAAAGGACGAAAGCTACAGTTTATAGAAAAGATTTTTGGAATCATTTAAAAGTTATGAGAAAGTACAGTTTTCTTTTCATACTGAATATTTCCTATTATTGTTTATTAATAAATATATTTCAGAAATCCTCTAGCGTTTCATCTCTAACTTAGTGTATCTTTAAGGTGGATTGAGGCATAAAAGCAACAACAACATCACAACGTTAAATCCCAGGGGGTTAAAATTGCACTACAAAGGCCTCAGCCTTGGCTCAGTTGGCAGCAGGTCATGGGTTCAAGCCCCACTCCAGGACATCAGCACATAATCTCAGCTTACACTTCAGTGCATTACAGAAAGAGGGACCGTCTTTTCAGAATTAAAAGGAACGTAGCCACATGTATAACAAGATGGCTGGAGGGCAGAAAGCAAAGGCAGGGATAAGAGGAAGTTTCTCAGACTGATAAAATGTGGTGAGTGATGTTCCACAGGGATCAGCATAGGGACCACTCCTATTTAAAGAAAGAACTTGCATTTATGTAGAGCCTTTCACCAACTCAGGATGTCCCAAAGCGTTTTAAAGCCAATTATGTACTTTTGAAGTGTAGTCACTGTTGTAATGTAGGAAACACGATAGCCAATATGCACACAGCAAGGTCCCACAAACAGCAATCAGATAATGACCAGATAACCTGTTTTAGTGACATTGATTGAGAGATAAATATTGACTAAGACACGAGGGAGAACTCCCCTGCTCTTCTTCAAATATTGCCATGGGATCTTTTACTTCCACATGAGAGTGCAGTTGGGGCCTTGGTTTAATGTCTCATCTGAAAGACGGCACCTCCGACAGTGCAGCACTCCCTCAGTACTGCACTGAAGTGCCAACCTAGATGTTGTGCTCAAGTCTTTGGAGTGGGATGTGAACCCATGACCTTCTGACTCAGAGGCAAGACCTGCTGCCCACTGAGCCAAGGCTGACATAAATGATCCAGACTTAGGAATTGAAGGAACAATATCAAAGGAGAGGTTAGAAAAAATAAGTATGCAGATGCTGGTTAGAATGTTCCTTTGTTGAAGCAGAGTCAATAAATACTTTTAAAATGTAAAGAATCTTACAACACCAGGTTATAGTCCAACAGTTTTATTTGAAAATCACAAGCTTTCGGAGATTATCTCCTTCGTCAGGTGAGTTCGTCACTCACCTGACGAAGGAGATAATCTCCGAAAGCTTGTGATTTTCAAATAAAACTGTTGGACTATAACCTGGTGTTGTAAGATTCTTTACATTTGTCAACCCCAGTCCATCACCGGCATCTCCACATCATGGCTACTTTTAAAATAGGATTTGATAGATGTTTGAAAACGGCTATGGGGAGTGAGTAAGAAAGTGGGATTAAACTCGACGGTTCACGTGGAGATTAAAAACTGGTGCAGACTTGATGGGCCGGATGACCTGTTTCTATGCTGGAACATTCTATAATTTGCTGTTCTGGCTGGAATCAAGGAACTGAGCCTGGCACAGCAATCGAGCCTGGCACTTCCTTCTTTAGCGAAAGTCTTCCTTTAACAGTTCAGCTGGGTTTGCACATTTTAATTTCCCCTCTCGGAAAGGTCACAAACCGATTGCTACTTGGCAAGAAATGTCTCAATTGGTTTGGAGAGAGATGGGGTGAGAAATCCAGTGACGTTTAGAAATTGCACTTCGATCTCACATGGAAATAGCTGAGAAGTAATTAATGCAATTCTCAAAAGCTACCAAACTGTCTTCCCAACTATCAAAGATCACAATGAATAATAAAAGGTTTCCTGTCAGATACAATGGGACCAAACTCACAAGATGCATGTTTATTTCCACAAACAAATGGCAAATTGACAGAATCTCCCAATGACACATTCTTTTGTTAGTGTATCACCATTATCTAAGGATGGATGACAAGAGGATAGAATCACAGTTCTGCTTTCTACTCCAGTACATTTATTATTAATTCCCTAACATAATTGATAAATAAAGGTTTTTTTGCCTCCTGTTGAATTAGCAATTGAAAGGGATACTACCTTAACCAGGACGGGGTTGGGGGGTGGGTGTTGTTACCAAAATGTGATTGATGGTGCCTTAAATCTACATCCACTTCAATCAACATTCAGTTACTCCAACTGTTTACTTTATCTTTGAACCTGCTGGCAATCAGTTATTTAATGAACTAGTTAAAGGGACACCATCTTCATTTTGGCAAACTGTAATTTATTTACCTGCAAAATTATGCTGCAAAAGCCATGTTGAAAGTCCACCATCGCATCACTTGCGCATTGTGTTATCAGGGCAAAAATGGCCTACAATTCTCCTCCTTCTCCAAACAAAACAGTTTTTTTTCCAGCAGATCGCTACCCCTTTTAAAGATTAAAGTGAGTGTTGTGAGACTATTTTCAGGATAGAACAATGGCCAAGTCTTTCCTTACTCTACTTAAGTACAGAAGCAGCTGGGGAATACTAAATTTTCCCAACTCATTCGCCCAGTTGTCACCCAGACAGGATGATGATATATACAACTGTCCATAAATCCACCCTCAGGGGTGAACGATTTGTTGCAGGAAATAATGGCCGTGTGTTTTAGGTCAAGTCTCAGTCTGGGGCTTGCGGTGTAGATTCTCCCTCCCTTTCCACACTTTCTCCAAATGCATTCTCCACCCTGTACTGGTGCCGTGCTCACTTCCTCCCTCCTCATATCTGCTTACTTTCCTGAGATTCAGGCACCTGCTGGCTCCCTTTGGTATTTTAACTGCCTACTGGGCTTTTTTCTCCCACAGATTTGTGGCTTGCAAGCAGAAAATTGTGCAGCATGTACAGATTCACAGAATTGGGGGAAACTAGGATGGGTTAGACACTGACTTTTCATTTCTGGGAACGTGAGTTCAAATCTAGCCCAATCCATGATAATTGTATCCATGTGATTTATATCAATTAGTGTTAATTGTATTCAGGTGGTGTGTATCAATTGGGGACTCTTGTATCCATTTATAGGCGAGCTTATCTGGGGTGTGGAGGGGTTAATGAGGAGCTCTGTGAATAAAGGTTTGGAAGTAACTGGAGGCTAGGCTCTTGCATTCTAGCCTTCACCACCTGACTGTCCAGTTTATTACAATCTGCTGGCTGTAAAGGGTCTATGTGAAAACTGAATCCAGATCCTCCTGGGACATGGTCCTTCAATGCAAAAGTGTCCCTAATTGGTAATGCCACTCAGACAGGCTTACGAGTGGTTGGAATGGGAAATAGGAAAACAAATGCTACTTGGTACAGTAAGGCAAGTTGCTCTGAGATTGGGACTGAGCATATTGTTGGAACAAAGGGACTGTTGCTCTGCAACGAGTTCTGCTGTTCTGACCTGGGAGTGCTTGATACCGACATTGGGTATTTGAAATGGAAAGTGTTCCGTTTCCCCCAGCAAGTGAAGGGGGACAAAGGCAAAATTTACAGGATTTGTTGTGGGGCATACTTTGGAGCATCCCCACTTACTGAGGCTGCCATGGCAATGTCAGCTAACTCTAAAGTGTAGGTCTTGACTTTATGCTATATTGTAAAATGGGTGATAGCAGTTCAGAAGCCCGTTTTACATCTCTTCCGATTTTTAGTTTCATTGGTTTTACACTATCGCACATAAGGGTAGATTCTTGACTTTTTGCGGAAACCCAAAAATGGGACACCACTGTAACTAATGCTTGAGATTTTTTCCATGTGACCTAAATGAGGGAGTACTTTATCTTGAATCATATTTCCTCCTTGAAAAGAATAAATAGTGACTTCTACTGGCACTGAAGAATGGGGTAGAAACAATTGAATCAGGTCATACGAAAGCATAAGAAATGGAAAGGCCATTTTGGGCCATCAGCCTGCTCTTTCCACAGACCGTATACGATTTACCCTGATATAGGGTCTACCACACACATTTAATCTCCGGAAGGAAATCTCTGTGATATTTCTTCCTTAGCCTAAAAGTACTTAAGTGAAACTTCAGAATATCCAGCCTTAAAAGCTTAATTATTCAAATCTGCCAGTCCCTCGATGGTCCCAGAACAAAGGATCATTATCTGCAGAATATTTAATCACTGCTATCCAGTAGAGGTAGCCATTTATAGTTCCTTAAAGGAGGAAGTGATTTATCACAGAGTGATGTCCCACACTAAACCCTATAAAACGCTACACGTGACACATGCAACATGATTTTCTGCCCAAGATGTTAAAATGAAGGCCATGTGCCTTTATTCCAGAGGTTCAGATGGATACTAAACATCCCATGACACTATTCAAAGAAGAGAAGGGAGTTCTCTTGGTGTCATGTCCAACATTTTTCCTTCAACCAGCAACATCACATCAGCTGGTCATTCATCTCAGTGTGTGAGGTCTTTCATTTGCCTATATAACTGCAGTGGCCACCTCAAAGTAATTCACTGTACATAAAGAACTTTAGGATATTTCTGAGAGACATGGTGAGGTGTTTTTAACAGAATCTGCAGCACAGAAACAGGCCATTCGTCCCAACTAGTCTGTGCCGGTGTTTATAATCCACACGAGCTTCCTCCCACTCTAATTACCTCTTCCCACCATGCCTCCGTAACCCCTATTCCTTTCCCCCTCAAGTATGCATCAAGGCTCCCCTTAAATGCACCAATGCTATCTGCTTCAACCACTCCATGTGGCAGTGAGTTCCACATTCTCGTCACTTTCTGTGTGAAGAAATTCCTCCAAAATTCTTTACATGATCTGTTAGTGGCTATCTTACATTTATGCCCTTTTGTTCCGGACTCATCCACAAGTGGAAATAATTTCTCCACATCGATCCTATCGAACACTTTGATAATTTTTAACACCTCTATTAGGTCTCCTCTTTTCCAAAGGAGATTCCCAGCCTGCTCAATCTTTCCTGACAGATGCATCCTCCCAATTCTGGTTAACATCTTCGTAAATCTTTTCTGCATTTTCCCCAGTGCTACAGTATCTATTTTGTAGCATGGAGACCAGGAGGGTAATTTTAGCTCAGAGCCGGGAAGGGGGCAGGGGTCGAATCGGAGACGGGAAGCCCGGAAGTACGGGTTTCCCGGACGTCCTTACCTTTTATTTATTTTTTGTCAGTTTGCCGTCTGACTGGCCGGCCTGATTGACTGACAGGCTGGCCTCAGTCGGACAGGAGCAGAGCAAGGAAGAGGATGTGAAAAGGTAAGTCTTCAGGTAAATCTTTCATTGTATGAATGGGGGGGGGGGTGGTGGCATGGGAGGACTGATGGGCATGGGGGCACCGATGGGCATGGGGGTCACGGTGGTGGGGGGTGCTGGGGGAAGCACTCCCTACACCTTCGGGCCCGCAAGCTGTGTCAGAAAGGCACCTACCTGCAGTTTCGGGCCGTCTCCATTCCTTTCGCATGGCGTGACGGAGAAGGCCCAGGATTCCCAGCCCCCAGGGGTTGAAATCGAAAAACCTTTGAAAATGGAGGCCTGATCAACCCACCTCCTGAGAGCGGTGAGAACCGGAAATGGGCGGGGTGGGGAGGGTGGGTCTGAAATTGATGTGATTTTCAGTGCTCCCCCGCCCCCAACCCATTTGTTTTTTCAAAGTTAAAATTCTGCCTCAGATCTGCACACAGCAATCCAAGTGTGGTCCAATCAAGGTTCGACATAAATTTAACATTACCTTCATGCTCTTGTATTCTATTTCTCTAGATTAAATGCAAATCTTTTTCTTTCTTCTTTAAATTGCATCCCTCACCAGGTATTTATCAGTGCCTTTTTGTAAAGGAGTTGATCAATGTAACAAATTATGTCTGCTACAGTTATCCAGGTCACTGGAGGAAAAATTCTGATCTCCACATTTGCTTCAGGCTTGTCAGTTTTGTAGTGCGCCTAGTTCTGCAATCACAATCCAAGTTAAATAGCCAGTTAACGTCTGCGTCATCTGTGCCTAGAAGCATTTGGGAGACCTCGATCTGGTACCCTCTCAAATTTCTTTTCTCCAGCGAAAACCAAGGAAGACTTGCATTAGGGCGTTTCACAATCTCAGCACATCCCAAAGCGTTTTACAGCCAATTAAGTACTTTTGAAGTGTAGTTACTGTTGTAATGAAGGAAACAGGGCAGACAATTTGCACCCGGCAAGGTCCCACAAACGGCAATGTGATAATAACCAGATCTGCTTTTTAGTGAAGTTGGTTGAGAGATAAATATTGGCCAGAACACTGGGGAGAACTCCCCTGCTCTTCTTCGAATAGTGCCATAGGATCTTTTATGTCCACCTGAGAGTGTAGACGGGGCCTCCGTTTAATATCTCGTCTGAAAGACGGCACCTCCGACAGTGCAGCACTCCCTCAGTTCTACACAGGAGTGTCAGCCTAAATTTTGTGCTCAAGTCTCTCAAGTGGAACTTGAAGCCACAACCCTCTGACGCAGAGGCAAGAGTGTTACCCACTAAGCAAAGGCTGGCAGCCTAAAATACGTTCACCTCCAAAGGTGATGTTGGCGTGGACTTCCCTAAGCTGAGAGACCATGTTGGGAATTCAGAGGCACATCACCGCCCGCCCCAACCATGACTTTCCATTTGGATGTAAAATTGTTAAGGGCATGCACCTGAACTGTGGAAATGTGCTTTGGATGGGTAGAGGTCCACATCAAAGGTGCAGATTTGGTAAGTTACCACTTGAGTCTTCATAACTTCGGAGTCTTTAGTGTTACCATCATTCTTACTTATCTTTGACTCTCTGTAACAATTTAAGGTCCTTTTCAAGGTAGAGTGGCCTTATTACACTGTAGGTTCCAAATATAGCCTCACCAGCCATCTATAGAAGGCTAGAATAAGTTGACTTCTAATCAAGTGTCTCTGAACAGAACAGTCAGAATCAATCGGCTTTCTGCCCTCAGTTACTCGGTACAGCAGAGCAGGGTCCATTATTACTATTGATTCAATCACAGTAATATTACTGTATCTGGGTTTTATTCAGCTGCTAAATGCTCTGCTTAACACACCTAGCCAATAACAGAGAATGGTTCATTGTTTGTAATGATACATAAATGGGAGTGACTAGCTTGGCCTGTGTAAGAGTATAGCAACAATATTCTCAACCAGATCAAACTCTGTCTTCAATCAGTTTTGGATGTTGACCAATGGTGCATTATGATGACCTAGGAGATATATAACCATGGATTGACCTGATACTTCACAAACAAAAGATGAATTAGGGTCAGTGCCATTAGTCGGATCAAACTTCTATCCCACAGATCTTTATAGTGAATTCTGTTGGTGTCATACATTAAAAATTACTTATGGTAAAGAAATAACCAAAGTTAGTTTTAAGAAATGTAAAAAGATAAGTTAAATAATAAGAACATAAGAACATAAGAAATAGGAGCAGGAGTAGGCCAATCGGCCCTTCGAGCCTGCTCCGCCATTTAATAAGATCATGGCTGATCTGATCCTAACCTCAAATCTAAATTCATGTCCAATTTCCTGCCTGCTCCCCGTAACCCCTAATTCCCTTCACTTCTAGGAAACTGTCTATTTCTGCTTTGAATTTATTCAATGTACTATGTGGCATAGTGGTTTGTTCCCACTGCGTCTGGAGGCTAATTCAGTACAGAACATAAGGAAGTCTGGAGTAAGAAAAGGCCACTTAGCGCATTAACCCCACTCCAATCAAAGTCATGTATGATTATTCTGTTATTGACTCCCCACACCACTAATTATTGATCCTTCACTTTAAAGAACACTACCCATGCCTCCCCTGAAATAAAAATCAAGCAGCTCTGTTAAATACTCTATAAACCCTCAATCCCCTTTCTCAATAGATATTGATCCAGCTCCTTCTAAAAGGTGTCAATTCAACATGTGAAAATGACGAGCAGGAAAAGACTAGCTGGTCCATCAAACCTGCCCCACACTCACGACGGCTGTCGCATCATGACTAGACACTTCCTAACCCCTCCCCACAGCCATGTAATTTCCTGGGAGAGGCAAAAAAAAAACCAGGGCCAATAAAGTAAGAAAAAGTCTGGAAATTCCTCTCCCACCCCCCCCCCCCCCCCGGTAATTGTGACCAGTCCAGGTGATCACAATTGACTCCAAATCAACTCCTTGCTCTGGGAGCCTGTCTCATATGCCTGTTATCCTGTGGCTAGAAAAGGTTCTTTATACATCTAATTTTGCCCAAGCCTTGTGAATATTGGTCTTGTAAGCCCATTAAAGATAAATAGCTTGCTTACTTCACTCTTTCATTATTTTGAACATCTACTTCACACCTTCCCAAGTCTGTTTTCCAGCTAAAATAAGTTTAGTTATTTGAGCCTTTCATCATCACTTGAGCCTCTAAGGCCTAGAATCATCCTGATCATCTTTCTCTGAACTCTTTGTAATGCATGTACGTTCCTTTTGAGGTAAAGTTACCAAATCCGCACATCATACTCCAGAACTGGCCGCATAGTCGGTATAACTTGCTCTGACGTTTTCATTGCTATTGTAGCAGGTTTTTGTCAGTAGTAGAGCTCGGACTGTTGCCCCTGACTGATATCATCGAATCCAGCACAGACCAGGCACTTGAACCATGGGTCTGCAAGGCCCAATCCCACACAGAGTGAAGCGCCTTGGGCTATTTTTTACATTAAAGGTGCGATATAAATGCAAGTTGCTGTTGTTGCGATGGTTACTGGTTGTTGTGGTGGTTAATGGACTTGGTTTTGGTGGTTAGTGGACAAGATCGTGATTGTCATGGTGGTTGTGGTAAATTGTTGTAATGCTGGTTAATGGTTATGGTGCTGGTTAGTGAATGTGATTGTGGTTGGTAATGAAGGTGGTTGTGGTAAGTTGTTGCAGTGATGGTTAGTGGATATGATTGTGGTGGTGGTGCTTGTAGTAATGGTTAGTGGTTGTGGTGGTGGTGCTTGTAGTAATGGTTAGTGGTTATAGTGGTGGTGCTTGTAGTAATGGTTAGTGGTTATAGTGGTGGTGCTTGTAGTAATGGTTAGTGGTTATAGTGGTGCTTGTAGTAATGGTTAGTGGTTATAGTGGTGGTGCTTGTAGTAATGGTTAGTGGTTATAGTGGTGGTGATGGTTAGTGGATTTGTTTGTGGCTGTGGCTAGTGGGCTGTAGTGGTTAGTGGTTATAGTGGTGATTAGTGCTTGTGGTGGTGATGGTAATGGTGCTGTTCTGCATTTAGCCGTCAAACCATCAAAGGAATTAGGCTGTTACTGTAGTTTATAGGTTCAGTACTTTTATACTTCAACCATTCTTTTCAATCTGATTTGCAAAGGAACAATAATTCCAGCAACCAGACTGTGATGTGATGACAGGTTCATGAAATATCTGAGAAACATTTAATAGAAATAATACAGTCACACATGGACAGAGTTACATTTACAGACTCTGGGATTGAAAGACGCCGTGTGATATTAATAATGAACAAGACCACTGATTTACGGTTTTCAAAGAAAAATGAAAGACATCTGCGGAATGTGATCCCCATAACACTGGTAAAAATCCAGGAAGCCCACACAGCAACAACAGATTTTGATTTCTTCAGTCCTCTTTCAAGAGTGCCGCCAATTATAAACAGACGGTGGAACTGTGGAACATAATCATTGAAGCGCCAGTAAAAAAAATTCCCGGAACACTGCAAAACAAAAATAGAACTTGACGTCATTCACTCAACAGTGTGCATTTCTATAGCCCTGTTCACATGCTCAGAGGGCATTCATAGAATCATAGAATAATACAGCACAGAAGGAGGCCATTCGGCCCATCATGCCTGTGCCAGCTCTTTGAAAGAGCCATCCAATTAGTCCCACTCCCCTGCTCTTTCCCATATCCCTGTAAATTTTTCCCCTTCAAGTATTTATCCAATTTCCTTTTGAAAGTTATTATTGAATCTACTTCCACCACCCTTTTCAGGGAGTGTATTCCACATCATAACAACTCGCTGCGTAAATTTTTTTTTTCCTCATGCCGCTCTGGTTCTTTTGCCAATCACCTTAAATCTGCAGCCTCTGGTTGCCAACCCTTCTGCCGCTGGAAACAGTTTCTCCTTATTTATTCTATCAAAACCCTTCATGCCTTTGAAAAGAGATGAAGGCAATAAACGGCAAGGAGGAGAGAAAAATCAAGAGGATGAGGGTACAGGACTGAAGGCATGGTCGAAGAGAAGAGGAGGTTTCTCAAAGCAGACAGGGAGATGTCAAGAGGAGAATCACTGGTATGCAACACCTTAACCCTTACTTATACATACAGTGTTAGCCGTGGACCAATGGGTAGCACTCTCGCCTCTGAGTCAAAAGTCCTGCTCCAGAGACTTGAGCACAGAATCCAGGCTGACACTTCTGGTGCCAGTACTGAGGGAGTGCTGCACCGTAAGGGAGATGCTGTCTTTTGGATGAGACAATAGACCGAGGTCCCGTCTGCTCTCTCAGGTAGACGTAAAAGATCTCATGGCACTATTTCGAAGAGCAGGAGAGTTCTCCCTGGCGTTATGGCCAATATTTATCCCACAACCTACATCACTAAAAAACAGATTATCTGGTCATTATCACATTGCTGCTTGTGGGACCTTGCTGTGCGCAATTTGGCTGCCGTGTTCCCTACATTACAAGAGTAGCTGCAATTCAAAAGTAGTTCAATGGCTGTCATTTGGGATGTTCTGAGGTCATGAAAGATGTTACATAAATGCAAGGTTTTCTTTCTTTCATGAAATTCCTCTGCCCACAATTGTAATGAAGGTGTAAACCTTCACACTTAATGCTTTAACAAAATAACACGGGGGATTTTCATCCGAACTCATTCATATATTTTTATTAATATCACGCAGCATAATACCAAGACACTTGAGATCAGATGCCCAAGGACCGATTTTAACTTGGCCCACCTCGCGAAAACAGGGTGATAGCCGAGTTAAAATTGCACTGCACCTCTTACTGCCCCACTGCCGGGGTCTTCCACTGGACGAACCAGGCGAGTTAGTAATACAGGAACAGGAGTAGGCCATTCAGCCCTTTGAGCTTGTTCCATCAGTTAGATCATGGCTGATATGCATCTCAACTCCATTTAACCGCCTTTGCTCCCTATCCCTTGATACCCTTACCCAACAAAAATCTATCAATCTCAGTTTTAAAAATACCAATTGACCCACTGACGTTTGGGGGAAGAGAGTTCCAGATTTCCACTACCCGATGTGTGAGAAACTGCTTCCTGATTTCACGAACTGGCCTAGCTCTAATTATTAAGATTACGCTGCCATGTTCTGGATTCCCCCACTGGGAGAAATCGTTTCTCTGCATCTACTCTATCGAATCCCTTTACCATTTTAAACGCCTCGATTAGATCACCCCTCAACCTTTGCCCATGTGAATCAGGTGGGAGTCTCATTACTCTATATGCAAATCGTGGTCCTTTGACGTACATAGGACCCCGGTGCAATGTTAAGGGGCAGCTGGACACAGCGTGGAGCTATGCATGTTGTGCCCAGTTGAACTGGACAGTGAAGAGGAAGAGGAAGAGGCCCCAAAATCCCAAGGGGTCCTACGTACATCGTAGGACCACAATTTGCATAGAGTAATGAGGCCCCCCCCCACCATTTCCGCGGGGCCAAGAGGAGCAGGAGTCCTCCTCCGAGCTCCATGAGAATAATGTGGGCTGTTGCCATCCCCTGGACTCCCCTTCCTGCCGTGATTGCGTCCCTTGCCTCCTCACCTCCCCACCCTGGACCTCCCTGCCTGCCATTCAGGTCGGCATGGAGCTGGTGAGCCACAGCGGGAAGCCCGTTAGGGGTGGTGGTGGGGGATCCAGTGCAACTCGCCGTTGGCATGGTAATGAGGCCCTGCCGTCTGAATGTACCGGGGCCTCCCGCCAGCAGGATGGATGGGTTTTCCGCCCACTCCATGCCCTCTAAAACAAATAGAGGGGTTTTACCTCTATTTGTAAGCTTTTCTTTGCACTGCTTGCTATATATTAGAGGTATAGCTACTCCTAATACATAACAAGCAGCGCAAAGAAAAGCTTACATATAGAAGTAAACCCCTACCTTCTCTACAATGGGGAATTGAAAGACTGGCATTTTGCTCCTCAGATCACCCTCCCCTCTCTCACTCACACTTTTTTGCCTCACCACTAACGCCCCCCGCCGCCAATCTCCTCCATCCTTTTCAATTCTATTCCAACAGTGTCAGCTGTGGTTCAGTGGGCAGCACTCTTGCCTTTGAGTCAGAGGTTTGTGGGTTCAAGATTTCCATGACTCGAGCACAAAATCAAAACTGACACTTCCAGTTCAGTGCTGAGGTAATGCTGCACTGTCGGAGGTGCCGTCCTTCGGGTGAGATGTTAAACCCCAAGGCCCTGACTGTTCTCTCTGGTGGATGTAAAAGATCCCATGGCATTATTTGAAGAAGAGCAGGGGAGTTCTCCCCAGTGTCCTGGCCAATATTTAGCCCTCAACTAAAAATAGATTATCACACTGCTGTTTGTGGGAACTTGCTGCGTGCAAATTGGCTGTTATGCTTCCTACATTACACTTAAAAAGTAGTTCATTGGTCGTAAAGTGTTTTGGGTCAGGCTGAGGTCATGAAAGGCACCGTATAAACGCAATTTCTATTGTCAATTGAAAATCACAAGTATTAATATCCCAGCCACTAATCAGTTCTGCAAGGCTGTACTTTATAAGGAAGCAAATAGCTCATCTCTGGAACAGTCTACATATTAGACCACTTATGTATTCTTTGATGTTTTATAGCTTGTCATAACATAATTTGTCCCTAGAAACTCTCATTTTAACCTCAGCTCTTGACTGTGCCTCATTAAGCTGACTACGATGTTTTTCACACATGATGTTACATCTCCAGAACCCCACGGAGCAACGCAGCCTCTGGACTTATGAAATATCGCAGGGTTACACGACAACAACCTGCATTTATATAGCGCCTTTAATGTAGTAAAGCATCCCAAGGCACTTCACAAGAGTGTTATCAAACAAAATTTGACACCGAGCCACATAAGAAGATTTTAGGACAAGTGACTAAAAGCTTAGTCAAAGGGGTAGGTCTTAAAGGAGGAGAGAGAGGCGGAGAGGTTTCGGGAGGGAATTCCAGAGCTTAGGGATTAGACAGCTGAAGGCACGGCCATCAAGAAAAAGATCAGAGAAGAGTGACCAGCATGACTCTAGGCCTGGAAGGTCGAAGTTATGAAGAAAGGCTCAAGCAACTCAATCTGTTTCCGCTTGTGAAAGGAGGGTCAGTAACCAGAGGACACAGATCTAAGATAATTGGCAAAAGAACCAGAGGGGACATGATGAGAATTTTTTTTATGCAGCGAGTTGTTATGATCTGGAATTCACTGCCTGAAAGGGTGGTGGAAGCAGATTCAATAGTAACTTTCAAAAGGGAATTGGATAAATACTTGAAAAGGAAAATATTGCAGGACTATGGGGAAAGAGCAGGGGAGTGGGACTAATTGGATAGCTCTTTCAAAGAGACATGATAGGCCGAATGGCCTCCTTCAAGCTGTATGATTCTATGGACTTAATTTTAACATTGAGAAAGGGTGGGTTGGGGGCGGGGGGGCATTGAAAATTGCCACCATTTTAGGCCCGCCCCCAACCCGCCCATTTCCAGTTTTCACCAGGGCAGGAAGAGGGGCAGGCAACCACACCGCTCCCAGGAGATGGGTCGGGCCTTAAAACCTTTCAAGGAGGCTTTGGACCTCCACTTTTCTAGACTTCCCGATTTCAACCCCAGGGGGTCCGAGATTCCCGGGCCTTCTGTTTTACGCCTTGTGAAAGGAGGCGAGAAGGACCGAGACTAACAGGTAGGTGCCTAGAAAGGCAGAGCTTGTGGGCCCGGAGGAGCAGGAGTGTTTCCCCCAGGCCCAATGAGCCTACCTGCATCGGCCCCCCCAATGATCGGGGACCCCCGACCCCCGATCGCGGATCCCCAACCCCCGATTGCATACCCCCGACCCCAATCCTCACCGTACTCCAATCCTCCGATCCCCAATCCGACCTCTGACCCCAATCCTCCCACCCCACTCCAATCCTCCGAACCCCGATCCCGATCCGACCCCTGACCCTGATCTCCCCACCCACTCTGACCCTCCGAATCCCAATCCTCCCCCTCAATGATCGCGGACCCCCGCGATGACCCCTGATCCCGGCACCCCTTCCCCCGTTACTGACCCTCGATCCCATCCCCATGCCTCCCCGCGCGCCCACCCCCCCCCCAACCTCCTCCCCACTCCATCCATACAAACAAAGAGTTACCTGCAGACTTACCTGTAGATAATCCTCTCCCTGGCTGGTCTCCCGTCTGACTGAGACCAGCCTGACAATCAGCCAATCAGTCGGATGGAAACCGACAAAAAAAAAGACGTCCCTACGTCAAAATCGTAAGGACGTCCCGGAAACCCGTACTAATGGGTTTCCTGACCTTGATTTGACCCCTCCGCTGCCTTCCCGGCTTGGTTTTAACATTGATCCCTATGATTCTATTCTAAGACTCTGGGTAGACATGACTGAGGTGTGCAGAAAGTGAAAGTATAAGTGAGGTTGAAGTAAGCAAGCTATTTAACTTAGACAGGGTGGGTAAAAGCACAAATTCATCAAGTCCCGAAATAGGTTAGAGATTACAAAAACCTTTTTCTGCACAAGATAGTGTCCTCTGGGAGAAACTCCCTGAGAAAATGATTCATTCTACTTCAGTTAACACTATTTTTTTTAAAAAAGGACCTGGATCAATATCTGTTTTGACATGATTGAGGAGTGTAGAGAGTATTAACAGCACTGCTTAATTTTATTTCAGTTGGAAATAGTGGAGTTGAGTAATGCTCCTTAACACTGTCCAGGCAAGAGCCCAGGTTCTACCTTATATTGAACCAAAAATTGGGGGTAACGACTTGCCCTCAGCCGATGTCTGTTTTAGTAAGTCCGGTTACGGTAGGATGGGTAATTGTAGTCATGCAGCTATGCTGTTAAATCGTGACCAAACTAGCACTCATTTGGTGAAGTCTTCGTCTTACTGTTGCTGTAATCGTCTTGTGTGTCCTCGGTCACGGCGAGAAGTGTTCCCGCCAGTCTCCATACGATACGTGACTGTTTCGACTGCTCAAAGAACTCACAAATGGTGACCTGATGGAGATCACATTCCCACAGGAGGGAAATCTCCTAAAACAAAAACATGTGAGTTCGCTCACGGCCGGATGGAATTGGGGGCACTGGGCAAAAAAAAACTCCCTGCCTGTATGGTGGCAACTAACCAAGGCGTAAAATACAGAAGCTGCACCGTCTAGACTGGCTCCTGCAGTACTAGCATCACGAGCCTCCATCAAGCAGATCTAGAAGGAGGAAGGCATCAAGTTAAGATCTACAAGTGCCCGGCTGTAAACCAAATTGTGGAAGACTGGACTGGAACGGACTGTTAGTCAATTCCGAAGACCAAGGGACCGCGGAAGTAGTTCTCAGTCGGTGATGTCTAGGAGAGCGTCAAAGAACCTCAAGGAAGGCTTTCCGAGAGGAGAGAACTCTACACCATTCGATCCCCAGTTCAGTGGGTATGGAAACCAAAATGGAAGCGACCCTGTGGGGGTCCTCAAAACAAGAGCCGCTAGTATGGACTTTGAAATGACCCAGCTGATGGGTCATCGAAAGAGCCGCTAGTTCGACTCTCTGTAAATTCGTTACAGGTTAAATCCGTTGTTATGTTATGTTGTCTGATGTGTGTTAATTGGTAATAAAGCGCAACCATCAGATGATGATCATGGGTAACGGCAAGAAAGGCCGCTAACCTAACGACACGAGCTCAGTTGCATCTCTCTGTTATGATGGATTCCATGCCAAGTGAAACCGGGCGGTAAGGTCCATTTTCCTATTCACAGATCAATCCCTCCTCCCTCCCTCAAGTACCTGCTGTTCACTATCGGCTGGCCCACCTTGGTCTGTTGTGAAGTTAGATATTGCAATGTGGACGAGCCACATAAAGACTCGAAACAGACACTCATTCAATGGGAGGTTGTCCCACGAGTGTATCTAAAATAGTTGATTGACAGGTGTTGGTGGGGAAGTGGGGGGGGCGGTGGTGGGAGAGCAAGTCGAAAATAGAAGATTGCAGCTACCTTATTAGTTCAATCTATTTGGATTAACTTTGTCAGTCCTTTACATAACCGTGTAAACTTTAATTATGTTGCCTCAGAACCTCCTCTTTTCCAAAGAAAATCAGCTCAACTTCCATGACTTTTACACCGTAACTTAATTTCCTGTTATTAGCTGGTACGTGGAAAGTGGCACAGATTGGCTCACCCTCTTACATTCTCGCCATGGAAGGAAAATGCCAAGCTGCTGCTTGGCGCCTCCCCCAACAAATGACCCAGCCGAGATCGTAGGAGAATACACAACGACTTGCATTGATGTGGCACCTTTAACGTTGTAAAATGTCCTATTTTTATGCACAGCACAGTATATTACTGCCTCAGAAAGTGGCACAACTGCCTTACTTGGGGGCAATTTTAACCTAACCCGCCCACCGGGAAACTGATGAGATCGGGTGCGACACCAATTTTACTCTCCAGTGAAGCCTGGCGAGTCAGGTGAAAATGAACCCCGCTCTGTTTCTTTAGTGAAGAATCAGTAAAGCAGCCTTCAGAGGGTTAAATCGTACCTTTTGTGACAGTAGATTGAGAGCAGGCGTTTTCCATTAAGTGAGAGACAAAGGGGCAAACATAATCCAAAATTTGATCCCTGCCAACCTTTCAATCTTTTTGGAGGTGCCTCCAACATTTGAAACCTCTCGTCCCTCCGCCCACCCCCTCCAGTTCTGTTGCTGCAAACAGTGCGCTCAATCTGTTTTATCCATCTGTCAAAACAAAGGCAGATCTTCTCGGCACAGACAGGATTCTTTAGCCAGTCTTTCTCTGCCTATGCTGCTGAGGAATGCTGTAAATTTGTATATAATGAGTGTACAAGGGCTTGCAATACTTTGTGTAACCACAAATCTATGAACAGCTTATTCATGCTATTTCTCCACTCCACAGAAGCCTAATTTTAATTCAAGACTAGCAGACGGTATAACCTTTTAAAGTAATGCATAGAGGATGAGTGCATCTGTGTGCATTTATATATGTATATCTATAATATATTTTGCTGTAAGAGGGCATCTAACAGCATCTTAAACTTACCCCTGGCACCCTTCAGCTCACAACATTTTTGCCCACCAGGTTGCTGAAAGTGTGAGCTGGTAACGTCGCAGCCATGGAAACAGGGCATCTGGGACCTGAGTGAACGGGGCAAGCGACTGGGTATCTCCTTAACCAACAAGATTAAAGGATTGAGAAATAAACAGCACAAGGACTGAGAAGGATGTGTAAATTAGAGTGGGTGAATTCAATGTCAAATCAGGTACAGGAAGAGAAATAAGGAGAGGGAAAGAAAGATTGGATTAAGAGAGGGAGAAAAAAGAGACAGAAAGGAAAAATAATTTTTTGTTTAAAAATTTAACATATTTAAAATCTCCAACAACAATGAAGGAGTGAGACTCCACACTTGTAATAGTTAATTTTCAGTGCCAGACAGGTTGATTGCCAGTAATTAAAACTTATCACTTCGTTAAAAGGGTACTTAGACTGAGATTGACAAGGCTTAACTTTCTATGACGAGTTTAGTTTGTCTCTACCGCGCAAATACATCAACTTCACGTCGTTCGATGCATTTCAACGGTGAGGCAGACAGCGAGATGCTGTTTTCGTGAAGCTAACGGCAGGGCGGCACATCTCATTCGCCTCACTGTTATTTTGACGGCAAAATCTGGCCCATTAAAAATCTTATGTCTCTGTATAAACTCTCTGACCCATACTCATGGACACCCCTTGACCTTGCCATCTCCCATGGTCTTGGAACACTGACGAGGCCATCTCTGTCCACCTTCCATTCACCCATCACCGCTATCCCCGATAAAGGATTTGTTTACGTCCATCTAAGAGGGCAGACAGGACCTCAGTTTAACTTTTCATCGGAAAGACGGCACCTCCAACAATGTAGTACTCCCTCAACACTGCAGTGGCATGTCAGCCGAGGCTTTGTACTCAGGTCTCTGAAGTGGGATTTGAACCCATGACCTTCTGACTCAGGGGACTATGCTACCAACTGAGCCACGGCCAGCAGCATTCACAGCCCCTCTAAAGACAATGTAAGAGCAACTTAGCTATGCATACATCAGGAATCATAACCATGTCAGTATTTCTGCTAAGCATTTTGTTAAACTGGAACAATCACTGATACAATAAACCCCTTTCATATATCCATGCTTGCTCATCCATTACAGCCTGCTTAAGCTACAATGGCCAGGGAATGTGTGTGTTATTTCATTGTTCACTGTTTTAATAGAGGCTTTAAATAGGTTCCTGCTTCCAGTATGAATGGAAGCAGGAAGAAGTTAAGCATTTGGATGTTAACACGATGCATAGTAATGTCAAGGCTTATAAAGTGAATCTGTTCCATAGCATTCTTTAAACATCTAATGGGCCTTTGTAAAACAGGAGAGTACAGTTCTTTTTTCTGTTTTATAACAGCAATCAGCATTTCCTTTTTAAATTTTATATATATTTTTATGTATATATATATGTATGTATATATATATATATATATATATATAGCTGCATTTTTGTGCTAATCAAAGTGATGGATATCACTGCTGAGGAATTACACAGAAATTACAGCACAGAAACAGGTCATTAAACCCAACAGGTTTGGTGTTTATGCCGATGTTTATACTCCACACAACCCTCCTCCCACCCTGTTTCATCTAACCCTATCGACATATCCTTCTATTCCCTTCTCTCTCATGTACATATCTAGCTTCCCCTTAAATGCATCTATGCTATTTGCCTCAACCACTCCACATTCTCACCACTCTCTGGGTAAAGAAGTTTCTCCTGAACTCTTTATTGGATTCAATGGAACAATTTTCCACTTTGTCAATCAAGAGTTGAAATTATGGTGCTCCCCTCCCAGCGCAGAGTCTCTCTAATGGTGAACATGGATCGGAGAGTCGGGACTACAGTCCCATTTGCGACCCGCGCTCACATCTAGTGAGGCTCCTTTCCAGAAGCAGAGGCTCAACTGTCAGCAACGAGCACTCTCGAGTCATGCACGGCACAGTGAGATGTAGAGTGATGCTCCTTCCACTCCTCCACAGTGACGTGCCATTCCCAAACCTCAGAAGGGAACCGCTAAGGAAAGGGATTTGAATTGATTCCAGTCAACAGGAACTTGTTATCTACAAAGCTGATCAAATACTAGAACATGTCTCAAGGATATTCGATTAAAAGTCAAACTAGGTTATTCTGACATTGTATGGATCACTGGAGAGGCCACATTCAGAATATTGCGTGCAATTTTGAGCACTCTACCTCAAAGGGACATTGGTAAGGATTCAATAAGTGGTGAAAGGGATGAGTCTGAGACTTATGGCTCTAAATTACAATGGGAAACTTGAAAATTCAATTTGTGTTCATTGGAAATAGGAACCTAGATTGGATATAATCCAGGGTTGTAGATGACAGTATTGCACTGAGCACAGAACTAGGGGACATGAGTCCAAAACTAACTAGCCTCGAGCAGAACTGACATTTCAAAGACTTTTTTCCCCCCACAGGTTAGTGCCTCCCAAATTAAGCAGCTGTATTGCTTCATCCTTAAAAATGGATAGCTGGAAATAAATTTGAACACTACAGAGAGAAATAAAGACTGAGGGGATTAAATTACTTGATCAAACATAATGGTTCTTGAGTTGCTGACCCTTTAAGGGTGGGGTTGTCCATCTAGGGAATAGGCCAGCGCTGAACAACGGAGATATAGGGGTGAATTGAGAGTCTTGGGTTTGTCTTGATAACCTGTGTGAATCAGGGAGTACTCGTGAAGAACTTTACCTCATGAGATTTACTGGGTTGGGGTAGAGTCCACGATAGGATAGATGGTACACGGCCTGTGGAAGGAGCGAGTTTCATCGATCATCAACTACATCAGTGCGAGTTCTGCAAATCTTCATACCACCCAACCCAAAAGTCTCTCCGAACGAGATTGCCAATGAGCAGTTCAGTACCGTGGAACTTTGCCCATTAAGAAGTGGGTTGGGACTTCCCATTTAACGAAGGACTCTCATAGCCAGCAGGGGAGAGGACATCAGTCCAAGATGGATGTGAACCTGGATCCCACAGGTGAAAGAATATAATTTCCAACTTTTCAGGGCCATAAAGCAGCCTGCTGGTGACTTAACTTGCCAGGTCTTTCAGTTGGAAGAGACTTGCTTGGGTGACATATGCAGGGGGTTTGTCTGTAGCCAGAAATTATTATGTTGAGCAGGGATTGACACAGGATGCCAATCCCCGGAACTGTAACACATTTAAAAGTTCAATATCATATAAAAGCTTGATTCCCGGCCAGCACTGAACTTTTTGTTATCATCGTGTTGACAGCAATCCGATCCTGTCTTCTCCCACCGCCCCCCTCAAACGCACTTTCAAGCAGGAGTCCATGGATAGCAAACAGCGGCAGGAACCCCGTCTGGTTCTCCCCTCTCCCCAAAGGGCACTGAGGCCAGTGATGGTGCCACAACTGACACCCCAGCTAAGATTTGATAACTTATCACCGAGCAAGAATCTAACCTGGATTGACAGAGTTTACAGTGTTCACGGAAGACTATTTCAGATTGAAAGTATTTAATTAGAAACCACGGGGATAAAACTGGTCTTGGCGAATATCGCGAAACAGGCTCGTAATGAATGAACAGCCTGTTTTACACTGGGCCCCGTTTTCGATAAGTCCGTTTCACCTCCCCATTTTTTATTGAAATATAGTACTCGAGCTCTACATGGAAGGGTAGATTTCATGAATTAGTGTTCCTGGCACAGAGATTCATGTGCCCATTTTGCAGTGGTCCAATCTTCTGTCCATTAATTTAATGGATGGAACATAGGGCTATCTGTGTAACAGATGGACTAACCTCTATGCTCGATATTCTGATTAGTGCCAGAAGTGCTAATTAATGAAATCTACCCCATAAACTCATTCCTGAGCAATCAAGAGCACCCATTCGAATCTTTACAGGTCTGTTGTCATGGCATTTCTCTTTCATATTATGTGACAATTTCTAAATGGAATACAGAAATACTTACCTTCCGAATAACAGTATCTTCACTCCCTCTCTCCACGTTACAGAGTACCACGAACTGTGGGAGTGCAGGACATCCAGAAACTTGACAGTGCCTATAATTTTGAGAACTTCTACTCGGTTCCAACAGGAAGTAGTAGAGACGTTAGGGGAGGTAACCAAGACACAGTGAAAATCTCCTCTCTTTCAATGAGAAAAGCAACTTCATTGTGAGAGAGTTAAATAAGATATAAAATTTCACATTGTGGAAATGGGAAACTAACCAAAAGTGCCTGAATGTATAATCCTCGCCATTGCTGTGGCTAACACTGTCAGAGGTGCCATCTTTCAGATGAGATGTTAAACCGAGGCCCCGTCTGCCCTCTTAGATGGACGTAAAAGATCCCATGGCGCTATTCGAAGAAGAGCAGGGGAGTTCTCACTGGTATCTTGGCCAGCATTTATCCCTCAGCCAACACCACTAAAACAGATTATCTGATCATTATCACATTGCTGTTTGCGGGATCTTGCTGTGCGCAAATAGGCTGCCGCGTTTCTTACGTTACAACAGTGACTACACTTCAAAAATGTACTTCATTGGCTGCAAAGCGCTTTGGCACGTCCTGGGGTAGTGAAAGGCGCTATATCAATACAAGTCTTCCTTTTTCTTTTTTGTTGTGCTAAAGGAATGATACTGATGCTCTGATAGGGTCTGATTAGGGATTGGTCTTCTCTTGATGTGTAATTTTCACTCTTGTGCATGGCATGAAATGAGAGTCAGCCTGCCTTGTCTTCAAAAGTTGTTCACACACCGGCTGTACTAATAAATATTATCTGAGAAATTAAGATCATAGTCAGAAGCCTCCTTAATGTGAAGGGTGGTTGTATGTTGGTTGACATGAGTCTTATGGAACCCAACCCACAATCTAAATGGTCTTGGGGAAACGATTAATGAGAAACATACAACTATTCTGCCCCATCTCAATACTGATGCAAAGGCTTACAATTCATTGTTATTTTCTATGTATCTTGGCCAGCAAATGCTAACTATATGTGGAATAGATTACAACATATTCAATGTGGGTGTTGTCGTTTCTGGTTATTATAGAACGACTTTCTGTCTGATCAATTTCACTGTAGTTCCTGAGGTCGTGAAAGGTGCTATTTAAATGCAGGTTCTTCCTTTCATGTGTGAAGAATGGACACTTGAATGAGGTACTGGAGGGTATCTACCCACCCACCCCACCCTGGAACCCTACCCCAGCTGGGGTCATTGCTTCAGGAGAGGAAGCAATATTCGTAAACTCTGAGAAGGAAAACCATCATCTCCAAGTTCCCATCCAAGTCACACACCATCCTGACCTGGACATATATCGATGCTCATTCAATGTCTCTTGCGAAGTTGGAGACACCAAGTTAGTGTCCTGAGAGTCCCCTTGTTCATTTCACCCCTTCCCTGTATTCCTCTTGTCATCTACCTTTTAGAGAGTCACGATCCAAATGTTGACAATTACCCTAATTTCAATAATCTATTTGCAGGATTATAGGTGCTCCCCGATTCCACATTCATCTAAGTAAACAAGAAAAAAATTACCCCTTCCCCTCAACGACCTCCAGCAATCCCGCTGTACACCCAGAGGGAAGTGCACTCTGCTCAGCTTTTACCCCAATTTGGCAGCTGGGTCCTGAAACAAGTACTAGGCCCCTGGTTAGCATAATCAAGGGGTCTAACACACATTTAAGGAGGCCATCCTGGGCACTTCCAGTAGGGGGGCGGTTGGGTACAGGATACGACCACCCGAAATTGGTCCCCCAACCCTAACTTTGCACCCAGAAACCGGATATCATGTGTACAAATTTCTATACCCGAGACTTTGATACTTTCAAGAAAAAGATCAATCCCTAAACACCGATATCCTTTCATAGAGTACAAAAGCAAGGAAATAATGCTAAACATTTATAAATTACTGGTTAGGCCTCAGCTGGAGTATTGTGTTCAATTCTGGGCACCACACTTTAGGAAGGATGCCAAGGTCTTAGAGAGGAGATTTACTAGTATGGTACCAGGGATGAGGGACTTCAGTTAGATGGAGAGACTGGAGAAGCTGGGATTGTGTGTTTTAGAGCAGAGAAGTTTAATCGGAGATTTAAGAGAGGTGTTCAAATTCATGAATGGTTTTGATAGAGTAAATAAGGAGAAACAGTTTTCAGTGGCAGACGGGTCAGTAAACAGAGGGCACAGATTTAAGGTAATTGGCAAAAGAACCAGGGGGATAGATGAGGAGAAATTTCTTTACGCAGCGAGTTGTTCTGATCTGGAATTCACTGCCTGAAAGGGCGGTGGAAGCAGATTCAATAATAACTTTCAAAAGGGAATTGAATAAATACTTGAAAAGGAAAAATTTGCAAGGCTATGGGGAAAGAGCAGGGGAGCGGGACTAATTGCATAGCTCTTCCAAAGAGCCGGCACAGGCATGATGGGCCAAATGGCCTTCTTCTGTGCGATATTATTCTATGATTCTATGATAATACACAAGGACTAAGATAATACTGCTGAATGAAGCAGACTGATTTTTAACCTGTTAATTGCTCTGAGATTGGTTTCCAGTCAAATTTAATGATATGACATTGAAAGGTTTCAATTGCTATCTGCAATACATACACATAAAATGTTTTGTGAGTATTAAACTCAACAGGATTCACATTTACCAAACAGTAGAAAACTACATCTGTACCTGCTGCACATTTACATTTTCCCATTTTAAAAAAAGTCTGTCAGCTTAGGTCTACAACAACAATAACAATTACTTGGATTTATCTAGCGCTTTTAACGTAGTAAAGCACCCCAAGGTGCTTCACAGGGGCGCATTGGAGGCAGTTCAAAGAAGGTTCACTAGGTTGATTCCGGGTATGGAAGGGTTGTCTTATGAGGAAAGATTGAACAGGTTGGGTCTATACTCATTGAATTTTAGAAGAATGAGAGGAGATCTTATTGAAACATACAAGATTCTGAGGGGACTCGATAGGGTAGATGCTGAGAGGATCTTACCCCTCAAGGGGGAATCTAAAACGAGGGGGCATAGTCTCAGAATAAGGGGTTGCCCCTTTAAGACTGAAATGAGGAGGAATTTCTTCTCCCAGACGGTCGTGAATCTTTGGAATTCTTTACCCCAAAAAGCTGCGGAGGCTGAGTCATTGAATACATTCAAGGCTGAGTTAGACAAATTTTTGATCAGCAAGGGAGTCAAAGGATATGGGGAAAGGGCAGGAAAGTGCTAAGAGGTAAAAATCAGATCAGCCATGATCTCATTAAATGGCGGAGCAGGCTCGAAAGGGCAAATGGCCTACTCCTGCTCCTATTTCTTCTGGTCTTATGGTCTTATGGATATCAAACAAAATTTGACACTGATCAACACAAGGAGATATTAGGGCAGGTGACCAAAAGCTTGGTGAAAGAGATGGGTTTTAAGGATCAGCTTAAAGGAGGAGAGAGAGGTTAAGAGGCGGAGATATTTTAGGGAGGGAATTCCAGAGCTTAGGGCCGAGGCAGCTGAAGGCACGGCCGCCAATGGCGGAGCGATTAAAATCAGAGATGCGCAAGAGGCAAGAGATGGAGGAGCGCAGAGATCTCGGAGGGTTGTGGAGCCGGAGGAGGTTGCAGAGATAGGGAGGGGCGAGACCATGGAGGGATTTGAAAACAAGGGTGAGAATTTTAAAAATCGAGGTGTTGCTAGACCGGGAGCCAACGTAGGTCACCGAGCACAGGGGTAATGGGTGAATGGGACTTGGTACGAGTTAGGATATGGGCAGCAGAGACACTGACACTGACAATGGATCTATGACTAGCTCATTCAGATTACAGAAAACAGCAGTTGGCTACGTCAAAGCAGTTTTAAATCTGTAAACCTAATTGTCCACGGGGCAAAAATGTTATCTGCTTCTTAAACTAAACATCAAAAACAACAGAATTCCGGATTCACAAGGGTAAATATCATATAGTTTTCCAAAGAATGGAACCCTCACACTCAATTAGCTAGTGAACCGTGATGTTAAATAATTTTTGATCGTTCAATTCTTAACCTTCAAATCTTTTTAGCAGGAAATAAATAAATCAATTGGAAACGGAGTCCCTGATTTCTTCAGGTATAACTTTGCTAATAGGATTTCTGCTGCATATATTGTGTCATCCTGAAACCTGAATCCTTGATGGGCTGGTTTAAATGAAATGTTATCTACATCTATTTTGCCGACTGAAGTAAATCAGCTAACTGAATTTGCCTGTATTTCCTCCCGAAGAAAATTCTCCATCCATCGCTCTGACATTTATGTAGTTTATCTCCATTCCCAGTTTCATTATTTCAAAATTGCTTATTCAGTATATCAACTCCTCTTTCTAGTTGAGATTGACAGTATGTCTAATGAATTTATTTGCAGCACTGAAGAGCTCGAGCTTTCTTCTCCGTGCTGGATACCGGTTTAAAGGGCCGACTGTCTTGAGCTGCCATAATGAGGCCTCTTTCCCCGCTTCCCCTCCCTAATACTGTTGTGATTTCACTCGAGTTCCTTCAAGATCACAAGCTGTCGCAAAGATGACTTCCAGTACCCATGTAAGCAGCGATGAGCAGCTTGGCAGTTGCAAAAGTGCCTACGGCAACATCAATGTTTAAAGACCAATGGAATTTTTACTTCTCTATCACAGAAATCAACTTGTTTTTCAAAGTACCAGTACTCCTGGTTACACAGGGAGGTGATCTCACCTAGGATGTTCCTCTCGTCTTACACATTCAGTAACGCTCCCATTTTTTATTTGTTTTTGCTTGCAAGGGAGAACCCACTGTCTACTTACTATCACGAGAAGAGTGTTGCTAGCAAAGGAGAGCTTTCATTCAATCGCTGGTGACAGCTGACGCCACAAACATTTTGCCCTCAACTTATTAAATTTTGAGGAAGTAACAAGCAACATGGATCCTGTGGATGTGGTGCACTTGGATTCCAGAAGACATTTGACAAGGTGCCACGTCGAAGGCTACTACACAAAATGGTGTGGGGGGTAACATATTAGCATGGATAAAGGATTGGTTAGCTAACAGGAAACAGAGAGTAGGCATAAATGGGTCATTTTCAGGTTGGCAAGATGTAACGAGTGGAGTGCCACAGGGATCAGTGCTGGGCCCTCAACTATTTACAATCTATATCAATGACTTGGATGAAGAGACCAAATGTATGGTTGCTAAATTTGCTGATGACACAAAGGTAGATAGGAAAGCAAGTTGTGAAGAGGACATAAGGAGTCTGCAAAGGGATATAGATAGGTTAAGTGAGCGGGCAAAAATTGGGCTAATGGACTTTAATGTGGGAAAATGTGAACTTGTCCACTTTGGCAGGAGGAATAGAAAAGCAGTATATTATTTAAATGGAGAGAGATTGCAGGACTCTGAGGTACAGAGAGATCTGGTTGTCCTAGTACATGAATCACAAAAAGTTAGTATGCAGGTACAGCAAGTGATCAGGAAGGCAAATGGAATGTTATCATTTATTGCAAGGGGAATGGAATATAAAAGTAAAGATGTTTTGCTACAGTTGTACAGGGCATTGGTGAGACCACAGGCTCGAGATTAGCAGGGCGGCGGGTTCTCAGTGGGGTTCGACTGGGCGCGTGGGTAACGCGCCCAGTGAAATCAGTGTGCTCTGCACGCAATTACAGGATAATTGGAGCCACTTACCTGTGCTTCCGGGTTTCCCGCTGGTAAGCTGCGCGGCGGGCGGACTGCGCATGCGCAGCAAGGTCTGTCAGCTGGAGGAGCCCTATTTAAAGGGGCAGTGCACCAATGCTCCTCCTGCAGCAAACAACCAATGCTACACCATGGGGCAGGCCAGCGGGAAGGCTGCCCCAAGATTTTCAGACTCCTCACTCCAGCTGCTGCTGGATGGGGTGAGGAGGAGGAGGGAAATATTTTTCCCGTCTGATGGGATGAAGTGCCCTCCCTCCACCACGGAGAAGGCATGGCCGGAGGTGGCCGAGGAGATCAGCAGCTGCAGCAATGTGGCACGAACCTGGGTCCAGTGCCGGAAGAGATTTAATGATCTAACCAGGTTAGGCAAAGTGAGTATACTTACGCATTCTCCCACACTCCGTCTTCCTCATCACCTCCACCACCGCACAACCCCTTCTGCACTGCTAGCACAACACTCTCACATCACTCCTCACATCCACTCAACTATCATCCTCACCTTGCCTGCACGTACTCACCGCCCCTGTCCCCATTCGAACACTGCCACGCAATTCAATCCTCATACAATATCATGGCTATGTTGCACACGCACCCTCCATTGCATCTCCCTCACGCTCAACCCCACCCACACCAATGCATGCAGTGGCTCACCATGCAACCATCACTCAATCACGCCTCTGTGTTTTGCCTTGATAGGATAACGCCCGGGAGAGGGCACGGACTGGAGGGGGCCCGCCACGCCAGGTGGTCCTAACGGACGTGGAGCAGCAGGCATTGGACATCAGCCGCACGCTGGAATGCCTGTCTGTGGCGGATGCCGAGGCTGGGATTGCACAAGCGGCCGGTGACAGAAAGCTAACACTCAGCACTCATGATAGCGAATGATCTCAGCATCACTTGGCATCTGCAGCACCTCAACATCTGTCCACATGCCTAATATTGCTTTCTGTTCTCTTGCAGGGCCATCTGCGAACGCCGTGACTGTGGAGGGCGATTCCTCAGAGGACCTGCCGGCCTCTGAGGGTCCATCGTCACATCTGAGCCATGCATCCACAAGCGCAGATACACACACCTCGGTGGGTCCCTGTCCTCAGTTAGTTGGGCGTGCACATGGTGAGTCACCACGCACATGTGAGCACGAGCAGACCCTAGTGGCAGGGGCAGACGTGGAGAGTCCGCTTTGGTGGGAGCACTCTTCTCCAGGCTCTGCTCAGCTGGACCCAGATGCTGAACCCTGGGGGCCAGCAATGAAAAGGAGAGTCATCGAGGGGCAGCAGCACATTGCCGAGGTGTTGGAGCAGGTGCCACGCGCACTCTCCACAATTGCGCAGAGGATGGAGGAGTCCAACTCCTGCATGAGGGGAATGGTGGCACAGTTACAGGAGGGTATCTCCGAGATAGTGTCGCAGGGACGTGAAGGCATCTCTGAGATAGTGTCCCGGGTAGGTGCGGGAATGTCTGCAGTGGAGGAAAGGCTAGCCTCCCTCGAGCGTCAAGCACGGCTCAACAATGAGTCCATTCAGGCTCTGACAACAGCCATTCGGATTCAGGGTGAGCAACATTCTGTCGCCTTGAACAGGCTGACAGATACTTTACAGGTGGCCTTCCAAGGCCTCTCACAAGTCCTCCAAACTGTTGTCCAGCAGGGTGGAAGGAGTGATGTGAGCCTGGGCCACAAGAGGGATGATGGTGAAAGGGGACATGGAAGTGGGGGCACCACTCAAAGCGCTCCCATGTCTCACCCGTTGCCCCCCATCTCAACCAGTACCCATAATGCTGCCCCCTCTCCAGTCTGCCCCTGCACAGGTGCAGGTGGAGCAGTCTTTGGAGGGGCCCTCACGGGCGCCCAAACCCAGAGGGCATCAGCCCAAAGCATCTCATAGGTCAGGGCATGGAAAAGAGCAACCTGCCACTACCTCTGCTGAAGCCACAGGGGTAGCACCACGTAGGGGTTCCCGGAAACGCAAGGCAAAGGTTTTGTGAGCACAAAGGGAATGCACAACGGTGTCTGACGATTTGTCATGTTTTTCATTTCATTTGTTTTGTTTCACATGCACAATAAATCTTATTATTATCACCACTACTGCCACGTCTTGCCCATTCTTGACTGGCTTGTGGAATAGGTCCCTTTCATGGGGTTCACCATGAACACGCACACTTGATGCCACCCATTGTGTCACTGCAGAGCGGGTGTAGGTGTATTTGCAGGGCTCTTTTGTGCAGACGACTGAGAGACGCCGGCGATGTCCCCGGTGGCACCCAGGAAGGATGCGGAGAAGTTGTTGAGGGCAGTGGTGACTTTGACAGAGACAGGTAAGAAGATGGTGCTCGGGCCAGCCGGAAGCAGCTCGGCATGAAGGAGGCTGCAGATGTCCACGACTACATGTTGAGTGACTCTGAGCCTCCATGTGCACTGCTGCTCAGAGAGGTCTAGGAAGCTGAGCCTTGGTCTGTTGACCCTATTGCGAGGGTAGTGCCCTCTGCGACGCATTTCTCTCCACGGTTGCCCTCCCTCCTTTTTTTATTCGTTCATGGGATGTGGGCGTCGCTGGCAAGGCCGGCATTTATTGCCCATCCCTAATTGCCCTTGAGAAGGTGGTGGTGAGACGCCTTCTTGAACCGCTGCAGTCCATGTGGTGAAGGTTCTCCCACGGTGCTGTTAGGAAGGGAGTTCCAGGATTTTGACCCAGCGACGATGAAGGAACGGCGATATATTTCCAAGTCGAGATGGCATGTGACTTGGAGGGGAACATGCAGGTGGTGTTGTTCCCCTGTGCCTGCTGCCCTTGTCCTTCTAGGTGGTACAGATCGCGGGTTTGAGACGAGCTGTCGAAGAAGCCTTGGCGAGTTGCTGCAGTGCATCTTGTGGATGGTACACACTGCAGCCACAGTCCGCCGGTGGTGAAGGGAGTGAATGTTTAGTGTGGTGGATGGGGTGCCAATCAAGCGGGCTGCTTTTTCCTGGATGGTGTCGAGCTTCTTGAGTGTTGTTGGAGCTGCACTCATCCAAGCAGGTGGAGAGTAATCCATCACACTCCTGACTTGTGCCTTGTAGATGGTGGAAAGGCTTTGGGGAGTCAGGAAGCGAGTCACTCGCCACAGAATACCCAGCCTCTGATCTGCTCTCATAGCCATAGTATTTATATGGATGGTCCAATTAAGTTTCTGGTCAATGGTGACACCCAGGATGTTGATGGTGGGGGATTCGGCGATGGTAATGCCGTTGAATGTCAAGGGGAAGTGATTAGACTCTCTCTTGTTGGAGATGGTCATTGCCTGGCACTTATTGGGCGCGAATGTTACTTGCTACTTATGAGCCCAAGCCTGGATGTTGTCCAAGTCTTGCTGTATGCGGGCTGGGACTGCTTCATTATTTGAGGGGTTGCGAATGGAACTGAACACTGTGCAATCATCAGCGAACATCCCCATTTCTGACCTTATGATGGAGGGAAGGTCATTGATGAAGCAGCTGAAGATGGTTGGCCCTTGGAAACTGCCCTGAGGAACTCCTGCAGCATTGCCCTGGGGCTGAGATGATTGGTCTTCAACAACCACTGCCATCTTCCTTTGTGTTAGGTATGACTCCAGCCACTGGGGAGATTTCCCCCTGACTTCAATTTTACTAGGACTCCTTGGTGCCACAATCGGTCAAATTCTGCTTTAATGTCAAGGGCAGTCACTCTCACCTCACCTCTGGAATTCAGCTCTTTTGTCCATGTTTGGACCAAGGCTGTAATGAGGTCTGGAGCCGAGTGGTCCTGGCGGAACCTAAACTGAGCATCGGTGAGCAGGTTATTGGTGAGCAAGTGCCGCTTGATAGCACTGTCGACGACACCTTCCATCACTTTGCTGATGATTGAGAGTAGACTGATGGGGCGGTAATTGGCCGGATTGGATTTGTCCTGCTTTTTGTGGACAGGACATACCTGGGCAATTTTCCACATTGTCGGGTAGATGCCAGTGTTGTCGCCGTACTGGAACAGCTTGGCGAGAGGCACAGCTAGTTCTGGAGTACAAGTCTTCAGCACTACAGCCGGGATGTTTTCGTGGCCCATAGCCTTTGCTGTATCCAGTGCACTCAGCCTTTTCTTGATATCACGTGGAGTGAATCGAATTGGCTGAAGACTGGCTTCTGTGATGGTGGGGATATCGGGAGGAGGCCGAGATGGATCATCCACTCGGCACTTCTGGCTGAAGATGGTTGCAAACGATTCAGCCTTGTCGTTTGCACTCACGTGCTGGACTCCGCCATTATTGAGGATGGGGATGTTTGCAGAGCCTCCTCCTCCCGTTAGTTGTTTAATTGTCCACCACCATTCACGACTGGATGTGGCAGGACTGCAGAGCTTTGATCTGATCCGTTGGTTGTGGAATCGCTTAGTTCTGTCTGTGGCATGTTGCTTCTGCTGTTTAGCATGCATGTAGTCCTGAGTTGTAGCTTCACCAGGTTGGCACCTCATTTTTAGGTACGCCTGGTACTGCTCCTGGCATGCTCTTCTAAACTCCTCATTGAACCAGGGTTGATCTCCTGGTTTGTTGGTAATGGTAGAGTGAGGAATATGCCGGGCCATGAGGTTTCAGATTGTGCTGGAATACAATTCTGCTGCTGCTGATGGCCCATTGTGCCTCATGGATGCCCAGTTTTGTGCTGCTAGATCTGTTCTGAATCTATCCCATCTGGCACAGTGGTAGTGCCACACAACACGTTGGATGGTGTCCTCAGTGCGAAGACGGGACTTCATCTCCACGAGGACTATGCGGTGGTCACTCCTACCAATACTGTCATGGACAGATGCATTTGCGACAGGTAGATTGGTGAGGATGAGGTCAAGTAAGTTTTTCCCTCGTGTTGGTTCGCTCACCACCTGTCGCAGGCCCAGTCTGGCAGCTATGTCCTTCAGGACTCGGCCAGCTCAGTCAGTAGTGGTGCTACCGAGCCACTCTTGGTGATGGACGTTGAAGTCCCCCACCCAGAGTACATTCTGTGCCCTTGCTACCCTCAGTGCTTCCTCCAAGTGGTGCTCAACATGAAGGAGGACTGATTCATCAGCTGAGGGAGGATGGTAGGTGGTAATCAGCAGGAGGTTTCCTTGCCCATGTTTGACCTGATGCCATGAGATTTCATGGGGTCCAGAGTCAATGTTGAGGGCTCCCAGGGCCACTCCCTCCTGACTGTATATCACTGTACCGCCACCTCTGGTGGGTCTGTCCTGCCAGTGGGACAGGACATACCCAGGGATGGTGATGGAAGAGTCTGGGACATTGGCTGAAAGATATGATTCTGTGAGTATGGCTATGTCAGGCTGTTGCTTGACTAGTCTGTGGGACAGCTCTCCCAATTTTGGCACAAGTCCCCAGATGTTAGTGAGGAGGACTTTGCAGGGTCGACTGGGCTTGGTTTGCTGTTGTCGTGTCCGGTGCCTAATGGTCTGATGCCGGGTGGTCCGTCCGGTTTTATTCTTATTATGACTTTTCGTAGCGAGATTTTACAACTGAGTGGCTTGCTAGGCCATTTCAGAGGGCAATTAAGAATCAACCACATTGCTGTGGGTCTGGAGTCACATATAGGCCAGATCGGGTAAGGACGGCAGGTTTCCTTCCCTAAAGGACATTCGTGAACCAGGTGGGTTTTTACAACAATCCGGTAGTTTCATGGCCACCATTACTGATACTGGTATTTTAATTCCAGATTTTTTATTTAATTAATTGAAACACAGTGGAGCCCCACAACACAGTGCTGTGCAGGTGGATGTGTCACAGCACTGTGTTGTGGGGCTCCACGTGTCAGAGGTGGCCGGCGAGGCTGGTGATGCTGTTCGCCCTCCGAGGAGGTCATGACTGCAGCTCCGGTGGCCCCCATCCGGATGTTTGAGGGGGTCCACAAGGTAGGTAAATGTGTCTGGACACCGGGGTAAGTGTGCAAGTTTATGCATTTGATTGTTAGGAGGAGGGTGGTGGAGGCCAAACTTTGTCCAAAGTGACAGAGTGGCCTCCTGCAATGAGTGAAGGTCTCTCCCCCTCAACCTGTCAAATGGACCTTTGCAGCTGCCACAGGCTGATGGCTGCAACACGTTCATTTCAACTTGGAGTGTTTCCCCCAGTACGGGAAACAGTCTCAGTCAGTTGCAAAATCTGATCCCTCCTAAAATATCAGGTCAATCAGGTCTGTAAACAACCTGAAGTACCTGTTTAAGTACTTTAAGTGGCACCTCGCCGGCTTTAATTGCCGGCGGGACTCCCACATGCGGGGGCTGCGCGCGCATGCGAGCACATCACTGGGGAACCCGGAAATGGGGTGGATTGGAGCCAGGCTCCGGACCCACCCTGGGAATCGCGGATTTTCGCAGCCCCCCCGCCGCGAACGCACCCGATCGCCGGTGCAAAAATAGAGCCCCACATCTAGAATCCGGTGTGCAATTTTGGTCTCCTTACTTAAAAAAGGATATAATTGCTTTAGAGGTGGTTCAGAGAAAGTTCACTCGACTGATTCCTGGGATGAAGGGGTTATCTTATGAGGAAAGGTTGGACAAGTTGGGCCTGTATACACTGGAGTTTAGAAGAATGAGAGGTGATCTTATTGAAACATATAAGATCCTGAGGGGGCTAGAAGGGGTAGATGCTGTGGGGATGTTTCCCTTTGTGGGAGAGACTAGAACTAGGGGCCACAGTTAAAATAAGGGGTCTCCCATTTAAGACGGAGATGAGGAGAATTTTTTCTCTCAGAGGGTCGTGAGTCTGTGGAACTCCCTTCCCCAGAGAGGGGTGGAGGCAGGGTCATTAAATATTTTTAAGGCTGAGCTAGATAGATTCCTGATTAACAAGGGAGTCAAAGGTTATAGTAGGTAGACGGGAAATTGGGTTGAGGTCACAATCAGATTAGCCGTGATCCTATCAAATGGCAGAGCAGGCTCGAGGGGCTGAATGGCCTACTCCTGCTCTTAATTCGCATATTCGTATGTATGATTGTGCATTGCTTTGGATAGTCTGAGGAGCAGGATTAACATTGGAAACATGTTTGTGCAAAACAATTGGAAATGTTCCAGTTGGTGAATATCACCTCATCTCACACAATCATCAACCTGCCTCACAGACAACGACGACAACAACAACAACAACAAGATGCATTTATATAGCGCCTTTAATATAGTAAAATGTCCAAAGGCACTTCACAAGAGTGTTACTAAACAAAATTTGACAACGAGCCACATAAGGAGATCAGGTGCCCAAAGGCTTGTTCAATGAGGTAGGCTTTAAGGAGCATCTTGAAGGAGGAGAGAGAAGTAGAGAGGCGGAGAGGTTTAGGGAGGGAATTCCAGAGCTTAGGGCCTAGGCAGCTGAAGACACGGCTGCCAATTGTGGAACGGTGAAAATCGGGGACACGCAAGAGGCAAGAATTGGAGGAGCGCAGAGATCTCAGAGGGTTGTAGGGCTGGAGGAGGTTACAGAGATAGGGAGGGGCGAGTCCATGGAGGGATTTGAAGACAAGGATGAGAATTTTAAAATTTGAGGCATTGCTGGACCCGGAGCCAATGTAGGTCAGCGAGCACAGGGGTAATATGTGAACAGGACTTGGTGAGAGTTAGGATTGGGGCAGCAGGGTTTTGGATGAGCTGAGGTTTACGGAGGGTGCCAGGTGGGAGGTTGGCCAGGAGAGCACTAGAGTAGTCGTGTCTAGAGCTAACAAATGCATGGATGAAGATTTCAGCAGCAGATGAGCTGAGGCAGGGACGGAGATGGGATGATGTTATGGAGGTGGATGTAGGTGATCTTGGTGATGGAGCGGATATGTGGTTGGAAGCACAGCTCAGGGTCAAATAGGACTCCGAGGTTGTAAACAGCCTGGTTCAACCTCAGACAGTGGCCAGGGAGAGGGATGAGTCGGTGGCTGAGGTACAGAGTTTGTAACGGGGACCGAAGACAATGGCTTTGTTCTTCCCAATGTTTAGTTGGAGGAAATCCAATACTGGATATCAGGCAAGCAGTGTGACAAATCAAAGGCAATGGAGGGATCAAAAGAGGTGGTGGTGAGGTAGAGCTGGATGTAATCAGCCCACCAACCCCATCTCACACACTCACCCCATCTCACACACCCATCACCCCTCTCGCATCCATCAGCCCTCTTGTGCCTGTCAACCCTCTTGTGCCTGTCACCCCTCTCGCGACCTGGCTGCATTTGGACCCTCAGTGCCATGTCTGGACCTCATTTTATGTTCTTGATGTTTTACACCTTGAGTTGGATGTTGGCAAATGTTTTGATCTGGAACACACTGCCTGAAAGGATGGTGGAAGCAGATTCAATAGCAACTTTAAAAAGGGAATTGGATAAATACTTGAAGGGAAACAATTTACAGGGCTATGGGAATAGAGCAGGGGAGTGGGACTAATTGGATAGCTCTTTCAAAGAGCCGGCACAGGCACAATGGGCCAAATGGCCGCCTCCTTTGCTGTACCTACTATGATACTATGATTGTTAAATAATTCTCATTGCGGTCAGTTCTAAAATAAGCAAAATTTTATTCACCTGACATCAATGGTCTGAAGGTTGCACACGGTGTGCCCATGAATTTCCAAGATGCACCATTAGCCAGTGAGACTTCCAACCCAGCAACAGAAACTTGGGAAAGGATCATCGTCTTGAAGAGGACTAATTTGCAGGGTTATGGGGAAAAAGCTGCGGTGTGGAACTAAATTGGACAGCTCTTTCAAAGACTCGGCACAGGCACGACGGACCAAATGGCCTCCTTCTGTGCTGTAAGATTCAATGATTCTAGGAATAGGAGGAGGCCATTCAGCCCCTCGAGCCTGCTCCGCCATTCAATGAGATCAGGGCTGATCTGTAGCTCAACTCCATTTACCCGCCTTAGCTCCAATATCCCTCGATGGCCTTACCCAACAAAAATCTATCAATCTCAGTCTTGAAAGCTCCAATTGTCCCCCAGCATCCACAGCCTTTTGGGGGAAAGAATTCCAGATCTCCAGCACCCTTTGTGTGAAGAAGTGTTTCCTGATTTCACTTCTAAATGGGGAACTGACTTTGACGAGTAACGAAGTGAAATTATGGGGAAGGTGATAAAGATCAATGTGTTTTGAATAAAGCAGAGACTCACGGGAGAAAGAGACATCAAACACTTGCTGTATCCAGTTTATTTATTTTTTGCTGACATCAACTTCCAGCCCAACTTGTTTAAAACCAGTTTCTAATTGTGAAATGTAACTGCTTTTTGATTTGGGACACAACAGTGGATTCTAATTAGGAACAATTGGTTGTCAGCTGATGATAATTACGGGCACTATTGAGTCAGTGCTGGAGGATTTCACTCACTAACCAGCTCGGAAGCAAATTATTATCTGTCTTCGACTGGGTTGATAAGTAAAGCAACTCGCAGTGTTAACATGCAGAGCTGGACAAATTGTATACTTGAGTTGCAGGGTAGGGTAGTGCAATGGTTATGCTGCTGGACTAATAATTCAGACAATGTGAATTTAAATCCCACCATAGTAGTTTGAGAATTTGGATTTGGTTTATAAAAAGATGGTATCAGTAAAAGTGACCCTGGAGCTGTTGGATTGTCCTAGATATTATTTGTAATAACACAGCCTTTGAAATTTGAAGAGGAAATATTTGCAGGGCTATGGGGAAAGTGCAGGGAGGAGTGCGACTAATTGGATAACTTTCAAAGAGCCAAGACAGGCACGATGGGCCAAATGGCCTCCTTCAGTGCTGTATGATTCAAAGCTGGGGTGGAATGTGGGCTGTGAGGAGGATGCAAAGAGGCTCCAATGTGATTTAGACAAGTTGGGTGAGTGGGCAAGAACATGGCAGATGCAGTGTAACGTGGATAAATGTGAGGTTATCCACTTTGGTTGTAAAAACAGAAAGACAGATTATTATCTGAATGGTGATAGATTGGGAAAAGGGGAGGTGCAACGAGACCTGGGTGTCCTTGTACACCAGTCGCTGAAAGCGAGCATTCAGGTGCAGCAAGCAGTTAGGAAGGCGAATGGTATGTTGGCCTTCATTGCAAGAGGATTTGAGAACAGGAGCAGGGATGTCTTACTGCAGTTGTACAGGGCCTTGGTGAGACCACATCTGGAGTATTGAATGCAGTTTTGGTTTCCTTATCTGAGGAAGGATGTCCTTGCCATGGAGGGAGTTCCACGAAGGTTTACCAGACTGATTCCTGGGATGGCAGGGCTGACGTATGAGAGATTGGGTTGACTAGGCCTATATTCACTAGAGTTTAGAAGAATGAGAGGTGATCTCATCGAAACATATAAAATTCTAACAGGACTAGACAGACTAGATGCAGAGAGGGTGTTCCCGATGGCTGTGGAGTCCAGAACCAGGGGTCACAGTCTCAGGATACGAGGTATGCCATTTAGAACTGAGATGAGGAGAAATTTCTTCACTCAGAGGGTGGTGAACCTGTGGAATTCTCCACCACAGAAGGCAGTGGAGGCCAAGTCATTAGATGTATTCAAGAAGGAGATAGATATATTTCTTAATGCTAAAGGAATCAAGGGATATGGGGAAAAAGCAGGAACAGGGTACTGAGTTAGACGATCAGCCATGATCATTTTGAATGGCGGAGCAGGCCCGAAGGGCCGAATGGCCTACTCTTGCTTCTATTTTCTATGTTTCTATGTTAAAGGGAGCCGCGTCTGACCCTTCTGGCTGCGGCCTCTATGGGGGTGGGTGACATGAGCCATGCTCTGACTGCCCTGCCCCCTCGAAGCCATGCCTCCTGCGGCTGCATCACATCCCTTGGCTCCCACTGTCCAGAGTCCTCTGCTTCGATTGGCTCCTCCCCGGTATGTCAAGATCCAGATCTTCCGTCATGGCATAGCGATGCAGGGCACAGCGCACAGCGACCCTCCTCGCTACAAAACCCTGCTTAGACCACACCTGGAGTACTGTGTTCAGTTCTGGGCACCGCATCTGAGGAAGGATATATTGGCCTTGGAGGGAGTGCAGCGTAGATTTACAAGAATACGAGGAGCGATTGTACAAACTAAAGTTGTATTCCCTGGAATTTAGAAGATTTAAGGGGTGATATGATCCAAGTTTTCAAGATATTAAGGGGAACTGATAGGGTAGATAGAGAGAAACTATTTCCACTGGTTGGGGAGTCTAGGACTAGGGCACATAGCCTAAAAATTAGAGCCAGGACTTTCAGGAGCGAAGGGTGTTAGAAGTTTGGAACTCTCTTCCGCAAACAACAGTTGATGTTAGCTCAAATGTTAATTTTAAATTTGAGATTGATAAATTTTTGTTAACCAAAGGTATTAAGGGATATGGGTCTAAGGCGGGTATATGGAGTTAGGTCACAGATCAGCAATGATCTCATTGAATGGAGGAACAGGCTCGACGGGCTGATGGCCTACTCCTGGTCCTATGTTCCTATATTCCTACCCTCTCTGGGGAGTGTTGGAGAACAACCCCCCCGCCCCCCCTACCACCGGACCTGTCCAATCACCTGAGGTGGCTTTTCAGCACCCCGATGGTCCTCTCAACCACCTGCCCATTGGACACGTGGACCTGATTGTACCTGCCCTCCTCATGTCTGTGGGACGCAAAAAGGCGTCATCAGTCACGGCAGCACGGGGGAGTAAGCCTCATCACCGAGGATCCATCCTTTCACTGTGCTCTCCGTTCCGTTCCCGAGCCTGCGTGCGATGACCGAGTTGCCCAGGATAAACGCATCGTGACAGACACCCGCGTGCTACGCCTTCACGCGCAAGATGTGCAGCAAGGGCGTCGCTCCCCATCTGAAAGTGGAGGGAGCAGTCGCCCTTTCTGTTCACGTAGCCTTGTGGATTCTGAAGGGGAGCCTTTAGTGTCACGTGTGTTCCATCCATCGCAACCTCCCACCCCAGCACTGTGGGGAAGCCAGCGATCTCGTAGAAACCTAATGCCCTCTGCCTTTGCTCCACCGCAGATATTCCAAATCGCAGCCCTACAGGATAGGGCGTTAGTCACCTGCTGAATGCAGGACCTCATTTCTCCTTGACTGATCGTGCACAGGTTCCCCCAATGGATCCAGACCCGTAAAAGTTCATTTCGTCCGTTAATGCTCGTCTGCATGTGGACCGGGGGTGAATTTAAGATCGGCGTGAATTTTCATCAAGAGTGTTTCCGGCGCAGAGCTTCACATGCTGGGAGCTCAGGTATATGTTAAAATTAATTTATCCTCACAGTTTAAAGGGCCACGCTGCATCCATTACATGGACTGCACAGAAAGGCCAGGAGACATAAGTATGTTCTTCTATTCTCATCCTCTGGGAGCCATTTGTTCTCTTTTCTCTCTTTCACATTTTTTGTCTGGGTCTTGCTTTTCTTTTCCTCTTTCCACAGATCGGCTGATTGCAGGATTCAGGAGCGTTCCCTTTAATTTTCTCTCATAGAGAATGCGATCGCGTCAGGGCCGACCCAGAATTCTCAGCATTCGCAAACAATGAAAACCATTGCTTCAAAAGTGGGACCCTCGCTAGTGCAAAGAATGCTGGGAGGACCCCATCTCCATAGATACCTTCTTTTGCTGTCCAGCAAGGGGAATGATGGGAATCACTGGCTCATGCAGGCGTGAGACCCACATGCGAGGCTCCCACAAAATGGTAGCATGTCGGGAGGCCTTGGGGTAGGTCAGCTTGGCTCAGTTGGTGATGCTCTCACCTCTGAGTCAGAAGGCTGCGAGTTCAAGCCCCACTACTGATTTCATCGATGAGATGTTAAACCAAGCCCGCCTGCCATTAAATATCCTGAATGGCAATTTTACAGGGCTTATAGGTGTCAGCCATGGTTCAGAGGTAGCACTCTCGTCTCTGAGTCAGAAGGTTGTGCTGTCCCACTCCAGAGACTTGAACACATAATCCAGGCTGACACTCCAATGTAGAACTGAAGGTGAGCTGCACTGTCGGAGGTGCCGTCTTTCGGACGAGACATTAAAGCGAGGCCCCGTCTGCCCTCTCAGGTGGACGTCAAAGAACCGATGGCGCTATTTCGAAGAAGAGCAGGGGAGTTCTCCTCGATGTCCTCGCCAATATTCATCCCTCAATCAACATCACTAAAAAACAAATGATCTGGTCATTATCTCGTTGCTGTTTGTGGGATCTTGCTGTGCGCAAATTGGCTGCTGCGTTTCCTACATTACAACAGTGACTAGACTTCAAAAATTACTTCATTGGCTGTACAGCGCTTTGTGACGTCCTGAGGATGTGAAAGGCACTATATAAATGAAAGTCCTTCTTTCTTTATAGAAAGAGATCCGCGTAGTGGGATCATTTTTGACTTGCTGTAGCAAAGAAGCAACACGATGGGCCAAATGGCCTCCTTCTGTACTGTAAACCCTCTATGGGTCATGTTCCAACTCCTCCCCTGATGCTAAAAGTCTTGCTCATGATTTCTTTCCTTTTTGCCACATCCCCACCCCCCACCCCCCAACCCCCCATCACCTTTACATCAGTCACAGACACGGTACTTCAGAGTCACTGCAATTCCACCTTCCTCAGGCAGGAAAGAACAATCAAACACACAATCAGTACTGCTGAATCCACAAAAATGTTATATTTCATAACAGCAAGAGAAAATTTATAGCGGTGCTCATCATATTAAAATCCGTGATTGTTTGGTATCTGATGCATGTTAATCACGAATGGATCAATCTGAACATTTTCTCTGGGAGATAAACCGCAAGCAAGAACATTCAGTCGACTAAAGTCTCACAGCAGGATTCCCTACTGTGCACTCGATCCAAATTTATTCCATCCAGATTCATTTACAAACTTGCTCGGAAGGTTTAATCTAGTCGAGATACCTCAGAGGCAGACTTAATACCTTAACTTTGTGCAATATACTTACCTTGTACTCAGTGAGAAGTCATTTTATTTTTACAGAGCTCATTTTACCAACATAGACATGAAGGGGGTGGCTTCTATGCCCAAAGGAGGTCATTCAAGCTTAAAATACCAAACCTAACCTGTGCGTTGCCTAAAGTTCTATCATACATTTCCTGCCCATAGACAGAACTGTTGAAAGTGGTATCAACCAGTACAATACTTTGGCAAAATAAGAAATTTGACAGGCCCTTTTTCGCCTCCATGAGATTTCCTGTAAAACCTGCGCAATCCTTTCCACCCTGAACTCAGGCACCACCATCCTTTCACCATTCTTGGCACGAGCATTCATTAATCAGGATTTTCAATGCAGTCAAACACAAAATTAGGACTCTGGGATGATATTTGTTTTAAAAAAGGAACTGTTTTCATACCCGTTACATCAGTGGAAACACTTGTCGTCTTTAGGCAAATTCTACACTCATCTCTCACCTTCAGCCTCTCACTCCATTCCAACCTTTCTTCTCTCTCTCTCTCTCTCTCTCTCTCTCTGTTATATTGATGCCACTATGGTCATCGCTCCTTCTTGTGTTCTTCCCAAGCTTCAAACCTGCCATCCTACGCTAAGTCTCGACCTATGTATGAGCTTCCATGTTGTCTCTTCCAGCAAAGCCTTGTGATCAGTCACCTCTTTTGGAATTGTCTTTCTGCGTCCATGCTAAGGTGGCAAAAAAGCCCCATGAACTGATCTTTCTCTGAAAATTACCTTGTAGAACAGAAATGAACCTGTCAACCTGAAAGAACCCAAAAGAATAAATAAATTTCCTTTGCTTGTTCTCAAAACTATCATTATAATAATACTAGACACAGACCAATATTTAATTTAGTAATATTTTTTCAAACCATCTAAGAGCCAATTATGCTATCACAGCTTAAGAAATGCTTTAAATCTTGTTAGTGGATAATTATACGTAACATAGTCCTCGTATTACTCTGAAAGTTGGTCCCAGTCTGATTACAGAATTTACAATATGAAATGTCATGTAGAAAGTTAAAAATAAATTGCCTGCAGTATTAATGTCAGAAAAATAAACAGAGACAATTAAGAAACAAAAGTTAGGGATAAAGAAATAAGTGCATTTCCATAGGTCCTGATAGATAATTCAATTGCAAAGGCTCCGATGCTGTCTGAAGTGGCTAAATAATGAAATTGGATCAGCTCCTTATAGGAAAGTACTTGTGTCAATGCCTCAGGGGAAAACTCTCCAGTGGCTGGAGCCATACCTGACACGAAGGAAGATGGTTGTGGTTGTTGGAGGCCATTCAGCCCCAGGACATCGCTGCAGGAGTTTCTCAGGGCAGCATCCTCGGCCCAACTATCTTTAAGCTGCTTCATCAATGACCTTCCCTCCATCATAAATTCAGAAGTTGGGCTATTCGCTGATGATTGCACAGTGTTCAGCTCCATTCGCAATCCCTCAGATAATGGAGCAGTCCATGCCTGCATGCAGCAAGACCTGGACAACATCCAGCCTTGGGCTGATAAGTGGCAAGTAACATTCGTGCCACACAAGTGCCAGGCAATGACCATCTCCAACAAGAGAGAGCCTAACCGCCTCTCCTTGACATTCAAATGGCATTACCATCGCCATTGACTGAAACTCATCAGGACCAGCCATATAAATGGCATGGCTTCCGGAGCAAGTGAGAGACTGCGAATTCTGTGGCGAGTGGCTCACCTCCTAATTCCCCAAAGGCACAAGTCATGAGTGTGATGGAATACTCTCCACTTGTCTAGATGGACGCAGCTGCAACAACACTCAAGAATTTCAACACGATCCAAGACAAAGCCCCTCCACCAGCTTAAACATTAACTCCCACCATCACTGGCATACCGCAGTTGCAGTGTGTACTATCCACAAGATGCACTACACCAACTCGCCAAGGCTTCTTTGTCAGCACCATCACCACATGGACTGCAGCGGTTCAAGAAGGCGGCCCACCATCACCTTTTCAAGAGCAACTAGAGGTGGGCAGTAAATGCCAGCCTTGCCAACGACGCCCATATCCCCAGAATGGAACAAAGTATGACGTGAGCAGAGAGGTAACGACATTTTTGCATCAATGGTTGAATGTGCTGCTGCAAAAAATGCAGCCGAAAAGAAATAAGGTCAGGGATCAAAAAAACGATGTTAACAGTGATCCCAAGTGGAGCAGACATACCCTGTCCTGTGATACATTTGGTCAACATATTGGTGTTGCTGCTTTGTTTATAGAACAAGTTGTAAAGCTCCCTTGACAGCTTAGCTGGTAAATGCAGGGCTCCACACAATGACTGCTGCTAGAAAACATGTGTGCGTGACTGAAAACAGGATTGAGCTCTGCTCTGATGCCCTCCATGGTGGAATAGCTGACACTCACTGTCTAAGCCCATGTGTGAAAAATGATTATATGGGTAAGATAAAAAGATAAGAACATAAGAAATAGGTGCAGGAGCAGACCATACAGCCCCTTGAGCCTGCTCTGCCATTCACTAAGATCATGGCTGATCTTTGACCTCAACTCCACTTTCCTACCCAATCCCCATATCCATTGATTCCCCTAGAGTGCAAAAATCTATCCATCTCAGCCTTGAATACGTTCAATGGCCTGGCATCCACAGCCCTCTGGGGGAGAGAATTCCAAAGATTCACAACCCTCTAAGTGAAGAAATTCCTCCTCATCTCAGTCTTCAATGGCCGACCCTGTATCCTGCGATTATGCCCCCGAGTTCTAGACTCTCTAACCAGGGGAAACAATCTCTCAGCATCTACCCTTTTAAACCCTCTCAGAATCGTACATGTTTCAATGTGATCACCTCTCATTCTTCTAAACTCCAGAGAGTATAGGCCCATTCTACTCAACCTCCCTTCATAGGACAACCCTCTCATCTCAGGAATCAATCTAGTGAACCTTTGTTGTACCGCCTCAAAGGCAAGTAAATCCTTCCTTAAATAAGGAGACCAAAACTATACGCAGTACTCCAGGTGAAGTCTCACCAAAGCCCTGTACAACTGTAGTAATACTTGCAACCCCCTTGCAATAAAGGCCAACATGCCATTTGCTTTCCTAATTGCCTGCTGTACCAGCATACTAACTTTTTGTGTTTCTTGTACGAGGACACCCAAGTCTCTCTGAACACCAACATTTAATTGTTTCTCACCTTTTAAAAAATATTCTGTTTTTCTATTCTTCCTCCCAAAGTGACTAACCTCACATTTCCCCACATTATACTCCATCTGCCACCTTCTTGCCCATTCAGTTAACCTGTCTATATCCCTTTGGAGACGTCCTCCTCCCAGCTAACTTTCCTTCCTAGCTTTGTATCGTCAGCAAACTTGGATACATTACACTCGATCCCTTCATCTAAGTCATTAATATAGATTGTAAATAGCTGAGGCCCAAGCACCGATCCTTGTTACAGCCTGCCAACCTGAGAATGACCCATTTATCCCTACTCTCTGTTTTCTGTCCTTTAACCAATCCTCTATCCATGCTAATATATTACGCCCAACCCCATGAGCCCTTACTTGTGCAACAACCTTTTATGTAGCACCTTATCGAATGCCTTTTGAAAATCCAAATATACTACATCCACTGGCTCCCCTTTATCCATCCTGCTAGTGACATCCTCAAAAAACTCTAATAAATTTGTCAAACACGATTTCCTTTTCATAAAACCATGTTGACTCTGCCTAATCATATTAGTACCTGGTGACGGTGGAACTATACCCCAACACAGATTGCTGTTCTCAGGGGGGCAGAGGAAGAGAAGAAAATAGGGAGCAAATAAAAAAGAAAGAACTGGTTACAGGTGGGCCCTGAAATTCCATGGGCTTCTCTCGATCCCCTCCCGTAACTTTGGCGGCCGATCGGCGTAAATGGCCATTTCTAGCCAGCTTCCCACCAAAGGTCCTCCATAGAATTTCCAGGCTAAGGTCCTTCTAGGACATTGAGCTTGCTCAACATTGTGACACTGCCCCTTTAATAGGGCACAGCAACTGCTCTGATGCAGCCTGCTTGACAATGACATCAGTGCATACTAGTTAAACAATATATATATATGTATATAATATATAACTTTGGCAGAAATAGAAAAGGAATTAAAATAACCTTAGAATCCTAAATCTTTTAGTTGTCCTTTACAGAGCTATGAGCATTAAGAGTCCTTTTTAATTAGACAACTATACTGCATATATTATGTCAATGTTTAATAGCTTCAATTTATGCATCAGGACAAACCATGCTATGTAATTCAGGTCCGTCTAAAATAAATTCAGACTTGCTAATTTGTCTCAGTTTGAGTACATTCGCCTTTGTGGCAACACCTTGAGTATAGAAGATTGAGGGGTGATCTGATTGAGGTGTTTCAAATGTTAAAAGGATTAGATAGGGTAGATACAATGAAACTATTTCCTCTGGTGGGGGAATCTAGAACAAGGGGGACATAATCTTAAAATTAGAACTAGACCATTCAGGAGCGAAATCAGAAAGGACTTTTTCACACAAAGGGGAGTAGACATCTGGAAGTCTCTGCCCCAAAGGCTGTGGATGCTGGGGGTCAATTGGAGCTTTCAAGACTGATAGGTTTTTTTGTTGGGTAAAGGTAACAAGGGATAATCCTGCAAAATCGGTCAACGATGATCAACTTCTATTCCATGGCCTGTTATCACCCTACAGGTAACTGCAGCATAACAGCCCCCTAATGTGCTGGTCACATCATTTTATGCAATGCTTTCCTGCCCCTCCCCCATCGCTTGTGCACACACATGGAGAGGCTGATGGTTAAATCTTCAAATCCTATTGCCTTAACGTGACTGAGCTGAGTTAGGGGAACCAGTGATGTAACACTACACAGATGGGTGAACATTCACTCAGGCAAATCCACTCGAAACGAGCCATTTTTCCTTCCCGTCCCATAAAACTTTTAAATAATTTCACAGATGGTTTAACGTGCCACACCACCAGAAGATAACTCCAAGAACACTACGTGATATCCTCTACTAGATGTAAGCAATACAAGGCTTGAAGCTCTTCTGCCAGGAGATTAAGCTGACTTTAAAAAATAACATGAGCCACATATCAATGCCATGTAAGGGACCTTTTGTTTGTCAAGGTTCCCCAATCCCAATCAATGAAATGCTCAAGCACTAATCTCGGTCATACTGTTAACACTGTGTATCTTGGAGCACGTGAGATAGGGGCCTGTGCCTGTGATCCTCACAAACTGAGATCCCGCTTTCAATAATGTCAGTTGCTAAGCACTTCTCTATAGGTGGAGAATCATAAAATCATAGAATTATAGAAAGGTTACAGCACCGATGGAGGCCATTCAGCCCATCGAGTTTGTGCCGACTCTATGCAAGAGCAATCCAGCTGGTCCCGCTCCCACGCCCTTTCCCCGTAGCCCCACAAATCTTTTTCTTTCAAGTACTTATCCAGTTCCCTTTTGAAGGCCATGATTGAATCTGCCTCCACCACCCCCTCAGGCAGTGCATTCCAGCTCATAAACACTTGTTGCGTAAAAACGTTTTTCCTCATGTCACCTTTGGTTCTTTTGCCAATCACTGTAAATCTATGTCCTCTGGTCCTTGATCCTTCCACCAATGGGAACAGTTTCTCTCTATCTACTCTGTGTCGACCCTTCATGATTTTGAATGCCTCTATCAAATCTCCTCGCTACCGTCTCTGTTCCAAGGAGAACAACCCAAACTTCTCCAGTCTATCCACGTAACTAAAGTCCCTCATCCCTCTCATCATACAGCACAGAAGGAGGCTATTCAGCCCAACGTATCTGTGCCGGCTCTCTGAAAGTGCTACCAATTAGTCCCACTCTCCTGCAAATTTTTCCTTTTTATCTATTTATTCAATTGTCTTTTGAAATTTACTATTCAATCTGCTTCCAACACCCTTTCAGGCAGTGCATTCCAGATCATAACAATTCGCGGAGTATAAAAAATTTCTCCGCATCTCCCCCTCTGGTTCTTTTGTCAATTATTTTGGATCTGTGTCCTTTGGTGACTGACTCTCCTGCCAATGGAAACAGTTTATCCTCATCTGCCCTATCAAAACCTCTCATAATCTTGAACATCTCTATTAAGTCTCCCCTTAACCTTCTTTGCTCTAAGGTGAACAATGTCAGCTTCTCTACTCTCTCTGCTTAACTCAGTATCCTCATCCCTGGTACCATTCTGGTAAATCTCCTCTGCACCCTCTCCAAGGCCTTGACATCCTTCCTAAAGTGTGGTGTCCAGAATTGGACACAATACTCCAGCTGAGGCCGAACCAGTGATTTAGAAAGGTCTACCATAACTTCATTGTTTTTGTACTCTATGCCTCTATTTATAAAGCCAAGGATCCCGTACGCTTTTTTAACAGCCTTATCAACTTTTGCTGCCACCTTCACAAATTTGTGTATGTGAACTCTGAGATATCTCTGTTCCTGCACCCCCTTTAAAATTTGACCAGTTAGTCTATACTGCCTCTCCTCATTTTTCCTTCCAAAATGCATCACTTCACACTTCTCTGCATTAAATTTCATCTGCCATGTGTCTGCCCATTTCACCGGTCCATCTACGAAAAAGCAGAACTAAAGATACTATTGGTTTTATTTTACTAGGGCCCTTTCATTTGCTGCGTGATCTTTAAACTCTCCTGAACTTGTGCTCATCCAAAACTCTGCTGCCCGTATATTAACTCGCACCAAGTCCGGATCAACCATCGCCTCTGTGCTCGCTGACCTACATTGGCTCCCTGTCCGGGAATGCCTCGATTTTAAAATTCTCATCCTTGTTTTCAAATCCCTCCATGTCCTCTCCCCTCCCTATCTCTGTAACCTCCTCCAGCCCTCAACACTCCAAGATCTCTGTGTTCCTCCAATTCTGGCCTCTTGCGTATCTCCGATTTTAATCGCTCCACCATTGGCGGTCGAGCCTTCAGCGGCTTAGGCCCTAAGCTCTAGAATTGCCTCCCTAAACCTCTCCATCTCTCTATGTCTTGCTCCTCCTTTAAGAAGCTCCTTAAAACCTACTTCGTTGATCAAGCTTTTGGTCACCTGTCCTAATATCTCCCTATGTGGCTCAGTGTCAAATTTTGTTTGATTACGCTCCTGTGAAGTACCTTAGGGTGTTTTACTATGTTAAAGGTGCTATATAAATACAAGTTGTTGTTGTTATTTTGATGGAGAGCAGGGAAAGGATCGGGAATAGCACAGTATCCTAGATCAGTCAAGATAAAAAAGGGCATGTGAAAAATGTAAGGTTACTTCAATGAGGACTCAACCAAATATAAAATGGGAATACCCAAGTAGTTTGAAGTCTGAATTAGTTAAAGTAATGCATGATTGCTTCATGACCCAAGAAAGCCACAAGAGACAGTACACATCTTGACTTGGTAAGTGGCAATTGACCCAGACATCGTACAGAGAATGGAAGTTGTGACCCCTTTGTGGGATAGCGACCACAGAATGATCACATTTGACATGGTGAGAGATTCAGAAACGTCAAGGATCAGCAGCCAGATATATCATTTTAAAAGAGCTAACTTCAAAGAGATAAGCAAATTGATTGGAGAAGGGATTTGTTTAACATCATTTCAGTAGAGGACACGAGAAGCACTTTTACAAGTATAAAGTTGGACATGCAAAATAATTGCATACCTAAGATCAACACACTTTGATTAAACAAACGTGACCCTAAATGGATTAACAAACTAATCAGATGTGAAATAAGGAGGAAGAATGAACTCCTGCAGGGAGAAAGGTGAAGGAACTCAACGAGATGAATATAGAAATGTGCAGAAACATGTTAAAATGGAGGCCGGAAATGCAAAGCAAAAAAAAAGCACATAACAGCAAGAAATTCTTTCAGTTGTATACAATAAGATGGTAGTCAGAGAAGATGTGAGAACCACAAAAGATGCAATCAGAGCTGAAACCAAGAATGAGCACAAGGTCGTTAGTACACTAAATGATTAATTCCTCCAAATATTCATTGGGGAAAACATGAACATGTCGTCCCTAAATAGGCTAAAAGGGCTCAAAACAAATAAATCCCCTGGAATCAATGGTATTTATTACTTGAGTAGCATGAGAAACAAGGGAGAAAATTTGTGAGATACTGACGGTAATTAATGAAGGATGGAGAGGTCCTAGAGGATTGGAAACAGTCTAATGTGGTGACCATTTTCAAAAAGAAGTGACAAAAGAAATACAAGCAACTACAGAACCATTAGTCTTCCTTAACACCAAGCAAAATAGTGGTTAAAATAGCCAGAATTTTTCCACCATCTACAAGGCACAAGTCAGGAGTGTAATGGAATACTCTCCACTTGCCTGGATGAGTGCAGCTCCAACAACACTCAAGAAGCTCGACACCATCCAAGATAAAGCAACCCGCTTGATTGGCACCCCATGCACCACACTAAACATTCACTCCCTTCACCACCGGCGCACTGTGGCTGCAGTGTGTACCATCCACAGGATGCACTGCAGCAACTCGCCAAGGCTTCTTCGACAGCACCTCCCAAACCCGCAACCTCTACCACCTAGAAGGACAAGAGCAGCAGGTACATGGGAACAACACCACCTGCACGTTCCCCTTCAAGTCACACACCATCCTGACTTGGAAATATATCGCCGTTCCTTCATCGTCGCTGGGTCAAAATCCTGGAACTCCCTTCCTATCAGCACTGTGGGAGAACCGTCACCACACGGACTGCAGCGGTTCAAGAAGGCGGCTCACCACCACCTTCTCAAGGGCAATTAGGGATGGGCAATAAATGCCGGCCTCGCCAGCGATGCCCACATCCCATGAACGAATAAAAACAAAAGAAACAGTTGATTCTGAGGACACAGCTTAGGAAATGAGTCGGGCAAAATATTTAAGTAGGAATGGCCAAATGGGGTCTTGGAAGATTAGGAATTTCAACAATCAACGTGTCCAACTGCAGTGGAGCAGCCTTCAAGAAGGAAAATAGATTGCTAAACCACATGTAAGGGAAGGAAACATGGGTTTAAACTGGTAAACGGCAAATTTAGGACGGCTTTCTTCATACAAAGAGTGATGAACACATCAAGTGGAATTCCAATTACAGTCGTGGCGATGAAAACCTTGGAATCATTTAAGAAATAATTGGATGCTGTAATGGAGAGGACGGTAAGGCCTTTCTGAAAGGGTGAATTAAGTTGGGCAAAGTGACCTTTCTCATCTATATTTATCTTGTGATCCTCAAGCCAAGCAGGCATTGAATAGAGGGCTCGAGTCACATGGAACAGCAATTCTGCCATGGGTCACAGGTAAAGGGCCACAAATAGGCCCCAAGTGTTATTAGTCCCAATGTATTAAAAAGAAGATATGAATTTCCATGACCAGGAAAGCCCATTGAAGTCCATCTGGTCAGTTCCAAAAATATTATATTACATCTCGGAATAACCTTCAGTATCTTTTCTCAGCTGAATATTATCCAGCTTCCTCTTGAATTTATCTCCCTTCTTCAATCTGTTCCACTCACTCTCTAACCTCTGCAGGAACTAATAAAATTTAACGTGTCAGCTCACCTTCTCTACTCTAAGCTTGAGTCTGTTCCAAATCATGACTATTAACACAATTAATTGTGCTTTTTAAAATTTACTATCCGATGTCCTGTGGCACTGCTTATATGCTGTTTTACAAGGACAGGAATATTATACCATGTAATGCATGTCATAGTATTCTGCTCCTAAGATGAGGTTGTGCCCCTTGACACTAATTGATGTTAAATAAACACTGGGTGAGATCATTCAGAGTTTAATTGCTATTCAGGCCACCTGGCCTTTTTTTAAGTGTAATCAGCAAAATCAATTAAGAGGCTGCAGATATTATGACTCCTGTAATTCTTGTGTTTTTACATGGAATTACATAGAATTTACAGCACAGAGACAGGCCATTCAGCCCAATTGGTCTATGCCGGTGTTTATGCTCCACACGAGCCTCCTGCCAGCTTAATTCTTCTAGCCCTATCAGTGTATCCTTCTATTCCTTTCTCCCTCATGTGCTTATCTAGCTTCCCTTTAAATGCATCTATGCTATTCACCTCAGCTACTCCACGTGATAGCACGTTTAATATTCGAACTACTCTCGGGGTAAAAAAAATTCTCCTGTGTTCCTTATTAAATTTATTAGTGACCATCTTATATCTATGACCCCTAGTTTTTGATTCCCCCACAAGTGGAACAGCCTCGAGGGGCTGAATGACGAACTCCTGTTCCTATCTTCCTATCTTCTCCACATCTACCCGAGCAAACCCCTTCATAATTTTATAGACCTCTATTAGGTCACCACTCAGCCTTCTCTTTTCAAGAGAAAAGAGCCCCAGCCTGTTCAGTCTTACCTGATAGTTATAACTGCTCAGTTCTTGAAGAGTGTGTCTGTATATTCCGAATGGCCCCCCGGGGATGAAATTGATCTTCAAAGGTAGCGCCAAATGGGCTAGTATCGAATGGGTAGTTCATTTTACGGCATACCCGATTTTCTTTTCCATTGATGTCTGTTGGAAAAGAAATCGGGCGAGCTGTAAAACGGGCTATCGATTTGATATGAACCCATTTCTCATGACTAGAGAGGACCAATTTCACCCCCAGTGTACTTGTTTGTACTTTTTTTAAAAGCCTAACACAAAAATTTAAGTGCAACAGTAAGGAAATACAGACCAGATATAACAATTTTATTATGTTACAGAAATTTACATCCATATTTATACAAAATGTTAATAAAATTACATGTCAGACAATGTTCTGCCATCTGCAAATTCCGACCAATTCATCTCTTATGTGTTAATCCAATTACATGCAATGCTTTTGCCGCTCTTGGGCTATTGCTTATAATAGGATTCCACTGAACAACATAATTAAAAAGAAAATAGTAATTATTAATCCTGCCTTGAATTTTGTCAGGCTATTTTCTTCCCTTCTTACCCTACCTTCTATTTGTTGTACTGTTCTCTAACTACCAGGGCAGGTAGGATCATGGGATCATTCAACCCCTCGAGCCTGTGTGGAAAACCATAAAGACCACATTAATGTAGAAATACGTGAACAGTTACTTGACCATAAAAAAAGAAAAGCATGATGGGTATTTGACCAATGTTAACTCCTTGACTCCCATACATAGGGTAGTTACAATTTCACACACACACACAGAAAGACACAATTGTCCTTGGTACGTTGATAATTAAGTTGGCTGTCCAGGTGCTTGGTACTGTCTGGCTCCCCCCCTCCCCCCGTGCAGGTAAGGGTATTGCTGGCTATAAAATATAATGAGAATACAGTTTCTTGAGAGGCCATGTGGCCTTGATTCTGACTTCAGCCCTACTGATCAACCAGCTTCAGAATTTTAGGGAGGTAGTGCTCTCAGGCCTACGAGGCCTACGTGCCAAAACAGGAATGAGCTATGGATGTCCAGAGGAGGCAGGCTCACTACTTGATTGACTAACCACTTGAACTAATAAAGAATGTACATGTACGCCCATATTCTATGATAGACAGACATTACTAATTAAACTGTATAAATGTGAACTGCTTAGTTTGTTCAGAGAAGAGGTTGTTCTGACCATTGTTTAGAGCAGATCTTCCTCGAGCTCAAGTTTCTTTTAATTAAAATTCTTACTTGTCTGAAAATAAGTGTTTGGAGTTAATGCATTGTATAGAAGAGGTAATTAAGTTTTCGACAGTTCTTGGAAGTCCCACCGAGATAGCTTGTGATCCCCGATAAGTACGGACACATGTTGTCTGTGCAAGCCGCAGACGCACAGCGATTGATAAGTGTATGCATTAACTGACATGACTAATTCTTCTGTTTGCCTTTAAGAATTGGAAGGTGATCATAGGAAATGTGTTTTGTATAGACAAGGGGAAAAGGAACTTGTCAGATTACTCGATATTGTCAGCTGCGGTGTTGTAGTAACGGGCTGAGAGAGAGCAATAACGGAGTAGATCTGTAATACCGGTAATTACTAGACTGACGTTGAGGTTGCTGTAAGGACCAACAGACTATCAGCTGCTAGTGGAAAAAAAAAGAGGCGCAGGAAAAGTTTACAGACGTGATTAAAAAATTTTAAGTGTGAAGTTGTAATTTGGACAAGCGCAGACTAAATGTTGCGTAATTTGGAAAAGTGTGAAATTACAAGTCTGTAGTGGCGACAAACGCAGACTGGTGTGGATGTCGCTGATTCGGAAAAGTGTGAAATTCTGGTTTACCTAAATTAAGTGTTTAGATAGAAACACTAATAGTGTTCCCCCTGCTCAAGGGGAGAAGCACTTTTGAAAAAAAATCTTGTGTAAGTCAGCTGATTCAACTAAGTGCAGACGTTTCTCTCACGCACCTAGCCTGAGCTGGTTATTAAGGCCAGGACCCTAAAGTAGGTGTAGAGAACACATGACGTCTTGTCTGATCAGCTGAATTATCAAGTGCGGATAGGAGACCGTTATATCGTTGTGTAGTATATTGCAGCGATTGTAAATAGAATCCCTCAAAAGGGAACACCTGCTGCTTACATGTACAGAAACTTTGGGAAAGAAACAACTGACGAGTTGATAGTTTGGTCCAAATGGACCAGGACTAAGAAATATCCCTTTCCCGAAGACAATACATTTAATATGGATAGAATTAAGTGACTAGAAAAATATTTAAAAGACAGAGACCCGGAAAAGAAAGGTTCTTTTGTTTTCAGTGTACTGTTTCTTTAAAAAGCCTGTCCTTATTGTGAGTGTTTTCTGTCGGTGTTGTGGGCCACACCCCCTTCTTAAGTGTTTTCCTCTTTTGTGTGATTTATCTGTTTTGTCTTGTGTTTAATTCTGAGATTGCTGAATTAAAATTGGAGTTATTGAGGTTAAGTGACCTATTAAATTCTGGTTCTTATAAAATGTGAACATGTCAAATTCCAGACATGGGATCTTCAGAAAAAAATTGGCATTTGAGTTTTTATCTTGTGATTGGCTGTGGTTAAAAAAAAAAGAGGTTAAAAAAAAATTAACGGGACAGATAAAAAAAAGCTATCTTGTATCACCGTGATAGGAAAAGTCGGAAAGCTGGAACAGCTCGGAGAGTTGGTTATAATCATACCCACTAAAAGTATGTGAAAGAAAGAATGAATTGGACAGCAAATTATAAAACTTATGAAGCAATGTGAAAATTGAGGGGAACCTAAACAAAAGTTGATCACAACAATCTGGAAATACTAGACTAACTATAAACTAAAATGTACGATGGGAGATGTTATTTCCCGGTATGAATTTTTTTTTTAAAAAAGAATTTCCCTAACCCTTAAGGTTTTTATGAATTTTGAAGGGAGACACTCTCTTTCTTCAGGGTGCATGGTGAGGATCCTTGAATCTTCCTCCCCTGAGGGAATAGATATTAAAAAAAGACGGCGATAATGATCATATTGGATTTTAATTGTCGTCTGAAGGATAAGATTAGGGAAAAGGCTGTTTGCAAAGCTAAAGCAGAGTCTGAAAAGAAAGTAAAGAAGCTGCAAGCAAACAAGTTGGTTAATAAGAAACATTGGAGAAAACACTATGATTAAAATAAATCTCAAAAATAGTGTGCAAAATATATAGTGTAAGGCAATCCACAAATGTGAGAAAAAAATCAGTCAAACCTGTGTGAAGAGAAATTTTGAAGGTGGAATGTGGAAACTTAATCTCAGAGGGAGAAGTATCACATTACTGCTACCACGAGAGCCAGTTAATATTAACCCCTTCCATCCCAAGAAGCCAGACTGTCATGCCAAGTGCAGTTCAAACAGATAGAAATGACCCAGTCGGTTGAGAACTGTCTGAGGCTTGCCCAGAACACAGGTGAACATGAGGTAACAATTGGTATAGGTTATATTATTAAAATTGACCCAATTACTCGGAAATGCCAAAGGCTACAATTGACTGAGATATAAGTTTCCACACAGACAATGCTACAGTGAGAAAAAAAAATTGATAAGAAAGGAATGTAAAACAAATCATATGAAGAGAAAGCATAGGTTGGACAATTGGAAGTCCATTACTTGAGCTATGTACTGACACAGGGTACTAAATGCCTATCAGTTTTACCCCGCCACAGTATGATAAGGAAGTTCGACAAGTTCTGGGGCTATTCAATTTTATTTGAAAGTATTCACGAATAGTAGCTCCAATACAAGATCTGACCAAAGAGGGAAGACCTTCCCTGACAAATTATATAACTCACATTGAGAATGCTAAGAAAACTCAACAATTATATCAACACCTCCTAACTCAATTGTTAAAACAAAGCGCGACATGGAATGGAGGTGGACATCGTAAAAGAGATAGACAAATGTGGAGACGTGAAAGATCTGTGATAAGTGATATAGCAACTGCCTTTAATACGGGTGCCTCAGTTGTTAACACCATTGATGTGGCAACATTAGATCAAAAGGTTAGAGATTTAGGGTCTCGCATTAAAGATATATTAAAAAAATAAATGAAAATACAGATAAGGAATTGTCTGAGGATCAAATGCTGACCATACATTTGCAAAAGATAGCTACAGTGCTAGAAACACATGCCCAAACCATTAATAAATTAATAAAAGAGGAATATAACGTATCTTAGCAGGCGGCTGCTAATGACATCTGCAATACATATAGTAACTGGATTGTGGAACAGACACAAGAGAACCTAGCCCAGATACAGGCAGGAGAAGTACCCTTATGAATAACGAATCAACAAACTGAGGGTGAACCTGACCTGTGGGCATGATGGAGCGGCTGTCCTTACCTGAGGGAATAAATGAAATCAAAAACACAAAACATTTTTCTTAATGTGGTTACATCTTGAAAACACAGAGATTAGGACTTGGAGTTGGAAATTCCAGTCTGCAGTCCTACGTACATCTGTATGTGGGAGAGACAGGGTTTATTTGAGACAGGTTGCGAGCTCCAGAGAGAGAGGGACTAGGCAATTTCTCTCTCCTGTTTTGTTTTCTGGATTTGTTTCGGGTAAAGGGATTATTCCTTTGGACAAAATAAATAATAAATGATGATTTGACAAATTAACCCCTTGGGCTCTCAAGAAGAGCCACAATGGATTTTCTGTGTTTCTTTTAAAACAGGTGACCCTGGTTTTTGGGACCACGTGAGTGTTGATGGTACAGGATTACCAAGAGTAGTTCTTTGACATAAAATGGCTTTACAAAGTTACGGTGCAACCTTTGCTGGAGAAATTTGGTGCAGGAAACGATCCAGTGGTGTTAAAATTTAAGACCTTAGCTGCAGACATTGGCAGATACCAAATGTCACAGCGTGGTGATATCAACCTGATTCTCTTCTTTTGAAAACATTTTGATTTGTTTTGTTTTAACCCATTTATTGTCTTCCGAGACAGAGTGCTCGAGGTGGGGAGATATGGGAGTTACATCCAAAAGTAATTACAAGCACTTCATCTCTACTATAAAACCACAAAGCCTGGACATAATTTGTTTCTGAAATTGGAAGTGATAAGAAAAATTAATATGAGTTGCTATTCAAGCACTCGAGAAAGAAAAATTTACTTGTAATTTAAGGGGATAATCAAATTATATTTTAAAATAAAAGAAGTCCAGTCTAAATGGTTCCTATTGAATGTTGTGTATCAAGGAAGAATTCTTTTCGGGAGGGAAGAAAATTTTACATTGACAAGTCCTGTCAGTCCAACAATACTGCTCTCAAGTTGGGATAATAGGTAATATAATGGGTTATGTAAAATTGGATGAGAGGAAGTGATTGAGAATTAAAGTAAAGAAACAGAGAAATTACACCAAATGGGAATTTCTCTAAAGTCATGGAATTGGGCATGATTTACCAAAAAAAATCAATCTGGCATAAATATACAATCTAGTGAAAGTCAGGAAAGTGTAGTTGAGAATAGTAAATTGATAGCTTTCTCGTGGAGATATTTGTGTCCTTGCCTATAATGAACAATGAGAAAGCTACATTCAATAGCCTGGCCACTACCCTGACATTGGGACCATGCAGGGGGAGATAAGCACTCTAGACACCCCTGATCTTTTTGATAAGATAACCTGAAAACCTAAGAATGGCTACAGTGGACATAAAAGATACAAATGTATGTTGCCATCATCTGAAACGGAGACCAGGATGAAGAACATGATTACAAAGGCCTATGGCCTGGTGAGCTAGTGGAACCACTCTTTAAACAAACCAGTTGCTTTTACAGGACTGAATCCTACAGGACATATGATGTGTGCCATGGAAAACACGTTCGGAAATACCATGAGGAAAAAGAGACTGGCCAGCAGAAAGTTAATATCCAAGAACACTACCTATGATATGTTGCTAGTATGCGGAAATACATGAAGAAGATACACCTGAAGAATGAGTCTCAGACAGGCTCAGTTACTTAACAACAGCACAACATGAAATGGTTAATGTGGTCCAGGCGAGTGAGAAATCCTTTTAAACAAGGCACTGACACATGGTCCATAGAGAAACCGACTAATTAATGAAACAGTCAGGAAACACTGGTACCAATCAGAAGGACTGAAATTAAAGTAAAGAGCGACATAGTAATTTGGATTTCCAAAATTCAGGGTTAGGTTCTCATCAGTTAACAATGAAATTGAAAGAAACAATACTTAGAAGATATCCACACGATGGATACAAAATTACAAAATTATGAGGGGCCCAGATAAAGTAGACAGGAAGTACCTGTTTCCCCTAGCAGAGGGTTCAAGAACTAGAGGACATAGATTTAAGCTGATTGGCTGGAACAAAATTAGAGGGATGTGTTACTAGACATGCTATTACTGTGTGTCCACATAGTGTTGGACACAGCCCAGAAGCACAGTGTGGGTTTAACAATACCGGTACCAATCAGGATATTAACTGTACCATGGAGGCCCTAAGGGCGGATCTAATACCCACTTAAGTGGTATATGCCGGAGAGGGCGAATACTGTGTTACAACTAATTTGAAAACATTTAAATATGCCAATCTAACTTGTGATATTTTAAGTCCAGAGTTCTGCTCCATTCCTGAAGTCTCGGTTCGGATTGGACCCGAGGAACTGGTAGAGATACATCGGCATAACCTCATCACCTTACAAGTTTCTGAGGATGTCAAAAAGGACTTAAAAGGATATCAGGACACATTTGGGTATCTGACACTCCTGTTGCCTAAATACTTGAAAGCATTGCGAATGGAGATACGTCTATCCCAGAAGGTTTATTATAACCTACAACAGAACAATAAAAACATTAAGCATGACATTGACCAAATTAAAGTCACCACTTGGTGGGATGACCTCTGGAATTTGGGACTGAATATACAGATCCATCCTTGGATTAGATTAATTTCATATGTATTAGTCGTAGTGCGGTTTGTAGTAATGTGCTTCTTGATTTTCATTGCATGTAATAAATGTAAGCAGAGGATGAATGGTTTGGCAAAGATAGTAAAACAGAGCCTGGGTGAGAATGTCCCCATTGTCTCTGTGGTTTCAACTAAGAAAACATCTTAATGGTACCGGGAGTAGCACCCGCTGGGGTAAGGTGCATGTAAAAGGGGAGACAATCATAGTTTGATAGGATTATCAGATGCTCTGCCTCTCTTCCACCCGGACTGGTGGCCAACACGAAGGGAACCTGGTTAAGATGAGGTACAGCATCTTGCATATGTAAAATTCAGGGGATGCCTAGGTGCTTGCAAGAGGGCAACACTGAGCAGGGCATACCTATGGGCAACCATGGGTGACGGATAAAGGTTGGCTATCTTGGGCTTAGCCAAGGGGATATTGTAGGGATAAAATTTGGATTAAGGGATATAAAGGGGAGGGCCCCAATTCACAGGTATAAAATGGTCTGAAAGGTACCATTCAGTCTAGTTAGGCTGGAAACAAAATATAAAGCACCATGGGATATTTGACTATGTTAGCCCTTTTCAAACTAACATGGATAGGTTTAATTGACCAAGGACATTCCCAGCTTACTTGAGAAATGTTTAGAAGGAGTTTGTTCCTGAGAAGAGATAAGAGTACAAAGGCGTATTGATGGAACATGGCTGAGTTCTATTGGGACTTCTCTAGTTCAAGGATTAGTCATATTCGTTGTTATAATTCTTATAGTTTATTGCTTACTTAAATGTTGCTGTGCTATGATGTCCAATCTGGGTACACATATAGCGCCCACAAATTTGATGGTGCAAGTAGGGGTGACACAGGATGAGGAGGAGTTTGAACGTCTGGGTGGAATAATGCTCTATTAGAATATTGTCCATATATATATATAGGACAAAAGGAGGGAATGTGGAAAACCATAAAGACCACATTAATGTAGAAATACATGAACAGTTACTTGACCATAAAAAAATAAAGCATGATGGGTATTTGACCAATGTTAACTCCTTGACTCCCATACATAGGGTAGTTACAATTTCACACACACACACACAGAGAAAGACACAATTGTCCTTGGTACGTTGATAATTAAGTTGGCTGTCCAGGTGCTTGGTACTGTCTGGCTCCCCCCCTCCCCCCGTGCAGATAAGGATATTGCTGGCTATAAAATATAATGAGAATACAGTTTCTTGAGAGGCCATGTGGCCTTGATTCTGACTTCAGCCCTACTGATCAACCAGCTTCGGAATTTTAGGGAGGTAGCGCTCTCAGGCCTATGAGGCCTACGTGCCAAAACAGGAATGAGCTATGGATGTCCAGAGGAGGCAGGCTCACTACTTGATTGACTAACCACTTGAACTAATAAAGAATGTACATGTACGCCCATATTCTATGATAGACAGACATTACTAATTAAACTGTATAAATGTGAACTGTTTAGTTTGTTCAGAGAAGAGGTTGTTCTGAACATTGTTTAGAGCAGATCTTCCTTGAGCTCAAGTTTCTTTTAATTAAAATTCTTACTTGTCTGAAAATAAGTGTTTGGAGTTAATGCATTGTATATAAGAGGTAATTAAGTTTTCGACACCTGCTCCGCCATTCAATTAGATAATTGGCTGACCTCTACCCCAAATCTATGTACCCTCCTTAGCTCCATTTCTCTTCATACCCTTAACTAACAAAAATCTATCAATCTCAATCTTGAAAGCTCCAACTGTCCCAGTATCCGCAGCCTTTTGGGGAAAGCATTCCAGATTTCTACTACCCTTTGTGTGAAAATGTGCTTCCTGATTTCCCTCCTAATGGCCTAGCTCTAATGTTAAGATTATGACCCTCGTTCTTGATTCCCCCATCAGAGGAAATAGTTCTCTGTGCCTACCCTATCAAATCCCTTTAACATTTGAAACACCTCAATCAGATCTCCCCTCAATCTTCTGTACTCATGGGAATACAAGCTGAGTTTATGCAACCTGTCCTCATGATTTAACCCTCTAAGCCCCGGCATCATTCTGGTAAATCTGCGCTGCACCCACTCCAAGGCCAATATATCCCTCCTGAGGTGCGCAGCCCAAATTTAAACTCAGGTGGGATCTGACCAAGGTTCTGTACAAACTGAAGCATAACTTCCTCCCCTTTGTAACCCAGCCCCCTTCAGATAAAGGTAGCAAGCCTGATTTTTGGACTGCACCTGCGCTGTCTCAGGTCAGTCACTGGGAGGTGCTTCACCTGCCCTGGAATTTTTTTCCCTCTGCTTGACATCTCCCTGGGTAGTACAACTGAGAGCAGTCATTTGCTGCAATGGAGCCAATGGATTCCCTGCGAACCTACTGTTGCATAGTGCAATATTTTAGTAAATTCTGTAAAATACTCCTGAGCACCATATTATTATATTTATTTTCTTCTGATGCTGGGACATACACAGTTAGAGATGTTACAATTTCTCAACTAACTCTCCACCATGGGTAACTGGATGGTGTTTAGGAGCAAAAACCCCAATTGATTTTTTTCCCTCTCCCAAAACCAGTAGGGAGCCCAAATGTAGGGCTCTTCCTGCTGCCCCAGCTGAGATAAGCAACTCAGCACAGACAAGGGATCGAACTTGGCTCACCTGGCCAACCTCCCATCTTCCACCCTCCGTAAACTTGAACTCATGCAAAAATCTGCTGCCAATATCCTAACTCGCACCAAGTCCCATTCACCCATCACTCCGCTGACCTATATTGGCTCCCGGTCTAGCAAAGGCTCAAATTTAAAATTCTCATCCTTGTGTTCAAATCCCTCCATGGCCTCTCCCCTCCCTATCTCTGTAACCACCTCCAGTCCTACAACCCTCCAAGATCTTTGCACTCCTCCAATTCTGGCCTCTTGCATATCCCCGATTTCCTTCGCCCCACCATTGGCGGCCGTGCCTTCAGCTGCCTAGGTCCTAAGCTCTGGAATTCCCTCCTTGAACCTCTCTGCCTCTCTCGGCCTCTCTCTCCTCTTTGACCATACATTTGGTCATATGTCCTAATACCTCCTCATGTGGATCAGTGTCAAATTTTGTCTGATAACATTCCTGTGATGCGCATTGGGATGTTATATAAATGTGTTGTTGTTGTTGTTGTTGTTGTTGTTGTTGTTGTGTTTTTCCTGCGACAGTAAAAACAACAACAACAAACCTGGGGGGCCCTGGGGCTTATATTTTCCTGACAATGAATTGGTACCTTTTCGCAAACTTCTATTATCCAAGGGAAGTTACAATCAGAGGTGTTAGCTTCATGGGAGATGGATGGGGAAGAACTGAAGGTCCATCTGCCCATCGATGAGACTGATTACAAAGCAACATTGGCACAGCCCCTTGGAGCAACGCAATTTGGATCAGACAAATATCACACAGAGAAGAGAGAAAGGGACAGTTTAAAATTAGCACACGTGAAGAATAAATAAATACAATAAAATTGCTTTAAAATGAACTCGGATGGCAGGGGGAGCAGAATGTGGATTATACAAGAGTTAATATTTGTAATTGTTGAAGCTAATGGATTAATCCTTTGAACAATTACGAGGCAAAGTTCCACTTGACATTTTAGCCAAAACTATTTGTATTTTTGATGCAAGAGTTTTCTCTCTGCTCCTGTGGGCCTCTAATCATTATCCCAAAGGAACACTCCAGGCCAGTGCTGTCCCTGGGTCTATTATCAAAAGATTGTTTTGAAAAACAATCTTTCCTGTGAAATGCTTGCAAGAGAAAGAAAGATGTCTTAAAGGACTAGACGACCTTGCTTTTATTTGTGGATTGGCTACAAGGTCAGCTATTGTCCCATCTAGTTATTTGATTGTGTCCAATGAAGCAATTATGCAGTAAAACCCTCCTGGTAAATGGTGGGCTGTCAGGAGCCATGGGGGGATCACCTGCATCTTCAACTAACATGTGGGTTAGTGAGCCGGCTCGGCACAGGAATAGAGAACTGAGCTTAGCTTCCAGTCCCGTTTAAAGGGGAATTCTGTCTTAGGAACATAGGACCATTAGGAACAGGAGAAGGCCATTCAGCCCCTCGGGCCTGCTCTGCCATTCAATTGGATCATGGCAGATCTGTATCTTAACTCCATCTACCTGCCTTGGTTCCGTAACCCTTAATACCCTTACCTAACAAAAATCTATCAATCTCAGTTTTGACATTTTCAATTGACCCCCAGCCTCAACAGCTTTTTGGGGGAGAGAGTTCCAGATTTCCACTACCCTTTCTGTGAAGAAGTGCTTCCTGACATCACCCCTGAAAGGCGAAGCTCTAATTTTAAAGTTATGCCCTTGTTCTGGACTCCCCCCACCACCACCCCCAACCAGAAGAAATAGTTTCTCTCTCGCTGCCCTTGTTACCATTACCTAACAGAAATCTATCGATCTCAGTCTTGAAATTGTGCCAGCATCCTCTGCCTTTTGGGGGAGAGAGTTCCAAATTTCTGCTGCCAAAATTCTCACACAAATTGTAACTGTCCTGAAGCAAGGTATCAGCATTAAATCCTTCCAGTGCCCCAGTTGCCATGTTTTATTATTTGAATCTACTGCTGACAGCCTGGGAGCAGATATTTGCTGGTTCATTACCCTCCTGTGACTTCATAATGTTCTGCTCCAGTGACCTCATGAGTGCACTGTGGGTACAGATTGACACACTGAATCATGAACTCTGTGTCACATGATGAGACATTGTAAATGCAGTACTGAAGGAAAAGAAAGAAGGAACTTGCATTTATATAGCGCCTTTCACGACCTCAGGACATCCCAAAGTGCTTTACAGCTAATGAAGTATTTTTTGAAGTGTAGGTCTCTGTTGTAATGTAGGCAATGTGGCAACCAATTTATGCACAGCAAGGTCCCACAAACAGCAATGTGATAATGAGCAGATAATCTGTTTTAGTGATGTTGGTTGAGAGATAAATATTGGCTAGGACATCAGGGAGAACTCCCTTGCTTTTTATGGGATCTTTGACGTTCAACTGAGAGGGTTGAAAGTCTCATCTGAAAGACGGCACCTCTGACCGTACAGCACTCCCTCAGTACTGGACCTGAGCGTCAGCCTGGATGTTGTGCTCAAGTCTCTGGAGTGGGACTACGAACCCGCAACCTTCTGTCTCAGAGGCGAGAATGCTACAAATGAACCATGGCTGGTGCCGCCTCAGGAGATGGCAGCCTTCCAATATCTCACCCAAGTGGTCATTCTTCATTTGTGATCCTAGACTCTGATTGTTGGCAAGCTAGTCAACTATGGCAAGAAGGCCATTCAACTGCTTCATTTAGTCCATTCATTTGGCACTCTCCTTTCATTTGCTTCTTGTCTGATAGTCTACTTAATGGTGCAAGGGGAAGAAATACTCGTTCATTATTATACTTCTTTAACAGTAAAAAGATTCTGGGGGGAGTTATTAGTCAATGTACTTAGCTATCGAGAGCATCTTATTTAGCAGGTAATGTGAATGATATTACCCGCCTGAAAACACATGGAATAAAGCTTCCCTCACAGCATTAACTGGCCCATTAGAGAAAACGCAAGCACATCAGAAAAGAAGGAAGCAAAGGAACAAATGGCAAATTACCTGTAATTGGGACAAATGGATAAAGACAAAAAGCGGCGGCAGTATTTATAGCTCTGAGCAGGCCAGGGTACTCTAAAAATTAGCTTCATTTCTGACATAATTTGAAAAGTCATACATGTTGAATTATTTTTAATTGCATAAACCAAGGTGAGGGTTCAAGGATCAGAGTGCAGAACATCGCCAAAGTACAAAAAGAGTTGAAGAGAAGACAAGGTAAATCAACTGATGAACTCGGCTGCCACTTAGTGACCAGGTGACACCAAACTTGCGTTTTGAAACCCTGCAGTCTGTAAAAGGAAGGAAGTACTGAAGAAGGTAAGAAGTTCCACAGTTTGAAAATCCTAGGCGAGAATATGTCGGAGATGATCCTTGATTTCAAGCCAATGAGGATGCAGGGAGGAGGAGGACCGGTAGAGCAACATATTTGGATCTTAGGAAGAACGAGAGGAAAGTTTAGAGGAACAGTAGATTAAAGCACCAGCAACAACAACTTGCATTTCTAGAGCGCCTTTAACGTAGTTAAACGTCCCAAGATGCTTCACAGGAACGTTATCAAACAAAATTTGACACCAAGCCACATAAGGAGATATTAGGACAGGTAACCAAAAGCTTGGTCAAAGAGGTAGGTTTTAAGGAGTGTCTTAAAGGTGGAGAGAGAGGTAGAGAGGCCACTGACAAGGGTAAAGAATTATCAGTGCACCAATCACCAGGAATAATGCTCATTTTGGCACAATGACTCTGGATGTTTGGAAATTGAACCTATTTCAGAATAAAAATAGTTGCTCAATAAATATAGTGCTTGGGAGGGGATGGGATAGATAGATGGACTTTATTACAAGAGGATTTGAGTACTGGAGTAAAGATGTCTTAATGCAATTATACAGGGCCTTGGTGAGATCGCACCTGGAGTATTGTGCACAATTTTGGTCTCCTTACCTAAGAAAGGATGTACTTGTGATAGAGGGAATGCAACGAAGGTTTATCAGACTGATTCCTGGGATGGCGGGATTGTCGTATGAGGAGACGTTGAGTAGAGTAGCCCTGTATCCTCTAGAGTTTAGAAGAGTGAGAGGTGATCTCATTGAAACATACAAAATTCTTATAGGGCTCAACAGGGTAAACGCAGGGAGGATGTTTCCCCTGGCTGGGGAATCTAGAACCAGGGGTCACAGTCTCAGAATAAGGGGTAGGCCATTTAGGACTGAGATGAGGAGAAATTTCTTCACTCAGAGGGTGGTGAATCTTTAGAATTCTCTACCCCAGAGGGCTGTGGAGGCTCAGTCATTGAGTACATTCAAAACAGAGATCAATAGATTTCTAGATATTAAAGGCATCAAGGTGATATGGGGATAGTGCAGGAAAATGGTGTTGAGGTAGAAGATCAGCCATGATTTTGTTGAATGGTGGAGCAGGCTCGAGGGGCTGGATGGCCTACTCCTGCTCCTATTTCTTATGTTCTTATGTTCTTGTGTAAAAGGAGAATCGGAGGGAAAAACCAGCAGCCCCTCTGTGTTTTAACTAAGGGGCACAGTCTGAGGATAAGGCGTCAACCATTTAGGACTGAGCTGAGAAATTTCTTCACTCAGAGGGTTGTGCATCTTTGGAATTTTCTACCTCAGAGGGCTGTGGATGCTCAGTTATTAAGTATATTCAAGGCTGAGACCGATAGATTATTGGACACGAAGTGAATCAAGGGATATGGGAAAGTGGAGTTGAGGTAGAAGATCAGCCATGATTTTATTGAATGGCAGAGCAGGCTCGAGGGGCTGTATGGCCTACCTCAGTTCCTATTTCTTATGTTCTTAATGACAATCATGTCAAATAAATCAGCTCCCCTTTTATATGCACATTTGAATTCAAGAATCCTTTTGTTCATCTCAGTAGTCATGGTACTAATCTACTGGTATCACCCTGCACGATTAAGCAGAGGTGCTTGCGGTAAAATGTGAGTGGATCTCGAGAATCGGGATTAACATTAATACTTCGCTTGTGTTATTCAGTTGACATTTGATTCAGTCCTGATTTTAACTCGGGCCGGCAGATGGAGGGCAGAGGATGAGGCAGGCGACGAACCGTCTCCACCTCGGCAGGGTTGGAGCCGGGAGATTTTAACTCCCAGGCCTCGTTGGCATAGGCCCCGCCCTGTCAGCCACCCACCTGAAACTGGCCAGCGGGCAGGAGCGGAATGTTGGGCAACCTGAGGCTGGTGCCCGCGATCAATGGAATGGTCCATGGCACTCAGGCAAGTCGCTGGGAGGGGGGTTAGGGAGGGTCTTGTCGTCATAGAGCGGGGATGGGGGGCAATGCCTGGGGCAGGGGAGACCTAAACTTTCCTAACACTCCTGCTCCTACTAACTCCACAAGGAAAGTAAAAATAAAAGGATAAACACTTAGTTTTTTTTGGGCCTCTTCTAGCCCCGACTCCTCTTCCCGCTAGGTTGGGCCTGGCGAGAAAATAGCAGTCGGACTCCGATGAAGTCATCGGAACCCAATTTGCATATTTAAAGAAGGACCCTGCTGGTTTTCGGGTGGTGTCCCTCTCGCCTGCTCAGAAGAGTTGGTTAAAATCGGAGCCCCTGGGAAGAAAGCGGGACCTCAGGCCTGCCTGCCCTCCCGATTTTTGCCGTTTGGGCAGGGTTGAAGTATCCCCTTTTGATATTAATTTTTGAAATAGTGAATGCTTATGGCATCGTGGGCAGACTACTGCCCTGAAATAATTACTCAGTTGGCTCCCTATTTATTGAAATCTGTTAATTTATTAAAAGTCTTGCATCGAGTGGGCATTTCCTGTTCCTCACACTTACTTCCTGTGTCACGATTTTCTCAAGCCAGGTTATAATACATGCTTATTACTTTTAACTGTAAGGCACACATTTCAAAAAAATTCAGTCATGGGAACATAGGAACAGGAGTAGGCTATTCAGCCCCTCGAGCCTGTTTCGTCATTCAATGAGATCATGGCTGACCTGTATCCTAACTCCATTTACCCGCCTTGGCTCCATAACCCTTAATACACTTGGCTAGCAAAAATCTATTGATATCAGATTTAAAAGGATTAATTGAGCTAGCATCTATTGCTTTTTGTAGGAGAGAGTTCCACACTCCTACCATCCTTTGGGTGAAGAAGAATTTCCTAACTTCTTTCCTGAATGGCCTGGTTCTGATCTTAAGTTTATGTCCCCTTGTCCTAGACTTCCCCACCTGCGGAAAAAGTTTCTCTCTCTCTACCCTGTCAATTTCTTTCAAAATCCTAAAAACCTCAATCAAATCACACCTTAACCTTCCATATTCCAGGGAATTCCAGTCTCGGGCTTTCCCTCATCTAGGACGTTTTCTTTTTGCCAAACTCATTTGGAATCATCCTCCTGGGAAAGTCTGCGGTAGTCTCCCTTCTTGATCTGCTCAAACTCACCTCCCTCTCCACAGGCCGATGGACTGACCAGCTGAATTATCCCATCTTCTCAATCGGGAGTGATGGCGAAGGATAGGGGGGAGGAGAGAAAGCAGAGAGAAAAAAAACAACTAGAGGGTTGCATAGACTAGGCTTGTATTCCCTTGAGTATGGAAGATTAAGGGGCTGATCTAAAGGAGGTGTTTAAGACGATCAAAGGATTTGATTAGTTTGATAGAGAGAAACTATTTCCTCTGGTGGGAGAGTCGAGAACAAAGAGGGCATAACCTTAAAATTAGAGCTAGGCTGTTCAGAGGTGGTCAATTGAAAATTTTAGAACTGAGATTGATAGATTTTTGTTAGGCAAGGGGTATTAAGGGAATACAGAACCAAGGCAGGTAGATGGAGTTAAGATACAGACCAGCCATGATCTAATTGAATGGTGGAACAGGCTCGAGCGACTGAATGGCCTCCTCCTGTTCCTGTGTTCCTATAAGGGCTGGTAGAAAATTGGAGGGCAACTGAACTGTCATGGATGACAAAGGCACCTCTTCACCCTTACAATCAGGGGGTAAAATTGCGAGGCATTTGTGAGAGAGCTGATGACCAAAAGAGAGGGGAGACAGTAATACAGAAAGAAAATGGCGTGAAAGGAAACACATTTCTCAGGTGACTGAATGAACATTAATCACCCCTTACTCTTATAATAAGCTTCCATGAAATAGAGTGCTTGCCTTGTTTAAAAAGCAACAGCTGGAAGAAAGTATTGGAGCTGACAGACAAAGAGAACGGGGAATTCAATAAATGCGGCTGACATCTGCAGTAAGTGGATTGGGGCTGGTCTGGTGTTCCGGAAAGGAATGAGCTGCCAAGATTTCAGCACTTTTATTAGGAAGGAATAATGATAGCTAATCTCGCCCAAAGCGCACATAATTTGACAAGTCCCACTGTATGCAACAGAATCATTTTCTGACCAACTGAACTCGTGGACTCCAGCACTGAGGGACCACACACGACTTTATAAGATCAGACAATGCAGCAAACTATGTTTTCCGCATAGCTGCTTCGCTGTGCATCTGCAGGCATCAGCGTAAATTGCTGGAGACAGGCCATGAAGTCCATGCCCAGAGTCAGGCTGGACCAATTCAAGTTGGGTGGGTACTGGTATAAACAATGATGGAGATGGAGGTTGTCACTTACATTATTACAGCTGGCTTTGCTCGAAACAAAAATTAAATATGAATCAAGAATTCGCAGTGCAGTATCCCCTCTGAGAATTTGTTATGGCCTTTCGTTTGGCATGGCCAGTGGGCTTTTCAATTAAACATATGAGGGGGCGCAGAGATTGCTCACGGAAGAATGTATTTTCTCATCACTGAGTGCAAATTAAACACTTTGCATTTTATTGCTCATCAGTAGGAACAATTGGAGGCATTAAAGGATTCAAGCTATTACCATGCGAGTAATATTCTTGCAGTCAAAAAGAACTAGATTCTATTTAAACTGTCCACTTTCTTATAATGAGTGACATGGATAGTTGGGACATTGTTTAAACTATATAAGAGTAGGAATAGACTGGATGTTGGGAAGTTCTTCTTTTCCCAGACAGTAGTGAGTCTCTGGAGTGCATTGCAGGCTGGTGTGGTGGGTGCTGATTCTCTGTCTTCAAGAGGGAGCTGGACTGGTTCTTCATTAGGACAGAGATCACATCATATAGAAGGCAAATGTCTTAATAGAAAGGACATGGTCCATGTGATCTCCTGGACTGATTGCTACCGCTTGAGGGGGTCGGAGAAGAATGTTCCTGAGTATTTTTTCCATTATTTTTCTTTTTGCCTCTCCCAGGAGATTACATGGCTGTAGTAGGGGGGAGGGAGGAAGTCTTTAGTCATGATGGTCTGGCCATCATGGTGTGAGGCAGGCTTGATGGACTAGTTGGTCTTTTCCTGCTCATCAATTTCATATGTTCATATTAATTGGAAGTACTGTGTTAATTATAACATGGTTACAAATAACCAATCCAAACCACCCTTCCAAAATTAATTTGCAGAAATGTACCTAGGAGATCCTAATGACATTATATCCAAAACTCATTTATATTCCGGATTCAGAAAGAAGCAAGCTACTGGAGGAGTTTCTTGAGCAATTGTAGACCAGGACAAGGAATCAATCCCTATTGCTGATGATGAGTTCATTGGGATCTCCACCAGCAAGGGCAAATAAGACTTTGATCAAATGTCTAGTCCAAAGGATTGTGTCTCCAATAGTACAGTGTCCCCTTTATACTGAATTCTGTACATCCAAGCTCTTCCCCCTAAAGTTGGGACGAAAATGGATTACATTTGTCCATAATCAAAGAAACTGAGGAGATAGCAGAGGCACTAGTATCCATAAATACAAATTCAATAGAAAAATGAATACTGCCAGAGGACTGGCGAACAGCAAATGTAATTCCCCATCTTCAAAAAGGAGATAGAAACAATCCAAGAAAATGTTTTGACACGAGTGGTCAAGGTGAGTGAGGTCAACTGTAAAGTGGCATCTCCTACCAACTGCACCACTAGCACATCCACTGCTCCACTCACTACACCCCCCCATCACCCACATACCAACAAACTCTTTCAATCAGTACTCAACTCTTCTAATCAGATGCTTCCTCTCACCCTCACACATTACCAGACTTGCAAGCAGCACATCCACAATTCACAGGTCACATAAACTGGTAGCTATTCAACCATGATGGGGACATCACCCAGACATCTTGCAGTACGCTCACCGACACACGTCCCGCTTTCTTGCAGGAGAAGGTGGTGTATAACAGGAGGCAGCAAGTGGCGGTGACATTTAGCCCCTCGAGCCTGTTCCGTCATTCAATGAGCTCATGGTTGATGTGACCTAACTCCATATACCCGCCTTAGCCCCATATCCCTTAATACCTTTGGTTCACAGAAATCTATCAATCACAGATTTAAAATTAACAATTGAGCTAGCATCAACTGCAGTTTGCAGAAGAGTGTTCCAAACTTCTCCCACCCTTTGCGTGTAGAAGCATTTCTTAACTTCACTCCTGCAAGTCCTGGCTCTAAATGTTAGGTTATGTCCCCTAGTCCTAGTATTCAAGTATAGGAGAGCTCCAAAAACAGGTACAAATGCATCAGCAGCCAGAAGCAATAATCCAGCAACTAACCTGTAATTCCTGCATTGTCCCTTTAAATAGCGCTGGTGGGGCCATCTAAGACATGTTCAGCTGGTCGTGGTCACGACACTGCGTTGGCTGGAGCACTGAGTGTCAAAATGGCATCTTTCCCTTTAAATCAGTGTTCCACACTGATCTAATCCATATTCTCCCTACTTTACATGCAGCCAGCGTTTGTTACCTGCGTCTGCGCGAATCCCTTTACCAAGTTGGCGTCCGGCGCACGTCACGCTAGAAGCATGCGCGTGCATTCTGGAGGCCGTTTTGGGACCTCAGGTGATACCGTAGCATCTGAAAAACGGGCGCTACACAGCCAGATTTCTAGCCCATGGTGTTGAGATTTGCAGATGATATGAAATTGGGGGGGTATGGCTAACAATGTAGGGGACTGCACTAAAAGATAGGAAGACATAAACAGGCTTACAGAGTAGGCAATGAAATTCAATATGATGAAGTGTGAGGTCGTACATTGTGAGGCTACTTATTTCTTGGAAGGTAAGATACTAAATGGGGCAGAGGAGCAAAGAGATGGGAATACAGATACATAAATTGTTAAAAGTAACAACACAAGTTGATAAGGTCAGAAAGAGTGCAAACAGAGTACTGGGGTTCATTTCTAGAAAAATAGAATATAAAAGCAGGGAGGTGATGTCAACTTTATGTAGAACCTTGGTTAGGTCACATTTGGAGTACTGTGTGCAGTTCTGGTCTCCATACTACAAAAAGGGTATTGAACCACTGCAGAAAATGCAGAAAAGATTTATAAGGATTTTACCAGAATTGAGTGGATGCAAATATCAGAAAGATTGAGCAGGCTGGGGTGATATTCTCTGAAAAAGGGAAGACTAAAAGGTGACCTGATAGAGGTCTTCAAAATAATGACGGGGCTTGATAGGGTGGATGTGGAAAAAATTGTTTCCACTTGTGGGTGAGCCCAGAACGAGGGGACATAAATAAAAGATAGTCATTAACTGATCAAATAAAGAATTTAGGAGGACTTTTTTTACACAGAGAGAGGTGAGAATGTGGAACTCGCTGCCACATGGAGCGATTCAAGCAGATTGCATAGATATATTTAAGGGGAGGCTTGATGCATACGTGAGGGAGAAACGCATTGAGGAAATGGGAGGCAGGGTGGGAAGTGATAATTACAACGGGAGGAGGCTCGTATGGAATGTAAACACCGGCATAGACCAGTTGGGCCAAATGGCCTGTCCCTGCGTAATTCAAAACAGCAACTAAAGCCTAAATTCTAGCCGTGAGTAAGCTGAAAGGTGTTTAGTCAAAGGCCATTTCAGTTTCCCTCCAGTTAAGTGACATGGCTGACTCCAACGACTCTGCACAGCAGTGACGACAGTTCCAATTTGTTTTCATATTTAAATTCCTTAAATCCAAAACATATAATTAAAATCCTGTTGTTTGATTTTGTTTTTAAGCATTTGTGATTCAATCTCTTCTTACTTCTGATGTAAAATTGTGGGTCCCACTTGAGCACATTATCCAGGCAGACAACTCAACACAATACTGAAAGAAAAAGAAAGAACTTGCATTTATCTAGCACCTTTCATGACTTTAGGAAACCCAAAAGCACTTTACAGCCAATGAAGTACGGTCACTGTTACAACGTAAGAAACACAGCAGCCAATTTACACACAAGCTCCCACAAACAGCAAATGAGATAAATGACCAGATAATTTATCTTAGTTAAGGGATAAATGTTGACCTAGACACCAGGCAGAACTAGTGCCATACAATCTTTTATGTCCACCTGAGAGGGCAGATAAGGCCTCAGTTTAACATCTCATTTGAAAGGCAGCACCTCCGACAGTGCAGTACTCTCTCAGTACTGCACTGATAGTCTCTGGAGTGGGGCTTGAACCTACAACTTTTGGGATTCAGAGGTAAGAGTGCTACCCACTGAACCATAGCTGACACTACTGAGGGTGTGTTGCCTCATTGGGAGCTTTTGTAAGAACAATTATAGACAGTAAATTCATGAACTATGTAAGGAGGATTGGTCAAAAGGTCGTTAACCCCTTTCTTTCAAGGCCACACCAGAATGGAGATTTACCTTCTGTGTTTAAGGTTTATTCAGTGCCCAAAGCGCAGCTCATTTGAACTACCTTGTTTCAAAATATACTAACAATTACCCAAACCAAACGAATCACAGCAGGAACGCTGCACACCACTGAGCAAATTAGCTATGTCTCTCTCTCTTGCCAGACATCAAAAATGAAGTCAGATACAGATATACATGAACTAACATCAATTTATTAACACGTCTATGATAACACGTTTAATGCCACCATAAAATTAAGCATTAAGGAATGCATGAAATACTTGAGTAATTATTATTAACTGTCAAGAGTTCAATGTTTATAGGCTGATGCATAGTTTAAAAATATCAGAATAACTCAGCGTCAGCCAGACTCTACTTGATACCGTTACACTCGTATTACAGCTTGATTTTCTCTTGCATCGCAAGGTGTAAAATGGGCTGCCGATTCATTAGCAGCTGGTTTTTAGCCCAGAGACAAAGGTGAAAATTCCACCCCCCTACATTTCAGTATTGTGGCTTCAGCACATTCCGACTTTTTTGAAATGTCTCTCCCACTCCCGCAGAGAAGTTAGAATGTGGAACTCGCTACCACGTGGAGTAGATTAGGCGAATAGCATAGATGCCTTTAAGGGGAAGTTCGATAAGAACATGAGGGAGAAAAAAATAGAAGGTTATGCTGATAGAGTTAGATGAAGTAGGGTGGGAGGAGGCGCGTGTGGAGCATAAACACTAGCATGGAGTTGTTGGGCCGAATGGCCTGTTTCTGTGCTGGAAGTTTTATGTAATATTCACGAGGTTTGAGTGTCTGAAAAGGTGAATAAAAGCATGGTAGGAAAATCCAAATTATTCCTAAAGTCCAAGGGGTGGATCTTGACTTTGTGCGATGGTGTAAAACGGGTGATAACGAGTAGACCACCTGTTTTCTATTCCCTTGACTTCAATGGAAATAAAAATGGGGAGAGATGTAAAATGGGCTGCTCGATTCGCCATCACCCACTTTACACTATCGCACAAAGTCAAGATCTACCCCCCAAGGTTCTGGGCTGCTGTCTTTTTTTCCAGGGTGACTGGAAAAATTAGATTGCAGCCAAATACTGTCTCAGACTTTGAGCCTCAGAGGAATAATGTGGAGAACCGCGGGAGATGACAAGTGAGATTTGCGAAAAGAGTTCGAATTTTTCTTTTGATTAATTGATCACCATTTTACCAGTGGTTGAATTTACTGGAAAAAATACTGTAGCTGCTGTGTCTCAAATGCAAAACAAATCAAGAACGTTAGTGAGGTACATAATAGAATTCCTCATGCATTATAAGTCATTATTGATCATCATTGTGCACAAAAGTTCATGAACCATGTGTGTGATAAATGTTTTATAAGAACCAGATGTAGAGAGAACTCAGACGCCATAGGGCACTCCATCCTCACTATAATGTCAACAATTGTAAGATAAGCACTCTGCAGGTTATAACATAGAGGTGTCCAAACCAAGAGCCTCATGTGACCTACAAGTCCCGGCTATCAAGACCGTGAAGCTCTGGTGAGTCACTCTAGTGCAGCACTGTAACATCCAAAATCCATGCAGTACATTACTTCAAAAGCTGCCTCAGCTCATTTGCTGCTCATCCATGCTTTTGTTACCTCTAAACTCGACTATTCCAATGCTATCCTGGCCAGCCTCTCACCTTGCACCCTCCATAAACTTGAGCTCTGCTGCCCATATTCTAACTCGCACCAAGTCCCGTTCACCCATCACCCCTGTGCTCGCTGACCGACATCGGCTCCCAGTCCAACAATGCCTCGATATTAAATTTCTCATCCTTGTTTTCAAATTCATCCATGGCCTCGACCCTCCCCATTACTGTAACTTCCTCCAGCCCTACAACCCTCCAAGATCTTTGCGCTCCTCCAATTCTGGCCTCTTGCGCATCCTCGATTTTCATCGCTCCACCATTGGCAGCCATGCCTTTAGCTGCCTAGGCCCTAAGCTTTGGAATTCCCTCCCTAAACCTCACCACCTCATTCCCTCTCTCTGATTCTTTAAGATGCTCCTCAATACCTACCTCTTTGACCCACCTGTCCTAATATTGTCTTAAGTGGCTCGGTATCAAATTTTGTTTGATAACGCTCCTGTGAAGTGTCTTGGGATGTTTTACTTTGTTACAGGTGCTATATAAATGCAAACAGTTGTTGTTGATTGTAAGATAAGCACTTTGCAGGCTACAACGTAGAGGCGTCCAAACGTAGAGCCAAATGTAACCTACAAGTCCTGGCTATCAAGACCATGAAGCCCTGGTCAGTCACCCTACTGCAGCACTGTAGTGTCCTAAATCCATGTAGTGCGTTGTTTCGAAAGACATCACCGCATCAGTTCACCATGAAGAAAATGATGCGTTGCTTTGCTTGCCCTTCTTCCACCCAAAAATAAAAAGGCCTGTCAAACAGCACATTTTTCAACAGGACAATATCCCTTTCACTTCAAATAGCTTCCATTTTGTGAGCTGATGGAGTTCTAAGGATGACCTTAGCTCTGAGTTGGTGGTATCTTCCGACTGTCTCTTGTGAACTGACGCTGTCAGCTATCAGTAAATCCAACTTGTTAGCACTGACTCGACAATCTGTAATGGATATAATGTTGAGAGATAGGTCCTTAGTAGGCAGGTGGCCTGGTATTGACTTGGCCACCCGTGTTTATCAAATACTAGCTCTGTTTTATATTTGACATTACGACTGTAATTGTTGAGGGTCTGCAGGGAGGGGGGAGGGCTACAGGTGGGACCTATAATCCAGCTCCAAGTCGACAATGAATATGTTCAACGACAGATACTTGTTACTCTCTGCTTTTCCCCATCACCCCTTTTTTTTAACTCTCTCCTAGTCTTCCCAGGTCATGCACCTCCTGCAACCCAGAGAAGCCCTACTGCCAGCTCCTGCTAAATTCAGCTCCGGTACTGAGCAGCAGGTTCTGAAGAAAAGCAGCTCAAGTCCCTTTCGATTTGCCCTCCCCTCCTGTAGCGCATCTGATATTGGCACTGTGTGCTTCCTCAGTGCCTTCTGCACCCATGCTTTGAACGTCCATAGTAACTGAAATGATTTTTATAAAATAAAGCAATTGTGCATTGTGAAGTGTGAAATGAGATCATCTCCAGCAGATTACATTTCACAGGAAGAAGAATTTCCAGAGCAGTGGAAAATCCCAGACCTTTCCCTTTATAAAACGGTTGTTAAATTAAAAGGGAAGTCTTGTGGCAAGTACACCACAGACATCTCGCAGTGATAGAAGTGGGTGTTACCAATTTTTTATGGGATGTAAAAGAAAGACAAAACTGACATTTACGGCTTCAGAACGTGCTTCACAGCCAATGAAATACTTTTGAAGTGTAGTCACTGTTGTAATGTAGGAAACACAGCAGCCGAGTTGCTCTGTATTGTTCAGGGGGCGGGTGCCAGGTAAAAGGGAGCCACACTCCCGCTCCTCCCACACCTCAAAGAAAAGAGGACAATATGTAAGGGAGGGTCACTCTAGGTACTTTTGCCCACTTTTGAATTAATAACGGTAGAGGCCTGAGCACAGAACACTTATCAGTCAGGGATGGTACGTGGCACGGGGAGACAAAGGGGGATTTTTCTTTTAAATTAAGAAATAAATTACAATTATTCTGATGAAGCCGTATATTCCAAATATAAAATTATAATCCTCATTGCGACAAGGTAAAATCACAATCTACAAGAGATGTAGCACTACTCCTGTCTGTCCGATTTGCCTCCTGACAACCATCGTCCAAACACGTCTGTGCTGCTTACATTTCAATATAGAAAAGAATTGTGAATCAATAGTGACTTACCTAAACTGAATCCATTTCTTTCAGACCTATGTAAGTATCTTGTATATAATGCACAGGCGTTCAGGAATATATCATGTAGACAAAGTGCTGGGTACTTGCACTGCAAACCACATCCCCCAGAAGGATGGCTGGATTGGTTAATTTATCTTGTTTGATAGGTCAAACAAAACAAGATTACACAACTTCGATGTTGGTTGATTCATTTGGCAGCTTGTCTCTGTGGTAGCCCTCTTGTTTAGAAGATTGTGGATTCAAGGCCCACTCCGTGTCCTAAGAACCTAATCTAGACTGACACTCTCAGCGTAGTGTGGAGGGAATGCTATATTGCTTAGCAGATTATCTGGTCATTATCTCTTTGCTGTTTGTGGGACCTTGCTGTGCGCAAATTGGCTGCCTCATTTCCTTACATGGCAACAGTGACACTTCAAAAGTACTTCATTGGTTCGTAAAGCACTTTGGGACATCCTGAAGTCACGAAAGGTGCTATATAAATGCAAGTTCTTTCTTTTGTCGAAGGTGTCGTCTTTCAGAGAAGACATTAAATGAGGCCCTAGCTGCCTGATCAGGTTGAGGTAAAAGATTCCATGACATTATTCGAATAAGAGCAGGGAGTTCTCCTGGTGTCTAGTCCAACATTCTCTCCTCAACAAACACCACTAAAGTCAGATTAACGGGCCATTCATCTGGTTTACTGTTAGTGGGACCTTGTCATTACATATGACTGCGGACCACAGCTGTGAGCAGTGATAGTTTTTATTTGTAGGGCCGAGTGTCACAGTCAGTCTCAGACACTGACCATGAGAGCAAATAAGACATTCACCATGACTGAATGCCGCACTCTCCCTGTTTGCACATGTGCTACTTTTTGTTCTGTTGTTTTCTCCTTAAAGGACTGTTAAGTCTCAGTCTGAACCGAGACAGATTGCAAATATATGCGAACGGCCCCTGTCAAACCAGGATTGGAAGAACCAAAACTAGGAGCCATAAATATCAGTCGCTAATAAATCCAATAAGGATTTCAGGAGAATCTTCTCACCCAGAGACTGGTGACAATGTGGAACTCGCTACTACATGGAGCGGTTGAGGCGAATAGCGTAGATGCCTAAGGGGAAGCTAGATAAGCACATGAGGGAGAATGAATAGAAGGGGATATGCTGATAGGGTTAGATGGAGAGGGGTGGAAGGAGGCTCGTGTGGAGCATAAACACCGGCACAGAGAAGTTGGGCAGAATGACCTGTTTCTGTAAACTTCTATGTCATTCTCTGTATCCCTCTGGATTTGCCACTTACTTTCAGCTGGCCAGCTGGGAGCTGGTTAAACTTCACCAGCAAAGGGACAGCAGATGAGCAAGGAGATTGCAGCTCCAGCATCTGTATCTGGCACCTTAATAATGTCGAGACAAAGGCCTTCGAAACACTGTGATTTCCCTTCTTTTTGGAGGCCTTTCATTCTGCAAGCAAACCACGTAAAATGCAATTTACTTTGGTCTCTGATTAATTTTAATCTCGGTGAAGCAGATAGAGCCTCTGCTGCTTATGGAGTGGCGTTTGATTGATTAGATAATAAATCTAAAGCAGCAGTTCATCCATTAGCGGTATTTAATGCTCAGACTTTGGGCAGGGATTTAATGCATTCAAACTGAGGAAGAGAAAAGTTACTTTTTAACCATAATGAATTTTGGTTGAGTGAATATATCGAGGCAAAACAATGAAATAGAAACAGAAAAAGTCAGGCAATGCGCAACAGGTCACTCAGCAGCTGAAAGCGATTGAGAGATTAATGCTTTGGGTAGGGGTATCTATCACAGATTTATACATTCATCTGGGAATGCTCTCCTGGCCGGCCTTCCTCCTTGCACCCTCCGTAAACTTGAGCTCTGTTGCACATATCCCAACACGCACCAAGTCCTGTTCACCCATCAACCCAGTGCTCGCTGACCTACATTGGCTCCTGGTCTGGCAACGCCTCGATTTTAAAATTCTCATCCTTGTTTTCAAATCCCTTCATGGCCTCACCCTCTCCCTATCTCTGTAACCTTCTCTAGCCCTACAACCCCCCGAGATCTCTGCGCTCCTCCAATTCTGGCCTCTTGCGCATCCCCGATTTTAATCGCTCCACCATTGGCGGCCGTGCCTTCAGCTGCTTCGGTCCTAAGCTCTGGAATTAACCTCCCTAAACCACTCCGGCTCACTGCACCTCTCTCTTCCTTTGAGGTGCTCCTTAAAACCTACCTCTTTGACCAACCTGTCCTAATATCGCCATATGTGGCTCAGTGTCAAAGTTTGTTTAATAACGCCCCTGTGAAGCGCCTTGGAACGTTTTACTACGTTAAAGGCTCAACATTAATGCGAGTTGTTGTTGCTGTTGTTGCCCAGTAGCTGAAACAGTTAAATACAGATCAGAAGAAATCATAAACAGTATAACACTCTGGTGAGACCGCACCTTGAGTATTGTGTCCAGTTCTGAGACACTGAGCCGACATTCAAGGTGGCACAGAGTAAAGACAAGAGTCATGATGAACGAATGGAGAAACCTGGGCTTTTCAGCATGGAAAGGAGAAGTCTGAGAGGCGATCTTTTAGAGGAATGTCAGAATCTGGTTTAAAACAAGTATGGTCAAGTATCCCGTCTTGCGTACTGTACAGGCAAGAGAGCAATGTAGGTGGGGGCGAGGTCATGAGAAAGTCTGCACCCAGATAAGGGATCTTGTAACCAAGGACCTACCTATTCCTCAGAGGAACAAACAGTTTACAAAACAGAGATGAAGATCGGGGTGGCTAGTAATGCTATCTAAATCAGCTCATCTTGAGTTGTTAGCGTGGCATCAGCACGGCGGGATAATTAACAACTAGGAGATAAGGACAGAGTTGCTTATGGGCAGAACAATGCAGCTGAATAGTGTAAAGAAAGGGCATGCTCATTCCCAAAAGTTAGAGCATTCAAGAGGACAGTCAGAAGTCCATAGTCACAGGCAGCCTACGGAGGTCAGATCTGATCAATCTTGAGTCCGTGGGAACGAGATTGGATTGATTGCTTCCCATTTAAGGTAATCTGAAGATAGTTGTTATAATACTGTTGTGAGTCAATATATTAAAGCTTGTTGTTTAATAACCTCTCCTGCCTGAATCTCGCGGAAGTTATTGTTGAAGAATTAACAACCCTTTTGTTGCAACAGAAATAGGAAAAATCCACTAACAAGGTATATAAGATAGTAAATGGTATGGAAAAGGTATATCCAGAATATCACTTTAGATGTCAGATGTGACTCAGTTGGCAGCATTCTCTCCTCTGAGTCAGAAAGGTTGTGGGTTCAAGTTCCTCTCCAGAGGCTGACACTTCATCGCAGTACTGAGGGAGTGCTGCACTGTCGGAGGTGCCATCTTTCAGATGAGATGTTAAACCGAGACCCTGTCTGCCCTGTGAGGTGGACGTAAAAGATCCCATGACACTATTTCGAAGAAGAGCAGGGGAGTTCGCCCTGGTGTCCTGTCCCTCAACCAACATCACTTAAAAAGAAACAGATGATCTGGTCATTACCACATCGCTGTTTGTGGGATCTTGCTGTATGCAAATTGGCTGCTGTGTTTCCTCTATTACAACAGTGACTATATTTCAAAAGTACTTTATTGGCTGTAAAGCGCTTTGGGACCTCCTAAGGTTGTGAAATGTGTTATACTTTTTTTTTTAAGTGCAAGAGTAGGACAAGGGGGCAAAGATTCAAACTAATAAAAGGTAAATTTAGGACTGATATCAAGAAATTCTTATTCACACAATGAGCGATCAACACATGGAATCGGCTCCCAGGTAGGGGTGAAAACTGTGGAATCATTTAAGAACCAATTGGATGCTGCAATAGGGGACTGTAGGGTGTTTCTGGATGGATGACTAAGATGGGCCAAATGGTCTTCCATTTGTATAATAATCTTGTGATATGAACATACAAAAATGACAGGCAGGAAAAGACCGACTGGTCCACTCAGCCTTTACCATATGGTCATGGTGCAGCTGAGCATCATGATCCCCATCTCACCCCATAAAATCCTAGGCCAATTCAGGAAAAAAAATCTGGAAGGTTCCTTTCTAATCTCCAACGATGATCAAAACGAGTTCCAGGAAGTTACATGGACCATGAGACACAACGGCCAACATCTCTCCTACCTTCTGTACACTGTGATATCGGCCACACAGGAATTTGCCCAGCTCCATTTTGAACACTTTCAACGAATCTGCACTCACTACCTGGGCCAGTAACAACTTCTAAAGGTCAATGAAAAGATAAGAAAAACTTCCTGAGATTTAAGCTTGTTCTGTGCTTAGGTAACATAGGAACATAGGAATTGCTAGATGAGAAAAGACCAAGGTCCATCTAATTCACTTTCTACCATCCTGGTAGTTGCATGATACTGTGATGATGGAATTGTTGACTAATCATAGCAATCAATCTCTATCAATTGATCTACAACAGACCCAGACATGAGGTGAGGAAAACCCCCAGTGGTGGAGAGCTTCGGGAACCATAGGTCCAAAGTCACCTGTTCCTCCCGAGCCTGTTACACTCACCACATGTCATGTAACAAATTACTCATATACTATATCCCAAAATCAGAGAACATGCATATCCTAACTCATATGGATGCTCCCTGGTCCTCCCTAACCTAACTAACTCAAAAGTCTATCCACATGGACAGAGTCTAATCCTTTCATTATTTTAAAGGCCTCAATCAAATCTCCCCGAAGTCTATGTTTTTCCAGGGTAAAAAGACCCAGCTCTCTAAACCAATCGTAGTATCTGTCTAGTGGCCCCGTTCTGAACTTTCCCTGGGTCTCCATATCAACCATCATATGTGAGGGGATCAAAACTGGATTGTAGATGAGGCCTAACGAAGGTCTTATACAAAGACATTGACATTTTTTTTTGTTTTGTATCGGATTGTCCTAGCAATACATTATAATACTCTAGGTGCTTTTCCTACAGCCTCGCAGCATTGGTCATTTCCATTATTCAGAGTTAGATGCAGATATCCAATTAAGAGAATACCACTGTGGATTTGAAATGATGCATTTTCTGTAATCTTTTGCTCATATACTGGAAGTAGACTTTCTATATTCACTATTTCTAGTGAAACTGTTCTTTTAAAATGCTGTTATCATCTCACTAGAACTGGCAAACATCTGCCATAGTTTTGCCAACTCAATTAATCTGTCTATATCCCTTTGTAACTTTCTGCTCCCAACTTACTGTGCCTCCTAACTTAATATCATCTGGAAACTTGGATATACACCTCTCTATTCCTTCATCGAAGTTATTAATATATATGGTGAAAAGCTGAGTCCTAGTACAGATCCCTGGAGAACACTGCTTATCCCAACCTGCCAATCGAAGAACGTTCCCTTTATCTCTACACTTCTAACATGTCATTCAGCTTGATTAATGAAAAAATTGAGAAGATTTCTTTGAAAATCAGGTATATAAGATGGTATCTTGACATTAAAAGCTAGTAGCTTGGCAGTGGTGGAAGTTTCAGTAGAAGTTTTATTTAGTTTTATGTAGTATATTAAGTATACAGTGCAGGAGCTCTTGGTCTACTGTTTTTTTTATTCGTTCATGGGATGTGGGTGTCACTGGCAAGGCCGGCATTTATTGCCCATCTCTAATTGCCCTTGAGAAGGTGGTGTTGAGCCGCCTTCTTAAACCACTGCAGTCCGTGTGGTGAAGGTTCTCCCACAGTGCTGTTAGGAAGGGAGTTCCAGGATGTTGACCCAGCGACAATGAAGAAACGGCGATATAGTTCCAAGTCGGGATGGTGTGTGACTTGGAGGGGACCATGCAGGTGGTGTTGTTCCCATGTGCATGCTGCTCTTGTCCTTTTAGATGGTAGAGGTCGCGGGTTTGGGAGGTGCTGCTAAAGAAGTCTTGGCGAGTTGCTGCAGTGCATCCTATGGATGGTACACACTGCAGCCACTGTGCGCCGGTGGTGAAGGGAGTGAATGTTTAGGGTGGTGGATGGGGTGCCAATCAAGTGGGCTGCTTTGTCCTGGATGGTGTCGAGCTTCTTGAGTGTTGTTGGAGCTGCACTCATCCAGGCAAGTGACGAATATTCCATGACACTCCTGACTTGTGCCTTGTAGATGGTGGAAAGGCTTTGGGGAGTCAGGAGGTGAGTGACTCGCTGCAGAATACCCAGCCTCTGACCTGCTCTTGTAGCCACAGTATTTATATGGCTGGTCCAGTTAAGTTTCTGGTCAATGGTGACCCCCAGGATGTTGATGGTGGGGTATTCGGCGATGGTAATGCCGTTGAATGTCAAGGAGAGGTGGTTAGACTCTCTCTTGTTGGAGATGGTCATTGCCTGGCACTTGTCTGGCACGAATGTTACTTGCCACTTATGAGCCCAAGCCTGGATGTTGTCCAGGTCTTGCTGTATGTGGGCTCGGACTGCTTCATTATTTGAGGGGCTCCAAATGGAACTGAACACTGTGCAATCATCAGCGAACATCCCCATTTCTGAACATTTGATGGAGGGAAGGTCATTGATGAAGTAGCTGAAGATGGTTGGGCCTAGGACACTGCCCTGAGGAACATCTGCAACAATGTCCTGGGGCTGAGATGATTGGCCTCCAACAACCACTACCATCATCCTTTATGCTAGGTATGACTCCAGCCACTGGAGAGTTTTCCCCCTGATTCCCATTGACTTCAATTTTACTGGGGCTCCTTGGTGCCACACTCGGTCAAATGCTGCCTTGATGTCAAGGGCAGTCACTCTCACCTCACCTCTGGAATTCAGCTCTTTTGTCCATGTTTGGACCAAGGCCGTAATGAGGTCTGGAGCTGAGTGGTCCTGGCGGAACCCAAACTGAGCATCGGTGAGCAGGTTATTGGTGAGTAAGTGCCGCTTGATAGCACTGTCGACGACACGTTCAATCACTTTGCTGATGATGAGAGTAGACTGATGGGGCATTAATTGGCTGGATTGGATTTGTCCTGCTTTTTGTGGACAGGACATACCTGGGCAATTTTCCACATTGTCGGGTAGATGCCAGTGTTGTAGCTGTACTGGAACAGCTTGGCTAGAGGCGCAGCTAGTTCTGGAGCACAAGTCTTCAGCACTACAGCCGGGATGTTGTCGGGGCCCTTAGCCTTTGCTGTATCCAGTGCACTCAGCTGTTTCTTGATATCACGAGTAAATCGAATTGGCTGAAGACTGGCTTCTGTGATGGTGGGGATATCAGGAGGAGGCCGAGATGGATCGTCCACTCGGCACTTCTGGCTGAAGATGGTTGCAAACGCTTCAGCCTTGTCTTTTGCACTGACATGTTGGACTCTGCCATTATTGAGGATGGGGATGTTTACAGAGCCTCCTCCTTCCGTTAGTTATTTAATTGTCCACCACCATTCACAACTGGATGTGGCATGACTGCAGAGCTTAGATCTGATCCGTTGGTTGTGGAATCGCTTAGCTCTGTCTCTAGCATGTTGCTTCTGCTGTTTAGCATGCATGTAGTCCTGAATTGTAGCTTCACCAGGTTGGCACCTCTTTTTTTAGGTACACCTGATGCTGCTCCTGGCATGCTCTTCTACACTCCTCATTGATCCAGGGTTGATCCCCTGGCTCGTTTGCAGAAGGGTATCTCTGTAATAGGCAGAAAGTACATTTCCAGGCAAGTCAACTCTCGTCTCCAACAGCGAAGGAGAAGAGAGAGAAAGAGAGAGAGATTACAGAAGATAGAATATTACAATCAAACGAGCCAGATTCAGGCAGATGTAAGTTTCACTTAGATGTACAAATTTCTCCAAGATCAAGGGAAGTGAGATTTAGGCCAACTGATCCATATTCAGCTAACAGCAGGGAAGGTGAATTTTCTCAGGCGCAGAGAATCCAGGAGGAAGATACATGAAGGTTCATCACACTGATGTCTCAGAAGGCAAACAACATCAGTCCAGACGAGGCGAGGCAACCAGCTCAACTATGTCAGCTCATAAGGACAAGCTTGTATAAGTTCTGGAAACATTTTTAACTGCAAGCATATAACTTCACCAATTTATATCAATCTCAGACGCTGATCTCAACTGTAAGTTCATGCTCCACAAGCTAGTTGATGCTGAATTACCATGACATAACTGAACTGCCTTTTTATACCTCCGTTATACATCCCATCAGTTAATTCTATCTATTAAATAGTTGCATATTCAATGTCTAAGTTTAAGTTCTGCTGATTATGATCATGAGGTTAATCTACAGTTGTTAGTTCATGACTTTTATTGTCTGGCTTCTTCTCTGATGATTAAAACCTGTTGGAGGTCTTTAAAATTATGAAGGGGTTCGATAGGGTAGATGCAGAGAAGATGTTTCCACATGTGGGGGAATCTAAAACGAAGGGCCATAAATATAAGATGATAAATCCAGTAAGGAATTCAGGAGAAACTTCTTTACCCAGAGAGTGATTAGAATGCGGAACTCGCTGCCACATGGAGTGGTTGAAGAGAATAACACAGATGCATTTAAGGGGAAGCTACATGAGGCACAAAGAAATAGAAGGATATGTTGATATGGTGAAATGAAATAAGGTGGGAGGAGGCTCGTGTGGAGCATAAACACCTGTTGGGCCGAATGATGTGTTTCTGTGCTGTAAAATTCTATGTAAATTCATTCACTCAGTAGCTTGTACATATCCGAATAGAAGAGTGATAGTATAAATGCTAATATAATCTGAAATAGTTGATGTGAGACAGTTCAGCAAGCTGAATTAAGGCATCATTCTCTCCTAGGCATAAGTTGTTACCTCCAGATAGTTCCTTGTTGAGGAATTAAGGTGAAGGGTTAAGAATTCATTTGGTGCCCTTTGCTGAATATTCCTGTCAGGGGTTCCAATCCCAGTGTTCTTACAATATCATAATCAAAAAATACTCTTCTCCAGTTAACCTTTATGTGAGCCAGTGATTGATTCACAACAAAGCTTACAACAATATTGGTATAATTGTATAAAGCATAGAATAGAGATCACTATATAACGGGAGCATTGTGTGATATCTAGCAGTTAAATAGGTTATAGGCTTATAGGCTCCGAATTTCTTGGACCGCGCTTGAACAGAAATTACATCGAGATTTGTGTCAATTTCTGTGCCGATCTTGCCAATGGCAACTTACGCCGAAATTTCCAGCGGAGCTCATTTGCCGACACTAAAACATAAAAACTGAGGTGAAACGAGCACAAATACAGTGCCACTTATCATTGCCTATTTGTGTTACAACTGTGGATATCTTAGAAGCTATTTTTAAAATATTATATTCCCCTCAGAAAATAAAGACTTACTGCTTGTGTCTGCATTGCTGTTTAGTGGATTATGTTAAATCAGGAAACTTGCACGTGTGGAGTGTCAAATAGAACAATCTGATGCTTCATGGCTTTGTTTACAGTTTACAGTTCATTGTTTACAATTGTCAACCCCAGTCCATCACCGGCATCTCCACATCATGACTACCATTGACACCACAAACTGCCGGCTCACAGTGGAAAGGATATCCAAGAAGATTGCGCATTTAGACACAGACATCAAGTTTTTACAGAGCTGCAAGAAAGCAGACAAGATCCCGAAAGGACTCCAGATCACGAACCCACTCAAGTCCACATACAACTCGGATTACGCTGAGAGACTCTGCCGCCGTACCTCTCGCACACTCCGCAACCATCTCATACACCAACTCTACAGCAGACGCCACAACCTCGAAACCAAGATAGAGTCCATACTCTCAACCTGTACTCAGGACACAGCAGACCAGCTACGTTATACCGCCAAACAGACGAGGCAACGGAACTACGCTGCCTACATGAAAACCAAGAGCAGGAAGCTTGAGAAACTCGGCATCACCACCAGCAACGACCAAGCTTCCCCTGGTACCACGGTTGCAACCACAGGGAAGTCTATTGTCAATTTATCCGACCACACCCTTCAACCAGACGAAATCGAAGTTCTCAGCCGAGGGCTCAATTTCTGCCCCACTACCAAAATGGACCCCACTAGTCTCGCGGCGGACACAGAGGAATTCATCAGGAGACTGAGGCTCCGGGAATTCTACCACAAACCCCAAGATTTCAGCAGCGAACCCAATGAGACAATCGACGATCCGGAACAGCAGACAGAGGGATCCGCGGTACAGCAACCGAAGAGGAAAGAGTCAAACTGGACTCCTCCGGAGGGTCGCTGCCCTCAGCTGGACATGTATGCTCAAGCTGTCAGGAAATGCGTCAATGCCAGATTCATCAGCCGCACTCAGAAGACAGTCCAGAATGTCACCCGAGCACAACGCAACGCCATCAACGCTCTCAAGACCAACCGCAACATCGTCATCAAACCAGCGGACAAAGGAGGAGCCATAGTCATACAGAACAGAACAGACTATTGCAAAGAAGCATACCGACAACTGGACAACCAGGAACACTACAGACGGTTACCCGCAGATCCGACCAAAGAACACACCCACCAGCTCAACAAACTGATCAAGACCTTCGATCCAGACCTTCAAAGCATCCTACGCACTCTCATCCCACGTAATCCCCGCGTGGGAGACTTCTACTGCCTCCCAAAGATACACAAAGCCAACACACCTGGACGTCCCATCGTATCAGGCAACGGAACCCTGTGTGAGAACCTCTCTGGATACATCGAGGGCATCCTGAAACCCATCGTACAGGGAACCCCCAGCTTCTGTCGCGACACTACAGACTTCTTACAAAAACTCAGTACCCACGGACCAGTTGAACCAGGAACACTTCTCACCACGATGGACGTCTCGGCACTATACACCAGTATCCCCCACGATGACGGCATCGCTGCGACAGCATCAATACTCAACACCAACAACAGCCAATCTCCGGAAGCCATCCTACAACTCATCCGCTTCATCCTGGATCACAATGTCTTCACCTTCGATAACCAGTTCTTTACCCAAACACACGGAACAGCCATGGGGACCAAATTCGCACCCCAATACGCCAACATTTTCATGCACAAGTTCGAGCAGGACTTCTTCACTGCACAAGACCTCCAACCAACACTATACACCAGATACATCGACGACATTTTCTTTCTATGGACCCACGGCAAGGAATCACTAAAGAGACTACACGATAACATCAACAAGTTCCATCCCACCATCAAGCTCACCATGGACTACTCCTCAGAATCAGTTTCTTTCTTGGACACACGAATCTCCATCAAAGACGGGCACCTCAGCACCTCACTCTACCGCAAGCCCATGGACAACCTCACGATGCTCCACTTTTCCAGCTTCCACCCTAACCACGTCAAAGAGGCCATCCCCTATGGACAGGCCCTGCGAATACACAGGGTCTGCTCAGACGAGGAGGAACGCGATGGACACCTACAGACGCTGAAAGACGCCCTAGTAAGAACGGGATATGATGCTCGACTCATCGATCGACAGTTCCGACGGGCCACAGCAAAAAATCGCATAGACCTCCTCAGGAGACTAACACGGGACGCAACCAACAGAGTACCCTTTGTCGTCCAGTACTTCCCCGGAGCGGAGAAACTACGCCATGTTCTCCGCAGCCTTCAACATGTCATCAATGAGGACAAACACCTCGCTATGGCCATCCCCACACCTCCACTACTCGCCTTTAAACAGCCACCCAACCTCAAACAGACCATCGTTCGCAGCAAATTACCTAGCTTTCAAGAGAACAGCGTCCACGACGCCACACAACCCTGCCACGGTAACCTCTGCAAGACATGCCAGATCAACGACACAGATACCACCATCACACGAGAGGACACCACCCACCAGGTGCATGGTTCATACTCCTGTGACTCGGCCAACGTTGTCTACCTCATACGTTGCAGGAAAGGATGCCCCAGAGCATGGTACATTGGCGAGACCATGCAGACGCTGCGACAACGGATGAACGGACACCGCGCAACAATCGCCAAACAGGAGGGTTCCCTCCCAGTCGGGGAACACTTCAGCAGTCATGGACATTCATCCACCGACCTTCGGGTAAGCATACTCCAAGGCGGCCTTCGAGACACACGACAACGCAAAATCGTCGAGCAGAAATTGATAGCCAAGTTCCGCACCCATGAGGACGGCCTCAACCGGGATCTTGGGTTCATGTCACGCTACACGTTACCCCACCAGCGAACAAATGTTATCTGTTTTTAATATAATGGGTCATTTGCTGGCTCTCTCTGCCTTCCGGATGTTTCTGCCTCTCTCTGTTTTTTTTTCTCTTTTTTTTTCCCTGTTTGTTTTTTTGTTGAATGTGTATTCGGGGGTTCTGCAGGTGACACCTCTCTGTCTGAACACGGTGATTGCCTTGACAACGGGCAGTTGCAGGGGCAGTCTGTAAACACCATGTATTGTTCTGTATGTATAAATGCGTAGGCTTCAAGGAGCTCCTGAAACATTTACCTGAGGAAGGAGGAAGTCTCCGAAAGCTTGTGAATTTAAAATAAAATTGCTGGACTATAACTTGGTGTTGTAAAATTGTTTACAATTGTCAACCCCAGTCCATCACCGGCATCTCCACATCATGCTTCATGGCAGCAGTGCGGCATCATTTCGGGGCCTATAATTCAATAACCTATTTAACTGACATCACACATTGTGATCTCTGTACAATTATACCAATACCAAAACTCACATCCCAATAAAGGTGACCATGAAGCTGTCACATTGTTGTAAAAACCCAACTGGTTTAATGATGTCCTTTTGGGAAGGAAACCTTCCACCCTTACCCGGTCTGGGCCTCTATGTGACTCCAGTCCCACACCAACGTGGGTGGCTCTTAACTGCCCTCTGAAGTCGCCTCGCAAGCCAGTCAGTTATATCAAACCGCTAACAAAAATAACAAGATGAATTTGCTTCCGACCTAACAGATTGTAGGAGTACCTTCACCACACGGCCTGCAGAGATTTAATAAGTAGGTCTACCACCAACTTCTCAACTAGGGTTGGGCAATAAATGCTGGCCTGGCTAGCGATGCCCACATCCTGAGAAACAATTTTTTTAAAATGCTATTCTATCATGCAAGGCATTGCAGCCAAGTCTGATCCTGTCAGCCACTCATGTACATTTGGGGAATGGGGTGGGGAATTTTTTTACAGGACCACAATTAAGATTGGAAACCTTGGCCAGATTTTACTTTCCTTTGCCCAGGGTCACAGAGGTCAATTTTAATTTGTCAACCAAGTGTCTGAAATCAACCCAGTCCAAACAGGGGATCGAACCTGGGATCTACCTGGTCTATAGTGTTCATTTCCACATCAGTGTATTCATCCATCCACTTTGAATGAGCTCTGTCTCAATGTTTTCATCTTTAGCTTGAAAGATATTGGATATTTGAACACAAGTTTTCACATGGAAAAAAATGGTTCTACAAGTCCATATTAATCAGTTCATCTCAATTGCGATGAAAACCTATGTAAAGAATTCCACCAGTTGTCGATCTGAACTATTTCTTTCTTCTTCCGCCGAAATCTTTCTGTCTTTCTTCTTTCCTTCTTGTGATAAAGCACCCCTTTGATCTTGCTCCATAAGTTACATCTCTGAATAGAATGCTCCTCAGAATTTGCTTTAGCTATGGTGCATGCCAATGATCTAAGGTTATCTTGCATCCCTTTGTCCTGTGTGTCAAGTGTATAGCTTTCAACTCTCTTAACGCTTTGATTTGTAGCAAGATTTGAAAGCACACATTGCTGAGCTGTCTTCATCTTTCTGCAGATCACTGTGTCTGGAACAGTGTCAGATAGCATGTGTATTAAGCTAGGAATTGGTTTCAAAACTTACCTTGCTGGAGGGAATGCAAAAAAAAAATTGTTATTGATTTTGGTGATTCTTAGGCATTTCTATCTTAGTCAAGAGAGAGACAGAGAGAGAGAGAGATGGGTTTGAAATCATTGAAGGTGGCAGGGCAGGTTGAGAAAGCGGTTAAAAAAGCATATGGGAACCTGGACTTTATAATTAGAGGCATAGAGTGCAAAAGTATGGAAGTCACGATGAACCTTTATAAAACACTGGTTAGGCCACTACTGGAGTATTGCGTTCAGTTCTGGGCACCGCACTTCAGGAAAGATGTGAAGGCCTTAGAGAGGGTGCAGAAGAGATTTACTAGAATGATTCCAGGGATGAGGGATTTTATTTACATGGATAGACTGGAGAAGCTGGGGTTGTTCTCCTTGGAACAGAAACAGTTGCGAGGAGATTTGATCGAGGCATTCAAAATCATGAAGTGTCTAGACAGAATAGATAGAGAGAAACTGTACCCATTGGCAGAAGGAATGCACTGCCTGAGGGGGTGGTGGAGGCAGATTCAAAGGGGAATTGGATAAGCAACGCACTTTAGGAAAGATGTGAAGGCCTTAAAAGTGGTGCAGAAGAGATTTACTGGAATGATTCCAGGGATGGGGGACTTTAGCTACACGGGTAGACTGGAGAAGCTGGGATAGTTCTCCGTGGAACAGAAACGGTTGCGAGGAGATTTGGTAGAGGTGTTCAAAATCATGAAGGGTCTAGACAGAGTAGATAGAGAGAAACAGTTCCCATTGGCGGAAGGGTCAAGGACCAGAGGACATAGATTTAAGGTGATTGGCAAAAGAACCAAAGGTGACATGAGGAAAAACTTTTTTACACAGCGAGTGGTTAGGATCTGAAATGCACTGCCCGAGGGGGTGGTGGAGGCAGATTCAATCATGGTCTTCAAAAGGGAACTGGATAAGTACTTGGAAGGAAAAAATTTGCAGGGCTACGGGGAAAGGGCGGGGCAGTGGGACTAGCTGGATTACTCTTGCATAGAGCTGGCATGGACTCACTGGGCCGAATGGCCTCCTTCCATGCTGTAACCTTTCTATGATTCTATGAAATCAAGGTGAAGCAGCATGCAATGAGAGCAGAAGAAGGTATTATGGAACCAGAATAATGCAGTCAAGCACCCCCGATGACTTAGTGGAGGAATGCTTTCCTTAGCATGGTACTGAGCTGTACAGACCAGGAAAGTGTCATGTTTGATCCCTGGTCTGTGTTGAATTACCTGATCTCAACTTGGGAGTTGCAATTGGCTTTAGCACCCATGAGTTAGAAGAGGAAAAATCAGCCAGATGTCCTATTGGGACACGCGTGTTTGTGGATGTCAGGTGACGTCCGGATAGGGTGTGGCTGTGATGCCTCCCATGATGGAATAGCCTGTCAACACTCACTGTCCAGGATCACATATGAAGAATGATCACTTGGGCAAAGCAGCCAATGGCTGCTGGTGGATAAGGAAACTGTAACCCCAGCAAGGCTCAATGACTGCAACAGAGGATGGGAGAACAACAGCCAGGAGAAAACTGGCTGGGGTATCATCAGCATCACGGAGATGGAGTAGGAAGATGGCAGGTGGGTGATCGCTGCTCAACACTTCCATGCAGTTGTGATGGGAAACACTGTATGTGGAACATCATGGGTAAAAACCCAGTTACTACCACACTGTCATCAGTCCAAACATTTCTAAGAGGTCCACCTCTTTCTGGTTAGTAGTGTGCTCATACACTATGGCCATCTGATATAGTTTGGGGCTCTGGCTGGTTTCAGTTTATTTGAGGTAAAACTTTTTGCTCTGCTTTTTCGAAACGAATTCTAATTTATTTTGTTCACTGTTTTCACTCATCAAGATAAGGGATGTAGGTTCCAACTACTGCCAAATTATGTATAATTTGTCTCTATCTCTGTAACCTCCTCCAGCCCCACAGCCCTCCGAGATCTCTGTGCTCCTCCAATTCTGGCCTCTTGTGCATCCCCGATTTTAATCGCTCCACCATTGGCGGCCGTGCCTTCAGCTGTCTAGGCCCTAAGCTCTGGAATTCCCTCCCTAATCCTCTTCACCTCTCTACCTCTCTCTCCTCCTTTAAGATGCTCCTTAAAATCTACCTTTTTGACCAAGCTTTTAGTCACCTGACCTAATATCTCCTTATGTGGCTCAGTGTCAAATTTTGTTTGATAAAGCTCCTCACTACGTTAAAGGCGCTATATAAATGCAAGTTGTTGTTGATGTTGTGGGTTGAGGCTGCCTCAGACTAATTTTGTTTAGGCCCCTTACAGCCAGCAGAGAGTGGCTCTGAAGTCAGCAAGCTAACCCACTCCATCATCCTGTTCCATAATGTTCTGCTTTTCCTTGTTAATTGTTAGTTATGAATTTTTCTGTTGATTGTGTTAATAGGATGATTACAAGAAATCCCTCATCCTTGAGAATTTTATAAACATCTGTTTCACTAGAAGGATCTCGAGAAAATGCAGGGGGATCCATGAAGCCCATTCCAGGTATCAGGAATTTAAGATAGGAGGAAAGCTTAAGGAATTTGGGCTGATTCCTTAGGAAAAGAGGAAACTTTCAGTTAATCTGATATAAGTTTTTTAAGACTATAAAGGAGAAACAACCAAACTGATCTGGGCAAAATATTCACTGTGGCAAATGATTCAAATACCTGGGGGACTCAAATTTAAAATGAGAAGGTTAGGGAAATGAAGTGAAGATAGAGTAAACATTTTTATCCAAAGTGAAGTCGAGTTGGAGACTAAGTTACATGGGAAGACTGTCGATGTGTGCAGTACTAATAGGCTCAATAGAAAATGAGATGTGTTGTTGGAGAGAGAAGAGATTGAGGAATATGGTGAGAAGGCAGGTACATGCAGTTGAGGTCCATCAAAGAGACATGAGCTCTTTGGGACTAATGCTCTTTTCTGTTCGGTTGAGAAACCAACACGATGACTCGAGACTCATAGTGTAGAGCACCTAGGTTAAAAGAGTGAAAGAGCTGAGTCAGTACTGATTCAGTAACACCAAGTTTAGTCATTAAAAGCCTGGCGATTGTACGAGGAAGGAGAGAGGTAAGGAAAAACAGAAAGGCAGAGTATTATTTAAATGGTGATAGATTGGGGAATGTTGATGTACAAAGGGACCTGGGTGTTCTTGTACACCAGTCAGTGAAAGCAAACATGCAGGTGCAGCAAGCAGTTCGGAAGGCAAATTGTATGTTGGTCTTGATTGCAAGGGAATTTGAGTACAGGAGCAAGGATGTCTTACTGCAGTTATACAGGGCCTTGGTGAGACCACCCCTGGAATATTGCGTGCAGTTTTGGTCTCCTGACCTAAGAAAGAATACAGTTGCCATAGAGGGAGTGCAGCGAAGATTCAACAGACTGATCCCTGGGATGGCAGGACTGTGATATGAGGAGAGATTGGGTCGACGAGGTCTGTATTTACTCGAGTTTAGAGGAATGAGAGGGGATCTCATTGAAACATATAAAATTCTGACAGGGCTAGACAGACTGGATGCAGGGAGGATGTTTCCCCTGGCTGGGGGGTCCAGAACAAGGGGTCACAGTCTCAGGATACGGGGTAGGACATTTAGGACTGAGATGAGGAGAAATTTCTTCCCTCAGAGGGTGGTGAACCTGTGGAATTCTCTACTACAGAAGGCCCATTCACTGAATATATTCAAGAAGGAGATAGATAGATTTCTAGACACAAAAGGCATCAAGGGGTATGGAGAGAGAGCGGGAATATGGTATTGAGATAGAGGATCAGCCATGATCATACTGAATGGTGGAGCAGGCTCGAAGGGCCGAATGGCCTACTCCTGCTCCTATTTTCCATGTTTCTTTGTTTCTGTGTTTCTAAGAAGAGCCACAGTTTTGAAATCCAGGGAAGAAATGGGTTAGAGGGGTTGCGACGAGCCTTGATTTCAACACAGCAAGGATGCAGGGAGGACGATGATTGCGAGCAACAGTGTATTTGAAACTTATGAGAAGAAGGTGGACAGTGCACAGACTCAATGAACCAATAGTAGTATTGCTACAATGGAGGAAAGAACTGTTGAGTTAAATTGTGAGGGGTTTGGAAATCGGAGAGAGGGATCACCAGTCAGACAACAGCTTTTCTTGTATCCTTCCTGGAGTTATTGGTGGGTCTTCCTCGACCCCTAGAGCACCATTTTTATCCAGTTACCCATCAGTCCCCTTTATTGAATCTTCAATGTTACATTTCTATGGCCCTATCATCATGAAACCACCGTGAAAATCATCTTTCAAATAAAACAATAAAATATTTACTGCAAAGGTTCTCAAATGAACGCAAAGAACTTTGTTGAAACTCATCAGAACAAATGCAATTTCCTGTTTATTTCCCTGTTTTGAAACCATTTTAAATCATCCAGGAACAGCGCTGTAGACAAGGTGGGCTTTAAAACATAAATCCACTGACAGCCTGATTAAATTATCAACAACCTAGTGCAAAATGCTGCAACATTATCAGTATCAAAGTGGCAGAGTCAGTCAAGGATTTAGGAAGCTCCCGTTTCAACCAAAACAGTAAAGGTCACCCCGTTATCAGAACAGGAGATTTATGAATAAATATTGTGAGAAAGATGCCTGGCACAATTTAAGAGTGCTAAAAGCTCCTTATATCTTTGAAGGTGGCAGGACAAGCCGATAAGGTTGTTAAAAAAGCATACGGGATCCTGGGCTTTATAAATAGACACATCGAGTACAAAAGCAAAGAAGTTATGGTAAACCTTTATAAATTGCTGGTTAGGCCTCATCTGGAGTATTGTGTCCAATTCTAGGCACAACACTTTAGGAAGGATGTTAAGAACTTTGGAGAGGGTGCAGAGGAGATTTACTAGAATGGTACCAGGGATGAGGGACTTCGGTTATGTGGAGAGACTGGAGAAGCTGGGATTGTTCTCCTCAGAGCGGAGAAGGTTAAGGGGAGATTAATTGGAGGTGTTCAAAATTTTGAGGGGTTTTTGTAGAGTAGATAGGGAGAAACTATTTCCATTGGCAGGAGAGTTGGTAACCAAAGGTCACAGATTGAAAAGAATTGGCAGAAGAGCCGGGGGGAGATGAGGAGAATATTTATTTACGCAGCGTGTTGTTATGGTCTGGAATGCACTGCCTGAAAGGGCGGTGGAAGCAAATTCAATATTAACTTCCAAAAGGGAATTGGATATATATTTGCAAAGGAAAAATTTGCAGGGCTACGGGGAAAGAGCAGGGAAAGTGGGACAAATTGGGTAGCTCTTGCGAAGAGCTAGCATAGGCACAATGGGCTGAATGACCGCCTTCTGTGCTATACGATTCTATGATTCTTGAGTGGGAGGTAAGTGCTGGGAGAAATGCTTTACATTTGGAATATGATGCGAGGAGGCTGGGGGCTTCAGACTTTATTTCTTTGATGTAAGTTTGCCTTGATGATGTGGTTGCCCAAAAAAATTCCCTCCTCCACCCTCCATAAACTTGAGCTCATCCAAAACTCTGCTGCCTGTATCCTAACTCGCACCAAGTCACATTCACCCATCACCCCTGTGCTTGCTGACCTACATTGGCTCCCAGTGCAGCAATACCACAGTTTTAAAATTCTCATCCTTGACTTCAAATCCCTCCATGGCCTCGCCCCTCCCTATCTCTGTGACCTCCTCCAGCCCTACAACCCTCCGAGATCTCTGCGCTCCTCCAATTCTGGCCTCTTGCGCATCCTTGATTTTAATCGCTCCACCATTGGCGGCCAAGTCTTCAGCTGCCTAGGGCCAAAGCTCTGGAATTCCCTCCCTAAACCTCTCCACCTCTCTCCACATTTAAGACGCTCCTTAAAACCTACCTCTTTGGCCAATCTTTTGATCAACTGTCCTAATACCTCCCTATGTGGCTCAGTGTGAAATTTTGTTTGATAATGCACCTGTGAAGCATCTTGGGACTTACTAAGCATCTTGGGACTTACTAAGCGTCTTACTACATTAAAGATGCTATATAAATGCAAGTTGTTGTTGTTTTGATTTGTATGTAGCTTCTCCCGCTGTCACTTAAGAGTGTTCTTTGTTTTTTCAAATTGAGAAACCGACTTAAACTCGACTTAAACCAACTTTTTGCTCTTACAAAGAGCCGGCACAGGCTCGATGGGCCGAATGGCCTCCTTCTGTGCTGTAACAATGCTACAATGCTAAACCGTGAAGGCCTGTAGTGCGGGACATCACTGAGATCGATTAGGTGAGGAGACGATGAACTTGGGGCAATCAAGAAGTAATGAGTACTTGACATCTAGCTTGACTTTTAAGAGTCTGTCGATTGTGGGGTGAATCAAGTCTCCGTCCCTCAACCCTCCCTTACTAGCAACCTACTCCAGCCACTAAATACATTCTGCATAATGAAATACTTCAAATTGTCTGTCCTCAGTTTGCACGTTCAGAATCTTAAATTTGTGTTCTCTTGCCTCGATATATCTGAAAGTGTTGTCCCAGGTTTAATTTCTTGATCCCACCAAGATTAGGAATCTGCTTTTGAGGCTGGAGAATTTCTCTAATTGTTCTCCCATCTCCCAGCAACAAAGCAAAGGAAGTCCAAAATGGCCATGAATTCAACTTCCCTTCCTGCCCCATCCTCCTTAAAATTAGAGCCAGGCCGCTCAGGGGTGAGGTCAGGAAGCATTTCTTCACGCAAAGGGTAGTGGAAATCCAGAACTCTCTTGCCCCAAAAATTGGTTGAGGCTGGGGGTCAATTGCAAATTTTAAACCTGAGATTTTTGTTAGGTAACGTTATTAAGGGTTACAGAGTCAAGGGGATAGATGGAGTTAAGATACAGATCAGCCATGATATAATTGAATGGCGGAACAGGTTCAAGGGGCTGAATGGCCTTATCGTGTTCCTATGTTCCTCCAGGAGTTGTAATCCCTTCCTTCCCTCTTTTGTGAAGCATCTCACCTGAGAGCCTCATTGAGAATTAACAGTGTGAGGCAAGTAAGCTGGAGCATTGGGACTTCAATCCCAAATTCACAATTGCCTTGTCACTCGCTCCTCCCTATTGACCCACCAGACTAGACCAGCCCTTCTGTACTTTTAAACCACATTTCAACATATTTGATTTTAATTTTTTTTAGAAACTTTTTGCTCCTCAGGATAGAGTGCGAGTAACACAACTTCAATTTGCAAAATTTGTTCTGCCTGTCATCTGTACTATTCACTTGATTTCCTTCCCCCAAAGAAAAAATAAATCAATCAGTTTAAGGCTTAAATGGATGATTTGTACAATGAAAGCCATCAGTAGGTACAAAAAGAGCAGTCAAATAACTTGTCAAAAAACATGAGTTTTCAATTCCATTTTCCCTCACAGAGTTGACAGGCTCATTTATTAGAAGCAGAGGAGCATTTTGAATGAAGGAATCCTCAGCAACAGTAATCAATACAAACCAGCACCTAATTCAAACTGTTTAACAGGCCATGGACCTGTAATCATATTTAAATGTCTGCCTATTCAAGGGCCGAACGTACAGAGGACAGCAGAAAACTTAAAGACGATTTGCAGGTTCTAGTTCGTGGCCCTGAATAAAAAACACCTGACAAATTTGTTTTTCACTGGGATAAAGATCTGGAGCCAAAAGAAACCGTAAATCAATGAGTCAGCTAAGGACCTCTAAAAGCGACTGCAGGTTCTTCTGAATCAATAGGTCTTCATCCCATCCAACGCAAAGAAAGAAAGATTTGCATTTATATGGTGCATTTCACGACACAGGACGTCCCAAAGCGCTTTACAGCCAATAAAGTATTTTTGAAGTGTAGTCACTGTTGTAATGTAGGAAACACGGCAGCCAATTTGCGCACAGCAAGATCCCACAAATAACCATATGATAATGACAGATAACCTGTTTTAGTGGTATTGGTCGAGGGATAATTATTGGCCAGGACACTGGGGAGGAATCCCTTGCTCTTCTTCAAAATAATGCCATGGGATCTTTTGCATCCACTTGAGAGGACAGTCAGGGGCTCGATTTAACAACTCATTTGGAAAAACTGCACCTCCGACAGTGCAGCACTCCCTCAGTACTGCACTGGAATGTCAGTCTCGATTTTGTGCACAAGTCTCTGACTCAGAGACGAGAATTCTACCAACTGAGCCACTAATAATACAGAGCGAAGTACGTGTTGCAAACCCTCCAATTTCCAGCAATTGAAAGATTAATCTCCAGGAGCACTGCTGTGAGCGACCCAGGAGAAAAATCATAGGGGACATTAAACGAAATTGTGTTTTTTTTCATTTTCTTTGAACACTTTCATTTATTAGTTACAAAATTATTGGAGATGGGGAAAGAAGGTTGTTTGACTGACAGTCAAGATTAAACCAATTGGGCAACAAAGAGAGTCTGTTCACTTTCCAACTGGCCATGGGAAGGCGGAGTGCCTGGAGGATAGACCAATGGCGGGAGTGTGGGGGAGGAACAGTTGGCGGTGGGAGGTCATGTGTGAAACCTCCAGGAATACATCCAACCAGAGTTGGCAAACCGAGAGAGAGGGCCGGTGAGGGTTTTAAGTATAATTCAAGACATAACTTTTAAGTTATGGAGAATTAACAGCAGAAACTATGGGCTCAATTTTAAAACCGAGCCGGGAAGGGGGCGGGGTGGGGGGAGGTTAAATTGAGGACACATTTCCTGGACGGCCTCACGATTTTGCCGTAAGGACATCTTTTACTTTTTTTGTTGGATTCCTGTCCGACTGACCAGCTTGATTGACAGGCTGGTCTCAGTCAGACGAGAGACCAGACAGGGAGAGGACGTGTTCAGGTAAGTCTGCAGGTAAGTCTTTGTTTGTATGGATGGGGGGGGAGCATGGGTGGGCTGGGGGCATGGGTAGGCACGGGGGCATGGGTGGGCACGGGGACATGGGTGGGCACGTGGCATGGGTGGGCAGTGGTTGGCATGGGAGGGCATAGGTTGGCATGAGGGTCGTAAATCATGGGGGGAGGGAATGTCTGGATCGGGGGTCATCATGGGGGTCCGCGAATCAGTGAGGGGAAAGATCAGGGGTCGGGGGTGGGAGGATCGGGGTCAGAGGATCAGAGTGGGGAGGGAGGATCAGGGTTGGGGATCGGGGGGAAGGATCAGAGTCAGCGATGAGGGTCCGCGATCGGGGGGGGCCAGGATCGGGGGGCGGGTGTTCGCCATCACAAGGCATAGAGGCTGAGACAGGAGAAATTATAATGGGGAATCAGGAAATGGCAGATGCGTTCAACAAATATTTTGCATCTGTCTTCACAGTAGAAGACACAAAAAACATACCAGAAATAGTGGGGAACCAAGGGTCTAATGAGAGTGAGGAACTTAAAGTAATTAATATCAGTAGAGTAAAAGTACTAGAGAGTGTAATGGGACTAAAAGCTGATAAATCCCCTGGACCTGATGGTCTACATCCGAGGATTCTAAAAGAGGTGGCTGCAGAGATAGTGGATGCATTGGTTATGATCTTCCAAAATTCTCTAGACTCTAGAACGGTCCCAGCAGATTGGAAGGCAGCAAATGTGACCCCGCTATTGCAGAAAGGAGGGAAGGAGAAAACAGAGAACTACAGGGCAGTTAGCCTGACATCAGTTGTCGGGAAAATGCTGGAATGCATTATTAAGGAAGTGGTAACAGGGCACTTAGAAAATGATAATATGATTAGGCAGAGTCAACATGGTTTTATGAAAGGGAAATCGTGTTTGACAAATTAATTAGAGTTTTTTGAGGATGTAACTAGCAGGGTAGATAAAGGGGAACCAGTGGATGTAGTATATTTGGATTTTCAAAAGGCATTCGATAAGGTGCCACATAAAAGGTTGTTACACAAGATTAGGGCTCATGGGGTTAGGGGCAATGTATTAGCATAGATAGAGGATTGGTTAACGGACAGAAAACAGAGAGTAGGGATAAGTGGGTCATTTTCAGGTTGGCAGGCTGTAACTAGTGGGATACCACAAGGATCGGTGCTAGGGCATCAACTATTTATAATCTATATTAATGACTTAGATGAAGGGACCGAGTGTAATGTATCCAAGTTTGCTGATGATACAAAGCTAGGTTGGAAAGTAAGCTGTGAAGAGGACACAAAGAGTCTGCAAAGGGATATAGACAGGTTAAGTGAGTGGGCAAGAAGGTGGCAGATGGAGTATAATGTGGGGAAACGTGAGGTTATTCACTTTGGTAGGAAGAATAGAAAAACAGAATATTTTTTAAATGGTGAGAATCTATTAAATGTTGGTGTTCAGAGAGACTTGAGTGTCCTCGTACAAGAAACACAAAAAGTTAGTATGCTGGTACAGCAGGCAATTAGGAAAGCAAATGGCATGTTGGCCTTTATTGCAAGGGGGTTGGAGTACAAGAGTAAGGAAGTCTTACGACAATTGTACAGGGCTTTGGTGAAACCTCACCTGGAGTACTGTGTACAGTTTTGGTCGCCTTGCCTAAAGAAGGGTGTACTTGCCTTAGAGGTGGTGCAGCGAAGGTTCACTAGATTATTTCCTGGGATGAGAGGGTTGTCCTATGAGGCGAGGTTGTGTATAATGGGTCTATACTCTCTGGAGTTTAGAAGAATGAGAGGTGATCTCATTGAAACGTATAAGATTATGAGGGAGCTTGACAGGGTAAATGCTGAGAGGTTGTTTCCCATGGCTGGACAGTCTAGAACTAGGGGGCATAGTCGCAGGATAAGGGGTCAGCCATTTAAGACTGAGATGAGAAGGAATTCCTTCACTTAGAGGGTTGTGAATCTTTGGAATTCTCTACCCCAGAGGGCTGCGGATGCTGAGTCATTGAATATATTCAAGGCTGAGATAGACAGATTTCTGGACTCTAGGTTGAGAGGGACAGATTTATGGACTCTAGGGGAATCAAGGGATATGGGGATCGGGTGGGAAAGTGGAGTTGAGGTCGAAGATCAGCCATGATCTGATTGAATGGCGGAGCAGGCTCAAGGGGCCATGTGGCCTACTCCTGCTCCTATTTCTTACCTTCTTATGTAAAGCAGAAGGCCCTAGAATCCCGGCCCCCCGTAGTTGAAATCGGGAAGTCCAGAAAAATGGAGGCCCGAAGCCTCCTTGAAAGGTTTTAAGGCCCGACCCGCCTCCTGGGAGCGGGTTGATTGCCTGCCCCTCATCCAGCCCCGGTGAAAAATGGAAACGGGTGGGATGGAGGCGGGTTGGGGGCGGGCCTGAAATGGTGGCAATTTTCAATGCCCCTCCATCCCCAACCCACCCGTTTTTCACTTTTAAAATTGAACCCTATGTTTCACCAGTATAATACCTGGGGGTAAAGATGACAGAAATAAGATAACAGTAGAAAAAGAAAACTAACTGAAAATGGTACATTTAAAAAAGAAATAAATGAAGGAAGATGTTGTTATGACCGTTCTTTGCCTTAGGTTCTTCAGTGCTGTACTGAACATACATTCTTAGGGGAAGCACTTGATAGGAAAACATTTGCAGGTTGCGGGTAAGGACAGGGGAGTGGGACTAGCTGGATTGCTCTTGCATAGAGCTGGTGCGGATTCAATGGGCCGAATGGCCTCCTTCCGTGCTGTAACCTTTCTCTGATTCTATGATTCATCAAAATGTGTCATAGATTAGAGATTGCATTGTACTGGTAATGGCCAGTCCCTGGTCTTCACCAGTTTATGAAGTTGAAAGACCTGTTTTGGTCACTATGTGAAATGACAACATACATACATTAAGAAGGAACATGTTTATGATTTCACTATCCATAGCAACCAAAGCAATTCTTCCCCACAGGCTGGGCAAACCCATCAACCCCACCCATGTGAAATGGGCAATGTTAGTTTCTTAGCTGACTACATTTCGCCATGTTGATAAATATGAATGGATGTTAAAGATCCTATAACAGTATTCGAAAAAGAATAGTGAGTTATCCCTGTGTCCTGCCCTAGCATTCCTTCCTCAACCAATACCACCAAAATCAGATTATGATGTGGAGATGCCGGTGGTGGACTGGGGTGGACAACACCAGGTTATAGTCCAACAGTTTTATTTTAAATCACAAGCTTTCGGAGCTTACCTCCTTCATCAGATGAGTAAAGGGTTCTAAAAACGCATAGCATATATAGTCAGAGGACAATGCCTGGTGATTACAGATAATCTTTCCAACTTCCCCCTATCGCATCTCGGCTGGGAGACGATCACAGCAATCAAAGGTGTCATTCATTTCATTAATGTTTGTGGGATTTCATTAAAGCTTGTCATTCATTTCATTAATGTTTGTGGGAGTTTGCTGTGTGCAAACTGGCTGTCGTGTTTCCTACATTACAACAGTGACTACACTTCAAAAGTACTTAATTGGCTGTAAAGTGCCTGAGGTCATGAAAGGTGTTACATAAATGCAAGTCTTTCTTTTTTTATATATATTGGGCAGTGTGGCAGATCTTTAATTGTGCTCACACCACCTAAGAGTGCTGAACCGAAGGTTATATCTAAGGCAGATTGTAAACTTGTAACAGGGAATCTTTGGTCACTTAAGGGGAAAAAAAAGCACCTCACAGTGATCTATGGATAATTTCTTACCAGTAGTATTTGCCTGCAGAGTTACCGTTCCACATGAATGACTCTCCAAAGTAAGAAATGTTGGGTTCACTCACTGGGGAATCATGTGTAATGGATTGACCTGAGTGATAAATAATAAGCAAAGGTGCTGCACTGAGCTTCTTACAACTATTGAATGACGAGCGGAAACATCGGCAAATGCTTCTTTAGGTGTTAGACAAACATAGATGTCGCATATAATAGACTGAAAGCCTGTGAGACACTCAAAGTACTTTCAACAGCTTTCCCTACAGTTGATGGCAATTCATGTTGAAAGAGGGCTAATTTTGCTTTTGAGGAATGACAAATTTTAGACACCTCTTGAATACACACAACATCCTTTCAGTATTTAGCCACTGGCATCAGTTCATTTTAAATAAAAACAGAACGTTCTGCAAATACGCAGCAAGCCTGTCAGCATTTGAAAAGTGAGAAGAATGGCTTAACATTTTGGACGCAGATCCTTCATTAGAGCTGGAAACAGAAAGGTAAACAAATCCCTTTGCAGGGCTTAATAAAATGGAAGGAGAGAAGGGAAAAGTCAAGAATCATAAAATACCGACGACTAGCAGTAGTCAACAGTTACCATAGAAACCAAGAGGTGGCAGAGCCATGTGCACAGGCACCCAGACCAACCCCTTGGTCAGGGAATGGTGGTTGGGGAATGTAGACGATGGAGAAAAATGTTTCAATTTTCTTTTTCAAAAACTACAGTAAACTTATTTCTTGTCAGGACACAATAGCAACAATGTCACCTCACCTTTTTTTTTAATTCTCGGGATGTGGGCAATACTGGCATGGCAGTACTTAATTGCCCATCTCCAGTTGATGGCACCAAGAGTCAACATCGTAGTGTGGGACTGGAGTCACGTGTAGGCCAGACCGTGTGGGGGCAGCAGGTTCGCTTCCCTGAAGGGCGTTAGTGAACCATTTGGGTTTTTACGACAATCCAGCAGCTTTCGTTATCAATTTTTTTCCAGGTGCTAGCCAACAAATTAGCAGAGTTTGAATTAAATTACACAATTCACTTCAGGTGTGATTTGAACTCATGGGGGTAAATTTTAACCCCCAAGATGGGGTGGGTTGTGGGCGGGTGGGCAGTGAAAATTGTTGGTTTTGGGAGCGGGGCCAAATCCCGGCTCCAACCCTCCGACTTCCGAGTTCGACCCAGACGCATCTGAAACCCAAAAGTCCCACTGGCACTTAAAGCCGACGGGCCGATATTTAAAAGTCCAATTAATGTCGTTGAAAGAGTTAAGGTGATTAAATTTTGGTGTATTCAGCCAGACAAACGATGTTAACTTTCCCTTAACGTGTCTCCCATGGCCTCCGAAAGGCATCATAGAAATGGCAGCGAGTTGCAGCCGGAACCCATTTTGATCTTTAAAGCAATGATTGACATATGTGAATAAAAGATAAAGTTTTTACAGCATGGCAATCAGTTCTCTCAGACAAACCTTTGGCTGGGCGTTCCTCGTGTTTAGACTGAGATTTCTTTGATCACACTCAGAATTCTTGTGTTCACACATATTCACCTACATTTTGGACCCCCTCAAACTGACAACATTAGGATGGGTGGGGGGGGGACGCAATAGATTTATCCAACACTACATCTGAGGAGGAGGCATGGGATGCAGGACCAGGAATTGTAGCGTCACAAAGACCTACAGAAGAGCAGAGAGGGGACCAATGGAGGGGCCGAGGTCACAGGAGGCACTACCCACGTGAGAAGGTCTACAGACAGAGGCTGACCTCCCTGGACCTCTCAGAGGAGCAGCGCCTATGAAGGCTCAGATTGAGTCGCCAGGTTGTCGCAGACATCTGCAGGCTCCTTCATGCAGAGCTGCTCCCGGCTGGGCCTGGTGGCCATGCATTGTTTGTCGCAGTTAATACCACCGTTGCCCTCAATTTCTTCACCTCCAGATCCTTCCGGGGCTCCACCGGTGACATCACCAGGATCTCTCAGTCATCTGTACATAAGTGTTTACGACAGGTCACGGATGGTTTGTTTGACTTCATCAACTTCCCCATCGACGACATCAGCCAGACTGAGAGGGCAGTGGGTTTCCAGTCTCTGGCTGGCTTCCCACGGGTACAGGGTGCAATTGATTGCTCACACGTAGCAATCCGAGGACCTGCACATGAGCCAGGATTGTTCATCAACCGAAAGGGATATCATTCTGCTGGTTTGTCACCACCGGAAGAGGTTTCTGCAGGAGTGTGCCAAATTCCCTGGCAGCTGCCATGATTCCTTCATTTTGTGCGAATCCAACATTCCGGCCCTCTTCCATGCACAAAACAGCCTCCTTGGAGACTAGGGTAATCCCTGCAGACGTGGCTCATGACACCTCTGAGAAACCCCACCGGTGAGGCACAGCAGCGGTACAATGACGGTCACATCACCACCAGGTCCGTCATTGAACAAGCCATAGGAATGCTCAAGATGCGCGTCAGTGGCCTGGATCGATCTGGGGGTTCCCTTCAGTGCTTATCAGCGAAAGTGTGTAGAGTAATAGTCATGCGTTGTGTCCTGCACAACATCGCTCAACAGAGGGGGTTACAGGTGGATGAGGTCCCATGCACTCATGAAGCATCTGCACCTGCCATCAACATTGAAGAAGACAAGGATGAGGAGGAAGAGGGGGAGGGTGATGGGCAACCCATCGGCACAGCAGCGGCACACCTGGCTGCTTGTGATGCCAGGTAGTCACTTGGATTTGATCGATTCTCATAAGGAGATCTGCAAAGTGAAGGTAATCAAGTATTCAGACCACCTGGAACGACCACCACAATCACTAACACCACCATCTCCCCCCACCGCCACCTTGCACAAAAACAGTCCTACACCCACACATACGCCCATTATAAACACGCCCAATGGGTGGCATCAAATCTCACTGTTCATGAAGAGGGACATGCAAGGGTGCTTTCACGAAAGAGACTCAAAAATGGTCAAGACGTGGCAGTGGTGGTGACAATTATAACATTTAATGAGCAGGTTAGGAAAAACAATTATAAATGAAAAACATGACATTGTATCAGACACCCTTGGTAATCACAAAACCTTCGCCTTTCACATCCTACTACTTCTGCCTGGTGCATCCCCTGTGGCTTCAGCAGAGATAGTGGAAGGTTGCTCAGGTCCCTGCCCTGACTGTTGAGATGCTTTGGGCCTATACCCTCTATGTTTTGGAGCCCATGAGGGCCCCGCCAAAGACTGCTCCACCTGCAGCTGTGCAGGGGCAGACTCAGCCATCTGGAGAGGAGGCAGCATTGTGGGTACCTATTGAGTGGGGATGGGGGCAACGGGTGAGACGTGGAAGTGCTTTGAGTGGAGTCCCCACTTCCATGTCCCCTTTCGCCATCATCCCTCTCCTGCGCCAGGGCCACATCAATCCTACCACCCTGCTGGACAACAGCTTGGAGGACATATGTGATGCCTTGTAAGGCCAGTGCTAATGTACCTGTCAGCCTATTTAAGGCGGCAGAATGTTGGTCACCTTGAGTCCGCACGGCCATTGTCAGGGCCTGAATGGACTCATTTGTGAGCCGTGCTTGAAACACAATGGAGGCTGCCATTCTCTCCATCTCAGACATTGCCGCACTTACCTGCATCACCAGTCCACTAATGCTGGAGGTGGACTCCTCCATCCTCTGTGCTAATGTGGAGACTGAGCGTGGCAAGTCTTCCAGTATGTCGTAAAAGTGCGTCTGTACCTCGATCGTTCTCCTTTTCAAGGATGGCCCCCAGGGTGCAGCATCTATGTCCAGCTGAGCAAAGCTTGGAGAGGAGTGCACCCACCAACACAGACTCCCCACAGCTGTCCCTGCTATCAGTGCCTGCTTTCGTGTGGTGATTCATCAAGCGACAACCCAACTAAATGCCTACCAGGACCCACCGAGGGGTGAGTATCTGCGCTGGTACATGGCTCGCTATAATGTGACAGTGCAACCTCAGGGGCAAGGAGATCCTCTGATGAATCGTCCTCATCCATGTCGTCACTCCTTGAAGGCCCTGGAAGAGAACATACAGCAATATTAAGAATCATCGCAAAAGTGATGTTGCGATGAGCATCCTGAGGTGTGCAAAAGATAACACCAATTCATGTTGTGTGTGAGGGATGTTAAATTTCTGTTACCAGACGTTTGCAGGGTGCCAGTCTCGGCATCTCCAATTGGCCAGGGATTCCTGTGTCCAGCTTAGTTCCAATGCCTCCTCCTCCACCTCTGTCAGGGTCACTATTTGTAGTGACCCCCCGCTGTCGTCTCCTACAAGGGGAGAAAGAACAGACGTGTGAGTGAATGAGGATGACGGGGTCACCCGATGGATGCATTTGGGTGAGGCTTCCGATTAAAAGTGATACATCAGAGGGTGACTATCAGACAGATTCATGACATTGCATCAGGATTGGGGCGAGTGGGAGTGGTAGGTTCACAAATGGGGAGGTGAGGAAGTGCAAAGAAAGTGAAGGTAAGTTGATGATGAATCTTAAGTGGGTGGGAGGAGTGATGTGATGGAGTAGGCTTGGCAAGACAGAGTGAAGGGGGGGGGCTAATGTACACCACAGGATGTGGGTGAATCAGTAACTGTACTCACTTCTCCTGACCTGGTTAGGTCATTGAATCGCTTCCTGCACTGCACCCAAGACCTGGGCACCGTGCTCCTGCTGCTGACCTGTTCTGCCGCCTCCAGCCATGTCTTCTTGGTGGCAGGAGCAGGTTTATTCCTCCTGTCACCTGGATATAATAACTCTCCCCTGCTTCTCACAGCAGCCAGCAGTATCTCAAGGGAGGTGTCCGTGAACCTGGGTGCTGCCTTTCCTCTGTGTCCTCCCATTTTGCTTTTTACTCCTTCCTCCTTCAAAATCCATTGTTGCATTGGCCCTTTAAATAGCGGGCTTTAAATCACGAGGTGCGGGTGTGCAGTAGGCCCACTGCGCAGCTTGGCGGTGCGAAACCCGGTAGTAGAATTAAGTGCCTTCAATTGAGTCGCGATCGCTCGAGAACACGCACAAAATTTTTTTCCTGGTTTCCCAGCCGCTTATCGACCTCCCCTCGCTGAGATCCCCACCTCATTGTTAAAATTTACCCCATGACCTCTGGGTTGCTAGTCAAGTAGGGCTATCTTTTCCACCATACCTTTATCACTTACTGCAACTCCCATCGTCCAATTACCTCTTCTAAAGGGTTACATTAAAGGTGCTGCTGAGAGCTGGTTACTGGATGTTAGAGCAGCTCACTATGATAACTAAAGACAACTTAAAAAGGAGGGATAAGCTACAAATGCTGCCAATCTGAAATAAAACAGAAGTAGCTGCAAATGCACAGTGGAACTGTCAGTATCTGTAAAGAGAGAAAGGCAGGTTAACATTTAGGGTGCAACGGATGCAGGGTCTCCTGAATTGTTAACTTAACTTTTCTCAGTGCAGTACTGAGGGAGTGCTGCACTGTCAGAGGTGCTGTCTTTTGGATGAGACGTTAAACCGAGGCCCCGTCTGCCCTCTCAGGTTGGCGTAAAAGATTCCATGGGACTATTTCAAAGAAGAGCAGGGGAGTTCTCCCCGTGGTCCTGGACAATATTTATAACTCAACCAACATCACTAAAAACAGATGGTCTGGTCATTATCTCATTGCTGTTTGTGGGACCTTGCTGTGTGCAAATTGGCTGCTGTGTTTCCTACATTATAGCAGTGACTGCACTTCAAAAGTACATCAATGGTTGTAAAGCACTTTGGGACACCCTGAGATCGTGAAAGGCGCTAGATAAATGCAAATTATTTCTTTCTTCTACAAGAGGGTTCTTCCAACAGTCAAAAACTAGCGTCTGTGTGATCCAGCAGAAAAAAGTGAAACACAAATTAAGCCTCCGATCAATTTGTTGTGCGCAAAATATGGCCAAGCATGTCCGTCATGTGTTGAACTCACAAGTCGTCTCAGAGCTCGCAAACGCTGTCAAGTCAACATCCAAACATCATCGACTGTTGCAATCATTGTCAGTCATGACCAGACAGCCACCAAAATGGTTTTAATTGCATTTTTTCAATTGATTGGTGCGAATGGCATTTATCTAATGAAATGAATTATACACTGCGGCTTAAAAATATTCTTTCATTAGTCATTATTATACAGGTGAAGCTTCAGTAGGAGCTGCAGTAATTGTTTTTGTAGTTTGTGTGAAGCTATAATGCCGATCCCTCAGCTCGTCCACTTGGAATTGATAGTCCAAATTGACTTTGAATTAGAATTAATGAGGAATAATTATTGAAGTATTTCTACTATCCATAACCACAAAGAATCAGTTCAACTCTTCATCACTTAGATTCAATACCATCAGCCTTAAAGGGGCTCTCAGCATAAAGGTGTCTTTTACAGAGGGAATCTTATCACCAAAACCCAGACAGTCTCAGCCTCAAGGCTCCTCTTACAGAAATGGTCTCCCTATCAAAGCCCCTGCGACAGATGGAGTCCAACCATCAAGGCTCCTTTTACAGTGGCAGTCTCACCATCAAGGTCCTATTTAGAGATGAAGTCTGACCATCATGGCCCCTTTTAAAGAAAGAGTATTGGGACCGCTTCTAGAGAGAGACCCTTGCCATTCAAACCCGCTTTTAAAAACGTGGGAACAGGAGTAGGCCATTCAATTAGATCATGGCTGATCTGTATCTTAACTCCATCTACCCACCTTGGTTCCGTAACAATTAATACCCTTGCCTAACTAAAATCTATCAATGTCAGTTTTGAAATTTTGAATTGAATCCCAGCCTCAACAGGATTTTGGGGGGAGAGAGTTCCAGATTTCCACTACCCTTTGTGTGAAAAAGTGCTTCCTGACATCACCACAGAATGGCCTAGCTCTAATTTTAAGGTTATGGCCCCTTGTCCTGGACTCTCCCACTAGAGGAAATAGTTTCTCTCTATCTATCCTATCAACTCCTTTAATCATTTTAATCACCTCAATTAGGTCATCCCTTAATCTTCGATACTCAAGAGAATACAAGCCTAGTCCATGCCACCTGGCCTCATAATTTAACCCCTTTATTCCCAGTGTCATTCTGATGAATCTGCAAGGCCAAAATATCCTTCCTGAAGTGCTCTACCCAAAAAGAGTCTTACCATCAAGACCCCTTTAAAGAGGGTCTCTCATCATTTACTTCATTGGTTCACCAATGTTCTTCAGGGTAGGGAACATGCCATCCCTCCCAGGTCTGACCTACCTGTGGCCCCAGCCCCATAATATATTTTTGCCTCTTAATGCCCATAGGTAATTTGGAATGGACAATAAAAACTGCCTTGTCAGTGTTGCTTACATCCCAAGATCAAATATGAAAGAAAAAAAATCTGGTTTGTCTATCATTTAGGCCCATATCAGGAACGAGAAAAGATGTTTTTACTTTCCTTGTAGGGAAGAAGGTTGTGGTTACACAACACATTTTGCAAAGATCATGCAAAATTGCCTAAATGAATTTAGGGTGCAGTCACACAACAAATTTAACATCACCACAGTGTATTTCCAGCGCCTCAATGACGCCAAACTTGTGCAGTGTGTGAAGGCTTCTTACATCAGGTCTTGACTCCAGATTCACAATACACTTCCATTATAACTGTAACATCAGCGCAAGGTGGGAATGCACCACAGATGATAGGTGTGCGGTCTGACCACCGGAGAACGATCAAAACTTCACTTTCACCCTTTGAATGTCAGCAGAGACCCAATTACTCTGTTGGCTCCTGGTTAATATCAAACTGTACTTGGGCACAGAGCTCTGCTTCGCCTTGGCCAAAGAGAGACACAGAGCCAACAGTGCCTGCTGGACCTACACTGCTCTAAGTAGGCACTGGTCTGAAACTGCTACTCGTATCATAATAACATGCTGAGAGTCTACAATTGATATGAATCCTCTATGTCAGAAGAGTGCACTTTTCATCAAAAGTTCCTGAAGGACTTCAAGTTAGACTTCATCCTTAGCTCAACGGTACCACTCTCCCCTCTGAGTCAGAAGGGCGTGGGTTCAAACCCCACTCTATAAATTTGCACCATAATCTAGGTACCACTTCAGTGCATTACTGAGGGAGTACTGCAGTGCCGGAGGTGCTGTCTTTTAGTTGAGATATTAAACCAAGGCCCTCTTAGGTAGACGTAAACGATCCAATTGGCACTATTTTGTAGAAGAGCAGGGGAGTTGTCCCGATGTCCTGGGCAATATTTATTCCTCAACCCACATCACTAAAAACAGATTATCTGGTCAGTATCACATTGCTCTGTGTGGGGCTTTGCTGTGCGAAAATTGGCTGCTGCATTTCTCTACATCGCAACAGTAACTACACTTCAAACTAATTAATTTGCTGTGAAGTGTTTTTGGACTATATTGAGGTCATGGAAGGTGCTATAGAAATGCAAGTTTATTTTTTTTTTTCCTTAGAAGATGTCCATCTGTTTTGTTTCCCTGACCTGACCATCTTTTCCCAAGGCTCTGCCAATGCCACTCTTAAACCAACTGATAGGAGGAGAGCAAGAAAACCCACGGGCGGCTCAAGATATAGTCACATCATATGGTCAAATGCCAGATCTGTGCTTGGCGTCCCAGCCTCATGACGATGCTGGAATGGTGAATTCATCATGTGGGGAATTGTAGAAGGAACACTCCATCCAATCCTTTCCATGGCAAGAGGACATAATTAGGACACCAACAGGACAACGTCAAGGCATGAGTTAGACTCCCAGTGCGACACCACGTTGAACATTGTTTTTTGCTACAACCTGATGTTCCCATCTTACAGTGCAAGATTTACTTGTTTAAAATTGATGGAATGGTAGTCTCCTCAGTCTGTGTGTTGTAAGGGTCCCATGTGAAATGAGTTTGGGCTGTCTCAATCCAGTTCCTAGTGGGCCCACAGTTCAAGCTGCCCCTTGTTGGATAAGTACTCTTTAAAACAGATTCAAAAAGCTAGAGACAGTAATATGTCTGATAATTCATTTCATTTATTATTGACAAAACATTAACCCTAAACACCAATACAGAGCAGCACACATTAGCCTTAAGTCCAAAAACTCACTTGCATGGATGTAATGAGAAACCATCAAGATAGATTCTCCGAGCCTGTTCACACCACTGGGTCTCAAAGGTTTCTTTCCAACTAAGTAAAAACACTTTTTTTTAATACCATTTGCTTTTATGGTTTGCTTCCTGCTGGATGCAGCTCCACCTGATGTTTTATGACCACCCAGTTGTCTGAAGCGATTGCCAAACTGAGATGAGAGGCCCCCTACCTTTTCACACCATACTGTTACTTCCTATCATTGCTTTCCTGAGCCATAGCTTTGTTGTAAACAACCAACCTTTGATGTATGCTTTATAGAAACAAAGAAACATAGAAAATAGGACGAGGAGTAGGCCATTCGGCCCTTCGAGCCTGAAGAAACATATTGTCTTTTATATTGCAGCAATCTCCTTCTCTTACATTATCCACTGCCTTGATGAAAAGCCTGTGTTTTAAAAGCTTATGCCTTTCAATCCTAACAACCATTTAAACTCAATATTATCCACCTAGCTTACTTATTTGATAATCTAAACGTACCTATCCGTACACTACAATGTCTTCGGCCCTAAAACTGACCCACTTCCATGTTATCAGCATCATTGAGGGGAAAAGACAGGATTCGCCAGAACACAGTTGAAACCAATTCTGTCTACATTACTGTTCTGTCTTTGATAGAAATAAAAGTAATGTAAAAACATATCGATATTTTTACACCCCTAATTTTATGAGTTAACCCAGGGAGGTCACAGGATGCCCGCTTTAAGAAATGGAAAAATATCAAAGTGGTGTGGAGGAGGGATGAGTGGAAGGCCCACTTTTCATATTAGCACATAGTTGGGGCACACTGCAAATACGAGCGGAGAGTTAGAATCATAGAATAATAGAATGGTTACAGCAGAGAGGAGGCCATTCAGCCCAACGACCCAATGCCGGCTCTTTGTAAGAGTAATCCAGTTAGTCCCATTCCCCCACTCTTACCCCGTAGCCCTGCAAATTTTTTCGCTTCATGTATTTATCCAATTCCTTTTTGAAAGCCGCGATTGAATCTGCTTCCACCACCCTTTCAGGCAGATCATAATTACTCGCTGTGTAAAAAAATTTTACCTCATGTCGCCTTTGGTTCTTTTGACAATCAGCTTAAATCTTAAACCCCTCCGCTAATGGGAACAGTTTCTCTTTATTTACTTTACCTAAACCCTTCATAATTTTGAACACCTCTGTAAAATCTCCTCTTAACCGTCTCTGCTGTAAGGAGAACAACCCCAGCTTCTCCAGTCTATCCACGTAACTGAAGTCCCTCACCCTGGATCCATTCTAGTGAATCTTTTCTGCACCCTCTCTAAGGGCTTCAGATCCTTCCTAAAGTGAGGTGCCCAGAATTGGACACAATACTCCAGTTGTGGCTGAACCAATGTTTTATAAAGGTTCCATATAACTTCCTTGCTTTTGTACACGATGCCTATGTTTATAAAGTCCAGGATCCCGTATGCATTTTTAACCATTTTCTCAACCTGTCCTGCCACTTTCAAAGATTTGTGCACATATACCCCCAGGTCTCTCTGTTCCTGTAGAATTCCCTTTAGAATTGTACCATTTACTTTATATTGCCTCTCCTCATTCTTCCTGCCAAAATGCATCACTTCACATTTCTGTGCGTTAAATTTCATCTGCCATGGGTCCGCCCACTCCACCAGCCTGTCTATGTCCACTTGAAGTCTATTGCTATCCTCCTCATTGTTTATTACACTTCTATGTTTTGCGTCACCTGCAAATTTTGAAATTGTGCCCTGTACACCCAAGCCCAAGTCATTAATATATGACAGAAAAAACAATGGTCCTAGTACCGACCCCTGGGAAACACCACTGTATAATCTTCCTCCAGTCCGAGAAACAACCATTCACCACTACTCTCCATTTCCTGTCACTTAGCCAATTTCGTATCCATGCTGCCACTGCCCCTTTTATTCCAAGGGTTTCAATTTTGCTGACAAGCCTATTATGTGGAACTTTATCAAATGCCTTTTGAAAGTCCATGTACACAACATCAACCACACTGCCCTCATCAACCCTCTATGTTACCTTAACAAAAAACTCCAACAGTTTAGTTAAACAGGATTTGCCTTTAACAAATCCCTGCTGGCTTTGCTTTATTAATCCACACTTGTCCAATTGACTATTAATTTTGTCCCAGATTATTGTTTCTAAAAGCTTCCCCACCACCGAGGTTAAACTGATTGGCCTGGGTTTATCCTTACACCCTTTTTTGAACCAGGGTGTAGCATTTGCAATTCTCCAGTTCTCTGGCACCACCCCTATATCTAAGGAGGATTGGAAGATTATGACCAGCATCTCTGCAATTTCCACCCTTACTTCCCTTAACGACCTAGGATGCATCCCATCCGGACCAGATGACTAATCTACTTTAAGTACAGCCAGCCTTTTTAGTATCTCCTCTTTATCAATTTTTAGCCCATCCAGTATCTCAACGACCTCCTCTTTTACTGTGACTTTGGCAGCATCTTCTTCCTTGGTAAAGACAGATGCAAAGTACTCATTTAGTACCTCGGCCATGCCCTCTGCCTCCATGTGTAGGTCGCCTTTGTGGTCTTTAATCAGCCCCACCTGTCCTCTTTACTGTTTATATGCCTATAGAAGACTTTTGGATTCCTTTTTATGTTGGCCACCAGCCTATTCTCATACTCTCTCTTTGCCCCTCTTATTTCCTTTTTCACTCATCCTCTGTACTTTCTATATTCAGCCTGGTTCTCACTTGTATTATCAACCTGACATCTGTCATATGCCCCCTTTTTCTGCTTCTGCTCACTCTCTATCTCTTTCGTCATCCAGGGAGCTCTGGCTTTGGTTGCCCTACCTTTCCCCCTGGTGGGAGTGTACCTAAACTGTACCCGAACCATCGCCTCTTTAAAGGCCGCCCATTGTTCAATTACAGTTTTGCCTGCCAATCTTGGATTCTGATTTACCCGGGCCAGATCTGTTCTCAACCCACTGAAATTGGCCCTCCTCCAATTAAGTATTTTTACTCTGGATTTCTCATTGTCCTTCTCCATAACTAATCTAAACCTTATCATATTGTGATCACTGTTCCTTAAATGCTCCCCCAATAACACTTGCTCCACTTGACCCACTTCATTTCCCAGAACTAGATCAAGCAATGCCTCCTTCCTCATTGGGCCGGAAACGTACTGGTCAAAAAAATTATCCTGAACACACTTCAGAAATTCCTTCCCCTCTTTCCCCTTTACACTATTGCTATCCCAGTCTATATCAGTATCGTTGAAATCCCCCATTATAGTTCTTGCACCTTTCTGTAATCTCCCTGCAAATTTGATCCTCTATATCCTTCTCACGAGTTGGTGGCCTATAGAATACACCCAGTGGTGTAATGGCACCTCTATTGTTTCTTAACTCTAACAAAATAGATTCTGTCCTTGACCCCTCCAGGACATCCTCTCACTCCAGCACTGCAATATTCTCCTAAATCAATACTGCCCCCCCCCCCCCGCTTCCTTTTCTTCCTTCCCTATCTTTCCTGAACACCTTGTATCCAGGAATATTTACTATCCAATCCTGCCCTTTTTTGAGCCAGGTCTCCATTATCACCATTACGTCATATTCCCATGTGGCTATTTGCGCTCACCAACCTTCTTTACTATGCTTCGTGTGTTCACACATGCACTCTAAACCTATCTTAGACCTTCTTGTATTCTCTCTTAGTTGGATCCCACCTATTACTGTACTATTTCTTACTCTAGTGCTATCGGTCTCTCACAATCCTTTGTGCACCTTGTTTCTCCTTTCTAATATTACATCCTGATGCCCATCCTCCTGTCACATTAGTTTAGACCCTCCCCCCGACAGCATTAGTGAACCTCCACCCGAAGATTTTGATCCCAGCTCTGTTGTGGTGCAACCCGTCCATCTTGAACAAGTCCCTGCTGCTGCGGAACTGGTCCCAATGCCCCACGAATCTGAAGCCCTCCCTCCTGCACCATGTCTCTAGCCACCCATTAACCTGCCTTATCTTCCTATTTCTGTACTCTGCCTTATCTTACTAGTTCTTGATTCTGATACTCGGTGACTAAGATGGGAAGGAAAGAACTTGACGTTACATAACACCTTTCATATCCTCAGGATGTCCTAAAGTTTGTCACAGTCAATGAAGTAATTACTGTTCTAATGTAGGAACATACAGCAGCCAATTTGTACACAGCAAGGTCCCACAAACAACAATGAGGTAAATGACTAAGTGTGTTGTTTGAGATATGAATGTTGGCCAGGGAAAACTCCCCTGTTCATCTTCAAATAGTGCCATGGGATCTTTTACTTCCACCTGAGAGAGCAGACAGGACCCCAGTTTAACAACTCCTCTGAAAGATGGCACCTCTGACAGTGCAGCACTCCCTCAGTACTGCGCTGAAGTGTCAGCCTAGATTATGCGCTTAAGTCACTAGAGTGGGACTTGAACCCACAATCTTCTAATTCAGAGAGCAAGACTGCCACCACTGAGCCAAGACTGACACTGCATTCCCTCACCTTGTTGCGTACAAAAATCCATTAAGATTAGGAAAAAAAAGTGTACTCTCAGGTAAGTCCTGAAAGCTGGGGTTGCAAATGTTGGTATTACACATATAATAGTCTGATAGATTATCTCAAAACACTTCCTGTAGGTTGATTCCATACTAGGCACCTACGCATCATAAAATTGCAGGAATGTGTCAAAATATTTAAATAAAATACCGTCTGGAAAGATATGCAGTTCGTGGGAATTGTAAGCTTTATCACTGAGTTTAAGGTGAGGTCCCCAATAATTTTGATTTATTACGGATGTGTGTAATGCATCAGCTATTCTTGAATGAAAACACGAATGACTTATTTTCTGATGTGTGCTGGATTTACAGTCTCTGTAATTATAGCTTCAAATTACATTTTACTGGTAATCACTTTAGCTGAATGTTGCAACGTTGAATGTTTAGTTCATCTTTTCTGTTTGCAATCAGATGCTTCTTAAACAAGAGTGTTACATTGTTGTATTATTTCAAGAGGAATTTCACTGTCAGGATTCTGCAACCAAATTCGTTTCAAATCACCAAGGTCATGATCACAAGATAATTACGGATGATGAAAGCCATTCGGCCCATCTTAATTCATCCATCGGGTGAGGCCCTAATGAGATCCCCCATTGAAGGGAGCTTGATCCGCTCCCGTTGGTTTATCACCCATGAGATGAAGGTGAAAATCATCCTCAAAATGTTTCTTAAATCATTCCATGTTTTGTTTTTTCCTCCATTAATCTATCTGGAGGTTTATTCCATGTGTCGATCGCTCTTTGTGTGACGAATGCATCCTGATATCAGTGTTGAAAAGAATTAAATCAATCAAACTTCTGCTCTGAATTCCACTGCCTTTTGCTTCTGACAAAATTGCTGGCACAGTGGCTGCGATCGTCAGCAGTGAGCGAGTGATTCTGGGAGGAAGTCACTGAATCCGCCCCACCATTGGCGGCCATGCCTTCAGCTGCTTAGGCACCCTGGAATTCCCTGAAACCTCTCTGTCTCTCTAACTCTCTCTCCTCCTTCAAGACGCTCCTTTAAACCTATCCAATTGACCAAGCTTTTGGTCACCTGTCCGAATATCTTCTTATGTGGCTTGGTGTCAAATTTTGTCTGATTACGCTCCTGTGAAGCATCTTGGGAAGTCTTACTACGTTAACGGTGCTACATAAACGCAAGTTGTTGTTGTTGAATTACCCGAAGACTGTGAGCAGGTTCAGAGAGACTCCTGTCTGCTTGGGCCATTGGGTTTGTTTCCGCTTTTTAAAATTCAAAATCTTATACTTTCCTTTCTTCTTCCTCCCCCCTGTTCCCACTATTTTGAAGGTGGCAACAACTTTTCTTAAAAAAGGGTTTTGATTATCTTTTTTATTTGTTCATGCGATGTGGGCATCGCTGGTGAGGCCGGCATTTATTGCCCATCTCTAATTGCCCTTGAGAAGGTGGTGGTGAGCCGCCTTCTTGAACCACTGCAGTCCGTGTGGTGAAGATTCTCCAACAGTGCTGTTAGGAAGGGAGTTCCAGGGTTTTGACCCAGTGACGATGAAGGAACGGCGATATGTTTCCATTCCTGGATGGTGTGAGATTTGGAGGGGAAAGTGCAGGTGGTGTTGTTCCCATGTGCCTGCTGCCCTTGTCCTTCTATGTGGTAGAGGTCGCGGGTTTGGGAGGTGTTGTCAAAGAAGCCTTGGCGAGTTGCTGCAGTGCATCCTGTGGATGGTACACACTGCAACTACAGTGCGCCGGTGGTGAAGGGAGTGAATGTTTAGGGTGGTGGATGGGGTGTCAATCAAGCGGGCTGCTTTGTCCTGCATGGTGTCGAGCTTCTTGAGTGTTGTTGGATCTGCACTCATCCAGGCAAGTGGAGAGCTTTCCATCGCACTCCTGACTTGTGCCTTGTAGATTGTGGAAAGGCTTTGGGGAGTAAGGAGGTGAGTCACTCACCACAGAATACCCAGCCTCTGACCTGCTCTTGTAGCCACAGTATTGATGTGGCTGGTCCAGTTAAGTTTCTGGTCAATGGTGACCCCCTGGATGTTGATGGTGAGGGATTCAGCAATGGTAATGCCATTGAAAGTCAAGGGGAGGTGGTTAGACTCTCTCTTGTTGGAGATGGTCATTGCCTGGCACTTGTCTGGCGCGAATGTTACTTGCCACTTATCAGCCCAAGCCTGGATGTTGTCCAGGTCTTGTTGCATGCGGTCACGGACTGCTTCATTATCTGAGGGGTTGCGAATGGAACTGAACACTGTGCAATCATCAGTGAACATCCCCATTTCTGACGTTATGATGGAGGGAAGGTCACTGATGAAGCAGCTGAAGATGATTGGGCCTAGGACACTGTCCTGAGGAATTCCTGCAGCAACGTCCTGGGGCTGTGGTGATTGGACTCCAACAACCACTACCATCCTCCTTTGTGCTCGGTATGACTCCAGCCACTGGAGAGTTTTCCCCTGATTCCCATTGACTTCAATTTTACGTGGGCTTTTTGGTGCCACACTTGGTCAAGTGCTGTCTTGATGTCAAGGGCAGTCACTCTCACCTCACCTCTGGAATTCAGCTCTTTGGTCCATGTTTGGACCAAGGCTGTAATGAGGTCTGGAGCCGAGTGGTCCTGGCGGAACCCAAACTGAGCATCGGTGAGCAGGTTTTTGGTGAGCAAGTGCCACTTGATAGCACTGTCGACGACACCTTCCATCACTTTGCTGATGATTGAGAGTAGACTGATGGGGAGGTAATTGGCCGGATTGGATTTGTCCTGCTTTTTGTGGACAGGACATACCTGGGCAATTTTCCACATTGTCGGGTAGATGCCAGAGTCGTAGCTGTACTGGAACAGTTTGGCTAGAGGCGCGGCTAGTTCTGGAGCACAAGTCTTCAGCACTACATCCGGGATGTTTTCGGGGCCCATAGCCTTTGTTGTATCCAGTGCACTCAGCCGTTTCTTGATATCACGTGGAGTGAATCGAATTGGCTGACGACTGGCTTCTGTGATGGTGGGGATATCGGGAGGAGGCCGAGATGGATCATCAACTCTGCACTTCTGACTGAAGATGGTTGCAAACGCTTCAGCCTTGTCTTTTGCACTCACATGCTGGACTCCACCATCATTGGGGATATGGATGTTTACAGAGCCTCCTCCTCCCGTTGGTTGTTTAATTGTCCACCCCCATTCATGACTGGATGTGGCAGGACTGCAGAGCTTTGATCTGATCCGTTGGTTGTGGAATCGCTTAGCTCTGTCTATAGCATGTTGCTTCCGCTGTTTAGCATGCATGTAGTCCTGTGTTGTAACTTCACCAGGTTGGCACCTCATTTTTAGGTACGCCTGGTGCTGCTCCTGGCATGCTCTCTACGCTCCTTATTGAACCAGGTTTGATCCCCTGGCTTGTTGGTAATGGTAGAGTGAGGACTATGCCGGGCCATGAGGTTATAGCTTGTGTTGGCTTACAATTCTGCTGCTGCTGATGGCCCACAGCGCCTCATGGATGCCCAGCTTTGAGCTGCTAGATCTGTTCTGAATCTATCCCAGTTAGCATGGTGGTAGTGCCACACAACACGTTGGATGGTGTCCTCAGTGTAAAGACCGGGGCTTCGTCTCCACAAGGATTGTGCGGCGGTCACTCCTAGCAATACTGTCATGGACAGATGCATCTGCGATAGATCGACTGGTGAGGACGAGATCAAGTAGGTTTGTCCCTCGTGTTGGTTCACTCACCACCTGCTGCAGGCCCAGTCTGGCAGCTATGTCCTTCAGGACTCGGCCAACTCGGTCAGTAGTGATGCTACCAAGCCACACTTGGTGATGGACATTTAAGTCCCCCACCCAGAGTACAATCCATGCCCTTGGTGCTCTCAGTGGTGCTCAACATGGAGGAGGACTGATTCATCAGCTGAGGGAGGATGGTAGGTGGTAATCAGCAGGAGGTTTCCTTGCCCATGTTTGACCTGATGCCATGAGATTTCATGGGGTCCAGAGTCAATGTTGAGGAGTCCCAGGGCCACACCCTCCTGACTGTATACCACAGTACCACCACCTCTGGTGGGCCTGTCCTGCCGGTGGGACAGGACATTGCCAGGGATGATGATAGGAAGAATCTGGGACGTTGGCTGAAAGTTATGATTCTGTGAGTATGGCTATGTCAGGCTGTTGCTTGACTCGTCTGTGGGACAGCTTTCCCAATTTTGGCACAAGTCCCCAGATGTTAGTGAGGAGGACTTTGCAGGGTCGACTGGGTCTTGGTTTGCCTTTATTATATCTGGTGCCTAATGGTCCGTCTGGTTTTATTCTTATAGTGACTTTCTGTGGCAAGATTGTACAACTGAGTGGCTTGCTAGGCCATTTCAGAGGGCAATTCACATTGTTGTGGGGCTGGAGTCACCGGGTGAGGACGGCAGGTTTCCTTCCCTACAGGGCATTAGTGAACCAAATAGGTTTTTACGACAATCCGGTAATTTCATGGCCACCATTACTGATACTAGTTTTTTTAAATTCCCGTTTTTATTTAATTAATTGAATTATAAATTCTCCAGCTGCCATGGCAGGATTTGAACTCATAACACCAGATTATTAGGCCAGCGCCTCTGGATTACTAATCCAGTAACATAACCACTATGCCACAGTACCCAGTATGATATGATAAACAGCAGCTTTCCAAATAAAGTACAGCCTCGATTCATAAGCTAAACTTGGTCACATCATAAACGCTGGCAAGTTAACCTTTAGCATGAAAATTAAACACAAATATGGAAGTGCTTCTACCGACAAGTAAATTCTTCAATGGCTCTCCGAGAGTTAAAATACTCCTCCCCCCCTCATCCCACATACCCACACACACACCCGCACCCGCACACGCACACACAGCTGAAACTAAAACCCTTGCGTTTTGAATGTTAATTCCCTCACCCTGTTAAAATCAGGAAATCATCCAATTTCGAACCGTGATTGCATCAGCAAAACTCAATGTGCGGAAATTAAAAAAACACAGACAAAAAGGATTCATCATATTTCTTACCAACAGTTTGATGCTTAACTGGGAAGAAACTCCTGAGGGAGAAACTTGCTGCTTTGATTTTACTGAGCTTCAAGGCCTGATAATTGACCCCCAGTATTAAAAAAAAATCTGCTCCTCTTCACACACACACAAGCTTGCATCGCCTAATCACCAGTGCCTGATTTATTTTCTCTTCTCCATTACTCTTTCAGCCAAGCTTGTATCATGGGCCTTGACCCTTCACCTAGATTTCTCCGCTGTTAGAATAAATCGTTAATGTACTGAGGTGCAGTTAAAAAAAACTGAGCGTGTCCTACTTTTTAAGGGGAACCATACGCTCCACGTTTGGACTAACTGAGGCTTTATGAAATAATGTGGCATCTGGAATTCTTGCTCTCATTGTTGCAGGAGCCATTTTACAAATCATGCTGCACTAAATACGTGATGGGATAGCCAAGATGCCTGGCATCCCAATTCCAAAATGGAAACACTGAGAAATATGAGGGGAAAGGGGAGATATGTAGTCAATAAAATGGATTGATTTTTTTAAAATGTTGTTATTTTTTTCAGGCAGGACCTTAGATCAAAGAAGATTCTTACATTTTTTTCTACGCTTTTTGACTTCGCGGCCTCAGAACCATACTGTTTTTCTTCAATTGCTTTCTAAAATGTTGATTTTTATTGAGTTTTCATCGCAAGAGGAGCAACAAAATCGAAAAGACGAGGCAAAAAAATGAATATCCAGGGAAGAGGATACAGAAATGTCCATAATGTATTGCAGGTTGGATCTTTGCAAAAAAAAAATGCAAGAAATAAACTTTTTTTTTCCCGACCAAGGTTTTATTTGAGTTGTCTAGCAATCTATAACTCTTGCTGCTCTTCACCTCCTATCCTTCCATGCAGCCTTGGTCAGACCCAGACTGGAGTAATGCATTCAATTTTGGGCACCGCACCTCAGGAAGGATATACTGGCCTTGGAGGGGGTGCAGCACACCAAAAATCTGATACCAGGGCTGAAAGGGTTAAATTATAAAGCCAGGTTGCATAAACTTGGCTGGTATACCCTTAAGCATAGAAGATCGAGGTGTTTAAAATGTTAAAAGGTTTTGATAGGGTAGATACTGAGAAAAGATTTCCTCTGGTGGGGGAATCAAGAATCAAGAAAAAGGGAATATAAGGCATCATTTTAGCACCCGCTATCGGGTGCGTTCCTGGCGGGGGGGGGCTCCGAAAATCGGAGAATCCCGGAGTGGGTCGGGAGCCCGACTCCAACCCTCCCACTTCCGGGTTCCCCACTGACGCGCCGGCGTGCGCGCGCAGCCCCCGCTGGTGGGAATTCTGCAGGCAATTAAAGCCGGCGGGGTTCCACTTGAAGCTATTTATTTTGCTTGTTCAGGTCATTAACTGACCTGATTAAGGGATTATGTGAGGAGGGGTGGGATTTTATAGCAGAATTGGACTGTTTCCCACATTGGGGGAAACACTCCCAGTTCAAACGGACGTGTTGCAGCCATCAGCCCGTGGAGCTGCAAAGGTCCATTTGACAGGTGGGGGGGGGGAGAGACCCTCACTCATTGCAGGAGACCACTCTGTCACTTGGGACAATGTTTGGCCTCCACCACCCTCCTCCTGACAATCAAAGTCACCAACTTGCACACTTACCTCGGGGTCCAGAGACATGTACCTACCTTGCGGACCCCCTCAGATGTACATCTTGCGGATGGGGGCCGCCGTAGCTGCAGTCATGACCTCCTCAGAGGGCGAACAGCATCACCAGCCTCACCAGCCTCGCCAGCCACGCTGTCCACCTCTGACACATGGAGCTCCACAACAGAGTGCTGTGACACATCCACCTGTACAGCAGGAGGGAGGGCTACCGCAGAGAGAGATGCGTTGCAGAGGGCACTACCCTCGCCACAGGGTCCACAGACCGAGGCTCAGCTTCCTGGACCTCTATGAGCAGCAGTGCACATGGAGGCTCAGAGTCACTCGACATGTAGTCGTGGACATCTGCAGCCTCCTTCATGCCGAGCTGCTCCTGGCTGGCCCGAGCACCATCTTCTTACCTGTCGCTGTCAAAGTCACCACTGCCCTCAACAACTTCTTCTCCGCATCCTTCCAGGGTGCCACCGGGAACATCGCCGACGTCTCTCAGTCGTCTGCACAAAAGACCCCTGCAAATACACCTACACCCACTCTGCAGTGACACAATGGGTGGCATCAGTTGTGGGTCTTCATAGTGATCCTCAGGAAAGGGCATTATTGCACAAACCAGACAAGATTCGCAAAGACGTGGCAATAATGGTGCCAATATAATATGTAATGTGAGTTGGTCAGAAATTCAATATGAGTAACAACCATGACAAACCCTCAAACACACTTGTGCATCCCCTTCATGCTCACAAAACGTTTGCCTTACGCTGCCTAATGCACATATGTGATGCATGCCCTGTGGCTGCAGCACAGGTAGTGGCAGGTTGAGTGAGGCTGACTGTGAAAGAGATGCACGAGAGGGTGAGTATGAGATAGAGCCATAAGATTGTATGAGGATTGGGTTGAGTGGTAGTGGCGGGATGAGTACTGGCGAGGTGAGTAAGTGCAGGTAAGATGAGGATGAGGTTTGAGTGGGTATGAGGGGTGATGTGACAGAGTAGTGTTGGCAGTGCAGAAGGAGATGTGGGGTGGGGGCGGTGATGTGGCAGATGGAGTGTAGGGGAATGAGTAAGTGTACTCACTTTGGCTGACCTACTGAGGTCATTGGAGTGCCTCCTGCATTGTATGCAGGTGGGCGATATGTTGGTGGTGCAGGTGACCGCCTCTGCCACCTCGAGCCAGGCCTTCCTGGTGGCAGAGGCAGGCCGCTTCCTCCCGCCCACCGGGGGGAAGATCTCTGTCCTCCCCCTCCTCCTCACCCCATGTATTGATACCTGGAGTGAGGCATCATTAAACCGGGAGCAGCCTTCCCCCTGGGCTGCTCCATGCTGTGATTTTTTCTATTTGTTGCAGCATCTGTCAGTGGAGGACTGCCCCTTTAATAGAGCTCCTCCAGCTGACAGATCTTACTGCACATGCGCAGCCCGCCCGACGCGCAGATCAGCAGTGGGGAACCTGGAAGACCAGGTAAGTGGATCCAATTAGCCTGCGATCGCGTGGTTGGCAGACTGATTTCGCCGGGCGCGTTACCCATGCGCCCGTTTGCCCCCCCCGCCGAGAACCCGCAGCCCTGGTAACATCGGGCCCATAATCTTAAAATTGGAGCTAAGCCGTTCAGGAGCGAAATCAGGAAGCACTTTTTCACACAAAGGGTAGTAGAAATCTGGAACTCTCTCTCCTAAAAGACTGTGCATGCTGAGGGTCAATTGGAGCTTTTAAGACTGAGATAAATAGATTTCTGTTAGGTAAGGGTATCAAGGGATATGGAGCGTGAGGCTGGTAAATGGATTTGAGGTGCAGATCAGCCATGATCTAATTGAATGACTGAGCAGGCCTGAGGGGCTGGATGGCCTACTCCTGTTCCTATGTTCCTGTCTGATATCCCAAGAGTGGAGCTGGGATTGGCGGGGGGAGGGGGGTGTAGAATAATGGCGGTGAGATTGGTCTTCGACAGCAGTGTAAAACGTATGACAGCAAATCGGAAGCCCGAGTTACACCCCGCCCGCAAACTATCACAACAAAACTATCATATCAGTTTGAGACAATGGGGCTCGTGAAAACATTCTAGTGACATTCGCATATATATCGAGCCAAGGCTGACATCCGTCGTCGTGATGTCACCATAGAGACGTCCGTGCACCATCTACTGGCCATGATAAGTTCAGAACCAGTGAACAAAACCAAGGAGGGTGGGTGGGGGAGGAAACGCGTCTTCCTCGCAGATGGTCTGAAAACATTCATCAGGTTACGTTGATGTGGCCTATGGCTACAGGAGACCAGTGAGTGCCACACGGAATGGCGGGCGAGGAGCAACGTAAAAATGGCTGATGTGTTCAAGGCAGCGGCAAAAAAAACATGTTTTTTAAATTCAACTTATATCTGCTGAATGATCTTTGCTGATTTTCACAAATGTTCATTGAAAAGCTCAGTCAAAACTTTGTTCTTTTCATGTTCCTGAAAGAATCTATATATGGGCCATGCTACACAATTAGCAACACAATGAGTGACCTGAAAATGTCCCATCCAAGCCAATCTCATTAACAGTTGATTAAATCCCAATGAATAGCTCATTACAGCTCTTGTATTTACTTCACCTCGGTCGCGGTATTTAACTTTCCACAAGGCTTTGTGAAATCCTTGAAGATTTATTGATTAAAATAATTATATATATTTGTTGCTTTATGTAACATTGCTAATGCTGTTGTTACTCTCCATTTGATCCTTCTCTCGTAGGGTGGCTGATACCAATAATTCTGTGAAAGCATTGTTGTGCAGTAGGGAGATTGCCTCATAAGTATATTGACATAAAAATGGTCAATACTTTTAAACATAGTTATATTTCCTTGCTAATACGATAATCTAACTGTTACTGAAATTTAAAGGGATCATCATTTACAGTAACAATTTTAGGGGGAATTTTCCACTACTCGAGGTGCTGATTCAGCAGTCGAAATCGTAGCTACTTTTAACCCTGGAGGCACTGAGTTCAATTTTAATTGACTCGAATGCTCTGCTGGCTCAGATCAGGTAACCAGATGGTCTGCAACCAAGGAATACTGTAACTTTGATTTTAAAAAATACTTGATCATTTCACAAACTTCTCAGTCATAACAGATGCAGTGCAACGTAGTACTTTTGTTCCAATAATTTGTTGGGCACCTATGATTCAGTTGGTCCCACAACACTCAAAGGTCAGGCATGTCGATAAACCATTTTATGACTATTATTTTGCAATACATTGTTAGGCACATGGGGGTCAGGCTATGTCCCATGGACAAGGGTGGAATAAAAGAAAGACTTGCATTTATGTAGCACCTTTCACAACCTCACAACGTCCCAAAGTGCTTTACAGCCAATTAAGTACTTTTGAAGTGTAGTCACTATTGTAATGACCAGATAATCTGTTTTAGTGATGTTGGTTGAGGAATAAATGTTGACCAGGACACCGGGGAGAACTCCTCTGCTCTTCTTCGAATAGTGCCGTGGAATCTTTTACATCCACCTGAGAGGGCAAACTTGGTTTAATGTCTCATCCGGAAGATGGCACCGCCAAGAGTGCAATGCTCCCTCAGTACTGCACTGAATTGTCAGCCTAGATTTTGTGCTGAAGTCTCTGGAGTGGGACGTCAATCCACGATCTTCTGACTCAGAAAATCATTTCTTCTCATTTCCCCCTTTGTGCTTGTAGTGCCAATCCTGTGTCTCGGCCCCTATAATGCTGATCACACGCAGGAGAGAGAAATAGGTGGGTTTGCCAACTCTGGTTGGATGTATTCCTGGAGGTTTCATCAAAATTCCTCCCGTCCCTGTCAAACAGCCGCTTTTACCATCTCCCATATTTTTATAACTAATAAACAAAAGCGTTCAAAGAAAATGAAAAAAAAAACATATCATTTTTTTTAATGCCCCAATGATTTTTCTCTCCCGGGTGTTGCTCACAGCAGTGTCCAGGAGATTAATCTTTAATTCCTTGAGACTCCAGGAGAATTGACAACCCCGGAAATAGGGTGCAGTACAAGTTAAAATGCTGAAATAAAAATAGAGAACGCTGAAGAGGCACTTCAGGGCAGTCAGCAGCTGAAAGAGGAAGATTGGTTAATGTCTTGGTTAGGACCTTTCATTGAATGGCCTGCTGAGCAGCTTTGCCTTAGTCTGTTCAGTTGTCCTTATTGACATGAGTGGACTGTCTCACTGAGACTGTGAATGGCATTGTGTTACACAGTGGAAATTAAAAATCAATTGTGGCCAGTTCTTACTTGGTTAACATGACGTACTAAGTAACCACATATTGGGTAACAAAATACCATTATAAGGTCCACTTAAACTGCTCTGTTACATTGGGCCCTGTAAATTACTCCCCGCTCTTCATTATCTGGATCATCTTCACACAGCTGCTAAAAATAAGAACCATTACACAAGGTTTATTTTCATCGGTTAGGAAAATGCTGCCACTGGCTCTTATTCCTAGATCAGGCATTGGCACTTAAGTGCTTTTGTTGTCTCTTAGTCGGTTCCGTTAATGGGCTGATGGTGAAATGATTTTATTTGCGGTCAGCAACAGCATCAATTTGAGCTGGATATTCTCCTCTCCACTGCAACTGACACAAGGTCAGTTCCATGAGCTTTAAATAAATGGTGATTAGACATCAGGAATCATGAAATTTATATCTTGTTTGTCCTTAAGCTTATGATTTGTACGAACCGTGCTTTTGCTTTTCCTTTTTGCCATCTTTCTCTTCTCCTGGCAGGCCTCAAACTTTTGCTGCCAAACTGTCTCCTGCGCATTATTCGGCATTTTGCCCGAGATTCTGATCCTTTTATTTTAGCTGTTCCGCTCCAACGCATAGTCTAGGCTGACACATCAGTGCAGTAACGAGGGAGCGCTGCATTGTCAGAGGTGTTGTCTTTCAGATGCGACGTTATAGCGAGGCCCTCCTGTCTACCTGCTCAGGTGGACCTCAAATGTTCCATGCCACTTTTTCGAACAAGAGCAGGGCATTCTCCCAAAATTTCCTGGCCAACATTCATCCCTCAATGTCAACGTGTGCAAATTAGCTCCCGCTCTTGCCTACAAAACCACAGTGACTCTTTCCAAGAATGTACTTATTGCTTCAGAAGCGGTTTAGGGCATCCTGAGTGAATAGACATAGGCCAGAGTCCTTGTTTATGTACCAGAAATTAGGGTTCTAGATGCAGAAGTCAAACACTTACAAGTTTATTAAGGGTTAAATGAACATACTCACAGACAACACACAGCGATGCTTGCTGTAGAAAATCACATGTTACTGTCATTGAGCTCAAGTTTCTAGAACTCTTCCTTCTGTTTCATCTTCTTCTAACCTTACATTGCAATTTCACTATCTTTTTTCTCTTCCTAACTACATTGGCTCAGTGGGTAGCACTCTCACTTATGTGTCAGAGGTCATGGGATCAAGACCCACTGCAGAGACTTGCGCACAAAATCTAAGCTGATACTTCAGTGCAGTGCCGAGGGAGTAGTGCACTGTCAGAGGTGCTGTCTTTTGGTTGAGACGTTAAACAGAGGGCCCGTCTACCCTCTCAGGTGGATGTTAAAGATTCCACGGCACTATTTCAAAGAAGAGCTGAGGAGTTCTCCCAGTGTCCTGGCCAACATTTATCCCTCAGCCAATACTTAAATCAGATTATCTGGTCATTATCTCATTTGTTTGTGGGACCTTGCTGTGCGCAACTTGGCTGCCGTGTTTCCTACATTACAACAGCAACTACACTTCAAAAGTACTGCTTCAGCTGTAAAGGGCTTTTTGACATCCTGAGGTAGTGAAACGCATTATATAAATGCTAGTCTTTCCTTAATGTTTCAGGTGCAGACCCTTCAAAAGATTGACCTATCTTTTCTTTCAGATCCTGATTGACCTGCTGTCTATTTGGAGAGATGTATTTTCTCAGAATGTCTATTAGGAATATGGATCATCTAATGCTAAGAGCCCACAGAAAGAACCTGCATTGCCCAATTTGTAGAGTCTCTTTTCAAACTTTTCTGACTGTGGGACGCCGTGCAAATATTGACACACTCCTGAAGACACCATGCAAATATTGGCACACTCCTGAAGACACTGTGCAAATATTGACACACTCCTGAAGACACCGTGCAAATACTGACACACTCCTGAAGACGCCGTGCAAATACTGACACACTCCTGAAGATGCCGTGCAAATATTGACACACTCCTGAAGACGCCGTGCAAATACAGACACACTCCTGAAGACGCCGTGCAAATATTGACACACTCCTGAAGACGCCGTGCAAATATTGACACACTCCTGAAGACGCCGTGCAAATATTGACACACTCCTGAAGACACCGTGCAAATATTGACACGCTCCTGAAGATGCCGTGCAAATATTGACACACTCCTGAAGACGCCGTGCAAATATTGACACACTCCTGAAGATGCCGTGCAAATATTGACACACTCCTGAAGATGCCGTGCAAATACAGACACACTCCTAAAGACGCCGTGCAAATATTGACATACACTCCTGAAGACGCCGTGCAAATACTGACGCACTCCTGAAGACGCCGTGCAAATACAGACACACTCCTGAAGACGCCGTGCAAATATTGACATACTCCCGGGAACCCCCTGCAAATACTAGGGCACTCCCTGAGACCCTTTGCATTTATTGACCCACTTCTAGGGTCCTCCTATCTTAACCTCCAAAAGATTGAACTGTGTCAATGCGGCAGAAACCATTTTGTCCTAGTATGCACCAACAGAAATAATTTGCTAGTGAGTCAACAAATACAAGAAAATATGGAAATCGAGAGACAAATGGACATTAATGTGATGATTTGAGGATCCCAGGGATCCCCTCACAAACTCCCAAAACTCCAGAGTCCTTAGTATGAAGACCTTTGCTCCATAGCAGGAACCTTGAACCTGGGGCCCTAGGCCCACATGCAGCCCCCAAGCCCGGGCATTCCTGCCCTCAAAGAGTGGGCAACTCAGCCCTATTTGTGCTTACATTCTGCTTGAATTTTGTGGGCCTGTTGCTTTGGATAGGACTTTTCTTAGCGCTGTTATCTCATTGTTGAATAATCCTCAATCCGTACACCAAGATCTGATAGTACCAGCAACTTGAGACATATGTAAATTAATAGAAATGCAGATTTAAACTTGATGAGGGACTGCAGTTATGTGGAGAGACTAAGAGAAGCTGGAATTGCTCTCCTTAGAGCAGAGAAGGGTAAGGGGAGATTTAATAGAGGTGTTCAAAGTTATGAGGGATTTTGACAGAGTAAATAAGGAGAAACTATTTCCACTGGCAGGAGGATTGGTGACCAGAGGACACAGATTTAAGATAATTGACAAAGGAGCCGGGGGGAGACGAGGAGAAATGTTTTTACGCAGCGAGTTGTTATGATCTTGAATGCCCTGCCTGAAAGGGTAGTGGAAGCAGATTCAATAGTAACTTTCAAAAAGGAATTGGATAAATACTTGAAAAAGAAAAATTTGCAGGGCTGTGGGGAAAGAGAAGGGGGAGTGGGACTAATTGGAAAGCTCTTTCAAAGAGCTGGCACGGGGGCAGGATGGGCCAAACAGCCTCCTTCTGTGCAGTAAGATTCTACGTAGCCCCGAGGCTCTGCGGAACTAACCTATGTCACTCACGAAGACAAAAAGTTTCAATACTTTATTGTAGTATCTAAATCTCAGTGAGAAATACATCATTCAATTTTGAAAAATCGCTTGAATTCCATCGACTGGACAGCATGCACCAACTATATTATCTATCAATTGACTCCCATCACTCAAATCCAGGCTGGTTTGGCCAAATTAGAGACTTCATGGTCCCAAACCAAAACTGTAAAAGTTGGTTTGCATCTATTAGTTTCAAAGCCTAGCTGTTCCTTGCCCGTAATCATTTCTTATCAAATTAGCTCGTTGTTTCTTATTGCATTAGCTCTTCATTGCAGTTAATTGAAGTCGCATGAGGAAGAAACCTCTAACGCAATAACAGCATCTTGTCGATACAAAAGTCAATCTAGGAGGAATTTGCAGAACCTTCCCACATTGAGAATGCTAGTATCCCGCACAAATGAAATGCGATCCTGATTTTATTAAGAGCTTTGCGAAATTACAATGACAAGAGTGCATTGTAATATGAAGTAGACACAGATTTATTAAATTTGTTCCTTGGCATTACAATAGATATGGTGGCAGCTAATAAAATTTACAGCCTCAGCAAAGGTAAAGACATTCTCCTGATGAATTTATAGATTCCAGTGTGTCTTCACATTAACCCTTGCATCTGTGTTGTTCTACACGGCCTGCAGCTTTGAACACAATCACCCGGAACTTCCATCAGAACAGATCTAGTAGAGGATAAGTTAATGTTTCAGAGTGCGTCTCTGGCTCCCTAACGAGACTTCACTCCTCCACTGGCTGCCATCACCGGCTCCAGGTTGAACCTTTGGCGGAACATGCTCAAGGGGCTGAATGAACTACTCCTGTTCATATGTTGTTCCCATGTTCCTTTGCTCCCCCACTGGCTCCCTGAATGGACCTTACCCCCGACTGCTGAATCCAGACCAAAGGATTCTCCACCTCAAGGAAGCAGCCTCTTTAATTAATAGACTGATTTCCACCACTTTGCCAGCTCAAATCATTTTAGCAGGGGAGTGGCTGTTATTGCAAAGTCCTATTATGAATTCTCTACCTATTCACTGGACACCTTTTCCTCCTTATAGAACATAACCCTCTTCCGGTCCTCCGGTCTTTCACTTAAAATCTTTGTCATGTACCATCCTCGCAAGCCTCATGGTGCCTTTCTCATCGAGATCTATTCCTTTAGCCTCTGCATTGAATGATTCTTCTCCTCAGGAACTTCACCCTATGGTTAAGTTCCTCTAGCCCTCTCTTCTCCTACTTCTCTGCCTTCCTATACTGACTTATGGATGAGGCGTTAAACCGAGGTCCCGTCTACCCTCTCAGGTGGACGTAAATGATCCCATGGCACTATTTCGAAGAAGATCAGGGGAGATCTCCTTGGTGTCCTGGCCATTATTTATCCCTCAATCAACAGCACTAAAAATTACCTGGTAATCATCACAATGCTGGTTGTGGGCCTTGCTGTGTGCAAATTGGCTGCCGTGTTTCCTACATTACAACAGTGGCTACACTTCAAAAAGTCCTTCATTGTCTGTAAAGTGCTTTGGGATGTCCTGAAGTCTTGAAAAGTGCCTTCTATTTTGCTCTTCACATAAACTCCCCCAGCCATACCCATGGCCAGCCATTCAGCCCTACCATCTCTCGTATACTCTCCACGCCTGAGGTCTTCATCATTAACAAGGCCAATTCCTCATCTTCCTTAACACCTTCATGCGCCAATTCCATTACCTTCATCCTCAACCCATGGAAGAAACTCGACCTCAGCTCCCTCCCAATTCCCTTCTCTTCTTGCACTCCACCCATCATGATCACTCTGCGGACAATGATTTGTTATACTGTTCACTCACCTCTGCATTTGATACCCTCATTTACAACAAATCATTCACCATTTCCATCTCTTCTCATTCCTCCACTATAGTCAGCATTTTTTCTTCCTCGAGTCTGTGGACCACAAAACACAGTGCACCTGGTGTACAACTGGTCTAGACGCTCATCACCAGATCTGGCTCAAGCACCAAATCAGTGGGCAGCCAAAACATACTCCTACTCCAGCAAAATCAAGGATAGCCCTTGGCTTCTTTTCTCCATGACTAAATGCCTCTCAAAACCCTCTCCTCAAATGCCAAATACTAATACTCATGGATATCTTCATCTCTAAGCATGCACTGGTACCTGTTCACACACAATTTCCATCAGTACCTGTTAATACAATGCCCCTTTGTGCCTGTTCCACACATGAACCCTTAGTACCAGTTCACATAGTGCCCATTAGCACCTGTTCACACTATGCGTTGGTACTTAATCACACAATTTACATTGGTACCTGTTCACAAAGAGTCCATCGGTACCTATTCACAGTGTAGAATTGATGAACTATACTTCACAAGTTTCCCATGTTTCCCATTCTCTCTGGGGGGGTGGGTAGGAGAGATCCCAGAACGCATGTACACGTTCCCAATTTCCTGTCCACAGGAGTGCAGTTGGAAGATTTGCCTATAGCATTAGGAGTCAGCAGATTGTGAAGCACATACTATCACAAATGCACGAAAGCTCAACACCATCCAGGACAAGGCGGCCCGCTTGCTTGGCACCTCATCCATCCACCACCCTAAACATTCACTCCCTTCACCGGCGCACCATGGCTGCAGTGTGTACCATCTACAGGATGCACTGCAGCAACTCGCCAAGGCTTCTTCGACAGCACCTCTCAAACCCGCAACCTCTACTACCTAGAAGGACAAGGGCAGTAGTCACATGGGAACAACACCACCTGCACGTTCCCCTCCAAGTCACACACCATCCCGACTTGGAAATATATCGCCGTTCCTCCATCATCGCTGGGTCAAAATCCTGGATCTCTCTGCCTAACAGCACTGTGGGAGAAATTTCACCACACGGACTGCAGTGGTTCAAGAAGGCGGCTCACCACCACCTTCTCAAGGACTATTAGGGATGGGCAATAAATGCTGGCCTTGCCAGCGATGCCCACATCCCATGAATGAATTTTAAAAAAAGGAGATCTGAAAGAAAAACAACAAATGCTGGAAATATTCAGCAGGTTCAGTCAACATAGGTTAATGCACTGGATAGTTCCATAATCAGAACCCCGAAAACTCCCCAGTTGTCCCGTCACCAACATTAACCTATCTTTCTCTTTCGGATACTTTAGGTTTACCATGTTTAAGCCCTGAATATGCAGGAGAGGAGCTGCTGAATGGGTATTCTACTCATTAGCTCCCAGAACCTGACAATGTCCAGAGGTGTGATGTAACCAGCACCCCTCACAGAATTAATTCTCTCTTCTTTAAAAAAGTGTATCCATTTACAGAGGTTCTCCACATCCTCGTTCACATCCTCCATTTCCATAGCTAAGACAATAAGTGGTAAACAATGGGATGAAGAAAGCCAAATGAAAACTAGGGGAATGCCGATGAAGCTGGCTGTAGAAATGGATTCAAGAGACAATTCCATGGCCCATCCCTCCCTATCTCTGTAACCGCCTCCAGCCCTACAACCCTCCGAGAATTCTGCGTTCCTCCAACTCTGGCCTTTTGCTCGCCCCCAACTTCCTTCGCCCCACCATTGGCGGCCGTGCCTTCAGCTGTCTAAGCCCTGAGCTCTGTAATTTCGTCCCTAAACCTCTCCACGTCTCTCTCCTCTTTTAAGACACTCCTTAAAACCTACCTCTTTGACCAAGCTTTGGGTCACCTGTCCTTTTGTGGCTCGGAGTCAAATTCTGTCTGATAACGCTCCTGTGAGGCACCTTGGGAAGTTTTACTACAATGAAGGCGCTATATCAATGCAAGTTGTTGTCGTTGCTGCTGGAGTGAGAAGGGACTGAGGGATATGGTGAGAAGGTGGATAGCTGGATCAACCTAAAAGGGCCTAATGCCTTTTTCTGGTTGCTATAAATTCTTGAATTCTTGAACCTTGAAAGCTGAGCTGGTTCTTAAGGGTGATGTCAATGCAGTTGGCTCTGTTGTCTCACCAATAAGGTTTCAAATGCTATGGAAAACAAGTTATTAACAAGATTTGCGTCTGAGATCTTGCCTTATTTTCTGCTAAGCCCTTTCTGTGATTCACAAATATTCAGCAGACTGAAGAGAAAATCCAAAACACACATGACTTTGCCTGTTAAATTTCATAAATCTTATTTGATTCATCCCTATTGCCCTTCCCTCCTCTCCTGAAGGCACTGGTCCCTGATGCGATATGATTCAGTCTGTGACTATTGCCCTCCAGTACCTTGCCCCAAGTGGCCATTCTCCTCATCCAATCCTGCATTAATTTCTTTTATACACAGTTACATAAATATTTTCGTCATTGTGGAGCCTTCTGAATAATTTTGTGGTTGGAGGTGGATGTTGGAACAACCTAAACCATCACCAATGTCAAATCTGAATTAATAAATCATAAATAAATAACTAAGCAGATACTACATATTTTTAATACATCGCCTAGGGTCATTCAAATGAAATTCTAACAAGCACAAATTTGATTAAGTTGATAGTCTATGTCCCACAACATTTGAATCACTGATTTGGGTTGAACAGAATATTCTGTTATGCCATTTGTTGAAACTTTTTCAGTTATAATGGATCATATTCCACAATGCAAACTCTTTTTGTCGCAGTTATTTTTATTACCATTTTGCATGTGTTTCCTCCCTTTTTCTTGCCCCTTTTTGGACAGTTACATGGGTAAGATGGGTATAGAGGGATATGGGCCAAGTGCAGGCAACTGGGACTAGCTTAGTGGTATAAACTGGGCGACATGGACATGTTGGGCCGAAGGGCCTATTTCCATGTTGTAAACTTCTATGATTCTATTTTCCTGAAGGCACTAATTCCCTGACAGGGCACAGTTCCAGGAAACATTGGTAGCTTTCTGGTAGAAAGAACTTGCATTTATTTCGCACTTTTCAGATCCTCAGGATGCCCCAAAGCACTTCACGGCCGATGAAGTACTATTTTTGAAATGTAGTCACTATTGTTATGTGGGCAAATGCAGTAGCCAATTTATGCATAGCAAGATCCCAAATGAGATAAATGGCAAATGAGATAAATGTCCAGACAATCTGTTTTTGGTGATGTTGGTTGAGGGATATGGCGAGAAGGCAGGTGGGACACTGGAAGAACTCCTCTTCTCTTTTTCAAATAGTGCCATGGGATCTTACATCCACTCAATAGGGCAGACCGGGCCTTGGTTGAATGTCTCAGCCGAAAGACGGGACCTCTAACAATGCAGCACTCCCTAAGTACTGCACTGCAGCGTCAGCCTAGATGACGTGATGAGCAGCGCTCGAATCCAGAACCTTGTGACTCAGAGGCGAGAGTGCTACCACTGAGCCAAGCTAGTACTTCAAATCCCATTCTTCATGTGTGAGTGTTGACAGGCACAAGCCTGGAAAACTAAGTTATACAAGAAATACATACAATCTCTCTCTTTAATAATCAACCATTAGATGCAAAGCAAGTCTTCCTACACCAGCACGTTAGTAATGGCGCTGCACAACATGCAAATCTACAAATGTTGCAGGCAGTGGTGCCTGCCTGTCCAGGATACAATGCAGATAATTTCTGATTAGCAAGCAAAGCACACATCTGCATTAAACATGCAGCACCGCACTTCCTGCACAATTTATCAAACTCACTCAGGCATTTCGAAGGACAGGACAGGACAGAGTCTGTAAGTTTAGTTTTACCTGATTAACGTTTGTTGCCGGTCTGATATAAACAGATACACCGAGCAGGCAATTCCAGATTTAATCACGCTCCCCTTCACTGTGTAATAAATGTGAAGTGTGCAAGGAGGACACTTCAGTTGCGCACTTGTCCTGAGTAAAAGGAAGCTGCTAGGATGCAAAATGTTGCCCCAGTGAGAGTTTAACGAGATGAAAATATACACACTATAGCAGCAAGCGAAGAAATGAATTGTGTAAAAACAAGGCACAGCTTGTCCATCATATCAGCAAATGGAAAAGAATAAAATGGCAGACATCATAAAAATGCAGCCTCATTTCCTTTGTCTCCAGTCTTCTCATGCTGAGGTATGAGCATCCATGAGCAATGCAGATGTGTCCATTCTCGATGTAAGCCTAGCTAACCTACTAACCAGTACTCACGTTGAGAGAGTGAGGGAATGACAAACGAGCCTGATCCTGTTCCTCATCCATGTCCGCACCCAAGCACACTTTACATCAGGGGTTGTTGGATAGCAACCAGGAGTGGGAACCTACCTGATTTTCCCTTTCCTTGCCCACAGGTGTAGCACCCCCGCCACTGCCCTTGCTGGGATCAACAAGGTTATTAAGGTTTACGGAACCAAGGTGGAGTTGAGATACAGATCAGCCATGATCTAATTGAATGGCAGAACAGGCTTGAGGGGCTGAATGGCCTACTCCAATTTCTATGACTTAGCAAAAAGACAGGACCCCTCTTGAAGAGGTTTAACGCTGCTTCAGTCACTTTACATTCAGGTTCAGTTCCCATACGAGTCAGGACCAGGCAGCTCTGAACACTCTGTCTATTGAAACAGTTTACACTGTGGCACTATTTGGACGATGTGATTTGTGTTGAGTCTATGCAAACACCAATGAAATGGTTTACCAATCTTCACCAGCTGTAATCTTCCTTTAAGCAGCTAAAAAAAAGTTTATAAACACTGTCAACAAGTTGACGTCGACTTAAAATAGAAAATGTTATATAAATGCACACTAGGTTCAGATAGTGCCTTAACCCAAAACTTTAGCCCCCTTTCTTTTTTCAGGCACTGGTAGACATGGAATCATAGAATTTTACAGCACAGAGGGAAGTCATTTGGCCCATTGGGCCTGGCTGGCTATCTGAAAGACCTATCCACTTAATCCCATTCCCCTGCCGTTTCCCTATACACATTAAAATATTTAAATACATCAAGAATTTTCTGCTTTTATTTCATAACTTCAGTATTTGTATTTTTGCTTATATTCTCCCCATCCCTATTATTCTGAAACTATTCACTCTTAATTGCCCAACTATACATAGAGGTGCCTCTCACTTTCAGTCTATCTGTTCTGGGTAGGACAATCCAATTTGTTTCTCTTTATTGTGTTCAACAGGGTGTGGATGTTAGTTCCATAGAATGGAACTCTTCCCATTTTATGTGCCCAGATGTAAAGTAAAGCTCCTTCTACTCTGCCCCAACAACTTGCCTCAGCCCCAACTTCATAGCAGGAACCCCTAATGTATCAGTGTGGCATATTCTTCCTTTCCCACACCAGTTAACCCACATCTGAGTAAGATTGCGAACTGGTGTCGACTGAGAGACAGCGTGTGCTATAGACCTGTGCCCACATAGAACAGGATTGAGACTGCCCAATCTCATTTCACATGGAACCCTTATCGCCAGTAGACAAATGACATTTTCATCCCATCAGTCTGGGATGAAGGTAGAAGGCCATCGTCTAATCCAGCGCATCACCCAGCTCCCTCATCGTCACACTTTGATCAGCCACGAGCAGGAGCTATGGGGTGGTATACCTGGCCTCCTTCCTCGCTCACTAACAGCACCAAACGCAACGGTCAAGATCAGAAGCATAACCTTCAGGATGAACCTAAATACAAATGTCAGCATCAGTGACCAAGTGGAATAATCCTGAAGCTATGAGGGCTCTGTGCAGGCAACACACATCAGATAATTGCTGGCATTATCCATTATGCACTGGCTGAGTGCGAGAGGCCCGTTTTACCCTTTTAAAAAATTATTCTCAGGATGTGGGCATCACTGGCAAGGTCAGCATTTATTGCCTATCCCTAGTTGCCAAGCCACTTCAGAGGGCAGTTAAGAGTCAACCACACTGGTGTGGGACTGGAGTCACACATAGGTCCGACAGGATAAGGATGGTAAGTTTCCTTCCCTAAAGGGACATTAGGGAACTGGTTGGGTATTTATAAGAACATAAGAAATTGGAGCAGGAGTAGGCCAATCGGCCCCTCGAGCCTGCTCCGCCATTCAATAAGATCATGGCTGATCTGATCCCAACCACAAATCTAAAGAACACAAGAAGTCGGAGCAGGACCCGGCAACATAGCCCCTGGGCCCTCTCCGCCACCCACAGGGCATTGACCGATCCGAACTCAGCTTCATGTCCAATTTCCTGCCCGCTCCCCATAACCCCTAATTCCCTTTACTTCTAGGAAACTGTCTATTTCTGTTTTAAATTTATCTAATGATGTAGCTTCCACAGCTTCCTGGGGCAGCAAATTCCACAGACCCACTACCCTCTGAGTGAAGAAGTTTCTCCTCATCTCAGTTTTGAAAGAGTGGCCCCTTATTCTAAGATTATGCCCCCTAGTTCTAGTTTCACCCATCTTTGGGAACATCCTTACTGCATCCACCCGATCAAGACCCTTCACAATCTTATATGTTTCAATAAGATCGCCTCTCATTCTTCTGAACTCCAATGAGTAGAGTCCCAATCTACTCAACCTCTCCTCATATGTCCGCCCCCTCATCCCCGGGATTAACCGAGTGAACCTTCTTTGTACTGCCTCGAGAGCAAGTATGTCTTTTCTTAAGTATGGAGACCAAAACTGTATGCAGTATTCCAGGTGCGGTCTCACCAATACCTTATATAACTGCAGCAATACCTCCTTGTTTTTATATTCTATCCCCCTAGCAATAAAAGCCAACATTCCGTTGGCTTTCTTGATCACCTGCTGCACCTGCATACCAACTTTTTGATTTTCTTGCACTAGGACCCCCAGATCCCTTTGTACTGCAGTACTTTCCAGTCTCTCGCCATTAAGAAAATAACTTGCTCTCTGATTTTTCCTGCCAAAGTGCATAACCTCACATTTTCCAATATTATATTGCATCTGCCAAATCTCCGCCCACTCACCCAGCCTGTCTATATCCCCTTGCAGGTTTTTTATGTCCTCCTCACTCTCTACTTTCCCTCCCATCTTTGTATCATCTGCAAATTTTGATATGTTGCACTCGGTCCCCTCCTCCAAATCGTTAATATAGATTGTAAAGAGTTGGGGACCCAGCACCGACCCCTGTGGAACACCACTGGTTACTGGTTGCCAGTCCGAAAATGAACCATTTATCCCAACTCTCTGCTTCCTGTTCGATAACCAATCCTCCACCCATGCCAGAATATTACCCCCAATCCCGTGATTTTTTATCTTAAGTAATAATCTTTTATGTGGCACCTTGTCGAATGCCTTCTGGAAGTCTAAATACACTACGTCCACTGGTTCCCCTTTATCCACCCTATACGTTATATCCTCGAAGAACTCAAGCAAATTTGTCAGACATGACTTCCCCTTCATAAAGCCATGCTGACTTTGTCCTATTAAATTATGCTTATCTAAATGTTCCGTTACTGTCTCCTTAATAATAGACTCCAAAATTTTACCCACCACAGATGTTAAGCTAACTGGCCTATAATTTCCAGCCTTCTGCCTACTACCCTTTTTAAATAACGGTGTTACATTAGCAGTTTTCCAATCTGCCGGGACCTCTCCTGAGTCCAGGGAATTTTGGAAAACTATCACCAAAGCATCCACAATCCCTACTGCCACTTCCCTCAAGACCCTAGGATGGAAGCCATCAGGTCCAGGGGATTTATCCGCCTTGAGTCCCATTATTTTACTGAGTACCATCTCCTGAGTGATTTTAATCGTATTTAGCTCCTCCCGCCCGAGAGTCCCCTGTTTGTCCAGTGTTGGGATATTCTTAGTGTCCTCTACTGTAAAGACTGAAACAAAATATTTGTTCAGCATTTTTGCCATCTCCATGTTTCCCACCATTAATTTCCCGGTCTCATCCTCTAAGGGACCTATGTTTGCCTTCGTCACCCTTTTTCTTTTTATATAACTATAGAAACTCTTGCTATCTGTTTTTATATTTTTTGCTAATTTCTTTTCATAATCTAACTTCCCTTTCTTAATCAATCCTTTAGTTACTTTTTGCTGTCTTTTGAAGAATTCCCAATCTTCTATCCTCCCACTAAGTTTGGCTACCTTATATGTCCTTGTTTTTAGTCGGATACTATCCTTGATTTCTTTACTTAGCCACGGATGGCTGTCATTTCTTTTACACCCTTTTTTCCTCAGTGGAATATATTTATTTTGAAAGTTGTAAAATAACTCCCTAAATGAACACCACTGCTCATGTACCGTCTTACCCTTTAATCTATTTTCCCAGTCCACTTTAATCAATTCCGCTCTCATACCATCATAGTCTCCTTTATTCAAGCTCAGTACGCTTGTTTGAGAATCAACCTTCTCACCCTCTAATTGGATATGGAATTCAACCATGTTGTGGTCGCTCGTTCCAAGGGGATCCTTAACTAGGACATTATTAATTAATCCTGACTCATTACACAGGACCAGGTCCAAGGTTGCCTGCCCCCTTGTAGGATCAGTTACATACTGCTCAAGAAATCCATCCCTGATGCACTCAATGAACTCGTCCTCAAGGCTGCTCTGCCCAATTTGATTTGTTCTGTTAATATGATAATTAAAATCCCCCATAATTATGGCTGTTCCCTTATTACATGCCCCGACTATCTCCTGATTAATACTTCTTCCAGCAGAGTTGCAACTATTAGGAGGCCTATATACTACGCCCACTAATGTTTTTTTTTCCCTTATTATTCCTTATCTCCACCCAAACTGTTTCATTATCTTGATGCTTTGTCCCAATATCATTTCTCTGTATTACAGTGATTCCTTCCTTTATTAACATAGCCACCCCACCTCCCCTTCCTTCCTGCCTGTCCTTCCTGATTGTTAAATACCCTGGCATATTTAATTCCCAGTCGTTGTCACCCTGCAGCCATGTTTCTGTAATGGCCACAAGATCATACCCATACGTAGTTATTTGTGCCGTTAACTCGTCCATTTTATTACGAATGCTACGTGCATTCAGATAAAGAACTTTCAAATCTGTTTTGTGACGCTTAGTTCCTGCTTTTTCCTTTTTTAACACTTTACCTATTACTCCATACCTTCTGTCCCTTCCTGTTACGCTTTCCTCTCTCTCCCTGCTCAGGTTCCCAACCCCCTGCCACTTTAGTTTAAACCCTCCCCAACAGCACTAGCAAACACTCCTCCTAGGACAGCAGTCCCGGCCCTGCCCAGGTGCAGACCATCCGGTTTGTACTGGTCCCACCTCCCCCAGAACCGTTTCCAGTGTCCCAGGAATTTGAATCCCTCCCCCTTGCACCATTCCTCTAGCCACGTATTCATTTGAAATATCCTCCTATTTCTACTCTGACTAGCACGTGGCACTGGCAGCAATCCTGAGATTACTACCTTTGAGGTCCTATTTTTTAATTTACCTCCTAACTCCCTATATTCTGCTTTTAGGACCTCATCCCCTTTTTTACCTATATCGTTGGTGCCTATGTGCACCACGACAGCTGGCTGTTTGCCCTCCCCCTCCAAAATGTTCTGTAGCCGCTCCGAGACATCCTTGATCCTTGCACCAGGGAGGCAACACACCATCCTGGAGTCTCGGTTGCGGCCGCAGAAACGCCTGTCTATTCCCCTTACAATTGAGTCCCCTATCACTATAGCTCTGCCACTCTTTTTCCTCCCAGCCTGTGCAGCAGAGCTACCCGTGGTGCCAGGAAGTTGGCTGCTGCTGCCTTCCCCTGATAAGTCATCCCCCCCAACAGCATCCAAAGTGGCATATCTGTTTGAGAGGGGGATGGCCACAGGGGACCCCTGCACTACCTGCCTGCATTTCTTACTCTTCCTGGTGGTCACCCATTCACTTCCTGCCTGTATACCCTTTACCTGCGGTGTGACCAACTCGCTAAACGTGCTATCCACGAGTTTCTCTGCATCGCGAATGCTCCACAGTGAGTCCACCCGCAGCTCCAGCTCCGAGATACGATCGGTCAGTAGCTGCAGGTGGACACACTTCCCGCACACATGGTCGGCAGGGACACTGGTAGTGTCCATGACTTCCCACATCTTGCAGGAGGAGCATATCACGGGTGACAATCCAATAGCTTCATAATCACTTTTACCAATACCAGCTTTCTATTTCCACTGAATTCAAATTCTCAAACTGCCATGGGGAGATTTGAACTGATATTCTACTGGATTATTAGTCCAGGCCTCTGGATTACCAGTCTAGTTCTATAACCATTACACTACCATACTCGTGAACTGTGGGGAAACATCATAGATTCAGCTTCCTGGCATTTTTATGTCCAAAGCATTAATTCCAGTCACTAACATAATTTAGAAGTTCTGAAGTGCCAACAATGGGTTTAACAACTGGAAATGTTTTCAGATTCCTCAACACTCGGATGATCAGAATATTCACTCACAAAAGACAGAACAAATGCAGAGAAAGTTGTAGATTAACATCAAATTTCATCTGACATAATGGGAATCAATGCAAACCACCTTTCTGGTAATGAAATATAAATCCTTCTCTGAGTGAGACTTTCTGAAACTGGTAACTTCAATATTTCGATGCGTGATGGAGAAACAGTCCATAAACCAATTGGAGAATCAAGGTTCTGAAAGTTTGATGGCATCGAATTGAGACCCAACACCTTTAATTCATCAAAAAACAAGACTGATGCTGGGGGAGGGGAAAAGATCTTTCCACAGGGATCGGGTGGGCCAAGGCGAATGATGGAAATGTCCTGAGGAGAGGGAACCATTTACAATGGCAGCTAGCGTGGAAACTAGGAAGAAAAATTGGGTGCTCGTCAGTTTACTGGGAATGGGGGTCAAGGAAGCAGGTCTCAAGAACAAGATGAGCTCAGCGAGGGCATGGTGGGAGATGGGATAGAAAGTGGAACATAATGGGAGTTGAGGGCTAGAGAAAGGAGGGTGGGAATCTGGCCAGGTGGGATGGTGGCTTGGTTCATGTCCAGTGGTCACTCTTGATGTGTGAACCCAGATTGGAGTTTATAACAACAACAACTTTCATTTATATAGCGCCTTTAGTGTAGTAAAATGTCCAAAGGCATTTCACAAGAACATTACCAAACCAAATTTGGCACCGAGCTAAATAAGGAGCTATTAGGAGAGGTGAGAGGTAGGTTTTAAGGAGTGTCATAAAGGAGGAGGGAGAGGTAGAGAGGTGGAGAGGTTTAGGGAGGGAATTCCAGAGCTTAGGGCCTAGGCAGCTGAAGGCACGGCCGCCAATGGTGGAGCGATAAAAATCAAGGATGCACAAGAGGCCAGAATTGGAGGAGCACAAAGATCTCGGAGGGTTGTAAGGCTGGAGGAGGTTACAGAGATAGGGAAGGGCTAAGGCCATGGAGGGATTTGAAGACAAGGATAAGAATTTTTAAATCGAGATGTTGCCGGACTGGGAGCCAATGTAGGTCAGCAAGCACATAAGGCTAATTTACCATTGGCATCAAGCATTGCAATCAACCAGTGCTATCCTCCCAGGATATCCACACATGCACACTTTCCAATGGAAGATGAAGTATGGGAATCCCAGATGATTATTTCCATTACCCAGACCAGCGACATCAAGATCAGCCACTGCCCTTGATGAGATCAGCCAACTCAACAACGACCAAGGGACATTCCTGATCAGAATGGCTCACTACCACACTCAGCATTGCTTTCATCCATTAATCCTTGACAGGTCATTACTTTCATCATGTTAACAAATAGCCTGGAGGAAAATTCATCAAATGTAATTCAGGAAATGAAAACCTTTCCAGAAATATGTTCTGGATTAATGTCAATTATTATACTGAGTTTATCTATTGATAGGTGTGACAGCAATTTTGAAAACAGAGAAGATTTAATCTTCTATGTCACTGTAAAATGGGGAGTTAGAAGTACTTCAATAATCTTGACTATATTTTGGTTCGTGCAATGATTCATCATGAGAGATGCTTATCTGTCCCTGAACAGGAGCTGCGCCGAACTGTATTTAATTAGCCATGTAATGTATGTAGTGTCAGGAAAATTAAACATTACTATTTGCGATGAGCTAGAATAGACACAGTAAAAGATACACGGCTGCATCCAAGGAGTGTGAATGGGCCTAGGTAGCCTTTATTTGCATTAGATCACATTTATAGACAGCCTGTGTGCTCATTCGTTCTCTATGAGGACCAGTGGGACATTTTGGAACTCAAATAAAACAAAAATCCAACAAAAATGAAAAGGTTTTACTTTATTCCAAGAGTACATTAGGATAAGAAATGCTCTTTGTCCCCACAGGTTTCTGAGGGTTATCCTGGTGGATTATTGTTTACAAGAAGTGATTTGTTACAATCAAAGTCATTTCCTGGAAGTAGAAAATGATGGATGGATGTCATTAAGGCAAGTGATTTATTAGATTTCTGAGCATGTCCACTTCTACTTCCACTCCAGTGTCAGCTGTGGCTCACTCAGTAACACTCTTACCTCTGAACTATGAAGGTTATGAGTTCAAGTCCCACTCCACAGACTTGAGCATAAAATCTAAATTGGCAATTTAGTGCAGTATTGAGGGGGTGCTGCATTGGGTGGTGCTGTCTCACAGACATGATGTTAAACTGAGGCCCTATCTGCCCTCTCAGGTGGATATAAAAGATAACATGGGACTATTTTTGAAGATAGCAGGGTAGTTCTCCCCGGTGTCCTGGCCAATATTTATCTCTCAACCAACATCACTAAAAGACAGATTATCTGGTCATTGGTGTTTGTGGGACTTGCTGTGCTCAAACTGGCTGTCGTGTTTCCTACATCACAACAGTGACTGCACTTCAAAAGTTCTTCATTGTCTGTAAAGCACATTGGAATGCCCCGAGGTTGTGAAAGGCGCTACATAAATGCAAGTTCTTCCTTTCTTTATAGACAATTGGCCTCAGCACCCTGGGTTAGGGAGATGGAAAAAAATCAGCCAGAGTTCCCATTCCTGATCTCTAGCTAGCATTCATTCCCTGTTGAGCCTGCGCTCATGTGTGTGGCTGTTGGGTGAGAACAGGATTGGGGATCAGCTGTGATACTGCCCCTCCAAGGTCAAATAGATTCCTACCACTCCGGCTCTGCTCACAGGAAGAATGGGCATGTGGATGAGATACCAAAGGGCGATTGGCCCTTGTGGAACCATGAATCAACACACAAGAGAGCAAGAAAGGGGAGAAAATTGCTGCATTGTTAAGGCACATTCTACAAGGCCACAGCAATTGCCCTCTCTCCATACAGATAAGATTACTGAAGAGAAATTTCATGCAGAACACAAATAGAAGAATTCAACAAATAAAATGCTAGCTCCCAGCATGTCTCTGACATGGACTAGTTTTAAAACACAGAGACAAAGGAAGGCAACAGTAAGTGCACAGTTTACTTGCAGTGTAGCATTTAGGATTAGGTAGCAATTCAAAAGAATGTACTTTCTCTTCTGTGGGAGGAATGCAGGGCAAAGAGCAAGAATTCGACATCAACATTAATTCTACAAATTACAATCTAGTCCACACCATCTGCTGTATGCTGCATTTGCATATTTGTCATGAAAGCTCACCAAGTTCTTTTGTACGTGTTATCTTTCAAAAGCAGCATGGGTGGTATCCCATCAACTATTCCCTGTTTAACCATCTATATCCACCATCGTGTTCCTGGTGCAGTCTCAGCATTCTTCCCAAGCTTTCCCCCTCATTTCCTCCCCTCTTCTCTTAAGCAAAGTGGCTCACAATTCCCCAGATGCTGGAATCTCATCCCAGCGAGGGTTATCCAAGCACTGTCAAGGTTGGGGGACATCCCAGCTGTGAGATTTTCAGTCATGTGGCTCTTCAGGTCAAACGCATCAGCACGTTTCAATGTGGCAAGCTTAGTCCTTTAGTTCAACTGTAGGGGAAGCTGTGCCTGTGCTGCAAGTCACCGATGTTCATCCATTGTAGATAAAGTGATCTTGACACGTCTCCAGGCAACAACAGGAAGAAGCGCTTTCAGCCAATCACGTGGAAGAGGTTTTCGCATGTTGGATAGGATGACCATTGGCTGCAGTGTAAGAGCAGCTGGTGTAAAAACAAAAATTGGCTTTTAAAGTTAAAGAAAGAAAGAAATGCTTGCATTTATATAGAGCCTTTCACGAACTCAGGATGTCCCAAACCCAATTAAATACTTTTCAAGTGTAGTTACCGTTGTAGGAAACGCGGCAGCCAATTTGCGCACCACAAGGTCCCACAAACTGCAATGCAATAAGTGACTAGATTGTCTGTTTTAGATGTTGGCTGAGGGATAGATGTTGGCCAGGACACCGAGGAGAACTCCCCCTGCTCTTCTTCGAAGTAGTGCCATGGGATCTTTTATGTGCACCTGAGAGGGCAGACAGGACCTCGGTTTAACGTCTCATCCGAAAGACGGCACCTCCGACAGTGCGGCACTCCCTCAGTACTGCACTGGGAGTGTCAGCCTAGTTTATGTGCTCAAGTCCCTGAAACCTATGACCTTCTAACTCGGAGGCGAGAGAGCTACCACTGAGCCAAGACTGGCACCAAGATACGTTCTGGTATTCCTCACAGGGTGCGAGTGCCACTATCACTATGAAAATGTAGCCCAACATTCATTACAGCAACAGAACCCCCTTGTGTTCCAATTGCAAGCCATACATACTTCACCATCCAATATACCTGCCAAACGCAGGAGAGTTGCTCATTTCTCTGTAGTCATTTTGCATTTCCCTTGTTCCCCAATTGCTTACTTCTCCAGCAAGAAATAATATAAATCTTTGCCATGGAACAAAATCCACTGATCCCACACTCCCTTGAGGTGGGTGGGAGACGTTCTCAAAGCGAGCACAGGTCAGAGAATTGGCACCACAGTGCTCCCGGCGAGGCTGACTCCCTGCTGGGAGTGTGGAATCAGTGAATTTACCCTATACTGCGTCATCACAGAATAGGCTCCCGTGAAGCAATCATTCATAATTTATGTTACAATTGCTATCGCAGTGGATTAGTGGTGTGTGAGACTGGTCACTCTCCATTTCAGGCTCAATAAAAATGAGTGAAAATCTTTCACGTTAAAAAGGAATATTTTTTATACCCGCGCTCTCCACCCTAAAATAACCCAGCAGAACAGAATATGTGTTGCCACCCGACAGAAACTGACACTAGTCTGGCTCATCGTACTATGAGTTTGTTACTTCTGAACTGCTCGGGAAAATTAAAATAAAATCACTGGCAACATGGATCGTCCACTGTTTGTGTGACCAAATATTTCGATGTGGATTGCATTGAAAATCAGTGAAGTAACATTCACCTGCCTCCTGCTTCCCCTGTTCCCCAATCTCCATTCAGTCTTGCACAGACAAGCAGTATATCGTTATTATAATTAAAAGGAGAGATCCTACCTCTGGGGCCCCAATTTGAACACAAGGCAAGAAGGCGAGAATACAGATCTCTTTCCCTCTGACAACGAAAGGTCACAGACAGAATGAGTCCTGGGAGTCTCGACCCAGTTCCTCGAGAATGATTCCACGGCAAAGACAAAGAAAAGCTGCCTACAACCGAGAACTAATTGGTCTTTACTCAACAGCCTCGCCGAGTCAGAGAGGCAATGTAAGTGTCAAGACTGCTGTCCTAGATGATGACTAATCCCTTTCCTTGTGAAGCTGTGCTCCAAGAGGTCGACATCTGAGTGGGAATGCGGTGTTGCAGGCCCACTGAGTAACCGTTCAGAGATCAGTTGATGGAAGCATATGTTCTCCGGGATGTGTACTGAGGGGGAATGCGTGTTCTCAATAGCTGGCTTGTATTCACACTACGTTCACTGAGTTACAGTCTTATACTGGAACAGGAAGGAGCTAAAGGCAATCGCTGGCAAATGGTTTCAACACTAACAGAAGTCACCACTACAGAGGCAGCTCGTAAAGGATGTTGCTGCAGATTGTGGCTCTCCAAATATAATTAGAGGTAGGTGAGAGACACTCCAACAATCTTCAGCATGATGGGCATTCCTTCGTATGTGGGAGTAGGAGGGGGCCACTGGCAATACCAGTGGCAGCAGAACCAGGGGGAATACATGGGTTTTTGGTTTTACCTCCTGTTAATGAATGTATGAGACATTCCCATGGTCTAGTACCACCACTGTTTAGAGGTAGACCTCACTAGCAACCAATGGATAGTTTGTTGGTGATGCCCTCGTATTATGGTGAAGCATCACCGTGAGTTCTCTACTATGTTAGGAAAGCTCCACCCTTCATTATGGAGGTGTTACATCTTATGGAGGGTGGTTGGCATATGGCCACTCAGGATGCCCAGGTACAACAGAAGTTGCAGCCAAAACTCAGAAACGATTGAAGAATGAAGACAGAAGCACGGAAGCAGACTGCTTCAGAAGTTAAAACAACTTGTATTGATAAAGAGACTCTCACATAGAAGAACTTTTCAGCGCTCCTTACGGCGGGGGGGTGGGGGTGGGCGGGGGGGCGGAGTAAGCAGGAACTGGGAACAGTTAAGGGAGTTAAGCAAAGGCACAACCAAAGAGATGGGTTTTGGAGGGCTTTTGAAAGAAGGGAGAGAACTGGTCAGGCGAAGATATTTCGGGAAAATTTCTTTATTGGGTTGGGGAATTTCTCGTGAAAAGTCAGATCCTTCACTGCAGCAGCAGGTGACCGGGCATTCCAGTTAGAGGGCATGGTGCTGCTATACTACTAAACAACCATAGGAGAGCTAAAGAAATTGCATTTATATAGCACCTTTCACAACCTCAGGGCATCCCAAAACACTTTACAGCCAACAAAGTGCTTTTGAAGTGTAGTCGATGTTGTATTGTGGGAAACGCAGCAGCCAATTTGCGCACAGCAAGGTCCCACATACAGCAGTGTGATAACAACAACAACTTGCACCTCTAACATAGTAAAATGTCCCAAGGCGCTTCACAGGAGCGTAATCAAACAAAATTTGACACCGAGCCACATAAGGAAATATTAGGACAGGTGACCAAAAGCTTGATCAAGGAGGTAGTTTTTAAAGCGCGTTATAAAGGAGGAGAGAGAGGTAGAGAGGCGGAGAGGTTTCGGGAAAGAAATCCAGAGCTCAGGGCCCAGGCAGCTGAAGGTACGGCCGCCAATAGTGGAGCGAGTAAAATCAGGGATGCGCAAGAGGCCAGAATTGGAGGAGTGCAGAGATCTTGGAGGTTTGTAGGGCTGGAGGAGGTTACAGAGTTAGGGAGAGGGCGAGGCCATGGAGGGATTTGAAAACAAGGATGAGAATTTTAAAATTGAGGCATTGCCGGACCAGGAGCCAATGTAGGTCAGCGAGCACAGGGGTGATGGGTGAACGGGACTTGGTGCGAGTTAGGATATGGCAGCAGAGTTTTGGATGAGCTCAAGTTTATGGGTTGATTATAATGACCAGATGATCTGTTTTTTTACTGATGTAGGTGGAGGGATAAACATCGGCCAGTACACTGGAGAGAACTCCCCTGCTCTTCTTCCAAATAGTGCCATGGGAACTTTTATGTGAGAGGGCAGACATTCAACGGTTTAACGTCTCATCCGAAAGACAGTCCTCAGCTCCCTCAGAACTGCACTGGAGTGTCAGCCTAGATCATGTACTCAAGTCTCTGGAGTAGGTCTTGAACCCATGACTTGGGTTAAGCCCCTGATTAGCATCTTTAAGGGGTCTCAGGTCCATTTCAGGCGGGCATCACGGGCACTCGGAGGTTACCGGCTGCCAACACCACCAAAAACAGGTTAACTGATCATTCATCTCGTTCCTGCTGTAAAATGGCTGCCACCTTTGCCTGCGTAAAAACAGTTACCACATTTCAACAATAGTTTTCCATCGCGTGAAGTGCTCGGAGACTTCTTCATCCAAAAGGCACTTTATAAATTTAAGTTTTTTTTTTCATTGCGCAGGTAGAAAATCAGTTTAGCACTTTTCATATGGATTTCTTTTATTGTTTCCTTAATTTATTTCAACTCTCTAAAACTTCATCCCTTTACACAGCTCTGAAACCTAATTTGCAGCTTAACTTTTTTCACCACAGTTTCTATGAATCTTTCATTGGAACAATAACATCATAAAGGCGGTAATCGAGTCAGAGCTAATTAAATGGGAACAGAATATGCCGGATTATTTGATTACGCAGTTTTCCCACTTCACTACAAAAAGATGATGTAAATTGATTACATTTGCTTGCTCTTCACGATCCAGAACAATAAATTAACATCCTTCGGAGAATGAGACTAAACTCGGTTTGCCGCTAGATCGACTTGGAAGATCAGGAAAACCTATTTATTTTGGTCGAGCATCTTACGTATCAGGGGGATGGGAGGAGGCAGACTCAAGAAGCGCAGTGTGTGGGCACCCGGTCTCCCAAACAGGTCTGCCCACTAGCCTTGCGATAAAAAATTGCACCCGAGTTGCAGCCAAGCTTATTGATATAAGGCACTGACTCATTGCTGGGGTATGGATTCCATAGGTGCTTTGCAGCCCCCACACCAGGTGGCCAACCTTCAGTGTCACCGGAGTACTGGCAGGTTGCCCGACTGTGGACGGCTTTGCAGCTAAGCCCAATCCAAAAAAACAGGACCAGACACGCAAACTTTCCAGCATGGGTTACTGGATATGCGACCAAGAAGCGGAGGGGGTGGACCCCTGACTGACGTTTCCCCTCCATGCTCCGATAGGATGCTGAGCTTATTAGTTACCTTAGCCTTTTTCTTTCAGGTGCTGACGCTTTCTATTTTTTTGCTTCAAAGTTACATCCATCGGGGCATCCCAGCGTTTCTCACTGAGGTGCTCAGGCCTCTGCCCACCTTTCAGGATACAACATTTATGAGAACCCTTCACCAGAGATAAGTTGGTGCCTTTGATGTTAGAGGTAACCTGCTTCCTTCCCTGTAGTCCATCAAAGGAAATAATTAAAGAGACGGAAAGTGTCAAAGGATTTCAGTGAGTTCTCTAAACGGCCTTTATCACTAGCACATAATTCTGATTTCCCTACAGAGCAGGAGTCCCTGAACATATGATTTCCCTTCCATCACATCTCTCCCGATTAAGGTGAAGCCTGTATGTCTCCAGACTGCACACTTGAAGAGCAGGGTCCTTGAAGAAGTGACATTTGAGGACATGTATGTGGAATATTAGCTAAAGGACGTACGTCTTCAGCACTGAGAGAGCTCCTTGTCAGAGCCCCGTCAAATCGAAAGATTAGAGTTTGACTTAGCAGAGAGTTTTGCAGCCCAGTCAGCAAGTTAAATGCAAAGCCTCTGGGATAAATTACTGCGGATATGGATTTGTTCACTTCCAGTTTTTCCCCACCTTGGGATTTGAGGAGATCAGCGTTTTCCTCAAGCGCTTTCAGTATAGACCCTCTCATTAACATTAGCACAAAATCATCTGTTAGGTACTATCAGTCAGAAAAGCATCGTCTGCTGTATTTATAGATACATCATGATAAGATTAGTGATCTTTAAAACCTATCATATCAGGCTTGATTTTGCCCGGAAGCAGTGTCCATAGATCGCCTGAGAAAGTGGTGGTGGGTCATCTACTTGAACCACTGCAGTCCTTGCGCCGTTGGTGCTCGTTCAATGGTGTTAGGTAGGGAATTCCAGGATTAAGTGGACTGCTCTGTCCTGGATGGTGTTGAGCTTCTCGACTGTTGTTGCGGTTGCACCAATCCAGGTGAATGGTGAGGATTCCATCACACTCCTGATTTGAGCCTTGTAGATGGTAGCGAGAGTATGCGGGATTGGACCACTCGTTGCAGAGTACGCAGTCTCTGCCCTCCTCTTGTGGCCACTGTGTTGATATGACTGGTCTTGTTCTGGTCAGTGGTGACCCCCAAGGTGTTGATGATGTGGGATTCAGTGATGGCGCTGCCATTGAAGGTCAGGGGGAGGTGGGTGAGCTCTTTCTTGCTGGAGATGGCCATTACCTGGCACTTAAGTGAAGTGAATGTTACCTACCACTTGTCAGCTCAAGCCTGAATGCTACCCAGGTCCTGCTGTAGGCTGGCTTGGGCTGCTTCATTCTTGCAGGAGTTGTGAACAGAGATGAACACCGTGGAACCTTCAGTGGACAATCCTGCTCCTGACCAAATGATGGAGGGAAGGGGACTGATGAAGCAGCTGAAGATGGTTGGGCTAACAATGCTGTTCATGCAGGGACATCCTGGGGCTACGATGGTCGGACAACAACCACGATCACCTTGCTCTGTATCAGGTAATGACTCCAACCAGTGAAGGGTTTTCCCCCTGACCCTCATTGACCTCAGTTTTGCTGATGCTCCCTGGTGCCATACTTGGTCAAATGCAGCCTTGATGTTGAAGGCATCTAATTGCACCTCCTTTTAATCACGTGGGAGAACTTCATGTTTGCCGACTTGAAGGATGTTACTGCTGGAGAATGTAACACTTTTTTTTCCCAATTTTGCCTCCCACTACCAGCATCAAGTACTCCCATATCAGATAAAGCACAGTCAGTTCACCCATCACCGCTGTGCTCACTGACCTATATTGGTTCCCAGTCCAGCAATGACTCGAATTTAAATTTCTCATCCTTGTGTTCAAATCGCTCCATGGCCTTGCCCCTCCCTAGCTCTATGACCTCTTCCAGCCCTACGACCCTCCAAGAACAATGCGTTATTCTAATTCTGGCTTCTTGTGCATCCCCAATTTCTTTCACCCCACCATCGGCGGCCGTGCCTTCAGCCGTCTGGGCTCTAAGCTTTGAAATTCCCTCCTTAAACCTTTCTGCCTCTCTGCCTCTCTCTCCTCGTTTATGACGCTTCTTAAAACCTACCTCTTTGACCAAGCTTTTGGTCACCTGTCCTTGTATCTCCTTATGTGGCTCGGTGTCAAATTTTGTCTGTTAACGCTCCTGTGAATCACCTTAGGATGTTTTATTGCATTAAAGGTGCTATATAAGTGCAAGTTGTTGTTGTTTTAAAGCTCCTTTTACGCTAACCAATGATGTACTCTAGCTCTGACCTCAAAAGAGCAGCCCCTTCCTGCACCAGTGCGAATTTTTCCTCTGGTGTGATAAGATTACCAATTTAGTACCAATTAATATTAAATTAGAGGCACTGGGAACTGAGTTGAAACTGTTCAAACTCATTTCACATAAGATCCCTACAACCACCAACTGGAGAGAGGAGAACGGACAGTGTACTAATCCACAAGAACACTCCATTACAACTGTTGTTACTTCTTTTATAAAATATATTTGATTGAACAGCCAGCCTTGATAAGATCTTTAGGAAATAGTCCGGGAGGAGTGACTAAACCTAAGGATTTTCTTTGTGGATTCATTGTGGTGAAATCAATAACACGCATCTAAAGAACACGTTTATGCTTTTGTTACATAGAATAGAATCAGAAATTTACAGCACAGAAGGAGTCCATTTATCCCTTCCCGCCTGTGCCGGCTCTCTGAAATCACAATCCACTTGCCCCCATTCCCCTGCTGTTTCCCCATTCCCTTTAGAAATTTTCTTCTTCAAATATTTATCAATTTCACTTTCAAAAGCTGCGATGGATTCTGCTTCCATCACTATTTCGGTCCTAACAATCCTCTGTATAAAAAAAAAATTCTCCCAACCTCTCCTATTGTTCTTTTGATGATAATCTTCATTTTATGCCCTCTAATTACCGACTCACTGACCAGTGGAAATAGTTATCCCCCATTTACATCATCATTTCGAACGCCTCTGTTAATTCTCTATCTTCTGCTGGCACCAAGGAATTCTTCCCTGTGGACGAGTGACCAGAATTAATGCCGACCGAGACACAAGCCAGAAGTTGATACTGGATGCATGTTACTGGCTTAATTTATAATGGGGTCAGTAATTTGTCACAGGCGGTTGCGGAAACGGGCAGTATCACGGCGGCCTCCCGTTATACGCCCTGCCTGGTGCTCAGTTCCGATGATTGCAATAGATGAATTTCCATCTCAAAAGATCCCATGGCACTATTCGAAGAAGAGCAGGGCAGTTCTCCCCGATGTCCTGACCCATATTTCTCCCTCAACCAACACGGCTATGAAACCAATTGGCCTGGAAATTGCGCTGAGCGGCGAATAGATGTCACCCGCCACTCGTTAGTAACGAACTCACCCACAAACTGCTCGCGGGCTCCTGGGCGCCAAATTGCTTTAATTGAGAGCTGCAAGGTCAGCGGTCATTCCCGGGCTTCTCTGAGTGGTGAGAGCAGAGAAAGGATCGCTGTCTCCCCTCAACCAATCAACTGGAAGCATCATTGACAAGCCACGCAGTCAGAACCAATAATTGAAAGCCTCCTTCACAGGTCTCACACAACAACAACAACAACAACCAAACAACAACAACCGAACAACAACAACTCACATTTATATAGCGCCTTTAACATAGTCAAAGGTCCCAAGACACTTCACAGGAACGATTATCAGACAAAACTTGACACCGAACCACATAAGGAGTTATTAGGGCAGGTGACCAAAAGCTTGGTCAAAGAGGTAGGTTTTAAGGAGCATCTTAAAGGAGCGGAGAGAGATAGAGAGGAGGAGAGGTTTAGGGAGGGAATTCCAGAGCTAAGGGCCCAGGCAGCTGAAGGCACGGCCGCCAATGGTGGAGCGATTAAAATCGGGGATGTGCAAGAGGCAAGAATTGGAGGAGCTCAGAGATCTCTGAGGGTTGTAGGGCTGGAGGAGGTTACAGAGATAGGGAGGGGCGAGGCCATGGAGGGATTTGAAGACAAGGATGAGAATTTTAAAATCGAGGCGCTCCCGGATCGGGCACCAATGTAGGTCAGCGAGCACAGGGGGTGATGGGTGAACGGGACTTGGTGCGAGTTAGGATACGGCACCAGATTTTTGGATGAGCTCAAGTTTATGGAGGGTGGAACATGGAAGGCCGGCCAGGAGTGCATTGGACTGGTCAATTCTAGAGGTAACAAAGGCATGGAACCAGAAAGTGTCAAGTAGATTAGTAAATATTCTCTAAAATGAGTTAGAGAAAGCAAAATAAAGAGAGGGTAACATTAAAAAACAGAGGTAAAGAAACATAAAGTAAAAAAAAATAACAATTTTAATTTTATTACTTTTTTAAAAAATGTCTCCAACAACAAGTAATAGCAGGAGGAATGAGACTCTGCGTTTTTAAAAGTTAATGACAGTGCCAGAGAGGTTGTTTGGCAATCATTAATACTTACCACACCGTTAAAATTTAGTTTAGGCCTAAAAAACTCAGCGTACCTTTTTATGGAGAGATTAGTTTGTTTCCAGCTGGGCAGTGCAGCAAGTTCACGTTGGTCCATTTATTCAGGCAGCGAGCTCTACTTCCCATGCAGCTTTCAAACGAGCAGGACAAATGGTAGAGCAATTTCCGGATTTCCGCGTTTGACTGCACGTGTGTGCTCACCGGAACTTGCTTTCCCATTTGTCCTGAAATAACGGTGAGCCCTGTTAGCCTTGCCGTTATTTCATGAGCGATTTCCAGGCCTATATCTGGTCATTATTGCATTGCTGTTTGTGGGAGTTTGCTGTGTGCAAATTGACTGCCACGTTTCCTACATTACAACAGTGACTACACTTCAGAAAAAGCACTTTATTGGCTGTAAAGTGCTTTGAAATGCCCCGAGGTCGTGAAAACCACTATATAAATGCAAGTCCTTTCTTTAAATCTGTGTGAACACAGACTGCCAGTGCGTGCACACTGGTCTCCTGCAATCCCTTCACGTAGATTCAGGAAAATGCAGACTTACAATTCTGTTGCTTGGGTAACAGAAGTGACATTGAGCACCCACTCTGGTCTCCCACAGTCTGAACTGAACAAGTACCCTTAGTCTGTCTTTAAGTTAATGGGATTCATTATTTCAGATTGAGTACTGGCAACAAATGAATTTAATACTGAAGGACCACTGCCTTCGTGAAAATGTGTCTGACGAGCCTTTTTTCTTGTTTGCTTTTATCGTAACTCAGCACGTACGGTTTGCTGCCATTAGCCGAATTGATCCCAGAATCTAAATGAGGCAAATTACACAGCATCAGCAATCAGCCATTAAACAGAACTGCTTCCAGTTGGTGATCTTGTGAGGCAAAGGATATCGAGTACAGTGCAGACTTCAAAAGATTTAGAAATATGGGCCTAGAAGTTACTGCAGAGGTTGAGCAGTCGAACACTTGATTTGTTCACATGACATTCTTTGACTTCCCAACAGCCCTGGCCCTGTTGGTAGCACTTCTCTTCTCTGAGTCAGATAGGTCATGCGTTCAAGACTCACTCCAGAGACTTGAACACATAATCTCAGCTGACACTCCCTGTGCAGTACTGAGGGAGTGCTGCACTCTCAGAGATGCTGTCTTTTGGATGAGACGTTAAACCGAAGTCTCATTTGCCCTATCAGGTGGACGCAAAAGATCTCATGGAGCTATTTCGAAGAAGAGCAGGAGAGTTCCTGCCCTCCTTCCTCTCCATTAAAAAGTGGACAGAGGAAAGCCACACAAACATGCTTTGTGTCTGTTCACTGCTGTGAGCTACAGCCATTTCTGGGCCTATGTGGATGGCAAGTGATTTGTTGCTGGAGGTGGTGTGTTCTTGCTCGGAAACCAACCATTTAATAGAACCATAGAAATTACAACACAGAAGGAGGCCATTCGACCCATTTGGGCTAAATCTCCAACTGGAGCTGTCCGCTTCAATCCCATCTCCCTGCCCTTTCTCTGCATACTTTTATGTCCTTCCTTTTCAAATACTAATTCTCACTGCCTCTGGGGCTTTTCGTGCAAAAATGGCAACAGAAAATTGCACATGTGCAGAAAATTAGCAGGATTTATTAGGCAAAGTCAAGGGGTATGGAGCTAAGGTGGGAAAACGGAGTTAAGATACAGGGAAAATTTTGCAGGGCTAGGGGGAAAGTGGGCCTAATTGGATAGCTCTTTCAAAGAGCTAGCACAGGCATGATGGATCGAATGGCCCCCCTTCTGTGCTGTATGATTCTATGATTCTACAGATCAGCCATGATCTAGTTGAATGGCGGAGCAGGCTCGAGAGGCTGAATGGCCTGCTCCTGTTCCCACGTCCCTGTGTTCCTAAGCTATGCCAAATGCCTCGCCCTGTTTACGTGGCAACTCAACGGAGTGCATTTCCCCTTTAAGAAAGGTCCCTGGAAAGCTAACAGTAAAACCAGCTCACTGTCTGAACATAAGTAACACACACTGAGAAACATCTTACACCCTCAATATTAAATCTGCAGTGTGGATTACAAGGCAATTGATTTAAACTTCTTCTGCAGTGTATTAGTTTCAGGTAATGGTATGTTTGCCCAATTCCAGTCCCTCAATTATTCATGAGAAGACTGCCAGAATAAAATTGGTGAGACTGGTTGTCTGAGGAGGGTCACATGGCGAGGGGATTGGGGCACAGGTTGGACAGGGGCTCAAATTTAATTTTCCAATTGCACACTCAGTGATGCCACTTAACTTGCTGTTGTGCACAATTTATGAAGACGCCGTATTTAAAAACAAAACCGGATCTTTGACTTCTGTTTCCAGTCATTTTCCTTTTACTGAAACAGATCTGACGCTGACCGTCTGCAGATTTTGAGGGGGTGAGATTCAACATCATTGCGTCCGTTTATTTTTGTGCACCGAATCGTCGTTGGTGGGGGGGGCATGGATTTCACGTTGCGATCTCCCGCGCCCGGTCTCCTCCGGAAATGCGTTGGCTGAGAAGTTGGAAGGCTGAATCCTAGGAACAAAGAAACAGGAGGAGGCCATTCAGCCCCTTGAGCCTGTTCCGCCATTCAACTAGATCATGGTTGATCTGTATCTTAACTGTATCCTTGAGTTGCGCGGGACCCCGATTGAAATTAGTCAGCAGGTGAGCGGAGCTTTGTGTCACACACGTTCCGCCCAGTTATTTCCGGGTCTTGAGCAGCCTAACCAGCGTTCCTTAAAGGGACTTATTGATAGTTTCATTTCTGTGGAGCCAGGAGCTCTGACATCTACCAGAGAAGGTAGACAGGGCTGGATCTCGTCTCGTCTCTGGAGTGGGGCTTTAACCCCAACTTCTGACTCAGACGTGAGAGCCACAGCTGACACCTGAAATGCTGCAGTTGTGGCAATTCTGCGTGATTGGCTCATTCCCCCTCGTAACAGGGTTAAGACTGCCCAAACTGATTTCACATATTAGCCTTACCAGGCCCAGAGGTGAAAGGCCAGGATCTCGACTTTGATTGAAATACCTTTTCTTGTAGCTTTTCAGTAATTAAACAGGGAGGAAACTGCTTAAAACTAATTCATCACTTATAGAATTAGACGGTAATGGAAACAGGCCTGAGTATATATATGAGAAAGTGCTCTTAACATGAAGTACTGGGTCCTTTTCTATTATTCACTTAAAATGGTACAACAGCCATTAAGTATATAATGTGATATCGCTGGAAATTACTTTGTGACCCTGAAGTTTTATTTCATACAGGAGAATGTTGCCGGTTGAGGCTGTTAAACATAACCCTTCTGACATATGTGCGATTGGAATTTCAGTCGAGCTGGTATAATTAAACCATATAATATATTGCATTTTGCCTGATCATTTATATTGAATGCAAAAAGTGTATTTTTTTTTATGCAACAGTCAGGCTCCTGCCGGGAGTCCGTCAGCTTCTCTGCTCCCAGAGTCTGATTGCATTGGCCTGTCCTTGATTCTCAACAGAGTCATCGCATCAATCCATCAAGTGTGGGGACTCACACATGAAACGATTGGACGTTTACAGCCAATTATGAAGGCTGTCCATCTAAGGACGGAAAAGCAGGGTGATAAACCATGTGGGAGGATGGTGTTCTGGCAAACTCCAGCTCTCCGCGTCTCACTAAAGATACCTGAACTCATTGCGGGCCTAACTGTAGCCATTCGTCCCTCAATGCTGGTGCTCGCTCCATAACCCCATTCCCCCCCAGATCCTTTTATATTCCTCCATTTCGAATATTTATCCCCTTCCCTTTTAAATTAAGTTTTAGTCTCCACAGCAAAGGCCACACGTGGTGAAGTATCCCACGGTCTAATAGCTCTCAGTTCAAGAACCTTCCTCCTCCCTTGCCCCATGGCTCTTCCAGTGAGAATCCTTGGTTTCCTTTCCCTAGCTCCCCATTCGCTCACCAATGGAAACAGTCTTTCACTATTTACCCACAGTAAGGTCCCCGGGTTTCACTCGCCCCTCAACTGGCTGCTCCTCTCTCAGTGCCTCCCCCACTCACCGCGTTGTTGCTGCTGCTGGTCCAGGCTCTGCAGGAAGTCCTGATCCCCACCCCCACCCCATTCTCTTCACCCGCACCCACCCCCCGCCCCCACTTGAGCCCCAAGCCCCCATTTCTTCTTCAGATGGCTGTGTAAAAACAAAGTCCTTTCACATGTCTGCACTTTAATCACATCGGAGTCCGGCTGTCTTGTGGGAATTTGTTACAGAAATGTCTACAGTTAAAATAAAATGCAAAACGGAAGGTAATTTCTCAAGATGTCATCCTCATAGATTAAAGAAAGAAAGACTTGCATTTATATAGCGCCTTTTCACAACCTCAGGACGTCACAAAATGCTTTATAGCCAATGAAGTACTTTTAAAGTGTAGCCACTGTTGTAATGTAGGAAACGCGGCAGCCAATTTGTACGCAGGAAGGTCCCACAAATGTGATAATGACCACGTAATTTTTTTTACATTACAACAGTGTCTACACTTCAGAGATTGAATGGCCTCCTTCTGTGCTGTATGGTTTTACCTACTGTATATAGACACTGTTTGCCACTGTTTTTTCCCTATTTCATGAATTTGGGCTGAGCTGAGAAATGAAAGAAAGAAAGAATTTGTATTTATATAGCGTCTTTTATGCCCTCCAAATCACTTCACGGCCAATTAATTACTTTTGAAGTGTAGCCACTGTTGTAATGTAGGCAAACATAGGAGCCAAATTACACACAGCAAGATCCCAGAAACAGTGTTAAGATAAACGACCAGATCATCTGTTTTTTGGTGGTGTTGGTTGAGGGATAAATGTTGGCCAGAACATCAAGCGAACTCCCCTGCTCTTTGTAAAGATAGCTTCACTCTACATTTGGCTGTGCTCTACCTAATCCCGAGGTGCTTGAAGTGGATTCTGGGCACACAAAATCGAAAAAATTGTGACCCATTTCCCTCGTGCCAACTCTACAAATCCTGAGGATCATAAAAAAGTCAAATGTAGGCCGAGTGTAAACACAGAAAGGCAGTGATCGTGAGCAAATTACAGAGCAAAACTCACGTTAATGGCAATGCCATTAAATCATTAATACTAAGGGCAAAAAATATAGTCAAAAGTGTTCAGAGTGTACTGATTTAGTGATCTCTAAATAGTGTACGTTAATTATTAAGATGTAACCTAGTCGACATAAAAGATATCCTGCTGTTAATTCAATGACTTTTGTAATTTAACCATTGGGAATTTGCATCAAAGATTGGCTGAGCATTGATGGATGAGCACTGCAATGGGACTGTACATTTTTCATGGACTTTCCAGAACGCTTCATAATCGCTTTGGCTCGTGACAGTCACTGGATGTTCTTCAGGCATTTGTAATTGAACGTTTGGGAATTTGCATTTATTGGAATCTTGCCATTTTCACTGTTGATGGTCGTGAATGTCAATGAACCAAGAGGTGCTGTTTTTACATTCAAGGGTATTGCAGAGCACATGCAATCCACTTCTTAACTTTGATGGATGTTTGTTGAGAAGAAGTACAAAGGCTCGCAAATTCTTCAAGAACAGTTCATAATTATTTCAACAAGGTCAGTTTCTTTGACAGAACTGCGCATTAATATCTATTATGAATAATTACAATGATTTTATTTTTCTTCCTTGCGATGGTAGAGATATGATATGAGGAGTCGCAGAGAACAGTCGCTAAAGGGTGATTCATTTACGACAGACTTTACGCCATGAGTTTTGATGGCATCTCATTCTCATCCCCTCCCTCCTATCCTGAAGGTGCTGATTCATGCTGGGGTGTGGATCAACTGGGCCTCCGGTACCCCACCGAGTGGCCATTTCTTCAGGCATGACCTGGACAGTGAATGCTAGCAGACTAATCATCCATGGAGGCATTACAGCCGAGCCCAATCCTCTCCTTACCCATCACCCACACATAGTGGGAGCGAGCCTTTGGCTCAGTGATAGCGTTCCACTTCATTGGCTGCACGCCTCAGCAGGGGTCCTGACATATTTCCTGGTGTATATGAATAAAAACTATGGTGCGTTGCAAAGTAACATCAACTAGTCAATCAATAAACTGACCTGTCCCATCAGTTGCTGAAAACTGCATTTCACTATGAATGATGGGTGTGCAGTTTGAATCAAGGGATATGTCCACGTTTCCACTTAATGCATGAATATACCGCTGAACTACACAATGCAAACAGTTCTTAAAATCAAATCTGCTAACTTGTGCTTTATTTATGATCATTTATGAGTCCGAGTGGGGAAGGAGGAAATAGGCTGTGCCCCAAGACCTTTCCAAAAATACCACTCCAAAAATGCCTGGAATATACAAAGCCAGCACTACTTAAAGGCAGCCTGCAGCTCTTAAAGGGGAGGTGCACTGTGGCTGATGGAATTGGTGTCATGAAGTGGATTGCTTTGGAAGACATTTTGTGAAGATGTCTCAACCTGCGAGAGAGTGTGCACCAAGGTTTTCTGATGATGTAATGGAGGCCTTGGTGCAAGAGGTGGAGAGAAGGAGGGACATCCTATATCTGCAGGGGGGGCAGGAGGCCCTCCAGATAAATACTCAAGAGGCAGTGGGAGGAAGTAGTGGCGGAGGTCAATGTCAGAAGGATAGCACCAAGAACATGGATGCAGTGCAGGAAGAAGTTCAATGATTTGAACACGAGTGGTCAAGATGAGTGAGTTCAACTGTCAAGTGGCGTCTCCTACCAGCTGCACCACTAGCCTCACCCACTGCTCCATGCACAACACCCTCCATCACCCACCTACCAACAAACTCTTTCAATCAGTACGCAACTCTTCAAATCAGATGCTTCATCTCACCCTCGCACATTACCACTGTTGCATACCGCACACCCACAACTCGTAGGTCACACACACACTGGCAGCTATTCAACCATGACAGCCACATCACCCAAACATCTTGCAGGACACTCACTGACACACTTTCCTCTTTCTTGCAGGAGAAGGTGGCGCATAACAGGAGGCAGCACGTGGCGGTGGCTCCATGGAACATGAACCTGATGTCCTCTCTCAGGATGGCAGTATTTCTGCTCCCATTCCTGCCACTCCGCCAGTGTCCCTGCTGTTGCCTGTCAGCTAGCCAGCCCACTCACTGTAGAGTATTGAAACTTGATTCAAGTATAGGAAACTTTCAAAAACACTTTCAAATGCATCAACAACCAAAAGAAATAATCCAACAACTAACCTGTAACTGCTGCACGATCCCTTTAAAAAGGTCTAGTGGGGGGTCTTCCATTCTGTTTAAGTCCTGTTCAGCTGTGCGAGGTTAGCTGGAGCGTGGAGTTCCAAAGTAGCAGCGATCCCTTTAAATCGCTGTTGTACACTGATTCACGTCATCATCTCCCCAGTCTACATGCTGCCAGCATTCGTTACGTGTGCCTTTTCCAAGATGGCGCCCTGCGCACTTCACGTCGGAAGTGTGCGCGTGCATCTCCGATGCGATTTTCAGGGCTTAGGTGTCCGCATAGCACCTACAAAGCGGGCGCTACACAGCCCAATTTCGCCCCCCCCCAGGTGCGCACGTATATAGAGGATCACAGCTTTGGGTATCTCAGGAGGTTCACAGCAATCCACCTCCAAATGCAACGACTGGGAGAGCACTGTGGCACAGTTTGAAGTAGTTCAAGTAGACTTTGCACAGTCACTAAGAGGAAGCATAGGTGTAGCAAATAGATCACTCCACTCTTGTATAAGCATTGAAATAAATGATAAAACTTTTGTTTTCCCTTTTATTTGGTACTTCAATGCCGCTTGAGGGATGGGCCAGTGCTGCAAGTGCCAGGAAGATTGGGCAATATCCCCGGTCAAACTTGAGTACATAGGAGGTGCTATTTGGAGCCTCCTCTCTATGGTATCTTGTAATGTGATGTAAAAAGGGTAGGTGTCTCTTGCTGGAAGTGGTTCCATCAGACAAGAGTTTCAGGCTGCTCTCCCTGCAAGAACCCCATGAGCCTTCACCTCTGTCTCCTCCTCTTCCTTCCAAATCTTCGTGTGGCCTGTTGCTCGATCGGGCCTCCTCACCCTCCAGCTGCAAGCTCCTCCCTCTTCGAGTTGCAAGATGATGCCTCCTATCGCACACCGTACTACAGAAGCAACTTGGTGCAAGCAATGGCGACAGTGCGTCAGCATCCCGATGTTATGCTCCACAGTGACTCAAGATGGTGGTGGTGTGGGCCTCTGCTGCTGTGTGCGGGGGTTTCCTAACTGGGGTCAGGGGTCATGGTTGCAGATGCTAGCCCCGTTCTTCCAAGAGCTATCACGCTACACCTTCACACAAGGGTGGGCTACTACGGGCAAATGCAAAATGGGTGTTGCATGAATAGAAAATTTGATAAATATTAAAATAAATTTTATTTTATAAATATAAATTAATCACTGATAAATCCAATAAGGAATTCAGGAGAGTGGTTAGAATGTGGAACTTGTTGCCACGTGGATAGTTGAGGTGAATAGCATAGATGCATTTAAGGGGAAGCTAGATAAGTACATGAGGGAGAAAGGAATAGAAGGTTATCCTGATAGGGTGAGATGAAGAAGGGTGGGAGGAGGCTTGTGTGGAGCTTAAACACCGACACAGACCAGTTGAGCCGAATGGCCTATTTCTGTGTTGCAATTACTATGTGATTCTATTTAACGTGCATTGATATAGTGCCTTTCACAACCTCAGGCCATCCCAAAGTGTTTTATAGGCAATGAAGTACTTTTGAAGTTTAATAACTGTTGTAAAGTAGGAAACGCGGCAGCCAATTAGCAGCGCACAGCAAGATCCCACAAACGGCATAATTGGGCGTATTGCTGGCAGGAGCTTACAAAATTGGGATAGATGCAGATGCAGAGTAAAGCTCCCTCTACGTTGTCCAAACAATGTACCTTTTTTTCCTTCAGTTATGTGGAAAGGTTAGAGAAGCTGGAATTGTTCTCCTTAGAGCAGAGAAGGTTAAGGGGAGATTTAACTAAGGTGTTCAAAATTATGAGGGGTTTTGATAAAGTAGATAGGGAGAAACTGTTTCCACTGGCAGGAGGGTCGGTAACCAGAGGACACAGGTTTAAGATAATTGGCAACAGACCCACAGGGACCCATGAGGAGAATTTCTTTTAGGCAGCGAGTTATTATCGTCTGGAATTCACTGCCTGAAAGGCTGGTGGAAGCTAATTCAGCAGTAACTTTCAAAAGGGAATTGGATATATGCTTGAAAAGGAGAAATTTGCAGGGCTATGGGGAAAGAGCTGGGGAGTGGGAGTAATTGGACAGCTCTTTCAAAGAGCCGGTGCAGGCACGATGGGCCAAATGGCCTGTTGCTGAGCTGTGAGAGTCTATGATTCTATGAATCAAATGTAGCCTGTTTACACTATGCATGTACAGAAGTTAAGCATGAGACAGAGAGGACTACATACGAGTGAACTCCTTTTACCAAGTGTGTACAGTCTATTTATTCTGCTTGAATAAGGTAGCAATGAGTGATGGAGACCCATGCTAAGGCCTCTAGTATTAGTTAGGCAATCACATTTATATGGAATTCCAGAAGGCATTCGATAAGGTTCCACGCAAGAGACTGTTAGCATAAATGAAAGTGCATGGAATTGGATGCAACCTTTTAACATAGGTAGGGAATTGGTTAGGAGGTAGGAGATAATGACTATGTACTCCAATTGGCAAGATGTGACTAGTGGTGTCCCCCAGGGATCTGTACTGGGGCCTCAGCTTTTCACTGTATTTATCAATGACTTAGATGAAGGAATAGAGACCTATATATCCAAGTTTGCTGACAACACTCAGTTGGGTGGCACAGTAAGTAATGTAGATATGAGCAGAAAGTTGCAAAGGGACATTGATAGATGAAGTGAGTGGGTAAAACTGTGGCAGATGGAGCTCAATGTGGGGAAGTGAGGTCATCCACTTTAAATCTAAGAAAGATAGATCAGAGTATTTTCTAAATGGTGAGAAGTTAAGAATTGTGGAGGAGTACAGAGATTAATGGGTCCATGTACAGAAATCACTAAATACTAGTGGACAGGTACAAAAAATAATTAAAAAGGCTAATGGAATGTTAGCCTTTATCTCAAGAGGGTTGGAATACAAAGGGGTGGAAGTTATGTTACAGTTATATAAAGCTCTGATTAGACCCCATCTGGAGATACTGCCTTCAGTTCTGGGCACCGCATCTCAGGAGGGATATATTGGCCTTGGAGGGGGTGCAGTGCAGATTCACCAGAATGAAACCGGTGCTAAAAGGGTGAAGTTATGAGGACAGGCTGCATAGACTAGGCTTGTATCCCCTTGAGTATAGAAAATTAAGAGGTGTTTAAGATGATTTAAGGATTTGATAGGGTAGACAGAGAGAAACTATATCCTCGGGTAGGGGAAGTCCAGAACAAGGGGGCATGACCTTAAAATTATAGCTAGACAGTTCAGGAGTGATGTCAGGAAGGGCTTCTTCACACAAAGGGGAGTGGAAATCTGGAACTCTCTCCCCCAAAAAGCTGGTGAGGCTGGTGTCCTGGCTTACATGGCCCCTTCAACCGAAAAGAGATTCATTGGTCATTCATCTCATTGCCATTTGTGGAATCTCACTGCATGCAAAATGGCTGCCATGTTTGCCTACATAAGGAGTTATACGAATGCAAGTCATTATCGTCAGGTTTTGTGTGGATTTACTGTTAGAAAGATTGGAACAAACAAACCATTGTGTCGAAGTTGTATACCATGAAATTAAAGATAGTAGTAAATCAAAGGAAGAGGCATATAAAGTTGCCAGAAAAAGCAGTAAGCCTGAGGATCGGTAGCATTTTAGAATTCAGCAAAGGAGGACCAAGAAATTGATCAAGAAAGGGAAAATAGAATATGAGAGTAAACTAGCGAGAAACATAAAAACGGACTGTAAAAGCTTCTATAGGTATGTAAAAAGGAAAAGACTGGCAAAGGCAAATGTGGGTCCCTTACAGACAGAGATGGGAGAATTTATAATGGGGAATAAGGAAATGGCAGAGAAATTAAACAAATACTTTGTGTCTGTCTTCAAGAATGAAGACACAAAAAACCTCCCAGAAATACTAGAGAACCAAAGGTCTAGCGAGAATGAGGAACTGAAAAAAATTAGGTGCAGTAAGCAATTAGGAAGGCAGATGGTTTGTTAGCCTTTATTACAAGTGGATTTGAGTACAGGAGTAAAGATGTCTTACTGCAATTATATAGAGCCTTGGTGAGAACGCACCTGGAGTATTGTGTACAATTTTGGACTCCTTACCTGAGAAAGGATATACTTGCCATAGAGGGAGTGCAACGAAGGTTTATCAGACTGATTCCTGGGATGGCAGGACTGTCGTATCAGGAGAGATTGAGTAGACTAGGCCTGTATTCTCTAGAGTTTAGAAGAATGAGAGGTGATCTCATTGAAACATACACAATTCTTACAGGGCTCGACAGGGTAGATGCAGGGAGGATGTTTCCCCTGGCTGGGGAGTCTAGAACCAGGGGTCACAGTCTCAGAATAAGGGGTAGGCCATTTAGGACTGAAATGAGGAGAAATTTCTTCACTCAGAGGGTGGTGAATCTTTGGAATTTGCTATCCCAGAGGGCTGTGAAGGCTCAGTCATTGAGTACATTCAAAACAGAGATCAATAGATTTCTAGATATTAAAGGCATCAAGGGATATGGGGATAGTGCAGGAAAATGGCATTGAGGTAGAAGATCATCCATGATCTTGTTGAACGACGGAGCAGGCTCGAGGGGCCGAATGGCCTACTCCTGCTCCTATTTCTTATGTTCTATTGTGACCACCTTGTTTTGAAAGCTAGGCCAATGTAGGGTGTAAAAATCTGCCACCCCAGAGCCATTGCTTCTTCTACACACACGTAATCATGGTATAAATAAATGACCAAAAGAAAATCATTTCACAGTCAGCTTAGGAAGATGTAGCAATTGATTTTTTTAAAAAGTGCTTTCAGCACAGAACAAATGCTAAATGCACCGCCTCCTATTTTGGTGGGACGGCGTGCAAATCTCAAACAAGCGTTACTACAGGAATGACAACCATGAACTTACAAAATGGCTTTACTGTGTAACCAACCTTCAGATCTCAAAATGCACCAGCTAAATGCCAGGGGAATCAAACTAAAAAACAGAGGACTTCAGAATGTCAGCTCTCATTTTAACGCAGCACCTCTGACTGAGAAAAATGTTTTCTCTAATATGCCTTGAAATGTTATGAGCAGATTACATGCAGGAATGCCACACCTGTCACTTACAGAGGAGTACAGCTTGATCTGTCAAAGAAGCAAAGCATTTCAAGAACAGAACTGATTTTATTTAATTTCCTTTTTACATAGAATTTACAGCACAGAAACAGGCCATTCGGCCCAACTGGTCCTTGCCAGTGTTGATGCTCCACAAGAGCCTCCTCCCACCCTACTTGCAGAATCATCGGATCTCATAGCACAGAAGGAGGCCATTCAGCCCATCGTGCCTGTGTCTGCTCTTTGAAAGAGTTAGCCAATTAGTCCCACTCCCCTGCTCTTTCCCCGTAGCCCTATAATTTTCTCCCTTTCAAGTATTTATCTAATTCCCTTTTGAAAGTTGTTATTGAATCTGCTTCCACCGTCCTTTCAGGAAGTGATTCCAGATCATAGCAATTCATACTTTATCTAACCCTATCACCATATTCTTCTATTCCTTTCTCCCTCATGTACTTATCTAGCTTTCCCTTACATGTCTCATCTTCTGTGAGCTTTCCCATCTTGTGCTTCGCTGTTGTTGTGCCCATTAGTGACTGGTTGGGTGAGTTTCATGCTCTGAGTTCAAGCATGGTGCAATCTGGAGGGAGACTTTTCAAATTTATTACATCTCTGCACCAGTCAGCAGCTTGCACTTATAAAGTGTCCTCAACGTAACTAATGTCCTGGGGCACTTTGCAGGAGAAGCACTGGACCCCACGCAGGGAGCAAGGGAGAAGTTAGACATGGTGACCAGAAACTCAGTCAAAAGAGGCTTGAGGAACGAGGATAGGATATAGAAAAGTTTAAGGGCAGAATTCCACACTGCAGCGACAGTGATGGCTCTGCCAGCCATGGTGGAGTGGAGGGGAGGACGTGGGTAAACCAGAGACAGGAGAGCATGTTGGACCATTGGGCTGAAGAAGATGACAGAGGTAGGGTGCATCGAAGCCATGGAGCAATTTGACGACGAGGAAAAGGATTACATCAGAATAAAGAAAGTCAGTGGAAGTTGGCTCGGACTAGGGTGATGGGTTAAATGTGGGCCACAGACTTCCGGTTAAACTAACCAGAGATCATGGGCAGACTGAAGATGGTATAAGTTTTCTTTTGTGCCCTTTGCTGGAAGCACTGGCATGAAGACCATAACGATGTTAGGAATGTAAGGAATCTTACAACACCAGGTTATAATCCAACAGTTTTATTTGAAAATCACAAGCTTTCGGAGATTATCTCCTTCGTCAGGTGAGTGAGTGAATGAGAGGTTCTCAAATCACATATCTTATATTAGGCTGGGACACCATCACACCAATCAAAGGTGTCGTTGGTGTTCAGACAGGTTAGCCACGGAAAACAGTAGGTCCCAGTATACTGAATACACGATACTGAATAATCGATGTTAGGAATGAGAAGAGTCCATAATCTTCATCTCAGGCAGGTCTCCATAACTAGTGATTCATATAAAATTATAGAATCATACAGCACAGAAGGAGGCCGTTCATCCCATCGTGCCTGTGCTGGCTCTTTGAAAGAGCTATGCAATTAATCCCACTCCCCTGTTCTTTCCCCGTAGCCCTGCAATTTTTTCTTTATCAAGTATTGAAAGGCAGTATTGAATCTGCTTCCACCATCCTTTCAGGCAGTGCATTCCAGATCATAACAATTATCTCACAGCTAGCCTCTACCATCTCTCTCTCTCTCCATTGCACACTTTCTTGTATCTTTCTATTTTATTGATGCTATGGTTATTGCTCCTCACTGTAAGGTTAAGACTATATCATGCAATTTCATATGTAACCAGCAGATGGAGCCTAATCATGGAGGTAATTTATTTGGTACACTCCTGACTGATATGTAGATGACCATCAAGTTAGAGCATTTAATAGTGAAACAAGGTCTGAATAAGATGGATAACAGTGATCTTGTAAAAGAACTGGTTTCTCTTCGATTTTATTTCAAACCCAGTTCTACCCTCTGAACTTCCTCCTCTCGTCGCTTCTACATGTTCTTCATCCTCACTTTGTCTCCAATTCTAGCTCACTTTTCTTAGCACTTCAAAACTGTAGGACGCCTACCTCGCTCAGTCTTTTCTTTCCTCCTACAATCTACAAGTTCATGAACCACAAGCTGCTATCACCTGTTAATTGACCCCGTCTTTGCCCTCTAACCTTTTCAACCCTGACCGGTTGCACTATAACCTTTTTTAAAATTCCTCTCTATTGGCCAATGTATTGGGTACAGTGAGAGCTCCCGCTGTAGGTCAGGCACTGGATATATTACCTCAACCCCACATAACCCCCTTTGCTCCATACCCCGTGATGCCTTACCCAATAAAAATCTATCGATCTCAGTTGTGAAAGCTTCACTTGACACTCAGCATCCATGGCATTTTGGGGGAGTGAGCACCAGATTCCACTATCCTTTGCGTGAAAAGTTGCTTCCTGGTTTCACTCCTGAATGGCCTAGCTCAAATTTTAAGATTATGCCCACCTGTTTTGGATTCCCCCACCAGAGAAAATTATCATTTTAAACATTTCGATTAGATCACCCCTCACCCTTCTAAACTCAAGGGAATGCAAACCAATTTTATGCAACCTGTCCTCATAATTTAACCTTTAAGCCATGGTATCATTCTGGTGAGTCTGTTAAGTTTCTCTATTGGGCACAACAGCAGGAAGATCAGAAGCAATTTGAGCCTTGAAGGCAACAGTGCCATTAAAGGGGCAGGCACGGTTAAAGCCTCATGGGAAAGCCAGATTTGTATTTTGCCGAAAATGTTCCAGGATTTTTATCTTGATGCGTTCAGATGACTTGTTTAATTCAATGTACTAGTGCCAGAAGCTGTGATTTGCGTGTTGGTCCAGCACTACAACCCTCTGAGATCTCTGCACTTCTCCAATTCTGGCCTCTTGCGCATCCCCAATTTCTATCGCTCCATCAATGGCAGCCGTGTCTTCAGCTGCCTAGGGCCTAAGCTCTGGAATTCCCTCCTCAAACCTCCCCGCCTCTCCATCACTTTCTTCTCCTGTAAGACGCTCCTTAAAACCTACCTCTTTGACTGAACTTTTGGTCACCTGTCCTAATATTGGTCAGAACATTGAATACAGGAGTTGGGATGTCTTATTGAAGTTGTACAAGACATTAGTAAGGCCACACTTGGAATACTGTGTACAGTTCTGGTCACCCTATTATAGAAAGGATATTATTAAACTAGAAAGAGTGCAGAAAAGATTTACTAGGATGCTACAGGGACTTGATGGTTTGACTTATAGGGAGAGGTTGGATAGACTGAGACTTTTTTCCCTGGAGAGTAGGAGGTTTAGGGGTGATCTTATAGAAGTCTATAAAATAATGAGGGGCATAGATAAGGTCGATAGTCAAAATCTTTTCCCAAAGGTAGGGGAGTCTATAACGAGGGGGCATAGATTTAAGGTGAGAGGGGAGAGATACAAAAGGGTCCAGAGGGGCAATTTTTTCACTCAAAGGGTGGTGAGTGTCTGGAACGAGCTGCCAGAGGCAGTAGTAGAGGCGGGTACAATTTTGTCTTTTAAAAAGCATTTGGACAGTTACATGGGTAAGATGGGTATAGAGGGATATGGGCCAAGTGCAGGCAACTGGGACTAGCTTAGTGGTATAAACTGGGCGACATGGACATGTTGGACCGAAGGGCCTGTTTCCATGTTGTAAACTTCTATGATTCTATAATATCTCCTTATGTGGCTTGGTGTCAAATTTTGTTTGATAAACGCATCTGTGAAGTGCCTTGGGACGTTTTACGATGTTAAAGGTGCCATATAAATACAAGTTGTTGTTGTTGACTTCACACTAATTTAAAGGTGCTAACCCTATGAATGGCTTTGTGCTGCTGTGCCTTGGCTGGGATGGCAGCAGTATCCCGAGCAGCAGTCCGGATGCCCTTGCAGTCTTGCCTTGGAGTCAATGAATAAGAGGGCGGCAGTAGGTGGAGGAACAGTGAAAACAAGTGTGGGCATGAAGAACGATGGGGCGGGAATAAGATGGAGAGAGCAGGTTTGACTGTGAGGCCTCTTGTTTTATTCCAGGTGGTGTGGAGCAGGCGTACGGTCAGGGGAAGGGAGGGAGGGGTGGTTCCACCTACTCTGGAACCAGTTGTTAGTGGCTCAGGAGAGGCCCAGATGATTTCATAGTGGCTGCTAAGGAGGTTTGTGCAGCTTCGGAATCAGTAGCCCCAGGTTCTCATGGGGGCAGTTTTGCCCTTGGTCTGCATCTGGTGCTATTGCAGGAAGTCAGTGTGCAAAACCCTCTGACATTTATTTGCATGAAATTTACATTGCTCCACCCTCCTTGGGCACGGACAAGTACAGACACCAGTAAAGCCGGAGAGGAAGTTCTCATGCAGTGCTGGTGGGGGGGCAGGTAAATGGGAGCAAAGGAACATTTTCCTTCTGCGTTGCACCCATTTTTCAGGTGCTATTTGGAAGCAAAGCAGAGGAAAACCGGACATCTTACATCTGCACGCACCTTCTGTCAACTTTTGCCATTATATATTCCCATGTCCACATTTGTAATGGTAACTTCCTTTATAAACTCATCACGCTGTAATTACACCCTCCCGCCAGTGGAGCTGCTGGAGAGCCACCACTGCACAACGTGTAGTAACTTTACTTGAGCAGTTTCCATTATAAATGTGACATTGGAAATTATAAGAAAGTATAAAAAATAAGGATAAGAATGTATGACTTTAGAATGGGGACTTAATTCCATCTGCTCACCCTGGTCCAATTATCCTTCAGCCTGTAACCCCTACTTCACCTGAAGACCACACCTGGTCTTGACTCCTCTCATGCAACGCCATCAGAGATTGACTAGTACTGATCAATCTTTGGGAAAGAAGAACCACTGACATCAGTGCTTATTTGCCTTTAACTAATTTTAACCTGTGTCCCCCTTGTCCTACATGTCGCAATTTAGTTTGAAGTAATTATCCGATTTACCTTTTCCGTACTTCTTAGTGTTTTATTGATGTCTGTAAGGTCACCTCGTGGTCACCTTCTCCTGAGGCTGGAAACCCCGTCCTCCACCAACTTTCTGCAGTCTTTCCTCGGGCAAGATTGTGCTTGACCTTTGGCATTCCTCCCCTCCGCGCCCTCCCCCCTCCCCCATGGTCAACCAGCCCACCCACGCTCACTGACTGGGCTGGCACATGAAGAAGGTGGAAAGATCTCAGAGCACCCATGGAACTGCAGCCCAGAAAGAAGAATGGACCGGACCTTGCTGCAAAAATAACGGCGCACTAACGACGCAGGCCGTTATTAATGCACAAATCAACCAGCAAGTTCAGGGGATTAAGAGATACGTCGTGAGTTGCGAATTTCCAGAACCTGTTGGTCGATTAAGGACGCTCCACCATTTGCTCTGCACAAACGGCTTCTCACCTTTCGCCGTTATTTTGACGGACTTGCTGGATTTGCACATTAATTGTCCATTAAACTCACCTCAGAAAGTCAAGTCTGATAATTAAGAGCATAAGTACCCTTTTAATGATATGATAATTGTTGATGCGATGCCAATCAACCTCTTTGGCCCAGAAAGGAAACAATTTCAAATGTTCAATCTCATTCCTGCATGTAGCCAATTGTTGTTCAAGATTTTAAAAATACCAAATGTAAAATTATTTTTTTTTTACTTTTCCTTTCTGTCTCTTTTTTCTCTCTCTCTTAATCCAATCGTTCCCTTTCCTTATTTCTCTTCCTGTACCTGATTTATCTCTAATTCACCCTATTTCCTTCTCTGTCATTCCTCTGATACTTTCTCAATCTTTAAATCTCATTGGTTAAGGAGATGCACTGTTGGTCCCGCCGTTCACTGAGGTCTCAGATGCCCCGTTGCCCTCGCCCGTGATCAGCTCGCACTTACAGCAAGTTAGGATGCAAAAAGATTTCGAGCTGAAGGGTGCAGGAAAAAGTCTAACTAACAGGGGCACGTCGCGAGGTGCCTCGCAAAATCCGGCTCAATCCTCCGAGAGAGACCAAAAATAAATCTAAAACACAAACATTCTAGCACTCTGGGAGCCTTACAGGAAATGGCATTCATAAAGTTAAGACTGACAACAAAACTTTATGGCTAGATTGGAGGAAAGGTCAGAGTCATTTTTTATTACAGTTTTGTGATGGTGAAACCATTAATAATTGTTCCTAAAGTATCCCCTCTAAGCAGTCTTTCTAAGTTATCAGACCCTCTCGCTTAAGGAGAATTGTATTACAATGGCAGTACAATAAATTCTCTTGTATGGTTTTATCGATTTCAGGCCCAGAACAAGATTATTCCAAAAAAAAATGTCGTCCCACTGTGAGGTAAGTATCTCTGTGTAATTCCTGCCACCCTCCCCTTGATTATTTATTATAGATAAAGTCAAAGAGATTTGGAGCACTTTTAACAATTTACTTTGGATGTTATTGGACCCAGTCAGGCAATGCAAATCAATTCATTTGAATCAAAAAAATATCAGACAAGATTAAAAGGGATATATTTGACCAAGTATTTTCTTGTTATTCTTTCATTGTACAACCAGACTAGATAGGATATTCAGGGAGAAGTAATTAATTTCTATTATTCCTAAAGAGATTTGACTTAAGATCACAATTTGTTCAACACAAACAGGCACGTTGATCTGATCAGCCTAAGTTAACCATTGGTGGGATAAGTGCATCTTAAGTCGAAGGGGGAACTGAAAGGAATACTTGCATTTGTGTAGAGCTTGGAACAGATCTCTCAAAAATTTCAAAACTGAGATTGATAGATTTTTGTTAGGCGAGGGTATTAAGGGTTACGGAACCAAGGTGGATAGACAGAGTTAAGATACAGATCAGCCATGATCTAATTGAATGGCGAAACAAGCTCGAGGGGCTGAATAGTAGAGGGGCAAGTAACATTCGCTCCAGACAAGTGCCAGGCAATGACCATCTCCAACAAGAGTGAGTCTAACCACCTCCCCTTGACATTCAACGGCATTACCATCACCGAATCCCCCACCATCAACATCCTGGGGGTCACCATTGACCAGAAACTTAACTGGACCAGCCATATAAATACTGTGGCTACAAGAGCAGGTCAGAGGCTGGGTGTTCTGCGGCGAGTGACTCACCTCCTGACTCCCCAAAGCCTTTCCACCATCTACAAGGCACAAGTCAGTAGTTTGATGGAATTCTCTCCACTTGCCTGGATGAGGGCAGTTCCAACAACACTCAAGAAGCTCGACACCATCCAGGACAAAGCAGCCCGCTTGATTGGCACCCCATCCACCACCCTAAACATTCTCTCCCTTCACCACCGACACACAGTAGCTGCAGTGTGCACCATCCACAGGATGCACTGCAGCAACTCACCAAGGCTTCTTCGACAGCACCTCCCAAACCCGCGACCTCTACCACCTAGAAGGACAAGAGCAGCAGGTACATGGGAACAACACCACCTGTACGTTCCCCTCCCAGTCACACACCATTCCGACTTGGAAATATATCGCCGTTCCTTCATCGTCGCTGGGTCAAAATTCTGAAACTCCCTTCCTAACAGCACTGTGGGAGAACCTTCACCACACGGACTGCAGCGGTTCAAGAAGGCAGCTCACCACCACCTTCTCAAGGGCAATTAGGGATGGGCAATAAATGCCAGCCTTGCCAGCGACGCCCACATCCCATGAACGAATATTTAAAAAATGGCCTACTCCTGTTCCTATGTCCAATGCACAATTAATTACGGTGAGGTGTGTGAGAGCCGTTTTGTACACAGCAAGATCCCACAAAGAGCGATGACGCCAATGACCATTTAGTTATCTATTTGTTTGATGGCATTAATGCAAGGCTTCCCATCTGGACCGCTAAATTGGAAAATCATCTCAAACGTCTCATCTTCATGACAGTGCAGCACTAGAGAGCCGACCTAGAACATGTACTCAATTATGAAATAAAACCAGAAAATGCTGGAAACGCTCAGCAGGTCACGCAGCATCTGTGCAGAGAGAAACAGAGTTAACGTTTCAAGTTGATCACCTTTCATCGGAATTGGACGAAGTTAGTGATTTAACAGTTTATAAACGAATGTAGAGCCATGGAAAAGGGGAGAGGAAAGAACAAAGGGGAAGGTCTGTGATAGGGTGGAGGGCAGGAGTGATTAAATGACAAAAGGGATGATGGTGCAAGGCAAGGGCGGGGTGATAACAGGACAAGTAACGAAACAAAAGATGGGTCTAGAAGAAGTGTAAATGGTTACAGCAGAACCATTACCAGCATCCGCTGCCCGAGAAAATGGTGGTTATGATCTGAAGTTGTTGAACTCAACGTTGAGGCCGAAATGTTGTAAAGTGCTGAATGGAAAGATGAGATGTTGTTCCTCGAGCTTGCATTGAGCATCATTGAAACAGTGTAGGAGGCCGAGGACAGAGAGGTCAGTGTGGGAGTGGGACGGAGAATTAATGTGGCATGCACTCAATTCCTGAAGTTAGGATTTGCTTCAGCCCAGCGGAGCTTGGCACCAGACCAGACTAAATCAACTTCACTCAGCAGAAAACCCCTGGATCAAAGGAAAATCTTGGAGTATATTTTTACGAGCCCTCGCCCACTGCCAGCATGTGTCGGAATATCAGGAGTGGCATGTGACGGCAGAGGACGTCAAAAAATCTAAGATTAGAACAAAAAAAATGCTGGAAACATACAGCAGGTCAGTCAGTATCTGTAAAGAGAAGAGAAGGTTTATGACATTTCTGGTGTGTACCCTTCATCACTGTCAGGTGATGAGGAAGTATATAAAAGCAGCACTTGCCCAGACAGATTCATTCCCCATATATTTTGTTGGATACTTAGAACAGGCCAAAATAGTTTAAACAAGGACAAAGCTAATAGGAAGTAAAAAAAGGCAAGTACATGGAAAGCGGCTAATTTTAATTTCTACTTAAAATTATCTTTTAAAGAAAGAAAGACTTGCATTTATATATCACCTTTCACAACCTCAGGGCATCCCAAAGCACCTCAAGGCCAATGAAGTACTTTTGAAGTGTTATAATGTAGGGAAACGCGATAACCAATTTGCGCACAGCAAGGTCTCACAAATGAGACAATGACCAGATAATCGTTTTTTTAATGATGTCGGTTGAGGGATAATTATTGGTCAGGACACCAGGGAGAATTCCTCTGCTGTTCTTCACAATAGTGCAATGGGATCTTTTACTCCTTCCTGAGAGGGTCTCGGTTTAACATCACATCTGAACGACAGCCCCTCTGACAGTGCACCACTCCTTCAATATTGCACTGGAGTGTCAGCCTTGATTTTGTGCTTAAGTCTCTGGAGTTGGACTGGAATCCACAATCTTCTGACTCAGAGGCGAGAGTGCTACCACTGAGCCACGGCTGACACCCAGGTTTTTATTTGAGTCTTTTAGATTTAATGTTACAGTAATAAAACTATTTTTGATTTCTTGGAGCCATTTTATGACTGTAATATTGGTGTTTATTTCAGTGTAAGCCAGAAATAAACAAAACCAGTCAACCTAGGGAGACAGGGCCTGAGCCGACTGGCAGTGCGAGAGTTAAGAACAACTGAGAGTCACGGATTGCTTCTGCTGCAAAACAGAAATTCTCCCACTTCAAAGGTTTTTATAACTTCTGTGAGCTTCCCCTGCTGCATCCCATCAACTGCTTGTTTTTACATTAGATGTGAAGTGGTTTATTGTAAATCCTGTTTGAGTTGCTCGCTGATTCTGGCGAGCTTCAGCCCTGTGTTCAGCAGAACAAGTTGGACTGAAAGAGGAATAACAATAGGTAACGCTGGAAATACAGAATGGTTCAATCAACTTCTCAAAGAGAGGTTAGTGTTTCAGTTGGGACCTGTCAACTGAACTGATGTGGGGGAAGGGGATAAGAGAACCCCTTTATAAGTGCCTCTTGCACATCCCCGATTTTCGTCGCTCCACTGTTGGCGGCTTTGCCTTCAGGGAATTCCTTCCCTAAACTTCTCCGCCTCTCTCTCGCTCCTTAAAACCTATCTCTTTGACCAAGCTTTTGGTCACCAGTCCTACCATCGCCTATATGGCTCGGTTTTAAATTTTGTAACTTTCAAAAAGGAATTAGATAAGTACTTGAAAAGGAAAAATTTGCAGAGCTATAAGGAAAGAGCAGAGGACTGGGACTAATTGGATATCTCTTTCACAAGCAAGATGGGCCGAACGGCCTCCTTCTGTGTTGTACGGAGTGAAATTAATTAGGTGGTCAAGTGACGGAGGAGGGCTGCACCTGATTCCATTTAACGGCTGCTTGGTGTCAACCTTTACCCTCTTCGTAAAACACTCTGCGACATTTCTTTTCATGATGTGGAGATGCCGGTGATGGACTGCGGTTGACAAATGTAAACAATCTTACAACACCAAGTTATAGTCCAACAATTTTATTTGAAAATCACAAGCTTTCGGAGGCTTCCTCCTTCGTCAGGTGTATGTCAGGAAATCCTTGAACCTTTCGCATTTATATTCAGAGAACAATACCTGGTGATCACAGATAATCTTTCCAACTGCCCGTTGTCAAGGCAATCAAAGTGTTCAGACAGAGAGGTGTTACCTACAGGACCACCGAATATACAAACGGCCAGAACACAAGACAGAGAGAGAGAGGGAGAAACATCTGAAAGAAACATTTCTTTTCGTTAGGAATACTGTTGTCACCACCAACAACTCCCATCAGTGTTCCTTGATGGCCATGTGTTAAGCAGTGCATTAAAAATAGCCCGCAAACACAATTAAAGGGTTAATTTTCTGCTTCTACGTTCTTGCGTGAAATGTGGCATGTGAAGAAATGCATGTTGGGAAATCATAGGCAGGCAGCCCAATTTCCCGAACTCCCCACGAAGCAAGAATTGATCCGGGAATTTGGAGACACAAAAATCACCCTTAAATTCTTACGTTTAAGAGGGGAATACGTGGGAGAAATAAAACTGATCCCGGCTGTAGTGCTGAAGGCTTGTTTTCCGAAACTAGCTGCGCCTCTAGCCAAGCTGTTCCAGTACAGCTACAACATCGGCATCTACCCGACAATGTGGAAAATTGCCCAGGTATGTCCTGTCCACAAAAAACAGGACAAATCCCATCCGGCCAATTACCGCCCCATCGGTCCACTGTCAATCATCAGAAGGTGTCGTCGACAGTGCTATCAAGTGGCACTTACTCACCAATAACCTGCTCACCGATGCTCAGTTTGGCTTCCGCCAGGACCACTTGGCTCCAGACCGCATTACAGCCTAGGTCCAAACATGGACAAAAGAGTTGAATTCCAGAGGTGAGGTGAGAGTGACTGCCCTTGACATCAAGGCAGCATTTGACCGAGTGTGGCACCAAGGAGCCTTAGTAAAATTGAAGTCAATGGGAATCAGGGGGAAAACTTTCCAGTAGCTGGAGTCATACCTAGCACAAAGGAAGATGGTAGTAGTCGTTGGAGGCCAATCATCTCAGCCCCAGGACGTTGCTGCAGGAGTTCCTCAGGGCAGTGTCCTAGGCCCAACCATCTTCAGCTGCTTCATCAACGACCTTCTCTCCATCATAAGGTCAGAAATGGGGAAGTTTGCTGATGATTGCACAGTGTTCCGTTCCATTCGCAACCCCTCAGATAATGAAGCAGTCCGAGCCCGCATGCAGTAAGACCTGGACAACATCCAGGCTTGGGCTGATAAGTGGCAAGTAATATTCATGCCAGACAAGTGCCAGGCAATGACCATCTCCAACAAGAGAGCGTCTAACACCTCCCCTTGACATTCAACGGCATTACCATCACCGAATCCCTCACCATCAACATCCTGGGGGTCACCATTGACCAGAAACTTAACTGGACCAGCTATATAAAAACTGTGGCTACAAGAGCAGGTCAGAGGCTGTGTATTCTGCGCCGAGTGACTCACCTCCTGACTCCCCAAAGCCTTTCCACCATCTACAAGGCACAAGTCAGGAGTGTCATGGAATACTCTCCACTTGCTTGGATGAGTGCAGCTCCAACAACACTCAAGAAGCTCAACACCATCCAGGACAAAGCAGCCCGCTTGATTGGCACCCCATCCACCACCCTAAACATTCACTCACTTCACCACCGACGCACTGTGGCTGCAGTGTGTACCATCCACAGGATGCTGTGGCAACTCGCCAAGACTTCTTCGACAGCACCTCCCAAACCCGCAACCTCTACCACCTAGAAGGACAAGAGCAGCAGGCACATGGGAACATTGCCACCTGCACGTTCCCCTCCAAGTCACACACCGTCCCGACTTGGAAATATATCGCCGTTCCTTCATCGTCGCTCGGTCAAAATCCTGGAACTCCCTTCCTAACAGCATTGTGGGAGAACCGTCACCACACGGACTGCAGCGGTTCAAGAAGGCAGCTCACCACCACCTTCTCAAGGGCAATTAGGGATGGGCAATAAATGCCGGCCTCGTCGGTGACGCCCACATCCCATGAACGAATAAAAAAAAATGAAATAAAAATTAAAATCATTTAAGGCTGTTTTAGACCCAATGTAGAAACATCCCTATTTGATGCCCTTAATCTGCATTTACACTATGAATGTAGTGCAATGTGGTTTCAGCAATCAGAGCCGGACTTATTCCACCAAAGATCCTTCGATCTGGATTCAGGTCAGGCACTGACTCCAGAGTCAAACAATAATTTTAGCCTCAATGTAAAGTGAGACCACTTTTTGCACCAACCCTACAGTTGCCGGGGCCGATTTTCCGAACGCACACTCCCGGCGCAGAGACTCACCCTCCGGAAGCACGCATCAGAAAAACATCGCAGTTTTCCGTCCACTGTAAATGCAACTTTCAAAGAGTTAATAGGATCCCTTCATAGGCATGGGTGCAATGGTAGGTTTCCAAATCAATCCCACTGATTGTTATTAAGTGCTTTTGTTGCCTTGAAGCTTCTAATAGCAATCTTCCTCCTGCACACACACACATTAAAAAAAATGATGCCCATCGACACACTAAGCCTGAATCAATCAGATTTAAAGGATTACCCATCATAATTTAAGGTATTGGACATCATTTCTTTTCCCAGCAAATTCAATTTGCACTGAAACCAGGCTGACAAGGTAGCATGTTACCCCGGCCTTCAAGTTAACTACTTTTTGCAAGATTATCCTTTATAAATATCTTTGATGGGGTTCTTCCGCCACACCAGTTCTGATGAAAGGTCCCATCTGAAACATTAACCTTTCTGTCGGATGCAGACTGAACTGCCCTGTATTTCCTGTTTTTATTCCTCTATCAGGCCAATTTGTCCTCACGAACACAGGGCTGAAGCTGGCCAGATGCAGCAAGCAGCTCAAACAGAATTTATAATAAACCACTTCACAACTTCAGTGTAGAAACAAGCTAGTTAAATGGATGCAGCAAAGAAGATTTATAAAATGTCTCTAACGTGGCAGAATTTTTTGTTCTTTGTAGCAGACACCTGTCAATGGAATCATTCAACGTCGAGTAATTATTGGAACCCGGACCTTCAATCAATGGCAGTGCGACGAGCACGTGGGGATGACCTCACCAAGATGGCCACCACCTTGAAGACCATAGGAAAAGCCACCCATGGATGGTATAGTCAGCGAAGGGTCTATGTCTGAGATATTATCCTGTCTCTTCTCTTGCACCCAGGACGCAGAGATGAAAGGACCACATGCTGTTTCTTCTGAGCAATTTTATTTTAGTCTTGGTGTGGATATGCAAAGGCTTAACAATAGCTTGCAAGGTGTCGTCCAGTGCCTGCCCATTTGGTAATATTTGTGGTGGTTCTACAAGCTGTGTTACAACACCAGTGGTATCATTCTGGTGACGGTGTCACTGTGGTTATACCAAATCTTTTGCACAGAGATCATTATCTGTGGGAGCACTGCTAAAGAAAGAAAGAGCTTGCATTTATAGGGCGTCTTTCACGACCTCAGGACTGTCCCAAAGTGCTTAACAATCAAAAGTACCTCATTGGCTGTAAAGCGCTTTGGAATGTCCTGAATGGCGCTCTATAAATGCAAGTCTTTCTTTCTTAGCTCATGGTCTCTTATAACTCTTGTCAACATTGATAGTGTCTGACAGTATGAGCCTCGGCCCTTCACCGAGGTTTCTCGGTGATCAAAGCACAAATGAAATGAAAAGCATGGATCCACACCGTTCCAGTTAGGCTCTGATCAGAATGTTGTTGTCATATTTACCAATTGCGGGGGAGGTGGGGAGGAAATGTTCATTTTTGCATCTTTGTGACAGCATCAACTGATCTTGCATTTCCATACGCTGCTGGTTTTCACGGAGGAACCTAGTGATTTCACGGTAGACAGGCCTCACCATTTTTGATCAAGTCTTTTGAGGGCATTAATTAAAGTGAAGCTCAGAGAACGCAACGTTCCATTTTACAACTTGCACGCAGCTGGGGGATAAAAACACGGAGAATTAACCCTGAATTTGTCAGATGTTAGCTTTTAGGCTCTGTCTGGTGCATCACATCCTGATCTGTAATCCTTCCAGCTTTTCTGACAAGTCGTTTCTAACAGCATCTTACCAGGGGGCGCACTCAGCAATGAAATATCAACTGGAAAAAAAAAATCAGTTCCATTGCTGGGACGATGAAGAAAATCTCATCTCGTATGAAATCGTATTTTATTCATTTATTATTTAGGACGTTTGCAGCTTCACTTCTTTGGTTTCCTCTGGCTGATTTCAGCATTTAAATCCATATTGTATTCTACACTAAAACAAAAAAAAAAATCGCTTTTGTACAGCACTGTATCAAATTTCAAAGCCCTTCCCTTAATGAATACTTGTGAAGTACAGTCACTATTAGCCAATATGGCAGCCATTTTGCACACAAAGCAAGGTCCCATGAATTGTGATGAATGATCAGTTAATCTGTTTTTGGTAGTGTTGGTTGAGGGAGGAACTTTGGGCCAGGATATCAGGAGAACTTCCTGACTCTTCTTCAAACAGTGCCACGAGATCTTCTCACCCCCCTGAACAGGCGGTTGGGGCCTTGGGTTGATGTCTCATTCAAAAGACAGCACCTCAGACAATGCAGCACTCCCTCAGCTCTGCACTGTAGTTGTCAGTCTAGATTTTGAGTTCTAGTTCTGGAAGGAGAAGGGGGAGGATTTCAGTCCACAAACTTCAGAGGCAAGCGTGCTACCATCTGAGCTAGGCTGACATCTGTAAAGCATCCAAACCTATGCACCCAGTCACGCAGAAGCCCACTGAACCTTACTTCTTTCACTAAGAAACTCAGGTAAAAAGGTCAAGGCCGTAATTGCTTTGAGGTCAAAGAGTAGGAGAGAAACTTGCCAAGCTTGTAGTCCACCTGAGAGGGCCTTGGTTTAAAGTCTCATCTGAAAGACGGCAACTCCGACAGTGCAGTGTGAGCCACCAGAATGCTGATGCTTCCTTTATAACAATGGGTATAATTATCAGTGGAAATTATGCTGCATTCATTTCCACCCCTGTCACACTGGCATAATGAACAGAGGCACTGATTGTCAGTCGATCAGTATAATTCCACTGACAAGAATGCTCTTTTATTAAATTATAAGCCTATCACAGGTTAGATACAGCACCATAGTGATATAGAGCCTAGACATGAATAATGGAATATTTGATCCCTCTAATGAAAATTATTTGGAACGATATTAGCCTGATACAATTATACATATTCCCTTTAATTTGCAGAATTATTTGCCTTTGCCAAAATAAAATGACCCCATCATAAATGCGCCAGGAGCATTACTTAGAATCCATCAAAGGGCTTTCAATATATAAAGGGCAAGTGTAGCCATTAACACTTGAGGCAAAATGTATAATCAAGAAGGCAGAGGACAGAGCAGCCATTTTGGAGTTTTTCATAGAATCATAAAAACGTAGAATCATGCAGCACAGAAGGAGGCCATTCGGCCCATCATGCCTGTGCCAGCTCTTTGAAAGAGCTATCCAATTAGTCCCACTCCCCCTGCTCTTTCCCCGTAGCCCTGCAAATTTTTCCCTTTTCAAGTATATATCCAGTTCCCATTTGAAAGTTACCATTGAATCTGATTCCACCACCCTTTCAGGCAATGCATTCCAGAACATAACAATTCGCTGCATAAAAAAATGTCTTCTCATTTCCCCCCTGGATTTTTGCCAATTATCTTAAATCCATGTCCTCTGGTTACCGACCCTCCCACCAGTGGAAACAGTTTCTCCTCATTTACTCCATCAAAACCCCACATAATTTTGAACACCTCTATTAAACCTCCCCTTAACCTTCTCTGCTCGAAGGAGCTGAGGCCTAACCAGTGATTTATAAAGATTTAGCATAACATCCTTGCATTTTGCAGCCTGACTGTGAATAAGGGTGGAACGCTGATTTAATTGAGAAGTTTGAGCATTCCAAGTGACTCTGGATGAATGCATGGCCTGGAGTTGGAATGAGCCATACGGATCAGCAACTTCCCAGATCCGATCCCTGGTCTCAATGTCCCAAGACAACCGATCTCAACCAATCTTGTTGTAGGAAGTACGATTGGCCGTTGCTCCCTTGGGCTGAGGAGGGGGATAATCTCCCAGGATTTCTGCTCCTGATCGCTATCCAGTGATGCCTGCTAAATGCTCATGGGTGTCCGTCGGACGAGGCAGCCCCTCAGGCTCTCTCAAACAGCCTGCTAGCACTCACTGCCTAGAATGACACAGGAATATTAGCTGGCAGGCTGAGGTACAAGAGGACACATGTGGAACCATACATTGGCGAGGATTAGAGTTTGCAGGGAGAACATAGGAACATAGGACATGGGAACATAGGAACAGAGGACACAGGAACATAGGACAGGGACATAGGGATATAGGACATAGGATATAGGAACATAGAACATAGGAATATGGGAACATAGAACATAGGAATATGGGAACATAGAACATAGGAATATGGGAACAGGAATAGGCCATTCAGGCTATCGAGCTCGTTCCACCATTCAATGAGACCATGGCTGATCTGTACTTCAACTCCAGTTACCCGCCTTTGAGAAGGGAGAAAAGGGGAAAAACTTGGGGTGTAATAATACCAAGTTGCATAGAAGTCACTGGATTGCAATCAGGAGCAGAAAGCCCAGTTGCTTTCTCCCTCTATACAATAGCAGCCACTAAATCAGTTTGGATCAGCACTACAGCTGTTCCGTGGGTCAGGGTAAATGAGGGGGTGAACCTGTGACCTTAGTGATCTGCATGGCTGAGTTCCACATTGAGCAGTCCATTTAACTGCTGAGCCATTACAGCAATGCCACAAAGAAGCCATTCGGCCCATCGTACCCATGGTCAGTGCTGGTTCTTCAACTGGAGCTTTCTGCTCTAATCTCATTTCTCTGTCCTATTCCCGTATCCTTTTATATTCTTCCCTTTCAAAAACTTATCCAATTCCTTTTTAAATAATTACAGTCTCTGCCTCATTAACTATTTGTGGTAAAGCATTCAATGTTCTAATAACCCTCTGTTGGAAGGAAAAGTAATTAACCTCCCCTATCATTCTTCTAGTAACAATCATCACTCTATGGCCCTTGTTAACAATTCACCAAGCAGTGCAAACTATTAACCCATTAAAATCTTTGGTATTTTAGAAATCCTCGATTGGATTCCCTCCCTTAACCTTCTCTGCATCAGAGAAAACAGCCAAGAATGATTGGAAGAGTGTGATAATATTTATAAAAAGCTCACCACTACCTTCAGTTCAGTGTGAACCATTACACTAGCACACGCTCACTTGGACTGCAAGTACATCTACACTGCATTGTGCAAATGCACAAGCTTTCCCACACCAGACCATTCATTTATTTTGAGCATTTGGTGCAATGGAGCTAATTTTTCTTCCCTAATTTGCATGTGAAGATACAGAGGAAAATAGGAACAGGAGTAGGCCATTCAGCCTGCTCCGCCATTTAATTAGATCATATCTGATCTGTATCTTAACTCCATCTACCCGCCTTGGTTCCATAACCCTTAATACCCTCGCCTAACAAAATCTATCAATCTCAGTTTTGAAATTTTCAATTGACCCCCAGCCTCAGCAGCTTTTTGGGGGAGAGAGTTCCAGATTTCCACTCCCCTTTGTGTGAAGAAGTGCTTCATGACATCACCCCTGAACGGCCTAACTCTAAATTTACGGTTATGCCCCCTTTGTTCAGGACTGTCCCACCAGAGGAAATAGGTTTGATAGAGAGAAACTATCAAATCCTTTAATCATTTTAAACACTTCCACCCTTTAATCTTCTATATTCAAGGTAATACAAACCTAGTCAATGCAACCTGTCCTCATAATTTAACCCTTTTAGCCACAGTATCATTCTGGTGAATCTGTGCTGCACCCCTTTCCAAAGCCGATATATTCTTCCTGAGGTGCTGTGCCCAGAACTGAATGCAATACTCCAGATGGGATCTAATCTGAGCTCTGTACAGCTGTAATATAACATACTTTGAATAATTTATTGTTGTTGTCTGGGTGACATGAATATTGGGCTATCAGTTAACAATTCATCTTTCATAGGGCATGCAGTAATTGTTATTTGGGTGATAAAACAGAGCCATTTATAACAATAAGCTGAAATACTGCTCAGTAATTAGTCTTAAGCGAACGGTAAAGTTTATTATTTTGGTCTTTCCGGCGAGTTTACAGTTTTTACCAAATAATCGGGTAAAAATAGGCTTTCTGCTAATCTGCACCCACTCTACAAAAGCAAAGCACATTTCAGTATCCATGACACTAGCTGTAGATTCATGGCTTTTAAGGTCTAGAGATAAAAAAAGCTAATAGAATACTAGGATGTACAGCCAGAAGTTTGGGCTTTAAAAGAAAGAATGACTTGCATTTACATCATTTACATAGTGCCTTTTACATCATTTACATGTACCTCAGGACATCCCAAGGCAATTTACAACCAATTAAATTCTTTTGGAGTGTTGTCACTGTTGTAATGAAGGAAACGCAGCAGTCAACTTGTGCACAGCAAGGTTCCACAAGCAGCAATGTGATAATGGCCAGGGCATCTGTTTTTTAATGGTATTGGTTGAGAGTTCAATATTGGCCATGACAAGGGGGAGAACACCCCCACTCTTCTTTGAATAGTGCCATGGGATTGTTTACATCCATCTGAGAGGGCAGACTGGGCCTTGGTTTAATGTCTCATCTGAAAGACAACACCTCTGACAGATGCAGCACTCCCTCAGTACTGCACTAGATTGTTAGCCTAGTTTATGTGCACAAGTTACTGGAATGGGACTTGAACCCACAACCTTTGACTCAGACACAAGAGTGCTAACCACTGAGCCACAGCTTTCCAGGGCAGTGGTTAGACCACACATAAAGTCAGTGGGATTGTAATTACCTTGTGTGGCCCTAGCATAAAATGCATTTTTTTAATTCATTCATGGGATGTGTGCGTCGCTGGCAAGGCCGGCATTTATTGCCCATCCCTTGAGAAGGTGGTGGTGAGCCACCTTCTTGAACCGCTGCAGTCCGTGTGGTGAAGGTTCTCCCACAGTGCTGCTGGGTAGGGAGTTCCAGGATTTTGACCCAGCGACGATGAAGGAACGGCGATATATTTCCAAGTCGGGATGGTGTGTGACTTGGAGGGGAACGTGCAGGTGGCAATGTTCCCATGTGCCTGCTGCCCTTGTCCTTCTAAGTGGTAGAGGTCGCAGTTTGGGAGGTGCTGTCGAAGAAGTCTTGGCGAGTTGCCGCAGTGCATCCTGTAGATGGTACACACTGCAGCCACGGTGCGCCGGTGGTGAAGGGAGTGAATGTTTAGGGTGGTGGATGGGGTGCCAATCAAGCGGGCTGCTTTGTCCTGGATGGTGTCAAGCTTCTTGAGTGTTGTTGGAGCTGCACTCATCCAGCATGAATGTTTCTTTATTTGTCTTGATTTAATCATAGATTTGTACTGCATAGAAGGAAGCCATTCGGCCCGTCACCCGTGTTCCAACTCTCTGAAGGAGCAGTCCACTTTAAAACTTTTCTTTTTCAAATATTTACCTATCTCCCTTTTAAAAGCTATTATAGTTTCTGCTTCCAGCATTGTTTCTGACATTCCATGCCCTAAAAATACTATCTATTTAAAAAAAAATTCCTAATCTCTCCCTTGGTGATGATCTTAAATGCACGACTCCAGTTACTGACTCAAGACCAATGGGAATAGTTTTTCCTAATTTACCTCATCAAAAACCCTCATCATTTTCAACACCTCGCTCAGATCTCCTCTCAATGTTTTCTGTTCTACTGAACAGGCATTAATGAAAACATGACCCAGTATATTTTAAAAGTGTTAACGTGCCCATTAACCAGTAGTACACAGTGTGATTTCATCTTTCCCTTTCTCTTCATCAGCCTGTAACTATGAGCTACCACCTTAGCCATAGGTCAGCCAAGAGTGGCACACCCCAACTCATTATCTCCCTCACATTTCCTCCTACCAGCATCAGATTTTTAGAATGCAAGTTTGGCATCACCTAATTACTTTTATTTAATTCATTGAAGACTGTTAAAATGGGGATGGGTTTCTGCATGTGTCATATACCTGGATGAACATAACGTAGAAGTTTGGAACTCTCTTCCGCAAACAGCAATTGATACTAGCTCAATTGCTAAATTTAAATCTGAGATAGATAGCTTTTTGGCAACCAAAGGTATTAAGGGATATGGGCCAAAGGCAGGTATATGGAGTTAGATCACAGATCAGCCATGATCTTATCAAATGGCAGAGCAGGCACGAGGGGCTGAATGGCCTACTCCTGTTCCTATGTTCCTATTCTGGGGATGTGGCAGGGTTGCCCATCCGATACATCTGAGTGGTCTGTTAGGCCACTTCAGAGGGCAGTTAAGAGTCAACCACTTTGGTGTGGGACTGGAGTCACATATAGGCCAGACCAGGGAAGGATGCCAGTTACTTGTGTTGATCGTTATGTTCATCCAGGTATATGACACATGCAGAAACCCATCCCCATGTTAACAGCCTTCAAACCCAGCTACTGAGAAATCGGCAGCAGGCTCCCACCATTGAATCTCTGGGTTTGAAGTGAGGTGCTAATGTACCAATGACTGGGACTGCAGGGGTATCTGATACCAGCTACAGCGGAATATAGACACTGCGTATATTATAGAGTTACAGTTTGACTCACTGCCTCGGGGCCAGGAAGGGGAAAGATTGCTCAGGGCCTCTGCTCCTGGTCATTATCCAGTGACTCCTACAGAAAGATGTATGAGGGGAGGAGGAGGAGGAGGAGGAGAAACAACCGGTAAGGAAAGAATTAGATTTGGCTCTAAGGTCACTCAAGGTTAAACAGTCTTCTGACCCTCACTGTCTGGCCTCACACATAAAGACAATCCACTTACGAAAGGTCACTGGTACCCAATGAACAGTTCCCCAACAGGAAACAGTGTGCGGAGAGATATAAAAAAGAACCTTTGGATAAATTACCAATCAGGAATAGATGATAAACAGGTGGATGAGCATTCTAAATTACAATACAAGATTGCTCCAAATTATAATTATTTAATTCGAATGATACCAATTACATTAATCAGAGGAATCCTATTACATCAACACTGTGGTATAATTATGTTGCTTACAGAAGCCAGACATTTATAAATAAACTAGTCAATCTCTTGTGACATTGCCCGATTTTCTTCGCTCCACCATTGGCAGCCGTGCCATGCCTTCAGCTGTCTAGGCCCTAAGCTCTGCAATTCCGTCCCTAAACCTCTCCGCCTCTCTCTACTCCTTAAAACCTACTTCTTTGACTAAGCTTTTGGTCACCTATTCTAATATCTCCTTATGTGGCTTGGTGTCAATTTTTTTTTCACTCCTGTGAAGTGCCTTGGTACGTTTTTACTATGTTAAAGGCTCTATATAATGAAAGCTGTTGTTGTTGTTGCACACAAGGAATCAAGACCGAGTGTAGTCTTCAGCTGAAGGGGGGGTTAGAGCCCACTTCTATTGGACCTGGACATTCAGATTTAATTCAGTCCCCATTTTAAAGTTGTACAATCCGTCCTTATTTTTATATTTCCTTTATAAATTCCCAGTCCACATTTATAATGGAAACCGCCTATGTAAACGTGTCACACTGTAATTACACCCTCCTGCCAGTGGTGGAGCGGTAGTATTCACAATCTGGCAAGTTTACATAGGCAGTTCCCATTGTAAATGTGGACGTAGAAATTTAATGATGGAGAAAGTTGACGGAGTGTACGTAGATGTAAGATTTTTAATTTATTAATAGATAGATTCAGAAAAAGTCCATCCACAGCTCATATTTCTCATTCATGATGACATTGCAGTGGATGTCCCTCCAGATGTCTGTCTCAAAGGATGGTAACAAGGGATGACCGATAGTCAATTGATATCATGTTGTTGTAACATAAATGGCTGGTGTGTAGGAGTTTACCCACTTTGTAGGATTTCAAACTTATGTCTATTGATTTTGGGTTCAAACCCAGAGGGAAGATCAGTCACAAACATAAATCAACATATTGGTAAAATCAACAATGCTTTATTACTTCTACCGATTATTCAATAAACAGTTAACAATAATACAACCTTAAAGGAGAGTCTGTATAAAGCCCAAAACGAAGGGCTGATCACGGCCTTCTCTTGACGTCGTCTTTCTTCCAGGATGGTGGACTCCTTCGTTGCTGACTGCAGCCTTTTCTTTTCTTCTTTATACCCTGGCTGGTGGCAAACCAAACTTCTCAGTAACTTTCCATCCTCTCCCTCTCTCTGATGCGAAAGCAGTTTTCTAATGTTTGAGTTTCCCACAGTCTCTTCAAGGTCTAGCAGGGCAGTTGCCTTCTTCAACCTCATCCCTTATCTCCGTGAAAGTATATCATCTCAGTCAGCCTTCTAAGCAGTTAGGTTAACAATTCTGTATTCTATCCTTTGCTGTTGATACTGTCAACTAAATTCTGCTTTTTGAGCAACACAGGGTTTCTTTTTAGTTTCCTTAAAACTGGCGATGACAACAACAACAACAAATTGCATTTATATACCGCCTTTAACATAGCAAAACATTCCCAAAGTACTTTACAGGAGCAACTTCCAAACAAAATTTGACACTGAGCCACATAAGGAGATATTAGGACAGGTGATCAAAAGCTTGGTCAAAGAGGTAGGCTTTAAGGAGCATCTTAAAGGAGGAGAGAGAGGTAGAGAGATGGAGAGGTTTAGGGAGGGAATTCCAGAGCTTAGGGCCTAAGCAACTGAAGGCACGGCCGCCAATGGTGGAGCGATTAAAATCAGGGATGCGCAAGAGACAAGAATTGGAGGAGTACAGAGACCTGGGAGGGTTGTAAGGCTGGAGGAGGTTACAGAAATAGGGAGCAGCGAGGCCATGGAGTCCATAATCCTTCAGTTGCAGTGCACCAGAGGAGCAGAGTACAATCTCAGGAGGTGGGATTTGACTTCTCCTTCAGAGATGGCAGTGCCTGTTGCCATTTTTTTTATTAGCCGTGGGTGTGTTAAGCACTCAGCCAGCCCACATGGTTATCAATTTTTGTCAGATTGTACAGCCTTTCCTCAGCCAGTGCGGACAATCCAGCAAACAAAACAACGACCACAGTCATGACTTTCGAATAATCACATTCGAGCAAAGTTACCGCCAGTCCTATGGGGCCCACCCTGCAATATAAATTTGGCTCATTCCACTGCTGCTGTGGTGCCATATAATGCAGACCTAATTCTACTATAAATGGAGGCATTACAGACTATGAGCTCCAATATAACACTCGTAGAATTGCAAACAATTACATAGAATGTACATAGAACAGACTATTAGGCCCTGGTCTATATCGGTGTTTATGCTCCACCCGAGCCTCCTCCCACCTTACTTCATCTCACCCTATCAGCATGACCTTCTATTCCTTTCTCCCTCATGAACTTATCTAGCTTCACCTTGAATGCATCTTTTTTTAAATTCGTTCATGGGATGTGGGCGTCGCTGGCGAGGCCGGCATTTTTATTGCCCATCCCTAATTGCCCTTGAGAAGGTGGTGGTGAGCCGCCTTCTTGAACCGCTGCAGTCCGTGTGGTGACGGTTCTCCCACAGTGCTGGTGGAAGGGAGTTCCAGGATTTTGACCCAGCGACGATGAAGGAACGGCGATATATTTCCAAGTCGGGATGGTGTGTGACTTGGAGGGGAACGTGCAGGTGGTGTTGTTCCCATGTGCCTGCTGCTCTTGTCCTTCTAGGTGGTAGAAGTTGCAGGTTTGGGAGGTGCTGTTGAAGAAGCTATGGTGAGTTGCTGCACTGCATCCTGTGGAGGGTACACACGACAGCCACGGTGCGCCAGTGGTGAAGGGAGTGAATGTTTAGGGTGGTGGATGGGGTGCCAATCAAGCGGACTGTTTTGTCCTGGATGATGTCGAGCTTCTTGAGTGTTGTTGGAGCTGCACTCATCCAGGCAAGTGGAGAGTATTCCATGACACTCCTGACTTGTGCCTTGTAGATGGTGGAAAGGCTTTGGGGAGTCAGGAGGTGAGTCACTTGCTGCAGAATACCCAGCCTCTGACCTGCTCTTGTAGCCACAGTATTTATATGGCTTTTCCAGTTCAGTTTCTGGTCAATGGTGACCCCCAGGACGTTGATGGTGGGGGAATCGGTGATGGTAATGCCATTGAATGTGAAGGAGAGGTGGTTAGACTCTCTCTTGTTGGAGATGGTCATTGCCTGGCACTTGTCTGGCCCAAATGTTAGTTGCCACTTATCAGCCCAAGCCTGGATGTTGTCAAGGTCTTGCTGCATAGAATCATAGAATCATAGAAGTTTACAACATGGAAACAGGCCCTTCGGCCCAACATGTCCATGTCGCCCAGTTTATACCACTACGCTAGTCCCAATTGCCTGCACTTGGCCCATATCCCTCTATACCCATCTTACCCATGTAACTGTCCAAATGCTTTTTAAAAGACAAAATTGTACCCGCCTCTACTACTGCCTCTGGCAGCTCGTTCCAGACACTCACCACCCTTTGAGTGAAAAAATTGCCCCTCTGGACCCTTTTGTATCTCTCCCCTCTCACCTTAAATCTATGCCCCCTCGTTATAGACTCCCCTACCTTTGGGAAAAGATTTTGACTATCGACCTTATCTATGCCCCTCATTATTTTATAGACTTCTATAAGATCACCCCTTAACCTCCTACTCTCCAGGGAAAAAAGTCTCAGTCTATCCAACCTCTCCCTATAAGTCAAACCATCAAGTCCCGGTAGCATCCTAGTAAATCTTTTCTGCACTCTTTCCAGTTTAATAATATCCTTTCTATAATAGGGTGACCAGAACTGTATACACTATTCCAAGTGTGGCCTTACTAATGTCTTGTACAACTTCAACAAGACATCCCAACTCCTGTATTCAATGTTCTTACCAATGAAACCAAGCATGCTGAATGCCTTCTTCTTCACCCTATCCACCAGTGACTCCACTTTCAAGGAGCTATGAACCTGCACTCCTACATCTCTTTGTTCTATAACTCTCCCCAACGCCCTACGATTAACGGAGTAGGTCCTGGCCCGATTTGATCTACCAAAATGCATCACCTCACATTTATCTAAATTAAACTCCATCTGCCATTCATCGGCCCACTGGCCCAATTTATCAAGATCCCGTTGCAATCCTAGATAACCTTCTTCACTGTCCACAATGCCACCAATCTTGGTGTCATCTGCAAACTTACTAACCATGCCTCCTAAATTCTCATCCAAATCATTAATATAAATAACAAATAACAGCGGACCAGCACCGATCCCTGAGGCACACCGCTGGTCTCAGACCTCCAGTTTGAAAAACAACCCTCTACAACCACCCTCTGTCTTCTGTCGTCAATCCAAATTTGTATCCAATTGGCTACCTCACCTTGGATCCCGTGAGATTTAACCTTATGTAACAACCTACCATGCGGTACCTTGTCAAAGGCTTTGCTAAAGTCCATGTAGACCACGTCTACTGCACAGCCCTCATCCATCTTCTTGGTGACCCCTTCAAAAAACTCAATCAAATTCGTGAGACATGATTTTCCTCTCACAAAACCATGCTGACTGTTCCTAATCAGTCCCTGCCTCTCCAAATGCCTGTAGATCCTGTCTCTCAGAATGCCCTCTAACAACTTACCCACGACAGATGACAGGCTCACTGGTCTGTAGTTCCCAGGCTTTTCCCTGCCGCCCTTCTTAAACAAAGGCACAACATTTGCTACCCTCCAATCTTCAGGTACCTCACCTGTAGCTGTCGATGATTCAAATATCTCTGCTAGGGGACCCGCAATTTCCTCCCTAACCTCCCATAACGTCCTGGGATACATTTCATCAGGTCCCGGAGATTTTTCTACCTTGATGCGCGTTAAGACTTCCAGCACCTCCCTCTCTGTAATATGTACACTCCTCAAGACATCACTATTTATTTCCCCAAGTTCCCTAACATCCATGCCTTTCTCAACCGTAAATACCGATGTGAAATATTCATTCAGGATCTCACCCATCTTTTGTGGTTCCGCACATAGATGACCTTGTTGATCCTTAAGAGGCCCTACTCTCTCCCTAGTTACTCTTTTGCCCTTTATGTATTTGTAGAAGCTCTTTGGATTCTCCTTTGCCTTATCTGTCAAAGCAATCTCATGTCCCCTTTTTGCCCTCCTGATTTCTCTCTTAAATCTACTCCGGCAATCTCTATACTCTTCAAGGGATCCACTTGATCCCAGCTGTCTATGTATGTCATATGCCTCCTTCTTCTTTTTGACGAGGGCCTCAATCTCCCGAGTCATCCAAGGTTCCCTACTTCTACCAGCCTTGCCCTTCACTTTATAAGGAATGTGCTTACCCTGAACCCTGGTTAACACACTTTTGAAAGCCTCCCACTTACCAGACGTCCCTTTGCCTGCCAACAGACTCTCCCAATCAACTTCTGAAAGTTCCTGTCTAATACCATCAAAATTGGCCTTTCCCCAATTTAGAATTTTAACTTTTGGGCCAGACCTCTCCTTCTCCATAGCTATCTTAAAACTAATGGAATTATGATCACTGGTCCCAAAGTGATCCCTCACTAACACTTCTGTCACCTGCCCTTCCTTATTTCCCAAGAGGAAGTCAAGTTTTGCCCCCTCTCTAGGCGGGCCATCCACATACTGAATGAGAAATTCCTCCTGAATACACTCAACAAATTTCTCTCCATCCAAGCCCCTAATGCTATGGCTGTCCCAGTCAATGTTGGGAAAGTTAAAGTCCCCTACCATTACCACCCTATTTTTCTTGCAGCTGTCTGTAATCTCCTTACATATTTGCTCCTCAATTTCCCATTGACTATTTGGGGGTCTGTAGTACAATCCTATCAAAGTGATCTCTCCCTTCTTATTTTTCAGTTCTACCCACATAGACTCAGTGGGCGAACCCTTGGATATATCCCCTCTCACTACTGCCATGATGTTCTCCCTAATCAAGAACGCAACTCCCCCTCCTCTCTTACCTCCTGCTCTATCTGTCCTATAGCATCTGTACCCTGGAACATTGAGCTGCCAGTCCTGCCCAACAGCACTGGCAAACACTCCCCCTAGGACATTGGTTCCAGTCCTGCCCAGATGCAGACCGTCCAATTTGTACTGGTCCCACCTCCCCCAGAACCGGTTCCAATGGCCCAGGAATTTGAATCCCTCCCTCTTGCACCATCTCTCAAGCCACGTATTCATTCTAGCTATCCTGTCATTCCTACTCTGACTAGCCCGTGGCACTGGTAGCAATCCTGAGATTACTACCTTTGAGGTCCTACTTTTTAGTTTAACTCCTAACTCCCTAAATTCAGCCTTTAGGACCTCATCCCGTTTTTTACCTATATCGTTGGTACCTATATGCACCACGACAACTGGCTGTTCACCCTCCCCCTCCAGAATGTCCTGCAGCCGCTCCGAGACATCCCTGACCCTTGCACCAGGGAGGCAACATACCATCCTGGAGTCTCGGTTGCGTCCGCAGAAACGCCTGTCTATTCCCCTTACAATCGAGTCCCCTATCACTATAGCTCTGCCACTCTTTTTCCTGCCCTCCTGTGCAGCAGAGCCAGCCACGGTGCCATGAACCTGGCCGCTGTCACCTTCCCCTGGTGAGCCATCTCCCCCAACAGTATCCAAAACGGTATACCTGTTTTGGAGGGAGATGACCGCAGGGGACCCCTGCACTGCCTTCCTACTCTTCCTCTGTCTGTTGGTCACCCATTCACTATCTCCCTCAGTAATTTTTATCTGTGGTGTGACCAACTCACTGAACGTGCTATCCACGACTTCCTCAGCATCGCGGATGCCCCAAAGTGAGTCCATCCGCAGCTCCAGTGCCGTCAAGCGGTCAAACAGTAGCTGCAGCTGGACACACTTCCCGCAGGTGAAGGAACCAGGGACACAGGAAGGAGCCCTGAATTCCCACATCCCACAAGAGGAACATGACACGGGTCTGGGATCTCCTGCCATGACTTAACCCTTAAGTTAGCTTAACAACAACTACAATGTCAAGAAAAAAAAGGAAAGAAAAACTACTTACCAGTCACCAGCCAATCACTTACCTGTTGGCTGTGACTTCGTGCCTCCAGCAGCTGCAGTAGCTCGATCCTCCTCCTAGTCAATTTGCTTGCCCTCCTCACAGTGCCTCCTTTTTTTTTGGTTAGAGAAGGAGGGAGGGAAACACAAGTGTAGTGTTTCGGGTTTAACTGCTCCTCGACACCAGTTCTTCTGCTACCCACTGTTCAGTGGAGGTGACTGAGCCGACTTCTCCCAGAATGCCCCTCTGTCTCCTCTGCTGGATGTGGGCACAGACTGCTTCATTATCTGAGGGATTGCGAATGGAACTGAATATTGTGCAATTGTCAGCGAACATCCCCATTTCTGACGTTATGATGGAGGGAAGGTCATTGATGAAGCAGCTGAAGATGGTTGGGCCTAGGACACTGCCCTGAGGAACTCCTGCAGCAATGTCCTGGGGCTGAGATGATTGGCCTCCAACAACCATTACCATCTTCCTTTGTTCTAGGTATGACTCCAGCCACTGGAGAGTTCTCCCCTGATTCCCATTGACTTCAATTTTACTATGGCTCCTTGGTGCCACACTCGGTCAAATGCTGCCTTGATGTCAAGGGCAGTCATTCTCACCTCACCTCTGGAATTCAGCTCTTTTGTCCATGTTTGGACCAAGGCTGTAATGAGGTCTGGAGCCGAGTGGTTCGGGCGGAACCCAAACTGAGCATCAGTGAGCAGGTTATTGGTGAGTAAGTGCCGCTTGATAGCACTGTCGACGACACCTTCCATCACTTTGCTGATGATTGAGAGTAGACTGATGGGGAGGTAATTTGCCGGATTGGATTTGTCTTGCTTTTTGTGGACAGGACATACCTGGGCAATTTTCCACATTATCGGGTAAATGCCAGTGTTGTAGCTGTAATGGAACAGCTTGGCTAGAGGTGCAGCTAGTTCTGGAGCACAATCTTCAGCGCTACATCCGGGATGTTGTTGGGCCCGTAGCCCATCTATTCTATTCACCTCAACTCCATGTGGTAACGAGTTCCACATTCTAACCACTTCCCGAGTAAAGAAGATCCTCCTGAATTCCCTATTGAATTTCTTCGTGATTATCTTATTTTTCTCAAAATTTCTGTCACTATTTGCAGGTTGAAAGAAGGAGGTCACCTTATATATGAGTGATTTTTAAAATATATTTAGTCTTGGGATATAGGCTTCGCTGCGGCCGTCATTTATCGTCCTTCCCTAGTTCCCCTTGAGAAGCTGGTGGTGAGCCTTCTTACACCCAAGTGATTGTGATAGACAACCTTAAAGCTCACTCTGGGGAGCATACTCACCTACTCCTATCCCAAATCTGCTCTTCTATCTTATACTGTATTTTTCAGAATTATTCTCTCCAGTTCCTTGTCTACCATTTCCCTCCTCTCTGGCTTTCAGCCTCTCACCTCCCCTTTCTACAGCTCTCAGTCTCTCACTGGAGAGTAGGAGGTTTAGGGGTGATCTTATAGAAGTCTATAAAATAATGAGGGGCATAGATAAGGTAGATAGTCAAAATCTTTTCCCAAAGGTAGGGGAGTCTATAACGAGGGGGCATAGATTTAAGGTGAGAGGGGAGAGATACAAAAGGGTCCAGAGGGGCAATATTTTCACTCAAAGGGTGGTGAGTGTCTGGAACGAGCTGCCAGAGGCAGTAGTAGAGGCGGGTACAATTTTGTCTTTTAAAAAGCATTTGGACAGTTACATGGGTAAGATGGGTATAGAGGGATATGGGCCAAGTGCAGGCAACTGGGACTAGCGTAGTGGTATAAACTGGGCGACATGGACATGTTGGGCCGAAGGGCCTGTTTCCATGTTGTAAACTTCTATCGAGGTCTTTAAAATAGTGAAGGGGTTTGATAGGGTAGACGTAGAGAAGATGTTTCCACTTGTGGTGGAGTCCAAAACTAGGGGTCATCAATTAAGATAATCACTAATAAATTCAATAAAGAATTCAGGAGAAACTTCTTTACCCAGAGAGTGGTTGGAATATGGAACTTGCTACCACAAGGAGTAGTTGAGGTATTTAAGGGGAAGCTATATAAACACACGAAGGAGAGAGGAATAGAAGGATATGCAGATAGCATTGGATGAAGTAGGGTGGGAAGAGCCTAAACACCGGCATAGACCTGTTGGGCCGAATGGCCTGTTTCTGTGCTGTCAATTCTATGTAGTTCTTTGTAATACACAAGTATAAATGCTAGTTACCTGCATGCATCTCTCCCTTCATAACTCTTGGGATTCTTTGCCAATTCAATAATTCTTTGGAGAGGAGGGGGAGTTGAATCTGTCAGTGGCTCTCGACTGTAAGAATCATCCATTCCTTTGCACTTTCATCCCTCAGAAATAGTTTTTGAAAAATGAATCATGATACTGAATTGAACTCACTTTCTCTCCCTCCTAATTAGCTGCTGAACATTAATTCACTTTGTGGCTGTGATATCGTTAACCATCCTGTAGAAATTGTCCTGTTTGGTAGTTGACGGGTTTAAGCACAGACTATAATTAGAGTCTAATGGAAACTTGTGTGTTGTAGCGTGAGGCAGCATTAATTACAAAAAGTAATGTTAACCTCACGAGGATTTCTTTGCACTTCTCCTGCTCATTAGTTATCCGTTTCTCGGAGAGTGACTGATTACAAAGGGAATAAGTAATTGCTTAGAACCTGTGAATGCAGCTGTTTTTCCTTGTCATATTGTTTAAATGAACGAGCAGCGGAATGTTTTACAGCCTCGCTGTAAATGAGATTAAATAGGTGCTCTTGTTCGGGAAATGACACTTAAAACGAGTAGGGATCTTGGCAGTTGGTGAGGCGATGGGGGAGGGAAACGTTGGCAAATGAATGGCAATCTTGTTAGCAGTTCTATAACTAAAGCCCTGAGTCGAACCTGGGACCCCCATTCTTGTTCTGTATGGCTCCAGCTGCTTTTAGGTGTCACCCTTGCCTCAGTAGGGAGCGCTCTCACCTCTGAGTCAGAAAGTTGCGGGTTTAAGTCCCGCTCCAGAGACTTGAGCACAAAATCTAGGCTAACATTTCCAGTGCAGTACTGATGGAGTGCTGCGCTGTTGGGGATGTCTTCTTTTGGATGAGGCATTAAACCGAGGCCCCGTCTGCCCTCTCAGGTGGACGTAAAAGATCCCATGGCATTATTTCGAAGAAGAGCAGGGGAGTTCTCCCCGGTGTCCTGGCTAATATTTATCCCTCAACCAACATCTCTAAAACAGATTATCTGGTCATTAACTCATTGCTGTTTATGGGAGCTTGCTGTGCACAGATAGGCTGCCGTGTTTCCTACATTACAACAGTGACCACACTTCAGAAATACTTAATTCGCTGTAAAGCGCTTTGGGACATTCTGAGGTAATGAAAGGCACTATATAAATGCAAGTCTTTCTTTCACTCACCGCATGTCATGTCTCAAATTACTCAAAAGCACCATTTTGTCTATGTGAGACCCTACTGTTTCAACTATCAACAATTGATGGAAGTCACCCTCTAAACAATTGGCCTCTTTGCTGCTTCACTGTCACAGACAGCAGACAGTCATCCAATTTCTGATCCCAGCCCAGCCCACCTTTTTATGTTTACTGGCTTGGAGTGTCATAGCTTCCCATTTCTTTGTAGGCCTCCAGTTTTATTTTTTAATAATGGGGACCTGGGATTGTAGGGGTGGGAGAAGAGTCCAGCTGGCTATTCATAACCCCTACGGCAAGGGGGCAGTTTAATTAAGAGAAAAAGTGTTCTTTCTCACCACCCTCATGTTAACTGCCATCTTGAGGGGGACCATCCATTGGGCATCACCAACTGCAGGTCCATTGGGGACCCATTGCAACAGGTAGTGTATCTCTGCAAACCCCCACAGCTTTGCCATAATGCAGAGTATCAGCAAGTACAAAAATGTAGCCAAGATAGTTTTTTTTTGGCAAAAGGCACAATTAAAGTGTGGAAGAGGTAAACCACAGCTTGGTACATTTTGAACTTTAGGACCAAGGAGATGGACCTCATTGCGTTCTCTGCTCCTGTCTGTTCCTCAGAGGTCCAACAGTCTGCTGTGCAGCAACACATTTTTTCCGTGCTGTGTGTGCTTCAGAAGGATTCGATATGTTCAAATTTTTATTAATGTGTAACTGGAAGCATTTTAACTTCTTGTTCAAACACTGAAACCAGCCACTTCCATTTACAAATGCAATCTTTGAAGTTTGATTTATACCCATTAATGATGTTTTGCCCACAATTTGCAGGAACATTAATCCTTACAACTTTCTTTGATTATGGAGGCCGTGAACAAATGCATGCTATTAAAATTCCAGATGACATCTTTGATACACTTTAGGCCAGCACTGTAATCTACTAAAAAAATCAATACTACTTAAATAGTACTTATTATTGTCTGCCATCCTCTCCCTTTCTCTCCATAATGCAACAAATAGATTTCAGCATCGGGCTAATTGCTAAACCTATCTTATGTACCAGAAGCTTTGGTTTATTATTTCCATTTCTCAGTCCACTCAGAAATCTTAAGTGTTTTCTGTAGTAATCAGCTGGTCTGGTGTGATATGTATGGTACTTGCATGTTATTAACGGAACACTAGCTGGCCTCCTGATGGGAGAAAGCATACTGTAGGAATTACACATCTCTTGCATTCCTTTGTTATTCTTTGAAGTTAATCTTCCAGAGGGTCCGGAAATAATAGCAGTTAGTTAGTACCACACCAATGTGAGTGGTTAATCGGACGTAACAAGGTGCAGTCCATTATTTGTATTCGGTAGGCTAAGCTTTTGTGAGTTTTATCATTGCAGAGAAGCAGAAGGATCTGGGGGTACAGACACACAAATCACTAAAAGTAACGACGCAGGTTAATAAGGTCATAAAAAAAAGCAAACCAAGCCCTGGGGTTCATTTCTAGAGGGATAGGATTGAAAAGCAGGGAAGTTATGTTAAACTTGTACAGAACCTTGGTTAAACCACACTTGGAGTACTGTGTACAGTTCTGGACTCCATATTATAAAAAGGATGTAGAGGCACCGGAGAAGGTGCAAAAAAGATTTACGAGGATGATACCAGAACTGAGAAGTTATATCAGGAAAGATTGAACAGGCTGGGGCTCTTTTCTCAAGAAAAGAGAAGACTGAGGAGTGACCTAATAGAGGTTTTTAAGATTATGAAAGGGTTTGATGGGGTAGATGTAGAGAAGATATTTCCACTTGCGGGCGAGACCGGAACTAGGGGCCATAAATGTAAGATAGTCACTAATAAATCCAATTAGAAATTCAGGAGAGTGGTGAGAATGTGGAACTCGCTACCACAAGGAGTAGTTGAGGCAAATAGCATAGATGCATTTAAGGGGAAGCTAGTTAAACACATGAGGGAGAAAGGAATAGAAGGATATGTTGATGAGGTTAGATGAAGAAGGGTGGGAGGAGGCTCGTGTGGAGCATAAGCAACTGGCATGGATCTGTTAGGCCAAATGGCCCATTTCTGTGCTGTACATTCTGTGTATTTCTATGTAATTGCTGCTCATTCCAGGCACTGAGGCGTGAGCTTGCCTCATCTGTCCCCTGCCTTCAAGTGCACAGGTGCTGTTGACTTTAGTAACCCTTGGAGGAAAAACCCCAACCCAAAAAATGAAGGCCAACAGCTGTGCAGAAGAGGAGTGTGGCCCTCACAATGGCATTGGGCTTGCTGTTGTTGCGGGCAACACCAGCGGCAGCAGAGACAGGGCCAGCAATAACTCGTCTCTGACTCTCAACAGCAGCAGGATGAGCCGTGGCCTCTTCATGTCCCTGGAGGTCATTAAGATCGATCAACATCATCCTTACCAGCCTCCGGCCCCGTCAGATCATCAGTGGGAGGGGAGGGGGAAGAAACACACATACTTTTTGCAGTATGAGAAATTCTATATATAAGAATTCCCTTTCAGGGCTATTAAAGGAAAAAAAATATGTCGCATTGAGGAGATTCAAAAGCCTGCTCAATAACAGAAGGCGTGATTTTCTAAATGGAATATAGGATTCCTTCTCAAAGTACATTTAGCCGAGCTATTGTTCCCAGAAAGGAAGCTCATCTGTGAAAAGATTAACAACAGCATCAAAAGGGAGTGGTTGGTAAACTTCACCGCTGACATCGCCTAAAAGTGATTGCACTCCAAAAAGTAACTCATTGTCTAAAGCACTTGGAGATATTTCGATGATACTAAGTAAATGCAAGTATTATTACAATCCGCGAACAGGGATCCAGTGCTTTGAATGCATTTCTCTCCCTGACGCCAGACTGGACAAGTACAGATTTGGAAGTAGTCTTGTGCTATTTTGTACTATCACCGTTGTACTATTACTCACCTCTCTATTCTTCTTCAGCATCAACAATAACAATGATCCAGGATGACACCAATATCTTGCACTTCATAGTATCATAGTAGGTACAGCACAGGAGCAGGCCATTCGGCCCACTGTGCCCGCACCAGCTCTTTGAAAGAACTATCCAATTAGTCCCATTCCCCCGCTCTTTCCCCATAGCCCTGTAATTGTTTTCCCTTCAAGTACTTACTCAGTTCCCTTTTGAAAGTTACTATTGAATCTGCTTCCACCGCCCTTTCAGGCGGCGCATTCCAGATCATAACAACTCGCTGCGTAAAAAAATGTTTCCTCATGTTGCCTCTGGCTTTTTTGCCGATCATTTTAAATCTGTGTCCTCTTAAATACCACTTTCAACCTAGAAAACAGCCCAAGCACTCAACAGTTTCATTCTGTGCGGTTTAGACCAAGTGATGCAGGTATGTTCAGGAAATGTCCAAACATTCAAAACATTGCTGTTTACAATGTGGCAAAGGTCATCAAGTCTCCGAGAGAAGGTGGGGTTGACTTTAACTTGTGTTGCCTGTCGTTAATGGGGCGGCAACAGCCTCAAAGTGGGGTCCGTAGCCTTACCTTCCCCATTAACCCCGACAATGTGGCCGGCTCCATTTTCAATGAGGCCGACCACTGGCCGCCCACAGCGCCTCCTGTTTCAGGCGGTAGGCCTCTTTTAATATGCAAATGAAGTGCTAGGACCCCCAATTGCCATATTAGATTGGAAATGGGTCAGAGCATGCGCCATGCACCCTCTGATCATCTCTATGGGCCATAGAGGCAATGATGCCCAGCCAAAGTAGGTTTGACATTATTTTTGTGAGGCAAGGTGGGACAATAGTGCTCTTCCGGGGGCCCCACAAAAATAATCTAGACCGTTATCATCCCGGAACCCCCCCTCCACGATCACAACCCCCACCCCTGTACTTAACTTGCTGCCGGTCAGAGTGGCCCCGATATTGGCTAGCCTTAATCCGGCGAGCCGAATTGAGACACTCGTTTGGCGCCTCACAGCTCGACCGGTCCAATGTGAATGAGGCCGAGGCCTCGGAATCAATGGCCGCCGCTTCGCTGCAGGTACACGAGAATCTCCGGCACATTCCTCCCGTCGGTCGGTCGGCCAAAAATCAAAATCAATCCCGGTGTACGTTAACATGAAGTATTTTTCACATTCCTTTGTTAAAGTGAATGAATTGAATATTGTCGCCCTCTCACTGCTCTGTCAAAGCCAGTGAGAAACTTGTTCAATTGTAGTAACATCTACTTATGCCTGAACACTATTTGATTAACGCTGTGACAGGCAGTTAGCAGTGGAATGACAGCCTTACATAGAGAGAAAACAAGGTTTAAACGTCCTGATTTTTAGAGTGGAATAGCAGGACATTTAGCAAGTAAACAGTGGTTAGTGACTCTTTTGAACCCACCTGAGGGCCTAGTACTCGGACTGTGTCAGCTTTAGGTGTCAGCCGTGGCTCAGTGGTAGCACTCTCGCCTCTAAGTCAAGAGGATGTGGGTTTAAGTTGCACTCCAGGGACTTGAGTACAAAATCTAGGCTGACACTTCTGTGCAGTATTGAGGGAGTTACTGTCTTTTGGATAAGATGTTAAACCAAGGCCCCATCTGCCATCTCAGTTGACACTATTCAAAGGAAAGCAGGGGAGTTCTCCTCGTTGTCTTGGCCAATATTTTGTAGAAATGCATGGAGGGATATTTGACCATATTAACTCTTTATCAACCCACATCATAGGTTGGCTACAGCACACAGAGAAGCACAATTGTGTAATTACATTTAAGCCTTGGTATGTTGATAACTAAGTTAGCTGAGCAGGTCCTTAGTACCGTCTAGGCCACCCTAGCAGATAAGGGTATTGCTGACTACAAAAATATAATGAGAATACAGTTTCTTGAAAGGCCATGTGGCCTTGAGACTGACTTCAGCCCTACTGATAACCAGGACAGAAATGTGGGGAGGATGGGAATGCTCAGGCCTACGTGCCAAAGTAATAAAGGGCTATGGACGTTCGGGGGGGCAGGCTCACTACTTGATTGACCAACTCCCTGAGCCAATGAAGAATGTACATGTACGCCCATATTCTGTGACAGGTGGGCGTTTTATATTGAACTGTATAAACATGAGCTGTTTCACTGACTCGAAGAAGATGTATCCTCAACCATTGACTTGAGGTGCTCTTCCACTTGTACAAGCAAAATAATAAATTCTCGCTTGTCCTACTTTTGTTTGGGTGTTAATGCATTGTATAGAATAAGTAATATTAAGTTTCGACAATTTACCCCTAGGCCAACATCACTAAAAAAAAACAATGATCTGGTCATTATCACATTACTGTTTGCGTGACTTTGCTGTGCGCAAATTGGCTGCCGCGTTTCCTACATTATAACAGTGACCACACTTCAAAAGTAATTCATTGGCTGTAAAGTGCTTTGGGACGCCCTGAGATCATGAAAGAAGCTATATAAATGCAAGTCTTTCTTTTTGTAAGTAGTCATCCTATACTCAGGTCTTTTCCTGCCCGAGCATTTCTCATGCATTCAACGAGTGGGTTGTGAGTGTCTCGCACATCAGCCAGTGATCTGGGACCTTTTCAAATGAGAGTTTTGTTGCATCTGGTCCCATGGATTCAGGTTAAACCGAGGTCATTTCAAGGAATTGGTGATTGAGAAAACTCAACTTACCACTCTGATGATGGAGGCAAGCTACAGACAAGCCAGAGACAATAATTTTAATTATGGGGGAACAGAACAGTAATATAAGCCTTTTATCAAACTTTACCTCATGCAGTCGCAACACTTTTATGCTTATTTTCATAGCAAATCAGTTTGATTAATACTGACTTAATCCGGTTCTCAAAGAAACTTGTTTGTCCTGTCAGAAACAATAGCCATTGCAGAAAATGGGTCTATCTCCAGTGTTGTCTGAGGATGTTTGCACTTTATTATTAAAAGACATAAATTGAACACACTACAACGCTTCATGGGACTTTATAGCAGTAAAGAGTTGATTAAAAAGATATCATGTGAACCAGTTTATGACAGAGGGTACATGAGAAGACATCTGCGCCAGACATAAGGAGAGTATGTATTACCTTAGAATATGGTAACAAGATGCTCAGTACCAATGCACTCTTCCTCAGAGAGTGAGAGAGATGGTAATTGCATTCCCCAAGGTAAGCATCAATATCCATTATTGAAGACATAGATTCTGCTCTGTAGACAACATTCATAAAATTCCCTAAATATATTGTTAATATCCTTTGCATTTCCTGAAATAGATCCTTCACGTTTGCTTATTTCAGCTACTATATTATCCACCCCCATATGTTAGCAATGTCTCCACATCAGTTCATCAGCAAGAACGGGATGCCCTTCTGAAGGCTGAGTGAGTTTATCCAGTGAGTAGGTGAGCCACACAGACTAAGAAGGTTCCAAATTCGATTGTCAATCTGTGCTGAGTTACCTGATCTCATCCAGGGTGGTGGTAGGGGCTCTCCTATTGGCTTATGATCCCACTGGGCTACAGGGTGGAGAAGGTAAAACCAGCTAAGATTTCCACTTCCGTGATAGAAAGTGCGTGTGCATGCTGTTGAAAGAAAATACTTGCATTTCTATGGCACCTTTCACGACCTCAGGACGTCCCAAAGCACTTTACAGCCAATGAAGTACATTATGAAGCATAGCCACTGTTGTAAAGTAGGAAAGGCGATGGTTTTCTGCTCCAGTCCAATTCTAGGAGGTCCAAGTCTGCTGTGCAGCAGCACATTTTTTCCACACTGTGTACTTCAGAAGGATTTGATATGTTCAAATTTATATTAATGAGTTACTTGAAGCATTTTAACTTCTGTTAAAAGACTCAAACCAACCACTTCCAAATGCAATCTTTGAAGTTTGATTTATGCCCATTAATGATGGTTTTCCTGCAATTTGCAGGAACATTAATTCTTAAAACTATCTTACTGCACACAGCAAGGTCCCACAAACAGCAATGTGATAATGACCAGATAATCTGTTTTAATGATGTTGATTGAGGGATAAACATTGGCCAGGACGCTAGGGAGAACACCCCTGCTCTTCTTCAAATAGTGCGATGGGATCTTTTACATCCACCTGAGAGGGCAGATAGAGCCTGTAAGTTTGATATCTCATCTGAAAGACAGCACCTCTGAAAATGCAGCACTCCACTAAAGTTTCAGCTGGGATAATGTGCTCAAGTCTCTGGAATGCAGTCTTGAATCCACAACCTTCTGACTCAGTCAGAGGCAACAGTGCTACCCACTGAGCCACACCTGAAACTTTACACAGTGACGAGTAGGAATTGTCTCAGCTGTTATGTCCTCCAAAGGCCAATACTCACCTGTCAAGATTCCATCATTAGCAACACTTGAAGTGCCATGACTTGTGTATTTTTCTTTTTAAAGTCTGGTGTTTCACACAGGAAATTTAAACACCTATAAAGTTACGCTTACCTTTTCAGCTTGAATGATGAAAAGCTTCTGTGGGGCTTTGTATGAGAAACTGTAGTGTTGGCAAATGTGTGAGTTTGGAACCCCTTGCATTCAGGTTATCTGGTTTTTTGCCTCTCCCAGGAGATCACATGGCTTTCAGGTGGGGTGGGGAGTGCATAGTTGTGTGGATCAGGCTGGATGGACCAGTGGGTCTTTACCTGTCCATCAATGTTTGTATGTTCATAGAACCAGGCCTGAACAGGTCACTGCAACAATGCAAGTATAGAGCAGTTCTATCTGCAAGCGCTATGGATCCTTCTCCCCGGTGTTAAACTTTCTTATTTTTGCCACTGTTTTAAGTTTGTGTTTGTTGCTGTTAGAAAAGTAATAGACTGGTTAGAAAACGTTCATAATGTTTAATGTATTCAATCACAAAATGAATCTTCCTAAAGCTACATTCATAAACTTCTCCTTGATGTCAGCTCTCAATCGTCCAAGTCTATCAAATGTCTCAGCGACCATTAGCCTTTCATTTTACGATGATACAATTAGATGGGATAAAATGAGACTGCTATCAGAAGATAAGATGAATGATGAATTCTGTGTTTAATCCAAAAGCAATTTAACTTCAAGCAGGCATATATAAATTAAATGAGGCATTGAATTTGCTGTAAAACTGAGCATAAATCTCATCAAGCAATGAATAGTTGAACCTCTACATCACAAAATGACCCAGTAACTTCAAAGTCTTGCAGTGGGTTATTTAATGCTTGTATCACAGTATATTAAAATGCCTCAGTCTCACTAACTGTAATTTCCTTGCTAAGGACATTGCAAAACACAGTAATCCACTATATGGTCCATTTATGAGGAACAATTGTTAATCAGGTGCACAGATTGAAGATTTCTGGTCTTCATAAATAAAAGAAACCACAATTTGTTTTAAAAAGGCCATTAAACGGAGCAGCTGAGCAAAATGGTGATCTGTTTGCAAGGAGCTTAAATTGATTAAAAGTGTAGTTAGCCATCAGCTGTGTCAACCTCTCTTTGACTAAAGGGTTTATGGGATTTAAACGATTTGTATTGGACGTAAAACACATCAGGCTCCCATAGCAGTTAAGCATTTGACTCTCAACTAAGAATTTGATGGGTTTGAGTGACAGGGTTGCCTGGCATTTAACTGTTCTTGTTCCGGCCTGGGTCTAGGATGAGGGGGGAGCAGATTCATCAGTTTTTTGTTGGGTCACTCGATGGAATACCATGCCAGCCATTTCTTTGGTAGAGAAGATGCGCAACAATCGCCAGACAGGAGGGTTCCCTCCCAGTCGGGGAACACTTCAGCAGTCAAGGACATTCAGCCACCGATCTTTGGGTAAGCATTCTCCAAGGCGGCCTTCGAGACACACGACAACGCAAAATCGTCGAGCAGAAATTGATAGCCAAGTTCCGCACCCATGGGGACGGCCTCAACCGGGATCTTGGGTTCATGTCACACTACACGTAACCCCACCAGCGAAAAAAAGTTATCTATTTTTAATACAACGGGTCATTCTCTCTCTTTCTCTGCCTTTCGGATGTTTTTCTCTCTCTCTCTCTCTCTCTGTCTTTTGTTCTGGCCGTTTGTATATTCGGTGGTCCTGTATGTAATGTCGCTCTGTCTGAACACTTTGATTGCCTTGACAACGGACAGTTGGAAAGATTATCTGTAATCACCAGGCATTGTTCTCTGACTATAAATGCAGTAACGTTCAAGGAATCCCACACTTCACCTGACGAAGGGAAAGCCTCCGAAAGCTTGTGATTTTCAAATAAAACTGTTGGACTATAAGCTGTTGTTGTAAGATTCCTTACATTTGGTAGAGAAGGTGGGGGTGGAACTGATGAATCATCTGCTTACATTTTATTGGGCTTCTTGCCTGCCAATCACAGATTTGTGACAAGCATACACTTCTGCTCTGGCTAAACCTTCAGCTACTATCCGGTGACATTTTTTAATGAATTCATCAATCCTGTGTTCCCAGTAATGTGCCAGTGATGAGCAATACTGAATAGGACCATCGGTAAGTGAACCAGCACTACATGTTGTCGCCCCCTCAGTGACCTCTGGTGCCAGATGTGGCTCAGTAGGCCGCACTCTTACCTCTGCATCAGGAGAAAGTGGGTTCGAGTCCACACTCCAGAGACTTGAGCACGTAATCTAGGCTAAAATTTCAGTGTATTGCTGAGGGAATGCTGCACTGTTGGAGGTGCTGTCTTTTGGATGAGACTTTAAGCCAAGACATTTGCCTTTTCAGGTGGATGTAAAAGATCCCATGATGCTATTTGAAGAAGAGCAGGGGAGTTCTCCCCAGTGTCCTGGCCAATATTTATCCCTCAACTAACATCATTAAAAACAAATCATCCGGTCATTATCACATTACTGTTTGTGGGACCTTGCTGTGTGCAAATTGGCTGCTGCGTTTCCTACATTAGAACAGTGACGACACCTCAAAAGTACTTCATTGGCTGTAAAGCGCTTTGGGACATCATGAGTTCATGAAAGGCTCGATATAAATGCAAGTCTTTCTCTCCCTTTAACCACGGAATCGGTGAAATCATCTGTTAGTCTTTGAGGGAAGTCAATGGTGGGACGTTGAATGTGTTTCCACTTTTTTTTTACCCTAGCATCAGTATCTAGCACTCCCGGGTTTGGGGTCCAGAATGGAGGATGTGGGATGTAGTTGTGAGCAACATTTATTCAAAGTTTTAAAACAAATCAACAGTTTTTAAACATAGGGACGGGACCTGCAGCTGTGTTTTACGTCTGCGATTTCTGATCTCCGTTCAGACCCTTATATTATATTTTGAGAATATCAGAGTCCTGCAAACTTTTAGCAGCCAAGTTGTTGCTCATGAAAAGTTCCACAGAGGTCCCATCATCACCATGCTTCACTATATTACAGCACAGATTCACTTTCCAATTGACTTCCATCACTTCCTGTAGCTACAATGCACCTCCCCTTTAAGAGGTGCAGACTGCCTTTAAGTGGTTCGAGCCACTCGCGATATCTGAGCCCCCTGCTGGTGAGCAGCCACTCAACAGCGCAGGTAGGGCTGGCTGCACGCAGCAAACAGGTAAATCACCAGGCAGCACGAATGTTACATGCTGCCTGCATCTCAACAACCGGGCGTGGGTTAATCGGGCACCGCGATCCCAGCGCCCATTTTCGGGGGTTAACCAATTTAACTCCCCACTTGCCTTTAACAAATCCATGCTGGCTGTCCCTTATTAACCCATGCTTTTGCAAGTGAGAATTAATTTTGGCCTTGACAAAGGTCTCTAGTAATTTTCCCACCACTAACGTTAGACTGACTGACCTGTAGTTACCAAGTTTTATCTAGATCTTTCGTTCACCAGGTGAGCCATAAGGGGAGCTATTTTTAATTTTAGTCCCAGGGAACAGCATGACACTTCTCCTACCCACGGAATGGCACCCTCCTTCTCTCAGTAACACCCTTCCCCACTGCATGACACCTCCCCCCACAACAAAAACACCCACACCTCCCTCTAAAACAAAACCCCTACCCCCCCAACACCCTTCCCCCCAACCAACATCTTGGACTTATGAGAAGTTATTACATGTAAGTGTAGCATTGTTAAAAATACAATGGCCCGGGGCTCACCATACACATGGTCATAAGGTCCAGGCCCTGCACCCCACAGAGCAGCAACAACAGGAGAACTGAAAGCAAAATGCACTCAGGAAATCAGTTCCCGTCAGCAGCCAACAGCAGGTTTGCAGAGCCCCATAGGTCAGAGCTTGGATCTGGCTGTCACTTTGTCTTGTCTGTTCCTGCGTTATTTAAAGGTATCAATTGTGGAATTACGCATTATTTCTAAATTGAACTGTACGTGTTTTTTTTCCTCCCCCTCCTTCTCCTATGAGTGTCAGCTGTGGTTCAGCTGGTAGCACTCTCGCCTCTGAGTCAGATGATTGTGAGTTCACAGTCCTGCTCTAGAGACTTAAGCTGACACTCCCAGTACAGTACTGAGGGACAGCTGCACTGTTGAAGGTTCTGTCTTTCAGATGAGACGTTAAACCCCGTCTGCCCTCTCAGGTGGACGTAAAAGATGCCACTGCACTATTTCAAAGAAGAGCAAGGATATTCTCCCCGGTGTCCTGGCCAATATTTATCCCTCAACCAACATCACTAAAACAGATTAACTGGTCATTATCTCATTGCTGTTTGTGGGAGCTTGATGTGTGCAAATTGACTGCTGCGTTCCCTAGGTTACAACAGTGACTACACTTCAAAAGTACTTCATTGGCTGTAAAGCGCTTTGAGACATCCTGAGGTCGTGAAAGATGCAAGTTCTTTCTTTTACTGGGGCACAGTATCTCAGTATCTCACCCGAGTGACCCTTATCGTGTGACACTGGACAGCAAGTGCTGGCGGGCTATTCAATTATGGAATGGCACGCCAGAAAAGCCCAATACTCCACATGGGTGCACGTTTCAGCAGGAGTCATTGAATAACAATCAGCAAGTGGGAATCCTGCCTGATCTTCTTTCCGTCCCTTGCCCCAAGATAGTGAGGCCGATTTTGGCATCCCTACTACTGCTGCCCCAGTTGAGAACAGCTGTAACTTTTAACATCTGGGCACAGGGATGATACCAGGAATGAGGGACTTCAGTTATGTGGAGAGACTAGAGAGGCTGGGATTGTTCTCCTTCGAGCAGAGAAGGTTATGGGTGAATTTAATAGAGGTGTTCAAAATTTTGAGGGATTTTGTTAGTGTAAATAAGGAGAAACTGTTTCCACTGGCAGGAGGGTCGGTAACCAGAGGACATGGATTTAAGATAATTGGCAAAAGAACCAGAGGGGGGATGAGGAAAATTTTTTTTACGCAGTGAGTTGTTATGATTGGGAATGCACTGCGTGAAAGGGCGGTGGAAGCAGATTCAACAATAACCTTCAAAAGGGAATTGGATGTATATTTGAAAAGGAAAAAAAAATGCAGGGCCATGGGGAAAGAGCAGGGGTGTGAGACTAATTGGGATAGCTCTTTCAAAGAGCTGGCACAGGCACGTTGGGCCGAATGGCCTTATGCTGTGCTTTATGAGTCTATGATTCTCACGCAGCACAAACTGGCGATTGAATTTGGGACCATTCTAGACTGCATTGCAGTTCCACATCAGGCAGCGAATCTACCAAGTGAGCCAATGGGGGAAGAGTGGAACAGCATCTGTTTTATCTGCTCCACACTCCCAGCTGTGCCCAGATGTTAAAAGTTACAGTCTGCACGAATACAAAAGACAACAGCAGTGTAAATAGTGATAGATATTAATGTCAACCAGCAGGAACTTTTGTGCAAATCTAAATATAGAGCTGCACCAGAGGAAGGGACTGTCTCAGTGTTCGGTAAACATTCATGCGTACTCAAATAGCATCTGAGTTCATTATTACCTAATGAGCAACCATAATTAATAATCAACTCGAGAGGGAAAAGGAGTCGTGCGCATGAACCACAAATCAAGTGACACGATGTCAGGATGCACTCAGTAAACAAGCTGATTACACAATATAACCTTTTACTGGCGTGTAGCCCACTGCCTAGCTTTACTGTAATTGCATTTAAAGCACTCTAACATTTTTATGAGCCAGACTTTGCGCATAATCAGCCCTGTTCCTCTAACCAAATTACAGGATCATAAAGAAACGCAATGTAATATTGCTCGTTGTCAATGTAATATTGTTTTTTAATAAGACCATAAATATTTTATGCACTCTACTTCCTTTTTCAACTGGACAACTGTCCCTCTGCTGCTGCCAATTCCTTTTGAAATGAACTCAGATACTATTTGAGTTCGCATGAATCTTTTGTACAAGGGTAATGAGCTCAGTGCACCTCTTTTCAGTCCCACTCATTGTAAGTCACTAAGGGAAAGAGGATCATGATTTTCATACCAGAGGCCTTGCTGAATTATGGTACGTCAACAAAAATGTTTTTAATAATTTTTTTTGCTACGTTTCTCGCCTCCTCTCCTAAAGGTCTTACAGTTCCACGCCAGTTCACACTCAAGTAGACACTCTTCATGTGTGAGACCAGGCACTAAGCTTTGAAAAGGTGTTTGACTGTGAGGGAGAGGGGATGAGAGCCAGGTGCAATCCTAGTCTTAGTTAACGTCCAAACATGTCCATTAGCGGGAGGTCACTGGGTAGCAATCAGGAGTGGGAACCCAGGCTGGTTTATCCCTCAGTTTATTTGATGAAAGTGTTCTCAGGCAAACCAGAGGACACACTGTTTTCTAAAGACGTCCTTCAATGTGCAACATAAGGGGCAAAAAGGTGCACGGAGGTCCATCCGCTTGTCCGCCATGGACATTCCAGAAAAACGGTGTACGCGCCATTTTTCCGAGGTTTCCGCTACTCTTCTGTTGAAGTTATGGCAGACAACTGGGAGAAATTTCCCCCAAGAATGTATTATTCCACCATTAAAGTGTAGCTGTTTGTGTGTCTCTCCAAGGTTACAAGGTACAATAGCTTTGCATTCTTGAAATGAATGGTGGGATCAGTGACAGGTCAAGCTGCAAATTGGAACCCTGGCTTCGTATGTGGAAAAGTCAATGAAGACAATTAAGAAGTTGAAAATATTCTGGCTCCGATATTAAGTGTGATACAGAAATTTGCATTCAATAATGTGTGACGTCTGGAGTATTGACATTTGTATATATATATATATAAACATTTAAAATCTTTCATAGGACACATGAATTTTATTTCCTGTTGTCATGATTTTTGGTCATGCTTTTCAATTCAATTTTACGACTCAACTCTCACAATGCAGTTCTGGTCTCTTGGCTCAGTGGAGTGATTTTCTGAAGTCTCTCTCCCAAACCTACCAGGATTTTTTTAAATAAAAAGAACTTGCAAGGTATCAGCCTTGGCTCAGAACGAACGTCCCTCACCTTCATGAACAACAGCAACAGCAACTTGCATTTATATAGCGCCTTTAACATAATAAAACGGCCCAAGGCGCTTCACAGGAGCGATTATCAAACAAAATTTGACACCGTGCTGCATAAGGAGATATTAGGACAGGGGTCAAAGAGGTAGGAGGAGGACAGAGAGGTAGAGAGGCGGAGAGGTTTAGGGAGGGAATTCCAGAGCTTAGGGCCAAGGCAGCTGAAGGCACGGCCGCCAATGGTGAAGCGATTAAAATTGGGGATGCACTAGAGGCCAGAATTGGAGGAGCACAGAGATCTTGGAGAGTTGTAGGGCTGGAGGAGGGATTTAAACACAAGGATGAGAATTTTAAAATCGTGGCGTTGAGCAAGAAGGTAACACATTTTTAAAATACCTGCAGTGGGCGAATACAACTTGTGTTAGCATTCACTCCAAATATACAAATTTCTCTGACCTACCCATTCCAATCTATATTATTACAGCTTAGGGTGCAGATAATATTACAAGCTCAACAGTACGAAAAGTCGTAGTGTATCTCTGGAGTCAGGGCCTGATCTGACTCTGAAGTGGGGCTGAGTGAGACTCCCTGGAGCGATGGTGTTGCCCCACTCCTGTACGACACTGCCTGAACCCTAAGTCCCTGGGACGGGAGGGATGAAGGAAGGAGAAGGGGGCTTTGGATTCATGGATGCTTTTGAGACCTACCTTCAATTAATTGAAATGTTTCGACAATGGGATTCACTCCTGGGAAGGCAGAATTCAAGCTTCATCCAGGCACTGTAAACAGGCTACAAACATAGCAGCCTAGAAAACCAGCAAAAGCTGTCCGACAGTTTCAAACCAAAGAGCTGACACAGCCTTGAGAAAGCTGACAACTCAAAAAACTGCCCACATCATAAAGATTATGGTGTGTGAAAACAAGTTGCTGCACAGGCTCTGTACCTTAAGCTGCAAGTATAGCCAATTTCTCTCTCCCGCTGACACTCTCCCCACACTCACCATTCCCCTGGTGACTCAGCGGGTGAAGAGGAAAAGTCAGACAGGGTTTCTGCTGCTGTATGTATCTAGTTGTTAACGTTGACTCAGTTGGTAGCGCTCTTGTCTCTGAGTCATTAGGTTGTGGGTTTACGTCCCACTCCCAGAGACTTGAGCACATAATCTAGGTTGAAACTCGAGTGCAGTGCTAAGGGAGTGCTGCACTGTTGGAGGTGCTGTCTTTTGGATGAAATGTTAAACTAAGGCCCTATCCACCCTCTCAGATGGATGTAAAAGATCCCATAGCACTATTCAATAGAAGATCATTCAAAGGCAGTTCCCCTGGTGTGCTGGCTAATATTTGTCTCTCAACCAACAGCTAAAACAAATTACCTGGTGATTTATTTCATTGCTGTTTGTGGGAGCTTGCTGTGCACAAATTGACTGCTGCAATTCCTATATTACAACAGTGACTGGCTGGCTTCATTGGCTGTGAAGTGCTTTGGGACATCCTGAGGTTGCGAAAGGTGCTATGAAAATGCAAGTTCTTTCTTTTCTTTTAGTTACATCTTTGGGAAGTGATTAAGTGTGGTCATCTAGTGAAGGCAGAATGCATTTCAGCTGTGTTGGCTTCAGAGTCAAGTAGCTTAATGGGGCCAACACCTGAAGAGACACACCTCAGATTTACATCTCGGGCGGTTAAATATTAAAATTATTTTCTCCAAAATCTACAAATTAGACGCAAGCATATTCCAATTCGCAAATTTTGACCTCAGATGTACATTCACGATGCTGAATAAAAGTTCTGTCGTGTACAACAGGCTTCAAGCTCCGAGGGAAAATAAAGACATTTGCAACATAGGAAACATGAACAGTGTATTTTTGCTGAATGCACAGACTTTGAGCTAAAAACTTATTATCCCCCTTTTAGAAATGAGATGAATGAAGATATGAGATGGAGGAAACATTACCAAGAACCCCCTGGGATTTCATTCATATCCCAAGAGTGCCCTGACCCGATAAATCATCAGTGACAGAGTTGAGATTGAGTTATGGCCAGCACTATGAGTGGGACATTAATCACACCCCATGGGACCTGATCATATAGTCGGCTGATACCATACATTAAAATTTTGGTAGGTAAAGAATTAGATAAAGTTAATGAGGTAACGGAGACAGGTGTAATGATGCACTCCATTCCTTTGTTGTTTGGTCACACTGCAGTTGGAGAGACTGTGAGTGCCAAGTAGATGGTTGCTGCCTGGTGCAGACTTAGAATATTTACAATGTGAACATAAGAGCCCAGAAATTGTGAAATCCGGCAAGGAGGCTGTCATTTGGGACGGAACCCAAATCCAATGGGTTTACACCATATTGAAAACTCTGAGCAAACTGTTCTTGGGGAACAGATGCTTCTTCTGCCTGCCCAAGTGTGAGACATAGTTTTAGAGCTTTGACCGTGCTTTTTGCTTTAGGCCTGAGCAGCCTCCCCGGAGTGGGGAGTGACACTCCAAGATTACGTAGACTCAGCGAGGTCCCACAAAAAGCAAATGAATCAGTCACCATGGTTGAGGGAGGACACCTGCTCTTCTCTGAATAGGATGGGAAAGGAAACTTTTACGCTCGCTTGAGAGGCAGACAGGACTTCCGATAGACATCTCATTGGAAAGACGGCACCTCTGACAGGGCAGAGCGATGTGATGTGATCGACTGATCTGCTTATCTTACCACGAGATCATTCTCAATCGTATCATCATTATCGAGTAAACTCTAAGGCCATTTTTTGAAGCTGTAAAATGGTTCCTAACTTTGAAAAATATTGGGAAGACCGAAGCCATTATCTTGGGTCCCTGCAACAAACTCCATTTCCTAGCCATTGAATCCGTCCCTCTTCCTGGCCACTGTCTGAAGCTGAACCAGACCGTTTGAAACCTTGGCGTCCTATTTGACCCTGAGATGAGCTTCCAACCACATATCCACTCCATCATCAAGACCGTCTACTTCCACCATCGTAACATCGCCCATCTCTGCCCCTGCCTCAGCTCATCTGCTGCTGAAACCCTCATCCATGCCTTTGGTACCTCTAGACTCAACTATTCCAATGCTCTCCTGGCCGGCCTCCCACCTTCCACCCTCCATAAACTCTGCTGCCCGTATCATGACTCGCACCAAGTCCAGTTCACCTGTTATCCCCGCGCTCGCTGACCTACATTTGGCTCCCGGTCAGGGAATCCCTCGATTTTATAATACACCCCCTTGTTTTCAAATCCCTCCATGGTCTTGCCCCTCCCTAACTCTGTAACCTCCTCCAGTCGTACAACCCTCCGAGATCTCTGCGCTCTTCCAATTCTTGCCTCTTGCGCATCCCTGATTTTCATTGCTTCACCATTGGCGGCCATGCCTTCGGTTGCCTCAGCCCTAAGCTCTGGAATTCCCTCTCTAAACCTCTCCACCTCTCTACCTCTCTCTCCTCCTTTAAGATGCTCCTTAAAACCTAGCTCACCTGTCCTAATATCTCCTTATGTGGCTCGGTGTCAAATTTTGTCTGATAACGCTCCTGCGAAGTGCTTTGAGACGTTTTACTACGTTAAAGGCGATATATAAATGCAAGTTTTTGTTGTTGCTTCATGAAATCCAATAAACACACAAAGTCAGAGCTGGTGCTTAATGAAGCTCTGAGCCTATTCCCCTGTTGGCTCGACCTGATGTGGTACCAAACCAAACAGATCAGGAAGGTCCTAGGTTCGGTCTCTGGCCTATGCTGATTTCAGCCAAGATGATAATCAATGGGCAACGGGTCTCAGTGGGTGCAGGCTAGTAAGAGGGAAAAAAACAGCCAGCATTCCCCCTGCTTGCAGCTATTGAGTGATGCTTGCTGTGAAGCAAGAGCAGGTTTGGGGTCCCCCTGCTCTGCTCTCCCCTCGTCACAGCTGAACAGCACGCCGAAATTCGTTGTCCAGGTTTACATATGAAGAATGGCCACTTGGGTAGTCGACCAAACCACAAAGGAACGGAGGGAATTATTGAGCCTGTCTTGTTACCTAATTCTTTACCTGCCACAATTTTCAGATATGGTATCAACCAAATACATTATGAAGACCCATGGGATATGATTAATGTCCCACTTGTAGTGCTGACCATAACTCAATCTCAACGCTTGTCAGCTCATCATTTATCGGGTCAGAACACTCAGGATATGAATGAAATCCCAGGGGTCTTCGTAACGTTGGTGCCTGTGGAGTTCTACACTGATGTTAGTCATCATCTTCAGGAGGCAAAGAGATGACAGGAGAAAAAATACAATACAAAACAAAAGTCCTCTTTCATGTCATCTTCCCAGCTAAACTTTTAGGTGTTTTCTTTAATTGCAGAATAGAATCAAATCTCAAAATATCCCAACTCTCAACAATCCTAAGGCCTAATTGAGCCCCAAACGAATTGGTGATTGCAAATTCAACCTAAGGCCACAAATCAAATGCCGGAAGAATGCCTAGACTTTACTAGTCTTAGAACATGAGAACATAAGAAATAGGAGCAGGAGTAGGCCAATCGGCCCCTCGAGCCTGCTCCGCCATTCAATAAGATCATGGCTGATCTGATCCTAACCTCAAATCTAAATTCATGTCCAATTTCCTGCCCGCTCCCCGTAATCCCTAATTCCCTTTACTTCTAGGAAACTGTCTGTTTCTATTTTAAATTTATTTTCCCCAGTCTATATGAGAGAAGCTCCCTATTTTGACCCCATTTCCTAGTTCGCCCTCTACCACCAACTGTAGCCTTGGTCTATGTGAAACTGTAGCCTTCCCCTGTGAAACTGGGCCAATGCCACCGTGAGCTGACAGCTAGAACGCGCTCAGAAACTGCACAGAGGAGGATGGTTGTTTTTTCTGTTTGAATTTCCAGGCCCCAACACGCTCCATCAGCTCATCCCTGGGGTCTTTGATCTCTCCATAGTTCTGCAACACACAAGGGGGAATCAGGCCTATTATTCACATCCATTAAAGACTTCAAAGAACACAAAATGGTGTGCAACGAGAAGAAGAATCGACTGAAGTCCAATATTCAGCTAACAACGGCCGGGGAGTATATTCCTTCTTCAGACCTGAGCAGGTTACTTGTTGTCTGGCACTGGCATGCAATCGGGTCCAACGTGAGAAGCAATTCGAGTTTGTCCCTCCAAATAAATATATTTTCAAGCAAAACCAATCAATGTGGAAGAATTCATTCTTTTGACTGTTTTTACATGTTATTTTTTCAATCAAACTACAGAATATGAAATAAAGCTGCTGAAAAAAAATCAAATTAACAGCTCCAGTGACTCCTTTCAGTCATTTGCATTACTTTTTAACAGCAGATTTATTGCCCTGCTCTAAACTTTTGGAATGTGACACATTTTGTAAGACAAAAAGCTATTTTAAGAAATAGGAATAGTTACACAGGTCAGTGACTGTACTCCAAGTAGTCCATTGTACATGAAGTATTTTAATACACGTCTGAGAGACGTCATGAAGTACTGTATATATTCTCTATACTCTGGTTGGCATGACATGATAAAGGTTAAGTCTTGAGGGGGATACAAGCAAAAGGAGACCCATTCTTTTAATGGCAAGTCTGAGCACATAAGGACATAAGAAATAGGAGCAGGATTGGGCCATACGGCCCCGCGAGCCTGCTCCGCCATTCAATAAGATCATGGCTGATCTTCAACCTCAACTCCACCTTCCCGTTCTATCCCCATATCCCTTGATTCCCTTAGTGTCCAAAAATCTATTGATTTATCAGTCTTGAATATACTCAACGACTGAGCATCCACAGCCCTCCGGGGTAGAGAATTCCAAAGATTCACAACCCTCTGAGTGAAGAAATTATTCCTCGTCTCAGTCCGACCCCTTATCCTGAGACTGTGCCCCCTAGTTCTAGACTCTCCAGCCAGGGGAAACAGCCTCTCAGCATCTACCCTGTCAAGCCCTCTCAGAATCTTATATGTTTCAATGATATCCCCTCTCATTCTTCTAATCTCCAGAGAGTATAGGCCCATTCTACTCAATCTCTCCTCACAGGACAACCCTCTCATCCCAGGAATCAGTCTAGTGAACCTTTGTTGCACCGCCTCTAAGGCAAGTATATCCTTCCTTAGGGAAGGAGACCAAAACTGTACACAGTATGTTTCCAGCCCAATGAGGAAGGAGGCATTGCTGGATCTAGTTCTGGGGAATGAAGTGGGTCAAGTGGAGCAAGTGTCAGTGGGGGAACATTTAGGGAACAGTGATCATAGTATAAGGTTTAGATTATTTATGGAAAAGGACAAGGAGCATTCTAGAGTAAAACTACTTAATTGGAGGAGGGCCAATTTCAGTGGGTTGAGAATGGATCTGGCTCAGGTAAATTGGAAACAAAGATTGGCAGGCAACTGTAATCGAACAATGGGCGGCCTTTAAAGAGGCGATGGTTCGAGTACAGGCTAGGTGCACTCCCACGAGGAGGAAAGATAGGGCAACCAAAGCCAGAGCTTTGGTTGATGACGAAAGAGATAGGGAGAGTAAGATGAAGCAGAAAAAGGGGGCGTATGACAGTTGTCAGGTTGATTATCAAAGTGAGAACCAGGCTGAATGTAAAAAGTACAGAGGAGAAGTGAAAAAGGAAATAAGAGGGGCAAAGTGAGAGTAGACAATAGTCTGCTTTTCTATTCTTCCTACCAAGGTGGATAATTTCACATTTCCCCACATTATACTCCTAGTAGTTTCTGGCTGGGCTTTGGTTAAAGGCTGAACTTTCATCCTTCCTGGACTTACCTAAACCAGAAAAGAGGATGCCCAGAACCTCAGTCTGGGACTGTATCTTTCATACATGAAAGATAGACATGGTCTTAACTTTGACCAGGTCCCTCTTCAATGTGTTGCTACAATCTAAATACAGACAGAGGACTGGCAGAATAGTATACACTTCAGCAGTCCCAACTCCCTGGTGACCTGAGTAAATTGAACCTTGGCACTCAAAATATTACAGTCATAAAGTTAATCCTATGTTTTTTCTCTTAATTCACATTTATATAGTGCCTTTCACAACCTCAGGATATCCCAAAGTGCTTTATATCCAATTAAGTATGTTTGAAGTGTAATCAGTGTTGTAATGTAGGGAACCACGGCAGCCAATTTGCACACAGCAAGCTCCCACAAACAGGAATGAGAAAATGACCAGATAATCTGTTTTAGTGATGTTGGTTGAGGGATAAATATTAGCCAGGACACCAGGGAGAACTCCCCCCCCCCCCGCCTCTTCTTTGAATAGTGTCATGGGATCTTTTATGTCCACCTGAGAGGGCTGAGGGAGCCTTGAATTAATCTCTCATTTGAAAGACGGCACCTCCGATAGTGCAGCACTCCCTCAGTACTGCACTGAAGTCCCAGCCTGGATTAGGTGCTCAAGTCAAATGGTGACCCCCACCATCAACATCCTGGGGGTCACCATTGACCAGAAACTTAACTGGACCAGCCATATAAATACTGTGGCTACAAGGGCAGGTCAGAGGCTGGGTATTCTGCAGTGAGTGACTCACATCCTTACTCACCAAAACCTTTCCACCATCTACAAGGCACAAGTCAGGAGTGTCATGGAATACTCTCCACTTGCCTGGATGAGTGCAACTCCAAAACACTCAAGAAACTTGACACCATCCAGGACAAAGCAACCCGCTTGATTGGCAGCCCATCCACCACCCTAAACATTCACTCCCTTCACCACCAGCGCACCATGGCTGCTGTGTGTACCATCCACAGGATGCAATGCAAAAACTCGCCAAGGCTTCTTCGACAGCACCTCCCAAACCCACGACCACTACCACCTAGAAGGACATGGGCAGCAGGCACATGGGAACATTGCCACCTGCACGTTCCCCTCCAAGTCACACACCATCCCGACTTGGAAATATATCGCCGTTCCTTCATCGTCGCTGGGTCAAAATCCTGGAACTCCCTACCCAGCAGCACTGTGGGACAACCATCACCACACGGACTGCAGCGGTTCAAGAAGGCGGCTCACCACCACCTTCTCAAGGGCAATTAGGGATGGGCAATAAATGCTGGCCTTGCCAGCAATGCCCACATCCCTTGAACGGATAAAAAAAAGTTGTGGAGAGGGTCTTAAACCCACGATCTTCTGACACAGAGGCGAGTGTGCTACCAACTGAGCCACAATTGATGCTTTAAATAGAATTGTCACGATTTGTTTCAGTGTGACCCAATGTGAGCTGCAACTATTAATAAAGAAACAGCCAGCCAAGGGAGGTTAACTTCCCTTGCATTTCCCTGTCGGAAGCCCAAGGGTTAATCCAAGTAAAGTAGCTCAACCTGCTTGAATTTCCAACACATGGTAAATTCAATATTTCTGCAGCTTTTGTTGCAACAGCAAATTATTAAAAAAGTTGTAATTGATGCAAATATGACAGCATAGTTAATAAAATAACCCATTAGCATCTCCATGATATTCTCATTTGTTTCATGGTCATAACTTACATTAATTATGATTTATGATTTTTTGCAATGAAATTCCTTTGTTAATACTTTTAATGATTTTTGCTGCATCTACAGTGAGTTTTGTTTTTAATTGACTCTGTTACTGATGTAACACAATAAAGACATGAGAGCTAACACAAGATATTATTTCTGTTTACTGTACATATCTGATTGTTAAAATGAATGGCTAGGAGGCAAACCTATGTATCATCCATGCCTTTCTTACCTCTAGACTCAACTGTTCCAATGTTCACCTGGCTGGCCTCCCACTTTCCACCCTCTGTAAACTTGAGCTCATCCAAAACTCTGCTGCCCGTATCCTAACTCGCACCAAGTCCCCGCTCACCCATTAACCCTGTGCTCACTGACCTACATTGGCAAAGACTCAATTTTAAAATTCTCATCCTTGTTTTCAAATCCCTCCTTGGCCTCGCCCCTCCCTATCTCTGTAACCTCCTCCAGCCCTGCAACCCTCTGCGATCTCTGCGCTCCTCCAATTCTGGCCTCCATTGGCGGCCGTGCCTTCAGCTGTCTCGGTCCTAAGCTCTGAAATACCCTCTCTACCTCCCTCTCCTCCTTTAAGACGCTCCTTAAAGCCTTACCTCTTTGACTAAGCTTTTGGTCACCTGTCCTAATATCTCCTTATGTGGCTCGGTGTCAAATTTTGTTTGAACACGACCCAGTGAAGCACCTGGGGATGTTTTACTACGTTAAAGGCGCTATATAAATGCAAGTTGTTGTTGTATCAGTTGTAGCTTGTCTCCTTCATTCAATTAAACCAACTTGGACCCATCATTTATACAATTCTTCTTCTCCCATCCTTTCCTCATCGTTGCTAAGGTGCGGTTCCATGGGTGTTGGCCGCACTCCAGTACCTTTGCCCAAGTGACCACTCTTCACATATGAGGCTTGGCGCTGAGTGTCAGACAGTTTGTACGTGGAGGACATCACTCTACATCTAAAAAATACACACTTTCCAATTGGTTCATTCAATAGCGATCAGGAGTGGGAACCTCAGCACTTATAACATCTTTGTTTTTTGCTGGTAAGGTCAGTGTTTATTGCTCATCCCTGGTTACCCTGGTGGCAACCAGGTGTCTTGCTAGGTCACTCCAGAGGGCAGTTAAGAGTCAACCACATTGGTATAGGACTGGAATCACATTTAGTCCAGACCAGGTAAGGACAGCAGGTTTCCTTCCCTAAAGGACACTGGTGAACCAGTTGGTTTTTTATGACAATTCCATGCTTATTTTTACTGATACCAGCTCTTTACTTCCAGATTCAAATGCCATGGGGGGAATTTGAGCTCACATTCTTACTGGAATACTAGTCCAAGGCTTCTGGATTACTAGGCCAGTAACATTATCGCTACACTACCGTACCCTGCTCTACTATCGCTCCTGTTGGAATCAGCTAACTGAACACAGACTGAGCATTGAACTCGAGACCTTCATGGCTGCTTCCTACTAACTTCGCCATCAGGAAAGCGTTATGTGTACAATGATATAGAACCGTAGCAGCTTATAGTAAGGAAGGAGGCCATTCGGTCCATCATGTCTGCCAGCTGTTTGCCAAACCCCCTTGTTTTTGTGTTGTCAGTAAACTTCGATATTGTGCTCCCTATGCCAAAGTTCAAATCATCTGACTCCTGAGTTACACCACTTCCAATCCCAGTAACACTTATTAACATAAGAACAATAAGAACATAAGAAATAGGAGCAGGTGTAGGCCAGATGGCCCCTCGAGCCTACTCCACCATTCAATAAGATCATGGCTGATCTTCTACCTCAATTCTACTTTCCCGCCTGATCCCCATATCCTTTGATTCCCTTAGAGTCCAAAAATCTATCTATCTCAGCATTGAATATACTCAATGATCCACAGCCGTCTGGGGTAGAGAATTCCAAATATTCACAACCCTCTGAGTGAAAAAATTCCTCTTCATCTCAGTCCCGAATGTCCGACCCCTTATCCTGAGAACATGTTCCCTAGTTCTAGTCTCTCCAGCCAGGGGAAACAACCTCTCAGGATCTACCCTGTCAAGCCCTCTTAGAATCTTATATGTTTCAATGAGATCACCTCTCATTCTTCTAAACTCCAGAGAATATAGGCCCATTCTACTCAATCTTTCCTCATAGGACAACCCTCTCAACCTGAGCACTGTTTCTTATCTGCCAGCCAATGTTTCTATCTACTGAGTCTTATTGACTCTTATACCATACAACTAAATCTTTCTAACAAGCTTCCTGTGAGACACCTTATCGAATGTCTTCTGAAAATCCATATGTGCCATGTCCATTGCATTCCTTTTTAACTATCCCATCATTCTATTGTTCTATTAAATTTGTCAATGAATTATTAAGAACACATATGGGGTTAAACTCGATAAGGCAGGAATCTGGGCGTGGGCATCGCGGTGTGCGATTAACCCGCGGCGATGGTTCCGCTGCAGGCAGCCCAAGATATTTGTGCTGCCTAGTCACTTGCCCGATCGAATCGTAGCATTCCGGCCTTGACACGAGGATTGCACCACACTCGCACTTCTCACCAGCAGGGGGAGCCCAAATCTCCGGTGAATTGGTCGCATCTCTTAAAGGCAGCTTGCATCTCTTAAAGGCAGCTTGCACCTCTAATTTGCAAAAAATAAGATACGGGCCTGCACTGAGTCTGAATGGAGATCAGACATCGCACACGACAAAAAACTGATGCAGGTCCTGTCCCTATGTTTGTAGACTGATGAGTTATGTTAAGACATTGAATAAAGGTTGTGCTCTACTAAATCCCACATCCTCCAATCTGCATGCCAGACCCCACCAATCTGCCGATCTGAGTTTGTACCAGGCCTGCAAGGTTGCATGCACCAAGGTTCTCTGCTGATGCACTAGAGGCCTTGGTGCAAGAGGTGGAAAGAAGGAGGGGCATCCTATATCTGCAAGGGGTGGGGGGAGAAGAGGCCCTCCAGACATATACCCAAAAGGCAGTGGGAGGCAGCGGGGGATGAAGTCAATGCCAGGTGCATAGCACCACAAACATGGATGCAGTGCAGGAAGAAGTTCAATGCTTTGACACGAGAGGTCAAGATGAGTGAGGTCAACGGTCAAGTGGCGTCTCCTACCAACTGCACCACTAGCCGCATCCACTGCTCCACGCACTACACCGCCCATCACCCACCCACCAACAAACTCTTTCAATCAGTGCTCAACTCTTCCAATCAGATTCTTCCTCTCACCCTCACACATTACCACTGTTGCAAGCCGCACACCCACAACTCACAGGTCACACACACTGGCAGCTATTCAACCATGACAGTCACATCATCCAGACGTCCTAAAGGACACTCACCAACACACATCTTGCTTACTTGCAGGAGACGGTGGTGCATAACAGGAGGCAGCAAGTGGCAGTGCCATTTAGCCCTCGACCCTATTCCGCATTCATTGAGATTATGGTTGACCTGTGACCTCACTCCATATACCCGCCTTAACCCCCATATCCCTTAATACCCTTGGTTCACAGAAATCTATCATTCTCAGGTTTAAAATTCACAATTGAGCTAGCATCAACTGCCGTTTGCAGAAGAGAGTTCCGAACTTCTACCACCCTTTGCGTGTAGAAGCGTTTCCTAACTTCATTTCTGCAAGTCCTGGCTCTAAATGTTAGGTTATGTCCCCTCATTCTAGTATTCAAGTATAAGAGACATCTAAAAACAGGTACAAATGCATCAGCAGCCAGATGCAATAATCCAGCAACTAACCTGTAAATCTTGCAGGGTCCCTTTAAATGGCACTGGTGGGAGGCGGTCCTCCAGGCCATCTAAGACATGTTCAGGTGTTCGTGGTTAAGACAATGTGTTGAGTTGCCAGCGTTCGTTATCTGCGCGTGTGCTAAACCCTTTACAAACATGGCGTCCGACGCTCATCACGCTAGAAGTCTACACGAGCTACACGGCCCAATTTCTAGCCCAAGGTTTGCAAAAATTAAAGTGAACCTAAATGCTTTGTGCCACTACATTGGAATTTGTTTGGCTTGGGTTAAGCATCCTTGCTTGTCCTTGCAAGGGACCCTGCTTGTAATCACTCTTCCAAGTGATTGACATCAGTTATAAAAACTAATGAAACCTTATGTTGGAACCAAAAGGTTTCTCCTTTTTGTCTAGAGTTCATTTTGCCAGGTTCAAGGTGCCTGTTAGTGAAGGTTCAGTCAAGACCAGACAGCAGAGTAGAAAGTTAGTCCTTCTGTACCTTTTCTAAGTTACCGGTTAGGAGACACTGGGGAAAAAAATTGGATAGGGCCTGTTTTTTGGGCGAGAGTAGCACAATCCGCTATTACCCCGATCCCAATGGTCCCTGCGCAGGCAGGACGAGATTTTTGTCAGGCCTGAGGACTTACCAGCAATCTGTGTTGGAAATCAGCGTTGAACGAGGTTTCCATGCAATTCGCACTTTCCACCAGCAGGGGGAAGCTCCAATCTCTTAAAGGCAGGCTGTCTGTTAGAAATCTCTTAAAGGTAGCTGGTACCTGTTATTTGCTATCTGCACGGAGTCTGAACAGAGATCAGATATAGCAACACATAAAGCACAGATGCAGGTCCCATCCCTATTTTTACATATTGATGAGTTATGTTAAAACACTGAATAAAGGTTGCGCACCACTAAATCCCATATCCTCCAATCTGCATGCCAGACCTCACCAGTCTGCTGATCTGAGACTCGGTGCACCAAGATTCTCTGCTGATGCACCAGAGGCCTTGCTGCAAAAGGTGGACAGAAGGAGGGACATCCTATATTCGTGGGGTGGGGGGAGAGCAAGTGGCCCTCCAGACATACACCCAAAAGGTAGTGGGAGGCAGTAGGGGATGAGGTCAATACCAGGCACACAGCATCATGAATGTGGATGCAGAACAGGAGGAAGTTCAATGCTTTGACATGAGTGGTCAAGATGAGCAAGGTCAACTGTCAAGTGGCGTCTCCTACCAACTGCACCACTAGCCGCATCCATTGCTCCATGCACTACACCCCCCATCGCTCACATACCAACAAACTCTTTCCATCATTACTCAACCCTCTCACCCTTACACATTACCACCGTTGCAAGCCGCCCACCCACAACTCACAAGCCACACACACTGGCAGCTATTCAACCATGATAGGCACATCACCTAGAAACACGTCCCGCTTTCCTGCAGGAGAAGCTGGCACATATCAGGAGGCAGCAAGTGGCGGTGGCATTTTGCCCCTCGAGCTTGTTCCACCATTCGATCAGATCAGGGTGGACCTGTGACCTCACTCCTTAGCCCCATTTCCCTTAATATCCTTGGTTCACAGAAATCTATCAATCCCAGATTTAGAATTCTCAATTGAGCTAGCATTAACTGCCGTTTGCAGAAGACCGTTCCAAAATTTCTCCCACCCTTTGCGTGTAGAAGCATTTCCTAACTTCACTCCTGCACGTCCTGGCTCTAAATGTTAGGTTATGTCCCCACGTCCTAGTCTTCAAGTGTAGCAGACCTCCAAAAACAGTTACAAATGTCTCGGCAGCCAGAAGCAATAATCCAGCCGCTAACATTTAAATCCTGCATGGTCCCTTTAAATAGCACCGGTGGGGGGGTCCTCCAGGCACTCTAAGACACGTTCAGATAGTTGGGGTTAAGAATGTGCGTTGAGTTGAGCGTTAAGTCCCAAAATGGTGTCTATCACTTTAAATCAGCGTTGTACACTGATTGAAGCCATTTTCTCCGTACTTTACATGATTCCAGCGTTCGTTATCTGCGCCTGCGCTAACTCCGATACCAAAATGGCGTCTGGCGTACATCACGCTGGAAACGTGCGTACGCATCCATGACGCTATCTTGGCTGTCGAAGAGGCCGGGTAGCGCCGAAACAACGGGCGCAACACGGCCCAATTTAGCGCCCGTCGGGTTGCCCCAGTGTTATCAACCCAAATAAAAGAAATCTAACAAAAGTGCCTGCTATTCAGAAGGGCACAAACAATAAACACACAAATCATAACCAAAGAAAGGAAACTTATCAAATTAAATAATAAAATTATTCACGCTATCCACTACACACTCCAGTCCCTGCGGTGCCCACCCGTCGCGCACCAGCTCCCGGGCCACCTTCTCATGTGTGATGAAGTGTACATCCACTCCTGTTATTTTAGGGCTCTCGGACCATGGGGAGTGGATAATGGCAACCAGCTCGGCACCCAATATATCATCACAAGTGTCCCTGATTAAATAAAACAAGCAAAGGGTTTATAAAACCCATTCAGAGCAGGGGCAGAGCTTCAGGGAGGAGAGCAAGAAGTCTGTGAAAAGTGTGCAGGAGTGCTGAATCTGCCTTTAATTGATTAGGGTGAATTGGCGTTGAGATCATGAGGGGGGGTGACACAAATGCTGGCCATCCTGACACAAGGAGCACTTGTGACCGTTTGTAACAAACAATGTGCTATGCAGCAATAATATTGGAATTGGAGAAAAGCTATTGAGAAAATGGCGTCATTCTGGGATAGATTGACATGCTGCCTTTTCACCTCCGAGATCTGGTTTTCAATGCAGGCAGGTTGATGGAGATGAAAGTCTGTTCTCTTTGCTGATTGTCTGGGTCCTCCATGACCTTGGGAAATTTTAATCCAGCTCCAAGTGGGCATCAGCCCACAATAGAAAAATTCCCTAATTTGGCACTGAAGTGGCAAACTCGCTTAACTACAGCACAACGGAGGCTGGTGTGCGGATTGAAAATGTGACAATGGTGCAGCAGCTGTGCTTTGAGGCAAAGGCACGTTATTACCAGGATAGAGAGAACTTCACTCTGCATCTAATCCTTGCTGTATCTGGCCCTGGAATGGTTAATGCTGACAATGGGTCCCTGAAATGGAGAAGTGTTCTGGTTACCAGCATGACCCTACATAGAATCTCACAGCACAGAAGGAGGCCATTCAGCCCATCATGCCAGTGCTGGCTTTTTGAAAGAGCTATCCAATTAGTTCCACTCCCCTGCTCTTTCCCCGATGGCCCTGCAAATTTTTCCTTTTCAAGTATTTATCCAATTCCCTTTTGAAAGTTACTATTGAATCTACTTACACCGCCCTTTCAGGCAGTGCATTCCAGATCATAACAACTTGCCGTATATATAAAAAAATTCTCATCTCCCTCTGGCTCTTTTGCCTCATCACCATCATGAATGCCAAAGATTAAGATGGAATGTATGCTTCAGTTACAAATATCTTAATTAGTCATCGCTCTGAGCTCTAATTGCGGGGCTTCCTCAGTATAACTGTTTGGGAAGCCTTATTTTGATCATTGTCACAATTGTAGTCGTTCACGTCTACACATACATGTGACCAAATAATGGAAACCCTCCAGAGTGCAAGCTTATTGAATTTGATCTGGCAATTTTTTGATAACATCGCTCTATTCTCTTCAAGTCTTGCCGCAAAATATAACATTCAGTGATCGTTTTAGTCAAAGGGTTAGACCACAGACTGAGACTGTAGGTACAATACACGGTACCTTTACTGGATCAGCTTAATAGATGTAAAGATTTGAGTGCAGCAAAAAGCAGAGGCAAAATCCAGTCTAAAGAGTTGGCGTGAAGTCCATGTTTGGCACTTGTGCGAAAAATGGTGTGACTGGTAATACTGCAGTCTCTCTTTACAAAGGGTAAGATAGCAGATAATTAGCACCAAAAATACTGCTACTGGACGTGGAACACCAATGCTGAAATCTTTGAGTGGGAACTTTGTTAATCTACAGAGTTGGACTGTCTGACAGCTTCCATGGTGAATGTAATAAGCTATGAGGCTGGACTGAATAGAGCAACAGGAGCCGCCTTTAAATAAAGGCGTGCTTCAGCTTGATGAATGTGACAAAGGTCACCTGAGGCTGTCTGGAAGGACCAAAGGCAAAAAAATTCAAGGGAATGACCACGTTCACTGCTATCGACAATACTGTTTTCCAGGTGGAACTGAACTGGAAATCTTCAGCCTGCAGCTGGTATAGCCAAGTGCGGAGAAATCTAAATACTGAACTTCTAGGCCTATAATCCCTGGTGAGAGGACATCTTATGTATTGGAAACAAACGTCTTCTGTGAGACATCACTCTAAGCCCTTCCAATCTAACCTCTTCCATCTCCTCATCCTCCTTCTCTTCATAACATAGGAATAAAGTGATTCCCATTGGGAAATCTGTTCCCTCAGTCGAGAAATTTATTTTCTCCGCTACTCACTATAAGTCAGTAGACGTCTTTAGAGAAGACCCAGAGTATGAAACAGCAAAAATCGATGACCGAGCAATGTTTCACGAGAAAGATGGCCTCCTCAATGCAGTATCCATCTCAGCGATAATACAGTGCTGCTCGTACGAATGAACTCGCATCAATAGAGCACTTTCCATGACCTCAGTATGTCCCAAAACGCATTACAGCAAATGAAGTACTTTGGAAGTGCTGTCACTGTTGTAATGTAGGAAAGGTGACAGACAATTTGTGCACAGCAAGATCCCACAAAAAACAATGAGATAATCTCCAGATAATCTGTTTTAGTGATGTTGGTTGAGTATAAGTATTGGTCAGGAGAATGGGGAGAACTCCTATGCTCTTCAAATAGTGCCATGGGATCTTTTACGTCCGAGTGGAGAAATTTCTCCTCACCTCAACCCCTTATCCTGAGACCATGCCCCCTAGTTCTAGACTCTCCACCCAGGGGAAACAGCCTCTCAGTATCTACCCTGTCAAGCCCTTTCAGAATCTTATGTTTCAATGAGACCATCTCTCATTCTTCTATACTCCAGAGAATATAGGCCCATTCTAGTCAATCTCTCCCTATCAGACGGCTCTCTCTTCCCAGGAATTAATCTAGTGAACCTTCGTTGCACCTCCTCCAAGGCAAGTATATCCTTCCTTAGGTAAGGAGACCAAAACTGTACACAGTACTCCAGGTGTGGTCTCACCAAATCCCTGTACAATTGCAGCAATATTTCCTTACTCTTGTACTCCAACCCCCTTGCAATAAAGGCCAACATACCATTTGCCTTCCTAATTGCTTGCTGTACCTGTATGTTAACTTTGTGTTTCATGCACAAGGACACCCAAATCCCATTTAATAGCTTCTCACCGTTTAAAAAATATTCTGTTTTTCTATTCTTCCTACTAAAGTGAATAACTACACATTTCCCCACATTATACTCCATCTGCCACCTTCTTGCCCACTCACTTAGCCTGTCTATATCCATTTGCAGACTCTTTGTGTCCTCCTCACAGCTTACTTTCCTACCTAGCTTTGTACTTTCAGCAAACGTGGATACATTACACTCGGTCCCTTCATCTAAGTCATTAACATAGATTGTAAATAGCTGAGGCCCCAGCACTGATCCTTACAGCACCCCACTCGTTACAGCCTGCCAATCTGAAAATGACCCATTTATTCCTACTTTGTTTTCTGTCCATTAACCAATCCTCTATCCATGCTAATATATTACGCCCAACTCCATGAGCCCTTATCTTGTCTTAACAACCTTTCGTGTGGCACCTTATCGAATGCCTTTTGAAAATCCAAATATTCTACATGCACTGGTTCACCTTTATCTACCCTGCTAGTTACATCCTCAAAAAACTCTCATAAATTTGTCAAACACAATTTCCCTTTCATAAAACCATGTTGACTCTGCCTAATCATATTATGATTTTCTAAGTGCCCTGTTACCACTTCCATAATAATGGATTCCAGCATTTTCCTGACGACTGATGTCAGGCTAACTGGCCTGTGGTTTCCTGTTTTCTCTTTCCCTCCTTTCTTGAATAGCGGTGTTACATTTGCTACCTTCCAATCCACTCAGACCATTCTGGAATGTCGGGAATTTTGGAAGATCAAAACCAATGCATTCACTATCCCTGCTGCCACTCTTTTAGAACCCTCGGATGTAGGCCATCAGGTCCAGGGGATTTATCGGCTTTTAGTCCCATTACCTTCTCCAGTACTTTTTCTTTACTAATACTAATTGCTTTAAGTTCCTCACTCTCATTTACCCCTTGGTTCCCCATTATTTCTGCTACTGTGAAGACAAATACAAAATATTTGTTTAATGACTCTGCCATTTTCTTAATCCCCATTATAATTTCTCCTGTCTCAGCTTCTAAGGGACCCATGTTTACTTTTGCTATTCTCTTCCTTTTTACATACTTGTAGAAGCTCTTATAATCTGTTTTTATATTTCTTGCTAATTTACTCTCTTATTCTGTTTTCTCCCTCTTCATCAATTTTTTGGTCATCCTTTGCTGGTTTCTAAAACTCTCCCAATCCTTAGGCTTACTACTCTTCTTGGCAACATTATAAGCCTCTTCTTTTAATCTAATATTATCCTTAACTTCTTCAGTTAGCTACAGATGGATCATTCTTCCTGTGGAGTTTTTATTCCTCGATAGAATGTATATTCATTGAGAATTATGAAATATGTCTTTAAATATTCACCATTACTTATCTACCGTCATATCTTTTAATCTAATTTCCCAATCAACCGTAACCAACTTGCCCCTCATACCTATGTAATTGACTTTGTTTAAGTTTAAGGCTCTAGTTTCAGACTTAAGTACATCACTCTCAAACTCAATTTGAAATTCTCTCATATTATGATCACTCTTCCCCAGAGGATCCCCTACTATGAGATTACTAATTAACCCCATCTCATTGCACTAGACAAGATCTAAAATAGCCTGTTCCCTGGTTGGTTCCATGATGTAGTGTTCCAGGAAACTGTCTCGAATGCATTCCATGAACTCGACCTCCAAACTACTTTTGCCAATTTGATTTGCCCAATCTATATGAAGATTAAAGTCTCCCATGATTATTGCATTACCTTTGTTATAAGCTCCTCTTATTTTTTGATTAATACTTTGTCCAACAGTATAACTACTGTTAGGGGTTAGGGGGCCTATAAACTACTCCCACCAATGTTTTCTGCCCCTTGTTATTCCTGAGCTCCACCCAGACTGATTCTACTTCCTGATCTTCCAAGCAAAGATCCTTTCTCATCACTGTCTTTATCTCTTCCTTTATTATCAGGGCTACCCCACCCCCCCGCCCCCCCCAACCTCCTTTTTCTGTTTTGTCTGTCTTTTTGAAAAGTCAATTGTGGCAGTAAGCCAAGCCACCCCATTTTAACATTTTAACCAAAAGTAGGTGGTTTTTGGGAGGAAAATCCAGTGTCAGTTGATGTTTTTTTCCTCTCCTCTCATTTCCCTCTGTACCCAGGGTTGCCAACACTCCCTGATTGCCCTGGAGTCTGCAGGAATTAACAATTAATCTCCAGGACACTGCTGTGAGCAAACCAGTTAAAAATCATAGGGGCATTAAAAAATAGCGTGTATTTTTCATTTTCGTTTATTAGTTATAAAAATATTGGAGAAGGATTTTTTTTTAAAATGCTGTGGGGCGGGAGGTCATATGATGAAACCTCCCGGAATACGTCCAACCAGAGTTGGCAACCTTATCTGTACTCCAAACTGTTCCCAAAGTTCCAGCTATCTGGTAACAGTGCTACATACTCAGGCAATGCGACACATGAGAGCAGCCCATGGGTTGACGCACATTCCAATTGTTCCTGCCAAGCAGCATCCTGTCCCTACTCTATACAATACCTTGCAAAGGCATGTGGGTGCAAAGTCACACTCTACAGGTAGATGTGCCAACATATATTTTCTTTTCCTTTTACAAAATGTAAAATTAAAAGAATGAGCACAGGCATCACTCAACCATCATGCATCGTTGGAAACACAGATTCTCCTCTCCTAGTTGAGATGGCCAATTTTAGACTCAATTAATCAATTAATTTCACATTGATGACAGGCAAAACTAATCCATTAAGTGTCCCTTGACCCAGACGTGACTAATCAAACAGCGATGCAATGTATCCATTCTCACGATATGTAACCAATCCTTTACAAGAAGAAAGCAAAGTCTTTCTGCAAATCTTTATTAATGAGCTTTGGCACTTTTTGCGAAGTCCAAAGCTGAACAAAAAACACAAGATTGGGGCAACGCTGGGGGGTGGGATCATAGCTTGAATTCTGAAGCTTTACTGCCGATGAAAATACATTGCAGATCGTAATAACTATTGAGAGAAGCTGAAGCGAATGGACTTGCATTTTTAAAATCAGACTTTTACTGTCCAGTTAACAATTCAGAAATTATTGAACAGCCCAAGGAAAAAAACGGCTGTTGCACATCTCAATAATAAACGTAATACTATCCCATCTATTTTTTACAAAAAAGTCAGGATTGTATCTCCGGAAGGGACGCCTGATGCCTGGACTCACTAATTTTCTTCCTCGTTAAGTTCCCCCCCCCCCACTCCATGATGATATTAGTTCATTGTTCAGATGTGATTATATGACAACCAGTCATTCTCCAGTGCCTTGCCCAAGTAGCCTTAATTCACCTTTTAGCTTTTGAAGTGAGTGTCAGCAGATTATTGAACTGCAGGATCGGAGAGGGGCATCACAGTTGAACTCAATCCTGTCCTTGTGACATCCACATCTATGCTTGGCTGGCTTGTCTTGATTGACAGCGCCTAGGAGTGAGAGCTGTGACTGATTTCCCCCCTCTCATTCCTATTGCCACTCTGGCTGAGATCATGCTCAGCTCTGTTACACTGAACAAATACAGAGTTGTGTAACCTTTCAACTCTTTCTAACTTCCCAGAAATGTGAACTATTTATTACTTTAGCAACACAACAAAACTGTGAAACGAACTGCAAGAAGAAGAAAGGCTTGTGAAATATCCTCCCAAATCCAATGTATATTTTCACATTTTGAACTCTTTGGCGAACCAATTGAAATGTCTCTTTTATTAAATGATCAGATCTACAGAAATCCTACAAAGTGTTTAATATAGGCTTGGAGTCCAAGCTCAAATAGATGTGGCCAGATAACCGCTTGCTTGCTACGATATCAAATCCCTCTTGGTTCTGTTAGTCTGTTGTGAATGATGTCAGACAGCAATAGGTTGCTGCTTATCAAAACCCAAACCATTACGGAGATATTACGGTATAAACTGAGAGAATTACCCTGCTGGTGCGATTGGTAATATTGCAGTCCTGTAATACACTGGACAGAAATAGTGCAAAAGCATGAAATACGGAAAAAAAATGTTTTTTTAATCAATGATTGCTGCATAAGAAAATTCGCAGTGCATGATAGGTTTATAATCATGGAAGAGTTCCTTCTTCCTGAGTTTGGTACGGTAACATAGTGGTTATGTTACTGGACTAATAATTGAGAGCACCCGGATTAATAATCCGGAGTCATGAGTTCAAATCCCGCCACGGTAGCTGGGGAATTTAAATTTTATTGAATTAAAAAAAACTAGTATCAGTAATGATGGCCATGAAACTACCGGATTGTCGTAAAAACCCATCTGGTTCACTAATGCCCTTCAGGGAAGGAAACCTGCCATCCTTACCCGGTCTGGCCTATATGTGACTCCAGACCCACAGCAATGTGGTTGATTCTTAATTGCCCTCTGAAATGGCCAAGCAAGCCACTCAGTTGCACGACCTTGCTAAAAAAAAGTCACAATAAGAATAAAACCAGACAGACCACCCAGCATCGGACCACTGGACACGACCAAAGGCAAACCAAACCCAGTCAACCCTGCAAAGTCCTCCTCACTGACATCTGGGGACTTGTGCCAAAATTGGGAGAGCTGTCTCACAGACGAGTCAAGCAACAGCCTGACATAGCTACACGCACAGAATCATACCTTTCAGCCAATGTCCCAGACTCTTCCGTCACCATCCCAGGGTATGTCCTGTCCCACCGGCAGGACAGACCCACCAGAGGTGGCGGTACAGTGATATACAGTCAGGAGGGAGTGGCCCTGGGAGTCCTCAACATTGACTCTGGACCCCATGAAATCTCATGGCATCAGGTCAAACATGGGCAAGGAAACCTCCTGCTGATTACCACCTACCGCCCTTCCTCAACTGATGAATCAGTCCTCCTCCATGTTGAGCACCAGTTGGAGGAAGCACTGAGGGTAGCAAGGGCACAGAATGTACTCTGGGTGGGGGACTTCAATGTCCATCACCAAGAGTGGCTCGGTAGCACCACTACTGACCGAGCTGGCTGAGTCCTAAAGGACATAGCTGCCAGACTGGGCCTGCGGCAGGTGGTGAACAAACCAGCACGAGGGAAAAACCTACTTGACCTCGTCCTCACCAATCTACCTGTTGCGGATGCAGCTGTCCATGACAGTATTGGTAGGAGTGACCACCGCACAGTCCTCATGGAGACAAAGTCCCGTCTTTGCGCTGAGCACACTATCCAACGTGTTGTGTGGCACTACCACTGTGCTAAATGGGATTGATTCAGAACAGATCGAGCAGCTCAAAACTGGGCATCCATGAGGCGCTGTGGGCCATCAGCAGCAGTAGAGTTGTATTCCAGCACAATCTGTAACCTCATGGCCCGGCATATTCTTCACTCTACCATTATCAACAAGCCAGAGGATCAACCCTGGTTCAATAAGGAGCGTAGAAGAGCATGCCAGGAGCAGCACCAGGTGTACCTAAAAATGAGGTGCCAACCTGGTGAAGCTACAACTCAGGACTACATGCATGCTGAACAGCGGAAGCAACATACTATAGACAGAGCTAAGCGATTCCATAACCAACGGATCAGATCAAAGCTCTGCAGTCCTGCCACATCCAGTCATGAATGGTGGTGGACAATTAAACAACAAACGGGAGGAGGAGGCTCTGTAAACTTCCCCATCCTCAGTGATTGTAAACAATTTTACAACACCAAGTTATAGTCCAGCAATTTTATTTTAAAATCACAAGCTTTCGGAGGCTACCTCCTTCCTCAGGTGAACGATGTGGAAATGAAATCCTCGAAATGAAGTCGCATTTATAATTCACAGAACAATGCTTGGTGAGTACAGACAGTTTTTTCAACTGCCCGTTGCCAAGGCAATCAGTGTGCAGACAGACAGGTGTTACCTGCCAGGTCTCACAGAATATACAAATCACCAAAAAAAACAACAAACAAAAAAAAACAGAGATAGAGAGGTAGAAACATAGAAAAGACAACAACTGACCCGTTATATTAAAAACAGATAACATTTGTTCGCTGGTGGGGTAACTTGTAGCGTGACATGAACCCAAGATCCCGGTTGAGGCCGTCCTCATGGGTGCGGAACTTGGCTATCAATTTCTGCTCGACGATTTTGCGTTGTCGTGTGTCTCGAAGGCCGCCTTGGAGTACGCTTACCCGAAGGTCGGTGGCTGAATGTCCTTGACTGCTGAAGTGTTCCCCGACTGGGAGGGAACCCTCCTGTTTGGCGATTGTTGCGCGGTGTCCGTTCATCCGTTGTCGCAGTGTCTGCATGGTCTCGCCAATGTACCATGCTCTAGGGCATCCTTTCCTGCAACGTATGAGGTAGACAACGTTGGCCGAGTCACAGGAGTATGAACCATGCACCTGGTAGGTGGTGTCCTCTCGTGTGATGGTGGTATCTGTGTCGATGATCTGGCATGTCTTGCAGAGGTTACCGCGGCAGGGTTGTGTGGTGTCGTGGACGCTGTTCTCTTGAAAGCTAGGTAATTTGCTGCGAACGATGGTCTGTTTGAGGTTGGGTGGCTGTTTAAAGGCGAGTAGTGGAGGTGTGGGGATGGCCATAGCGAGGTGTTCGTCGTCATTGATGACATGTTGAAGGCTGCGGAGAACATGGCGTAGTTTCTCCGCTCCGGGGAAGTACTGGACGACAAAGGGTACTCTGTTGGTTGCGTCCCGTGTTAGTCTCCTGAGGAGGTCTATGCGATTTTTTGCTGTGGCCCGTCGGAACTGTTGATCGATGAGTCGAGCGTCATATCCCGTTCTTAGTAGGGCGTCTTTCAGCGTCTGTAGGTGTCCATCGCGTTCCTCCTCGTCTGAGCAGACCCTGTGTATTCGCACTCACGTGCTGGACTCCGCCATCCCTCAGTGATGGCGGAGCCCAGCACGTGAGTGCAAAAGACAAGGCTGAAGTGTTTGCAACCATCTTCAGCCAGAAGTGCCGAGTGGATGATCCATCGTGGCCTCCTTCCGATATCCCCACCATCACAGAAGCCAGTCTTCGGCCAATTCAATTCACTCCACATGATAGCAAGAAACGGCTGAGTGCACTGTATACAGCAAAGGCTATGGGCCCCGACAACATCCCAGCTGTAGTGCTGAAGAGTTGTGCTCCAGAACTTGCCGCGCTTCTAGCCAAACTGTTCCAGTACAGCTACAACACTGGCATCCACCCGATAATGTGGAAAATTGCCCAGTTATGTCCTGTCCACAAAAAGCAGGACAAATCCCATCCGGCCAATTACCGCCCCATCAGTCTACTCTCAAACATCAGCAAAGTGATGGAAGGTGTTGTCGACAGTGCTATCAAGCGGCACTTACTCACCAATAACCTGCTCACCGATGCTCAGTTTGGTTTCCGCCAGGACCACTCGGCTCCAGACCTCATAACAGACTTGATCCAAACATGGACAAAAGCTGAATTCCAGAGGTGAGGTGAGAGTGACTGCCCTTGACATCAAGGCAGCATTTGACTGAGTGTGGCACCAAGGAGCCCTAGTAAAATTGAAGTCAATGGGAATCAGGGGGAAAACTCTCCAGTGGCTGGAGTCATACCTAGCACAAAGGAAGATGGTAGTGGTTGTTGGAGGCCAATCATCTCAGCCCCAGAACATCGCTGCAGGAGTTCCTCAGGGCAGTGTCCTAGGCACAACCATCTTCAGCTGCTTCATCAATGACCTTCCCTCCATCATAAGGTCAGAAATGGGGATGTTCGCTGATGATTGCACAGTGTTCCGTTCCATTTGCAACCCCTCAGATAATGAAGCGGTCAGTGCCTGCATGTAGCAAGATCTAGACAACATCCAGGCTTGGGCTGATAAGTGGCAAGTAACATTCGCGCCAGACAAGTGCCAGGCAATGACCATCTCCAACAAGAGCGAGTCTAACCACCTCCCTTTGACATTCAACGGCATTACCATCGCCGAATCCCCCACCATCAACATCCTGGGGGTCACCATTGACCAGAAACTTAACTGGACCAGTCATATAAATTCCTTGGCTACAAGAGCAGGTCAGAGGCTGGTTATTCTGCAGCGAGTGACTCACCTCCTGACTCCCCAAAGCCTTTCCACCATCTACAAGGCACAAGTCAGGAGTGTGATGGAATACTCTCCACTTGCCTGGATGAGTGCAGCTCCAACAACACTCAAGAAGCTCGACACCATGCAGGACAAAGCAGCCCGCTTGATTGGCACCCCATCCACCACCCTAAACATTCACTCCCTTCACCATCGACGCACCGTGGCTGCAGTGTGTACCATCCACAGGATGCACTGCAGCAACTCGCCAAGACTTCTTCGACAGCACCTCCCAAACCTGCGACCTCTACCACCTAGAAGGACAAGGGCAGCAGGCACATGGGAACAGCTCCACCTGCACGTCCCCTCCAAGTCACACACCATCCCGACTTGGAAATATATCGCCGTTCCTTCATCGTCACTGGGTCAAAATCCTGGAACTCCCTACCTAACAGCACCGTGGGAGAACCTTCACCAAGAGGACTGCAGCGTTTCAAGAAGGCGGCTCACCACCACCTTCTCAAGGGCAATTAGGGATGGGCAACAAATGCTGGCCTTGTCAGTGACACCCACATCCCATGAACGAATGAAAAAAAAGTTCAGAAGACACCTCAATTAAGCAGTGGAATGACTAAGGCAAAGAGAGTTCCATTTATACAACATCTCTCTGCATTGCTATGGACACAAAGGGCAATAGATAGCACACTTCTAAGCTGATCTCACCATAATACTGATTCAAACATGTCTACAGGAACCAAGACTGAGCTTCCAGTGAACGCATGGCGGGAAATTGCAGGCATTTTCAACTATTAAAATTAAATGCCACAAAATCAAAAATTGCGATATCCCACCATGTGTTCGCTGTGATTGCTTTTCCTCAACAGGAGAACAGGAGCACATCATTGGCCCTACAAAACAGTCATGCACTTGCCAGGAATAAGAATATGAGCAGAACTTCAGTTATGTGAAGAGAGTAGAGAAGCTGGGATTGTTCTCCTTAGAGCAGGGAAGGTTAAAGGGAGATTCGATAGATGGGTTCAAAATCATGAGGAGTTTTGATAGAGTAGATAGGGAGAAATTGTTTCCATTGGCAGGATGGTCGGTAACCAAAGGCCACAGATTTAAGAATAATTGGCAAAAAAACCAGAGGGGAGATAAGGAGAAATGGTTTTAAGAAGTGAATTGTTATGATCTGGAATGCACTGCCTGAAAGGGTGGTGGAAGCAGATTCAACAGTAACTTCCAAAAGGGAATTGGATATTTACTTGAAAAGGAAAATTTTACAGGGCTATGGGGAAAGAGCAAGAGGTGTATGACTAATTGAATGGCCTCCTTCTGCACTGTATGATTCAACGATTTTAACTTTCAACTTCCGTTAAAGTCAATGGAAAGGAAAATCGTGGGGGTTGTATGGAGGGCTGATGCTAAAGGGATCAAGCGATATGGGGAAAAAACAGGAACAGGGTACTGAGTTAGACGATCAACCATGATCATTTTGAATGGCGGAGCAGACCCGAAGGGCCGAATGGCCTACTCTTGCACCTATTTTCTATGTTTCTGTGATACGCTACCGCCCGTTTTAATGCCCCCACTAAAGTTGAAAGTTCCGCCCTATATCATAGACATACTACAAAATATGAGCCTCGATATGACTGATGGCCGAATGTCCAACATATTCATGTGGCATTTCTTCATCTACTATTTTCACACAGTTGATTGACCCCTTCCTTTTAAAGAGGTTAACACCTCAATTAAAATTTTCAACAGAGGAATATGTTGGCATTCATCCACTAATATCCAGAACAATTATTTCTAATTGATGGAATCTTACAGAATTGATGGGTTGAAATCTCGCTCTGTGATATTAGCAACGAATGAAATTCCTACTTTCAACATTTTGGCCCATTTAATTTATTTTGTTCCTAATGGGCAAAGTCCTTTGCCAAAAATAGTGGACAGCAAAACTTCATGTAAACACTTTTATTACTAATATTGCATGGAGGGATCACAACCACAAGTTTTGTTTATGAAATATATAAAAATTACATTAAGTGTAGATTCTCACTTCTGTGGAAAAGGAGGTATATTCAGCGTCAACATCCAATTGTTCTTGTATTCCCTGTAGCCCTAGAGAAAATCACAGAATCTTACAGCACAGAAGGAGGCCATTTGACTCATTGCACCTATGCCAGCAATCAATCGCACCAGTGCAGAAGGGTCCTCTTTGATTTCAATGGAACCAGTAATTCAGCTCAGATAAAACAAAATCTGCACACAGGACATACAAATAATTGAGTGCTTGTGCTCGAGATTATCTGTGTGAGAGTTATTGGACAAAGCGCAGCCTAGTAATCAATAGCAAACTGTTTGATAAACCCACAGTAATGACTTTAATAAATCATTAATGACTTGGTGTTTCTTTTTTTCAACTTTAAGGACATAACGAATGGGAAGACAAAAGGTCATTCAGCCTATTGACCCAACAGCCAGTTTTCTGAACTTGTTCCATTTTTTCTTCACTCACTCCAATCTTTCCTCTTCTCTTGGTATTGATTCCCTTGTCAGGGTACTTTACCCAGATGTGAGCCTTCGTAGTCAATGCCAGCTGGCTATCTGATCGGGAAAGGTGCCACTCGTCAACCCAATCCTGTTCTCGCATCAAGTCCACACATACACACTTCCAGTAAGGGTCATTGGATAGGAGTCAGAAGTGAGAACCCTGGCCTGTTTTCCCTTCTCTGATCCAGGGACATTGAGGCCAAATTGTAGCATCGCTACCACTGCCCCAGATGAGATCAGCTAAATCAACACAGGCCCAGGATCAAACTTAAGGCCTTTCTGGTCAGTGATAGTAAATAACTTCTAAACTATTAGAGCTGCCTATCCCATTTGAAAATCCCAAAAGGGATGTTATACAGAGTGTCTCATCATCCAAGTCCATCCTTGTCCTTATTGTGGAACACAATATTTCACCTTCTGCTGCAACCATGGGTGAGTCATCTGTAGAATGCAACTGGTCAGAGTTTTAAGTGTAAAGTTGGATTAATATTCTGGAGTGTTTCTTGATTACTTTTGGGGTCAGGGAGAAAATAAATATATAGTTTTATCATCTTGAATGATTAGCCATGGTTGGTTGGATGGTTGCCTCCTTTAGTACATTGAGTGGTTTGGATAGATCCCATGATGGGGAATATTGTATGTAGAGGGAAGGGAATGGACCTATTGGACCAAATGGTCTTTTCTCATTCCAAATTATTGCAGCATCATCAAAAATCAAATTGGAGGAACCAATCATCTTACATTTCACTGTTAGTGATATTATTTTGAAAGGAAAACATTTTACTTGATTTCATGTTGATCTTTTCCTCTCATCATCCTAAAGGAAAGTTATAAGCTGTGCATTCTCATTTTTTAATATGCCCTGATCATCTGGACAGTAAAGTGTCTTGCCCTCAGGTCTCTGCCTATATTGAGTCATGATGTGGAGATGCCGGTGATGGACTGGGGTGGACAAATGTAAGGAATCTTACAACACCAGGTTATAGTCCAACAAATTTATTTTAAAATCACAAGCTTTCGGAGATTATCTCCTTCGTCAGATGAATGAATGAAAAGGTTCTCAAATCGCATATCTTATACTATGTTGGGACAGCATCACACCAATCAAAAGGTGTCGTTGTTATTCAAACAGGCCAGTCACGGAGAACAGCACGTCCCAGTACACTCGATATACATTGTGTCTATTACACAGGCAGGCAGAAAGAAACTCAAAATGGCAGAGAGAGAGAGAGAGAGAGAGAATTTTAAAAAACATATAAATTTTTTCCCCCTTTTTGCTGGTGGGGTTACGTGTAGCGTGACATGAACCCAAGATCCCGGTTGAGGCCGTCCTCATGGGTGCGGAACTTGGCTATCAACTTCTGCTCGACGATTTTGCGTTGTCGTGTGTCTCGAAGGCCGCCTTGGAGAACGCTTACCCGAAGATCGGTGGCTGAATGTCCTTGACTGCTAAAGTGTTCCCCGACTGGGAGGGAACGCTCCTGTTTGGCGATTGTTGCGCGGTGTCCGTTCATCCGTTGTCGCAGCGTCTGCATGGTCTTGCCAATGTACCATGCTCCGGGGCATCCTTTCCTGCAACGTATGAGGTAAACAACGTTGGCCAAGTCACAGGAGTATGAACCATGTACCTGGTGGGTGGTGTCCTCTCGTGTGATGGTGGTATCCGTGTCGATGATCTGGCAAGTCTTGCAGAGGTTGCCGTGGCAGGGTTGTGTGGTGTCGTGGACGCTGTTCTCCTGAAAACTGGGTAACTTGCTGCGAACGATGGTCTGTTTGAGGTTGGGTGGCTGTTTAAAGGCGAGCAGTGGAGACGTGGAGATGGCCTTAGCGAGGTGTTCGTCGTCATCGATGACATGTTGAAGGCTGCGGAGAACATGGTGTAGTTTCTCCGCTCCAGGGAAGTACTGGACGACGAAGGGTACTCTGTTGGTTGCGTCCCGTGTAACCTGCCTGCCTGTGTAATAGACACAATGTATATCGAGTGTACTGGGACGTGCTGTTCTCCGTGACTGGCCTGTTTGAATAACAACGACACCTTTTGATTGGTGTGATGCTGTCCCAACATAGTATAAGATATGCGATTTGAGAACCTTTTCATTCATTCATCTGACGAAGGAGATAATCTCCGAAAGCTTGTGATTTTAAAATAAATTTGTTGGACTATAACCTGGTGTTGTAAGATTCCTTATATTGAGTCAGTCATTATGAGTTGTATGGCAGTAGTGCAGATTCATTTGCCTTCCAATTCCCTTCCTTTACAGGCTGTCTTTGAAAAGCCTAGCTGAGATTGAGAAGTCACCTTGTGAGAAATTCTTATGACTCAGTCAAGACAGTGAGTTGATGCTTTGATATACTATGCTACCAAACCACTAGAAAACTAAAGTTATTGAGATGACAAGTGTGATTAAAACAGCTTAGTGGTTATGGTACGGGACTAGCAACCCAGAGATTATGAGTTGATAATCCCACCATGGCAAGTTGGAAAACAAAATGACCATGCAATTTGCTGTTTTATTGTAAAAACCCCAACTGGTTCACTAATATCCTTCTTAGGGAACCTGCTACGCCTAATCAATGTGGTCTACATGTGACTCCAGTCCCACGCTATGTTGGTGACTTGTAATATTGTCTGAAGTGGCCTGGCAAGCCATACAGGTGTCAGGGTAATTAGGAAAAGACAAAGAATGGGGCCTTGCTGGCATTGCCCACATCATGAGAACATATATTTAAAAAATGCCCATAGTAGAACACATGAGAGAAGTAAAGAGCAGAAAATGTAAAGGACTCTGCTTTCGTGTTGTGGGTGAGGATTGAAAACGATGAGTACAGTTGCTTTCTTTCCTTAACTACACAACTAAGATGTGTCACTATCACCCTCCTGAATCTTGAGGCACCAGTTCAACACCTCACTCTTTCATTATTATTTAGAATGAAACCTAGTTTGCTGCCATCAGGTTTCATTAGACCAGCAGTTTCATTGCACCAAGAAGTAGGCTGATTAAGTTGTAAGTCAGGTGCGAGATAGACATTGAATTAGAGGTTGACAGTAGAAGACAGAGCCTCATCAACATCTACAGAGTAAAGGTAACCTATTCCTCAAGACAGCTGCAGAAAAAGCACATTAAAAAACTTGACGAGTTGCAGAAATTCATATGAATGAGTTGTCTAAAGTGATGATAGAAGAATAAAAAACTACAGGAAGTGCTAATGAAAAGCAACGGGAGAAAAGGAACAAAGAGCTATGAAACCGACCAGAGAGATAGTGAGGTGGAGCTGGATACACAAACAGACTGTTCCAAAGGTTAAGCCTTTTGAAAAGGGAAGAGAGACTCAATCATAGATTGAATGCTTTCTGCCTGGAGGCACTGTACCCATTGATTAGTGAGGCATGTTGCACAGGTCCTGTGAGCTAAACAATGGAAAATACCGTTCTGATTTTCATGCTGAATGGACAGTAAATTCATTACGGCAGGCTTTTTACTCCATTCAGTTATATGATAAGTGAAGTGTGACATTGGAATTTTTTTCCCTATTACAAACACTGTTTCTGTGTAGCCAAGTTCACTCTAGGCAAATTGGCTTTGGCTGTCAATCTGTAAAAATGCCACTTTTATATTAGTCTTCAACACTGCTTCTCAAAACACTGTTGAAAAATAAACTATCACCTTGGTCCATCAAATCAATGACATCTCTTTCGTACTACAGCTCTTCCTGCAATTGCCATACCTGTTCCATTTACCCCTAGAATGCTGATGGAGATGAAGCTTTCAAATCACTTGTGATCCCACGGATATTGGTTCTGCTATTTTCCATTTCTAGGAGAGAAGATAACTACTGCGGATAAAGGTAGTCGCCTGGAAGAATGATGTGCTGTGAACAAGGATCTTAACGTGTTCGATCTGCAAAAACCCGAGATATAAGGAAATGAATCACATCTGACGAGCAGTGCCTGCTTGATTCAAACCACATTGGTCAGCAGTCTGCTTAAAAACAAAATGGAAACTTTCCGCTCAAGGATTTGTAACGTGCAAGATTTTTATACTTAGAACTTTTGGTGCCTTTGTCTTTCACTTTTAGGTCCAATAAGATAATTTTACAGTAGAAAGAAAGAGCATTTATATGGTGCCTTTTATGACCTCAGGACGCCCCCAAAGCACTTTACAGCTAATTAAGTAGCTTTGAAATGTTGTCACTGTTTTAATGTAGGAAACACAGCAGCCAATTTGCACACAACAAGCTCCCGCAAACAGCAATGTGATAATGACCAGATAAACTGGGTTTTTTTAGCGACGGTTGAGGGATTAATATTGGCCAGGATGTCAGAATGGGGAGAACTCCACTGCTCTTCTTTGAAATAGTACCATGGGATTGTTTATGGCCGCCTGAGAGGGTAGACAGGGCCTCGGTTTAACGTCTCATCTGAAAGACGGTGCCTCCGGCAGTGCAGCACTCCCTCAGTACTGCACTGGAGTGTAAGCCTAGATTATGTGTTCAGGTCTCTGGAGTGGGGCTTGAACCCACAATCTTCCGACTCAGAGGTGAAAGTGCTACCGCTGAGCCATGGCTGACACCTCTGTGAAAATTTTTATAGTACATTAAACATCCTGTGGCATGTTTAAATAATAGATGTTCACTGTATTCAGAAGGGGTGAAACGGTCTGTTCCTTCAGTCCGCTATAGTACACAGGAGGTACTCTTCCCCTAAGGGGACAAGATGCTGTAGTCAGCTAGCACACTGACCTTTAACCTCTTGGCCCAAATTCAGTCCAGACTGAAAGTTTCTCTTTCTTTGCAACGACGAAGATCCAAACTGAAAAATATTTGAGCAGTTTCAATCCAGTTTCTCGAGGGCACAAGTCCAGAGTGCAAAACTGCTTATGACTTGCTTCCATTTGGCAATAAATTAGGAGTCCCCTTCTGATATCGTGGCAGAAAATGCAAGTTTTGCAGATGTGCAGTCTGGTTGCCCTTCTGAGGTTAGGTTAAAAGAAAAAGAATAACTCATATTTAGATACTGCCCTCTCATATCTCAAAGTACTTCACACAAAGTGCAGCTACTTTTGTTACATTAGGTATCAGTAAAAGTGAACATGAAGCTGTCGGATTGTCGTAAAAATCCAACTCGTTCACTAATGTCCTTTTTTGGGAAGGAAATCTACCATACTTACCCAGTCTGGCCTGTATGTGACTCCAGTGTCACCCAACTTCGTTAACTCTTAACTGCCCCCTAAAGTTGCCTAGCAAGCCACTCAGTTGTATCATCCACCACCTTCTCAAGGGCAATTAGAGAAGGGCAATAAGTGCCGGCCTTTGCCGGAGACGCCCACATCCTGAGAATGAATAAACAAACTTAGCACAGGCGTCAGCCATTTTGTGCACATAGGAGGATTGTTGATAGTGGAGTGTAAAGGGACCCCTAACTGTACACCCTGTCACTGGGTCCGTTATCTATGGATCAGCTCCCAGAATGGACCAAAGTGCCAAATCCCCATTGAAATGAATGGAACCGCTCAGCTATGTGGGCAACTCCTTCCCTCAATGACATTACTGGAGAGGCTCCAGATGGAAGCAGGCCCAGAATGCCTAGTCTCTTGGAGGGGGAGGGGGGTAAAAGATTAATGACATTTTATAAATGGTAAAATATTTTTTCATAGCTATACCTTGAAGTTGAGGGAATACTTTGAACAGAAAGTACTCCTCCTAGACTTTTCTTCCCCTTTATGCACGACATAGATTTTCCGATCAGGCCTCCCATTAAACGTTAGTTGGATAAAATATTATTATTACCTGCCCGACTGTTAATTCGCTGACTGCTTAAAGGGCCATTTGCAAGGGATGAGGCCAATTAATGGTAAGTGACCACATATGGAGATGACAATGTGAGCGGCCTTTATAAAGGCTGCTCATATTTTGATGAATATTTCAGCCTTCACAAAAGTTGTTTGGGTAACAAAAAAGCCCAAAAAACTCAGTAGCTGGCACAATAGATGTAAAAATAGTGTTTGCGGCCTTGAGGTGGAGCAGTCCATCTCCTGTTTCAAGGCTGGTGAAGTGGAGGTGGTGTAGAATGAATTGGTCGTGAGGAGGATACCCTTGCATACTTCTGCAGAGCACCATCCCCCATAGGAAAGCAAGGCTGGAATAGGAATTGAGGAGACGGCTGACTGTCATTGCCCCTGAGAGTGTGAGCCCCATGGTGCAGGTTAGAAGCAGGGGTTCCTTGCAGCAGATGTCTTCCAGGATCTGTGGAGGAGCAGAGAGATTTAGGGGTTGAATAACATAAATCACTAAAAGCTACTGGACAGGTACAAGAAATAATCAAAAAGGCGAATGGAATGTTGGCCTTTATCTCAAGGGGACTGGAATACAAAGCGGTGCAAGTTATGCTACAGTTAGACTCCATTTAGAGTACTGCATTCAGTTCTGAGCACCGTATCTCAGGAAGGATATATTGGCCTTGGAGGGGGTGCAGCGCGGATTCAACAGAATGATACCAGGGCTAAAAGAGTTAAATTATGGTATTAAGGGTTATGAAAACAAGGCAAGTAGATGGAGTTAAGATACAGATCATCCATGATCCAATTGAATGGCAGAATAGGCTTGAGGGGCTATTTGACCTACTGCTATTCCCGTGTTACAGCTCTACATTAGGCTATCTGGACCAGTTTCGTATGGTCATGTGCCTTTGTCTCTAAATGTAGATAGAGGCTATCAGTCGGTAGGTGCAGTATGTCTTTGGAATTGCCTCTGGTAATCCTCCGTGGATCTTCTTTTTATCCCCAAAAACATAAATACAGTGGGGTTCCCATTGGGAAGTCCATGGTCCCGGTATTGTGAGCATACCAAAAAAAAATGGGAGTGCCACAATGACAACCTCCATTTATGTATTTCCTTTAACATGAAAAAACATCCCAAGGTACTTCACCGAGGCATGAGGAATTGACGCTTGATGTCTGTTTCTCTAAGATAGTGGGACTTAGGCAGCTGAAGGCATGGCTGCCAATGGCACCAAAGGGGGAAGGGGTGCTCAGAGGCCAGAGTCAGTGGAGCAAAGAGTATGGGGCAGAGAGGGTCGTGGGGGCTGGTAAAATTTACAGAGAAAGGGAAAGGCAAGGGCCTGGAAGAATTTAAATACAAGTTGAAAGAAGGCAAGAAGGCCTGAGAGATGTATATGATAGTGAACAGTATAGAAAAGGTAAATATGGAACACTGCTTCAAGCTGAACTGTGACAGTAGGAGGCGGAGGGAATAATGGGTTCAAAATTTAACCTGCAGTAAATTACTAGGAAATAATAGTGCTATATAAAGTACACAGGAGTAAGAGAACTGTGTGTATTTGATCCCACTGGGGTTATTTAACTGACAGTGTTTCTGAACCTTGTTAGATGATATTGCCAAACAATGTTTGGAATGTAGCTTTTTTGGAATATTGTATTTCCAAATGTTCTGTCTTTGCTGCTAAATACTTTGACATTATGAATTCATATCAGGGGCTGTCTTCACTCTCAGCTATAATTCTATGTGAACCAGTAGATTTTATGATGGTTCCAGAGTCTGGCAAGATTCTACCTTATACCTGGAATTCTCTCCATCAGAAAGACCTCACGCCTACTTCCACCTCCATTACATTTCCACTTCCACCCTTACGCCAACCACTGAAACCCGTTGACACTTCTAGATCTGATTACTCCAATGCTCTACGAGCCGGCCTCCCTTAGCTCCTCCAAAACTCTGCTGCCCATATCCTATATCACGCCAAGTTCCGATCCTTTTTCACCCGTGTCCTCGCTGACCTACATTGGTTCCTGGTCCCCCAACTCCTCAAATTTAAAATTCTCATCCCTGTGTTTAAGTCTCTCGATGACCTCAACCCATCTTATCTCTGTAACCTCCTCCACCGTAACAACCACAGCAGCCCCCCCCCTCCAAATTCTCCGTTCCTCTCACTAGCGCCTTGAGCATCCCTCGTCCCTTTGCTCCACCAACGATGGCAGTGCCTTTAGCTGCCTAGGTCTTAAGCACTAGAATTCCCTCCAGGAATCCCTCTGCCTCTCCACCTCCCTGTTCTCTTAAGGATCTCTTAAAACCCACCTCTTTGACCAAGCTTTTGGTCACCCCCTCGAATCTCCCTTTCTTTAGTCCTGTCTCCATTTTTCACGTCTCAGTCAAGTGCATAGGGACTTTCTTTACATTAAAGGTGTTGTATAAATGGAAGTAGTTGTTGTTGAGATTGAACACTGGCACTAGCTGGAGCTATTGCTTGACACAGTGATGTCATATGTCTCACCATGTGATTATACTCCTTTAATAGGTTCACCATCCATATATTGCACCAAACCAAACAGTACTTTTAAAGATTTTTCAAATGTTGACAAATCTGTTGCCTTGAAGTGTTTTTGAGGATTGCATTGACCAATGCTTGTAGATCATACATTTTTGTCAGTTTAAACTCAAGATTTCATTAACAGCTGCAAGAAGAAACTCATCTGATGCAGACATCAATAAACCCAGTGATGCATCAATTACTTCTCTCTGCTTTGCAAATATTAACAGTATGAATCCTGAGCTCCTACTTTTCCAATCCATACTGATCATCCTTTATTAAAGATAACCCTCCCAGTGTGCATTGGCTTCGGTTCATGTAGAGTGCACAATGCCTCTTCTAGAAGATGGTTGAGTTTGACAAGAAATTATAGGCCTCCTGAAAGCTCTCGATATTATTTGCTCTGCAAGGCCCAAAGTGAAAGCCATTACTGAGCACAGGAAACTTGTGATGAAACCTTTCTTGCTGTATCTTGTTCTGATCCTGTAATTTCAGTAGAAGCAGGACGTTTATTGTAGGGATGGTTTTGCAATGTTTCAGAGTCTGCTTCAATTTGTTAGGAGCTCGGTCTAGTTTAGTGAGAAGCAACTTCCCTTTTCTTCCCATGAGACTGTGCTCTCCTTCCTCTAGTTAGCTGCATGACTCGTCTTGCTTTCTTATATCCTACTGTGTCGCTTCTCTCATTTACAACAACAATAATAACAACAACAACTTGTATTTATATAGTGCCTTTAACATAGTAAAATATCACAAGGTGCTTCACAGGAGAGTTATTAAACAAAATTTGACACGTAGCCACATAAGGAGATAACATGGCACTCCCGATGTCCTGGCCAATATTTATCCCTCAACCAACACCACCAAAGCGGATTGTCTGTTCATTTATCTCATTGCTGTTTGTGGGACCTTGCTGTGCGTAAATTGGCTGCTGTGTTTATCTACAAAACAACAGTGACTACACTTCAAACATAATTCATTGAGTGTAAAGTGATTTGGGTCTTGACTAGTGCTGTATAAATGTAAGTTATTTTTCTTCATCCCAGCTGCGGTGAATTGGCACACACCAGAGATGGAACTTAGGATCTTTCTGATGTTTGTACCCATTAGGCCATGGGGGGACTGGAAGAATGCTTGGGGGAAGAATGGTGTTTTGTTTTCTCCCCATGATGTGCAAGGAAAGATGAAGGAGGGTGAAGGAGTTTTTCTATGCTACTTTAGGATGATCGATGTAATGGTGGTTTCCTTGAGTGTGTCAGGGAGGTGTCTTGAGGGTAGGGTTAGTGCTGTAGGAAGGATGGTGGAGTTGGGAGGCAGTGAAAGATGTCCCTGTAGCACACTTGGGTTCATAACGTTTGAGAACAGGGAGTTGCTGCTGAACTTCTAGATTTCATCATATTAAAACTGTACCCAGAAAGTTAACATGCAGGAACAGCAAGTAATTAGGAACGCAAATGGTATGTATGTTAGCCTTTATTGCAAGAGCGTTGGAGTATAAAAGTAAGGAGATCTTGCTGCAATTATATAGGACTCTGGTGAGACCATCCCTGGAGTACTGTGTACAGTTTTGGTCTCCTTACCTAAGGAATGATATACTTGCCTTAGAGGGGGTGCATCGAAGCTTCACTAGATTGATTCCTGGGATAAGAGGGGTGTCCTATGAGGAGAGATTGAGTAGAATGTGCCTATATTCTCTGGAGTTTAGATGAATGAGAGGTGATCTCATTGAAACGTATAAAATTCTTAGGGGGCTTGACAAGGTAGATGCTGAGCGGCTGTTTCCCCTGGCTGCAGATTCTAGAACTAGGGGTCATAGTCTCAAGATACGAGGTTGGCCATTTAGGACTGAGATGAGGAGGAATTTCTTCACTCAGAGGGTTGTGAATCTCTATCCCTGAGGGCGGTGGATATTCAGTCATTGAGTATATTCAAGACAGAGATCAATAGATTTTTGGACACTAAGGGAATCAAGGGATATGGAGATAGGGCAGGAAAGTGGAGTTGAGGTAGAAGATCAGCCAAGATCTTATTGAATGGCGGAGCAGGCTCGAGGTGCCGTACGGCCTACTCCTATTCCTAAGAAAAGAAAAGGGTGGGACTCACAAATTAGAGCCTTTGGATGTCAAGGAGCATACAGGGTAGGATAAGGCAAAAAGGGAAGCTTATGTCAGATACTGAGAGCTTAATAGTGCAGAAAGCCTAGAGGAGTATAGAAAGTACTGGGGTGAAACTAAATAGGAAAGAAGGCAAGTAAAGAGTGCATGAAAAAATATTGGCATGTAAAATCAAGGAAAACCCAAAGATGTTTTATAAATACATAAAGAGCAAGAGGATAACTAAGGAAAAAATAGGGCCTATTAGAGACCAAAAAGGTAACCTGTGTGTGGAGATGGGAGGTGGGTATGGTTCTTAATGAATACTTTGCGTCTGTCTTCACAAAAGAGGGGAACGTGCAGACATTGTAGTTAAGGAGGAGGAGTGTGAAATATTGGATGGGATAAACATAGTGAGAGGGGAAATATTAAGGGGTTTAGCTTCATTGAAAGTAAATAAATCGTCAGGCCCAGATGAAATGTATCCCAGGCTGTTAAGAGAAGCAAGGGAGGAAATAGCAAAGGCTCTGGCCATCATTTCCCAGTCCTCTCTAGCTACAGGCATGATGCCAGAGGATTGGAGGACTGCTAACATTGTACCGTTGTTTAAAAAGGGAGAGTAGGATAGACCGAGTAATTACAGGCCAGTCAGTCTAACCTCGGTGGTGGGCAAATTGTTGGAAAAAATTCTGAGGGACAGTTTTAGTCGTCATTTAGAAAGGCACGGATTAACAAGGACAGTCAACATGGATTTGATATGGGAAGGTTGTGTCTGACTAACTTGATTGAACTTTTTGAGAAGGTAACAAGGAGAGTCGACGAGGGTAGTGCATTTGATGTAGTCTACATGGATTTTAGCAAGGCTTTTGACAGGGTCCCACGTGGCAGACAGGTCAGAAAAGTAAAAGCTCATTGGATCCAAGGTAAAGTGCCATGTTGGATCCAAAATTGGCTCAGTGGCAGGAAACAAAGGGTAATGGCCGAAGGGTGTTTTTGTGACTGGAAGGCTGATTCCAATGGGGTCCCGCAGGGCTCAGTACTAGGTCCCTTGCTTTTTGTGGTATATATCAATGGTTTAGACGTAAATGTAGGGGGCTTGATTAAGAAATTTGAAGATGATACAAAAATTGGACATGTGGTTGATAGTGAGGAGGAAAGCTGTAGACTGCAGGAAGATATCAATGGACTGGTCAGGTGGGCAGAAAAGTGGCAAATGGAATTCAATCCAGAGAAATGTGAGGTAATGCATTTGGGGAGGGCAAACAAAGCAAGGGAGCACACAATAAATAATATGATACCGAGAAGTGTAGAGGAACTGAGGGACCTTGGAGTGCATGTCCACAGATCCCTGAAGGTAGCAGGACAGGTAGATAAGGTGGTTAAGATAGCATATGGAATACTTTCCTTTATTTGCCGAGGCATGGAATATAAGAGCAGGGAGATTATGCTAGAACTGTATAAAATACTAGTTAGACCACAGCTAGAATACTGCTTACAGTTCTGGTCACCACGTTACAGGAAAGATGTGATTTCACTAGAGAGGGTACAGAGGAGATTTACGAGGATGTTGCCAGGACTGGAGAAATTTAGCTACGACAAAATATTGGATCAGAGGGGGCTGAGGGGAAATTTAATTGAGGTGTATAAAATTATGAGGGGCCTGGATAGAATGGATAGGAAGGACCAATTTCCCTTAGCAGAGAGGTCAATGACCAAGGGCATCAATTTAAAGTAATTGGTAGAAGGATTAGAGGGGAGTTGAGGAGAATATTTTTCACCCAGAGGGTGGTGGGGGTCTGGAACTCACTGCCTGAAAGGGTGGTAGAGGCAGAAACCTCATCACATTTGGATATCCACTGGAAGTGCTGTAACCTACAAGGCTAAGGACCAAGAGCTGGAAAGTGGGATTAGGTTGGATAGCTCTTTTTCGGCGAGCACGGATAGGATGGTCCAATTGGCCTCTTTCTTTGCTGTAAATTTTTATGATTCTATGATTAGGACAGGTGGAGGTAGATTTTAAGGAGCATCTTAAAGGAGGAGAGAGAGGCGGAGAGGTTTAGGAAAGGAATTCCAGAGCTTAGGGCCTAGGCAGCTGAAGACACGGCCACCAATGTTGGAGCGATTAAAATCGAGGATGCGCAAGAGGCAAGAATTGGAAGAGCACAGAGATCTTGGAGGGTTGTAGGGCTGGAGGAGGTTACAGAGATAGGGAGGGGTGAAGCCATGGAGGGATTTGAAAACAAGGATGAGAATTTTAAAATCGAGGCGATGCCGGACCGGGTGCCAATGTAGGCCAGTGAGCACAGGGGTGATGGGTGAACGGGACTTGGTGCGAGTTAGGATACAGCAGCAGAGTTTTGGATGAGCTCAAGCTTACGGAGAGTGGAAGATGGCTGGCCGTCCAAGGGAGCATTGGAATAGTCAAGTCTAGAAGTAACAAAGGCATGGATGAGGGTTTCGGCAGCAGATAAGCTGAGGCATTGCACTGTACATTAGCCTGCTGTGTGGATGCTCTCCCTTCCCTTAGCCTACCACTTCACTACTCAGATACTATCATTTTTTTTCCCTGCATTTTGCATCCTTTGGGATTACCCATCGACGACTTAGGACAAGACCCAGTGGAGAAGCCAGATGGTTGACATATTGCATTTTGTAATGCAAAGCTGCATCGCCTTTTGGATGAGACATTAAACCAAGGCCTCGTCTACCCTCTCAGGTGAACATAAAAGTTCCCCTGGCACTGATTCAAAGAAGAGCAGAGAGTTCTCTGTGGTGTCCTGGACAATATTTATCCCTCAACCAGTATCAACAAAGTAGGTTATCTGGTCATTATCACATCGCTGTTTGTGGGACCTTGTTGTGCGCAAATTGGCTGCCACATTTCCTACATTACAACAGTGACTGTGCTTGAAAAAAGTGCTTCATTGCCTGTAGAGTGCTTTTGGGATGTCCTGAGGTCATAAAAGGCACCATACAAATGCAGTTCTTTCTTTCTTTCTTTCTTTCTTTCTTTCTCTCTTTCTCTTTTCTTTTCTTTATTCTTTCTCTTTCACTAACCGTGGTATACACAGATCCTAATGACCCTGTGCCTTTAAGAAATGTTCGTATTCAATGCATTCGGTTCTCTGAAGGAATCAATTTCATGGGGGTCAAACGTTACATACCTACTCAGAAAGCTATCAAACTGGTTGCTTATTTGTTGTTGACTTGTAGAAGTTTCAATAACTCACCTTGCGTTGCTGTCAAGGACTCGCTATATACGATAATCAAGGAAGCACATTGAAGATAAATTTGTAACACCTGGTGCCTCTGCCCCATTAAGAAACCTCACGGAAAAAAGTTGTTGAAAGAGAATAATGCATGTTGTGCAGTATTTAGCCTGTTGGCTACTGTATACTTCAAGGAGCAGCAACAATCGTACAGGAAAAGAGTTTGATTCCAACCTTCAAGCTCAGGCACAGTAATGCAAAAACATTTCTTTTGTGACTTGAGTTTCAGCCATTTGCGTGTTCAACTCTCCCAGGGCTGCCATCTCTGTTTAACAATGCTTTATAATAATAATAATTTTAAAAATCCAATATCGCTCACATGTGAAATATCATTCAGCCGTCCCTGCGTGCAGTGCCTCGAAACAATCCTAAGCTCCAACAATACCCACAGTATAAATAGAATCCAACACCTGGCATTGATGCAAGTCCCAATGTTCTCACAGGGCATTTGCACTTGTATAAAACAAATGGAAAAACAAATCCCAATGGGGCCACACCATCATTATGTGAAGATTAGACTTTTCAACTCTCTGAAAGCTTTATTAATGCAAAGATTGCTGCTTCAAGCTCCAACAGCTGCGGCAGTCCTTGATTGTATCCAATTCCTTATGGCAATGGTTTAAGCTGTTTTAAGTTGTTACTGTAATTGCGCAGACTCCCTGCCCAAAGACATGACCGTTAAACTTAGTGTTCACCATCAGGATACTTGCACAGATCCAGGTGAGGCAGATGGGTATAAAAGTCTTCTCTTGTCTAACAACATAAGGTCTTGAGAGATGGACACCGTGGACAATCGCTGCAAGGTTGCTAAGGGATCCAAAACCACAGCACACCAGGTCTTTTGCAGCGAGCAGTAGCTTGGCCATCTCATTCTCAAGAGAAGCCATAAGGGCACACAGTATGGGAAATGCCACACTGGTGAAGCAGGTGATGCTCCTCTGATGGTGAGGTTCAGCGTGTGAATGGAAGTGAGCTCCGAGATCAACCTGAATGTAAATGGGCCAGTTCAGACAGATTAAGGAAGAATGGTACCTTGAAAGTTGGTGTCAAAGCTTCTTAAAGGTGTCGTATACCTCCTTTTGAGGCATCTTTCATTAGAAAGAGTGAAAGGCTATGAGGGAGGGGAGTTTCATCATTTCAGAGTTTGGGTGGAGGGGGAATGCATCAACTGGCATTGCCTCAACCTTCGCAACTCTTCTGTGGCCGAATGTGCTTGCATTTAAAATCCAAACTTGAAGTCTCCAAATCATCACATCCCCATTGACCTCATCTTCTCTCCTACCTTATTTTTTAGGCTTGGTAGTGTTCTGCACGATGAGCCTTGGCACTTCTTCAGGGCTTCTCAATAATTAAAAAAAAAACACTACTTCTCAGAAGTGCTCACTTTGCACCAGGGCAAATTGCCTGCTTAAAACAAATGCTACACAGAAGGCGTCTCCATTTGGTTCAGTGTCATTTCCAGGGCTTAGGAAGCGAAAGGGCATTTTTTCATCCTAAGGGTAAAGGGAATGTGCAACACTCTCCCCCAAGAGGCTGTGGATGCTGGGGGTCAGTTGAAATATTCAAGACTGAGATCGACAGATTTTTGTTAGGTACAGGTAGCAAGGGATTTAGATCAAAGGAGGGAATATGGAGTTGAGGTGCAGATCAGCCGTGATCTAATAAAACAGTGGAACAGGCTCGAGAGGCTGAATGGGCTACTCCTGTTCCTATGTTCCTACTGTACAGACTTAGTTGAAATAGGGTGGGAGGAGACTGGAGTGGAGCATAAACACCAGCACAGACCTGTTGGGCTGAATGGCCTTTTTCTGTGCTGTAAATTCTATGCAATACTAGGCTACAACTTCCAGAGTGTACTTTCCACTTGTGTCTCACTGTGCCAACACATGGATGACGCATTGCATAGCAACCATGTCATTAACATATCCTGTCCACATTATAGAAGAGGGTAAACTCTAGGGTCAAGTGTTGTCAGTATTGAGCACTCATTTCTTGATGTGCACCATGGCTGTCTTTTTTTTTTGTCAGCAGAAAGTCAATCAAAAACAATCCCATATAAAGGACTCTTCCCTAGACTGCTCTTTGCTCTACGTTGGTCCAACAGTACTGCAGGCTTCCTCCTCAGACACCAGGTGGCCGATTTTCGGATGGCCGATCGGGTGCGTTGGGGCCGGGGGGCTCCTAAAGTGACGGAATCCCAGAGTGGGTTCGGAGCCCGGCTCCAACCCGCTCACTTCCAGGTTCCCCAATGACACGTTTGGGTGCGTGCACAGCTCCCGCATGTGGTACTCCCACCGGCAATTAAAGCTGGCGGGATGATAATTTACATACTTATATAGCTAGTTGAGGTACTTGACAGTCCTCATTGACAGGAGATTTTGGCAGGGGTGCAATTTTGAAGGATCCTCAGCGTCTTTCCGTGCTGTGGGAAACACTCCCTGTTGGAGCAGACGTGTTTCAGTCAGCAGCCAGTGGGAGATGCAAAGGATTTTTTGACAGTTGGGGGGAAAACCTCATTTATTGCAGCAGGGCATTCAGTCACTTCAGACAAAGTTTTGGCTGCAACACCTTTGTCTTTCCACTCAAAATTATTACTTTATACCCTAAACTCTGCTGTGCAAACACATTTACCTACCTTGTGGACCCCCTCAAACTCACAACATCAGGATGGGAAGGGCGCCATGGCTGCATTCATCACTTCATCCGAGGACGAGCAACATCACCAGCCTCGCCAGGCATGCTGTCCACCTCCGCCACATGGAGCTCCACAACACAGTGCTGCACCACAGGTACCTGCACAAAATAATCGTGCAACTACACATACACCCACTGTAGGGTGACCCAATGGGTAGCATCAAGTGTGGGTGTTCATGGTGAACCTCATGAAAGGGACTTATTACACAAGCCAGTCAAGAATGGCCTAGACGTGGCAGTAGTGGTGACAATATAATATTTAATGTGAGTTGAACAAAAATGAAATATAAATAATAAACATGACAAAGTGTCAAACACCCTTGTGCATCCCCTTTGTGCTCACAAAACCTTTGCCTTACACTTCCTACTACTCCTATGTTGTACTTCCCCTGTGGTTGCAGCAGAGGTGGTGGCAGGTTGCTCTTGTTCATGCCCTGACCGATTAGATGCTTTGGGCTGACGCCCTCTGGGTTTCGGTGCCCGTGAGGGCCCCTCCAAAGACTGCTCCACCTGCACCTGTGCAGGGGCAGACTCGACCACCTGGAGAGGAGGCAGCATTGCGAGTACTGGTTGAGAGGGGGGCAACAGGTGAGACGTGGGAGCGCTTTGAGTGGTGTCCCTACTTTCATGTCCCCTTTCACCATCATCCCTCTCCTGGGCCAGGCCCACATCACTCCTAACACTCTGCTGGACGACAGTTTGGAGGACATGTGTGACGCTCATGCAGGAGTTGGACTCCTCCATCCTCTGTGCGATTGTGGAGAGTGCGCGTGGCACCTGTTCCAGCAAATGTGTTGCTGCCCCTCGATCACTTTCCTTTTAAAGGATGGCCCCCAGGGTTCAGCATCTGTGTCCAGCTGAGCAGCGCCTGGAGAAGAATGCTCCCACCGAGGCGGACTCTCCACAGCTGCCGTTGCCACCAGTGTCTGCTCGTGCTCACGTGTGTGGTGACTCACCATGTGCAACCCCAACTAACTGAGGGTGGGGACCCACCGAGGTGTGTGTATCTGCGCTAGTGGATGGCTCGCTCAGAAGTGATGGCGCCCTCTCAGAGGCTGGCAGGTCCTCTGAGGAATCACCCTCCGCCGTCACAGTGGTCGCTGAAGGCCCTGTAAGAGAACTCAAGGCAATATTAAGCATGATGACAGATGTTGAGGAGCTGAAGATGGCAATGCACATGAACATCATTTGCTATTGTGAGTGCTGAATGTTAAAGTTCTGTCACCAGCCGTTTGTCGGGTGGCAGTCTCAGCGTCCCCGACAGACAGGCACTCGAGGGTGCGGCTCAATTCAAAAGCCTCCTACTCGGCATCCGTGAGGATGACCTGATGTTGCGGCCCCCCTCCAGTCTTCGCCCTCTCCTGTGCATTCTGGGCTTTCTTCTCCTATAAGGGGAGAAAGCAGAGAGGCGTGAGTGAGGGGCGGTGACATGGCAACTGCTGAATGCATTGGTTTGGGTGAGGCTGACCGTGAAAGAGATGCATCAGAGGGTGAGTATGAGACAGATCCATGACATTGTATGAGGATTGGGTTCAGTGGTAGTGGTGGGACGAGTACTGGGGAGGTGAGTCAGTGCAGGTAAGTGGAGGATGAGGTTTGAGTGGGTGTGAGGAGTGATGTGATAGAGTAATGTTGGAGGAAGGGCAGCCTTTCCCCACCTATGGTCCTATGCCCACACTTGCACCTTGCTAACCCATGTCCCCGTGCGCACCCACGCCCCTCTGTTCCCGCCCCCCCACCCAAATCCATGCAAAGAAAGACTTACCTGCAGATGTCCTCTCCCTGCCTGGTCTCCCGTCTGACTGAGACCAGCCTGTCAATCAGGCTGATTCCGGGAAACCCGTGCTACTGGTGTTAGCGTTTCCAGTCTATTTTCAAACCAATCTTCGTCTTCCTACTGTAACATTTCCAGTCTTGGTCTGGGAACATAGGAACAGGTGTAGGTCGATCAGCCTCACGAGTCTGCTGTCCCCTTCAATCAGATTCTGGCTGATCTGCACCTCAACTCCATTTTGCCACCTTTGCTCCGCATCCCACGATACCCTTACCTAACAAAAATCAAGCAATCTCAGTCTTGAAAGCTCCAATTGTTCCCCAGAATTCACAGCCTTTTGGGAGAGAGTTTTCCAAATTTCTACTACCTGCAGTGTGAGGAAAAGTAGATTGTTTTCCCTGTGGTGGAGGGGTCTTTAAAATGTTACCTTTTTTCTTGGAAAAATCATTGGGAAAATTTTATAAACACACTTAAAATACCAGTCTCGGCTCCTCGCACATCTGCTTCTCAAGTCTTTCCATCGAAAGAGTTGCGTTAGCTTGATTCAGTTGTCACTGGGTCAGAAAGTGGTGGGATCGAGTCCCAGTCCAGGCTTTGACATAATCTGACATCTCGCTGCAAAACCGAGGGACTGCGTCATTATCAGAGGTGCCATCCTTTGGATGATGTGTTAAAATGAGATCCCATCTGCTACCTCAGGTATTGAAGAAAGATCTCGTGGCACCATCTGAGGGATCTTTTCCCAGTGCCCTGTCCAAAAAGACCACTGGTTTAAAAAAAAACACAGATTAGTTGATTATGCAAGTTGCAATTATATAGCACCTTTAACGTAGTAAAACATCTCAAAGCACTTCAGAGGTGTAATCAGACAAAAATGGATGTCAAGATGAAGGAGATATTAGGAGTAGTGACTAAAAGCTTGGTCAAAGAGAGAGTTTTTAAGGAGGGTCTTAAAGAAGGAGAGGGAGGCGGATGTTGTCGGGGCAGAATAGCTGCAGCAGTTGCTACATGACAGTCACTACACTCCAAAAAGTAGTTAATTGAGCTATGACATGATGAGCCACTATATAAATGCAAGAAGCATTAGTTTGAAGCATTAACCCATTGAAGCGAATAAGGCTGGGATTCCCTTTTACACAAAGGGACAGAGAGAGGGCGAGGGACAGAGAGAGGGCAAGGGACAGAGAGAGAGCGAGGGACAGAGAGCGAGAGAGAGAGTGCGAGAGAGAGACAGAGTGAAGTTACATCTTATTCATTAAAAAGAATACAGTAGCTGTCCTTGGAAGTAAGTGCATTTCAACGTGTCTGGGGTAATGCTGCCCTGTGAGTGGCAATCAAATCACATTGGACATTTTGATAAATCTATTGATAAAACAAATGTCTTCCTGGTGCCATTTGTTACAAAGATTCAAGGTGTTGCAGCGGACATCAATCCCAGATGATCAACTCTTCAGGAGTTTAGCTGGAATGCTTCAGTTCCAGCTGTCCATGTTAGTCCAGCTCACCTCACAATAACAAACTCATAGCATGTTTTGTCACCATAAGTGCACAGGACGACCAAAGATCAAGGTGAGACATGTGACCTACAATTGCCAAGCTTTTTATCCTCCACCAATGGTCCTGTTGTTGGTCTAACAGGGCAGGGAGCAGAAAAAAGACAGTATTTATATAGCATCTTTCACATCTTCAGGTACTTCAGTCAGCGAATTACTGTTAAAGTGTGGTCACTGTTGTAATGTAAGCAAAGATGGCAGTCAATTTGCACACAGCAAGATCCCACAACCAGTAATGGGATAGATTTGCACCTTCTCCAGTGCCTTTACATCCTTTTTGTAATCCGGAGACCAGAACTGTGCACAGTACTCCAAGTGTGGTCTAACCGAGGCTCTTTACAAGTTTAACATAACTTCCCTGCTTTTCAATTCTACCCCTATAGAAATGAACCACAGTGCTTTGTTTGCATTTTTTAAGTTACAGCAAGAGAGCGGAAGAATCCTGGTGGAAATTCAACCTCTCCCCCAACGGCAATATTTCAGAAGGAGCAGGGAGTTCTCCCAATGTCGTGTTCAACACCACTCCCTCAACCAACACTGCCAAAAAAATCAGATCAAATGGTCAGTCATCTGGTTGCTGTCTGTTAGGATCACGTGCACAAAATGGCTGCCACGTTTACCTACATAGTAACAGTGTTTGCATTTCAAAGCATGGGAAGCACTTTGAGACATTTCTGAGAGAAGTGATTAGATGCTACCTAAATTTAACGTCTTTTCTTCCTTGTATTGGGTTTGTGCTCAGAATGTCTATTCGTAATTCGAATTTCCTCCTGTCGATTATTTTTACAAGTGTCAACCGAAATCCACTGACCTGCGTTATAGTTATCGACAAGATTAATTTTTTTTACGTCTTTGACCCATTCTTTTATTTTTGTTCTTTCCTCCCCTTCCCTGGCTCCGTACTTGCTTAAAAACTGTTACATTTTTACTTCTTCCAGTTCTGGCGAAAGTTCATCAACCTGAAACATTGGGGTCGATTTTAGCACCCGCTATTGGGTGCGTTCCTGGCCGGGGGGGGGGAGGCCACGAAAATCGGGGAATCCCGGGGCGGGTCGGGAGCCCGGCTCCAACCCGCCCACTTCCGGGTTTCCCACAGACCTGCTGACGTGCGCCGCAGCCCCCGCATGTGGGACTCCCGTCGGCAATTAAAGCCAGCAGGGTGCCACTTAAGGTATTTATTTTGGTATTTCAGGTCGTTTACAGACCTGATTAATGAGATATTTCAGGAGGGGTGGGATTTTACAAACAACTGGGACTGTTTCCCATACTGGGGGAAACACTCCCAGTTCAAATGGACGTGTTGCAGCTATCAGCCTGTGACAGCTGCAAAGGTCCATTTGACAGGTGATGGGGGGAGACCCTCACTCATTACAGGAGGCCACTCTGTCACTTGGGACAAAGTTTGGCCTCCACCACCCTCCTCCTAACAATAAAATTCACAAATTTGCACACTTACCCCGGTGTCCAGACACATGTACCTACCTTGCGGACCCCCTCAGATGTACATCTTCCCGATGGGGGCCGCCGTAGCTGCAGTCATGACCTCCTCGGAGGGCGAACAGCATCACCAGCCTCGCCGGCCACGCCGTCCACCTCTGACACGTGGAGCTCCACAACACAGTGCTGTGACACATCCACCTGCACAGCAGGAGGGAGGGCAACCGCAGAGAGAGATGCGTCGCAGAGGGCACTACCCTCGCTACAGGGTCCACAGACCGAGGCTCAGCTTCCTGGACCTCTCTGAGCAGCAGTGTGCACGGAGGCTCAGAGTCACTCGACATGTAGTCGTGGACATCTGCAGCCTCTTTCATGCCGAGCTGCTCCCGGCTGGCCCGAGCACCATCTTCTTACCTGTCGCTGTCAAAGTCACCACTGCCCTCAACAACTTCTCCTCCGCATCCTTCCAGGGTGCCACCGGGTACATCGCCGACGTCTCTCAGTCGTCTGCACAAAAGAGCCCTGCAAATACACCTACTCCCACTCTGCAGTGACATAATGGGTGGCATCAGTTGTGGGTCTTCATTGTGATCCTCAAGAAAGGGCATTATTGCACAAACCAGACAAGATTCGCAAAGACATGGCAGTAGTGGTGCCAATATAATATGTGATGTGAGTTGATCAGAAATTAAATGATTAAACCCTCAAACACCCTTGTGCATCCCCTTCATGCTCACGACACGTTTGCCTTACGCTTCCTACTGCACATATGTGATGCATGCCCTGTGGCTGCAGCACAGGAAGTGGCAGGTTGAGTGAGGCTGACTGTGAAAGAGATGCACGAGAGGGTGAGTATGGGATAGAGCCATGAGATTGTATGAGGATTGGGTTGAGTGGTAGTGGCGGGATGAGTGCTGGCGAGGTGAGTAGGTGCAGGTAAGATGAGGATGAGGTTTGAGGGGTGATGTGACAGAGTAGTGTTGGCTGTGCAGAAGGAGATGTGGGGTGGGGGCGGTGATGTGGCAGATGGAGTGTAGGGGAATGAGTAAGTGTACTCACTTTGGCTGACCTACTGAGGTCATTGGAGCGCCTCCTGCACTGTATGCAGGTGGGCGATATGTTGGTGGTGCAGGTGACCTCCTCTGCCACCTCGAGCCAGGCATTCCCGGAGGCAGAGGCAGGCCGCTTCCTCCCGCCCGCCGGGGGGAAGATCTCTGTCCTCTCCCTCCTCCTCACCCCATCCAATGATACCTGGAGTGAGGCATCATTAAACCTGAGAGCAACCTTCTCCCTGGGCTGCTCCATGCTGTACTTTTTCCTATTTCTTGCAGCATCTGTCAGTGGAGGACTGCCCCTTTAAATAGAGCTCCTCCAGCTGACGGACCTTACTGCGCATGCGTAGCCCGCCCGCCGCGCAGATCAGCAGCGGGGAACCCGGAACAAGAGGTAAGTGGATCCAATCAGCCTGCGATCGCGCGCAGGGCAGACTGATTTCACCGGGCGCGTTACCCACGTGCCCAATCGCCCCCCACCCCCCCGCCGCGAACCCGCCGCCCTGGTAATATCGGTCCCATTAACTCTGTTTCTCTCTCCACGGACCTGCTGAGTGTTTCCAGCACTTTCTGTTTTTATTTCAGATTTCCAGCGTCCGCAGTATTTTGCTTTTATTTTTGTCTCTTTGGATTAGAGATCGGACAGACTGGCTCTTGCGATTTTTTTTTTCCTTCTTTCTTCTCTCTTTGACCGCCAATTCCTTTTATTCACTGTTTTCAAACAAGATCTACCTCCCAAAGTTTATCTCCCAGCAGACACGTTCATCTCATCTCGCTGTACGCTGAGATAAGATTAAAGGCCTTGATCCACCTCGCACTAGAACAAGACTTCAATTTCTCACTGTCTAAATTTTAATCAGGTCCCTATCTCTGCCCCCTCCCCGAGATGCTATAAACAAACAAAAAAAATAAGCAATTTCCCCCCATCAAGGGGTTAAATTATTCTCCGAAAAGCACATAAATTCAGTCCGTGACACACACAAACCCAACTGCACCCTCCATCAAGCAAATTACTTCTGACTTTTAATTTATTTCTCGAGGAAATGGAAAGCTACAGTGTGACAACAGTCAATAGGTGATAAGCAACAGAGGTATAATCACGTTGTTCCTGCATTTGTAGGCCATTTTTCTGTCTGGTTTAATAGGCGCTCAGACCACACAATTTGTAGACTGCATGACAGGTGCTTTTTTGGCTGCTGTATCTTGCTTTGAGGTGGCCTAGTAAATAGCTACAGCAAATGACAACTGATTTTATTTTTTTTCCCCCCCCCGCAGCAGCAGGTCAAACATGCTTCTCTCTCTCTCTCTTGTCTGACTTCTTGTTATCGCAAGAGCGGAGAAAACAGAGGACTGTGAAGGAAACAGCACACACTGGAGACCCACTTCGAGTCTGGCAGCATTTAAAAAAAGAGGGTTTAACCAGCGGTTGGAAGTGTTAACTAGTAATAAATGTGTCCTGGTCAATATTTATCCCTCAACCAAGACCTTAAAAAAAAAACACAGATTATCTGGTCATTTATCTCTTTGCCGTTTGTGGGACCTTGCTGTGCATAAATTGGCTGCCGCGTTTCTTACTTTAAAACAGTGGCTACTCTTTAAAAGTGCTTAATTGGCTGTAAAGCGCTTTGGGACGTTCTGAGGTCGTGAAAGGCGCTATATAAATGCAAATTCCTTTTTTCTTCAGTGGCTAGCAGTGCAGATAAAAAAAAATAGATGAAAGTATCAATTTGCCGACATGGTATTACGGCAGAGGCGCTAGATTTATAGAATCATAGAATCATAGAAAATTTACAGCACAGAGGAAGCCAGTCGGCCCATCGTGTCCGCGCCAGCCGAAAATGAGCCACCCAAACTAATTCCACTTTCCAGCATTTGGTCTGTGGCCATGGAGGTTACGGCACTTCAGGTGCACATCCAGGTACCTTTTAATTGAGTTGAGGGTTTCTGCCTCTCCCACCCTTTCAGGCAGTGAGTTCCAGACCCCCACCATCCTCTGGGTAAAAAAAAATGTCTTCAGCTCCCCTCTAATCCTTCTACCAATCACTTTAAATCTGTACCCCTTGGTTATTGACCTCGCTGCTAAGGGAATTAGGTCTTTCCTATCCACTCTATCTAGGCTCCTCATAATGTTGTACACCTCAATTAAATCACTCTTCAGCCACCACTGTTCCAAAGAGAACAACCCCAGGCTATCCAATTTTTCCTCATAGCTTAAATTCTCCAGTCTTGGCAACATTCTCGTAAATCTCCTCTGTACCCTCTCTAGTGCAATCACATCTTTCCTGTAATGTGGTGACCAGAACTTTAAGGAGTACTCAAGCTGTAGCTAACTAGTGTTTTATACAGTTCTAGCGTAACCCCCCTGCTCTTATATTCTATGCCTCGGCTAATAAAGGAAAGTATTCCATGTTCTTTCTTAACCATCTTATCTACCAGTCCTGCTACCTTCAAGGATCTGTGGACATGCACTCCAAGGTCCCTCACTTCCTTTACACCTCTCAGTATCCTCCCATTTATTGTGAACTCTCTCACCTTGTTGCCCTCCCCAAATGCATTACCTCACATTTCTCTGGATTGAATTCCATTTGCCACTTTTCTGCCCACCTGACCAGTCCATTGATATCTTCCTGCAGTCTACAGCTTTCCCCTTCACTATCAACCACATGGCCAATTTTTGTATCATCTGCAAACTTCTTAATCATGCCCCCTACATTTAAGTCCAAATCAATAACATATATCACAAAAAGCAAGTGACCTAGTACTGAGCCCTGCGGAACCCCACTGGAAACAGCCTTCCAGTCACAAAAACACCCGTTGACCATTACCCTTTGTTTCCTGCCACTGAGCCAATTTTGGATCCAACTTGCCACTTTCCCTTGGATCCCATGGGCTTTGTACTTTTTTGACCAGTCTGCCATTTGGGACCTTGTCAAAAGCCTTGCTAAAATCCATGTAGACTACATCAAATGCACCACCCTCATCGACCCTCCTTGTTACCTCCTCAAAAAGTTCAATCACTTTAGTCAGTAACAAATCCATGCTGACTGTTCTTAATTAATCCGTGCCTTTCTAAGTGACAGTTTATCCTGTCCCTCAGAATTGATTCCAATAATTTGCCCACCACCAGGTTAGACTGATTAGTCTGTAATTACTTGGTCTATCCCTAGATCCCTTTTTAAACAACGGTACAACGTTAGCAGTCCTCCAATCCTTTGGCACTACGCCTGCATCCAGTGAGGATTGGAGAATGAAAGAGTCTTCACTATTTCCTCCCTTGCTTCTTTTAACTGCTTGAGATACGTTTCATCCGGCCCTGGTGATTTATCTACTTTCAAAAATGCTAATCCCCTTAATACTTCCTCTCTCACTATGTTTATCCCATCCAATATTTCACACTCCTCCTCCTTAACTACAATGTCTGCATCGTCCCCCTCTTTTGTGAAGACAGACGCAAAGTATTCATTAAGAACCATACCCACATCTTCCGCCTCCACACATAGGTTACCTTTTTGGTCTCTGATAGGCCCTACTCTTTCCTTAGTTATCCTCTTGCTCTTAATTTATTTATAAAACATCTTTGGGTTTTCCTTGATTTTACTTGCCAATATTTTTTCATGCCCTCTTTTTGCTTTCCTAATTTCCTTTTTAATTTCACCCCTGCATTCTCTATACTCCTCTAGGATTTCTGCAGTATCGAGTTCTCGGTGTCTGATATAAGCTTTCCTTTTCTGCCTTATCTTGCCCTGTATGCTCCTTGACATCCAGGGGGCTCTAGAATTGGCAGCCCCAACCTTTTTCTTTGTGTTAACATGTTTACTCTGAACCCCTTGAATCTCCCCCTTGAACGCCTCCCACTGCTCTGACACTGATTTACCTTCAAGTAGCTGTTTCCAGTCTATTTTTGCTAAATCACTTCTCAGCTTAGTAAAATTGGCCATTTCCCAGTTGAGAACTTTAACTCCTGTTCTATCTTTGTTCTTTTCCAAAACTATGCTAAAACTAACTGAATTATGATCATGACCACCAAGATTCTCTCCCATTGCTACTCCTTCCACCTGCCCAGCCTCATTTCCTAAAACTAAATCCAGAACTGCCTCCCTCTCTCATTGAGCTTGCTTCGTACTGGCTAAAAAGTTCTCCTAAATGCAATTTAAGAATTTTGTGCTCTCTATGCCCTTCACACTGTTTATATCCCAGTTAATATTAGGGTAGTTGAAATCCCCTACTATCACTGCCCTATTGTTTTTGCACTTCTCAGAAATTTGCCGACATATTTGCCCTTCTTTCTCCCTCTGACTGTTTGGGGGTCTATAGTACACTCCCAGTAGTGTGACTGCCCCTTTTTTTTTCCCTTAGCTCAACCCATATGGCCTCATTTGATGATCCTTCTAACATATCATCCCTCCTCATAGCTGTAATTGTTTCTTCAACTAAAATTGCCACCCCTCCCTCCTTTTTTATCCCCCTCTCTATCTCGTCTGAAAACCCTGTAACCAGGAACGTTGAGCTGCCATTCCTGCCCCTCTTTAAGCCATGTTTCTGTAATAGCTATCATACTGCCACGTGTCTGTCTGTGCTCTCAGCTCACCTGTCTTATTCACTATACTCCTTGCATTGAGGTATATACCTTTAAGCATTGCGAAACTCCTTTGTTGTTTATTTTCTAACCTTTGTTTTCTCTGCCTTCCAAACTCACTTACTAATTTTCTGCCTTCCATCTCCAATTGTGATTCTGTCCCATCTGAATCTACACTCCTCAGGTTCCCATCCCCCTGCCAACCTAGTTTTAAAGCCTCCCCAACAGCACTAGCAAACCTCCCCACAAGGGTATTGGTCCCGGCCCTGTTGAGGTGCAACCCGTCTAGCTTGTACCGGTCCCACCTCTCCCAGAACCGGTCCCAATGCCCCAGGAATCTAAAGCCCTCCCTCCTGCACCATCTCTACAGCCACACATTCATCTGCTCTATCTTCCTATCTCTATTTTATTAAAATTCATGTGTATGCAGACACTTCCTGTTCAACTTCCTGTTGTCTTGATTTTTGGTCACACTTTTGTATCAACATTCAACGTTGAAACTGCCTTTGTCTCTGCAGCACACCTCTTCCCACTTTCTGCCAGTCTGAGAAACTTGCCTTAACTCCTACCCTCTGTTTTCCATTTTGTAGCCATCTTTCCATCCATTCTGCTACCTAACCCCTGACCCCACACGCACTGAACTTTGTCACAAGTCTTCTATGTGGCACCTTATCAAAAGCCTTCTGAAAACCCATGTAAACCACATCCATTGCCCATGTCTACTCTTTCTGTTATTTCTTCAAATAATTCAATAAGGTTGCTTAAACATGATCATCCCTTTAGAAATCCATGATATATTTTTCATTATACTCTCCATCTCTAGATGTTTTGTTGTCTGATCTTTTAGCAATGATTCTAATATCTTTCCTATCACTTACATCAAGCTAACTGGTTTGTGGTTCCCTGGATTAATTCTATCTCCCTCCTATCATCCTTTCCTTTATCCGCCATTTTCTTTAAATTCAATTTTATCTTCACCTCTTTATTTATGCATGGCATCTCATTCTTGGCGAGTTTGCTCTAATTTTTTTTAGTGGAATATATTTCTCCTGAACTCGTTCGATCTCTTCTTTAAATATTAATTACTGTTCTACTTCATTGTCAGTCAATAGTTTTCTTTCGTTTACCTCCTTTGGCTCCATCCTCATTCCCTCCATAGTTGGCTTTTTTTTCCCAATTTATTGCTTTGATCTTTCTGCTATTTTATTGCTCTAAACCATTGGCCTGGAGTTTCCTCCGTGGGCACAACCTGGACATTAGACCCAAAAATGCATCCATTTCCCCGATGTCAAGTTACGTCCAAGTACGCTCTCAATCTCGAGAGAATACGCCCGAACTTAAAATGACCGTAAATGGGCATAAATCAGCCTAAAAACATTCGGGGCCCAAGGAAACGTCGAACCCACAGCGATATATTTCTTCTCTGAGTCTTAAAATCAAAAATTTCAACTCATTTCACCATCATTCCTGTACATCAGGCGCATCATGTTTAAGAACCTGCGGTCGGGGAAGCTTTTCAATTTTTAATGTGACTTATACATTGCCACAAAAAATGTATTCAAAGAAACAGAAAATTCAGAGCAAGTCTCTGAGGAGAATTTTTTTAAAAAACACTCAAGAGACTACTGACCCCATTTTGAGGCCGTTAAAGCCAGGCAAAGGTGGTCAAAATCAACCCCATTATGTGAACGAAAGCAAACTGTCAGGAGAAGTTCTATTAAACTTGTATTGAACCTTGGTTGGACCACACGTGGAGTACCGTGAACAGTTCTGGTCTCCATATTATAAAAAGGATATTGAGGCACTGGTGAAGGTGCAAAATAGAATTACTAGGATGATATCAGAACAGACAGGTTATACCTATCAGGAAAGATTGAGCAGGAAGGGGCTCTTTTCTCTGGAAAAGAGAAGACTGAGGGGTGACCTCATAGAGGTCTTTAAAAATTATGAAAGAGTTTGATAGGGTAAACATAGAGAAGATGTTTTCACTTGTGGGGGAGACCAGTATTAGCTGCCATAAATATAAGATAGTCACTAATAAATCCAATGGGGAATTCAGGAGAAACATCTTTACCCAGAGAGTGGTGAGAATGTGGAACTCGCTACCACAAGGAATAGCTGAGGCAACTAGCAGAGATGCATTTAAGGGGAAGCTAGATAAGCACATGAGGGAGAAAGGAATAGAAGGATATGCTGATAGGGTTAGAGTTGTTAGGGAGGGAGGAGGCTCATGTGGAGCATAAGCACCGGCATGGACCTGTTGGGCCGAATGGCCTGTTTCTGAGCTGTTAATTCTATGTCAGACTTCAGCAATTTCACACCTAAGAGACTTCAGACCTCAGATGACCTGTCCCATCCACTTAATATTTCATCCGCCTCCATTTCCGTACCACTTCCACCTCCCTTTTGTCTTTCTAATGTCTTTCACTTCCCATCTTGAGATGATCTTTGGGTCATTCAACAATGTTTCACTCATTTTAACTATCGATTAACCCCCACCCCCCAACCCTGGCTCCCTCGTACCCATGCCATCAATGGGTGGGGGGGAGGGGCTGGATATTTGCACCAATATTATGTGAGTTTTCCCCCTGTTGGTGATTAAGATGATTAAAGGATTTGATAGGGTAGATAGGGAGAAACTATTTCCTCGAGAGGGGGAAGTCCAGAACAAGAGGGCATAACCTTAAAATTAGAGCTAGGCCGCTCAGGGGTGATGTTGGGAAGCACTTCTTCACACAAAGGGGAGTGGAAATCCTGAACTCTCTCCCCCCAAAAAGCTGTTGAGGCTGGGGGTCAATTGAAAATTTAAAAACTGAGATTGATAGATTTTTGTTAGGTAAGGGTATTAAGGGATATGGAACCAAGGCGGGTAGATGGGGTTGAGATACAGATCAGCCATGATCTAATTGAATGGCAGAACAGGCTCGAGGGGCAGAATGGCCTCCTTCTGTTCCTATGTTCAGCCTTTGCGGTGTCCTGTAGGGTAGCCCTGGACCAGTCAGCTCGTTACTCAAACAGGAAAAATGGTAGGACAGACTCGAGGGGCTGAATGCCCCTACTCCTGATCTTATGGTGCTTGGACCACAACATTATGGTGCTCGTGGACTCACTTTGGAAGAAAGAAAGGGCTTGCCTTTATTTGGTACCTTATCACAGTTTCAAGACATCCCAAAGTGCTTTTGTAGTGGATTACTGCTGTAGTTCAGTCGTTATTATTATAAAGGCAACTACAGATAGCCAGCTTGTGGACAGTAAGGCAGCACGAAACAGCAAGCAAATGAACGTATGAACAGATAATCAGTTTCTGGTAATATTGGTTGAAGAAGGAATGTTGGCCAGTGCACTCGGAGAACTCCCTGCTCTTCTTCGATTAGTGGAATAGATTCTTTACATCCATCTCAATAGACGGATGGAGCCACAGTTTAACGTCTCATCCAAAAAGACAGGGCTTTCAACAATGCAGCACTCCCTCAGTAATGAGCTGAATTATCAGCCTAGAATATGTGAAAGCCCTGTGTTAAAAATATAGGTCCCATGGTTATAATAGAGGGCTTTCACTTGCCCTATAAATGCTGCAATAGCCTTACTTCTCGAGCATATTCTCTTGCTTTCCCTGATTGGAGTGGAAGAGATAGCAACAGAAATGCCAGAAACTCATAGTTAATGTATAGATGAGATCAAACTGCAAGAGATCTGTACCCTTTGCCCAGTTGATAGGCCCAAAGTTTATGCCCAGTTCCATTCGGTAGGTCTGAATCTGTACCCATGCTCATTTGGTATGCTTGGATCTGCACTCTGGCCCAGGTGGTAAGTTTGGATTCTGGGTTTTTATTGATGTGAAAGGTTCAGTATCTCACACCCAGCTGTTTCCCACGACAGACTGAATTGCTTCAAGGCTGCGCAGCAATCTCAGTGTTACTCCTATTTCCACTGCTGAGCGAGACGGTAACGAGAGGACGCAAATTTAAGACGACCACGAGAAAAACAATCACCAGGGAGGTTAGAATGTGGAATTCTCTGCCGCAAACTGCTGTTCAAGCAGAGTCTGTACTTTATTTTAAAAGAGAATTAGATCGTTGCTTGAAAAAGAGGAAATGGAGAACGAGCAGGAGAGTGGGATTACATCAGGTAGCTCATGGGAGAACAAAAGATTAGGTGAGCCGAATGGCCCGTTTCTGTGCTAAAACACTCCACGATTCTATGACTATAAATTGGCTGAAGGACAAAAAAAAAACTTCTAAATTTCTTTTCAATACAATAATCAGCAACTAAGCTTCACTTTACAATGCTGCAAAGGCGACCACATGAATAATTTAAAGGCAGAAAACCAATAGTAGCTGTTGATTGGAAGGCATCCAGAGCCATTTGCGAGATGGTCATTTTCAGCCACTCTGGGGTGGAGAGCCTCCATGCTGAGAAATTAGGAAGAGCTTTAATATTTAATGAGCTTGGGTGTATTTTTGAAATGAATCAGTGTATTTATTCCATGTCGTGATCAACCTCCTGCAATGCGAATTCCTGAGAGCACAATGCAATTGCGTTATGCTTACTTCATTGGTATTGAGCACTGTGTAATTGTAGAATTGAACAGGCAAGTGGCTAAATCACTTTGCACTTAATGGAGACGCTCCAGTCAAGTCGAGCATAAGTTAACTGCAAAGTCGCAAGATTATATTTGGCTTCATAAAACCAGGGGCGACGGCTACAGAACGTATCACAGTGACGAGCGTCTCAACCACAAATCCTATTGAACATCTCCAAACAGCAAAATCAGTCAGATTGCACATCATCACTGAGGTAAAATTTGGTTACTCATTCATGCCAACCTAGAAAAAGCCCACCTACAGCTTCAACAAAACAAAAAGCTGACAATGACCACCCGCCCCACCCAAAGAGCCGACGGCCGGAGAACGATCCTGATTTTTTAAGAACGGCTAAAAGCAAATAGGCGACTTGAACCCCACCTTACCTGGCGAAAGGCGCTATATAAATGCAAGTCCTTTCTTTCTTCTGTCTTTTGTCACCAAAACTGCGGCACAGGAGACTTTGACTGATCATGGAGAATCTGAAGGGTGGGGGGAGGGGGGGCAGGGGTGGAGGGGCGGGGGGCAGAGCATCAGGAATCGCCCAGTCAGTCGGGCGAGAAGACTAGGGTTGCCAACTCTGGTTGGGCATATTCCTGGAGGTTTCATCACATGACTTCCTGCCTCCAACTGCTCGCCCGGTCAAAGAGCCTTTTCTTCCCCCATCTCCAATATTTTTATAACTAACTAATAAACGAAAGTGTTCAAAGAAAATGGAAAAAGTACCATTTTTTTTTAATGACCCCTATGATTTTTTCTCCGGGATTGCTCGCAGCGGTGTGTCCATCTTTAATCCTTGATGATTCGAGGACAATCCTGGAGGGTTGGTGACCCTAGAGAAGAGGTAGGCAGGTCATGGGGGGTGGGGGGGGGGGGTGGGGTGTCAGTCAGGCAGGAGAAGATGCATCGAGCATCAGTCAGACAGGGGAGCAGGAGGCAGGGCTGAAGGAATTGGACAAGTAGGTGAAGCATTAAACGGGCAAGTGAGAGAGAGAGAGAGAGGGAGAGGTAGGTAGAGCTGGCTGGGTGGGCAGACAGCAGCAAGCGGAGGGGCATGAAACGGGCGGAGAAGCAAGCACATTACACTTCAGTTTTGCTCCCTCCCCACCCCTCCCATCGTTTCACCCGACTCGGCCTGTGAATCCAGCAGAGCCTATCCTCCAATTTGACAATGTTTCTGGATTTTGTCGTACGGTCAAAATGACAGAACGGTAACCGGGTGAAAGTCATTCAATAAAGTCAGCCACCGGATATATTACAATGACAAATATAAGATGCTTGTATCAAGACATAAACGTATGACTTTATCCCATCTAATCCTGCTTCCACCTACTCTCTTGATCGACAACAAGAAGTTTTTTTTTTTTGAGAACGCTCGAGCTCCTGTTATTTTTACTTCATTGCGTTGGGAGCCAAACCTGGGACCGAACGGCGGTCGCTCATGATAAAATGATGTTATTATGTCAGTGATGTCATTCACAAAGTGTCTGATGTGTGCACGCTGAGGTAGGCCCAGGTCACCCGACAGAAGCCTGTATTGACATCTCACCATTTGATTAATGTAGCTGAAAATGCAAGCAGCTGTTAATGTCAGTAAAGTGGATCCCTTTTAATTATTTATAAGTCTGAGAACTCACTCCAATTAAATAAAATCCGAGAATTAAAGCAATTGATTGTCAGTGTGTAATGAATCATTACGGGAAAATCCCCTCAAACAGTAATTCAATATTCCCAAATGTTAAGGATTGGGGAGCGCAGAACAAGTTGGTGAGAAACTTTTATTTATTTAATCCTTTTTTTTCCGGCTTGCAGTGTAATGTAATGGAGGTGCCGTCTTTCGGATGAGACGTTAAACCGAGGCCCCATCTGCCCTCTCAGGTGGATGTAAAAGATCCCATGGCACTATTCAAAGAAGAGAAGGGGAGTTCTCCCAGGGTCCTAGACAATATTTATCCCTCAACCAAACCTTAAAAATCTGGTCACTATCGCATTGCTGCTTGTGGGAGCTTGCTGTGCACAAATTGGCTGCTGCATATACCTACATTACAATAGTGACCACACTTCAAAAGTATTTCATTGGCTGTAAAGGGCTTTTTGGACATCTTAAATTCAAGATGATTCTTTCTTTTATGCTAACGGTTGGTAAAGTGGCAGGTGGGAAGCCTGTCCTGCTGGCTTATTTTTTGTTTTACCGATTTTGTCCCCCTTTCTCCTGAAGGTACTGGTCCTTGACTGGGGTAAGGTTTCAGGTCAGCCTACGTTACTTCACTCCATGTGTGAGCCTAGGCAGTGAGTGCTGGCAGGCACTCTATCTAATCTATTTAATCTAAGGGGGACATCACATCTGAGTCCCATCTGCCCACGTTCATGCACTTTGGAGTATGGGCCACTGGATGGCGATCAAGAACAAGAGAAGGCCATTCACCCCCTCGAGCCTGTTCCGCCATTGAATTAGATCGTGGCGGATCTGTACCTTAACTCCATTTACCCGCCTTGGTTCCGTAACCCATAGTACCCTTGCTTAACAAAAATCTATCTATTTCAGTTTTGAAATTTTCAATTGACCCCCAGCGTCATCAGCTTTTTTGGGGGGGGAGAGTTCCAGATTTCCACTACCTTTTGTGTGAAGAAGTGTTTCCTGATTTCACCCCTGAACAGCCTAGCTCTAATTTTAAAGTTATGCCCCCTTGTTCTGGACTCCCCCCACCAAAGGAAATAGTTTCTCTCTATCTACTCCATCAACTCCTTCAATTATCTTAAATACCTCAATTAGATCACCCTTTAATCTTCTATACTCAAGAGAATACAAGCCTGGTCTATGCAACCCGTCCTCATATTCTGTGAATCTGCACTGCACACCCTCCAAAGCCAATATATCCTTCCTGAAGTGCGGTGCCCAAAATTGATGCAATACTCTAAATGGGGTCTAATCAGAGCTTTATATAACTGTTGCATTCCACTTTTTTGTATTCCAGCCCCCTCAAGATAAAGGCAAACATTCCATTAGCCTTTTTAATTATTTTCTGTACATGTCACTAGCTTTTAGTGATTTCTGTAAATGGACCCCTAAATCGCTGAATTCCTCAACAGTTCCTAGCTTCATACCATCTAGAAAATACTCTGATCTATCTTTCTTCGCTCCAGAGTGGACTTTCGCACATTGAATTCCATTTGTCACAGTTTTGCCCACTCACTTAAGCTATCAATGTCCCTTTGCAACTTTCTGCTCCCATCTATTTACTGTGCCATCTAACTTGGTGTCATCAGCAAGCTTGGATATATGGGTCTCTATTCCTTCATCTAATTCATTTAGAAATACAGTGAAAAGTTAAGGCCCCAGTACAGATCCCTGGAGGACACCACTAGCCACATCCTGCCAATCCTGGACCACCTACCTATCAGCACTGTGGGAGCACCTTCACATGGACTGTAGCGGTTTAAGAAGAAGGTCCACCAGTACCTTCTCAAGGGCAACTTGTGAAGGGCAATAAATGCCAGCCTTGTCAGCGACGTCCACGTCCCGAGAATGAATTTTTTAAAAGAACCATCTCTGTCACACCATCAAGAGCGTGCGGTACAAAGTTTATGGGAAGCAATGAAGCTTCCACTCTGCTACTCATCTGTGAATGACATTGTTGTTCTGTATATTTACACAGTTGGAAAGTATACCAAAAATCTCAGTAGCAATGATCCCCTTTTAAACACAAAAATGGAGGGAGCTTTGCAAACAAGTGCCTGAGTGACACAAATCTTAATGCAGGTTTGCACTGTGAAAGGCTCAACTGTTCACAAGCTGCGAGCCGCTCAAGACAAAACTCACCTGTAATGTCCAGGGATTGTTACATGCTGTGTGGATGTGACAGAGGTGATCTACATCCTTTGCTTCAGTGCATAAACAGACAGAAAAAAATTAAAATCAGTTGAATAACGATTGCAGGAAAGTAGAACGTAAAAGCTTCAACCAACACAATCTGCAGCCTCTGTACAGTTTCTTTCTTAGCATGTCTGTGTAAAAGACGCACGTGCACTACATCACTGAGGACACGTGCCTGCCCTGAAATTATAATAAAGAGGGGAAGATTTAGGGATGGTGCCTGATTTGCAGCCAAGCCCTAAGTCCTGTCCCTTCTGCCCGTTTCCAGCGGGCAGCTGGTTGGCAGGATGCAGATGAGACCTGGGCATCAAAATTGTCCAGGCCTCATTCGCTGCCCCCACCCACCCCCACCTCCTGCGCCCCCCCCCACCTCCTCATCCACCCGATTACCACTCCAGGTTAAAATTCAGGGCTGAGGAGCAGCCCAGCAGAGAAACAGGCAGAGTCGGAAACTCCACAGTAATACGCAGGTGACTCCCTTTGTACCAGGTAGGATTGTAGAACGATGCAAATGAATGCAGTTCCCCTTTAAGACACACCCTAAAGGTATTCAGTCCTTTCCTGCCTGCCAAAGCTCGTCAGTGGATCACGAGCGACTGTACGAGGTGGTGCTGCCCTAATGGACCTCTTATCAGTTTTTGTTATGTGAGGTGCAAGACTGCACAATGTTGACAGTGATTACCTTTTCTCGCCTGTCTTTATCACGCTCAAAGTTACGACATTGAGCATGGCAGAGCGTGTCACATAAAGTTAGGCGAGAGACTGGGTTGTTACTCTGGGACAGGCATGTAATATAAAATATAATGAACAGCGGTCCAGCCCACATGTGAAGGGGTACAGGGTTTTGGAGTGAGTCATGGATTATTTGGATGCGTTCTAAGTATGAGTTTTGTACTTATATTTTTCAAGGGACAACTGGAGATCTTGAGCAACTCATCGACTGAGAGTCTGGTGAACTCCTGCAGTTTACAGCGGTTCTTTGTAATGGCTGCTGTAGCTCAGGAGATTATTTCTTTTCCCCCTTCCAATTTCCCCCCTTTCCTCTTTCTGAAGGCACCGAGTCCCTGCTGGTTTCCGTTCAATAATTCGCCCTATAGTATCTCACTAAGTGACCGTTCTTCATGTGTGAGTCCAGGCAGAGGATCCTGGCAGGCAATTCCACCGGGGGGGGGGGCTTTGCAATTGCACCCAATCGCATCTTCACCCAACACCTGCACTCAGTACAGATTTACTGTTGTTGGGTAGAATAAGGATGTCAAGGCCTTGGAGAGGGTGCGGAAGAGATTTACTAGAATGGTAACAGGGATGAGGGACTTCAGTTATGCGGAGGGACTGGAGAAGCTGGGGTTGTTCTCCTTAGAGCAGAGAATTGTAAACAATTTTACAACACCAAGTTATAGTCCAACGATTTTATTTTTAATCCCACAAGCTTTCGGGGGCTTTCCCCTTCCTCAGGCGGTGTGGAAGTGGAAGGGGAAGGGGAAAGCCCCCGAATGCTTGTCGGATTAAAAATAAAATCGTTGGACTATAACTTGGTGTTGTAAAATTGTTTACAATTGTTAACCCCAGTCCATCACCGGCATCTCCACATTAGAGCAGAGAAGGTTAAGGGGAGATTTAATAGAGGTGTTCAAAATCATGAACAGTTTTGATAGAGTAAATAAGGAGAAACTGTTTCCAGTGGCAGAAGGGTTGGTAACCATAGGATACAGATTAAAGGTGATTGGCAAAAGAACCAGAGGTGACATGAGAATTTTTATTTACACAGTGAGTTGTTATGATCTGGAATGCACTGCCTGAAAGGGCGGTGGAAGCAGATTCAATAATAACTTTCAAAAGGGAATTGGATAAATACTTGAAGGGAAAAAATTTACAGGGCTATGGGAAAGAGCAGGGGAGTGGAACTAATTGGATAGCTCTTTCAAAGAGCTGGCACAGGCACGATTGGCCAAATGGCCTCCTTCTGTGCCATATCATTCTATGATTCAATGATTCTATTGCTACTACAATGTGTATAGATTCACTGACAGTCTGTAAAGTAAAGAATCTTTGGAGCAGAGTTTCACCCTCACTGGGAAGAGAACAGGTTTCCTTGTCACTGGGTAGAGTTCACAGTTGCATTTGGTGCTATATTGGGATCTCGAGGCCAGATTTACTGGTACAATATTCTTGTTTTTCCCTAAACATCTCCGTTTTTCTACCCTTCTCTCCTGAAGGGTATTGACACATTGGTACAATTGCCTCCCATGTACCTTACCCATGTAGCTAGCCACTTTGAGGCGTGAGCCTAAACAATGATTTCTATCAGGTTATCCAACTGTAGAAGGCATCACACTGAGCTCAACCCTGTCATTGTGCAACACCCACACGGGACCATTTGGAAAGCAGCGATTCACCGAACTGCGATCAGGAGTCTGAACCTTGGCTTATTTTTTCTCTCCTTATCCTAGGGGGCCAATAGTAGTAGCCCAGTTTGGGGGTCCAGCTGTGATCAAATAACTCAGCACAGGTAAACACTGAACCTGAGACTATTGTGATTTTCATAGATTGATACCATGCCAAGCGGTGTATTCACCCACTGAATCAGCAGTGTACCAATCTCTCCAGCAAATTCCTTATTTCTCACAAAAAGGGATTCAAACAAGTGGCTCGAACAAGTTTGATTGGGTGGGGGTAGAGAGAGAGAGAAGACTTACCGCACGGACTGCAGCGGTTCAAGAAGACGGCTCACCACCACCTTCTCAAGGGCAATTAGGAATGGGCAATAAATGCTGGCTTTGCCAGCGACGCCCACATCCCATGAAAGAATAAAAGCATGCCAGCCCAGCTCAATGTTATCCTCACTCGATATTGGTGCTCCTTTTATCTGTCATCATTGGACTGATTGCCACGCTGAGCTTTCTGAGGTGTCACTGCCTAGTGACAGACACTTTTCAAATTTATATAGTGCCTGAAGCACAACAAAACTCCTCAGAACACCCAACCGACAGAATTCTTAGTGTTCGCTGAGCTGTGGCAATGGCTATAATGTAGTTAATGTTGTTCTCCTGTTAAAAATAAATGCACAAAACATTTTGATTAGTGGAGACTCTCGCTGTTACCAGTAAAAGAGACAAGGACTCCCATGTTCATCTGACTCAAACGATAATTATAGCAGATGAAATATAATCACTCTTCAGTTTTGCTCAGATTGTCTCAATTAGACCTTGAAGAGGTCAGAAATTGTTGTTGTCTTGTCTTGATGCAATTTCAGCCTCTTCCATAACAAGCTCCTTCTGAAGGAAATGGATGTCTTCATCCTGACATTGACGGTGGAATTAATATCAGAGGAAAGCAAATTGGCGAGGAAAATTTCCACCTCCCCTCCCCCCCCCCCTTCAACAGGATGAGCCGATAGATGGAAATGAAACAACTTCCATCACAGGGTTTCAGGAAATGTTTCAGTGAGTTTTCAAAAGCTACTAATTTTTTTTTCTCTTTTTTTTTTCTTCAGAATTGCAGTTTCAGTTGAATTGGGAAGGTTGCCGTCACTCGAGCTGACACTTTGGAAAAGGCAACACAGCTGCGACACAGTGTGAAGTCGTTGACAGTGATTTTGATTGGCATCTGCCAAGTGAATGCTCTTTTATTTCCTGAACAGGTCTGGGTGAGTGGATAGAACTGTTAGTTTCAGCATTTCTGAGCTGGGGATCTGGGAGGCTGCAGAATGGAAGAACTTGCATTTATATAGCACCTTTCACGACCTCGGGACATCCCAAAGGGCTTTACAGCCAATGAAATACTTTTGAAGTGTAGTTACTGTTGTAATGTAGGAAACGCGGCAGTCAATTTGCGCACAGCCAGGTCCCACAAACAGCAATGTGATAATGACCAGAAAATCTGTTTTAGTGATTTTGGTTGAGGGATAAATGTTGGTCAGGACATTGGGAAGAACTCCCCTACTCTTCATCGAATAGTGCCATGAGATCTTTTACGTCCACCTGAGAGGGCAGACGGGGCCTCGGCTTAATGTCTCATCTAAAAGAAGGCATCTCCACCAGTGCAGCACTCCTTCAGACTGAGAAGGGGAAATTAGCATCTGATCACTATCTAGCATACCTGTAAAAACATCGGGTGAGGACAGGGTTGGGTTGGGTTGGGCTGCGGTTTCTTATCTGCCCCTCACCCTCACCTCACCTTCCCAATCAAAGCGCCTGCTAACGATCACTGTGTAAGCTCACAAGTGCAGAATAGCCAAAAGGCAAGGTTCCAGAATGCATGGCCCAGCAAGACAGAATCTTCAGGACAAGGCAGGAGAAAGGAGGGGGCTGAAGGAGTGGGTCACCCAGTATTAATGATCTGAGATTGTGGGACCAGGTCTGCCTGTTAACAGAAGAACAACATTAACAACATTTAGTTATTGGTATATCTGTAAACTCTTTTTGAAACATTAATTTCCTTCCTAGTATCGTTAAATCTATCGAGCTGTCATTGCCCCGCTCCCAGTTTGTGCTTTAAAAAGAATGAAATTGAATATCAAGATAGAAAGTTGACAGCATCATAAATGGTAAGTGCCTCTCCACCACTTCTTGTGGGCTAGGAGGAGCAGGTGGTACTTCCCCCAAGCTAACCTGCTTCCCTCCCCGCGATCAGACTCATACGATCACCTCCCCCATGATCGATCAGACCCCGCCCATCTCTCCGGCCCCTGACTCATTTCTCCGACCACCCACCACCCGCCCCCCCCCCATCCCGATGTCCACCCCACTCATCTCTCCGAACCTCCCACCAACCTCTTCATCCCTCCCGAAGTCTCCGGCCGTTCCGATCGAAGCCCACCCCGTGATCGCTCCCTCCCTCCCTCTCTCCCTCTCTCCCTCCTCTCCGTTCCCCGGCTGCGGCCTGGTGTCACACGCCTTCCCACCCATCAGCCAGCCAACCTCTCATTCTGGTTGCGTCCGGGAAGCGGAGTCAAAAAATTAGGCAGGACCTCAGGGAAACCCGTACTTCCGGGTTTTACCGGTCGCTAAATCTCCGGGCCGGTGATGCTGTGAAAGGTTCCGTTTCTCTTCAGTCTAACACATAACAAAGAGAAGAAAAAGAGGAGGAAATTGGTAAAAAAAAGAGATGCTTGACATGTGCAGCTTGGAAGGTAAATGTCACATTTAGCTCCATGTGCCACATCTGGCCGTCATTCTTTGGCTCCACAATGTATCATTTTTTTACACAGCGAGTTATTATGATCTGCAATGGGTGAAAGGGTGGTGGAAGCAGATTCAATAGTAACTTTCAAAAGGGAATTGGATAAATACTTGTAAAGGAAACATTTGCAGGGAGAGTGGAACTAATTGGATAGCTCTTTCAAAGAGCCAGCACAGGCACGATGGGCTGAATGGCCTCCGTCTATGCGGTGTTGCACAGATGAATACACTATGTGGGCCGACATGGCACCATGAATCATTAAGGTATTTATTTTACTTGCTCACAGGGAGTAACTGATTTATTTATTTATTTCTTTATTTGCAGCCTTCGCCGAGGGGAGGGAGGGAGTCTACCTGACCCTGAGGTGACTCCTCCCCGGGTTCCTGTCCTCACTTGACAACCACACGCAGATACTTTCCAGCAGGAGCCACTGGACAGTGACCAGGAACCGTAGCCCAGGGGCACCGAGCCTAACGGTAGTGTCGCTACTGCACCCAGGATATCGTGGGCCAGAGACGGATTGGAAAATCTAAGTTGCGTCTGTCGCTCCAACTGACCAATACAGTGTGCGGCTTCTTTGAGTCAGGAGCACCAGCATCGGAACATGGAAAAGAAATCCAATTGTAGCTTTTTAAAAAAAAACAGATGTCCTCTAGTTCTCCCAAATCTCATGTCTCTGGCCATTTCACTCATCTCTGATTGTCCAGGTGTAGCTCCCAGCTCCCAATTCCACCTCATAAGCAGGGGAGTTTGGCACCATCATTATTCTGAGCAATTACATGCTATAATTAAGAACACCTGGCCTGGAAAATTAACACTCCTTTTTAATTGTTGATTTCATTTACAGGCACCTGCCCCCCTCTCATTTTCTTCGAACGAAGTGAGTGAGCAATTTTTGCTATTTACAATAGTAGTCATTAAACCAAGGACACAGACGACAGGCAAATGCTCTCATTACGGCACCTGAGTCTTGCAAGGAAACTTTGTCAAAAACTGAGGTAAAGCTTATCGAGGCGTTAAGTCACATGCTGGTGCGCCACTGTTTAGCATAATGAGCTACCAGCTGTAAAGGCCCCTGCCATGCACTAAAGGAGATGTAGCTCTTCACAAAAGGACCATCACTGATAAATCCTTACCTATTATACGTCTCTGCTAACATTTGGATGTCTCTTCACAATGCTGCTTTCTAGAGTTGCATAGAGACACAGAGGAAAAGACAGAGAGACAGAGAAAGGGACAGTAACAAACTGCATGGTATTGTCACTGTATACAAGTAGAGAGAGGCTGGACTAGCCTTTGTATATAAATCAATACATTGTACTCTCCTTGACCAAACTTTTAGTCACCACTCTTGATATCTTCTTCTTTGGCTCAGTGTTTATTTTTTTCCGATTAGGCTTCTGTGAAGTGCCTTGGGATGTTTTTCTACATGAATGGCATTATATAAATACAAGGGCCTAGAAATTTTACGGGCGATGCATTGGTGGCGGGAGAGCATTTAAAGGCAAGAATAATTTCTTCAAATTAGGGTCCCACGTGTCCTGCAGGACCTGTTTTCCATTTTCAAACATCCCAGTGCTGCGCTCTCCTCGTGCTGAACTCGCACAGTAAACGTAGCGCTAACCGGCAGGGAAGCCCCCCCCTCCCTCCATACTTAGCTGGACGTGGAGCAGGAGTGCTCCTCCTGACCCCACATTAAAAGAACGTGGATTCAGGGCCACCGATCGCCCAACCTTCCTCGTTCACCTGAGGCCCAAGACGGCTTCCCATCTCCAGCATGTCTGGCTTTCAGATGGTGGCCTTTTGTCTTTGGCTCCCAAACAGTATTAAAGGAAGACATCATTTGGAAACAAGGAGCAATGAGGTCTGTAACGTCAATACGCACCATTTCATGGAATTCACCTGGAGTTCACCAAGCATTCCAGGAGGTTTAAGGACTAACAGGGACTTTTATAAGCCTGAGAGGCAGAGAAAAAAGGCTGAACTTGGAAAGTATGGATTAAATGGAACTGAAAGAGAGTGCTGGAGTGTGTTACAGACTGTTGGTAAAGAGATTTTCTACATCGGTAGTTCAAACAACAGGGGGGTTTTAGACTTTAAAAGCTCTAGTAGTTTCTGTTGCACATACGCTAGTGCTGTTCTGCATGTGTCCTAATTATTTCATTGCTACAAATAAATCCAGTTAATTAATTTTCAACCATGACATCTTGATAATACTGTCTTCCCAATAGGCTTGGAGAGAAAGGTACAAGGTTTCTGCTGAGGACAGACGATCACAGGGCCACAGCTTCTGATTCACACGGGTCTGCTCACCACAAACCCAGTCAGACTATTGCAATCATTAAAATCTTCTAAAATTCCATCATACTGGTGGCAGTGAGATATGACATACCCGTGGCATCACAGAGAGGAACAGCGAGACAGAGACAGACAGAGACGGTGAAATGGAAACAGAGGCAGAGAGAAAGGGACATGGAGAAATAGAAGAAGAGATGCAGATGGAGAAAGGGAGACACTCACAGACAGTGGCAGAAACAAACAGAGCAAGATAGACGGAGAGGGGAAAAAGAGAGCGACAGAGAGAGTGACACACACGAACTCGGACAGAGTCAGATAGAAACTTGGCATTGCTTTATGACAGTGCCACTAAAATCCTCAGCCATGTCTTGATCATCTGCAGCCTTGACTCCTCCGAAGTTTCCCTCACTGGCTTCTCTAGCTCGATCCTACAAAAACACCAATTCAGCCAAAATACCACCGCCTGCATCTGTACTAATTCTTCTTCTCCTACCGCCTCTGTCCCTTCCAACCTCTATGGCTTCCCTTCCTCCACCACCCCCCCCTCCACCACACCCCTTCCAACTCATTAATTTTAAATTCCTCATTGCCATTTCCTGTGTCCTTGCCCCATTCCTGCCTCTGCAACCTTCTCCAGCCTTGTATCATAGTTTGCACCCTCCATTCTTCTGACTTGGGCCAATTGTGTTCCCCTCTACCTCTACTCTCCTATCAGTGGCAGCACCTTCACATTGGAATTGTCCCCCTCAACCCCTTGGGCTCGTTAATTCTCTCCCTCCTTCATGAGCCTCCTCAAAAATCTATTTCTTTAACCACACATTGGTCACCTCTCCAATTCTTCTCCTAACCCTCGTTCAGTGTCCATTCCTCCCCCCAGTTCCCCCTACCGCCCTCGATTTGTGAAGCGTCTTTGGTCATTCACTATATTAAAGATGCCATACGAGTGCAATTGCTGTTAAGAGTGGCTCTTAACTGACTGTTCAGGATAGAGGCCTCGAATGAAAAGTTAATAAATTCAAGGCGTCTCTCAACACTACCGAGTGGAGGTGGCCATTTTGTTTGGTCTCTGTTGCGTTTGTTTTCCTTTTTTAAAAAAAAATCCAGCATTATAAAAAAAAGCTTGCATTTATATAGTGCTTTTCACAACCTCAGGATGTCCCAAAATACTTTACAGCCAATGAGGTAATTTTTGAAATGCAGTCTCTGTAGTAAGCTAGGAAACACGGCAGCCAATTTGCACACAGCAAGCTCCCACATACAGTATTGTGATGATGCCCAGATGATTTGTTTTAGTGATGTTGGTTGAAGGATAAATATTGGCCAGGACAACTACGCTGCTGTTCTTGGAAATAGTGCCATGGGATATTTTACGTCTACCTAAGAGGGCAGACGGGGCCTTGATTTAACATCTCAACCAAAAGACAACACTTTGCTCCCTCAGTACTGCACTGAAGTGTCAGCCTAGATTTTGTGCTCAAGTCTCTGGATTGAGGACATGAACCCATGGTCATTTGATTCAGAGGCAAGAGTGCTACCCACTGAGCCATGGCTGATAGACATAAAAAGCAATTATCAGCACAGACTAGGGACTAAATCTGAGACTCTCTTAATCTATGTGGTTTAGTATTGCACCAGAGAGCAGATTTATGCATTAAGATCTCACATGTTTCTGCAGCCTTGTCTGCTATCCGATCAAGGACCAGGAAAAGAACAGGTGACACAGCGATCTTCCTGGATGTGGGACACACACGCACACACACACACACAGACACACAGACAGACACACACACAACTCCGGCACTATAAAGATTCGACGTGAGTGAATCAATTTCCCTGTTAATGCCCACTTGAAAATCTGAGTGATTTTTAAAGGCAGCACACCTTGAGAAGGTGTTGATCATTTGTGCAATAATTTAGATTAGAAAGAAAGACTTGCATTTATATAGCGCCTTTCAGGACGTTCCAAAGTGCTTTACAGCCAATGAAGTACTTTCAAAGTGTAGTCACGGTTGTAATGTAGGAAACGCGGCAGCCAATTTGCGCACAGCAAGATCCCACAAACAGCAATGAAATAAATGACCGTCTTGGTAATCTAGTGATCATCAAAATAGTATGATGGAATCTTTTGGGCCCACCTGAGAGGGCAGACGGGGCCTCAGTTTAATGTCTCATCCGAAAGACGGCACCTCTGCACCTCTGACAGTGTAGCTCTCCCTCAAGTACTGTATCGGGGTGTCAGCATAGATTATACACTCAGACCTGGAGTAGGGTTGAGCTACTACTCATTCAGTGGGGAGTGTGCCACTAGATGATCCAAGATGGCACCCAACTTAATTGGCGTTCAATTTTTAGATTTTGCAAGCTGGTCATGGAGCACTGTTTCCCGCACTTAGCTTGTAGCTGCGTGGACTAGAATCTATTGCACATCTTGTTCACCCAGTCAGCGCCAGACACTAATGGTATCGCCTATGATTATCTGTCAAGATTCAGAATCTCCTGCTGACTTCACAGTTCAAAAAAAAAATCATTAACACGTTGCAGAGGAGAGACACATCTCAATCAAAATGGGCCTTAATTTCCAACACTCTGCTGGGGCGATGCTTGTTGACTAATTTCCCCTCGGTATGTCATTTGGATACAGATTATAACACAATGAAATTCTTGGAAACAGCCAACTCACTTTTCTAAGAAATGTTCTGCTTGAATGAAGGGCCCTAGAAATTGAATCGGGCCCAAATCGGGCGCGATCCGAGTGCACGCATCTAAAGAGGTCAGTGCAAGGACCACGGAAAATTGCTGCACCAGCCTCGTTTGTTTGTCGACGGTGAGCTGCAGCCCCAGAGGGCCCTCGGTGCCCTCGCAGACGCGATGTCTCCCCATGGTTAAATAGCCTGATGACAGTCACTATCAAGGCTTAGCCGCAGCTCAGTGGGTAGCACTCTTGCCTCTTAAGTCATGATGATTGTGCGTTCAAGTCCCACTCTAGAGATTTGAGTACAAAAATCTAGGCTGACACTCCTAGTGCAGTACTGAGGGAATGCTGCACTGTCGGAGGTGCAGTCTTTCTGGTGAGATGTTAAACCAAGGCCCTGTCTGCCCTCTCAAGTGAATATAAAAGATTTCCTGACACTATTTCAAAGAAGAGCAGGGGAGTCCTGGCCAATATTTATCCCTCAACCAACATCACTAAAAAACAGATTATCTGGTCATTGCTGTTTGTGGGAGCTTGTTGTCGGCTAAATTGTCTGTGTTTCCTACATTATGACAGTGACCACACTTTAAAAAGTATTTCATTGGCTGTAATGTGCTGTGGGATATCCCGAGGGTGGAAAAGGTACCATATAAATGCAAGTCAGTCTCTCTTTCCCTTTTTTTCTTTCTGTACAGTAAGGAGGAAAAGTTAAGAGGAACGATCAAATACTCCAAGAGACATGGTGCTCCTTTGGGTCTGTATTGGCTTATATATCAGCGGTGGATGTGGAAGGCAGAAGATCAGGGTTGATTAAGCAGGGTGTTAGAGTGGGAGAACACTGTGAATATTTATTTGCCTGTAGGGAGTAGGCTATATGTGTACAGGACATTGCCCGAAAAGCTTAAATAGGTGGGATAGAGTTCATGATGATGTAGATTGTACACGCGCAATGGAAGGAACAGTTCTTTAGGGTTAAATGGAGTTTTCCTTCTCCTATCCAGTGGAACAAAAGTTTTTCTTGCGAGCTCGTCCTGCTTCCTCATCGTGCCTGTACGGGAGTCTTGAGCTCAATTATTGACCCAGGTTGCACACTGGTGCTGTTGATTCAGTATAAATTGAAAATCAGTCATTTCAGCTAAAATAGCAATCGAAAGTTTGCACTGTCTCGCAAAATTGAAAAACTGAGCTCGATGAGTGAAGGAAGCAAAGCAAGGGTCGACTCCATCAATTCTCCAACTTCTGCTCTGTTTGCCAAGACTGTCCATCACACTGTTATGCCACACCTTACATTTCACTTCCCTGCATTTTATACTGTTAACCAAATAGAGTTGAATCCAGACAGAAAGATCAAGCAAAAGAATTGACTATTTTATGCATAGATCGAGGTTGCACATTTGATTTAGGTATCTATAACAATAACAATTTGCATTCATATAGCGCCTTTAATGTCGCAAAACATCTTAAGGTGTTTCACAGGAGCGATTATCAAACAAAATTTGACACCAAGCCACATAAGGGGATAATAGGACAGGTGACCAAAAGCTTGGTCAAAGAGGCAGGATTTTAAAGAGCGACTTAAAGGAGGAGAGGTAGAAAGGTGCAGAGGTTTAGGGAGGGAATTCCAGAGTTTAGGGCATAGGCTGCAGAAGGCACGGCCGCCAATGGTGGAGCAATGAAAATCGTGGATGCACAAGAGGCCAGAATTGGAGGAGCGCAGAGATTGCGGAGGGTTGTAGAGCTGGAGGAGGTTACAGAGATAGGGAGGGGTGAGACCATGGAGGGATTTGAAAACAAGGATGAGAATTTTCAAATTGAGGCGTTGCCGGAAGCTAGAGACTCCAAGTGAAAATTAATGGACTAGGAGGAAGATGCTGGTGGCTACAGGGATATAAGTTGAAAGGTCAATTTTATGTGTTATGGTTCCCGAGGCTGAGCCTCACTCAACGGGAGGGCAGACCAAACAATCAGGCAAAGATGTCTATGTGCCTGATTCATGGCCATGCCAGAGACAACATACAAGAAAATAGTCAAGAAATGCACACAGTTTACAGGGAAGGTCCAACCAGGATCTACTAATGCTATGCGACGAATGTTTCTGCAAGTCTTGCGTTCAAACAGAGATCTTTGAATGAAGGGGAAGTGACTGCTTTGATTACCATGCACTGAACTTTTAGCAGCTTGACACAAGATTGCAAAATAAGTTCTGATGAAAAGGACTCTTCAGCCCATCCATCAATGTAACATTCCCCCAGAATTGCACTGAAGCCCAGATTATGATCTCAAACTTGGGGATCAAACACACACAAGACAAGAGCGCTACCAACTGAGGCAAAGTGACAATGTTTCATCATGATTTCATTAGAAACAGTTAAAGCCATCCCTGAGACCAAACGATGTTGACCTAAACCCTACTCCAGGACTTGAGCACCTAATCCAGGTTGATACTTCAATGTAGTATCAAGATGGTGTTGCATTGTCGGAGTTACTGTCCTTTGGATAAAACATGAAAAACTGAGGCCCCATCTATTTGTTGTGATGGTTCCTGTGGACATTAGTGATCCATGGCACAATTTGAAGATGACCAGAGAGTTCTCCCTGTATCCTGCCCCAGACTCCTCCCTCAACCAATACCATCAAAAGACCAGTCACTTGTCTCATTGTCCTTTGTGGAATCTTGCTGTACAATTAATGGCCACTTCACATGGTTACCTAAGAACAGTTGCTGCACTTCAGGGCAATTCATTCTGTGTGAAGTGCTTTGAGATATTTTCATTCTTATTACGGAGTGGGGTGGTGAGGGGGGCGGGGTTCTCATGTAGCATCAAAGCAGCATTCACAAAGGCCTTGGAGCAAAACATCCACTTGTTTTCCTGAGTGCAGGGTAGAGAGCCAGAAAAGAGAAGAGGAAACTTGCTTCCACTCCAATTCTGAAGGTGCTAACCCATACTGGGACATAATTACATGGGCTGCAACAACCAAGTGGGCTAGAGACAGTGGGGGTAATTTTGACTTTGGGTGATTGTGTAAAACGGGCGATATTGATTCAGCCGCCCGTTATACATCTCTCCCCATTTTCATGTCCATTGAAGGCTTAATTGATATCGCCCGTTTTGCAATATCACCTAAAGTCAAAATTACCTCCAGTGGGTCTGCAGGCTATTTGACTGTGGTGGGAATCACAATCAAGCTGGCACCCTGTCCTTACATGACATCCACAGACATCCACCTTCTAGGAGGGATACCAACCAGAAGCAAGACTCTTGGTTCAGTCTTCCCTCTTCTCCCCCCCCCCGCAACTTCTTCACTCAGGTCAATTGCCATGGTTCCTATTGGAACAACATAGACTACGGTTCAGATTTGAGATATCCGAGGGTCGTATAGCTCAGTACCACACCAGGCAGTCAATGTACCTGCTGAACTATCGGGCAGAGCTGAGAAGGTAACTGAGAAAAAGTTTCACCTTTAACAGAGGAAATAAAGTAGGTCAAAGAATATTCAAGGCTTAAAGGCTCAGCCATTCATAGCAGAGCTTTGCTATATGAAGTGCAGTCACACTCAAAACTTCAATGTACTCTGTTAACTAAGTTCGCTGATTTTATTTTCCAATCACTTATGCGTTTTATTGTAAGGGATTGATGACATTTAGAGAATAATGACTCCCAGGGAGATTTCTAAAGTCTGTACACAATCCAAGCATATCCCATGTATCTGACTCCAATTTGGAATGTTCACTGTTCCATTTTCAATTTGAATAGTGTAAATGCGAAATGATGTCTGTCGGGGAATGTAAATAAACATCAGAATATAATTATGGAAATGATAAATCAAATAGGAACTCATTTGAAAAGGCTCCCTCTCAGATGCTGCCATTAATTCGGGCAGCTCTTCATTCCTGCTTTTGTTAATGTGTGAGAGTGTTGACAACACATGGAGCAAAGCAGAAAGTGAAATCAAATGTGAGCAACATTGTGTAACATTCCTTTTAATATGAGTCAGCCCTTTCACTCAGTGTTTATCACACACCGTAAACAGCTGGGTTAACGTGTTTCAGCTGAGTTGTTTCCTATCTGTGAAGCACACTGCAGGTAAGAGCTGACAATTCACTCACATCTGGTGCTTTGTGGCTCATGTAAGTTTCATAGTCGCCTTCTGTACCTTTGCAGTTTACACTGGGCAAAAGCTAACCATTCCCTCACACCTGTGAATCTCTCTCTGTGTCAACTCCTGGACAGTACAGGGAGAGAGAGGGAGAGGGGGTGAGAGAGATGGGGAGAGAGAGAGGGAGAGAGAGAGAAGGGGGAGAGAGAGAGAGAGAGAGAGAAGGGGGAGAGAGAGAGAGAGAGAAGGGGGAGAGAGGGGGGAGAGAGAGAGAGAGAGAGAGATCGGGGAGAGAGAGAGATGGGGAGAGAGGGGGAAAGAAAGATAGATAGAGGGGGAAGAGAGAGAGAGAGTGGGGAGAGAGAGATGGTAGAGAGAGAGCGAGGGGAAGAGAGAGAGAGAGGGAAGAGAGAGAAGGGGAAGAGAGAGAGAGGCGGAGAGAGACAGAGAGAGTTGGGGAGAGAGAGAAATCGGGGGGAGAGAGAAGGAAAGAGAGAGAGGGGGGAAGAGAGAGATAGAGATGGGGAGAGAGGGAGAGAGAGTTAGGGGAGAGATAGATGGGGAGAGAGAGAGAGAGATGGGAAGAGAAATGGAAAGAGAGATAGAGAGAGGGCGAGAGAGAGAGATGGGGAGAGAGAGTGAGAGGGGAGAAAGAGATGGGGAAAGAGAGAGAGAAGGGGGAGAGAGAGAGGGAGATGGGGAGAGAGAGATGGGGAGACAGAGAGATAGGGAGAAAGAGAGATGGGGAGAGACAGAGAGATAGATAGAGGGGAGAGAGAAAGAGGAGAGGGAGAAAATAGATATAGGCACAGAGACAGACAGAGAGAGAAAGAATAAAGAGCGAGGCATAGAGAGTAAAAAGAGACAGGGAGAAAGCATATAGAAATGCACAGAGACAAGCAGAAAGAGTGAAAAACAAAAATAGAAGCAATAGAAGGGTACGGTAGCATAGTGGTTATGTTACTGGACGAGTGATCCAGAGGCCTGGACTAATAATCCGGAGTTATAAGTTCAAATCCCGCCACGGCCGCTGGGGAATTTAAATTCAATTAATTAAATAAAATCTGGAATTAAAATACTAGTATCAGTAATGGTGGCCATGAAACTACCAGATTGTCGTAAAAACCCATCTGGTTTACTAATGTCCTTTAGGGAAGGAAACCTGCCGTCCTTACCCGGTCTGGCCTATATGTGACTCCAGACCCACAGCAATGTGGTTGATTCTTAATTGCCATCTGAAATGGCCTAGCAAGCCACTCAAGCCAACCTTGCTAAAAAAAAGTCGTAATAAGAATAAAACCAGCCAGACCACCCGACCAAGCTGGCTGAGTCCTGAAGGACATAGCTGCCAGACTGGGCCTGCGGCAGGTAGTGATAGAACCAACACGAGGGAAAAACTTACTTGACCTCGTCCTTACCAACCTACCTGTGCAAATGCATCTGTCCATTACAGTATTGTTAGGAGTGACCACCGCACAGTCCTCGTGGAGACGAAGTCTGAGGACACCATTCAACGTGTTGTGTGGCACTATCACCGTGCTAAATGGGATAGATCTAGCAGCTCAAAACTGGGCATCCATGAGGTGCTGTGGGCCATCAGCAGCAGCAGAGTTGTATTCCAGCACAATCTGTAACCACATGGCCTGGCATATTCCTCACTCTACCATTGCCAACAAGCCAGGGGATCAAACCTGGTTCAATGAGGAGTGTAGAGAGCAGCACCAGGCGTACCTAAAACTGAGGCGCCAACCTGGTGAAGCTACAACTCAGGACTACATGCATGCTAAACAGCGGAAGCAACATGCTATAGACAGAGCTAAGCGATTCTACAACCAACGGATCAGATCAAAGCTCTGCAGTCCTGCCACATCAAGTCGTGTGTGGTGGACAATTAAACAACTAACGGGAGGAGGAGGCTCTGTAAACATCCCCATCCTCAATGATGGCGGAGTCCAGCACGTGAGTGCAAATGACAAGGGTGGAACGTTTGCGACCATCTTCAGCCAGAAGTGCCGAGTGGATGATCCATCTCAGCCTCCTCCCGATATCCCCACCATCATAGAAGCCAGTCTTCAGCCAATTCGATTCACTCCACGTGATATCAAGAAACGGCTGAGTGCACTGGATACTACAAAGGCTATGGGCCCCGACAACATCCCGGCTGTAGTGCTGAAGACTTGTGCTCCAGAACTAGCTGCGCCTCTGGCCAAACTGTTCTAGTACAGCTACAACACTGGCATCTACCCGACAATGTGGAAAATTGCCCAGTTATGTCCTGTCCACAAAAAGCAGGACAAATCCAATCCAGCCTATTACCGCCCCATCAGTCTACTCTCAATCATCAGCAAAGTGATGGAAGGTGTCGTCGACAGTGCTATCAAGCGGCACTTACTCACCAATAACCTGCTCACCGATGCTCAGTTTGGGTTCCGCCAGGACCACTCGGCTCTAGACCACATTACAGCCTTGGTCCAAACATGGACAAAAGAGCTGAATTCCAGAGGTGAGGTGAGAGTGACTGCCCTTGACATCAAGGCAGCATTTGACCGAGTGTGGCACCAAGGAGCCCTAGTAAAATTGAAGTTAGTGGGAATCAGGGGGAAAACTCTCCAGTGGCTGGAGTCATACCTAGCACAAAGGAGGATGGTAGTTGTTGTTGGAGACCAATCATCTCAGCCCCAGGGCATTTCTGCAGGAGTTCCTCAGGGCAGTGTCCTTGGCCCAACCATCTTCAGCTGCTTCATCAATGACCTTCCCTCTATCATAAGGTCAGAAATGGAGATGTTCGCTGATGATTGCACAGTGTTCAGTTCCATTCACAACCCCTCAGATAATGAAGCAGTCCGTGCCTGCATGCAGCAAGATCTGAACAACATCCAGGCTTGGGCTGATAAGTGGCAAGTAACATTCGTGCCAGACAAGTGCCAGGCAAAGACCATCTCCAACAAGAGAGAGTCTAACCACCTCCCCTTGACATTCAATGGCACTACCATCGCCGAATCCAAAACCATCAACATCCTGGGGGTCACCATTGACCAGAAACTTAACTGGACCAGCCACATAAATACTGTGGCTACAAGAGCAGGTCAGAGGCTGGGTATTCTGCAGCGAGTGACTCACCTCCTGACTCCCCAAAGCCTTTCCAACATCGACAAGGCACAAGTCAGGAGTGTGATGGAATACTCTCCACTTGCCTGGATGAGTGCAGCTCCAACAACACTCAAGAAGCTCGACACCATCCAGGACAAAGCAGCCCGCTTGATTGGCACCCTATCCACCACCCTAAACATTCACTCCCTTCACCACCGGCGTACCATGGCTGCAGTGTGTACCATCCACAGGATGCACTGCAGCAACTCGCCAAGGCATCTTCGACAGCACCTCCAAAACCTGCGACCTCTACCACCTAGAAGGACAAGAGCAGCAGGCACATGGGAACAACACCACCTGCACGTTCCCCTCCAAGTCACACACCATCCTGACTTGGAAATATATCGCCGTTCCTTCATCGTCGCTGGGTCAAAATCCTGGAACTCCTTTCCTAACAGCACTGTGGGAGAACCTTCACCACATGGACTGCAGCGGTTCAAGAAGGCAGCTCACCACCACCTTCTCAAGGGCAATTAGGGATGGGCAATAAATGCTGGCCTCGCCAGCAATGCCCACATCCCATGAACGAATAAAAAAAAACAAGACAGAAAGAAAAGGCAAGAAGCGCGTACAGAGAGAAAGAAATGTTAAGAGACTGACAGAAAAAAGAGACGCAGAGACAGGTGAAGAGAGAGGGAAGAAAAATTGAGAGAGATGGAAAAAGAGAAAGAAAAAGAAGAGTCCGGCAGAGAAAAGAGATAGGGAGAGAGTAAAAAGATGGACCGAGAAAAAGTAAGAAAAATAAAACCAAAGAGATAGGCATTGAAAGAGAAAGCAAAGCTGGAGAGTGAAAAAGCAAAAAGAGGGAGATAAAGAGAACAAGAAAATTAAATGTAAGGAATCTTACAACACCAGGTTATAGTCCAACTGTTTTATTTGAACATCACAAGCTTTCGGAGGCTTTCTCCTTCGTCAGGTGAGCGAGTGTGGGATTCCATGGAAGGTTACCGCATTTATAGTCAGAGAACAATACCTGGTGATTACAGATAACCTTTCCAACTGCCCGTTGTCCTTACATTTGTCAACCCCAGTCCATCACCGGCATCTCCGCATCAAGAAAATTAAAAGCAGAGATTAAAAAGGGAAAGGAGCAGGTACTGAAAAGGAAAAAACATGCAGGTTGGCAGAGAGGAGAAAGGAGAAAGAGAGACAGGACGAGAGAGAGAAAGAAAATAGACAGGTACTGAGAGAGACAGAAGCAAGGAAACAAAAAGAGCAAAGAGGCAGACAGAAAGAGTGAAAGAGAGAGATAAGATAGACAGAGGCAGAGTGAAAAAAGTAAATGGGCAGCACACGGAGAAAGAAGCAAACATTTCCAGGTGTGAGATGATGTGAGTGGAGAGCCAGTGAATGGAACCTCTCTGGGGATGGGAGCGAGGAATAGACACGCTGAAGGGGAAGGGAATAAATTCATATCTGAGTGAATCCTGATGACTGGATACCCCAGGGAGCAGTGGCAACAGCCTGCAAACGAGTTGTGTGCCCACCTCTTGGCATCCAAAGTAAGGGGACAAATAACAGACTAAAGAGGAAACTTACCCCCACCAGAAAATTAATTAGTAGAAAGTTTTAAGGATAGCTGAAATATGAATCTAATGTTCAGCTGTTCTCCCGTCACCATTGTCCATGTGTAGTCTAAAGGTGAAGAGGTTAGAGGGCAGGGAATAATTGGACCAAGGCGCGCAGACGCAATTCAGTTCATTTTAGTCACACAGAACTTGAATTGTTGCTCGGATCCACTCAGTGCCAATATTTCTTCCTTAAAAGGTAAAAGGACTTCCTTTGTCCTTTTTCCTGCGAATCAGGTAACATCACCACAGTCTCCCTCAGTCTTTATTAAATGACATTTTTGTTGTTTCTTTGCCCCCTCCCCCCTCCAGTTTTCTCCCTTCCTCTCCTGAAGCCACTGACCGATGCTGGGGTAACACTTCAAGGCTGGCAGTAGCGCTCTGATAGTTCGTCCAAGTAGGCATACAACCCTAGACGCGAGTGTTGACAGGCTGTTTGATAGTTAGCGCAGGGTCTACCAGAAGTCTACACACACAGACTCACATGCACGCATGTATACACACACACGCACGTATATACTCACACACATATAAAGACACGCATTTAAACACACACGTGCACGCACATATATGCACACACGCATGTAAATATACACACCGCACGTATATACTCAAGCACGTATAAACACACATATTTATACACACACGCGCACGCGCATATATGCACACACAGACATGCAGCACGCATGTATGTACACAGGCACACACAGATACACACACGGGCATGCACACACACTCCGTCAAGAGTCACTGGATAGCAGTCGAGCAGTAATCCCGGTTGATTTTAACCCCTCCTGTTGCCCCTGCTGCTACACAGACAGAGATGATCCATCTCAGCACAGACTAGGGATTGAACTTGGTATTTGCCTTGTCTGTTTGGCTCATTAGTACCAGTTTTGTTCAGTTCAGTCCATAGTACACGGATTATAAATAATTAGAGACAGTAGAGTAAATGTCTATAATCCAAAGTCTGGGTATTAGCTATATCGACAAACCATTGCATCTTTGCTCTCATGCTTTACAATGTGAATGACCTCCCCCCCCCACCAGAGTGAGTTAGAGCCACATTACTCACTCCCAACCATCTGCCTTTACATCTATAGCATTGCATGTATCTGGAGACAATCTCTGTCCTCATCCCATGTACTACATCCCTCGCACTGCAGCTGGAGCTCAGCCAGCTCCCTGAGATACGTCACCCCGACAGTGGGGACTCTGCTCCAGAGTTTGGATCTGATATACGGGTAGTACTTCATCCTAAATGTCAGCTCTAAACGAAGACTGAATATTTATCAGAACAGTAAAGCCCAATTATGAAGATACTTGTTTACTGAACAATATAGTAACATTTAAATTAATGAGTGTGTGCTTAGCGTATAAAAACACATTAATTAGCAACAATTTTGTTTTGCTGTAAATCACCCCTCCTCTCCTAAAGCTGCTCAAACACACTGGGGTGCGGTCCCACAGCCGGTAGCCGCCCTTTGGTCCCTCATCCAAGGTCCCAATCTTCATGCGTGAGCCAAGAAAGAGGGGGGTCGCAGGCTATTCAGCTGTGGCGGCGTCACTGATTATCCCGATCCCAATACCAGAATAATACCTGGGCTAAAAGGGTTAAATTATGAGGGCGGGTTGCATAGACTCGGCTTGTATTCCCTTTAGTATAGAAGATTAAGGGGTGATCTAATTGAGGTGTTTAAGATGATTAAATGATTTGATGGAGTAGATAGAAAGAAACTATTCCCTTTGGTAGGGGACTCCAGAGCAAGGGGGCATAATCTTAAAATTAGAGCTTGGCTGTTCAGGGGTGATGTCAGGAAGCACTTCTTCACACAAAGGATGGTGGAAATCTGGAACTCTCTCCCCCAAAATGTTGTTGAGGCTGGGGGGTCAATTGAAAATTTCAAAACTGAGATTGATAGATTTTTGATAGGCGAGGGTATTAAGGGTTATGAAACCAAGCTGGATAAACGGAGCCATGATCTAATTGAATGGCATAATGGGCTCGAGGGGCTGAATGGCCCGCTCCTGTTCCTATGTTCCAATGACCCTGTCCTCGCTTGAAACCCACAGGCAAACTTTCCAACAGACATCACTGGAGAGTGCTGAGGAACAGTATTTGATGTTCCTCTCCCTAGCCCATGGGTGCTGAACTCAATTGCAGCCAGCCCCCACCACCCCCTCCCCCCACCCAAGTGCCAGTTTCCTGTCACATGACACCTACTTCATAAAGTTTAGTCATTCTTGTTACACTGCTCATATTATAAATGCTACTCCGTTTGTCATTTTCTGTCCTTTAGAGATGGCTTGTCGGCACGGTACAACTGGAAGTACCCTTCACCAATTTGACCTTGTTAAGTCACACAGAACACCAAGAATTCCAAGAGATATACGACACCGCAAAGGGGGGAAAAAGTTACATCGTAAATGCTGTCCCTTCGCCATTAGATAAGTTAAATCCTAGCCGTTCTCCCGTTATCATTTTGGCCATATGACGCTTACTTCACACAGTCTGTCTGGCTGTCACTTCTCGTCACACGAGCCTTACCTTCTTTTTAAAAGGGGCCTATAGGAACATAGGATCAGGAGTAGGCCCCTCGTGCCTGCTCCGCCATTTGATAAGATCATGGCTGATCTGTGATCTAGCTCCCTATACCTGCCTTTGGCCCATATCCCTTAATACCTTTGGTTGCCAAAAAGCTATCTATCTCAGATTTAAATTTAGCAATTGAGCTAGTATCAATTGCCGTTTGCGGAAGAGAGTTCCAAACTTCTACCACCCTTTGTGTATATATTCATGATTCTTTTTTTTGGACGGATCACAACTTGATGTGATAATGGGTGTGGTCTGTGGGAAATGTAACTGCATCACTGGGAAATGCCGTCACAACAAAAAAATTGAGTTTTCTGTCTTATTTCCCTCCTCAAGGACAAAGACAGTTCCTCTTTAAAGGACGTCACAGGATTTCATTAATCTCAGACTCAAAACAATATAGCTCCACCAAAAGCTTCATGGGTTAACACACTGCCCAATGTAATTCTGAGCTATACCAACCAGGAAGACCAGGCTCAATTCCTGATCTGTGTTGAGTTAGCTGATCTAAGCCAGGGTGTCAGTAGAGGAACAGTTATTTCCACTGTGCCTTTGGGATCGCTGCTGGAAAGTGTGTGTGGGTGGCCATGATGTCTTCACAGTTCAACAGCCTACTGGCGCTGAGTGTCTAAGCTCTCACATGAAGAATGGCAATTTGGTCCAGGTTCCCAAACCAAGTGACAACTTTTCAAGACCAGGAGAAATTCTAAAATATTAATGTTTCAATAAAGCGGATTGTACATATAAAAGGAAGAAAGAACTTGCATTTATATAGTGCCTTCCACAGCCTCAGGATGTCTCACTGAAGTACTTTTGAAGTGTAGTCACTGTTGTAATGCAGGAATCATAAATGTTTCATTATATTTACATTATATAATACATTATATCACAAGGTCGGATCGTGATTTTGGGGTTCAGGTAGCTTTATAACCCATTCAAATTTCACTCTCTTGCTTTGTGACTTCAGCCTTCAGCCTGGTTATGCATGATGGTAGCCAGCTGCTAAATGTTATTTATTGGATACTTAGAATGACATATCATCACTTTGCAATGATTTGAAGACACTCTGAGTTAATATACACGCTCATTACTCAGTGACGTTACTTCCTTCAGAATAATAAATAAGAATTATACATGAGTTAGGATGAAGATATAAACTCTTAAATAGTGGAACATTCCTAACTGATTCATAGCTGGTACTTATTACAAATTAATAGTGCATGTAACACCATCTTACCACATGTTTTACAACCTGCCTGTAGTTCTGTGGTTAAAGCTTTGCTAAAATATTACCGTACCAATTATTTATTAGAGCTATGGAACCATTTTTTTTTGTTTTACTACTTGCATTTCTATGGCTGCCTTTAAATAGCAAACAGTCTCAAGGTACTTTACAATGACCACAGTGAACACCGAGTAGGACATCGGGCACAACTTAGAGAGACTGACTGAAGGCATGGTCGGAAGGAAGCTTTGAGGATCAAGTGCAATGGGAAAGAGGTTTATCTCATTGCTGTTTGTGGGAGCTTGCTGTGCACAAATTGGCTGCCGTGTTTCCTATATTACAACAGTGGCTACACTTCAAAAGTACTTCATTGGCTGTAAAGCGTTTTGGGACGTCCTGAGGTCATGAAAGGTCATGAAATACAAGTTCTTTCTTTCAAAGGCAGGGTCCTGCTGCAGAGTATTCTACAGTCGTGACCTCTGACTGAGGAAGCCTGCCAATTAGTACAGAGTTATGACCGGTTTTCATATTGCAAAATTTATGCTCTCTGAAGTGCGCCCAAAACTTAATGTAGGACCCTCACGGCAGAGAGAGGGGATTATGCAAACAGTCCGGGGTGGATTTGAACCCATGTGCCACTGTTGAAAGGACATTGTGACTGTACTACCTATTTAATTGTTTCAATCAAACAATGGGAGATTGATTCTCGAGGATTTCTTCATTCATTACTAAATCCACGTTTCAAGTTTCCGTATAGGGAGGAAGCAGAACTAGACTTTCAATGCTACCCATGCATCTGCTGCTTCTCAATCGTTTTTGATATTGTAAGGATGCGCTGAAGGTATTTAACTCCTGTGTTTGATGTGCAGTCTGAGTGCCGTCTCTTTAATACTGAAATCAGAAAGTAAAATATTCATTGCTCCTACCACCACTTGAACTTTTATCTTGAGATCAGAGCGAGTGTTTCTGATAAAAAAAGAATTCAAATCTATTTGGGTTTTGAAATGTATTTTTTTTTTATCCTGTGATGTGCTACAAACCCTATTCCTTTTGATAAAATTACTGATTTAGTCCATACTTCTGTTACCTCGAGACTCGCCGATTCCCATGCTCTCCTGGCTGGCCTCCCATCTTCCACCCCCCGCAAACTTCAGCTCATCTAAATCTGTCCGCCTCTCTCTCGTCCTTTTAAGACGCACCTTAAAACCTACCTCTTTGATCAAGCTTTGGGTCACCTATCCTAATATCTCCTTATGTGGCTCGTTCCTGTGAAGCACCTGGAGACGTTTTACCACATTAAAGGTGCTTTATAAATGCAAGTTGTTGTTTAATGGACATGCATTAATTGTACAGCTGTTATCATGTAGAGATATTAAATGCATAAATATTTGATATATAAGCAGTTAATGTACAGGTGGTTAATAAAGAGCCACAACTTTGCTCTGTAGTGTACGCAATCATATACAATAAGATTATCTTGCACTTTGGTAGCACTTTTAACGTAGAAAAATGTCCCAAAGGGCCTCACAAAAGTGTAAATCAGCCAAAAATGGATGCTGAGCCAAAGAAGGAGATATTAGGAGGGGTGACCAAAAGCTTGGTCAAAGAGCAAGGTTTTAAGGAGGGTCTTGAGGAGGAAAGGGTAGTGAAGAGGTAGAAAGTTTTAGGGAGGTAATTCCAGAGCATAGGGCCTAGGCATCTAAAGCGACAGCTGCCAATGTTAAGGCAAAGGGAGGAGTGCAAGCACAAGAGGTCAGAGTTGGAGGAATGGAGAGTCCTGAGGAGTTATAGGGCTGAAGGAGGTTATAGAGACTTAGGGACAAGGCCATGAAATTATTTAAACATAAGTTTGAGAATTTTAAATTGGAGGCCTTGAGTGTCCGAGATCCAAAGTCAGCGAGGACAGGGGTGTTGTGTGAGTGGGACTTGGTGCAGGATAGGATTCAGACAGCAGAGTTTTAGTTGGGATAAAGTTTATGGAGGATGGGAGGCTACCCAGGAGAGCATTGGAATAGTTGAATCTGGAGGTGATTAAGACATGGATAAGGGTTTCAGCAGCAGATGGACCAAGGCAGGGTTGGAAACGGGCGATGTTACGGAGGTGGAAGTAGGCAGTCTTGGCAATGGAGAGGATATGGGTTGGAAGCTCAGCCCAGGTTGCGAGCAGTAAATACAACCTGAGACAGCGGCTGGAGAGGGGGATGGAGTCAGTGGCAAGTCTATAGAGTTTGTGGTGAGGGCCGAAGATGATGAGTTCTGTCTTCCCATTGTTCAACTGGAGGAAATTGTGACCCATCCAAAACTGGATGTCGGACAATACAGAGGCAGTGGAGGGATGGAGAGAGGTGGTGGAGAGATGGAGTTGGGTGTCATCAGCATACGTGTGGAAGCTGGCCCCATGTCTTCAGATAATGTCGCCAAGGGAAAGCATGTAGATGAGGAAGAGGAGGGGGCCAAGGGCAGACCCTTGCAGGTGGGAAGAGAAGCCATTGTTGGAGATGCTCTGACAACCATAGGTAAGTAAGAATGGAATCCAAGCAAGGACAGTCCCACTGAGCAAGACAATGGCAGACAGGCTTTGGAGGAGGATGGTGTGGTGGACCATGTCAAAGATGGCAGAGAGATTGAGAAGGATGAGGAGGGATGGTGTACCACAGTCACACTCACAGAGGATGTAAGCTGTGACTTTCATTAGGACAGTTTTGGTGGGCATGGATTTGGGAAACAACAACAATACACTCCAGTGGATTGAACCCATGAGTTCATTGTAGCCTACGTACCTGCACAACATAATGAACCCATACTCACCTGGTTATTCATCTCATTATTGTTTGTTCTAGCTTGCTGTATTGAAATTGGCTGCTGCATCTTACCTACATAACAATGATGATTAGACTTCAAAAAGTAATCCACTCTACATGAAGCACTTTGGGATGTCTTGATTGACATATAATTACATCGAATGTACAGCACAAAACAGGCCATTCAGCCCAACAGGTCCATGCTGATGTTTACGCTCCACACAAGCTTCCTCCCACCCTTCTTCATCTAACCCCATTAGCATTTTTTTCTATTCCTTTCTCCCTCATGTGTTTATCGAGCTTCCCCTTAAATGGATCTATGCTAGTTGCCTCAACTACTCCTTATGGGTAGCGAGTTCCACATTCTAACCACTCTCTGGGTAAAGAAGTTTCTCCTGAATTCCCCATTGGATTTATAGTTATAAGATACTATATAAATGTATATTCTGATTTATGTACCTCCTCTCAATGACCCCCCCTTAGCAAGATTTATGCAGTTTTTGAAAAAAAGGTAGTTCTCTGGTGTCCTGGTCAACATTCATTCTTTAGCCAAAATGGTCCTTTGTCTCATTTAACTATTTATAGGATATTTGTGTGTGCAAATTGGCTGCTGCATTTACCTACAAAATAACAATGTCTACACTTCAAAAGTAATTTATTAACTGCAAACCATTTTGGGATGCTCTGAGAACATGAAAGGCATCATAAAAATGCAAAATGCAAGCTCCTTCTTTCTGAAGCTGTTTGGCTCCTTGCTGGGACATAGGCCGATAGGTTGCCATTGTCCTTCAGCACCTCTAAATTATTTTTTTCCTCTCCTCGCTAACCTGTCCAAATCGGGTGAACCAACCCCCGAGAGATAGGATTATGAACCTTGGTCACCCCCTCCCCCGAAGAATCCACCGTCTTATCCGTGGAGCTGGCATGTCAAACCAGCAAACTGTGCCAATCGAGAAAGTTTACTTAGTTTCTGAACTATTGTATTAAGGGAGATAAAATCAGAGGGGTAGAGTTTCCACTTTGGGCGCAATCAGGAAATTAAGCACAAAATGCGCCCGAAATTGAGCTGGTTAGGTTACAGTTAAAGTTTCCGCTAAAATGCATTTGCATAATCACAAACGTAAAATCTTCCATGAACCAGTGCAATCGGGCAGCGTAATAGCACATAATCAATTCTTTCTTTTGCTTTAAAAAATATTCATTGATGTATTTAAGAGTGCTAACCTGGTGCAGTTTTGTTAATACAACTTGAAAATGGATTTATCACAAAAAATAAGTATTTTTAATAAGGGTGTCCCGTCCTCCACCTGTGAGTAACCTGATCATCACTGAAAATGATTTTAAAAATCGATACTGAACCATTTACTACTTTCATTGGTGTACACTAGACGGTTTCATAGTAAATTAAATATTTTTTGATATGTAAAATCTTTTAAAACGTGCCTACTAGTGCCCGTGCGCCTAAAAAAATTAGCACAACTGGAAGAGCCTTCCCAAACCAGCACAATTAGCGGAATCTCGCAATGTCGAACTGGGAGCGTGGCCAGTTTTGTGGACGGGGCCTGATCCGGGGCGAATTGAATCTTAAACCAGCGTAAAAGATTGTCGAAAACCCTAAAGATAGTGGTTTTGGGCGTAACTCACTTACGTTCGAAATTCCACGATCTTTTGCGTTGGAATTTGGGCGCAAACCTGACAGAAACAAGTGGAAACTCTATTCCCGAATAACCAATATCTGGGAATCCGTAACCCGAGTCAGATTACCTGAGATTTACTCAAGTTTGTAATCAAGGAGCAAATGTTTAATGGGCCAAGTGGGATTTTCTTGTTCCATCAACTTACGATCATCTGAATTTTTGAGACTTTGTTGCATCTGCAAAACAGCACCTATTGTATTCTTACTGCATTTATCCTGCCACCTTGATACCCTCATCACTAAATTACAGGGATATACTGAGAGATAAATATTTTGGGTGCAACTATCAGGAAAGATTGAGCAGACTGGGTCTCTTTTCTCTCTGATAAGAGAAGACTGAGAGGAGACTTGTTGGAGGACTTTAAAAATTATGAAGGGGTTCAATAAGGTGGGTGTAGGGAAACCGTTTCCACTTGTGGGCGAGTGCAGAATAAGGGAGCATAAATATAAGATAGGCACTAACAGATCAAATAAAGAATTTCGAAGGAATTTCTTTACATAGAGAGTAGTGAGAAACCCACTGCCACATCGAGTGGTTGAGGCATATGGCATTGTCACATTTAAAGGCAGGCTTCGTGCATACATGAGGGAGAAGGGAATAGAAGGATATGAGGGGAGGGCGGAAAGAGATAATTAGAGTGGATGGAAGCTAGTGTGGAGTATAAACAACGGCATAGATCAGTTGGGCTGAATGGCCTATTTCTGCGCTGTAGATTCTATTAAATACTTGTTTCTTTGTGTAAGCTTGAAGCAATTCCAATGTCTGGTGACCTTTGCTAAATCCTCCTCGACCACAATTCTCCCTTTGCATCATTATAATGTCTTTGATAGTTTCTGCTTTGATCTTTCTGCACTAATCTTTAACTCCAGCTGTGTTTGCTCAGGGTGCTTCCTGTCATCCCATTTTTGCCTAATTTCATAGTTTATACCAATGAATCCCCTTTTCTATGGTCTTTCTACTCCTCTAAGGAACCTACTTCCCAGTCTTGCTCCTTTTTCCTGGGCTGTGCCGCCTTTCAGGGAATTGTATCTGCTCTGCTTTTAGTGCTCCCGGTTTTGGGTCCTTTCTTTCAAAAACAATTCTGCAAGATTCCAGGAAGTTGACCTGTTGACCCCAGGAGTCCCATGCTATTCCACTGGATCAGCACTATTGATTGACCGCTGTCACAGCCATGCATTGCTTCAGTCGTGTCCCCATCTTACAATGGGACCTTCAATCTTCTGGCAAGTCCCATTTACCTAAATATATACACTCAAAACTAAAATAGACATATTTTGGGCGTCAATAATGACTTCGAGTTTGGCCAAAGCGCCAACCCACTCTACCGTAGCATGGGGAAAGATTGCATGTCATGTGACACTGAGTACTTAAGAGTTTTATACACTTTCTTTTAAGGTTTGGAAGTAAAGTATTGAGTGCTTTGTGTATAATAATGAATTGTCACTCATCATAACTAATCTTGGCAGACATATTAAAACTCTCAAGATTTAATATCTGACACTTGAATCTAGGCAGAGGAATTCCTAGACTGCAAGCTCACAGCTGATCACAGCCACCAAATATTGAGACTCAACATCCTCGAATGCTACAAAATTATGAAGGGGTTTTGATAGAGTAAATAGGGAGAAACTGTTTCCACTGGCAGGAGGGTCGGTAACCAGAGGACACAGATTTAAGGTAATTAGCAAAAGAACCAAGGGGGAGATGAGGAGAATTTTTTTTATGCAGCGTGTTGTTATGAATGCACTGCCTGAAAGGGTGGTAGAAGTAGATTCAACATTAACTTTCAAAAAGGGAATTGGATAAATACTTGAAAAGAAGAAATTTGTAGGGCTCTGGGGAAAGAGCTAGGGTGTGGGACTAATTGGATAGCTCTTTCAAAGAGCCAGCACAGGCACGCTGGGCCGAATGGCCTCCTTCTGTGCTGTAAGATTCTGTGAAAGTGATTATGTTCCCACACTGTATCCATAGCTCACACAAGGAAAAATATATTCTCAGATACAGTCTAGGAGAAAAAATCATAAGCAACCAGTTTTCATTGCTAGCTAAGATGCAGTGACCTTAATGCAGATCTGGCCTTGGGACTCAAGGGTAATGTGTTTATATCAATTTTTTCATTTTTTTTTTATAATCACCTCACAGCGCCAAAATGTCTCATCCTGAGTGTTTGAGAAATTCATAGTAAATCTTAAACTAAAGGTGTCATTAGCACTAAGTGTTAAATTCTATTGAAACGTACCTGTTATAAAATACAGATTACCAAAGCAGAAATGAGCTGCTGGCAATCTGGAAAGGATTTTCATGTTCTCCCATGGGTTCCTGGCTGTAATCGTGGAGTCTACCCTGCCTGTCGTACATCATTTCAGGGAGACATATAGGATGCAAAACAGCCTTGAGGAAACTACAGACATGTGTCACTTCTCGTTAAAGGCGCAACAATATATTTGAGAGAGGGTCACTTCTCTGAGTTACTCCAGATTGTGGTTGAGTGTATATTTCTTTCTCCCTTCTTCGTTCACTAATTGTGGTTATTAAAGAGGTGGGCTGAAGGATTGCTCGTCTGTACATGAACCGGGCATTTCCGCCATGGCGTTGTGATGAAGTTCATGGCAATATTCTATCACTGCATGAAGAAAAGTGGAAGATCACTTTTGCAGCATATATGTATGTAACGTGATACCTGACATGAATTCTTTAGTCTTCCAGCAATTAGCATATTCAAACAATCTCAAATTCCACCCCCTCCGCCAAGCACTTCCTGTCCTAAACTTTTAAACTACACACTTCCTATCATATGACATCAAAATGATTTCTTCTAAATTGTCCTGACTCAAAACAGTTGACTCGAGAGAAGCACATAACTGAGCCAAGTATCATTGTGACAAAGGCACAGAATTGCAATGGACCAAACCCCTTTCTGTTCATTTATTTTGGATTCCATTGAAGCAACCCCCTTCTCATTCACACATAAATCTATAGAGATATATAGATTATAGATCTATAGAGATATATAGATTATAGATCTATAGAGATATATAGATATGGATCTATAGAGATATAGATCATAGATCTATAGAGATATATAGATTATAGATCTATAGAAACGTATAGATTATAGATTATGGATCTATAGAGATGTATAGATTATAGATCTATAGAGATATATAGATATGGATCTGTAGAGACATATAGATTATAGATTATAGATCTATAGAGATGTATAGATTATACATCTATAGAGATATAGATTATAGATCTATAGAGATGTATAGATTATACATCTATAGAGATATAGATTATAGATCTATAGAGATATATAGATATGGATCTATAGAGAGATATAGATTATAGATCTATAGAGATATATAAATATAGAGATATATAGATAAAAGATCTACATATAAAAATCAACTTATCAAGCTCACTTTTTCCAACAAAGTACAAGAGAAATTCATTGATCCTCTGCTCCCACTGGGGATCTGCACTCAAAGGGAACACAGATTGGACAATTGAAGTTACAGTACCCTATTTCTGACCTGCGTTCAATGGGAGTAATTTTAACTTTGTACAATAGTGTAAAGTGAGTGATAGCAAATCGGCAGCCTGTTTTACATCTCTCCCAATTTTTATTTCCATTGAAGTCAATGCCAGAAAACTGTAATTGGAATACAAAAGGAAAATAAATCATGCTTGTCATGTGTATCTGGTTTATATGAGGTGTCACTGTGAACATCTCACTCAACAACAACAACATGCATTTATATAACGCCTACAATGCATAAACATCCCAAGGCACTTCACAGGAGCGTTATCAAACAAAATTTGACACCGAGCCACTTAAGGAGATATTAGGAAAGAGGAAGTTTTTAAGGAGCTCCTTAAAGGAGGAGAGAGAGATAGAGAGGCGGAGAGGTTTAGGGAGAGAATTCCAGACCGTAGGGTCTGGGCAGCTGAAGGCACGACCGCCAATTTAAAATCGGGAATGCGCAAGAGGCCAGAATTGGAAGAGTGCAGAGATCTCTGAGGGTTGTAAGTCTGGAGGAGGTAACAGAGCTAGGGAGGGATTTGAAAACAAGGATGAGAATTTCAAAATCATTAGATTTCACATACTGAAGGAGCAGGTATTAGGTCTATGCCACATTTAATTGTCCCTACACATCTGGCTTCAAGGCTTCTGGAATATTCTAGGCCTTAGCCATTTCAATGGCTTTAACCCCTGCTCTTACCCACTGTAGCTCTGTGTAGAGATTGACTTAGGGAAAGAGTCTTAAAAAAAAAAGTTCACTTATCCTCACCGGTGCAGTGGTTCTTTGGATTCCATGATGTTACCCTCCCTCTACCTCACCCTCACCCCTCCCTTCTGCATCGGATAAGACCTTCCTTCCTGGCTGAAGCCCTGGTTTCTGCTTCTAGCACTAGTCTCAGGCAGGTGTAGGGTTGCCAACTCTGGTTGGACGTATGCCTGGTGGTTTCATCACTAATGTCCCTCCTCTATCCACTCTGCTTCCGCGCTCCCACCATTGGTCGATTGGTTGCCCAACACGTCCATCCTAACGCTGCACCGCCTTCCCACACCAGTTGGAAATTGAACAGACTCTTCGTTATCCAATTGGATGGCCTTTGACTGGTCAGACCAACAGCCTTCCCCCTCCTCCCCTCCAATCTCCAATAACGAATAAATGAAAGTGTTCGAAGAAACTGAAATAAAACACCTTTTTTTTTAAATACCCCTATGATTTTCTCCTGGGTTACTCGCAGCAGTGTCCCAGAGATTAATCATTAATTCCTGGAGACTCCAGGACAATCCTGGAGAGTTGACAACCCTCGGCAGGTGGAATGAGACTCAAAACTTCTGCCTCTACACCTCCTCTGCGGCACTTTGCTGTGAGGAACCTTCAATTCTATTGAGGTCGAAGATCAGCCAGGATCTTATTGAATGGCAGGGCAGGCTCAAGGGGCCATATGGCCTACTCCTGCTCTGTGTAGAGATGGACTTAGGGAAAGGGTCTTAAAAAAAAAAGTTCACTTATCCTCATGGATTTAAAGTAATTGATAGAAGGATTAGAGGGGAGCTGAGGAGAATTTTTTTCACCCAGAGGGTGTGGGGGTCTGGGACTCACTGCCTGAAAAGGTGCCGTAACCTTCAAGGCTACAAACCAATTGCTAGAAAGTGGGATTAAACTGGATAGCTCTTTTTCGGCCAACATGGACTCGATGGGCCAAATGGCCTCCTTCTGTGCTGTAATTTTCTATGATTCTATACTATGTGCCCAACCTTCTGAAACTGCCGCTAAGTCTTATATTAACCAATCCCATCAAATCAATCCAACTTGTTCTAGGGCCAGGAGTCGTTGACTGGGTCCTTGTGATGTGGGGGATTTATTTCTGTGATGCACTTTTAGATTCTTAGAACGGAGCACGCTCAATAAGGTTGCACTTTAAACCAATAAGAGAGAAATAAAACTGGGAACAGTGAGCTGCTACGATCGGGAGTGCACTCCCTGAAAGGGCGGTGGAAGCAGATTCAGTAGTAACTTTCAAAAGTGAACTGGATATATACTTGAAAGGGAAAACTTTGCAGGGCTTTGGGGAAAGAGCGGGGGATTGGGATTAATTGGATAAGAACATAAAAATAGGAGCAGGAGTAGGCCATACGGCCCCCCCGAGCCTGCTCCACCATTCAATAAGATCATGGCTGACCTTTGACCTCAACTCCACTTTCCTGACCAACCTCCATATCCATTGATTCCCCTAGAGTCCAAAAATCTATTGATCTCAGATTTGAATATACTCAACGGCTCGGCATCCACAGCCCTCTGGGGTAGAGAATTCCAAAGATTCACAACCCTCTGAGTGAAGAAATTCCTCTTCATCTCAGTCTTAAATGGCCGACCACTTATCCTGAGACTATGCCCCCTAGTTCTAGACTCTCCAGCCAGCGGAAACAACCTCTCAGCATCTACCCTGTCAAGCCCCCCTCATAATCTTATATGTTTCAATGAGATCACCTCTCATTCTTCTAAACTCCAGAGAGTATAGGCCCATTCTACTCAATTTCTCCTAATGGAACAACCCTCTCATCCCAGGAATCAACCTAGTAGCTCTTTCAGAGAGCCGGCACGGGCACGGTGGGCCAAATGGCCTCCTCCTGAGCTCTTTGATTCTACAACAAAAAAGAAGAAAATAAAATTAAATAGAAATTTGAAATGAAAGTAAAAATGAAAAGCCTGTATGTTCATAGACTCGGATTCTGAAAAGCTCTATTGTCCAAGACAAGTAACACCATGTTCATGTGGTGCTACAAACCTCCAATTCTTTGCCCTTGGCACATTAATTGTAAACAATTTTACAACACCAAGTTATAGTCCAGCAATTTTATTTTAAATTCACAAGCTTTCGGAGACTTCCTCCTTCCTCAGGTAAATGTTCAGGAGCTCCTCGAAGCCTACGCATTTATACATATAGAACAATACATGGTGTTGACAGAATGCCCCTGCAACTGCCCGTTGCCAAGGCAATCACCGTGTTCAGACAGAGAGGTGTAACCTGCAGAACCCCCGAATACACATTCAACAAAAAAACAAACAGGAAAAAAAACAGAGAGAGGCAGAAACATCCGGAAGGCAGAGAAAGCCAGCAAATGACCCATTATATTAAAAACAGATAACATTTGTTCGCTGGTGGGGTAACGTGTAGCGTGACATGAACCCAAGATCCCGGTTGAGGCCGTCCTCATGGGTGCGGAACTTGGCTATCAATTTCTGCTCGACGATTTTGCGTTGTCGTGTGTCTCGAAGGCCGCCTTGGAGTACGCTTACCCGAAGGTCGGTGGATGAATGTCCATGACTGCTGAAGTGTTCCCCGACTGGGAGGGAACCCTCCTGTTTGGCGATTGTTGCGCGGTGTCCGTTCATCCGTTGTCGCAGCGTCTGCATGGTCTCGCCAATGTACCATGCTCTGGGGCATCCTTTCCTGCAACGTATGAGGTAGACAACGTTGGCCGAGTCACAGGAGTATGAACCATGCACCTGGTGGGTGGTGTCCTCTCGTGTGATGGTGGTATCTGTGTCGATGATCTGGCATGTCTTGCAGAGGTTACCGTGGCAGGGTTGTGTGGTGTCGTGGACGCTGTTCTCTTGAAAGCTAGGTAATTTGCTGCGAACGATGGTCTGTTTGAGGTTGGGTGGCTGTTTAAAGGCGAGTAGTGGAGGTGTGGGGATGGCCATAGCGAGGTGTTTGTCCTCATTGATGACATGTTGAAGGCTGCGGAGAACATGGCGTAGTTTCTCCGCTCCGGGGAAGTACTGGACGACAAAGGGTACTCTGTTGGTTGCGTCCCGTGTTAGTCTCCTGAGGAGGTCTATGCGATTTTTTGCTGTGGCCCGTCGGAACTGTCGATCGATGAGTCGAGCGTCATATCCCGTTCTTACTAGGGCGTCAAACAGACGAGGCAACGGAACTACGCTGCCGACATGAAAACCAAGAGCAGGAAGCTTGAGAAACTCGGCATCACCACCAGCAACGACCAAGCTTCCCCTGGTACCACGGTTGCAACCACAGGGAAGTCTATTGTCAATTTATCCGACTGAAAGACGCCCTTGTAAGAACGGGATATGACACTCGACTCATCGATCGACAGTTCCGACGGGCCACAGCAAAAAATCGCATAGACCTCCTCAGGAGACTAACACGGGACGCAACCAACAGAGTACCCTTTGTCGTCCAGTACTTCCCCGGAGCGGAGAAACTACGCCATGTTCTCCGCAGCCTTCAACATGTCATCAATTAAGACAAACACCTCACTATGGCCATCCCCACACCTCCACTACTCGCCTTTAAACAGCCACCCAACCTCAAACAGACCATCGTTCGCAGCAAATTACCTAGCTTTCAAGAGAACAGCGTCCACGACACCACACAACCCTGCCACGGCAACCTCTGCAAGACATGCCAGATCATCGACACAGATACCACCATCACACGAGAGGACACCACCCACCAGGTGCATGGTTCATACTCCTGTGACTCGGCCAACGTTGTCTACCTCATACGTTGCAGGAAAGGATGCCCCAGAGCATGGTACATTGGCGAGACCATGCAGACGCTGCGACAACGGATGAACGGACACCGCGCAACAATCGCCAAACAGGAGGGTTCCCTCCCAGTCGGGGAACACTTCAGCAGTCATGGACATTCATCCACCGACCTTCGGGTAAGCGTACTCCAAGGCGGCCTTCGAGACACACGACAACGCAAAATCGTCGAGCAGAAATTGATAGCCAAGTTCCGCACCCATGAGGACGGCCTCAACCGGGATCTTGGGTTCATGTCACGCTACACGTTACCCCACCAGCGAACAAATGTTATCTGTTTTTAATATAATGGGTCATTTGCTGGCTTTCTCTGCCTTCCGGATGTTTCTGCCTCTCTCTGTTTTTTTTCCTGTTTGTTTTTTTGTTGAATGTGTATTCGGGGGTTCTGCAGGTGACACCTCTCTGTCTGAACACGGTGATTGCCTTGGCAACGGGCAGTTGCAGGGGCATTCTGTCAACACCATGTATTGTTCTATATGTATAAATGCGTAGGCTTCGAGGAGCTCCTGAACATTTACCTGAGGAAGGAGGAAGTCTCCGAAAGCTTGTGAATTTAAAATAAAATTGCTGGACTATAACTTGGTGTTGTAAAATTGTTTACAATTGTCAACCCCAGTCCATCACCGGCATCTCCACATCACATTAATTGTAAGAACAGCTCCACAATTCTCTCCCAGGGACAATCAATCCCTATCACCTAGTACTGTATACAATGGTGAACAACATCCACCCATTAAAAGCAGCTTAGAGCAATTGAATTTGAGACAATCAACAATAGCACAGATAGAGCCAGCACTCAGACATACCATTACAGACAACAATGTTCTCTTTGCAGAGTATGTCCGAAGTATTATTTCCCCTCTTCTCCCTTAGTAATTGTAAACAATTTTACAACACCAAGTTATAGTCCAACAAATTTATTTTAAATTCCACAAGCTTTCGGAGGCTTCCTCCTTCCTCAGGTGAACGGTGTGGAAAATGAAATTTTCGAATCCTTCGCATTTGAAAATCACAGAACAATGCCTGGTGATTACTGCCCGTTGCCAAGGCAATCACAGTGAGCAGGATGAAAGGTGTCACCTAAAAGGCCACCGAATATACAAACAACCAAAAAAAAACAGAGAGAGAGAGAAGGAAGACAGTCAATGACCCGTTATATTAAAAACAGATAACATTTGTTCGCTGGTGGGGTTACGTGTAGCGTGACATGAACCCAAGATCCCGGTTGAGGCCGTCCTCATGGGTGCGGAACTTGGCTATCAATTTCTGCTCGACGATTTTGCGTTGTCATGTGTCTCGAAGGCCGCCTTGGAGTATGCTTACCCGAAGGTCGGTGGCTGAATGTCCATGACTGCTGAAGTGTTCCCCGACAGGGAGAGAACCCTCCTGTTTGGCGATTGTTGCGCGGTGTCCATTCATCCGTTGTCGCAGCGTCTGCATGGTCTCGCCAATGTACCATGCTCTGGGGCATCCTTTCCTGCAACGTATGAGGTAGACAACGTTGGCCGAGTCACAGGAGTATGAACCGTGCACCTGGTGGGTGGTGTCCTCTCGTGTGATGGTGGTATCTGTGTCGATGATCTGGCATGTCTTGCAGAGGTCACCGTGGCAGGGTTGTGTGGTGTCGTGGACGCTGTTCTCCTGAAAGCTGGGTAATTTGCTGCGAACGATGGTTTGTTTGAGGTTGGGTGGCTGTTTAAAGGCGAGTAGTGGAGGTGTGGGGATGGCCATAGCGAGGTGTTCGTCATCATTGATGACATGTTGAAGGCTGCGGAGAACATGGCGTAGTTTCTCCGCTCCGGGGAAGTACTGGACGACGAAGGGTACTCTGTTGGTTGCGTCCCGTGTTAGTCTTCTGAGGAGGTCTACGCGATTTTTCGCTGTGGCCCGTCGGAACCTTCGATCGATGAGTCGAGCATCATATCCCGTTCTTACTAGGGCGTCTTTCAGCGTCTGTAGGTGTCCATCGCATTCCTCCTCGTCTGAGCAGACCCTGTGTATTCGCAGGGCCTGTCCATAGGGGATGGCCTCTTTGACGTGGTTCGGGTGGAAGCTGGAAAAGTGGAGCATCGTGAGGTTGTCCGTGGGCTTGCGGTAGAGTGAGGTGCTGAGGTGCCCGTCTTTGATGGAGATTCGTGTGTCCAAGAAAGAAACTGATTCTGAGGAGTAGTCCATGGTGAGCTTGATGGTGGGATGGAACTTGTTGATGTTATCGTGTAGTCTCTTTAGTGATTCCTCGCCGTGGGTCCATAGAAAGAAAATGTCGTCGATGTATCTGGTGTATAGTGTTGGTTGGAGGTCCTGTGCAGTGAAGAAGTCCTGCTCAAACTTGTGCATGAAAATGTTGGCGTATTGGGGTGCGAATTTGGTCCCCATGGCTGTTCCGTGTGTTTGGGTAAAGAACTGGTTATTGAAGGTGAAGACATTGTGATCCAGGATAAAGCGGATGAGTTGCAGGATGGCGTCTGGAGATTGGCTGTTGTTGGTGTTGAGTATTGATGCTGTCGCAGCGATGCCGTCATCGTGGGGGATACTGGTGTAGAGTGCCGAGACGTCCATCGTGGTGAGAAGTGTTCCTGGTTCAACAGGTCCGTGGGTACTGAGTTTTTGTAGAAAGTCTGTAGTGTCGCGACAGAAGCTGGGGGTTCCCTGCACGATGGGTTTCAGGATGCCCTCGATGTATCCAGAGAGGTTCTCACACAGGGTTCCGTTGCCTGATACGATAGGACGTCCGGGTGTGTTGGCTTTGTGTATCTTTGGGAGGCAGTAGAAGTCTCCCACGCGGGGAGTACGTGGGATGAGAGTGCGTTGGGTGTTTTGAAGGTCTGGATCAAAGGTCTTGATCAGTTTGTTGAGCTGATGGGTGTGTTCTTTGGTCGGGTCTGTGGGTAACCGTCTGTAGTGTTCCTGGTTGTCCAGTTGTCGGTATGCTTCTTTGCAATAGTCCGTTCTGTTCTGTATGACGATGGCTCCCCCTTTGTCCGCTGGTTTGATGACGATGTTGTGGTTGGTCTTGAGAGCTTTGATGGCGTTGCGTTGTGCTCGGGTGACATTCTGGACTGTCTTCCGAGTGCGGCTGATGAATCTGGCATAGACGCATTTCCTGACAGCTTGAGCATATATGTCAAGCTGAGGGCAGCGACCCTCTGGAGGAGTCAAGTGAGACTCTTTCCTCTTCGGTTGCTGTACCGCGGATCCCTCTGTCTGCTGTTCCGGATCGTTGATTGTCTCATTGGGTTCGCTGCTGAAATCTTGGGGTTTGTGGTAGAATTCCCGGAGCCTCATTCTCCTGATGAATTCCTCTGTGTCTGCCGCGAGACTAGTGGGGTCCATTTTGGTAGTGGGGCAGAAATTAAGCCCTCGGCTGAGAACTTCGATTTCATCTGGTTGAAGGGTGTGGTCGGACAAATTGACGATAGACTTCCCTGTGGTTGCAACCGTGGTACCAGGGGAAGCTTGGTCGATGCTGGTGGTGATGCCGAGTTTCTCAAGCTTCCTGCTCTTGGTTTTCATGTAGGCAGCGTAGTTCCGTTGCCTCGTCTGTTTGGCGGTATATCGTAGCTGGTCTGCTGTGTCCTGAGTACAGGTTGATAGTATGGACTCTATCTTAGTTTCGAGGTTGCGGCATCTGCTGTAGAGTTGGTGTACGAGATGGATCTTGGGTTCATGTCACACTACACGTAACCCCACCAGCAAACAAATGTTATCTGTTTTTAATATAATGTGTCATTGACTATCTTCCTTCTCTCTCTCTCTTTTTTTTGGGGGGGTTTGTATATTCGGTGGCCTTTTAGGTGACACCTTTCTGTCTGCTCACTGTGATTGCCTTGGCAACGGGCAGTAAGCACCAGGCATTGTTCTGTGATTTTCAAATGCGAAGGATTCGAAAATTTCATTTCCACACCGTTCACCTGAGGAAGGAGGAAGCCTCCGAAAGCTTGTGGAATTTAAAATAAATTTGTTGGACTATAACTTGGTGTTGTAAAATTGTTTACAATTGTCAACCCCAGTCCATCACCGGCATCTCCACATCATGTCTCCCTCAGTATGCAATGATAAAGTAAAGAACAGCACGCTGAGTCTCTAAAGGTGACACAAAACTTCATCATTATTTTCTCTCAACACTGAATACATTTTTGAAACGTGGTTTTGATAGAGTAGTTGGAGGGATATGGTTTGTGTTTTATATGTAGTTAAGAAATGTGACAAGCAGTCATGATATTATTTGGCTCTGTAAATTACATGGGGATTTTAATAGCCCTTTGCTGCAATTATAAGTTACACCTTTGTTCTGTCATTAAAAAGAAAGAACATGAATTTATATAGCACCTTTAAAAACTCAGGATATCCTAAAGAGCTTTGCAGCCAATGAACTGTACTTTTGAACTGTTGTCACTGTTGTATTGTAGGAAATGTGGCAGCCAATTTGTGCACAGCAAGGTCCCACAAACAGCAATGTGATAATGACCAGATCATCTGATTTAGATAATCTGGTTGAGAGATAAATATTGGCCAGGACACTAGGGAGAAATCCCCTGCTCTTCTTCAAAATAGTGCCATGGGATCTTTTACGTACACCTGAGAGCAGCTGGGGCCTTGGTTTAACATCGCACCCGAAAGACAGCACCTCCAACAGTGCAGAACTCCCTCAGTACCACACTGTAGTGTCAGCCTGGATTATTTGCTCAAGTTTCTACAGTGGGATTTGAACCCAGAACCTTCTGACTCAGGGGCATGAGTGCTACCAACTGAGCATAGGCTGACACATAAATAAAATAAAAGAAAGCTCATTAGAAGACCAAAGTTCATAATTTATCATAGGAAGGCATTCATTCTAATTGATTTTTTAAAAACACAAGCTTAGCAGTTGTTAACTTCAACACATTATTTTGTTAACTCTTTGGCCTTTTGTGGGGGATATCCTGCTGGGCGGATGGTCATTGAAAGAGGGTCTAGTTAGTGGAAGGGACGCATGGTTCCTGCCCGTAATCGCTATCCCCTGCTGGAAAACGTACATTTGTGGAGATCGAGCTTTCTGTAAATTCTCTCCATAGTCCTGTAGACGGCCAAAACTCACTAACTGGGCTCATGTGAGAAGAATGGCCAATGGGGGCAAGGTAAAGATTTGCTTTCATTTCAAATTTTTATTTAATTTTATTCTTTTCCTTTTTGTTACAGAATCATACATTCAGATATGGCAGTCACTAACATGCTGAGGAAGTTAAAGAAAGACAAGGCACAAGACCAGGATGGACTTTGTGCAAGGGGTCCTAAAGAAATGGCCCGCGAAATGTGTCCGGTCGATGCCATTATCTTTACATAATCAATGGAAATTGGAGAAATAAAACACCAACCTTTAAAAAGGGCATTGAGACTGTCCATGAAATTACAGGCAAGTGAGCCTGTGGGTAAAGTATTAGAAGGCATCCTGAAAGAGGGGGCAATTTAAACCCTTTTATAGGTATAAGATGGTAAGAGGGAGCCAGCTTAGATTTATAGGCGGGAGACCTTGCCTGACAATTTTGCTGGAGTTGTTTGAGGAAAGGACAGACCTTTGTGACAATGGAAATTCTGTGGATGTAATGTATTTAGCTTTCATTAGGCTCATGTTGCCATGTCAGTGACAGCCGTGGCTCAGTGGGTAGCCCTTCTCGCCTCAAGGTTGTGGGTTCACGTCCCACTCCAGCAACTTGAGATACCCTAATCTGGGTGAACATTGAGGGAGTACTATGCAATGCTAAGGGAGTGGTGCACTGTAGGAGGTGCTGTCTTTCAGATGAAATGTTAAACTGATGTCTGCCCTCTCAGGTGGATGTGAAAGATCCCATGGCACTATTTTGAAGATGAGTGGGAGTTTACTATGATGTCCTGGCTGATATTTATCTATGAAACAACATTGCTAAATCAGATTATCTGGCCATTATCTCAGTGCTGTTTGTGGGGCCTTGCTGTGTGCAAATTGGTTGCTGCTTTACCTACATTACAACAGCGAGTGCACTTCATTGGCTGTAAAGCACTTTGGGATGTCCTGAGTCCTGAAAGGTGCTATATAAATGCAAGTTTTTTTCTTTCCTTCATACCACACAAGTCGTTAGTCGAGAAGATGGGCCGAAGGGCCTCTATCCGTGCTGTATAACTCTAAGATAGGAATGATGTGGAGATGCCGGTGATGGACTGGGGTTGACAATTGTAAACAATTTTACAACACCAAGTTATAGTCCAGCAATTTTATTTTAAATTCACAAGCTTTCGGAGATTTTCTCCTTCCTCAGGCAAATGCTAAGATAGGAAGGCATGGGATAGAGTGAACACTCTGGGATAGACTGAAAATTGGCTAAACCAGAGAAGGAGAAGGATAGTTGTGAATAGAGCTGCACCAACATGGCAAGGGATCACTCGGGGAGTGCCAGTGGGATCAGTGCTGGGACAATTTCCATTTACATATTATATAAATGATTTAGAGCAGGGTACAGGACGCTGTCTACGTTGGTAGAAGACACTAAATTAGGGAATAGGGATTCAAACAATTCGGAATAGGCAAAACAAAATACAAAATGATCTGGATGAGTTGGGAGGCTGGGCTTATGAGTGAAAATTTAAGGTAATTGGCAAAAAATCCAGGGAGGGAATGAGGAGAATTTTTTTTTTTAAGCAGTGAGTTCTTACAATCTGGAACGCACTGCCTGAAAGGGCAGATTCAACAGTAACTTTCAAAAGGGAATTGGATAAACACTTGAAATGGAAAAATTTGCAGGGCTATGGGGAAAGAGCAGGATGGGGAAATGGGACTAATTGGATAGCTCTTTCAAAGAGCCGGCACAGACACAATGGCCAAATGGCCTCTTTCTAATGTGGACAGATGCAAGGTTATGAGACTAGAAATGAGAAATAAACAGCAAGAATATAAACTAAATCGACTCTAGGACACAACTCCCGAGGGAGATCAGAAGCATTGATTGATCACTCACTGAAGTCAAGAGCACAGTGTGTGGCAGGAGTAAGTAAAGCTAATCAATGGTATGGTTATGCTTTGCACTGTGTTTAATTCTGGTCACTGTACAGCAGCAAGAATACGAGGCATTGGAGGCAGTGCTGAAAAGAGCAACCACTTTGATACCTTTCTAAGGTACCTGAGCTCTGAGAAGAGATTGAATAGCCTAGGATTGTCTACTCTGGAGGAGAAGGCTCAGAGAGATATTGTCCAAGCATTCAAGATTCTTAACGGAAAAGATAAATTGAACACCAGCAATATGTTCACGATTGCCACAAACTCTAGAGGGGGTATTACATAGACTTATATAGAACGTACAGCACAGAAACAGGCCATTCGGCCCAACAGGTCCATGCTGGTATTTATGCTCCACACGAGACTCCTCCCTCCCAATTCATCTCACCCAAAAACATATCCTTTTATTCCTTTCTCCCCGATGCATTTATCTAGCTTCCCCTCAAATGCATGTATGCTTGTCACCTGAATTATTTCTTGTGGTAGCGAGTTCGACTAACCACTCTCTGGGTAAAGAAGTTTCTCCTGAATTCCCCATTGGATTTATTAGTGACTATTTTAAATACACTCATGGAATCAAGTTGCATTTAATGAGCGCAATTTTCGAGTATTAATATGACTCGTCCGGGGTTGGGGGGCAGCAGGTACAAAGGGTGAGGAAAATAATTAGGGGGCCTGTGATATAGAATAAAAAATATCATTGGGTGCAAAATCTCACCAAGCGTTAGTATCCTCCAGGGGAAGCTCAACCAGATGTGTGTTAAAATACCAAAATAATAAAAACAACTTTAATAAGATAAAAAATGATTGATTAAAACTAGAAAATCTAAAAAAACATAATAAATTCTTCGAACACGTTACAAAGGATTAAAAAGAATGACATAAACACTAAAAATTAAGAGTCCATAAAAATTTGTAAAATTTCCAGTGTAAGTTGAAGGGTAAACCTCGAAATTTGGCTGGCAAAGGTTTCATTGGGCTCGATATTGCCAGGGCTGCGGGTTCACGGCGGGGGGGCTATCGGGCGTGTGGGTAACGCGCCCGGTGAAATTAGTCAGCCACCCGCGCGATCGTAGCCCAAATGGATCCACTTACCTGCTCCTCCGGGTTCCCCACTGCTGATCTGCGCGTCGGGCGGGCTGCGCATGCACAGTAAGATCTGTCAGCTGGAGGAGCTCTATTTAAAGGGGCAGTCCTCCACTGGATTTATTCGTGAATCTTGTCTGGTTGTGCAAAATAGAAAAAATCACAGCATGGAGCAGCCCAGGGGGAAGGCTGCTCCCAGTTTAATGATGCCTCACTCCAGATATCAATACATGGGGTGAGGAGGAGGGGGAGGACAGAGATCTTCCCCCCGGCGGGCGGGAGGAAGCGGCCTGCCTCTGCCACCAGGAAGGCCTGGCTCCAGGTGGCAGAGGAGGTCACCTGCACCACCAACATATCGCCCACCTGCATACAATGCAGGAGGCGCTCCAATGACCTCAGTAGGTCAGCCAAAGTGAGTACACTTACTCATTCCCCTACACTCCATTTGCCACATCACCGCCCCCACCCCACATCTCCTTCTGCACTGCCAACACTACTCTGTGACATCACCCCTCACACCCACTCAAAACTCATCCTCATCTTACCTGCACTTACTCACCTCGCCAGTACTCATCCCGCCACTACCACTCAACCCAATCCTCATACAATCTCATGGCTCTATCTCATACTCACCCTCTCGTGCATCTCTTTCACGGTCAGCCTCACTCAACCTGCCACTGCCTGTGCTGCAGCCACAGGGCATGCATCAGATATGTGCATTAGGCAGCGTAAGGCAAACGTGTCGTGAGCATGAAGGGGCTGCACAAGCGTGTTTGAGGGTTTGTCATGGTTGTTACTTGTATTGAATTTCTGACCAACTCACATTACATATTATATTGGCAGCACTACTGCCACGTCTTTGCGAATCTTGTCTGGTCTGTGCAATAATGCCCTTTCCTGAGGATCACTATGAAGACCCACAACTGATGCCACCCATTGTGTCACTGCAGAGTGGGAGTACGTGTATTTGCAGGGCTCTTTTGTGCAGACGACTGAGAGACGTCAGCGATGTCCCCGGTTGCACCCTGGAAGGATGTGGAGGAGAAGTTGTTGAGGGCAGTGGTGCCTTTGACAGCGACAGGTAAGAAGATGGTGCTCAGGCCAGCCGGGAGCCGCTTGGCATGAGGGAGGCTGCAGATGTCCACGACTACATGTCGAGTGACTCTGAGCCTCCGTGTGCACTGCTGCTCAGAGAGGTCCAGGAAGCTGAGCCTCGGTCTGTGGACCCTGTGGCGAGGGTAGTGCCCTCTGCAACGCATCTCTCTCTGCGGTTGCCCTCCCTCCTGCTGTACAGGTGGATGTGTCACAGCACTGTGTTGAGGGGCTCCACGTGTCAGAGGTGGACGGCGTGGATGGTGAGGCTGGTGATGCTGTTCGCCCTCCGAGGAGGTCATGACTGCAGCTACGGCGGCCCCCATCCGGAAGATGTACATCTGAGGGGGTCCGCAAGGTAGGTACATGTCTCTGGACCCCGGGGTAAATGTGCAAGTTGGTGACTTTGATTGTCAGGAGCAGGGTGGTGGAGGCCAAACTTTGTCCCAAGTGACAGAGTGGCCTCCTGCAATGGGTGAGGGTCTCCCCCCCCCAACCTGTCAAATGGACCTTTGCAGCTGCCACAGGCTGACAGCTGCAACAGATCCATTTGAACTGGGAGTGTTTCCCACCACCTTGCATTTCCTGCAGATTTTTAATACTGAGGGTCTGCCAAGATTTAAGGTATATCTGGTGGGATATAAATTGGATCTGATCAGAAAATCATTAATAAATTATGAGTGATTCATTCCAGTATTTTGCCGAACCTAATTGTTCGAGATTTTATCATCGCAATAATAAACAATACCAGAACCCTGATGTTGCGAATTTATCCGTTTGTGATATTCAAGATTCCTCCAATCAGCGTAAATGTTAGGTATTTTCTTGTTCTTACTCTCGGAGGGAATTAAATTCCATACTTGTTCTTCAGTTTCGCTGACAACTGATCCTCTTCGGTTGTTTTCATTATAAGGGGTCGATTTCCTTATTGATTCAGATAAATTAATTACATCTTTAAGAACATTAAGGTTCTTCAATCCTTTGACGTTTCCAAGATGGTCTTGTCCACAATACTGAAATGACGCCCTAATTATAGGATCAGTTGACTTCTCGAAAGCTTCGAGTTTTCTGACAATAGCTGGTGGGATTTGAATTTCAAACTTAGATCGGCCAAGTCCACCATCTCTATTCTTTGGATACAGTAAACCATCTGTAATATGATTAGGAAGGTATAATATTTCCTCTACCAATCTTTTAACGAAACTGTCGAGGTTTATTAGGATGTTTTGTGAGGCTTCATTTAGAGTAAAATGATAATAAAGTCTGGGTATAATGTAGGTTTCAAGAATCTCAAACTTCTGAGTGAGCCTTGAGTTCTGTTTCCTTTAAATTCTGGATCCATTTCTCCAATTTGTCAGCCCAAATATCTACGGCTTAACTTGCCCAGGGATCTACTCGGGCTCCGAGATATTTCTCAATACTTCCTGGGGCTATAAAAACTAGATCTTTCTGGTTGAGTTGCCAATTTCTTAGTGGACGTATGAAATCCAGCAGTTTTTTTGATATTAATCACCAAGCTGGTTTTCTTACAGAAAGAGTCGAGAGTTTTCAGATTTTTTTCCATACCAGAATGTGAGTCACTAAGTATTCCGCTATCATCTGCAAAAGCTAGCGATGTACATTTGATGGGACCGTCGCTAACCTTCATCCATACGCTGAATCCATCCCTTTCCAACGGACGTAGTAAAGGGTCCAAAGCAATGTTGAACAAAAGTGGTAATAAGGGATCGCCTTGTTTGACAACCCTGTTGATATTAATTGAATCCATTTTAAAACCATCGCCTTCAATCACTGCGGCTGTATTTGCATATAAGTTTACCACCAGTTTTATAAAACTCTTGGTAACACCCATCCTTGTTAGAGCTTTTGATATCAATTTGTGACCAACAGATTCAAAAGCCTTGGCCAGGTCTACAAAGACTACAACTAATTGTTTTCTGTTATTCTTGGCTCCTTTCATAATGTTCTGAAGGATTGCAATATTTTCATTACAGCCAGGAGTTGCTGCAATGAATCCCTTCTCTCTGGGATTCAGAGTGATGGCATCAGCTAATCTTTTGGCCATAATTTTATTAAACAGCCTAAGCAAAATCAGACCAATTGTTATTGATCTCCAGTTGTCTATATCTGCGAGAAGTTCAGTATCTTCACTTTTAGGTATCAATACCATTCTAACCGTTTTTAATACATCAGGAATAGTAGCTGTTTTTTGCCAGAGCGAGTAGAGCCTTGGTATTAATTTGGAGTCATCTCCTTCCAGCTCCTTAAGATCTTGGACAGTAGTAAAATTTGCGCCAGACAAGTGCCAAGCAATGACCATCTCCAACAAGAGAGAGTCTAACCACCTCCCCTTGACATTCAAAGGTATTACCATCACCGAATTCCCCACCATCAGCATTCTGGAGGTCACCATTGACCAGAAACTTAACTGGACCAGCCACATAAATACTACAAGAACAGGTCAGAGGCTGGGTATTCTGCAGTGACTGACTCAGCTCCTGACTCCCCAAAGTCTTTCCACCATCTACAAGGTACAAGTCAGGAGTGTGATGGATTACTCTCCATTTGCCTGGATGAGTGCAGCTCCAACAACACTCAAGAAGCTCGACACCATCCAGGACAAAGCAGCCGCTTGATTGGCACCCCATCCACCACCCTAAACATTCACTCCCTTCACCACCGGTGCACCGTGGCTGCAGTGTGTACCATCCACAGGATGCACTGCAGCAACTGGCCAAGGCTTCTTCGACAGCACCTCCCAAACCCGCAACCTCTACCACCTGGAAGGACAAGAGCAGCAGGCACATGGAAACAACACCACCTGCACGTTCCCCTCCAAGTCACACACCATCCTGACTTGGAAATATATCGCCGTTCCTTCATCGTCGCTGGGTCAAAATCCTGGAACTCCCTTCCTAACAGCACTGTGTTCACCACACAGACTGCAGCGGTTCAAGAAGGCAGCTCACCACCACCTTCTCAAGGGCAATTAGGGATGGGCAATAACTGCTGGCCTTGCCAGCGATGCCCACATCCCATGAACGAATTTTTTAAAAGTTCCACCGGTGCCCGGTGCACTCCCGGCTTTCATACTTTCGAGGTCGGATTTAACCTCATTCTCACTAATGGCTCCCATAGGAGTGATATTATTGGACATCTGTATGCAACCAGAAAACTTGCCAATATCAGCTTTGTTATTTGAAGTTGATAATTTACTTATAAAACAAGTTTCTAGATCTGCTTTAATTAAGGCACATTTAATCTCAGCAGGTCTGCCCATAATTTGGCGGGCAAGTTTTTTTCCTGTCATTCTTAAATAATAGTTACATTCTTCCAAAAATAGCTTTCTTCCTGGCATGTCTTTTTTGTAGATCCAGAATTTTGTTTTGCATAAGTCTTATTGTATTGTTTCTTATTCGTAGTTGCTTTAGTCGTTTTATTGCCAGATGTTTTGATTTTGTTGTTATCCGAGACTGTCTCAGTAATGACCTCGATTAGTCCAACTGCTTGGACTTCCGTTCCAGAATCAGTCCAACAGCATAATAATTGTTCTGCATCAAAAAGTAAATTGTTGATGTCCTGTTGCAATTCATTAGCTTTGATGGTATCTTTTATTTTGATACTGCGTGTAGCGGTTTGATAATTTGGAGATTCTTGACTTTCATCAAGAGCTACTGATTCATTGAGTTCAGTTATTGCCCTGGATGTACCTGCTGTTGCCATCCTTTCCCGTTTTTAGCATTAGCAGCAAGTAATCTCCTTTTGTCAGAGACCTGTTTATTGGTTTTTATTATCAGTTGTTCATATATCCTTGTGTTAAAACCAGTAAATTTGGCTTCTAATTCGCCAAGTTTCCCTATTTCATCGTCAGACCAAATAGATTTTTTTACTGGTTTTTCTCGTAGGAATGGTGTCCTCCAGTCTTTTCTTGTTCCTAAGTTCAGCATGTAGATGTCATTCATGTTGGCCAAGATCGATTTTTGTTGTGAACCTCAAAGGACAGAGTGTGCAACCAAATTGACCAACAGGCACAGAATGTCGATTGTCATTACATTTAGCGTCATGGCAAACAATAGTTTGATAATCTCCTTTTTTATTGCAATTGGTATATCTAGTTGTTATTTTTGTGACCTGATATTTTATTTTCGTATGGCTTTTAAACTCTGTATATGAATTAAGATATTCGTTGCATTGTAAATGCAACAAACTGTCACTGGGGTAATGTATAATAGCTTCCCTCGGTTGATTATGATCATTCTTAGGCTCGATTCTTATTCCTTCACAGTATGTGCTTACACTTGGTAGACTGAAGTCCATAGTGTTTATCTCACTGTAATTGATAGTGCCCTTATTTGGTACAAGATCCATATTGTAAAAAGTCCTGGTATGAATCAGTTGCATTGTCCGACCAGATTTAATTCCAGAGGGCTTCTCCTCATCGTGCTTTATAACGTCAACACCAATCTGTTTCTCCTTCGGAGATGGGACTCCATTGGGTCCACTTATTGGTCTTGTTTGGATGAATTCCTGCTCATAAGTTTGAGTATATGAGATGGCTGTCGCCACCCTGACAGGAGCAGGTCTAGCATTTTCGCAGCACATGCATTTGAAGCTGGGTGCCACTGGAAACACACCAACAGGGAGGTTGTTTACCTGAACCATCCCAACTGGAATGAGTAATCCAGAAGAGTTATCAAATTGTTATATTTATGATCCCTAGTTCTGGTCTTCCCCGCAAGTAGAAACATCTTCTCTACATCTACCTTGTCAAACCCTTTCATAATCTTAAAGACCTCTATCTTGTCACCCATCGATCTTCTCTTTTCCAGAGAAAAGAACCTCAGCCTGTTCAATCTTTCCTGATAGGTACAACCTCTCAGTTCTGGTGTCATCCTAGTAAATCTTTATTGCACCTTCTCTGGTGTGTCTATATCTTTTTTACAATATGGAGACCAGAATTCTTCACAGAACTCCAAGTGTGGTCTAACCAAGGATCTATACAAGTTTAACATAACTTCTCTGCCTTTCAATTCTGTCCCTTTAGAAATGAACCCTAGTGCTTGGTTTGCTTTTTTATGGTCTTATTAGCTTGCGTAACCTTTTAATGATTTGTGTATCTGTAACCCTAGATCCCTCTGCTCCTCTTCCCCATTTAAACTCTTATTATCCAAGCAGTATGTGGCCCGTTATTCTTCCTACTAAAATGTAATACCTCACACTTATCTATATTGAAATTCATTTGTCAATTACACGACCATTCTGCAAGTTTATTAATGTCTTCCTGTATTTTGTCGTGATCCTCCTCAGTATTAACTATACCCCTCCCCCCCCCCCAATTTGGTGGCGTCCACAAATTTTGAAATTGTACTTCCGATTCCCGAGTCCAAATCGTTTACGTAAATGGTGAACAACAGTGATCCCAGCACCAATCCTTGTGGAACACCACTTCCCACCTTTTGCCAGTCTGTGTAACTACCTTTAAACCTACTCTCTGTTTTCTGTTTTGTAGCCAGCTTGCTATCCATTCTGCTACTTGTCCCCTGAATCCACATGCTCTGACCTTAGTCATGAATCTACTATGCGGTACCTTATCGAAGGCTTTTTCAAAATCCAAATATTTTACATCTATTTCATTAACTTTGTCTACCCTTTCTGTTTCATCTTCAAAGAGTTCAGTGAGATTGGTCAAGCATGACCTTCCATTTTAAAATCCGTGCCGACCATTGTTTATTATATTTTCGGTTTCTAGATGTTTTTCTATTACATCTTTGATTAAGATTTCCATTATCTTTCCTACCACCGATGTTAAGCCAATTGGTCTATAATTCCCTGGACTGGTTCTATCTCCCTTTTTAAATATTATAAAATTAGGTAATTTTAACCTAATTTTCTGAGCTGGAAACCCATGGAATTGGGTGGGACGCCAGTTTTACCCCCACCCAATATTACTCTCCGTTGACTTCAATGATTTATATTTGTAAATGCTATAACAGATACACCTTTTATAATGAAATAAAATCTGGAAATGCACAGCAGTTCAGCCAGAATCTGTTCAAAGAAAAGACAAGGTAATGTTTCGAGCATATACCTTTCATCAGAGCACCTTTTAGAAAGAGATAACCAGCACTCTGATAACCAGCTAACTCGAAGAAGGAAGCTGAAACTAATTGGATCACACTCTGATCTTCAAAGGCTGCTCCATTACTTTCTGTCCTGTCTCTGTGCTCTGCTGTTTATCCAGACCAAGGTTATTGGCCTTACCATCCCTACAATGACGTCTATCCTCCCACATAAGGGCGATCGATATAAAACAAGGTCATAGGTCGTCAACCACTCCTGTTCAGCTTCAGATTAATGAACTATCGAGAACATAAGGATTATCAGGAAAAGGAAATGGCTGACAGTTTATTAGCCTGTTCCTTGTTCCTTTTCCATAGGTCAACCTTCAACCACTGGCCTGCTCACCATCCCCTTCATATGTACTTGAATATGTAGAGTCCCTCTGCCTGGACTTAAACCCTCCTCCACCCAGAAATGCATCCAAATCTCGCAAGCCCATTTATACTGCCTGTTGCCCAGTCCTTCCATGGTCACTTATTCCACAACCCTGTCGCTTCGGGTGACAAAGTTCTACCCAATTTCCCTTCTTACTCACAACTTTTCAATTTTTAACCTGTGTCCCTCATTTATCCTTCACTGTTTTGAACAATTTGCCTGAATCATTTTTATCGATTCCCCTCATAATCTTGAAAACTTCAAATGGATTCCCTAGAAAGCTCTGCCAAACAAACACAAGACCAAACTCATTAACCATTCCCCATAACTCAAATCTCTGATAGCTAAATTCATTGCTGCCTGCCTTTATACCCTTCTCAAGGGCAACGATATCTTTCCTATGACTGGGTGACCAGAACTGCACACAGTATTCCAAAGGAAGAACTTGCTTACGCCACCGTACCAAGTTCTCCGGACATTCCTAAGAGCTTGACATCCAATTAATTAGTTTTGAAGGGCAGTCACTGTAATATAGTCAAATACAGCAGCCAATATGTACACCAAATCCCATAAATGGCAAATAAGATGAATGAATCAGTTAACCTATTTTTGGTAGCATCAGTTAAAAAGAAAGACTTGCATTTATATAGCGCCTTTCATGACTTCAGGACATCTCAAAGTGCTTTACAACCAATGAAGTACTTTTGAAGTGTAGTCACTGTTGTGACATAGGAAGCGTCATAGCCAATTTTTGCCCAGCAAGTTCTCACAAACAGTACTGAGATAATGACCAGATTATCTTTGTAAGTGATGTTTGTTGAGGGATAAATATTGGCCAGGACACCGGAAAGAACTCCCCTGCTCTTCTTTGAAATAGTGCCACGGGAACTTTTACATCCACTTGAGAGGGCAGATGAGGCCTCGATTTAATGTCACAGTGTAGCATTCCCTCAAAACTGGACTGGAGTGTCAATCTGAATTATGTACTCCAGTATCTGGAGTGGGACGTGAGGGGATGCTGGGAGAACTTCCTGCTTTTCTTCACGTGGTACCATTGGTTTTTTTTATGTCCACTTAGTCAGGCAGATGGGGATTTGGATTAACATCTCATCCAAAAGGTGGCACCTCAGACAATGTGGCACTGCCTCAGCACTGCACTAAGAGCTTGTCAAGATTATCGAGAGTGGGTCGCCAGATAAGGTCTGATGAATAGCTTATACAGCAACAATACAACCTCAATTGGTTTGTACTCTTCTAATACAACTCAGTACTTAACTCACCTTTTTTTTTTCTTGTTACAGCTGGGTGCTTTGTTGACAGCTTTATAGGCTTGTCCACTCTAACCTTTAGATCATTTTGTGATGTGCCCACTGTCCCACTTCCATTTAACACTCTCTTTATTCTGATTCCTTAATCCTGTACTCTCCCATTGTGCCACCTTGGGATTCCCTGGGGAACCTCAGGCCCAGTGTTGCTATTATAACGAGGCACAAGGGAGACATTCCTCACTTCCCGCCTGAATTCCTGCTTGGTCTGTTTGTTGGGCACCCAGTGGAGGGGCTCCTGGAGAACCTTGGTGCAATGGCCTGCCCTGGACTCCTGTGGGCAGGATGCTCTCCAGTAGCAGCTGGAAGGCCCAAATCTTGGTGGCCAGAAGCACAGCGATTTCCTCCCCAATACTGAGGTGCACTGCTCACCTAGCCCATGCCCCGAGTACCACAGAATCTATACAAGTGAACCAGGAGAGGTAAGAGATGGACAGCTGCTTCATCTCAGCGACAGTGCACCTTTGTACACTGTACCTGTTGGGCGCACAAAGGTAAATCCAACCCTATGTACTGCTGCAGGAATCATATGGTACATTCAGCAATCTCACAGTCCTAGTGGGGGCAGGGGGAAGACACGTACGAAGGGAATATGGGAATATAGGAAGAGGAGTAGGCCATTCAGCCCCTCGTGCCTGCTCCGCCATTTGATAAGATAATGGCTGATCTGTGATCTAACTCCATATACCCGCCTTTGGCCCATATCCCTTAATACCTTTGGCTGCCAAAAAGCTATCTATCTCAGATTTAAATTTAGCAATTGAGCTAGTATCAATTGCCGTTGGTGGAAGAGAGTTCCAAACTTCTACCACCCTTTGTGTGTAGAAATGTTTTCTAATCTCACTCCTGAAAGGTCTGGCTCTAATTTTTAGACTGTGCCCCCTACTCCTGGAATCCCCAACCAGCGGAAATAGTTTCTCTCTATCCACCCTATCTGTTCCCCTTGATATCTTATAAACTTCGATCAGATCACCCCTTAACCTTCGAAACTCCAGAGAATACAACCCCAATTTGTGTAATCTCTCCTCGTAACTTAACCCTTGAAGTCCGGGTATCATTCTAGTAAACCTATGCTGCACTCCCTGCAAGGCCAATATGTCCTTCCAAAGGTGCGGTGCCCAGAACTGCTCACAGTACTCCAGGTGCGGTCTAACCAGGGTTTTGTATAGCTGCAGCATAACTTCTGCCCCCTTGTACTCTACTCCTCTAGATATAAAGGCCAGCATTCCATTAGCCTTATTGATTATTTTCTGCACCTGTTCATGACACTTCAATGATCGATGTACCTCGAGAATTTTCAGTTACCTAAATCCCTTTGGACATCCACTGTTTTTAACTTTTTACCATTTAGAAAGTACCCTGTTCTATCTTTTTTTGATCCAAAGTGGATGACCTCACATTTGTCTACATTGAATTCCATTTGCCACAGTTTTGCCCATTCACCTAATCTATCAATATTGCTTTGTAATTTTATGTTTTCATCTACACTGCTTACAATGCCACCAATCTTTGTGTCATCGGCAAACTTAGATATGAGACTTTCTATGCATTCATCTAAGTCGTTAATAAATATTGTGAAAAATTGAGGCCCCAAGACAGATCCCTGGGGGACTCCACTAGTCACATCCTGCCAATGTAAGTACCTACCCATTATCCCTACTCTCTGTCGCCTTTCGCTCAGCCAACTTCCTAACCAAGTCCGTACTTTTCCTTCGATTCCATGGGCTTCTATCTTAGCTAACAGTCTCTTATGTGGGACTTTTATCAAATGCCTTCTGGAAGTCCATATAAATAACATCCATTGACATTCCCCTGACCACTACTTTAGTCACCTCTTCAAAAAATTCAATCAGGTTTGTCAGGCACGACCTACCTTTCACAAATCCATGCTGGCTCTCTCTGATTAACTGAAAATTCTCGAGGTGTCCCGAATAGGCTGCAGAAATACGGCTTCGACGCTGACGAGCCAATTCTATGATCTGTACCACCTTCATTTGAGGCTCCAGATTGGGAGTGCAGGATCATTAAATTTACCCTTCTGAGTGGTAGATTTCTTATGTCCTTATGTTGTCCATTAAGTGGTTTGAGGTATAAACCCCATCAGCTTAATTCTGTATTCCTTTTATTGAAAAAAAATCTTTCCACCCACGCACTCTCTCTGTAAAACCATCACACATCGTACAATCAAATGCAAATGCAATCAGATCCACTTGCAAGCAATAAGCAGGTTTCCTTGTTAATGCCCTGATGTATGTAGATTTTTGCTGTGGTCCAGTCTTGCTGCTTCCTCAATCAGTGATAGTAGAGTTGATCCTGTTAAGTCGAGGCCCGTCTGCCCTCTCAGGTGGACGTAAAAGATCCCATGGCACTTCTTGAAAAGTAGCAGGGGAGTTCTCGCCGGTGTCCTGACCAATATTTGTCCCTCAACCAACACCTAAAAACATCTGGTCATTGTCACATTGCTGCTTGTGAGACCTTACTTTGAGCAAATTGGCTGCCTCATTTCCTACATTACAAAAGTGACTATACTTCAAAAGTACTTTTGTACTGTAAAGCACTTTGGGACACCCTGAGGTCATGAAAGGCCCGTTTGATTGGCACCCCATCCACCACCCTAAACATTCAGTCCCTTCACCACCGGCGCACTGTGGTTGCAGTGTGTACCATCCACAGGATGCACTGCAGAAACTCTCCAAGGCTTCTTCGACAGCACTCCCAAACGCGCAACCTCTACCACCTAGAAGGACAAGAGCAGCAGGTACATGGGAACAACACCACCTGCACGTTCCCCTCCAAGTCACACACCATCACGACTTGGAAATATATCGCCATTCCTTCATCGTCGCTGGGTCAAAATTCTTGAACTCCCTTCCTAACAGCACTGTGGGAGAGCCTTCACCACACGGACTGCAGCGGTTCAAGAAGGCGGCTCACCACCACCTTCTCAAGGGCAATTAGGGATGGGCAATAAATGCCGGCCTCGCCAGCGACGCCCACATCCCATGAACGAATAAAAAAAAAGTCTTTCTTTCTTTCTTTTTACAACAGGGACTAGGCTTCAAAAGAACTTCATTGATCATGAAGCATTATGAGGCATGCTGAAGTTGTGAAAAGTACCATATAAATGCCAGTTCATTCTTCTTTTCTTTCTATCCAGTGTGCGTGGATATTGAGCACGCTCTGACATCCCTCATCATCAAGTAACCTCCCAATATTCACTGTTTAGGTTCAAACATGAAGAATACCTATGTCGGTGAGGTACCAAAGGTTGAAACAATTATTTTTTTAAACTCTTGATTTAATATAGCATCTTAACTCTTGTTCTGTACAACAACAACTTGAATTTATATAGTGCCTTTAACGTAGTAAAATGTCCCAAGACGCAAATATATCAGCAAGTCTGCACCAGGAGCATCCGACATGGAACAATGAGATCCTTCAGCAGACGATGTGAGAAAAAGGGGAAAAAAATAATTATTCATGATCGGTGACTGATTCTGTTTGCCAAGATATAACCATCTAAAACTGAGAATTAATGAGCCCGCAATTAACAAATTGTAACAAACACAAGACAAAAATTTACAGAACTGAAAATCAGAACACTCTTATAATTTTTGATTTATCGGTGTGAAATCAAATGCATTTCTCAGCTAAAATTTTCAACTCCTGTCAATCCAGCCCCCAAGTAAAAATGAAGTAAGTCCTTGCATATTTAATCTTATCCTAAATCTCCTTTGATCACACAGGTCAGGTACATGAAAGAAATGTTAAGTAACTACATGAGTTACATCAAAGGGATAATCCAGTATGTTATGGGCACCTTGAGTGTAAAATAAAAGACTAACTGATTTCAAAAATCAATCCGTTTTTATCTGACAAGAAATCCTTTGCTTCTTGTCAATTGTATTCATTTTTTGGGATGTGATTTAATTAGCCTTCAATGAGCTAGGGCTCTCTCTCTCTCTCCTTCTTCTCACCCTCCTCCCTCACAAACACACAAAGATTCAACTCTCTTTCACAAAATTGTTCCTTTGTCTCTGCCCCAAGACACACATGCCAGTGGTAGCAGTCTCGCCTCGGAGTCAGAAGGTTGTGGTTCGAGCCCCACTCCAGAAACATGAGCACATAATCTCGATTGATACTCCAGGGAGCGCGCTGCACTGTCTGAGGTGCCACCTTTCGGATGTGATGTTAAACCGGGGGCCCGTCTGCCCTCTCAAGTGGACGTAAAAGATCCCCTGACGCTATTTGAAGAAGAGAAGGGGAGTTCTTCCCAGTGTTCTGGCCAATATGTGCCCTCAATCAACTCACTACCTGGTCATTATCAGATTGCTGTTTGTGGGACCTTGCTTTGCACAAATTGGCTGCTGCGTTTCCTACTTTATAACAGTGACTACATTTCAAAAGTACTTAATTGGCTGTAAAACTCTTTGGGATGTCCTAAGGTCATGAAAGTCACGATATAAATGCAAGTTCTTTCTTTTCTTAAGGGAAAGACTGTGACACAGATGTATTTGTATTTAGATTATTAATTTGAGCCCCATATTAATGGAAATAGATGGTTTTCTGTGACCAGTTTACGAAATTCACCGAGTATACGCATTTCATTATGGCAGACAAAGGCCAGTTTTTAACACGTGTGTTGGTGTTGGTTTCTGTGGAACAAAGGTTTTTTCTGATTTAATGTAGCTTGGGACTGTTAGCGTTAGAACAGAGGAGATTACGGGGTGATTTGTATTGGCTTGCTTTTGTATGGCCTTATGAACATGTGTTGCTACTTTTAGTGATTTAGTCAATGTTGTTTCAATAATAATTATAAAAGCAAAAAAGAATGGAGATGACAAGAAATTTAGGGGAAAAACAGGACCCCATTAAATACAATAATAAAACTATTGGCATCTGAGCATGTTTCTTTTGGGAAGTAATATATGGGAAGTTTTCAGCATCACATTGTATGAACTGGAACCATAAAAAAATGAAGGGGCCAGGGGGAGCTCAAAATTTCCTGGAGGTCTCAGCAGTGTGTGGGTTAACACCCATTTCAAGAAATGGAAAACCAATGAAAATATAGTTGCACTCACCACTTTTAAATGTGATGGAGGAGTAATGTTTGGACTCAGAACCCATTGATATAAAGCACGTAACTTTTTTAAAATGAGAAAAACAACAGGTCGGAAATTTTCAGCTCTTCACGGACCGAGAAAGTTATTAGGCAAGCTGGAAGAATAAGAGTCATAGAAAGAAACCCAAAAGAAAAATGAAGCTATTCATCACATTGGGAGCCAGCACATTCTAAAGCTTTAATCTTCTTCAAGGGCAGATTGGAGAATGAGTTTTCGAGGAGTTCATTAACACCAGCTGCTCTGTGTCATAACGAATGAAAAAAATTGCCTTCAAATGTAACAATGCTTTGCTGAAATACCTTTTCTTTACGACCAAAACTTTTTATTTCAGGTTTTCAATGCATCTGTAGAGAAGAATATCCAGTTGAGAAGGGGTTTAAGTGTTATAATGATGAATAGAGATATATATGATTGAACGCTGTGTGGAAAATGCTGGATGCTGGGCTGGTGGCTCCGTGGAGATATCAGACAAAGGAAGGGCAATTGGTCAGGGATATATAATGTAAGAAAAGAACAAGAGAAAATCTGGATTGGGAAAATACCATTTTGTTTATCAAACCTGCTCCATCCAGAGTCCATGTATGATTGTTCTATCATGGACCTCCTACTACCTGTTGATCTCTTACATTGAGAAACACTCAGTTCCTTTCTCTATCTCCACTAAAAAGTAAAATGAAGCAGTGCTGTTACTATCCCTATAACCTTCAATCCCTTGTTCTCAACAGGCATTGACATAGCTCCTTTTTAAACATCTCAATTGACCCAGAATCAACTTCCTTCTCTGACTCTGTTCCACATCCACTGTCCTGTGGGAAGAAATGTTGATTTTCTAATTTTAACCTTTCTTGAGGGCTTGTGAGTGTTTTACTTGCTGCTCATTGTCCAAGTTAAATAGTTTGTTGACTTTAACCTTATCTTTGCCTTTCATGGTTTTAAAGACCTGTTCAATGCAGGATGTAAGATTAGATATGTTTTCAGGAGTTTTGCTTGAGTTTCCTTCAGGTGAGGCATCAGAAGGTTAAATGGGTGGGTAAGTTTCATGTTGGAGTGGATTTTAAAATTCTCATCCTTGTTTTCAAATCCTTCCATGGCCTCGCCCCTCCCTATCGCTGTAACCTCCTCCAGCCCGACAACCCTCCGAGATCTCTGCACTCTTCCAATTCTGGCCTCTTGCACATCCCTGATTTTAATCGCTCCATCATTGGCGGCCATGCCTTCAGCTGCTTGGGCCCGAAGCTCTGGAATTCCCTCCCTAAACCTCGCCACCTCTCTACCTCTCTCTCTCCACCTTTAAGACGGTCCTTAAAACCTACCTCTTTGATCAAGCTTTTGGTTACCTGTCCTAATATCTCCTTATGTGGCTCGGTGTCAAATTTTGTTTGATAACCCTCCTGTGAAGCGCTTTGAAACATTTTACTATGTTAAAGGCGCTATACAAATGCAAGTTATTGTTGTTGATTGCTGGGCTAGGAGAGTTAAGAACGTAGAAACATAGAAACAGGAGTAGGCCATTCAGCCGATCAAGCCTGTTCTGCCATTCAATTAGATTTTGGGTGGTGTGTACCTCAACTCTATTTACCTGCCTTTGTTCCATATCCCTTGGTACCCTACCTAACAAAAATCTATTGAAGTCACTCTTGAAAATTCCAATTGACCCATTTGGGGGAGTGAGTTCCTGATTTCCTGCCCTTTGTGTGAAAAAGTGCTTCCTGATTCCACTTCTAATATACCGAGCTCTAATTTTAAGATTATACCCCCTCGTTCCGGATTCCCTCGCCAGAGAAAATAGTTTCTCTGTATCTACCCTATCAAATCATTTTAATATTTTAAACACCTTGATTACATCATCCCTCAACCTTGTAATTTCAAGGGAATATAAACATAGTCTATCCCTATAACCCTCAATCCCCTTTCCTCAACAGATATCAATCCAGCTCCTTTTTAATTGACCGAGAATCAATACCAATCTCTTGAGTCTGGATGAACTTCAATGATTGGAATAACAGTTTTTATCTACAAATATCAGCAACAGTAACTTCCAGTCTATAAAGAAACTGAATTAGGAAACGATATGTAGCTCATCAAGTCCATTCTTTGTGTCCAAACCTATACAATGAGCACTGTCATGGACTCTCTCCCAGGTTATCTAATCTGCTCAGTGAGACAAACAGCTATAGGTGACATCTCCAACTTCTGTGAAATATCCAGCAAACAGCCCCAAGATATCAATCTAACCCGACCACCGGCATTCCTCAGCCCTGTAGTAAAACTACGTCATATAAAAAAGCTGCAACAGTTCTTCAGCGGGAAACACACCTTCCACACCCTGCCACCGGAATAATCGAGAGAAGATCTCAATTCTTTCCACTTTGAATTAAATTTAGATGGAATAGTAGTCAATGCAGGTCCGCACGAGGGAGGGGAGAAATCGGAAAGGCTTTAATCTCAATAATGGAACAGGCAGATAAAAGAAAATGAGGCAATTCCTTTCTCAACTCTCAGGACATGGAAGAGATGACATTTTCAAGGAGGCAATAGACCTGCCAATGTAAAATCTCCAACTCTGTGATCATAATCCTGTAGAAGTGCATAAAGAGTAACTTGACCATATTAATGTAGAAATGCACGAACAGTTACTTGACCATAGTAAAGAAGAAATGCATGATGGATATTTGACAATGTTAACTCCTTGGCTCACATAATGGGGTAGCTACAGCACACACACAAGAAAGACACAATTGTGTAATTACGTTTAAGCCTTGGTATGTTGATAATTAAGTTGCCTGTGCAGGTGCTTAGTACTGTCTGCACCCCCCCCACCCCGAGCAGATAAGGGTATTGCTGACTATAAAATATAATGAGAATACAGTTTCTTGAGAGGCCATGTGGCCTTGAGACTGACTTCAGCCCTACTGATAACCAGCTTTAGAATGTAGGGAGGATAATGTTCTCGGGCCTACGATGCCTACGTGCCAAAACAGGAATGAGCTATGGACGTCCAGAGGAGGCAGGCTCACTACTTGATTGACCAACTACCTGAACCAATAAAGAATGTACATATACGCCCATATTCTACACAGGTAGGCGTTATTAATTAAACTGTATAAATGTGAACTGTGTCCTTTGTTCACTGAAGAGGTTATTCTGACCGTTGTTCAGAATACAGCTTCCCTTGTATACAAGTCAATTAAAGTAAAACTTTTCCCTTTGTGATACTGGTCTGAGTGTGTTAGTGCATTGGTATAGTGTTAAGTTTCGACAATTCAAAGCATTGAAATCTATCAAAACATGAATTGTTTGAGGGATGTTTTATCATGTGGCATCAGTGAAGCCTTATTTACCAACAGTGTTTGTTCTTCTCCTCAAACGGTATTTTCTGCTGCCTTTTACACAAGTGGTAGTGAGTAATCACTATTGTAGGCGTACAGTTTACTTCCTGTTGATTGAAAGTTGGATTTTACGCTGAAAAATTTGAATTGTCTTCTCATTGCAATTAAGCCATGTAAACAAAGTGGGAATTTAGTGCCAAAAAAAATTAAGTTGTGAGATAATTCAAATTAAGCATCTTTGAATTAAATGTAGACTATGTTATGTTAATTGGAGGTGCCAGTAATTGCCACGTACTCCTGATTCTCTGTTTTAAAATTGGATAGCTGTAATCACATTCTGCAGCGTGAGACTCAAGTCAACATCTGCTCAACGTACTTTCTCAATACTTTTCCCATTTGGCCTGGGCATACACTGGGTTCAGGCATCTCTCCCCACACCGCAGCCTACTCTCAGTTAAGGCAGTGAAATACCACGAACAAGGAATTAAACTATTTAAATTACAAAAAATAGCAGCTGCAAACAAAATCCTCTTTACTAATTGAACATCATCCAAGAGTGATCTGTGGTAAATAAATATGGGCTGGAATTTGCTGGAGTGGTGAAGACTTTTTCCTGCATCCTTCAGCTCGAAAGATTTTTGCCCACCAAGTTGCTGGAAGAGCGAGCTGATAACAGGCGCAGCGAGCATCTGGGACCTTGGTGAACGATGGGGTCAACAGTCTATCTCCTTACCCAATGAGAAGGGCTGGATCCATGGGCTTATGGGCAAGGAGGAGCAGGAGTGTTCCCCTCCCCCTCCCCAAGCTAACCTCCTTACACACCCTGTGATTGGACCCCGTGATGTCAGACCGCCCCACCACCCCCACCCTCCTCGCGACCTCCGATTCACCCCACCCCCCCCAAACTCTGACATAACTTCCATCTGGTCCCCATAAAGCTTTCCCGCCCGACAGTCTTTCAGCCTGACAATCAACCTGGCTATCGGGCAGAAAACCCTTGAAACATTTTAAGACAGGTTCTACCGCTGAATTCAGTAGGACCTGCAGGAAACCCATGCCTCCGGGTTTCCCAACTGCAAGCCCCCCACCCACTGTTCCCTTCCCAGCTCCAAGTTAATATCGGGGCCTCTCTGTCTCTCACTTTGAATTCTGGATAGCGGGGATTTCCCATCATGCTCTGTGTTGGCTTATATCTTTATTTTCAAACAGTGATATGTGATGTTCTACGATAAATCCAATCAACGACCAAGACGAGGAAGAAATCTTCTCCTTAGTTCAAAAGGCCGCATTGGTCCCACACAGTTGCCTAGTGAGGACAGGTAGCATCCCAGTGAGGTGTTCAAGCATTAGGGTGGAATTTTACCTCTCCCAGATTGGCAGGAAAGGAGTGAGGGAGCAGTTAAAATGGAGTGGCTCCATTTCCTGCTCCCTTCCTGCCGATTCCCCATTTTTAACTTCACTCGCTTTGGCTGTGGGCGGCAGTTGAGGCCCCAGAGGCAGCTCACCGGTCGCGCGCGTGCAGTGGGGGAATGCGCAGCTAGATCGGCCAGATGGGACAGAGGCTTGGGACCTTAAGTGAGGCCGGGAGAGGCGAAGGAGACAGTCGGGAGGAGGGGGAGCGGTGGCCTGCTACACCCAGCTCCTCAGATAGATAAGTTACTTCTTTTAAAAGCCTACCCTTTGTGGCCCAAAGCCCGTTCTGCTCAGTATAAATCAAATTCTGGTTTGGGTCCTACAAGGGGCGTTAGACTCCTTGTTAGCATATTGAAGGGGCCGAACACTTGTTAAAGGCAGCCGCCAAGGACGCCTCTACAGCACCCGAAACAATATGGCGTTCGACGTGTTTGCAATGGTATTCGAGCACGAAGGGATGGCTTCGGTTTTCCAGCCTGAAAATGGGCATAGTGCGATCCAATTTCTAGGCCAGTGTCTTTGGATAGAACATCGATGCAGATAATAAAAGGTTCCTGGTATGTATTCATATTTGAAGCACTCTAATAAATACTGTTTCTCATGCCCAATGCAAAACGCCTCCCTCCCATGAACCAAACCTTACGTACAAAGTAATCTGGGATAGGGTGCTCTGGGTGAACATGAACCCTTATAGTGTGCAGGAATTCCACACCTCATCCGTGCCAGATCATTTAGCAGCAAACTAAACTATTAAACAGATTTAAATGCCTCGATTTTAAAATGCTTATCTTTGTTTTCAAATCCCTCCATGGCCTCGCCACTCCCTATCTCTGTAACCTCCTCCAGCCCTACAACCCTCCGCAATCTCTGCGCTCCTCCGATTCTGGCCTCTTGCACATCCCCGATTTTCCTTGCTTCAACATTGGTGGCCGTGCCTTCAGCTGCCTAGACCCTAAGCTCTGGAATCCCCTCCCTAAAACTCAACTGCATCTCTACCTCTTCTCCTTTAAGACATTCCTTAAAAGCCACCTTTTGGTCTATATAATCTCCTTATCATAGTATCATAGGTACATAGGAACAGGAATAGGCCATTCAGCCCCTTGAGACCGCTCCGCCATTTGATAAGATCATGGCTGATCTGTGATCTAACTCCATATACCTGCCTTTGGCCCATATCCGTTAATACCTTTGGTTGCCAAAAAGCTATCTATCTCACATTTAAATTTAGCTATTGAGCTAGTATCAATTGCCGTTTGCGGAAGAGAGTTCCAAACTTCTACCACCCTTTGTGTGTAGAAATGTTTTCTAATCTCGCTCCTGAAAGGTCTGGCTCTAATTTTTAGACTGTGCCCCCTACTCCAAGAATCCCCAACCAGCAGAAATAGTTTCTCTCAATCCATCCTATCCGTTCCCATTAATACCTTATAAACTTCGATCAGATCACCCCTTAACCTTCGAAACTCTAGAGAATACAACCACAATTTGTGTAATCTCTCCTCGTAACTTAACCCTTGAAGTCCGGGTATCATTCTAGTAAACCTACGCTGCACTCCCTGCAAGGCCAATATGTCCTTCCGAAGGTGCGGTGCCCAGAACTGCTCACAGTACTCCAGGTGCGGTCTAACCAGGGTTTTGTATAGCTGCAGCATAACTTCTGCCCCCTTGTACTCTAGTCCTCTAGATATAAAGGCCAGCATGCCATTAGCCTTATTGATTATTTTCTGCACCTGTTCATGACACTTCAATGATCTATGTACCTGAACCCCTAAGTCCCTTTGGACATCCACTGTTTTTAAATTTTTACCATTTAGAAAGTACCCTGTTCTATCCTTTTTTAATCCAAAGTGGATGACCTCACATTTGTCTACATTGAATTCCATTTGCCACAGTTTTGCCCATTCAGCTAATCTATCAATATCGCTTTGTAATTTTATGTTCTCATCTACACTGCTTACAATGCCACCAATCTTTGTGTCATCGGCAAATGTAGATATGAGACTTTCTATGCCTTCATCTAAGTCGTTAATAAATATTGTGAATAATTGAGGCCCGAAGACAGATCCCTGCGGGACTCCACTAGTCACATCCTGCCAATGTGAGTACCTACCCGTTATCCCTACTCTCTGTCGCCTTTCGCTCAGCCAACTTCCTAACCAAGTCTGTACTTTTCCCTCGATTCCATGGGCTTCTATCTTAGCTAACAGTCTCTTATGTGGGACCTTATCAAATGCCTTCTGGAAGTCCATATAAATAACATCCATTGACATTCCCCTGTCCACTACTTTAGTCACCTCGTCGAAAAATTCCATCAGGTTTGTCAGGCACGACCGACCTTTCACAAATCCATGCTGGCTCTCTCTGATTAACTGAAAATTCTCGAGGTGTTCAGTCACCCTATCCTTAATTATAGACTCCAGCATTTTCCCCACAACAGATGTTAGGCTAACTGGTCTATAATTCCCTGGTTTCCCTCTCTCTCCTTTCTTAAAAAGCGGAGTGACATGTGCAATTTTCCAATCCAGAGGGACAGTTCCTGAATCTAGAGAACTTTGAAAGATTATAGTTAGGGCATCTGCAATGTGCTCACCTACTTCCTTTAAAACCCTGGGATGGAAACCATCTGGTCCTGGGGATTTGTCACTCTTTAGTGCTATTATTTTCTTCATTACTGTTGCTTTACTTATATTAATTTTATCGAGTACCTGTCCCCGATTCAATATTAGTTTTCTTGGGATTTCCGGCATGCTTTCCTCTTTTTCTACTGTAAATACTGACGCAAAGTAATCGTTCAACATGTCAGCCTTTTCCCCATTGTCAATGACAATATCCCCACTTTCAGTTTTTAAGGGGACAACACTGCTCCTGACCACCCTCTTTTTCCTAATATAACTATAAAAGTACCGCACAGGAGGAGGCCATTCAGTCCGTTTTGCTTATGCCAGTTCTTTGAAAGAGCTATCCAATTAGTCCCGTTCCCCTGCTCTTTCTCCATAGCCCTTTAATTTTTTTCCTTTCAAGTACTTACCTAATTCCCTTTTGAAAGTCACTGTTGAATCTGCTTCCACCATCCTTTCAGGCAGTGCATTCCAGATCATAACACATCGCTGCGTTAAAAAAAATGTTTCCTCATGTTACGTCGGGCTCTTTTGCCGATCACCTTAAATCTGTGTCCTCTGGTTACCGACCCTTCTATCACTGGAAACAGTTCCTCCTTATTTACTCTGTCAAAACCGTTCATGATTTTGGACACCTCTATCAAACTTCCATATAACCTAGGAGCAGATTCACTCCAATACTACGGTTACAGTGTGAACGCATCCTTAAGTTGAAGGTCGAGCCTTGATTGCATATTTTGCTGAACTCTGGGGTAGTATTTGTCATCATTGCGCCCTTCCTACCGTTCTTCCATCCCCCTCCCCCCCCATCCCGGCACTTACCTGAGGACTGCTGCCGGCGTGGCAGGAGGCCTGGAATTAGTTCCCGCACAAGGGCGAGCTGCCTGTGGAAGTGCGACAGGCTCGGGCAGCTTGCCCAGATTATTTGGATGAGGCCAGAGGCCCAATTTCGGGCCCGGCCTCAGGCCCTCCTGGTTCGGACAGGCATTACTGCCGGATCACTGCCGACGAATTTCCATCCCTCTGGCACTAGTTGAAGAGCAGCAATTTTTCCAATGTCCTGAGGGAACACTCCCCTTTCAACCAACACCATTAAAAAAAAATAACTAATTGTTCATCTGTTTGTGGGATCTTGCTTTGTACAAATTGGCTACCACATTTGCCTGCATAACAACGGCGGTTGAACTTAGGTAATTTGTATGAAGCACTTTGAGGCGTTTCTGAAAGACACAACACAGCACTCTATAGAAATGTGTGTCTTTTCATTTTCTTTGAACTCTTCCATAATGAAGACACCTTAAAGGGAAAGTGTACTTCAAGGAGATGGTTACTTTTTGGGTAACTACTATCATAAAAAAGAAGAAAGAAAGACTTGCATTTGTGTAGTGCCTTCCATGGTCTCAGGACATCCCAAAGTGCTTTATAGCCAATTAAGTATTTTTGAACTGTAGTCACTGTTGTAACCAATTTGCACAAAGCAAGGTCCCAGATCATCTGTTTCAGTGATGTTGTTTGAGGGATAAATATTGGCCAGGACATCAAGGAGAACTTCCCTGCTCTTTTTTGAAATAGCACCATGGGATCTTTTCTATCCATCTCAGAGAGCAGACAGGGCCTCAAATTAATATCTCATCTGAAAGATGGCCCCTCAGATGATACAGCACTCCCTCAGTATTGCACTGAAGTGTCAGCCTAGATTTTGTGCTCAAGACTCTGGAGTGAGACTTGAACCCACAACTTTCAGATGGAGTGGTAGGAATGCTACACACTGAGCCACAGCTGAACGCTTATAGGTGAGGGTTGCTTCAGATGTAAGTATTAAAATGGGACGTACTTACAAGGGGAAGGTGACCTTAATGGTACTCAGTATGCCCTTTCCCATGTGGGATTTTAACAAGTTAATTCTTTGAAGTTTCCATTCATAACTCTCCTTCATGGTACTAGAGGGACTGGAATCCTTGAAAGTTGATAAGTCAACAGGGCCGGATGGATTGTTTCCCAGGCTATTGAAGGAAGCCAGGGAGGAAATAACGGATGCTCTGAGGACCATTTTCCAATCCTCACTAGATACAGAGGAGGTACCGGAGGACTGGAAGAATACAAACATAGTACCATTGTTTAAAAAGGGTACGAGGGAAAGGCCGAACAATTATAGGCCCGTCAGTCTTACCTCGGTGGTGGGCAAACTATTAGAATCAATACTGAGAGATAAGATAAACTGTCACTTGGAAAGGCATGGTTTAATCAGGGATAGTCAGCATGGATTTGTTCAGGGAAGGTCATGCCTTATAAATCTGATTGAATTCTTTGAGGAAGTGACAAGGAGGGTTGAAGAGGGTAGTGCAGTGGATGTTGTCTACATGGATTTTAGTAAGGCATTTGACAAGGTCCCACATGGCAAACTGGTCGGAAAGGTAAAAGCCCATGGGATACAAGGAAATGTGGCGAATTGGATCCAAAATTGGCTCAGTTACAGGAAACAAAGGGTAAAAGTCGATGGATGTCTTTGCAAATGGAAATCTGTTTCCAGTGGTGTGCCACAGGGCTCAGTTTTGGCTCCCTTGCTGTTTGTAGTATATATTAATGATTTGGACTTGAATGTAGGGGGCATGATTGGCAAATTTGCAAATTAAACAAAAATTGGCCGTGTAGTTGATAGTGAAGAGGATAGCTGTAGACTCCAAGAAGATATCAATGGGTTGGTGGAGTGGGCAGAAAAGTGGCAAATGAGATTCAACCTGGAGAAGTGTGAGGTAATGCACTTAGGGAGGGCAAACAGTAAAAGGAAATACACAGTAAACGGGAATATATTGAGAGGGGTAGAGGAAGTGAGAGACCTTGGATTGCATGTGCACAGGTCCCTGAAGGTGGCAGTACAGGTAGATAAGGTTGTGAAGAAGGCATACGGAATGCTCTCCGTTATTAGCCGAGGTATAGAATACAAAAGCAGGGATGTAATGATGGAACTGTATAAAACGCTGGTAAGGCCACAGCTGGAGTATTGTGCGTTGTTCTGGTCACCACATTTCAGGAAGGACGTAATTGCTCTGGAGAGGGTGCAGAGAAGATTTACAAGAATGTTGCCAGAGCTTGAAAATTGCAGCTATGAGGAGAGATTGGATAGGCTGGGGTTGTTTTCCTTGGAGCAGAGGAGGCTGAGGGGAGACTTGATTGAGGTGTACAAAATTATGAGGGGCCCAGATAGAGTAGACAGGAAGTACCTGTTTCCCCTAGCGGAGGGTTCAAGAACTAGAGGAAATAGATTTAAGCTGATTGACGGAAGGATTAGAGGGGATGTGAGAAAAAACTTTTTTACCTAGAGGGTGGTGGGTGTATGGAATTTGCTGCCCGAATTGGTGGTAGAGGCAGGGACCCTCAACTCTTTTAAAAAGTACCTGGACCTGCACCTAAAGTGCTGTAAGCTGCAGGGCTATGGACCGGGTGCTGGAAGGTGGGATTGGAATGGGCACCTGGTTGTTCTTCGAGCCGGCGCAGACATGATGGGCTGAATGGCCCCCTTCTGTGCTGTATCTTTTCTCTGGCTCTACGGTTCTATGGTGCTCTGTGTAATCCCCATTTTAAACATGAAACAGTATGGGAATCCATAGGGAATATCCTGGGAAACAGCCTGATTTTTAAATATTATCACCCAGGTTTCTTTTTTCTCTCAGCATTTCTTGTGTTTTTCCACATTACATCACATGTAAAATAGCTCGTGTGTTTCCCTGATAAATGGATCTGCATAACTCCACAGAAAACCATCTTAAACAGGAATACTTTAAAAGAAATACATGCACAATATCCACAACTCCAAGAATTACCCTTCCCTTTAACTACTGCAGCCATTCCTATTCAACTTTTATGGTATAATCTGGGAACACAATCCACTGTATGTGATAAAAGGTCAAACTGAATGAGTTTGAGCTCTGGAATTGCCGTCCTAAACCTCTCCACCTCTCTCACCTCCTTTAAGACGCTCCTTAAAACCTATCTCTTTGACCAAGCCTTTGGTCACCTGTCCTAATATCTCCTTATATGGCTTGGTGTCAAATTTTGTCTGATGACGATCCTGTGAAGCACCTTGGGACATTTTACTACATTAAAGGGCACAGTTTAATTACAGGTGGTTGTTGTTGTTGTTGTTGTTGTTGTTGTTGTTGTTGTTGTTGTCGAGTTTCCTTAACATTGAGAAGCCAAAGGTGAAGAGGTGGGTTCCACAGTGTGGGCATCGCCAAGGGGTGAACAGAGTAAAAGAGGAGATAAGTCAGGAAGAAGTGATAAAGTGATGCCAAACTCAGGGTTCTAAAAGTCTGCAGACCGTGGGAAGAAGGGAAGAGTGGCGGGCAAGTAAAGGGATTCCACCATTTTGAAATCCTGGAAAAGGAGCGGTGAGAGCAGGGGAATGCATGATGTGTCTTGACTTCAACTCAGTGAGGATATACGGAGGAGAAAGGGGTCAAAAAGAACAAGAGAGGAACATTGATTGTTAGTACATCAATAAAATAGAGCCAACAAGGCTGTGATGCAGTTTGGAAGCTGGAAATGAGCAGGGATCATCTATCACCATCTTCTTGCATTTAATAATGCAAAGAAGTGTCAGAAGCATCTCAAGATATGGGAGCCGTATTTAAGTCTCAGCTGGCCATGGCTCCACAGAGTTAAGTAGTTGTAATTTCTTCACTGCCGTTTTCCACTGACCAGTGGAAAAAAATCTATTATTAGAACTGTATTCTCAGAAAGTCTAAAGGATTACCCTCCGCAGAGAGATTGCAGTGATGTTATTTTTAGATTGTTATTTGGGCCCAAAGGCTTAGTTCAATGTACCTTTGCTTTATATAGATTTTTCAACACCATATTAATCTTGTGCATGGACACCTGACAGGGAGACTGTTTCGACTGACCTGATGGATGTGCAAATGGCCACCACCAGCCACTTCAGTTCATTGAGCATGAGCGTTGCCCACTTCGGCTGTCACGACAATCTTGCTGTCACGTGTGCCCTTCCGCCAGAACGTTAATGATGTCCCTTCTCCCTCTGCCTTATATAGTCCTGGCACCACAACAGAAGCCGCGCCGTAAAAATTCATTCGTAGGCTCTCCCGTTGGCTCGCGTTAAATGCACTGCATGGGGTGGATCTGAGCTATGTGGAACTGTAAGTCCCATATTCAATTCCTGGGGAAGAGGGGGAAGGACTTTTGACCGGGAACGGGTTTCGGGGGCGTGGACAGGGCAAGCATCAAATCACCGGACGACATCAGTTGGACGCCTGGGCTATTGTAACTCCTGGACCGCATTTGCATCCCGATGGCCAGCTGCGCACCCGAAACAGGCAGAAAGAGGCCGGCGGCCAGTGGAGCAAAAGCCAGGTGAGCACCACAGCTACCGGAAAAAAGGAAAGGAAAATCAGGAGAGATGTATAACAGCGGCCGATCCAATATCACCCGATTTACACTATCGCCAAAAAGTTAAAATCACCCCCCTATGATTCATCCGACCATCTCCCACTCCCATTCATTCTCTCTCAGCAACTGAAAGCTATGGGACTCCTTACCCCCGTCACTCTTTCCTTCCCCCTACGCTCTCCAGGTTTTTTGTTTGGCATCATTTCTCTCTTACTCTTTGTAACCTTGGTTCCTGCACTACCACTACGTTGGCCTTTCACCTTTGTTTCTCAATGATAAAGAGTGCTCTCTCACACTGGAGCAATGTACCAGGCTGCTCTTAAAATGAAATTCAGCAACCCCCAATGGCTCAGCTTCTTATGGTCGCAATGACGAGCAGACTAATACACAACATGAAGGCCAAATGCTGAATTCCTAAATATATACATATTGTTAAAAGTCTTGAATAAAGTACACAGTTCCTGTCTACAAACTTTCATCACCCTTTTCCCATTCATTTTTTCTACATCAACTGTCATGATGTAGTCTATGCTTTGGAAATCCCCCCCCCTAAACCTCTTCACCTCTCGACCTTTCTCTGGTCCTCCAAGATTCTGTTTAACACCTACCTCTTTGATCAATGTATTAGCCACCGCTCCTAATATCTCCTTTTTTGGCTCGGTATTAATTTGTGTCTGATTACACTCCTGTGAAGCGCCTTGGGACATTCCCCTACGTTAAAGACACTATATGAATGCAAGTTGTTGTTGCTGTTGAGATGGACCATCGCTGTGATTCCCCACGTGGCGGAATACCTACCAATACTCACTTATTCGGCTCACCCATGGAGAATGGTCACCTCGGTGAGGTTGTGGAGCACCAGCAGAACCCAAGGATCTCCAGCAAGGAGTCAACATCTTCAGGAGAGGAGCAAGGGGAGGTGAGAAAGCTGACAGAGAAAAAAGATCGTTTGAAAACGACATTCTAACTTTCCTTCCTTCCAGTGCAGCAACGTGGTGATAAAACACCTGTGGAAATGATTTATTGCGTGTCTCGCTCTCTCTCTCTCTCTCTCTGGTTCAAGTTCTGAAAATGCCAACATTTCCACAGTCTAATAATTTTTGATGTTTGCAAAATGCTGGTGGAGTGTGGATATTTTTAAACTCGGAATATTTTCTAAAATTCATTAACGTCAAACTGGCACCTTTACAATCCCCAGTTTTTAATTCACGCAATTACCAGTAAATTGTTCTGATGGGAATCTTATCAGTGTTTTTCCTCATTCAGTTTCCCCTTCCTTTTAATGAGACCGTTTTGCCAGCAATCGGGAGCATCGCGCCAAATGGTCTGAGATAATTCCGTAAATTTTATCCGCCAAGAACGGGTGGGTTGGGGGCGGCTGGGGACTAAAAGTACTCTGTTTTTAGAGCAGGACCGCGCTCGCCCACTTCCGGGTTTAACCCAGGCAGGTCTGTCTACGTGTGGGGAGCAGACACCAGGAAGTCCCGCCCCCACTTAAAGCCGACGCGCCAACACTTAAAAGGGCAATGTACCTCATTGAGATACTTAATATTTTGTGTATTGGAATAATAAAATAAATTTGACCTCACCTGTTTGGGTTTCCCATCGCTTCCGATTCACGTCAGGTGAAAGCAGGCGGGAAGGGCCGGATCCGTGAGGTGAGTGCTTTTATTGCACTGCTTGTGGGCCCGGAGGAGCAGGAGTGCTTCATCCAGGCCCAAGAAGCTCACCTGGCCGACAGGACCCCCGCGATCAGCCGGACCCCTCCCCTTCCCCAGGGTGGACCCCCCCACCTACCTCCGACTCTTCACCCAACCTCCGATCTCTTCCTCAGTCTCCGATCTTTACCTGGTGCCCCCCCCCACCAGCAACCAATCTTCTCCCCGGCCTGTGATTCCCCACCCCCCTCCTCCCTTTGATCCCCGGCTGTGGCCTGCCCCAGCAGGCCTTCCTGCCCAACAGCCAGCCAGCCTGTCAGTCAGGCTGGGTGCCCCGGGCGCAAAACCTGTAAGTGCAATTGATGGGCCTCAATAAGAATCGCAACACCCCCCCCCACTTACCTTCCGGGTTTCGCACACAGAAATCTTCCCCCCACCCCACTCCCTTCTGGGCTGGAAGTTAAAATTTACCCCCATGTCTCTGGTGCACTGCAATAAACCGATGGTCACACAAACACGCCTGTGATGACACTGCAGCTGTTCATTCAGGAGGTCAACAGTGCAATTGAAGATCTCTATCGCCTTTCAGGGCGGGTTCAGCAATTGAGTGGCCCCTGCCCAAGAATAGGGCTCACAAAGAGTGCCCGATTACAGAATCAGGCCTTATGATCTCTCAGCGCTGCTGAATGACTTGCTTAGCTGAGAAAGAAGAAAGAACTTGCATTTATATAGCACTTTTCATGACCTCAGGACATCCCAAAGTGCTTTACAGACAATGAAATACTTTTTTTGAAGTCTTTGGTCACTGTTGTAATTTAGGAAATCTGCGCACAGCAAGATCCCACAAACAGCAATGTGATAATGATCAGATAACATGTTTTTGTGATGTTGGCTGAGGGATAAATATTGGCCAGGATACTGGAGAGAATTCCCCTGCTCTTCTTCGAAATGGTGCCATATGAGAGGGCAGTCGGGGCCTTGATTTAACATCTCAACTGAAAGACGGCACCTCCGACAGTGCAGCACTCCCTCAGTACTACACTGAGGTGTCATCTTGGATTATGTGCTCAAGTGTCTGGAGTGGGGCTTGAGCCCATGGCCTTCTGACTCAGAAGCAAGACTGCTACCATTGAGCCACGGTTGTCAACTTCAAAAAAGGCCTTCCCTTTAAATGGCTGCCATCACCCTTTAAATAGCACCAGATATCCCACCTCCGAATCCACGAGCACTCTGTGACTGGCAGATTAGATATGAGGGCCGAACCCAGATGATTGATCATCACTCTCTTGCCCTACTCAAGTAGACACAAAGCCCGAACCATAAAATTCCAGCCCCATTCCCATCCATCGTGAAAAGTCTACCCCCATATATTCCCACACTGCCATCCGACAACCCCTTTTAAATAGTAGAGATGGAAAGAAAAGATGGAAAGACTGAACAGGCTGGGGCTCTTTTCTTTCGAAGGAGGAAGGCTGAGGGGAGACCTAATAGAAGTTTTAAAATTATGAAGGGGTTTGATAGGGTTGATGAAGAGAAGGTGTTTCCACTTGTGATGTGGAGATGCCGGTGATGGACTGGGGTGGACAAATGTAAGGAATCTTACAACACCGGGTTATAGTCCAACAAACTTATTTTAAAATCACAAGCTTTCGGAGATTATCCCTTCGTCCGAAAGCTTGTGATTTTAAAATAAATTTGTTGGACTATAACCTGGTGTTGTAAGTTTCCTTACATGTTTCCACTTGTGGGGAAGTCTAAAATTAGGGGGCATAAATATAAGATAGTCACTAATAAATCCAATAAGGAATTCTGAAGAAATTTCTTTACCCAGAGAGTGGTGAGAATGTGGAACTTGCTACTACAAGGAGTAGTTGAGACAAATGGCATAGATGCATTTAAGGGGAAGCTAGATAAATACATGAGGGAAAAAGGAATTGAAGGTTATGCTGATAGAGTGAGATGAAGTAAGGTGAGAGGAAGCTTGTGTGGAGCATAAATACCGGCATGGACCTGTTGGGCTGAATGGCCTGTTTCTGTGCTGTAAATTGTGTGTAATTCTATAAAATAAAAACAGAACCAGCACTGGAAATGGCAGCTCTGTCACCTGATAAAAGAAATGTTAGCTCGCAAAGCATCCCATCTCAAAAGTTACAACTGTAATTTATCCTTTCGATGTTGCTCAGTCCCATATCTTATTTCACCTGTAAGTAGCTAATAGATTTGCTGTTCATTTCATTACAGTTTTTTTTTAAAAATAAACACATGTTACAGAAAAAAAATTCGAGCACTGCAGTCAGGAAATTAGTTGGTGATGTAATTTGAGGATTTTCACAATTTTCATAATTGTTAAACCTCTGGTTCTAACTAGGAAATTTCATTGCCCTTTTCTTCCAGCATCTCACTCTTATCTGGATCACTGATTCTAATTACAGTACCATCTTCTGTCAGCTCCATCTCCGTTTGTTCAGAGCACAGGGAATTACATTTGGCTGCATGGTTGGATTAAATTAGAGACTATTTTAGACACTGCCAATCACTGGGTATGCAACAGAGCTTTGATTGTGCTTCACGCTATTTACATTGCAATAATCATCATCGGAGGAGCTACACTTGGATCTGGCCTGTGATGCTCTCCATCGGGTCTGGCTGTCAAGCAGTGCTGAGCATTCAGACTGAAATTAAAGGAAGAATTACTTCAGCTTTAACTTCAGAGCCTGTGAAGTTTGAAGCATTCAACATAGCTCTGACCACAGACATTGGTGGGCAAGCCTTCCCTTGACCAGCAGGGTGGAGTTAAAGATTTACCCTCACCCCCACTCTGTTCTTCCATGGTTCGGTAATTAAATTTCAGACTGTGAAATCAGACTTCAAATATTATCTCAAAACACAAAATCAGATTCATACAGCACAGGAGGAGGCCATTCGGCCCATCATGCCTGTGCCGGCTCTTTGAAAGACCTATCCAATTAGTCCCACTCCCCTGCTCTTTCCCATAGCCCTGCAAATTTTTCCCCTTCAAGTATTTATCCAATTCCCTTTTGAAAGTTACTATTGAATCTGCTTTCACCACCCTTTCAGGCAGTGTGTTCCACATCATAACGACTTAATGCGTTTCTGCTCATCGCCCCCCGGTTCTTTTGCCAATTACCTTAAATCTGTGTCCTCTGGTTACTGACCCTCCCACCAGTGTAAACAGTTTCTCCTTATTTACTTTATCAAAACCCTTCATAATTAAAAATTGATTTAACGAGAAGACAAATTCTTGATTCTCACTCATACTGAGGTTAACACAACTAGAATGAGTGAGACCAAGTCACTGGATTTGTTTAAGAAACGAGACACTGCAATGGGAAAACAGTAGAATTGGTATTCTAATGGATCATCTTCATCCAAACCAATTTTGGGACTGTTTAGATCTACAAGAAAATACTTGCATTTATATACCATTTTATCTCATCCTCAGGATGCACCGAAATGCTTTTCAGCCAAGAATTATTTTTGGAGTGTAATCCCGATTGTTTTGTAGGCAAACACAACAGCCAATTTGCACACAAGGTCCCACTAACAACAATGGGATCAATGACCAAATAATCTGTATTTGGTGGTGTTGGTTGTGGGATGAAAGTTTGTCAGCACACCAGGAGAGCTCCTTGCACTTTTTCGAATAGAGGCACGGCATCTTTTACATCCACTGATCACGCACTGACCAGGGATTAACGTCTTTGAGTGACGGCACCTCTGACAATGCAACACCCACTCTGTGCTGCACTGAAGTTTCAGCCTGGGACCTCCCACATATCCTCCCCCTCTCACCTCTAGGCTGCAGAGGAGCCCAGTATCTCCCCAGTCTCCTTACCCTGCTGGGTTAATGGATTAATGTCTGCTGTTCCTCCTTTTGGAGCTTGGCATTCATGTTCACTATGTACAATTTCTTTTTCTGCAGGGCAACAGATTGCCTGTCACTTTCAGAACTGGCAAAGTCACATCACTTCTCTTACGGAGGTTCCATAGAGATTCTTCAAAGGGCATGCTGCAATGTAGGATTCTACAGCCATATAATCTAAATGGTCCACGTGAAGGGGTCTGTGCAGGTTGTTTAGTCCCTTAACTTTATTACTACACTTTTAAGATTTTTTTAATATATTCATTCTCAGGATGTGGGCATCACTGGTAAGGCTGGCATTTATTGCCCATCCCTAGGTCCCTGAGAAGGTGGTGTTGGGCCTTCTTCTTGAACCACTTGGTGTAGTGGTTTGATACAATTGAGTGGCTTGCTGGGCCACTTCAGAGGGCAGTTAAGAGGCAACTACGTTGGTGTGGGGACAGGAGTTGCTATAAGCCAGACCGGGTAAGGACGGCAGGTTTCCTTCCCTAAAGTATATTAGTGAACCAGTTGGGTTTTTACAACAATCCGACAGCTTCATGACCACTTTTACTTATACCAGCTTTTTATTTCCACAATTTTTAAACTGAATTCAAATGCTCAATAAGACCAAGGCTGGATTTGAAGAAGTATTCCCTGGATTATTAGTCCAGACCTCTGGATTACTAGTCCAGTAAAAATAACCACTACATAACTGTACCCTCATAATACTATCAGCCTGTAGTTGGAAAAGTTTAAAAATGGATGATTGGCAAATTGCTGCAATCTTACTTACCTTTGCCGACCTGGTGAGTTCATTAAACTTCTTCCAGCCGTGAGGTTAGAGAGTTGCCAGTCCCTGCCTCTGCCATCTCCTCCCTTATGGTCCTAGCTGCTGTGTTGCCTGGTTTCCTGCTGCCCACTCTCGCTATTACATTGCTCCAGTGTCTTATTTCGGTCACAAGAATATTCATATGACTCTCTGAGATGGTTTTTTGCTCTCCTTCTCTTTGTTCCTGTGAAATTGTACCATGAAATAATTGCTGGTGGGACTCTCACCCCTGTCCTGCCCAGCAATATTAAAATGAGCTGACCCTGAGATTTCTAGCGGGGGGGGAAGTCCCACCCATGGCACTTCTGGCAGAGGATCACGGGACTCGGAATTTTAGGTCCTTATTGTTTAACCACGGGGTGTATGGGGCGAGCTCTAAACGTAGCGTATCTGCATGGCAAACAACTGCACCCAGAAGGATGGTTTTACCAGCAGTTGGTTCTGATAACTCACCCAGCTCCAAGTGCCACACCCTCGGAACTTTACATAGAATTTACAGCATAGAAACAGGCCTTTCCGCCCAACTGGTCCATGCCGGTGTTTATGCTCCACACGAGCCTCCTCTCACCCTACTTCATCTAACCCTATTAGCATATCCTTCTGTTCCTTTCTCCTTCATGTACTTATCTAGCCTCTCCTTAAATGCATCTGTGCTATTCATCTCAACTACTCCTTGTGGTACCAAGTTCCATATTCTAACCACTCTCTGGGTAACGAAGTTTCTCATGAATTCTTTATTGGATTTATTAAAGACTATCTAATATTTATGACCCCTAGTTTTTCCCCCACCAGTGGAAACATCTTCTCTATGTCTACCCTATCAAACCCCTTCAGAATTTTAAAGACCTCTATTTGGTCACCCCTCAGCGTTCTCTTTTCTAGAGAAAAGAGTAAAGTCTATCCTGATAGTTTGATCTTTCAGTACTGGAATCATTCTTGTGAATCTTTTTTGCACCTTCTCCAGTGCCTCTATAGTCTTTTTTGTAATACAGAAACCAGAACTGTGCACAGTACTCTAAGTGTGGTGCCTTGGTTGGCATGCTAAATCTAATGAGTAGCCAAGGGGTACCTCTGAAACTGATCATTCCCTTTGTTGCTGCTAACCTAACGGACGGGAATTTAGCAGTAGTATTGTTTAACCACACATGTGGGTGGGCCGAGGATTGGTCTATTTCGCAGCTTTGGTAGGAATGTGATGAAGCCATTTAAATCCAGTTGTTGATTCCCAAATGATGGTGTCAATCTCAGATAAAGAGCAAGCTCCACTGTGGGCTAGAGGAGGACACTGGGATTTGGTGCCCGAGTGGCAGAAACTGGGACTGCATCTCTGTAAATTAACAGATGGAAAATGATGTGTAGAGTACCAGCAATGCATTCCCTGTGGGAAGCGCCGGATCACGGAATCATCCCTGATCTTTGGTGCGGCCGATGGCAATATCGCACTGGTACATTAGAAGGCACTCCTGAGGCTGAGGGGTTTAGCTTGCGTTCGTAATATCATAGTAGCACAGGAGGAGGCCACTCGGCCCATCGTGCCTGTGCCGGCTCTTTGAAAGAGCTATCCATTTAGTCCCATTCCCCTGCTCTTTCCCCACAGTGTTGTAAATTTTTTCCCTTCAAGTATTTATCCAATTCCCTTTTGAAAGCTACTATTGAATCTATTTCCACTGCCCTTTCAGGCAGTGCATTCCAGATCATAACATCTCGCTGTGTAAAAAAATGTTTCCTCATGTCGCCTCTGACTCTTTGCCGATCACCTTAAATCTGTGTCCTCTGGTTACCGACCCTTCTGCCACTGGAAACAGTTTCTCCTAATTTACTCTGTCAAAATCCCTCATGATTTTGAACACCTCTATCAAATCTCCCCTTAACCTTCTCTGTTCTAAGGATGACAATCCCAGCTTCTCCAATCTAACCCGTGTAACTGAAGTCCCTCATCCCTGGCACCATTCCAGTAAATCCCTTCTGCACCCTCTCCAAGGCCTTGACATTCTTCCTGAAGTGCGGTGCTCAGAATTGGACACAATACTCCAGCTGAGGCCTAACCAGTGATTTATAAAGGTTTAGCATAATTTCCTTGCATTAATGCTCTATGTCTCTAATAATGAAGCCCCGGATCTCATATGCTTTTTTAACAGCCTTCTCAACTTGTCCTGCCGCCTTCAAAAATTTGTATATACGCACCCCCAGGTTGGGGGATGCTTTTCGCTGCTCGCTCTTTATAAACACAAGGGCGGAGAATTACCACGGTGTCTCACAATTTCCTGCCTGCGCCAACTTTTCCTCCCATCTTCTGCTCGAAACCATTTGTTTCCTAGGACTTCAAATCTTACCTCCCTTAACCTTCACTTCCTCATATATTCTACAGGGCTTTTAAAGCTCAAGTTTGGTATCAGCAAATCAAGACTACCTCTGGTTGACTTTGTGCTCTATCCTACATCTTTATCAAGTACAGTACTGTGGGCTTTGGCTCCTAACCTAGCTTTATGGGGAAGTAGGTGGCACAAAACGACATTCATTCCATCTAACAGGCATTTCGCTCCATCTACCACAATCATTCAGAACCTACTCCAAGAGTTGCTATTTTCTTTAATGAGGATATGTACTATTTGTCAAGAGGCTGTGGTAGAGTCTTAAATGTCAGTTCTGAAGAAACTGTAATAAATTGCTTCTTAATATATTAATGTATTATTGAAGTATTTTCAGTTACAGCAACTGCAAATTAATGGCTCATTGGCTATGAAATGAAATGTAATGAGCACAGGATATTCCTTTTGAAAACTTGATGAAGTTCTTTGACAGAATAATAATTATATTACTTCTGATAGTGCCGTTCCTGAAATACCGCACAAGGCACTTCAAATCCCACTTGTGCTTGTCTGTCTTTTTCATTTATTTCTTCCTATGTCTGTGCCATTTCTGTCAGTGTCTTAGATTGTTGACGCTATCTCATATTCTTGCATTTTCTCATCTTCCTCTATTTTTGAATTTGTTCTCAGGACGTGGGCAGCACTGGCAAGACCCCATTTATTTCCGATGCCTTGTTGAACCATTGTAGTCTTTGTGGTAATGATGTTCCCACAGTAAAGACAAAAAAGTTCCTGCTTTTTGTGATATATATTAATGATTTGGACTTGACTGTGGGGGGCTTGATCAAGAAGTTTGCAGATGATACAAAAATTGGCCGTGTGGCTGACAGTGAGGAGGAAAGCTGCAAGCTGCAGGAAGATATCACTGAACTGGTCAGGTGGGCAGAAACGTGGCAAATGGAATTCAATCCAGAGGAGTGTGAGGTAATGCATTTGGGGAGGGTAAACAAGGCAAGGGAGCACACAATAAATGGAAGGATATTGAGAGGTGTAGAGGAACTAAGGGACTTTGGAGTGCATGTCCACAGATCCCTGAAGGTAGTAGGACAGGTAGATAAGGTGGTTAAAAAGGCATACAGAATACTTTCCTTTATTAGACAAGCGTGTAAAAAATGCATAGTGGTCTTAATGGGGGACTTTAACCTTCACATAGATTGGGAAAAGCAGACTAGCAACTGTCAGAAAGGTAGTGAATTTCTTGAGTGTGTCCGGGATAGTTTTCTACAGCAGTATGTCCTAGAGGCAACAAGGGGGCAAGCCATACTAGATTTAGTAATGATAATGAATCAGATTTAGTTAACGGCTTAACTGTATGCGAACATCTATCCAAGAGCGATCATAACATGATCGAGTTCAATGTAATGTTTGAAAGGGAAAAAAGTGAATCAGCTGCTAAGATTCTAGACTTGGGTAAGGCCGACTTCAATGGGATGAGACAGAGACTGTCCACAGTAAACTGGGCAAATCTGTTAACGGGTAAAATGACTGATGATCAGTGGGAAATGTTTAAAGAAACATTTAACATGATACAGAATCGGTTTATACCCCTGAGGGGCAAGAACTCTACTTGCCAAAAAAAACAGCCATGGACAATTAAAGAGGTAAGGGACAGTATAAGACATAAGGAAAGGGCATACAAAAAGGCAAAAAATGGAACAGATCCTGGCAAATTGGAAAGATACAAAGATCAACAAAGGATCACAAAACAGATAAGAGCTACAAAAAGAGAGTATGAAAAGAAACTTGCAAGGGATATCAAAATCAATACGAAGAACTTTTATAGTTACATTAGGAAAAAGAGGGTGGTCAGGAGCAATGTTGGCCCCTTAAAAACTGAAAGTGGGGATATTGTCATTGACAATGGGGAAATGGCGGACATGTTGAACAATTACTTTGCGTCAGTATTTACAGTAGAAAAAGAGGATAGCATGCCGGAAAACCCAAGAAAACTAATATTGAATCGGGGACAGGGGCTTGATAAAATTAACATAAGTAAAGCAACAGTAATGAAGAAAATAATAGCACTAAAGAGTGACAAATCCCCAGGACAAGATGGTTTCCATCCCAGGGTTTTAAAGGAAGTAGGTGAGCACATTGCAGATGTCTTTCAAAGTTCTCTAGATTCAGGAACTGTCCCTCTAGATTGGAAAATTGCACGTCACTCCGCTTTTTAAGAAAGGAGAGAGAGGGAAACCAGGGAATTATAGACCAGTTAGCCTAACATTTGTTGTCGGGAAAATGCTGGAGTCTATAATTAAGGATAGGGTGACTGAACACCTCGATAATGTTCAGTTAATCAGAGAGAGCCAGCATGGATTTGTGAAAGGTAGGTCGTGCCTGACTAACCTGATTGAATTTTTTGAAGAGGTGAGTAAAGTAGTGGACAGGGGAATGTCAATGGATGTTATTTATATGGACTTCCAGAAGGCATTTGATAAAAGTCCCACATAAGAGACTGTTAGCTAAGATAGAAGCCCATGGAATCGAAGGAAAAGTACGGACTTGGTTAGGAAGTTGGCTGAGCGAAAGGCGACAGAGAGTAGGGATAATGGGTAGGTACTTACATTGGCAGGATGTGACTAGTGGAGTCCCACAGGGATCTGTCTTCGGGCCTCAATTATTCACAATATTTATTAATTAGATGAAGGCATAGAAAGTCTCATATCTACGTTTGCCGATGACACAAAGATTGGTGGCATTGTAAGCAGTGTAGATGAAAACATAAAATTACAAAGCGATATTGATAGATTAGGTGAATGGGCAAAATTGTGGCAAATGGAATTCAATGTGGACAAATGTGAGGTCATCCACTTTGGATCAAAAAAAGATAGAACAGGGTAGAACCCTGGTTAGACCGCACCTGGAGTACTGTGAGCAGTTCTGGGCACCGCACCTTCGGAAGGACATATTGGCCTTGGAGGGAGTGCAGCGTAGGTTTACTAGAATGATACCCGGAATTCAAGGGTTCAGTTACGAGGAGAGATTACACAATTGAGGTTGTAGTCTCTAGAGTTTAGAAGGTTAAGGGGGTGATCTGATCGAAGTTTATAAGATATTAAGGGGAACAGATAGGGTGGATAGGGAAAAACTATTTCCGCTGGTTGGGGATTCTAGGAGTAGGGGGCACAGTCTAAAAATTAGAGCCAGACCTTTCAGGAGTGAGATTGGAAAACATTTCTACACACAAAGGGTGGTAGAAGTTTTGAACTCTCTTCCGCAAACGGCAATTGATACTAGCTCAATTGCTAAATTTAAATCCGAGATAGATAGCTTTTAAGGGATATGGGCCAAAGGCGGGTATATGGAGTTAGATCACAGATCAGCCATGATCTTATCAAATGGCAGAGCAGGCACGAGGGGCTGAATGGCCTACTCCTGTTCCTTTGTTCCAATATGTTCCTATTTTCCTATTAGCTGATGATGTGGAGATGCCGGTGATGGACTGGGGTTGACAATTGTAAACAACTTTACAACACCAAGTTATAGTCCAACGATTTTTATTTGAAATCTACAAGCTTTCGGAGGCTTCCTCCTGCCTCAGCTAATGCCTATTAGCTGAGGCATAGAATATAAGAGCTTATGCTAGAATTGTATAAAACATTGGTTAGGCCACAGCTTAAGTACTGCGTACAGTTCTGGTCGCCACATTACAAGAAGGATGTGATTGCACTAGAGAGGGTGCAGAGGAGATTTACGAGGATGTTGCAAGGGCTGGAAAATTTTAGCTATGAGGAAAGATTGGATAGGCTGGGGTTGTTTTCTTTGGAACAAAGGAGGCTGAGGGGAAATTTAATTGAGGTATATAAAATTATGAGGGGCCTAGATAGAGTGGATAGGGAGGACTTATTTCCCTTAGCAGAGGAGTCAGTGACCAGGGGACGTAGATTTAAAGTAATTGATAGAAGGATTAGATGGGAGCTGAGGAGAATACTTTTCACCCAGAGGGTGGTGGGGGTCTGGAACTCACTGCCTGAAAGGGTGGTAGAGGCAGAAACCCTCATCACATTTAAAAAGTACTTGGATAAGCACCTGAAGTGCTGTAACCTACAGGGCTACGGACCAAGTGCTGGAAAATGGGATTAAGCTGGATAGCTCTTTTCCAGCCAGCACTGACACGATGGGCCGAATGGCCTCCTTCTGTGCCGTAACTTTCTATGACTATGACTAATGATGTCAGGTAACATTTGCAACAAGTGTGTTTCCAACTGAGTGGCTTTCCAGGCCTTTTCAGAAGAGTCAACCACATCAGGTGGGATTGGCACCAGGTGTAGGCCAGAATCGATAAGGGTGGCACGTTCCATTTCCTTGAAATCATTTGGGTTTTCATAAAAATCTGGCAGCTTTCATGGTCATTTTTCACACAAAGAGATATTGAGAAAAGGTGGGTAAATGCAGTTGAAGTACAAATAAGCCGTGATCTAACAGAATGGCCTACTCCTATTTTGTTTTTGGTGCTAGACTACAAATTACTAAATTATACAAGTTTCTGTGGTGGGATTTGAACACATGATTTAAGTTTTGATTAGCTTATGCACCCTGACCACTACACTATTGTGCCCAACTAGCTCAGTCCATTTCTCTGCCTTTCTCAAACAATTTTTTTCGCTCTTCTCCAGAGGGCTGGAACTTAGTATTCCACCCCCAGACCATCAAATTTTCTTCAACCTTCTCCTGAAGAGGCTGGGTCGTGGTCGTGGTCATGCTGCACATTTGCCAGATCACCTCCAGTGGGCAGTCTCCGTGTGGGAAGCCAGACAGCGAGTGTTGGCAGGCTACTGCCAGAAGCTATCACAAGTCAGCCGAGTCCCTGGTCCCGAATGTACTAACTTTCCAGCAAGGGTCACTGGGTGACGATCAGCAGCAAGAACTGCGGCAGATTTTTCCACCGCCAAAATGCCTGCCGACACGATCGAGGCTCACACACAAGGAATAACCGCAAGCCTGCCCTTTTCACGAGCGCGGTGAAGAAAATTGGAGGAATTGGAAGATCATACATTCCAACTCCCACCCGATTTTCATTTACATTGAAATCAATGGAAATTAAAATTGATTCTACAACAGGCGGACGATCCACTCCATCAATAAATCACCCAAGTGGTGAAGGTAAAAATTATCCCCAAGGAGTATTAGGAATAAGAAAGAATGAAAAAGAAAGAACTTGCATTTATACAGTGCCTTTCATGACCTCAGGACATCCCAAAGCGCTTTACAGCCAGTGAAGAACTATTTGAAGTGTAGTCACTGTTGTAATGTAGAAAACGCAGCAGCCAATTAGCACACAGCAAGATCCCACAAACACATAAGATAATCTGTTTTTTTTAGTGATGTTGATTGAGGGATAAATATTGGTCAGGACACCTGGGAGAACTCTCCTGCTCTTCTTCGAAATAGTGCCGTGTGATCTTTTACATCCACCTGAGAGTTCAGATAGGGTCTCAGTTTAACGTCTCATCTGAAAGACGTCTCATCTGAAAGACGGCACCTCCGACAGTGCAGCACTCCCTCAGTACTGCACTGGAGTGTCAGCCTAGATTTTGTGCTCAAATGTCTGGAATGTGTCTTGAACCCACAACCTTCTGACTCAGAGGTGAGAAGGAGACTGAAGCTTGAAGGTTACATATGAAAGAGAAGGTAGGTTTAACTGAGCTACAGGAGGATGGATGTGAGCTTCACATAGCAGGGTTTATAATGTGTGGAAAGGACAGGAGAGACAGACTGGAGGGAGTAATCAGATCAGCTGGTTTAACCATAGATAAAAGGGCAGAGAAATGGGAGTAGACTAAATAGTTCCGGTTGAAGAGCTAGCACTGACATAACTTCAATGGGCCGAATGGCCACCTCTTGTGCTTTAATTTCTAATTTCTGTGATGGGAAGACTGAGTCCATTTCGGTGGCACCAAGGAGGAGAAATCAGTAGGTTGCGAACTGTTACTGACAACTGGAGCAAAACAGTGAAATTAATACGAAATTAATCAAGCGACCAAGGTGACCGCTGAACAAAGGAGGGTGTGAATTATGAGTGATTTTAATTACGCAGAAATTAAGTGGTGGTCGTGGAGATATTTACAAAAATTTCACTGATCAGTCTTGATTAGTAAAATCAATGTTCAAGATCTTAACAGCGGCAGTTTTAAGGCAGTGAAGGAAGACTTAAGGAAACCGTGAATAAAATCAAGCAGCAAAAAGCACACTGTAAAAATGTCAGCCCTAAAATTCTTGTGGGATCTTGCTGTGCACAAATTGGCTTCCATATTTCCTACATTACAACAGTGACCGCACTTGTCCTTCATTGGCTATGAAGCGCTTTGGGACATTCTGAGGTCATTGAAAGGCGCTATACAAATACAAGTTTTTTTTTAAATGGATGAATCTGACCGAACGATTTGGATAAAGTCCCACATATTTCCAGTAGAGTAGCTCGAGTCTCTCTCTCTCTCTCTCCATCCTGGGAGCTGGTGTGATTCTTATTCCACGGCATGTATTAACATGCTGACAAATCTTTAACAGCAGCAAAATCCTGAAGAGCAGCTCTCATTACGACCAGCAATCGAACCAGCTGGGAACGGGCTGGCAGTTTTAATAACTAACCCTCCGCTGAGCCATTGGAAGAAATATCAAGATATGAAATTTACAAGAACAATAATGCTAAGAAACCCTAAGTAGATGCCAGTGGTTTCTCTGTGCCACTTGTAACAATATTGCGTTTTGAAGTATTTTGGTAACCTGAGATTTGAATCTGCACGTGTTATTAAATGCGATGTCTGAAGTAGATGATGAATTATAAATTCACTCAACTGTTATTACATTTTTATATTAAATATTAAAATCCCACTTGCTCATTCTTTTCTAAATTCTGCTCACACCAAGGTTTGCTTCAACTCATTAATGTTTTACAATGTCGCTCAGCAAAGTGGTTTCATTATTTCTTTAACTAATTGAAGACGATGCAGGAAAATAAGAAGGAGAGAAAAAACAAGAATGCTGAAAGCAAAGTTAACATTTACAAATAGGTAACACTTAAAAACAAAACGCTGCTCAGGATGTACGATTTATTCTCCACACCTACATCTGAAAACGCTTCATATTAAAGGAGGGGAAAAAAGCTGAGCAGGTGCTGAGCTGGATGGTAAAAAGGGAAGTTTTTTAAAATTTTATTCATTCTTGGCATGTTGGCGTCGCTGGCAAGGCCGGCATTTATTGCCTGTCCACTACTTGCCCTCAAGAAGGTGGTGGACGACCTTGTTATTGAACCGTTGCGGTGAAGGTGCTCCCACAGTTCTGTTAGAATCATAGAATCATAGAAGTTACAACATGGAAACAGGCCCTTCGGCCCAACATGTCCATGTCGCCCAGTTTATACCACTAAGCTAGTCCCAATTGCCTGCACTTGGCCCATATCCCTCTATACCCATCTTACCCATGTAACTGTCCAAATGCTTTTTAAAAGACAAAATTGTACCCGCCTCTACTACTGCCTCTGGCAGCTCGTTCCAGACACTCATCACCCTTTGAGTGAAAAAATTGCCCCTCTGGACCCTTTTGTATCTCTCCCCTCTCACCTTAAATCTATGCCCCCTCATTATAGACTCCCCTACCTTCGGGAAAAGATTTTGACTATCTACCTTATCTATGCCCCTCATTATTTTATAGACTTCTATAAGATCACCCCTTAACCTCCTACTCTCCAGGGAAAAAAGTCCCAGTCTGTCTAACCTCTCCCTATAAGTCAAACCATCAAGTCTCGGTAGCATCCTAGTAAATCTTTTCTGCACTCTTTCTAGTTTAATAATATCCTTTCTATAATAGGGTGACCAGAACTGTACACAGTATTCCAAGTGCGGCCTTACTAATGTCTTGTACAACTTCAACAAGACATCCCAACTCCTGTATTCAATGTTCTGACCAATGAAACCAAGCATGCTGAATGCCTTCTTCACCACCCTATCCACCTGTGACTCCACTTTCAAGGAGCTATGAACCTGTACTCCTAGATCTCTTTGTTCTATAACTCTCCCCAACGCCCTACCATTAACGGAGTAGCTCCTGGCCCGATTCGATCTACGGCAGGGAGTTCTAGGATTTTTGAGCCAGAGACGATGGTGGGTTAGGATGGGGGTTGCAAAGGCATGGGAGAGAGGCACGGCGGGGGAGGTGACTAATATTTTCTCCGTGTGTTAACTGTGGCAAAAAGGCAAAGAGGAAATCTCACAAGATGGAAGGCTTGTAAAATTTTTTGAGCAGAGTGAAAGGAGCCAAAGTGAATCATGCAAACTGCCCCGTGACTAACTGACTCATCATTGTAGAAATATACAGTCGCCACCACTTATGGCCCACAACCGCCCATGCCGGACAATTTCCCTTAACCACTCTGTTTCGTCAAAAGAGTCAATTATAAAGGCGCCGCTTACAACATATTGAGCGCGTCGGATATTTTGGGCAAATCAATAAGCTATTCGAACCTCGTTAAAGTGCGATTACCTTAATTACTAAATCCTCTCCACTTACCATTTTAAAAGCCCCGCTGATTTCAGGCAAATTGAAGTGTTAATTACATTTCTTTCAGCTTGCGCTGTTAACCGCTCACCTGGTATGTAGGAGCTGGGTGCCTTGGTACTGGAGTGTAGTCTGACACTGACACTGTTTTTGTATCGGGAGCCAGGTGGAATCATGGCTGAGCGATGGGATCTACTCATTGTTGGAACTCGAATTTTATTGTCCTGGACTCTCCTCTTCAGGATGTTGAGGACTGAGGACAAAGCTGGAAAATTGCCCCATGATGCAATTATGGGCCAGGTACTAGGGTTTTACCGTCCACCATTTACAGCGGACGAATCACATTAACACCAAAGTGCCCGCTAGAAGCGTTGGGGAATGTATTGAGTTCCTTCACCCCACCACTGATGGGCGTACCTTCAGCTGTCTAGGCCCGAAGCTCCTGAATTCCCTCCTTAAACCTTTCTGCCTCTCCACCTCCCTCTCCTCCTTTAATACGCTCCTTAAAACCTATCTCTTTGACCAAGCTTTATGGTCACCTGTCCTAATATCTCCTTATGTGGCTCGGTGTCAAATTTTGTCTGACAACATTCCTGTGAATCGACTTGGGACGTTTTACCAAGTTAAAGGCATTATATAAATGCAAGTTGTTGTTGTTAAACTGGGACATAGTTTCTGCAAATTAATCTGTTTTTAACTCCTTATGTACATGACAGAATTAAAGAAGCCAAGGCCAAGCTTAATCTTAGACAGGAATGCTTCCTTTTTGTCACACTGGCCTTGTAGGGCACTAGAGTTCAGCTCATGAATATAACTTAAGTATAACTTAAGCACAACTTGGGGTTTACGCAGACCGGCAGAATCTCTACCTTAAGAGACTGCTGCTCGCGTTGAAAAGGAGGCAACCACTTAAAGATACTTAAAGGAGAGAATAAGTGAAGGACAAAAACAAAGGAAGGGAAACTTAATGTGGAGACATGAAAGGGAGTTCTTGGCCAACTGGTAAAGCAGCTCTGCTCCTGACCCCTGTTCGATGGCTGCAGAAATGGAGGTGCTATTGCATGTAGTGGGTGTGAGGAGGATTGTCCTTTTCATCACTCCAGGCCACCGTCTCTGAAGATGACAGTACACCCTGTCTGGCAGGAGGAGGCACAGATGCAGTAGCTGCCTCTCAGGGTAACACTAAACCTGGTCAACCTAGCTACCACCTCAAAGGGCTGAAGAAGTGCCATCAGCAGCTGGAAACAGGCAGGCAGTAGAGCATGAGAACTGCTGCCAGTAGTTGCAGGGCCATTTTATGACCCAGCGCTAAGAGATACATCTATCCCATGAGGCCAACCATGAGGATTAGCAGCCTGCCACCAGACTTGCTTCTCCCACTGGGCAGCATTCAGAAGGAGCAGTAGACTAGGTCTGCTGTCAGTGACTACTGTGAACGAAGGTTATCTTGGTCTTCCGTGCCTTGTACCTGCTCCTCATTTGACTCCATGGTATGGAGTTGCATCCATTGCGCTATCCTGCAGCACACTATACACTTCTGTTGACTGTTTCAGATCATTAAGCTGACTAACATGTTACTCGATATACCTTTTTAGCTGTGGTGTCAGCTGTGGCTTAGTGGGTTACTTTCTTTCCTCTGACTCAGAAGGTTGTGAGTTTAAATCCCACTGTGGAGACTTAAGCACAAAATCTAGGCTGACACTTCAGTGCAGTACTGAGGGAGTGCTACACTGTTGGAGGTGCTGTCTTTCAGATGAGATATTAAACCAAGGCCCCATCTGCCTTCTCAGGTGGACATAAAAGATCACATGGTGCTATTTTGAAGAAGAGCAGGGGAGTTCTCCCTGGTGTCCTGGCCAATATTTATCCCAACACCTAAAAAACAGATAATCTGGTCATTATCACATTGCTGTTTGTGGGACCTTGCTGTGCGCAAATTGGCTGCCGCGTTTCCTACATTACAACAGTAACCACACTTCAACAGTACTTTGGGATGTCCCAAGGTTGTGAAAAGCACTATATAAATGCAAGTTTTTCTTTCTTTAATTTTTCTAAGAGTCTCTTATGTACATGATTGGCCTTTAACAAGGACTCAAAAAGCAAGTAAACTGTTTTTTTTTCCCGAATGTTTTCGATATGGTTCATTAATTTATTTTGGGAGGAATATGAATTGTCATTTGAATTTTTTTTAAAAAGGATAAACATTCTGTTAGGACTTTCTCCACAGATTCAACCACTTTTTACTCGGGTCCACTTTTTCGCTAAAGTCCGTGTACATGCACTTTTCAGCAGGAGTCACTAGACGATGATCAGGAACAGGAACCCGGGATGATTTTTCCCCTCCACAATTAGGGGGTCAATAGTAACAACCCATCATAATGTCAGCTCAAGTCAGTTAACTGGTTTGTATTACTCAGCTGTTGACTGGTTAATCTTGTTGTACCATTGGGGAAAGCCATACTGGGGGAGTTGGCAGTCTGACTCAAAGAAGTGGAGATGCCGGTGATGGACTGGGGTTGACAATTGTCAACAATTTTACAACACCAAGTTATAGTCCAGCAATTTTATTTGAAATTCACAAGCTTTCGGAGGCTTCCTCCTTCCTCAGGTGAATGCTGTGGAAATGAAATCCTCGAACCTCTCGCATTTATAAATCACAGAACAATACCTGGTGATTACAGACATTCTTTCCAACTGCCCGTTGCCAAGGCAATCAGTGTGCAGACAGACAGGTGTTACCTACAAGGTCTCCGAATATACAAACCACCAAAAAAAAAACACAGAGATAGAGAGGCAGAAACATGGAAAAGACAGCAAATGACCCGTTATATTAAAGACAGATAACATTTGTTCGCTGGTGGGGTAACGTGTAGTGTGACATGAACCCAAGATCCCGGTTGAGGCCGTCCTCATGGGTGCGGAACTTGGCTATCAATTTCTGCTCGATGATTTTGCGTTGTCGTGTGTCTCGAAGGCCGCCTTGGAGTATGCTTACTCAAAGAAGCCATCAAGATGGTTGATGTGGGATGTGAAAATGTCAGATCAGTGCACTAGGTGCTGTTATAAGGTACAAACATACAAAAACGTGAGACATCTGGTCCATCTAGCCTGTCCCATACAGTTATGATGCCTTATGCATCACCTCAAGAGGCTCCTTATCCTTCAGGCGTCATGTAGTCTCCTGAGAAAGGTGAAAAAACATCAAAAACCCAAGGCCAATTAGGGGGAAAAAAATTGAAACATTTCTCTCTGATCCCTTGAGATGGTTGAAGCTAGTCCAGGAGACCACATTGACCATGACATACATTATTACCTCTTGTAAGACACAAATTCCCGCCCCAGCCAACAACCAATCCAGCTTTCTCTTTAAGGTATACAGTGAACTAGCACTTGACAGAAAGACTTGCGTTTCTCATAGCATCTTTCATAACCTCAGGATGTCCCAAAGCACTTTACAGCAATGAAGTACTTTTGAAGGGTAGTCTCTGTTGTAATGTAGAAAATGCAGCAGCCAAATTGCGCACAGCAAGGTCCCACAAACAGCAATGTGATAATGGCCAGGCAATCTGTTTTAGTGATGTTGGTCGAGGGATAAATATTGGCCAGGACGTCAGGGAGAACTACTCTGCTCTTCTTCGAAATAGTGCCGTGGGATCGTTCATGACCGCCTGAGGGGTCAGACGGGGCCTCAGTTTAACATCTCATTCAAAAGACAGCACCTCTGACAGTGCAGCACTCCCTCAGTACTGCACTGGGAATATCAGCCTGGATTTTGTGCTCAAATCACTGGAGTAAGACTTGAACTCATGACCTTCTGACTCAAAGGCGAGAGTGCTACAAACTGAGCAACAGCTAGCATGCACGCTCCCCACAAGCCGACAACTTATTCCATAGGTCGACTGTTCTCTGGGCAAAGAAGAAACGCCTAACATCTAACCTATTTCTTCCCTTGCGTAATTTATGCACATGACCCTCTGGTCCTCCCATCCGATCTAATTGAAACAGTTTGTCATTGTGCATTGTTTGGACAATACCGGGGAAGCCTCACCCTAGATCTACCCCATGTCATGTCTGACCTACCAGAGGTCAAATGGCAATGCAAAAAAATAAGGATCGTCCACCGTCCATCACCAATAACCTTCACTTCAACAAAGCCAAGGGGGAAAAAAATGAATTTGTAAACGTGCACCTATCAGCCCTGAACATTCTGCAGCAGTCGATTGGCTGCCATATCACCAATTGCAAAGGGTAGCTCAGAATGCCTGGTGCTCATGATTGTGGAACTGCATGTTGAGAAGGAAGAGTCAGTGTGACTCCTGGATATATAATTAATAAGCGATTAATTAATTGATAAATGTTTATGAATCCTTTATTGCACTGACAAAGTTAATAAGTGTTTCAAGGCGTATGTTTTCCTTGATAATTTGGAATATTTGGAATTCACTAACCCAGAGGGCTGTGGATGCTCAGTCATTGAGTATATTCAAGACTGAAATCGATAGATTTTTGGACTCCAGGGGAATCAAGGGATATGGGGATCGGGTGGGAAAGTGGAGTTGAGGTTGAAGATCATCCATGATCTAATTGAATGACAGAGCAGGTTCAAGGGCCTGTATGGCCTATTCCTGCTCCTATTTCTTATGTTCTTATAGTCTCCATTGTGTTTTTAAAGAAATTTATATATTAAAATTATAACAGGTCTGCTGAAACGTGAGTCTATGAGTTCTCACGAAGGAACTTATTTTCAGTAATGTTCGCTGCACTACTCTGCAATAATTTTTTTTAGCTTTTCTTAAAAGACATTGCAGCAACTCAATCATAAAGATGCCACCGAAGTCCTGCTTGTCCCATATGCTGCATTCCAGAAACTTAACTAATCCGACTCTGAATCACTGTTCATTCTCTACTCCACGAATGGATGTTAATCTTTCAGTCATTACCCCTTTGTTCCATGAAGTTCTCTTACAAGGCCCATATCCTAACTCTCACCAAATCCTGTTCACCCATGTGCTCGCTGACCTACATTGGCTCCCAGTCCATCAACACCTCAACTTAAAAATTCTCATCCCCTTATTCAAATACATTCATGGCCTCGCCCTCCCTATCCCTACAACCCTCCAAGAACTCTGCTCTCCTCCAACCCTAGCCTCTTGTACATCCCCCACTTCCTTCGCCCCACCACTGAAAGCCGTGCCTTCAGCCATCTAGGCTCTAAGCTCTGGAATTCCCTTCATAAACCTCTCTGACTTGCCATCTCTCTCCCCTCCTTTAAGACACTCCTTAAAACCTACCTCTTTGATCAAGATTTAAGTCACCTGTCCTAATGTCTCCTTCTTTGACTCAGTTTGATAATCGCTCCTGTGAAGCGCCTTGGGCCTTTTAACTATATTAAAGGTGCTATAAAAATGCAAGTTGTTGATCTTATAGTGGGGGTTCTGCCTACGTAAGTGACCTCAAGAAAGAAGTGTGAGTGGTTTATTGCCGCCATATGGATGGGAGACCAGCGGGAGTCAGGGCTTGGGGCTTCTGAAGACCAGCAGGAGTCAGGGCTTTGGGGATCAGGACACCGGCAGGAATTAGGGCTTTGGATTTTGGGATATCTGCAGGAGTTAGGGCTTGGGGTTTGGGAGAGGGGAGAAAAAATGGTAAACAAAATCAAACTTGGTGGAGGTGTTCTGCAAAACAGAACCCTGCAAGGGCTCTCGTCACAGCACTACCCACTCAAATCATCACTTTTCAACAGACAACATACTCCAAGAACACCACCTCCAAGCATGTATCTGTAAAGTGCAGTGATGCAGAAGTTAAATTGCGCATTTTATTGCACAATCTGTAACCTCATGGCCCGGCATATTCCTCACTCTACCATTACCAACAAGCCGGGGGATCAACCCTGGTTCAATGAGGCGTGTAGAAGAGCATGCCAGGAGCAGCACCAGGTGTACCCAAAAATGAGGTGCCAACCTGGTGAAGCTACAACTCAGGACTACATGCATGCTAAACAGCAGAAGCAACATGCTATAGACCGAGCTAAGCGATTCCACAACCAACAAATCAGATCAAAGCTCTGCAGTCCTGCCACATCCAGTCGTGAATGGTGGTGGACAATTAAACAACTAACGGGAGGAGGAGGCTCTGTAAACATCCCCATCCTCAACGATGGCAGAGTCCAGCACGTGAGTGCAAAAGACAAGGCTGAAGCGTTTGCAACCATCTTCAGCCAGAAGTGCCATGTGGATGATCCATCTCGGCCGCCTCCCGATATCCCCACCATCACAGAAGCCAGTCTTTAGCCAATTCGATTCACTCCCCGTGATATCAAGAAACGGCTGAGTGCACTGGATACTACAAAGGCTATGGGCCCCGACAACATCCCGACTGTCGTGCTGAAGATTTGTGCTCCAGAACGAGCTGCGCCTCTGGCCAAGCTGTTCCAGTACAGCTACAACACTGGCATCTACCCGACAATGTGGAAAATTGCCCAGTTATGTCCTGTCCACAAAAACGAAGGACAAATCCAATCCAGCCAATTACCGCCCCATCAGTCTACTCTCAATCATCAGCAAAGTGATGGAAGGTGTCGTCGACAGTGCTATCAAGCGGCACTTACTCACCAATAACCTGCTCACCGATGCTCAGTTTGGGTTCCGCCAGGACCACTCAGCGCCAGACCTCATTACAGCCTTGGTCCAAACATGGACAAAAGAGCTGAATTCCAGAGGTGAGGTGAGAGTGACTGCCCTTGACATCAAGGCAGCATTTGACCGAGTGTGGCACCAAGGAGCCCTAGTAAAATTGAAATCAATGGGAATCAGGGTAAAACTCTCCAGTGGCTGGAGTCATACCTAGCACAAAGGAAGATGGTAGTGGTTGTTGGTGGCCCATCATCTCAGCCCCAGGACATTGCTGCAGGAGTTCCTCAGGGCAGTGTCCTCGGCCCAACCATCTTCAGCTGCTTCATCAATGATCTTCCCTCCATCATAAGGTCAGAAATGGGGATGTTCGCTGATGATTGCACAGTGTTCAGTTCCATTCGCAACCCCTCAAATAACGAAGCAGTCCGAGCCCACATGCAGCAAGACCTGGACAACATCCAGGCTTGGACTGATAAGTGGCAAGTAACATTCGCACCAGACAAGTGCCAGGCAATGACCATCTCCAACAAGAGAGAGTCTAACCACCTACCCTTGACATTCAACGGCATTACCATCGCCGAATCCCCCACCATCAACATCCTGGGGGTCACCATTGACCAGAAACTTAACTGGACCAGCCATATAAATACTGTGGCTATAAGAGCAGGTCAGAGGCTGGGTATTCTGCGGCGAGTGACTCACCTCCTGACTCCCCAAAGCCTTTCCACCATCTGCAAGGCACAAGTCAGGAGTGTGATGGAATACTCTCCACTTGCCTGGATGAGTGCAGCTCCAACAACACTCAAGAAGCTCGACACCATGCAAGACAAAGCAGCCCGCTTGATTGGCATCCCATCCACCACCCTAAACATTCACTCCCTTCACCACCGGCGCACTGTGGCTGCAGTGTGGACCATCCACAGGATGCACTGCAGCAACTCGCCAAGGCTTCTTCGTCAGCACCTCCCAAACCTGCGACCTCTACCACCTATTAGGACAAGAGCAGCAGGCACATGGGAACAGCACCACCTGCACGTTCCCCTCCAAGTCACACACCATCCCGACTTGGAAATATATCGTCGTTCCTTCATCGTCGCTGGGTCAAAATCCTGGAACTCCCTTCCTAACAGCACTGTGGGAGAACCGTCACCACACGGACTGCAGAGGTTCAAGAAGGCGGCTCACCACCACCTTCTCAAGGGCAATTAGGGATGGGCAATAAATGCTGGCCACGCCAGCGACGCCCACATCCCATGAACAAATAAAAAAAACATTTCCAACTTTCAATCTTTTGTGCATGAAGCGCTTTGAATAAAAAAAAATATTTCCTCTGATATTGCTACCTATGCTTCCACTTTTATTGGTTCATTCAAAATATTGTTCACTCACTGTGGTAGATTTTCAACTTGCCAACCATGGGTAAAACTGGTGATGCAGTTTCGCCACTCGTTCATGAAACGGCCCGGTTTTCATTTTCATTTGAGTGATCTTAATCTAGTTCCTGCTTGACATGGACCCATAGCACAAAACCGCCTGTAACTTGGCAACCTCACATAGAGAAGGCTCAAGAATGGCCAGAATGAGAAATGAAAAACGTCATGTTCGTGCAGTAGGGATTATCTTCTGGGGTTGTGACTGAGACGCATTGTTCGAGCAGAGTAGAGGAAAGTTTACTCTGGACCTGACCGATACCATACCTGACCTGGGAGTGTGTGCCTGAAATGGGAGAGTGTTCCATTCCTCAACACTCACCTTTTTGAGTACAAGAACCGTGCAATCACTGAAACCCCTATGATCAACATCCTAGGGGTCACCATTGACCAGAAACTCAACTGGACCAGCCACATAAATGTTGTGGCTACTTGACCAGTTCAGAGGCTGGGTATTTTATGGTGAGTGGCTCATCTCCTGACTCCCCAAAGCCTTTCCACCACCTACAAGGCACAAGTCAGGAGTGTGATGGAATACTCTCCACTTGCCTGGATGGGTGCAACTGCAAAAACACTCAAGAAGCTCGCCACCATCCAAGACATAGAAATCCGCTTGATCGGCAGCCCATCCACTAACTTGAACACCCACTCTCCCCGCCACCGGTGCATCATGACTGCAGTGTGTACCATCCACAGGATACACTGCAGCAACTCGCCAAGGCTTCTTCAGCAGCACCTCCCAAACCCATGACCTCTACCACCTAGAAGGACAAGGGCAGCAGATGCATGGGAACAAACATCACTTCTTAGCTCCCTTCCAAGTTACACATCATCCCGACTTGGAAATATATCAGCCGATCCTTCATTGTCGCTGAGTCAAAATCCTTGAACTCCCTACCTAACAGCACTGTGGGAGAACCTTCACCACACGGACTGCAGCGGATCAAGTAGAAGGCGGCTCACCACCACCTTCTCAAGGGCAACTAGGAATGGGCAATAAATGCCGGACTTGCCAGCGATCCCGAGAAAGAATATAAAAGAAAAACATCTCTAATTGTGTAAGGTTGTTTTTACTCCCATGTTTCTAAAGTAATAAGAGATTAATGCCAATCCCAACACATGACCTTACCTGTATCACACGTGGATTTTGATTAAAGCACATCTCCTGGCTGACTAATGTTGTTATTAATGTAGGCCTGATCCGCAAAGACTCAGAGCTTTGGTGGATTCTACCAGAATACCTAATAAAGTAACTATGTAAATTTCATGTGATTAATTATTTTATTGCACTTCGCTGCCTCTCTGCAGCACGCTGTGCAAACACAGCAGTGTATGATTAGATTTATTTCCAGGCCAAGATTAATATACCTGGAACATTACCATCCTTCAGAGAGAGAGAGAGACTCTACTAATTATGCAAATAAAATTAATGTTGGGAATTATTATCAGTTAAAAATTAAAGTTAGTCAATTCGTAAATCCCTCCCCCTTCCCCGTCCTCAAGGAAAGGCAGAGGCTGAGGGAGATAAAGTAGAGCTGCCGATGCTCGAAATTTTGCTGAGGTCGCATTACAGTTCACTGCAATCCCCCTTCACCCAAATTTCCACCGACAGGGGTAAAGTTTCCTTTCCACGGCAGAGTCCATCGCCCGCTTCTTACCGAGCCTGCCTGATATTCATTCCATGGAAGTCAGGTTGTATAAATGGGCAGGCGATCATCTCCGCCAGATTACCGCCCACCAGTGGAGACGGAGATTTACCCTGCAAACTTTCCAGCAGTGGGTTGGTGGGGGAGGGGAGGGTGTCACTGGACAGCGAACTACAGCAGGCACCTCGGTTGAATTTTCCTTCTCGACCCAGGGTTGCTGGAGCCCAGTTGCAGCACCCCTTGCCACACACAGCCTTGGCGAAGATCAGCCAGCTCAGCAGAGGGATCAGAAGTGGAACATTGGTAGTCTGTCTGGCTTTGTGCTGCACCACGTGACATATTTATTTACAAAGACATTGAAAGAGCAAATTTTTTGTTTAATGTACTTGCTTGCAGTGCAGAAGCTGGCTGGAATGCTTCTCTTGAGTATTTGGAGGTTCTTCTACTCTGTGTATACTTGGAAGGACAGTTTCAACAATAGGAACCTCTTTCTCTTTCACCAACCTCTTTCTCTCCTTTGCTCTCTTCTTGTGCTTTCTCTCATTCCTTCTCTCTGTCTCTCTCATTCCCTCTCCCTGCTTCTTTCATTCCCTCTCTTTGTGTCTAAATCTGCAGACCCATAGGATGATGTAGCAAAATATAAGGGCAGCGAGAAGTAAGTTCCTGGGCTTGAAGGGCCAGATTACTGTGCTAGGGATGTGGGGGACATACGTGTCCCATGGGCTGCAATTTGAAAACCTCTGGATTGAACACTTAGTGGAATGTACTTAGCAAAATGATTCCACTTCCTCCCAAAAGTAACTTTCTCCTTTAAAAATGATCCTGGGACTTGTTATTGTAAATATAGCACTAAACAGGTTTCCAATTAGATGAGCTTTGTATTACAGTTTACTGTGTGCTGGATTCTTGTAAGAATAGACATGAAATTATGAAGAATTAGGCATTTGCTTAATTGCATACACTTGTGCCAAGAACGAAAGCCTTTATTACAAAATGATTGACAATCTCCAACAGTGGCCATGCTTTGCCTTGTTAGCAACTAATGTGCTGGATTAGGGAAATAATGATGCCTTGAGTTAGTTAATGGGATAACTTAAACTTGCACTATAATGAGCTGTGCCTCCCTCCCACAGAGTACAGTTACCCTTCAGCAGAAACATCTCACTACCCCTTGCGCAAATGTCAGTGCACTCCACTGCAAGCAAATAGCCTCAAGGTAAGCCATTGTTAAACCAGTTCTGCTTTCGGAAAACTGATAACTTGGAAGAAGTAGCAGAAGTGAGGGGGAAATAATGAAATAAAAATGTAGGTGCTGTTTACAGAGCTGAGAATTTTTATATTTTAGGAATCTAAAATTCTCGCCAATTTATCCTCATTTGTTCAGTTGAATGACCTTGCGCTGAATGCTTCATTAGGTTCAAAGTATATAGGACTGAATACTTTCTGATTGCTCTTAACTCGTGAAGCTTTAGAGCAAGTAGAATCCATGTCAAACCAATTAAGACTGATTGCTGACAATGACAGGCCTAAATGGATCCATCAGTTAGTTAGAATATATTTCAGACACAATTTATCTAATCAACAGAGATTACCATCAGATATATGCAGAAGCTCACATGGTATCCATTTTTGTCAGTTTAGTGTTGTCCGTTGGGAGATGTGAGAATTAACAAAGAGTTAGATTTGATAGTCATAAAGTCTATGAAAGTCACTATTTGATCTACAGTAAAATGAAATAATTCTAAGTGACTGCACTGTTGTTTTACTTGAGATTCTACCTGTGTCTTATATAACAAAGCATGGAACCAAAGTCCTGGCCCAGTGGACATTCACATATTAAAGGTATCCATGCAACAATGTCCCTTCTTGATTGAATTGTATATGGACTATAGAAAAGAGCCCGATTGTCAAAATCTCAATGTTACTGTAAAGTTGTTGGGTCTCCTTCAGATGACCTCCAGTTCCTGAAGTTAAGAATTATATCAGTGGCTGGTTGCAAAGAAGAAAGACATGGAGGTCACTTATCTGTTGTGTTGTGTTCTGCAGAGTGCAGTTAACTTGCTTGGCTGGGAGGGTGCCTTCAATCAGGTGTTACTGAGATGTCACTGTAGAGGAATGAAATAGAGCTCATTTGAGAAAAGAAGCTGGATTTTCTGTTTCGACACTGGACTACACTTAAGCAGCTCTATGTGGATTAATGTTAGATATGATATAGGTGGGATGAGGTGAAGAAGGGGAACTATTGGCCTTAGCATGGGGTTTAAATACTTGGATGTGAAGACGCTTTTGCAAATATCACATAGGAGAAAATAAGGATTATTGACTTATGACTTGATTGACAAGATCAAATCAAATAATAGACTTAAAGGGCCCTATAGAATCAGAGAATCATTTACGGCACAGAAGGAGGTCATTCAGCCCATCATGTCTCCACCGGCCGAAAAAGAGCTATCCAGCCTAATCCCACTTTCCAGCTCTTGGTCTGTAGCCTTGTAGATTACGGCACTTTGAGTGCATATCCAAGCACCTTTTAAATGCGATGAGGGTTCCTGCTTCTACCACCCTCTCAGGCAGTGAGTTCCAGACCCCCACCACCCTCTGGGTGAAAACATTTTTCCTCAGCTCCCCTTATAATGCTTCTACCAGTTACTTTAAATCTATGCCCCCTGGTTATTGACCTCTCTGCTAAGGGAAATAGGTCCTTCCTATCAACTCTATCTAAGCCCCTCATAATTTTATACACTTCAATTAAATCACCCCTCAGCCTCCTCTGTTCCAAAGAAAACAACCCCAGCCTATCCAGTCTTTCCTCATAGCTAAAATTCTCCAGACCTGGCAACATCCTCGTAAATCTCCTCTGACTCTCTAGTGCAATCACATCTTTCCTGTAATGTGGTGACCAGAACAGTACCCAGTACTCAAGCTGTGGCCTAACCAATGTTTTATACAGTTCAAGCATAACCTCCCTGCTCTTATATTCGATGCCTTGACTAATAAAGGAAAGTATCCCACATGCCTTCTTAATCACCTTACCTACCTGCCCTGCTACCTTCAGGGATGTGTGGACATGCATTCCAAGGTCCCTCTGTTCTTCTACACCTCTCAGTATCCTCCCATTTATTGTGTATTCCCTTGCCTTGTTTGCTCTCCCCAAATGCATTACCTCACACTTCTCTGGATTGAATGCCATTTGTCACCTTTCTGCCCATCTGACCAGTCCATTGATATCTTCCTGCAGTCTACTGCTTTCCTCCTCACTATCAACCGCACGGCCAATTTTTGTATCATCTGCAAACTTCTTAATCATGTCCCCTACATTTAAGTCCAAATCAATAACATTTATCACAAAAAGCAAGGGACCCAGTACTGAGCCCTGCGGAATCCCACTGGAAACAGCCTTCCAGTCACAAAAACACCTGTCGACCATTATCCTTTGCTTCCTGCCGTTGAGCCAATTTTGGATCCAACTTGCCACTTTCCCTTGGATCCCATGGGCTTTTACTTTTCTGACCAATCTGCCATCTGAGACCTTGTCGAACATCTTGCTAAAATCCATTTATACTACATCAAATACGTTAACCTCATCTACCCTCCTCGTTACCTCCTCAAAAAATTCAACCAAGTTAGTCAGGCACGACCTTCCCTTAACAAATCCATGCCTTTCTAAGTGATGATTTATACTGTCCCTCAGAATTGTTTCCAATAATTTTCCCACCAACAAGGTTAGGCTGACTATCGGTCTATCCCTTTCTCCCTTTTTAAACAATGGCACAATGTTAGCAGTGCTCCAGTCTTCCGGTGCCACGCCTGTAGCCAGAGAGGATTGGAAAATGATGGTCAGAGCCTCCACTATTTCCTCCCTTGCTTCTCTTAACAGACTGGGTTACATTTCATCCGGGCCTGGAGATTTATCTACTTTCAAAGATGCTAAACCCCTTAATACTTCCTCCCACACTATGTTTATTCCATCCAATATTTCACATTCATCCTCCTTAACTACAATCTCTGCATCTTCCCCCTCTTTTGTGAAGACAAATGCAAAGTACTCATTAAGAACCATACCTGCATCTTCTGCCTTCAAACATAGGTTACCTTTTTGGTCTCTAATAGGCCCTACTCTTTCCGAAGTTATCTTCTTACTCTATATGTATTTATACAACATCTTTGGGTTTTCCTTGATTTTACTTGCCAATATTTTTTCACGCCCTCTCTTTGCTTTCCTAATTTCCTTTTTAATTTCACCCCTGCACTTTCTATACCTTTCTATCTTACCACCCGCCCTGACAACCAGAAATAACAGGCATTTTTTTTTGTTCCTTCATGGGATATGGGCATCGCTGGCAAGGCCAGCATTTATTGCCCATTCCTAATTGCCCTTGAGAAGGTGGTGGTGAGCCGCCTCCTTGAACCGCTGCAGTCCGTGTGGTGAAGGTTCTCCCACAGTGCTGTTAGGAAGGGAGTTCCAGGATTTTGACCCAGCGACGATGAAGGAACAGCGATATATTTCCAAGTCGGGATGGTGTGTGGCTTGGAGGGGAACGTGTTGTTCCCATGTGCCTGCTGACCTTGTCCTTCAAGATGGTAGAGGTCGCGGGCTTGGGAGGTGCTGTCGAAGAAGCCTTGGCGAGTTGCTGCAGTGCATCCTGCGGATGGTACACACTGCAGCCACTGTGCGCCGGTGGTGATGGGAGTGAATGTTTAGGGTGGTGGATGGGGTGCCAATCAATTCTGATATATTACATTATATATGTGTGCTGCAACATCCAAAGGTAACAGATTGCATGTCTTGCAATTTGGTTCTTAATGAGTAATTCCTTTTGTGTGTGCATGTACTTTCCCTTTTCTATTCCTCAAACCCTATGTGTTGTCAGTCTTTCATTAACCAGCAGTTAGTGTGTTCTAGATTCATACATTTCAGCACTGCCATTTCTTTATTAACCAATAAAAGGGGCACTTCAAAAATAAATTGTGTCAGCATCTGAAGCTGAATTAAAAAAAACATTCACTCCCATCACCACCGGCGCACAGTGGCATGTGATGATGCTTACTTACAAACAAACAAAAATGATGGGCAGGAAAAGACCAGCTGGTCCATCAAGGCTGCCCCACACTCACGACACCTTGAGCATCATGACTAGACATTTCCCCCCACCCCCCAACCCGTGCATCCATGCAGCTTTCCTGGAAGAGGCAAAAAAAAAACAGGAAAAAAAACACCGGGGCCAAAAAGGGAAAAAAGAACTCTGGAAAATTCCTCTGCGACCCCCTCAGGCAATCGAAACGAGTCCAGGAGATCACATTGACCTTGTTTCATGGCACTTGACGAGAACATTTCTACCTATGCCACCTACATCAACAGTAAGAGCAACCCCTTTATAAAAATAACTCCTTTTTCCACTTTATTATTCCCTCATGGGATAAATTTTACATTCAATGACCATCTTGTATCTTTTATGTTATTTCTTGGGTACATCAAGCATTTGCACTAACAGATGCAACACCCAAAATGCAAGAACATCAAAAACCAGTCCTAAATATTAATTTGGGTTATCTCAGCCCCTGCAAGGTTGTGGGGGAGGGGGTGGGGGGGCAGGAGAGGTGGAAATGATGCCTTTTTGCACTTCCCTGAAAGTCATGAATTCATTGCCAGAGAAGATAAGAGAGGAAGAAAGAAAAATACAAACAATAAGGGTTTATTGTTAATTAGGTCACTGGAGAATGTGGGGCAAAGGCTGCCTCTGCACAGATTGATCATTTCAAAGGAAAATTGATATTCCAAGTTTGATGAATTGCTGGAAATGGAACTGGACAACCAGCATGACAATCATCAGCAACCAAGGGTCCAAATATTGTCGTCTTTCAGCTCATCTGAAGTCAGAGCATCTCAGGCTGCTTCTGTTGCTGAAACAGATGCAAATTTGCCAGAAGAAAATTAAGTCAATACAATTCCAATTTGAATGGAAATTAGAAATTACACCAGTCACAGAGCAGAGTGCCTTGTGAACAGTTCTAAATATGCCTGTGGTGCGCTGCAATCATTTATGGGGATCTTATTTGTAAATTAACTTGTTATAAAGTGACAAAACTGGTAACGCAGCTCTAACTTGATGTTGCAGCTTTATTAAAGGTATTTCATCAATATAGTAAGTGACTCCTTCACTGTAAAAAGCCAGACTGTCGATGCGTCAGAAATGTCAATGTTGAGTCAAGGATTTGAACATATCAAATTTGGCAAATCAGGTAACGTGGGTGTTCATGTACACCCTGGTAAAGGCACAGGAAGACATAGGTAACAGTTACCAGAACTCATTAAAAGCAGTCCATTAAGTGATTAAACATTCCTTGTTGCCACCTGACATCTGTGTTGTAAACAACACTGTTGCTATTGCCATTACGACTATTCCCTTTATAAATGACAACAACAGTCAGCTAATGACTATCCGGCTAATAAATTCTGACTAGATTTCTCTCACACTACAAATTCCTCATCAGAACGCACCCTGACTGCCTGTTTCCACAAGGTTAAGATAAGAAAAATTGTGTGGGACCCCATAACAGACCCCATAACCCCAGTAGCGCTCAATGTGCATTTCTGGGACTGTAGCAGGTAAGTTGGGCAGCATAGATCCAGGTGAGGAGATGCAGGTTACAATAGAGTAAATGAGGAAAAACTGTTTCCACATGCAGGAGGCTCAGTAACCAGAGGACACAGATTAAAGATAATTGGCAAAAGAACCAGAGGGGAGAGGAGGAGAATTTTTTTTTTACCCAACGATCTGGAATGCACTGCCTGAAAGGGTGGTGGAAGCAGATTCAATGGTAACTTTCAAAAGCGAATTGATTATATACTTGAAAAGGAGAAATTTGCAGGGCTATGGGGGAAGAGCAGGGGAGTAGGACTAAGTGGATAGCTCTTTCAAAGACTGGGCACAGGCACGATAGGTCGAATGGCCTGCTTCTCAGCTCTATGATTCCATGATTCCATATTTTAGTGAAGCAAAAGTGATGATAAAACGTTATCGGTGAGGGTCAGATTAGAGCAGAGCCCATATAAAGTGGGGATTTGAAAACACAAAGCAGTATTTAAGCATATTTATTTCTAAATACAAGAAAGCACCAGAAATAGGCTTTGGCAACACAAGATCAGTACAATAGGCAATCACGAAGTTCACAAGGGGCTAATTACCCTTTGAGTTTTCTGATGAAGTGGAAATAAACAGCAAGTTTTGCTGCACAAAGGTCCTAAATAAAATGCTGCAGATGAAACTCCCTTTTTCCGCTCCTGTATATTGTTTTGTTGATGACCACATCCTCTCCAGAATTCAGAGATGAAAGCCCCTCGGTAGCAAACAGCCAATTTTTTTATACTAAATATATTTTCCTTTAATGTTAGTTTTCCAGTCAAGCTTTGACATCATCAAACGCGCCTGACAATGCAACTGGGTTATCAGCTGAAACATTTGTTGAAGGAAATTCGTGTTTGACTAACTTGATTGGGTTATTTGAAGTAACGGAGAGGGTTGATGAGGGTAGTGTGGTTGATGTCGTGTATGTGGACTTTCAAAAGGCATTTGATAAACGACCAAATAATAGTAAGCAAAATTAAAGCCCATGGGATTCAAGGACAGAAGCAGCGTGGATACAAAGTTGGCTAAGGGACAGAAAGCAGAAAGTAGTGGTGAACAGTTGTTTTTCAGACCAGAGGAAAGTATACAGTGGTGTTCCCCAGGGGTCAGTATTAGGATCACTGCCCTTTTTGATATATATCAATGACATGGACGAGGGTATAGAGGATATAATTTCAAAGTTTGCAGATGACACAAAACTCAGAAATGTGGCAAACAACGTGGAGGATAGTAACAGACTTCAGAAGGACATAGGCAGACTGGTGAAATGGGCAGACACATGGCAGATGAAATTTAACGCTGAGAAGTGTGAAGTGACACATTTCGGTAGGAAGAATGAGAGGAAGCAATATAAACTAAATGGTACAATTGTAAAGGGGGGGCAGAGATACCTGGGGGTGTATGTACACAAATCTTTGAAGGTGGCAGGACAAGTTGAGAAGGCTGTTTTGTAAAAAAAAAAGCATATGGGATCCTGTGCTTTATTAATATAGACATGGAGTACAAAAACAGAGAAGTGATGGTAAAGCTTTATAAAACACTAATTGGGCCTCAGCTGGAATATTGGCCTCCATTTTAGCACCCGCTATCGGGTGTGTTCCTGGCGGGGGGGGCTCCGAAAATTGGGGAATCCCGGAGCGGGTCGGGAGCCCGGCTCCAACCCGCCCACTTCCGGGTTCCCCACAGACGCGCTGACGTGCGCGCGCAGCCCCCGCATGTGGGACTCCCGCAGGCAATTAATGCCAGCGGGGTGTCACTTGAGACTATTTACCTAGGTATTTCAGGTCATTAACAGACCTGATTAAGGGAATAAGTGAGGAGGGGTGGGATTTTAGAGACAACTGGGACTGTTTCCCATACTGGGGGAAACACTCCCAGTTGAAATGGACGTGTTGCAGCTGTCAGCCTGTGGCAGCTGCAAAGGTCCATTTGACAGGTGGGGGTGGGGGAGACCCTCACCCATTGCAGGAGGCCACTCTGTCACTTGGGACAAAGTTTGGCCTCCACCACCCTCCTCCTGACAAACAAATTCACCAACTTGCACATTGGCCCCGGGGTCCAGAGACATGTACCTACCTTGCGGACCCCCTCAGATGTACACCTTCCGGATGGGGGCCGCCGTAGCTGCAGTCATGACCTCCTCGGAGGGCGAACAGCATCACCAGCCTCGTCGGCCACGCCGTCCACCTCTGACACGTGGAGCTCCACAACACAGTGCTGTGACACATCCACCTGCACAGCAGGAGGGAGGGCAACCGCAGAGAGAGATGCGTCGCAGGGGGCACTACCCTCGCCACAGGGTCCACAGACCGAGACTCAGCTTCCTGGACCTCTCTGAGCAGCAGTGCACACGGAGGCTCAGAGTCACTCGACATGTAGTCGTGGACATCTGTAGCCTCCTTCATGCCAAGCTGCTCCCGGCTGGCCCGAGCACCATCTTCTTACCTGTCGCTGTCAATGTCACCACTGCCCTCAACAACTTCTCCTCCGCATCCTTCCAGGGTGCCACTGGGGACATCGCCGACGTCTCTCAGTCGTCTGCACAAAAGAGCCCTGCAAATACACCTACACCCACTCTGCAGTGACACAATGGGTGGCATCAGGTGTGGGTCTTCATTGTGATCCTCAGGAAAGGGCATTATTGCACAAACCAGACAAGATTCGCAAAGACATGGCAGTAGTGGTGCCAATATAATATGTAATGTGAGTTGGTCAGAAATTAAATAGCAGTAAAAACCATGACAAACCCTCAAACACCCTTGTGCATCCCCTTCATGCTCACAACACGTTAGCCTTATGCTTCCTACTGCACATATCTGATGCATGCCCTGTGGCTGCAGCACAGGTAGTGGCAGATTGAGTGAGGCTGACCGTGAAAGAGATGCATGAGAGGGTGAGTATGAGATAGATCCATGAGATTGTATGAGGATTGGGTTGAGTGGTAGTGGCGGGATGAGTACTGGCGAGGTGAGTAAGTGCAGGTAAGATGAGGATGAGGTTTGAGTGGGTGTGAGGGGTGATGTGACAGAGTTGTGTTGGCAATGCAGAAGGAGATGTGGGGTGGGGGCGGTGATGTGGCAGATGGAGTGTAGGGGAAAGAGTAAGTGTACTCACTTTGGCTGACCTACTTCGGTCATTGCAGCGCCTCCTGCACTGTATGCAGGTGGGCGATATGTTGGTGGTGCAGGTGACCTCCTCTGCCACCTCGAGCCAGGCCTTCCTGGTGGCAGAGGCAGGCCGCTTCCTCCCGCCCGCCGGGGGGATGATCTCTGTCCTCCCCCTCCTCCTCACCCCATCTAATGATACCTGGAGTGAGGCATTATTAAACTGGGAGCAGCCTTCCCCCTGGGCTGCTCCATGCTGTAATTATGCCTATTTGTTGCAGCATCAGTCAGTGGAGGACTGCCCCTTTAAATAGAGCTCCTCCAGCTGGCAGACCTTACTGCGCATGCGCAGCCCGCCCGACACGCAGCTCAGCAGCGGGGAACCCGGAAGACCAGGTAAGTGGATCCAATTAGGCTGCGATCGCGCGCGAGGCAGACTGATTTCGCCGGGCGTGTTACCCACGTGCCCAATAGCCCCCCCACCGCGAACCCGCAGCCCTGGCACTATCGAGCCCATTGTGTTCAATTCTGGGCACCACACTTTTGGAAGGATGACAAGGCCTTAGAGAGAGTGCAGAAGAGATATTTACTAGAATGGTATCAGGGATGAGGGACTTCAGTTATGTGGAGAGACTGGAGAAGCTGGGGTTGATCTCCTTAGAACAGAGAAGGTTCAGAGGAGATTTGATAGAGGTGTTCAAAATCATGAACGGTATTGATAGAATAAATAAGGAGAAACTGTTTCCAGTGGCAGAAGGGTCGGTAACCAGAGGACACAGGTTTAAGATGATTGGCAAAAGAACCAGACGAGACATGAGGAAGCATTTTTTTAAGCAGCAAGTTGTTATGATCTGGAATACGCTGCCTGAAAGGGTGGTGGAAGCAGATTCAATAACAACTTTCAAAAAGGAATTGGATAAATACTTGAAGGGAAAAAATTTACTGAGCTATGGGGAAAGAGCAGGGGAGTGGGACTAATTGAATAGGTCTACCAAAGAGCCGGCACAGACACGATGGGCCGAATGGTTTCCTTGTGCACTGTATCCTACTATGACTGGGTTACATCCAGATAACAATTAACACTGCTTGATGATGATATACATAAAGGAAAACAACATCTATTGAAACAGAGGCACCTATTTTACATAGAATTTACAGCACAGAAACAGGCCATTCAACCCTACTGGTTTATGACAGTGTTTATGCTCCACACAAGCTTCTTCCCACCCTACTTCGACTAACTCTATCAGTATAACCTTCCATTACTTTCTCTCTCATTTTTTTTTATTCATTCATGGAACGTGGGTGTCGCTGGCAAGGCCAGCATTTATTGCCCATCCTTAATTGCCCTTGAGAAGGTGATGGTGAGCTGCCTTCTTGAACCGTTGCAGTCCGTGTGGTGAAGGTTCTCCCACAGTGCTGTTAGGTAGGGAGTTCTAGGATTTTGACCCAGCGACGATGAAGGAACAGCGATATATTTCCAAGTCGGGATGGTGTGTGACTTGGAGGGGAGCGTGCAAGTGGTGTTGTTCCCATGTGCCTGCTGCTCTTGTCCTTCTAGGTGGTAGAGGTTGCGGGTTTGGGAGGTGCTGTCGAAGAAGTCTTGCTAAGTTGCTGCACTGCATCCTGGGGATGGTACACACTGCAGCTACGGTGTGCCGGTGGTGAAGGGAGTGAATGTTTAGGGTGGTGGATGGGGTGTCAATCAAGCGGGCTGCTTTGTCCTGGATGGTGTCCAGCTTCTTGAGTGTTGTTGGAGCTGCACTCATCCAGGCAAGTGGAGAGTCACATTCCTGACTTGTGCCTTGTAGATGGTGGAAAGACTTTGGGGAGTCAGGACGTGAGTCCCTCGCCACAGAATACCCAGTCTCTGACCTGCTCTTGTAACCACAGTATTTATGTGGCTGGTCCAGTTAAGTTTCTGGTCAATGGTGACTCCCAGGATGTTGATGGTGGGGGATTCGGCGATGGTAATGCCGTTGAATGTCAAGGGGAGGTGGTTAGACTCTCTCTTGTTGGAGATGGTCATTGCCTGCCACTTATCAGCCCAAACCTGGATGTTGTCAAGGTCTTGCTACATACGCGCACGGACTTCTTCATTATCTGAGGGGTTGCGAATGGAACTGAACACTGTGCAATTATCAGCGAACATCCCCATTTCTGACCTTATGATGGAGGGAAGATCATTGATGAAGCAGCTGAAGATGGTTGGGCCTCGAGCACTGAGGAACTCCTGCAGCTAAGATGATTGGCCTCCAACAACCACTACCATCTTCCTTTGTGCTGGGTATGACTCCAGCCACTGGAGAGTTTTCCCCCTGATTCCCATTGACTTTAATTTTACTAAGGCTCCTTGGTGCCACACTCGGTCAAATGCTGCCTTGATGTCAAGGGCAGTCACTCTCACCTCACCTCTGGAAATTCAACTCTTTTGTCCATGTTTGGACCAAGGCTGTAATGAGGTCTGGAGCCGAGTGGTTCTGACAGAACCCAAACTGAGCATCAGTGAGCAGGTTGTTGGTGAGTAAGTGCAGCACTCCCTCAGTACCGCGCTGGAGTGGCAGCCTGGATTATGGGCTCAAGTCTCGGTGGAAGGAGCCCAGAAATCTTCGGAATGCAAATTTGCTTAGAAGCAAAATTGAGTGATGTGGTAGGGAAGTAGAGTTGGGTGTCATCACCATACACGTGGAAGCTGACCCTATGGCTGTGGACGATGTCACCAAGGGGCAACATTTAGATGAGGAAGAGGAGGCAGACACGGTTAGATCCTTGGGGAACTCCGGAGGTTGTAGAATAGGCATGGGAAAAGAAGCCACTTCTGAAGATACTCTAGCTCTGATCGAATGGGTAAGAATGGAACCAAGCAAGGGCAGTCCTACATTGAAGGAGAGGATGCACCACACTCACAGAGGATGTCATTTCTGACTTTGGTTATGGTTGTTTCTGTGCTATGGCAGGAGCGGAGACCTGATTAGAGAGCTTCAAACAAGGGAGTCATGGGAAAAATAGGCTTGGATTTCAGAAGTGACAGCACATTCAAGGTGTTTGGAGAGGAAAAAGAGGTTGGAGATGGGGCCATAGTTTGCAAGGACAGAGGGGCTGAGGGTTGGTTTTTTGAGGTGGAAGGAGTGATGACGCCAGTTTTGAAAGTGTGAGGGACAGTACCTGAGGTGAGAGAACCATTTACATATTAGAATGAAAGTTTGGACCGGAACTTCCTGAAAAAGTTATGGCTGTGAACGACGCAGGCCGTCATTCATTTGCAAATCGACCAGCAAGTTCAGGGGATTAAGAGATACGTCGTGAGTTGGGAATCTCCAGAATTTGCTGGTCAATTTACACCACTCCACCGTCTGCTTCACACAAACGGCATATCGTCCTCAGCACCCCCCCCCCCAACCTTATTTTTAAGAACTTGCTCAATTTGCCCATTAACTGCCCATTAAACTCGCCACAGAAAGTTAGGGCTGGAACTTAACAGCGTAAGTACCTTTTTAACGACATGATAATTGTTAATGACTGCCAATCAACCTCTCTGGGCCAGAAAGGGAAAAATTTAAACTGTGGAGTCTCATTCCTGCATGTAGGAAATTGTTATTGGAAATTTTAAACATGTAAAACTTTGTAATTTTTAATTTTTTTTCTTACTTTTCCTTTCTGTCTCTTTTTTCTCCCTCTCTTACTCCACACTTTCCCTCACTTTATTTCTCTTTCTGTACCTGATTTGACTCTAATTCATCCTCCTTCTCAGTCATTCCTCTGTTTCTTTCTCAATCCTTGAATCTCGTTGGCTAAGGAGATAGACTGTTGGTCCCGCCATTCGCCGAGGTCCCAGATGCCTCGATGCCCTCGCCGTGCCCGTTATCAGCTCGCACTTCCAGCAAGTTAGGGCGCAAAACACTTTTGTGGCAAAGGGTGCAGGAAAGGGTCTGACTAATGCCGTGAGATGTCCAGTTCCGTCTCTTTGTTTCAAACAGGCAGGAGCTCCCTTTGCCTGATAAATACACATTATACACAAAGGGTAAGTGACCTGGCCTAACTGGAGTCTGCCCGCTGTCCGTATCTTTTCTGCCCCATGAACTGGGGCACACGGTGCCCTGAGGACAGGAAAAGAAATGGTTTCTGCATATTTAAAAATAGAAATAACGCTGAGGTCTTTTCAGAGTAAACATCCTCTCCCTTCCATTATCACTTAGCCTCTTTAGTGTGTGTGAGTGGAAGGTTTCTTTTAAATGCGCTGCTTTGAGAGACGTACACAGGAGAGTTATGACCAACATTTTCACCGATGAATGAGCTCATTTATTTACAGTTCATCTTAATGGCCTAATTTAACACCTCATTATTCATTATCTACCGGAGTGTATTTAGTTCAGGTTCTTTTTACTCTAAAGGTGTTGATTTGGCCTTAGTGCTATTACACGTTTTTTGTTGAATAAACATATATTTATATTGTATCAAACTTTCTGACTGGCGCTCAAAGGATCATTTTTTAAAAAAAACGCACAACTGACAAAGGGTTCTATCCGAATGTTAAATTGTCTTTTCTCTTTCCAGATTTTGACTGGCCTCTTTCCATCATTTTCTGTTGTTGTTCCTTAAATGCAGTCTCCATTATAAAATCATGCACTCTGTCCTTATTTTTATGTATATTGTATTTTTCTTTATTCGTTCATGGGGATGTGGGCGTCACTGGCGAGGCCGGCATTTATTGCCCGTCCCTAATTGCCCCTTGAGAAGGTGGCGGTGAGCCGCCTTCTTGAACCGCTGCAGTCCGTGTGGTGAAGGTTCTCCCACAGTGCTGTTAGGAAGGGAGTTCCAGGATTTTATTATTCACAGTATATTTATTTAGCCCCTCCCTATCTCTGTAACCTCCTCCAGCCCTACAAGCTTCCGAGAATTCTGCATTCTTCCAATTCTTGCCTCTTGCATATCCTCATTTTCCTTCCCTCCACCATTGGCGGCCATGCCTTGAGATGTCTAAGCCCTAAGTTCTGGAATTCCCTCCCTAAAGTTCTTCGCCTCTCTACCTCTCTCTCCTTCTTTAAGACCCCCGCTTAAATCTAACCTCTTTGACCAAACCTTTAGTTACCCCTCCTAATATCCCCTTCTTTGGCTCGATGTCAATTGTTTGTCTGATTACATTCCTGTGAAGCATCTTGGGACGTTTTACTACATTAAAAGCCCTGTATAAATGCTGGTTGTTGTTGTTGTTGAGAGCCAACAACTTTTGTTTTTCCCTAATTTTCTTTTTTTTCTTTTCCTCTGGTCAGAACACTGACTCTACCCGAGGCTAAGCCTCCGTGAGCACCAGGCTCTCTCGCATTTATATAACACATTTGACAAGCTCAGGACATCCCAAAGTGCTTTACAGCCAATGAAGTATTTTTGAAGTGTGGCTACTGTTGTAATGTAGAAAATGCAGCAGCCAATTTACGCACAGCAAGATCCCACAAACAGCAATGTGATAATAACCAGATACTCTGTTTCTTTAGTGATGTTGTAAGGAATCTTACAACACCAGGTTATAGTTCAACAGTTTTATTTGAAAATCACAAGCTTTCGGAGGCTTTCTCCTTCGTCAGGTGAAGAAGGAGGAAGCCTCCAAAAGCTTGTGATTTTCAAATAAAACTGTTGGACTATAACCTGGTGTTGTAAGATTCCTTACATTTGTCCACCCCAGTCCATCACCGGCATCTCCACATTTAGTGATGTTGGTTGAGGGATAAATAACATCCAGAACACTGGGTAGAACTCCGCTGCTCTTCTTCAAACAGTGCTATGGTATCTTTTATGTCCACCTGAGAGGGCAGACGGGGCCTCGGTTTAATATCTAATCTGAAAGACAGCACCTCCTGCATTGCAGCACTCCCTCAGTACTGTACTGGGAATATCAGCCTTGATTTTTGTGCTTATGTCTCTGGAGTGGGACTTGATCCCACAACCTTCTGACTCTGAGGTGATAGCGCTACCCACTGAGCCAAGTCTGACACTTGGTCCATTCATATGTCAGCCTCAGCCTGCTATTCAACATAGAGGCGGACCAAGCGTGACCCCGTCCTCACCCCAAATCTACATTCAAGCAATTGCGGCAGGAGCCACTGGGCAGAAATCTGGAGCGGAGGCCCTGGCAGATCTCCCCTTGCCAAAACCAGAGCTGCCTGAGTTAGCTTTAGCACTCTTATCCTGATCAAGATCAGCAACCTCAACACAAACTGGAGGGGCTGAACCTGGGAACCTCAGCTTTTTTTTTATTCGTTCATGGAATGTGGGCATCACTGGCAAGGCCAGCATTTATTGCCCATCCATAATTGCCCTTTGAGAAGGTGGTAGCGAGCTGCCTTCTTGAACAACTGAGTGGCTTGCTAGGCTATTTCAGAGGGCGATTAAGAATCAACCACATTGCTCTGGGTCTGGTGTCACATATAGGCCAGACAAGGACGTCAGGTTTCCTTCCCGAAAGGGCATCAGTGAACCAGATGGGTTTTTACGGCAATCTGGTAGTTTCATGGCCACCATTACTGATTCTAGTTTTTTTTTATTCCAGATTTTTATTTAATTAATTGAATTTAAATTCCCCAGCTGCAGTGGTGGGATTTGAACCCATGACTCTGGATTATTCGTCCAAGCCTCTAGGATTACTAGTCCAGTAACATAATCACTATGCTACTCACTAGAAAACCTCACTGAGCTATCAGGAGAGTCCAAAAAACTCCTATTTTAATTTTTAAAGTAGCGCCATCTAATAGTTATTAAGCATTATACATTCAATTAAATATTTTAATTTTCATTTGCATCAATCCTTAACATGGAGCTATTGAAAAAGCTAAAAGGTCCATTAATTTTAATGAAGGAATATGTAAAACATGTTTCAGTAAATATAATGATTGCAAATTTGTAAAATTTACGACAGAGAATTTTAACAGCCTCTTACTTAACTTGAAATTTCATGTTTAATTAAATTAGCAGATCTCCCGTGGTGCTGCTCACAGTGAATCAGATGGTTATGCAGCTGTTCAGGTTGGGGAGGGAAGCTTAGTTCCACCAAAAGCATTTGGAAAGAGGTTCATGAGATATGTGTCAAAAGATAGTCAAGTAGGTGGTTTTTGACTGGTTGCTGGAAAAGAAATATTGCATTTTCCTTGCACCCCCCCGCCAATCACATTGAAACAAGAAGTCCATCTCTGCCCAGCCTCAGCTCCTTTGCTGTTGAAACCCTCATCGATGCCTTTGTTACCTCTAGACTTGACTATTCCAAAGCTCTCTTGGCCGGCCGGCCTCCCACCTTGCACCCTCTGTAAACTTGAGCTCATCCAAAACTCTGCTGCCCGTATCCTATCTCACACCAAGTCCCATTCATCCATCACCCCTGTGCTCGCTGACCTACATTGGCTCCTGGTCCAGCAACACCTCGATTTTAAAATTTAAAATTCTCATCCTTGTTTTCAAATCCCTCTTTGTCCTCGCCCCTCCCTATCTCTGTAACCTCCTCCAGCCCTACAACCCTCCGAGATCTCTGTGCTCTTTCAATTCTGGCCTCTTGCACATCCCCGAATTTAATCGCTCCAACAATGGCAACCGTGCCTTCAGCAGTCTCAGCCCTAAGCTCCGGAATTCCCTCTCCGCCTCTCTACCTCTCTCTCCCCCTTTGAGACGCTCCTTAAAACCTACCTCTTTGACCAAGCTTTTGGTTACCTGTCCTAATATCTCCTTATGTGGCTCAGTGTCAAATCTTGTTCGTAAGTCGCTCCTGTGAAGCACCTTGGGACGTTTTACTATGTTAACGGCGCTATATAAATGCAAGTTGTTGTTGAAGCCGCCTGGCAACGCCTACGAGTCCCAACACCAGAGAGCAGGAGCCCAGCCTTCTCTGTTGGGGTCGGGTTTGATGGTTCAGGGTTGGGGGAGCGGGGGTGTTGTGCAGGGGTGTGGAGGGACCCAGAAATTTCTAGCTTCCTAGGGTCCCAAGAATTCTTAATTCGGCTTTGGGATAGTATGTTCACAGCTTAGTGGAAAATCCAAGTTGGCGACCAACGGATTTTCAAAATATATCTTCAGTTGACTTTCTTCTGTTGTTATTGGCAGCTTCATTCTGGATTGGTTGCTTTCATACCTCCATAACAGATTTTGGTTGGTGTATATCCATCCACTTTTTCGGCCTTCAATTGGCATCTGAAAAGAGCATTGGAAAGCTTGAAAGGAGAAAAAAACATTTGGCCCATCAAGCCACGTCGACCACAGTCCATGACCTCGATACTCTCTTTTAACCCCCAAATGAATCAAACTGATCTATTAATATTTCTATAACTCTCAATTCCTTTTTATACAGAGAGCTCGATGAATATTTGGTCACAAATTGAATTGAGGATTCTAAGTATAGATAAAGATGGTCGAACGCTGTGTAGAACATAATGGTTCTTGATTTGCGAAGGGGCCTTACAAATGTCATACCTACGCCAGCAACGGGTCAAATCTATATCGTATATCGGGTGTAAGATTCAATAGATATTCTAGAAAGTTCCTCCATTCAGCTTTTGGCAGGGGTTGGGGGCACAGCAACAGGGGCAAGCTTTGAAGAACAGGAGATCAAATGGGTTGAGAGTACAAGTCAGGACAGAATGTAAAATTACCACACAGATTCATCTCAGTAATCTGCAAAAAATTAAATCTGTAATCCACACTGGTCTAGTTGCCTCAGTCTAAGCACCTATTTAACTCCAGTATTTTCATATTTATTGGTGTGACTCCGAATTAGCCAGTTGTACATGCTTCTCAAACCAATAATTATTGGAGATGTCATTTAGAAACAAGTCAAAAGTAAAATGGAGTGCCCTTGCATATTAAGGGATTATGGTAACAAGGCGGGTAAATGCAGTTAAGATACAGATCAGCCATGATCTAATTAAATGGCAGAATATGCACGAGGGGCTGAATGGCCTACTCCTGTTTCTATGTTCCTATGCATGGATTTTGAATTGCAGGAGCAAGAACTTGCTCAAATGGCTCTGAAATTGGAGATACGTGTCACAATATGTATTTTCGTTATTTTTCACTGCTTCTAAAACATCTCTCAGTGTTCTTTGGTACTGAAATTTTCTGATTCCATTTGTTTCATAAATTACTTTGACTCATATAGTATGTATGAAAACAATCAAATTGGTTCAGAGCTGCCAAACAGTCTATTCTCTAGTGGGCATCAATTTGTACCATAGGATTGCTGTTCCTTTTGCTCTGATTGAATAGGTAAAGTAGCTCAAAACAATAACTCGTGTATTTACAGCCCCATCATTTGAATGCATGCGCGCACCTTGTGGATCAATTGGATGCTTTTAAACTTGCGGGTTTTTTTGGCTGGCACAGCACACTCGTTTGAGAACGATGGCAGAACCATCTGGGATGAATATTCATGAGTGCCATGTCTGTCTTCTCTTTATTATTGAGTGCTGCTCAGAGACTGAAAAAAAATGGAGATTTTTCCATGTGCTGAGCTGTTCCATGAACCCCCATGGGTCAGAACATCAATAACAACAACTTCCGTCGATAAAGCGCCTTTAATGTAGTAAAACGTCCCCAAGGCGCTTCACGGGAGCGATTATCAAACAAAATTTGACACCGAGCCACATAAGGAGGTATTAGGACAGGTGACCAAAAGCTTGGTCAAAGAGGTAGGTTTTGACGAGCGTCTTAAAGGAGGAGAGAGATAGCGAAGCGGAGAGGTTTAGGGAGGGAATTCCAGAGCTTAGGGCAATAGGAGTTCAGGAATTCATCACGGAGAACTGTGACTGTGCGCAAATTGTCCAGTTCAGCTCTCAAGAACTGCTCTGTTGGATGATGGGGATGACTGTAATAGACCACAGTGTCCTGGGCTGGTGGAAGGAATTCTAAACAAATTGGCAAGAACATAAGAACATAAGAAATAGGAGCAGGAATAGGCCAATCGGCCCTTCGAGCCTGCTCTGCCATTCAATAAGATCATGGCTGATCTGATCCCAACCTCAAATCTAAATTCATGTCCAATTTCCTGCCCGCTCCCTGTAGCCCCTAATTCCCTTTACTTCTAGGAAACTGTCTATTTCTGTTTTAAATTTATTTAATGATGTAGCTTCCACAGCTTCCTGGGGCAGCAAATTCCACAGACCTACCACCCTCTGAGTGAAGAAGTTTCCCCTCATCTCAGTTTTGAAGGAGCAGCCCCTTATTCTAAGATTATGCCCCCTAGTTCTAGTTTCACCCACCCTTGGGAACATCTTCACCGCATCCACCCGATCAAGCCCCTTCACAATCTTATATGTTTCAATCAGATCGCCTCTCATTCTTCTGAACTCCAATGAGTAGAGTCCCAATCTACTCAACCTCTCCTCATACGTCCGGCCCCCCATCCCCGGGATTAACCAAGTGAACCTTCTTTGTACTGCCTCGAGAGCAAGTATGTCTTTTCTTAAGTCTGAGAAGGGCTTTCCAGTTCCAATAAACGCTGAGAGACACATGCTGGAAAATGTGCCAGTACAAGGGTGGAATTGGATTTGGCTCTAAGGCCTTTATGGGTGAATGCCCTTCTGCTGAGGCTTACACTTGAAGAAAGGTCATTTGGGCTGCAAGTGTCCATGGAACTGGGCCTATGCTTATGGGATAGAAATATAAAAAGAATCGCTCTCAAGGCAAATGAGGTTGCACAGTGTGAATTATTGAAGTCAGACGGCTGCTGGGGTCAGCTCCTTGACATTTCAGCTTTATAACCATTGCAGAAGGTCAACAGGTTCAAAATGGAGCTGTGCGATAGAATAGTAAAGTGGATTTGCAGTCACCATTCCCCATGTGACGAGTTCCTGATCTTCATTGTGTCATCAGCGAAGGTCCCAAGGTCATCCAGTTGTTTTCCTGCAGGGAGGGGGTTACTTTTAAAATGTTTGCCTCTAAGATCTGTTTTCCCAAGTCAAGCCAAGGGGGAGGCTAACCTGACTGAAATTTCCAACATAGATCCTCCTGCTCCATTGAATTAGCTCCCAGAGCAAAGAATATGTGCCCAGGGAAAATGGCCTTGGTGCTTCTTGGCTTCCAATTAGAATATCCGGCCAGCTAGAAGCTCTTAATGTGCTGCTGCTCCCTTTTAAAAGGGAGTTTGCAGAATTGTTCTTCACTGGAATTGGAGCTGCAGAACATTGGTTTTAATTTATGAGAGGATGGCCATTGGAGAGGCTCCAGTGTTCAATCCCCAATGTATTGGAAGAGCAGAATAAGGAGATGTGCCAAAGAAAGATATTCCTCTTCAAGGCAGAAGACCACTTCAACCTTCTAAAACTTAAAAGCTCAAGCTACCTGAGAAGAGATTGCTGGAGGAGCAAATGCTGTCTCCCCAGGTCTGGAATACCTGGAAACAAATAAACAAAAGGTTCTACGGCTTCAGAAGAAGTGTCAAGGTAAGAATATTCACTTTAGCGTAAATAAAGAAAGAAAGTCTTGCATCTATATAGCACCTTTCACAAGCTCAGGAGATCCCAAAGTGCTTTACAGCCAATTAAGTACTTTTTTGAAATGTAGGAAATGCGGCAGCCAATTTGCGCAGAGCAAGCTCCCACAAACAGCAATGTGATAATGACCAGATAATCTGTTTTTAGTGATGTTGGATGAGAGATGTTCACCACCAAAGAGAAGTGGCAAGAAAAGCAGTGTCCAAATTAATAGGCGAAGTCTGGGTCAGGGAAGACCATACTTAGGCCATGGAGATGCTATTTCCTTTGCTCAGTTCACAACCTAACATGCTTAGCAATTTGCTCTGCTTATCGTTCCAACAACTGTTGGGATGGAACAAGGACAGGAAGTGGGTCATCCTTACTCAAGCAGCTGGCAACATATAAGGACAGCAGCGGTTCAAGAAGAAGGCACATCCCTATCTTCCTAAAGCAACTAGAGATGGGCAATAAAAGGATAGAAGAGTATGCAAGAAGGGTGCTGAGGAGGCTTGTATGGAGCATAAACACCTGCATAGACCAATTGTCCAAATGGCCTGGTCCTGTGTTGTAAATTCTATGTAAAAAAAAGCATCACCCCATCCCAAGAAAAGAAATGGCACTCGTCCTATGTTGAAGGGAAGTTATAGAAAGTTTTGCAGAAGGCAACTTTGGAGTCACGGCATTAACATTCAGTAACCATCTTCCCTTTGTTACGATCATTCATATGGTGACTGCTTTGCCAAATCCTCATAGCAGGGATGAAATTCATTACTCACTTGGATGATGCACTAAAGTCATATCACCCCCCCTGTCTTGGAAGCTATTTTCCAGGGAATGCGTTGTAAACCTTATTCCTCTCCTTTCTTTGTAGGTCTTCTCCAAGATGAGGAGAGTGGAGGAAGTGGCTTCTCACCTGGACAGGCACTTTGCAACACACTGTGACAAGCACTCTCCCTTCCCCTAGGCCAGTATAGATACCAGCATCCCAGAAATTGTGGTCAGTGAGTTTGAGGAAGGAGTACTTGGTAAAAGCATAACTGAGAAGTGAGGAGGAGCAAGTGGAGGTGGCACGAGATGAAGAGGAAGCATCTGGGCAGGCTGTGAGCCTCTACCATTTGCCAACAGCAAAGGCAAGGGATTGGTATCCTACTGGACCTGTCTTCAGGCAGGAGTTAATGACGGAACTGATGGCTTTTTGGAACATCCTTTGAGTGGTGCAATGTGCAGGCTAAGGCAGCACTCGGAGAATATGCGGCAGTCCTGTGGGAGGGATTTTCTTAAATGCAGAGTATCATGTAGCAAGTTGCATCTTCATGGCCATCGTTTGGGAGCCCCCAAGTAATGAGGGAGCAAGCTTGAGCACAGCATTCTCTTTTGAACGCTGTGACCGGTGCTGTTGAGGACTTTGGACCTAGTTACAGGAGTTTGTCACTGCCAAATTTGATAGACTGGGTGATTATTTGAAAAGAGCTATAAAAACATGCTTCAAACACTCCACGGACTGCTCATTCAAATCATGGGGCGTGTGTGGTAGCTTAGGTGGTTATGGTACTGGAATAGCAATGTAAAGGCTGCATGGGGTGTTGGAAGTATTTGTCCATGTATTATTATTTCCTATAATTTAACCTGCATGTGATTATTACTACAGGTCAGACTCTGAACGAACTCAGGTTTATAACTACCCTCCTTCAAAAGGAGACACTGAAACTTTCACTCATTTTAATTAAAGTGCAGGTAGATAACTCACAGTTAACAGATGTTACAATAACCCACTTTAAGAACTGGTTAATATTTCAGGTGTTAGATCCATTGTAAGAACTGGTTAATATTTCAGGTGTTAGATCCACTGTAAGAACTGATTAATATTTCAGATGTTAGATCCACTGTAAGAACTGGTTAATATTTCAGATGTAGACCTGTTAGAATCTGCTGTAGATTTCCAGCACTCACAGATGTTTTCTTCTGATCTTGAAGCTGTAGTTAACATTGCAACACTTCTCTGCTTCTGATCCATTAAACACATCTCAAAATAAATGTCCTGTTAAATGCCTTCTAAATTCTAAGTATATGGTGTATGCAGTAGTTATTCCTCATGCACTAATGTAGTTACCTTCTTTAAGAGTGTTAGTAAATATGTCAGGCATGAGTGGCCATGTTAGCATCCTTTTATGGTGTTGATCTTTTACTCCTCAGATTTGATCCTTTCCTGAACATGCTGGCTGGTTTCCTGTAACTCACTAAAATGTGTAGGTTTAGACAGTGAGTGTTGGCAGATTGTTCAACCGTTCACAGTAAGACCCGATCTTCTGCTCGCCCGCCATCCACGCGTGCACTCCCTGACAGGGGGACTGGATGACAATCAGCATCGAGAACCTCAGCTGAGTTTTCTTTCCATTGCCTAACCTAGGGGTGCTGAGGATAACTGTAGCTCCTTTAGTCTTCATTGTCAATGAGCTGGCCTGGAAACCATCCTGGGCTGCCCGGCTCAGCTGGTCCTTCTTTAACCGGCTGGTCCTTCTTTAACCAGCTGGTCAATGTTTGTCCCTCAACCAAAATCACTTTTGAAAAAAACAGATTATCTGGTCATTATCTCATTTCTGTTTGCGGGATCTTGCTGTGTGCAAATTGGCTGCCGCGTTTCCCTACGCTACAACAGTGACTACATTTCAAAAAGTATTTCATTGGCTGTAAAGCACTTTGGGACATCCTGAGGCTGTGAAAGGTGGTGTATTAATGCAAGTTCTTTCTTTTCCTTCCTTCTTTAACCAGCTAAACCATTGGGAAAACCAATATTATATTTTATATTAACATTTAAGACACTGTAATAAGCATTAATAAATAACATGGCAGAGCTAATTCTATGTCTTATCCTATTGTGGCAATTTGGAAGGGGAGCTCGGTGCTGGTTGTCTTGTGCTATTTATTAATGTTGGAGCTGTTTAATTCTAAGTAATCCCCTGAAATCTATTGTTATTATAGTTGATGATATCAGTTAGAATATCATGTCTCATAACTTTGTAATGTTTAGAGCTAGTCAGAGCACTGTTCCATTGGATGGATGTGATGTTCGTCTTCTGTGAGAATCGAGAGGACCTGATGCTTTGAATAAATTAGCATAATTTATTTGTTGTGTGCAAACCCAGGGATTGGTTGCTTCATTTATCAGAAGACACATTTTTAGTTTAATGATTGGTTAATTTAAAAGTCATTAAGACATTGGGCCGGACCTTGCTTCGACCAGCATAGCGAGGCTCCCCGCACCTCCGGCGGATAAAAAGCACGAATCTACTTGCTGCATGGTCCACGACGTAAATTTGCTGGATTCTGAGATCTTCCTCGGTGGTGTGTTTCGATATCAGTGCAGGCCATGTGCACATGGAAACACTGTAGGACCGCAAGCCCCGCCTTTCACGACCTCAGGATGTCCCAAAGCGCTTCACAGCCAATTAAATACTTTTTGAAATGTAGTCACTGTTGTAATGTAGGGAAACGCGGCAGCCAATTTGCGCACAGCAAGATCCCACAAACAGCAATGAGATAATGACCAGATAATCTGTTTTTTTTTTAAAGTGATTTTGTTTCAGGGACAAACATTGACCAGCTGGTTAAAGAAGGACCAGCTGGTTAAAGAAGGACCAGCTGGTTAAAGAAGGACCAGCTGGTTAAAGAAGGACCAGCTGAGCCGGGCAGCCCAGGATGGTTTCCAGGCCAGCTCATTGAAAATGAAGACTAAAGGAGCTACAATTAGCCTCAACACCCCTAGGTTAGGCAATGGAAAGAAAATTCAGCTGAGGTTCTCGATACTGATTGTCATCTAGTCCCCCTCTGCCAGAGAGTGCACACGTGGATGGCGGGTTTGTGTGGTGCACAGTGTTTCCATCAGTTAAACTCATAAATTTAAAGTGACATTTCCTATGTTAGTCTAAATAAAAAATTAACATAATAACATACCTTATTATAAAAAGGCAAGGAAATGATTTATAATGTACTGAAACATACGGAAATTAAAAATTTTAAAAATATAATTTTGCATTTTTAATGATCAAAAAATATTAAAATAGGAATAATTAGACATTCCTCATTTTTTAAATTTAATTTTTTGTTGTTTTGCAGTCATTATAAGTCTCCGCGCTTTTAAAAAGTAGTGTAGGGCTGGTATTTTCAAGAGTGCCCTCTCGTGGTTTAAGTACCTTTGTTCCAGATGGGCAGATGGGTAAGTTTACGATTGTTTGGTGATTGTGTTTGATTGGATATGATTGTGACGTGTTTGGCCCTTTAATTCGGGACTGTCAAAAAGCCGTTGAACCAATCAGAGCAAGTTCGCGATTTCCGGGTTTTAATGCGTATGTGCGCATTCGCGAACTTGCTCCGATGGATTCAACGGCGATTGGGATGGACGCCATTACGGAGCGGCGTCCAAGGCAAGTAAGTTCTGGGCTAATGACGTAAATCTCAAATGCAAAAATAATTCATTAAAAAAAAATCAATTATCTTAACCCTTCAAGCACCCAAGGAGAGAATAGGAGAGAAAAGAGAATAGAAGGGAAAGAAAGGAAAGGGAACACAGGGCATTTAAATCAATTTTTTTCCAAACTATATCAAAGTTGTTAAATTTAGCCATTTTGGAATAGTTTTATTACTGTAATATTAGTGTTTGTTGCAGGACCATGGTGTGTAAGATGAAACCATCAAAACTGGTCAGCCTAAGGACACTGGAAGGTCCTTGAATGACCACATTTCAAGGCTTCGAGTAGTTTTACAGTTCATAAAATACAACCTATAAAGAAAGAACTTTAACTTAAAAAGGGGCTATCACATCCTCAGGATGTCCTAAATCATTTCACCGCCAATTAACTACTTTTGAAGTGTAGTCACTGTTATTTTGTAAACAAATTTGGCAGCCAATTTGTACACAGCAAATTTTGGTGCTGTTGGTTGAGAGATAATTATTGACGAGGACACCAGGAGAACTTTCTGCTCTTCTTTGAATAATGCCTGGGATCTTTTACATCTATCTGAACAGCAGACAGGGCTTTGCTTTTTTAACGTCTCATCCAAGAAAAAACGGCACCTCCGACAATGCACTACTCCCCTCAGTGCTGTACTGAAGTGTCAGCCTAGATTATGTCCTCAAGTCTCTGGAGTGTGGGTTTGAATCCACAAAATTCTGATTCAGAGGCAAGAATGCTGATACTGAGCCAAACAGTGTGTAACAGAGCCATGGCGATGAAGAAGGCTTCAGGTTCTAACCCTGCTCTGACCTCAAATGTGGTTACAGGAGAGGTACAACACTTAACCTCAGCACCCCTGGGCTAGGAATGGAAGGGATTCAACTCCTGATCCCTGTCCTGTGAACTCTAGTGGAAAGCATGTACTTTGGGAGTACACGGGGGTTTAATGTTGTGAAGGAACACTCGCTTTTGGCACTCACTGTCTAGGCCCACAGATGACGAGTGGACACTTGAACAAGGTACAACTGGGCGGCCGCAGCCCATTGAACCATTTCCCTGCAAGATTCAGCGCCTTCAGAGGGGAGGGATAAAATTAGTAAATAAAACACTCGTGAGGGGGCAATTTTAACCTAGCCTACCCATCGGGAAACTGACGGGATTGGTTTTACTCTCCATTGAAGTCAGTGGAGAGTAATATTGGGCGGAGTGTGAAACCAGCGTTCCTCCCGATCCCATGGGATTTCCTCCCGGTGAGTTAGGTTAAAATGACCCCCATCAAAAGGAAGACTTTTAACCCCTCAGGACGGGCGGGAGAGGGGGTTAAATTCTTAAAAATGGCAAACCCGACCCCAACTCGCTGTGAAAGCGCCTACTTCCGGTGTAACCAGGGCGGGTTGGGGGAGGGGCGAGTAACCCGCTCTTGAGAGACGGGTCGGTCATTAGAATATGTTAATGAGGTTGTGTGCCTCAGATTCTTGCATTTGGATTTTGCGGCTGTGGGCCAGGTTTCCCAGGGCTCGGGAAACCTGGCAGCTAAAGGGAGGCGAGGACTGCTTGTGGGCCAGGAGGAGTGGGAGTGCTTTCCCTCCAGCCCCTCAAGCTAACCTACCTCGACCTGCCCCCATGATCTCTCCCTCCCTCCCTCCCTTCCTCCTCTCCGGTCCCCAGCTGCAGCCTACTACTGCAGGCCTTCCCTCCCATTAGCCGGCCAGCCTCTCAATACGGCTGGCTTGCCAGGTGGGAAATGGAGAGAGAAAGGAAATTCAAATGAGTTCCTACCGTTAAATTCGGCAAGACTCCCACCTTTATCGAGGGCCAAACACTTTTCTTCTTTCACCACAATACTTGTCAATGTCAGTGAGAAAAACAATTACCGAGAGTTTTCCTGGGGAATTCTCCTGCTCTCCCACCATAACGGGTTCTTGCTGAACTTACGGCGGCAAAGCGGGAAAAGCCCCAAGGAAATTCCTCGCAAGTGATTCCTCCTTCTGCTCTGTACTTTTACAATGTATCATACAGGAGGTTGTGGGTTCAAGACCCACTCTGGGACTTGCCGACATAATCTAGACTGACTCTCCAGTGCAGTACTGAGGGAGCGCTGGATTATTGGAGGTGACGTCTTTCAAATGAGGCATCAAAGTGAGACCCGGCCTGTCTGTTGCCTCGGTTCAGGTGGACATTAGAAGGTCCCCTACACTATTTTAAAAAGATTCTTCCAGGTGTCCTGACCAACATTCCTGCCTCAATCAATTCCATCAAAAAACAAATGAACTGGTCATTCCTCTCATCGCTGCTTATTGTACATTGTTCATTGTTGGAAATATGTTATTATTAATGCTACCGATGGTTGTTAATTCTTCTTCATAATACCTTCCACAATGATTTGGGCCTGAGTGTGACCGAACATGAAAGCATTATTATTATTATTGACACAAGAACAATGTTCTAATGCGGTTATACCAAACAACAATTATTTATAAAACAACGATCAAATACAGTTATATCAAATAAGCAAGGATGGTTCAACCTGTCCCTAGGAAGTTTCAAGCTGATCAGGCCTGATTCGTAGGGTGTGTGGGCTTCCATCGTCATGGAAAGCTGCTTCTAACCATAGTGGGACAGTGTTCCAATTTATATGTCTTTCTGAAGCATATTTGCTTCTGGTAGCTTTTGGTAGCTTAATGACATGAGTCTCATGATGTCATCTGTCCCCGAGATCTCCCCCCAGGGTACCCATTGTTCCAGACATCTTGAACCATTCTATGGTGATTGTAAACAATTTTACAACACCAAGTTATAGTCCAGCAATTTTATTTTAAATTCACAAGCTTTCGGAGGCTACCTCCTTCCTCAGGTGAACGATGTGGAAATGAAATCCTCGAAATGAAGTCGCATTTATAATTCACAGAACAATTTCGAGGATTTCATTTCGAGGATTTCATTCTATGGTGTTAACTGTTGTCCATTCTATCTATCTTATGGGGAGGGAAATGCCCTTATCTTTCTGTGTATTTTGATTGTTTGGATGCAGACATTTAAGATGCCTCATCCTGTATATGTCAATCACAAAGGTTACCTAATTATTTGAACAAAGTTCCTGCAGTTAATATAACAGGATTAGTCAGTGTCCAGGTCCTGAGTCTTTGATTATGCCTTGGGACGTTTTGTTATCTATTTCTGACAATTGGTCTTTATTGCGTCTGTTTCACACTTCTATTGTCTCTGCAATCTTCCCAATCACTTTGCCTGATCGCCTGATGTCGAGCATCTCATTCCCTGTGGAATGCTGGCTCCCTTTGTATTCTCACAGATGCAAGGCTTCGCTTTTTAGCCAAGCCCCTAAAACTTTGCAGGATGGGATACATGACAATGATTTGGTCCAGAAATCGTATTTCTTACACTCGTGCAGAATGAACGGTGCATTTGCTATACAATAACAGACATTCCACTGAAAAACAAATCATTGTATAAAGTGTTTTGAGACCGTTCGCTGTGAATAGTACCATGTAAATACAAGTATTGTTTATTTATATTTGTCAGCAGAGGTTGCACAAAAAAATAAGTCCTCACGATGACTGGATGTTTCTAATACTAAAGCAATGGTTCTGAGAATTCCTTTCCCTTTTTCTGAAAATCCCTTTCCAAAATGGCTGAAAATCCCTTTCCAAAATGGCTGAAAATCCCTTCCCAAAATGGCTGAAAATCAATTTCCATTATGCCTGAGAGTCCCTTTCCAATGTGGCTGAGAATTCGGCTGTAAATTGAAATGACATCAGCTGTGCTGGTGGAAAGCCCTTCTGCACTCAATTTTGATGTGATCCGCATTACAGATCTCATCACGGAGAGGCCACAGAGAATTCAACTTACTTTGTATAGTTTTTCAGTGCATGACAACTGTGGCTGCACTTCTATGTGAGACGCTTTGCCATGCTTTGTCAGAGACATGATGAGCTGCCGTATAAACGTAAGTCTTTCTTTTAAATTAAGCTCCAAGTGTTTTTTGTACAAACTGAAACCAGGCTACAGGCTAACAGGGCCCCAGGTTTGATTCCCAATCTGTGCTGAGTGAACTCAATTTGCTCAGGGGACCCCTCCAGGGTCAGATAACCTACCAATGCTCACTCTCTAGCTCAGTCATGGGGATGGTTGTCGGAAGTTCTGAAGTCCCAGCGGCAAGGAGTTGGGAGAAGAAAACTGTTCATTTCCACCCCTCGTCCCCTTTGCCAAGGCAGGTATTTAAATTCTATGTCAATATGTACTTCTTAAAAAAAAATAGAATAAAAATATTTGCATTACAATTGATATAATCCTGCTGGCCTCGCTGAGTTGGTTTTGTTGTAAGGCAAATATTTTGTTAAGGTTGCTCGGTAACTGGGTTCCACAGAGAGGAACTAGTCCCACTGTAATAGATAGCTAAAAAGAATGGATTTAATGGACTTGTGACTCGATCTTTGAACAATGAATCCAATGTATCAAGGAATTCCCATGCTGCGGAATCAAAATCCTCCTTTATATGCCAAAGATCTGACTTGGAACTTCAGTGCTCAGTTTATCTGAGGAGTGAATAGGCCTGAAGATTAGTATTTAATTCACTAAGAGGATAGGTGCAGATTTGGAAAGTGTGGGAAACTGTACAGGTTGTAAAGTACACTAAACACTACTGGGAAAAAAAAACTATTGATAAAGAACTGACTCACCCAGAAGAATGAGAAAGAAACATATCAGCGCTTTCCATAAAGACTGCAACATAATAAGGTTTAATGATTGTCGTTTGTTAGATTCTAAAGGATTTCTGTAAAAATCATTTTCTTCTTCATATTCATGTCACAATTAGAATGGAGGTCTGTTGCTAATTAAGAGGATTTTTATTAAAACGTTATTTATTGAAGGGCCTTTATTTTATTGCCTCAGTAGACACTTTTTAGTTCCAGTATAAGCTTTCAGGTGCTTTTTATAAAATGGGTTTTACGTTAAATTTGGTTCAAATGCACACAGCCATTGTTGCATTGTGAAGGAGAAGGTGTGCAGCCTCCAAATTCTTCCCTACTGAAGGGTTAACCAACAATCACCAGCAATGGTTCCACCTCCTGCTCCCACATCACTACCTCCAGTGTACCCCAAAGTTCCATCCTTGGCCCGCTCTTTTTGTTCATCTACATGTAGCATTTTGGCCACAGTGTCCACAGGCATGTGGTCAGTTTCCATATGTAAATTGAAGATACTCAGGTCTACCCACACAGCCTCCCCCTCCTCCCCCACCCAACACGTTCCTCAACTCTGTAACTTCTTCTCTGCCGTTGAACTGCCTAGCTGACATCAAGTAGTGGATGAGACAAATTTTCTTCCAATGGTGCATTGCGAAGACCAAAGCCGTTGACTCTATGGCCTCGATATTAACCTCCCCCACGATGGGCGGGAGACAGTCTATGCCAGTGTTTATGTTCCACACGAGCCTCCTCCCAACTTACTTCATTTAACCCTATCAGCATAACCTTCTATTCCTTTCTCCCTCATGTGTTTATTTAGATTCCCCTTAAATGCATCTACGCTATTTGCCTCAACTACTCCATGTAGTAGCGAGTTCCACATTCTCACCACTCTCTGGGTAAAGAAGTTTCTCTTGAATTCCCTATTGGATTTATTAGTCACTATCTTATGTTTATGGCCCTTAGTTTTGGTCTTCCCCTCACTCCTTTCACCACCGGCGCACTGTGGCTGCAGTGTGTACCATCCACAGGATGCACTGCAGCTACTCGCCAAGGCTTCTTCTAGAAGGACAAGGGCAGCAGGCACATGCGAACAACACCATCTGCACGTTCCCATCCAAGTCGCACACCATCCCGACTTGGAAATATATCGCCGTTCCTTCATCGTCATTGCGTCAAAATCCTGGAACTCCCTACCTAACAGCACTGTGGGAGAACCTTCACCACACGGACTGCAGCGGTTCAAGAAGGCGGCTCACCGCCACCTTCTCAAGGTCAATTAGGGATGGGCAATAAATGCTGTCCTCGCCAGCGACGCCCACATCCCATGAACGAATAAAAAAAAGTGGAAACATCATCTCTACTCTACCCTATCAAACCTCTTTTACAATTTTAAAGACCTCTATTAGGTCACTCCTCGATCTTCTCTTTTCCTGATAGTTATAACCTCTCAGTTCTGGTATCATCCTTGTAATTCTTTTTATTGCACCTTCTCTAGTGCCCCTATATCCTTTTTGGTAATATGGAGACCAGGACTGTGCACAGTACTCCGAGTGTGCACAGTCATATTCGTCATATTTTAGTCATGTTGGCTCTCGGTGGCGATGGGCATATTTCTGCGAATGGAAACTAACCCCAGTAATCACAAGCACTCCTTGGTGCAAAGTCGGTGGTAATAAGAATTTGTTCCGAAGTACAGGCGATCCTCTCACTGTGCAGTTACCAGTGGGCCGGTGGTGGGGTGGGTGGGGGGGCGGAGTCTCTGCTCCTTTTTAAACACAATTCATTCTCGGGATGTGGGCATCGCTGGCAAGGCCGGCATTAATTGCCCGTCCCTAGGATACAACTGAGTGGCTTTCTACATCACTTTAGCTTTGCAGTTAAGGGTCAATCAATTCGTTTGCGTGGGACTGGAGTCACGTGTAGGCCAGACCGGGTAAGGACGGCAAGTTTCCTTCCCTGAAGAGACATTGGTGAACCAGTTGGGGTTATGCAAGTTTCATGGTCGCTATTACTGGTACCAGCTTTTTATTTCCAGATTATTTCAAACTACATTCAACATTCTCAATCTCACGTTCTCTGGATTATTGGAGCAGGTCACAGGTCCAGTAACCGAACCACTGTACTATCATACCTCACAACGCAAGTTCTAAAAGAGAAGCAGGTGCCTCTGGCTCCAATTTACACAATAGACAGATCTGACCTGTATTTGGACTCTTTCTGTCGTATTAGCTCTGATGGCTACACTCTGCTGAGCAGCCGGTAACAACTTGGACCAGGAATAGCTGCTTGATCTCGCCAGTTAATTTCCTTGCGATTCTTTTTGTAAATAAACCTTCTTTACCACGCCTCACTTTTTTCTGACGTTTACAGGAGTCTGTAACAATGGTCCAAGGCGACCGGCTTCACGTCTCGATCTAATACAGGGAGAGACTGAAAAAAAACAGGCATCAATCACAAAAAAAAAAGATGCAACCAATTACGTCACTGATCAGAGAGAACAACTTCTACCATTAAATGCCATTGAATGGCACCATGCTCTCCAAAACCGACAAAAAATGTATAACTGGTTTTGGGAGCATGATGGTGTGCCATGATAGGATAAACAGCTTGGCATGAGCGTAGAGCATGATAGGATTGTTAGCATATAATGTGAAGGAACCAAGTGTGTCTGTACAATAGAAGACGAAGAATTGGTTGAACTCAGCTGACAGCGAGATTGAGAGTAAACAGGACAAGGATAGCTGGTGTAAAGGGGTAGCTAACTCTTTAAGTATGATTAAATCGAATAAGTGTTAGAGCTAGAATGAGTGTTAGATCATCTTAGAATTAGGTTTAGATAATCATAAGACGAACAACGTGAAGAAAATTCCGTTGAGTATAGAAGATTGAGGGGACAATCTGATCGAGGTGTTTAAAATGATAAAGGGATTCAATTGGGTAGATACAGAGAAACGATTCCCCCTGGTGGGGGAATCAAGAATGAGGGGACATAAACTCGAAATTAGAGCCAGGCCATTTAGGAATAAAACCAGGAAGCATTTTTCACACAAAGGGTAGTAGAAATCTGGAATGCTCTCCCCCAAAAGTCTGTGGATGCTGTGACAATTGAAATTTTGAAGACTGAGATAGATAGATTTTTGTTGGGTAAGGGTATGAAGGGATATGTAGTAAAGGCAGGTAAATGGAGTTGAGGTACAGATCAGCCATGATCTAATTAAATGGCAGAGCAGGCTCGAGAGGCTGAATGGCCTACTCCTGTTCCTATGTTCCTAATAGTGCCAGATTTAGTCAAAGAAATACAACATTATATAGAAAGATACTGAGAGATGAATTCAATATGACAAGGAAAGGAATGCAGGAGTCGGCATCATGAGGACTGTTATGGATAAGTAGTGACACCACACCTCACACAGTTTTGCAACAAAACCAGTCATGTGACATCTGCTAAGTCAGAATGACTAGAAATCACAGACAAAGAAACAGTACAAGAAACAGCACAAGTAGGTGTGTGTCACCAGGATGATACCTGGGCTAAAAGGGTTAATTTATGAGGACAGGTTGCATAGACTAGGCTTGCATTCCCTTGAATATAGAAGATTAAGGAGTGATCCAATTGAGGTGTTTAAGATAATTAAAATGATTTGATAAGGTAGATGGAGAGAAACTATTTCCTCTGGTGGGAGAGTCCAGAACAAGGAGGCATAACCTTAAAATTAGAGCTAGGCTGTTCAGTGGTGATGTCAGAAAACGCTTCTTCACACAAAGGGTAGTGGAAATGTGGAATTCTCTCCTTCAAAAAGCTGTTGCGGCTGGGGGTCAATTGGAAAATTTCAAGACTGAGATTGATCGATTTTTATTAAGTAAGGATGTCAAGGGTTACGGAATCAAGGCAAGTAGATGGAGTTAGGATACAGATATCGCCATGATGCAATTGAACGGCAGAACAGGCTTGAGGAGCTGAATGGTCTATTCCTGCTCCTATGTTCCTATCAAGAAAGTATAAATGAGTTATGAAATCCTCAGTTAGGTGAACTCTATGGCTTGGCGATGATCCTAATCCCCGATGAGTGTCCTAAGGGTGAGTATATAGACGTATAGCTTGCTTGTATTACTCATGTGTGCTGCCCAACATATTCACTGTCATGGTGATCTGACCTCCAGGTTTCAAAACTGTATTCACGAAGTGTGGATCCCTCTAACAAAAGGTACCATTTAGCCCTCCATGCACCTGATTAATATTTATCATCTGGCACCACTTTCGTTTGGCGTGTTGGAGGATCGCATGGAAAACTTGCAAGACGTTTCGAAGCAGGGGAACACATGTGTCAGCGCAGCACAGCAAGCAGCTAATTTAACGGCAGCTCTAGAGGCCCACAAAAACTGGGCCTCTGATGTCAACAGGCGTTGCAGAGCTCCAGGCTTGAGACGGTCACTGACGGTGCGTGAATCCCATGCTTCCTTAAAAAATACACACCGGAATATTGACTGAGGCTGGTAATATCGCTCGGGCGATTTGGTAGTAAATAGAAAGAAATGACACGTTTACCCCTCCCCCCTCACCCTGAAGTGATTTTGTTCCATTTCATTACTGTTTGCAAGCTAAGCCATCCAATGGAACGCCAAATGAAACTGCGCACCCACCAGAAATAAAACATCTCTAACTTGCATTGGCAGTAAATTCCATCGAGTTACATCGAAACTACAGCACTGAAACAGGCCATTCGGCCCAACTGGTCCACACCGATGTTTATGCTCCATATGAGCCTCTTCCCTCCTACTTCATCTAACCCTATCAGCATAGCCTTCTGTTCCTTTCTCCCTCATGTGCTTATTAGGCTTCCCCTCAAATGTATCTATGCTCTGAATGAAAATGCCTGCTCAAAATCCCCACTGAAACGTGGGCTGACTTCCAGGAGGCGTTGGCTTCGTATTTTAGTGAAAGGCTTCGTACAAAAAGGAAACTCCAGGCTCATGAAATAATTTACCTGCGGCTCGTGTGTGGTGAAGGGGCCTGAGGGAAAGCTGCCCGCAAAAACCAACAAAGTACTTTGTCACCTCCAAAGGTCGGTAAAAGTGAAGGTAGCGGCAAATACGGTACGGTGGTGTAGTAGCTACGATACTGGGCTAGTAAGCCAGAGACCTGGACTAATAATCAAGTAGAACGTGAGTTCAAGTTCCAGTATCTGAATTTTAAAAAAATCTGGAAAGTAAAAATGACTGTGAAGCTGTCGAATTATCTTAAAACTTGAATTGGATCATTAATGTCCTTTAGGGAAGGAAACCTGCCGTCCTTACCCGGTCTGGGCCTATATGTGACTCCAGTCTCACACCGACTCTTAACTGCCCTCGGAAGTGGCCTAGCAAGCATCTCAGTTGAATCAATTAGGGATGGACAACAAATGCTGGCTTTGCCAGTGATGGCCTTATCCCGAGAATGAATAAATAAATAAAAAAATGGGGTAGGTTAAGACTTGCTAATTTTTTTAGAAAGCCTTTCATTACTTCTGCTGGTTTTTCTCAGTGCCAGAAAGCAGGTTACCATTTTGCCCTTTAATAATTGGTTTAATTGATGATTACTTGCTCGTGCACTAAAGCACTGCACCTGTGATTAATTAACTACACAAAAAGCGAGTTTGCAGTTAATTAAACCGGCAGTAGACAGAGTGCCAAAACAGCCATTTCACTGTAAGTGCTAAACAGACACACAACTCATCTCAAAAAAGGACAAATTTCACTTTGGATGGGGCAAACGCTCCAGGAGCTGGGTAGGATGTAGAATGGACAGGTTGCCCATGGCGGGGGGCAGAATTTGGAACTGAACCCCAATCCGCCAAGTTTCCTGCCTGTGTAAAATCCAGCCCAAATTCCAATGGGGGGGGGAGCAGGTGAGTATTCTGCCTACGAGAAACAGTGCGAGTTTTGCTAGTAAAGGCCCCAAGACAGAAGGGATTGGTTACCTTGCTAAAGACACACATTTGCTCCCTCAGGAGCGTGCAAAACATTTAAGAACATTTTTTCTTTCTGCCCTTTCTGGGCCTCCATCTCCGCTATCGGAATGGCATCATGCCACCCTAACTCACACACCTGAAGAGCAGGTCAGAGGCTGGGTATTCTGTGGCGAGTGACTCACCTCCTGATTCCCCAAAGCCTTTCCACCATCTACAAGGCACAAGTCAGGAGTGTGATGGAATACTCTCCACTTGCCTGGATGAGTGCAGCTCCAACAACACTCAAGAAGCTCGACACCATCCAGGACAAAGCAGCCCGCTTGATTGGGACCCCATCCACCACATTAAACATTCACTCTCTCCACCACCGGCGCACTGTGGCTGCAGTGTGTGCCATCTACAAGATGCACTGCAGCAACTCGCCAAGACTTCTTCGACAGCACCTCCCAAACCCGCGACCTCTACCACCTAGAAGGACAAGGGCAGCAGGCACATGGGATCACCACCACCTGCACGTTCCCCTCCAAGTCACACACCATCCTGACTTAGAAATATATTGCTGTTTCTTCATCATCGCTGAGTCAAAGTCCTGAAACTCCCTTCCTAACAGCACTGTGGGAGAACTTCACCACATGGACTGCAGCGGTTCAAGAAGGCGGCTCACCACCACCTTCTCAAGGGCAATTAGGGATGGGCAATAAATGCTGGCCTTGCCAGCGATGTCCACATCCCATGAATGAATGAAAAAAATACCCATAGGCTTCCTGCCCGGGCTATCTAGATAAACCGCTTCCAATAATTTGGGAGGTGTATTGTATTGTTTGGAAGTGGAACATAGGAACAGGAGGAGGCCATTCAGCCCTCGACCCTATTCTGCCATTCAATTCAGATCGTGGCTGATCTATACCTCTACTCCATCAACCCGCCTTTTCTCCATATCCCTTGATACCTTTACCTCGCAAAAATCTATCATCTTGAAAATTTCAATTGACCTCCCAGCATCCACAGCCTTTTGGGGGAGTTCCAAATTTCTATTATCCTTTGTGTGGAAAAAATGCTTCCTGATTTCATTCCTGAATGGCTTAGCTCTAATTTTAAGATTGTGCCTCCTTGTTCTGTTTTTCTATTCCACCGTACTCCCATTGGCTAGTGGAAATTTTGGGCCTGTATTTAATAAAACGTTCAAGCTTATGTCGAGTCCATCAGCAGCCAACATGTGTCTTGTCAACCACGCACTGCTTTTCCACTGCCCAAGTGTGGTTCTCCGTCCTTTCCTCATGGTCCATGATGGTATGGCTCTCTGACGCAGATTCAAGCTGAATTTTAGAAGCTCTGCCTTGTGAGAACCAATAAACAAGGAAAAAACTTGCATTTATAAAGCACCTTATCGAGATCTCAGGATGTCGCAAAGCACTTCTCAGCGAATTAATTATTTTTGACGTGTAGTCATTGTCATTACGTAGGTAAACACAGCAGCCAATTGCACACAGCAAAGCCCCACAAAGGATAATGAGATGAATGATCAGTTAATCTGCTTTGGTGGTGATGGATAAATATTGGCCAGGGCACTGGGAGAACTGCCCTGCTTTTCTTCGAACGGTGCCATGGAATCCTTTACAACCCACCGGAAAGAGCAGATGGGACCTCGATTTAATAACTCGTATGAAATACAGCACCTCTGACAATGCAGCACACCCCTCAGTATTCCACTGAAGTATCCAAAAATGGAGACCATTGCACTTCTTCAGATTTCAATGTTCAGTTCGCCTCAACTACTCCTTATGGTAGCAATTCCACATTCTAACCACTCTCTGGGTAAAGAAGTATCTCCCGCTTGTACAAATTGCTTAGCTGCACTCCTGCTGTGTATGCAGTGAATAACACCAATGATTTGAGTGGCTGGGATTTCAGCGTCTCCACTTGACAGGAGATATATACTGAAATAGAACCTGCCGAGCTTCCTGACACCTCATTCACTGTCTGAAATTGGAGGATTATCCCACTAGTAGGATTCCAACACCGTTTACACCTCATTTCAGGAGCCTGCTGGGGAACAAATGCTTGATCCTTTTGCTAGCGTGCAAACCGATTATAGGTAGATGTTAATAGTTACCTGATGCCAACTCACCCGTTGATTCGATGAGTAGAGGCACTGTTGGCTGCGCTACTCAAACGCACAGACCAAGACGATAGGGTTTCCATCTCTCCCGGATTGTCCTGGAGTCCCCCAGGCTGATCGCCAGGACATTCTTGCGAGCAATCCAGGAGGAAAATCATTCTTCTCCTGTTTTGCGCCGGCCGGACTCACGACAAGCAGTCGGGCCGCAACGGGCCCAAGATGCCACATGGCTCTGGCACATGCGAGCTCCAGTGAAACCACCGGATAGATAGAGCGATTCCTGGAGCGCAGGGGACTGTGGGTATTATAGCCGGCATTATTCTCCGATTGTCGTGTCGGGCGACCAATGGGAGCGTGGGGGCAGGCTGTTGAAACTGGAGGTCATGTGATGAAACCTCCCTGAATGCAATCCAGCCAAAGTTGGTGACCCCGCAAGAAGACGCTGGGCTTAATTCCTGGTGTGTGCTGAGTTAACTGATTGCAACTGGGTCTTAATCACACTTCAAAGACTCCTGCCAGAAAGTGTACATGTGTGGACAGGAGGTGATGACAGGATTGGGCTCGGCTCTGATTCCCTCCCCGAGCTCCCCACCACTGATCGAATAACTTGCAGACACACTGTTATGTTAAGAAAGCAGAAAGAAAAGAACTTGTTTTGATATCGCACCTTTCGCAACCTCAGGACATCCTAAAGCACTTTACAGTCAATGAAGTACTTTTGAAGTGTAGTCATTGTTGTAATGTAGGAAATGTGGCAGCCAATTTGCATACAGCAAGATCCCACAAAAAGCAATGTGATAATGACCAGTTAATCTGTTTTAGTGATGTTGTTTGAGCGATAGATTTTGACCAGGGCACTGGAGAGAACTCCCCTGCTCTTCTTCAAATCATGCCATGGGATCTTTTATGCCCACCTGAGAGGGCAGACGGGCCCTCGGTGTTACATCTCATCTGAAAGATGTTAACAACTTATTCATTGTAGACTCAAGCAATACGCCAGGACTTGAGCACATCGTTCAGTGCCATGGGTGTACTGCATTGTCAGGGGTTTGTCTATCATTGACTGAACATAAAAGATCCCAAGGCACCAATCAAAGGAGGGGAAGGAGTCCTCCTGGTGTCCTAGACAACAGTTATTCTTCAACCAACACCACTGAAATAAAACTAATTATCTAGAGTACGATTTTAACCCTACCCACCCAGGCGGAAACCCTTCATGGCCTTGCCTCTCCCGATCTCTGTAATCTCTTCCAGGCCTACAACACCACTCCCCACCAAACTCTCCATTCCTCTGACTCTGGCCACTTGTGCATCCCCCTTCCCTTCACCCAGCATTGGCCACAGGGCTATCAGTCACCTAGGTCCCACGCTCTGAAATTCCTACACTAAGTCCTTCCACCTCTCCACTTCCCTCTCCTTAAAACCCACCTCTTTAACCAATCTTTTGAACCCCCTCCCCACCTTTAATATCTCCTTCTGTGCCTCAGAGACCATTTTTTTATTACATCTCTGTGAGGTGCTTTGGGACATTTTTCTTAACTATGTAAATATCCTTGTTATTTCCTTAACTTCAGCGAGTGAAAGGTCACCAGCTGTGCCCTGCAATTCCCCTCAATGACCTTCCTGCGAGCACAGTTACACACTGGGTATTGCGGGAGTGGAGAATCAGCCCTAAGCTGCAGTTTAATCAGGACTCTTTGCAACCTGCGCTCTCCTGTGGTGACTGTACAGTTCAGGATTCTATTCGCTTTATCGATTGCTGCTTTGCAGTGACTGGACGTTTATTAGTGATTAGCATTTCGTATTTAAGCTGTGAATGGCTCCCTCATGCATTGCGAGGGAGGACAAAATAGAAATGAATACAAGGGAAAGTGTGATTTACCAAAAGGCCCATGTCCATTAAACTGGGTTCAGACTCTGCACAGAATGAATGTGCGTCATTGTCTGCTCTTTGCTGTTCGTGGGGACCTACCTAAAATTACATAGAGGTTACAAGACAGAATTAGGCTGTTCAGCCTAACCAGTATATATTGGTGTTTATCCTTCACATTAATAGGGTTGCCAACTTTTCAGGATTGTCCTGGAGTCTTCAGGGGGGGATTAAAAGAAAAAGTTTCTTTCAACACTTTTGTTTATTAATTAAAAAAATGTTGGAGTTGGGAAAGAAAAAGTTGTTTGACTGACAGTCACGAATCATCCAATTAGGGTAATGAAGAGTCTGTTCGCTTTCCATGTGAGAATAGACATGTTGGGTAACCGATGGGGGGGGGCGGGACAGTTGGAGGGAGGAGGTCATGTGATGAAACTCCAGGATTAATCCAGCCAATGTTGGCAACCCTACACATGAGCAGTACTCCTAACACTCTGTTCCTTCCCTGTTCCTTTATTCACCCCCTTTGTTCAACCATCTATCTGACCTATTCTTAAACATAAGAACAGAAGAAATACGAGCAGGAGTAGGCCATTCGGCCCCTCGAGCCTGCTCCGCCATTCAATCAGATCATGGCTGATCTTCGACCTCAACTCGACTTTCCCTCCCGATCCCCATATCCCTTGATTCCCTGAAAGTCCAAAAATCTAAATGTTGACAGGGGACTCCAATTTTGGAAACTGGGTGGGTGGGCAGTTAACATCGACCGGGTGACTTATGGGCCGATGTCCCGCCTCGATATGGTCGTCTTCCGTTTTATCACGCTCCTCTGAGGAGGCGGTAAAGTCACATGCCTGAAGCTGCGGGATCCTTCTTTAAATATACAAATCGGCATCCGATGACACCATCAGTGCCCCCCACACACCAGCTGCAATTTTAACTCTGACCTGAGCGGGGGAAGACGCTGTGTTTTTCCTGCTAGATGAAGACCGTGGAGAGAGGATTGGGGACTGGAAGAGGCCTTTCTTGTTTCTTGTGGGGCGAGGAGGAGCAGGAGACACATTGCAAATCCATCTGAATGATAAATACAAGTGCAACCTGGCCAGAATTACATTGTATATCATTCACAGCAATTCAGGCAGAGTGAGTATTGTCATTGTGTGACAGATCTCCCCCACCCTCAGTTCTAAAGAAAGAAAGTACTTGCATTTATATAGCACCTTTCATGGCCTCAAGACGTCCCAGTCAATGAAGCATTTCTTTGAAGTGTAGTCACTGTTGTAATGTAGGAAACACAGTCATCAATTTGCACACAGCAAGGTCCCACAAACAGCAATGAGATACATGTTTTTTTTAGTGATTTTGGTTGAGGGACAAATATCGGCCAGGACATCGGTGGAGAACTCCTCTGCTCTTTATCAAAAAGCGTTATGGGATCTTTTACGTCCCCCCCAAGAGGGCAGACAGGGGCCTCGGTTTAACATCTCATCCGAAAGACGGCACACTCCGACAGTTCAGCACCCCCTCAGTACTGCACTGGGAGTGTCAGCCTAGATTACGTGCTCAAGTCTATGGAGTGAACCCCTGACCTTCTGACTCAGAGGCGAAAGTGCTACCCACTGACCCACGGCTAACACCTTCTATTTACTTCTGCTGCTTTTATATTATTAGCGTGGTCCCAAGACATTGGTGCTCACACGGAGGCCCACGAACGCAGTGCGCCAATGCCCCTTCCCTATTTACTTTTACACTTGGCGCTGCTCCTAATCAGGAGTTTGGATGTTTGTTATTCCTGCTGCCAACAGAGAGGCGATTTGTGTCTGCAGCCTTTGCCTTTTAATTAGAGACTTGACAATAACCCACAGAAGGCAGGAAAATCTTGGGGCCTTCTCTCCCACCCGTGTCCAAAACCGATTGCTCTCTGCCAAGTGAAAAGAAATCTCACATCCTTCACAATTTTGCAAATGGTAAATACCACTGAGGGAGGCCATTCAGCCCATCTAGAAACATAGGAACAGGAGCAGGCCATTCAGAACCCCCCGAACCTGTCCCACCATTCAATCCAATCATGGCTGATCTGTATCTTAACTCCATCTACCTGCCTTGCTTCCGTAACCTTAATACTCTTGCCTAACAAAAATCTATCAATCTCAGTTTTGAAATTTTCAATTGTCCCCCCAGCCCCAACAACTTTTTGGGGGAGAGAGTTTTCCAGATTTCCACTACCCTTTGTGTGAAGAAGTGCTTCCTGATATCACCCCTGAACAGCCTAACTCTAATTTTAAGATTGTGCCCCCTTGTTCTGGACTCCCATCACCAGAGGAAATAGTTTCTCTCTACCTACCCTGTCATCTGAAAAAACAAGATGTACCATCCACAGGATGCACTGCAGCAACTCGCCAAGGCTTCTTAGGCAGCACCTCCCAAACCTGCGACCTCTACCACCTAGAAGGACAAGGACAGCGGGCACATGGGAACGACACCACCTGCCCGTTCCCCTCCAAGTCACACACCATCCCGACTTGGAAATATATCGCCGTTCCTTCATCGTCGCTGGGTCAAAATCCTGGAACTCCCTTCCTAACAACACTGTGGGAGAATCTTTACCACACGGACTGCAGCGGTTCAAGAAGGCGGCTCACCACCACCTTCTCAAGGGCAATTAGGGATGGGCGATAAATGCTGGCCTCGCCAGCGACGCCCACATCCCGTGAACAAATAAAAAAAACACCTCATCGAACCCTCACCTCTAGCTGATCCTTCCATAGATGCCTACGGTCCCCACATCCAACATCCTCTTGAACGACCCCAGGGTTTTTATCTACAGCCAGAAGACCATTCCAGGTAATGAGCACTCTTAGCAATGAAGAAGGGTGTTCTGATATCAGTCCTAACCTTGCCTTGTTCTCCCCTTTATCCTACAGTCACGCATTTAACTTGAAATACTGTTCCGGCTGAATTTTTTCTATTCTACTCAGTACCTTACACACCTCCATTAGGTCCCCTCTCATTCGCCTCCTTTCTAGGCTGAAGATGGAGACCATCCCATACACAGGGAACGCAAACGGTCTGTCACACGCAACAGAATGCCTCAAATCACCCCTCAATCAATCCTGACAGTCCTCATTTGAGTTTGCACTGAGGGATTGAGAAAGCAATGCTATTTCATCAACTATCGTCAAATGAGAAGACATTGCCTTCTGATTCACATTACCACGCTCAGATTGCATTAACTGATATAAAGTCAGCTGCTATTATGGTACAATAATAGAAATAGCAAAAGTGTAACCAAACAGATTGTTAGAGGGGGGAAAGAAATTGCGATTTGTTAACAATTTGTTTAGAATAGAAATTTCTGTGACACCAGGTTTGCAAATGTGTGGAGATGAACTGTATGCAAATCTTATGTATATAAAATCTATTTATATGCAAATTAGTAGGCTTAAATTCTGCTGCTCATTTCCATATTTATATACGAGTGAAAAGCTTATAAGTAACTGTTAATCTCTGCTGTCTCTGGTTATGAGCAGATTTATTTGAGAGTTTTCTCCTGCTTTGCCTTTTATGGGCCTCCCTCATTCCCCCGTGCCATTTCCACCTGAGAGATTGGGGGGTGTGGGGGTAATTTAAATTTAACCCGCCCGGCGGGAAGGGGGCGGGGCTGGATGGGACACCCGTGTTCCACTCGCTGCTTCAGAAACGAGGCTTGGAGGACTTTAGCTCCCGGGTCTCAATTAAATCCCGCCACCCGACTTCCCTCCCCCACCTTCTCCGTACTGGGGGGGCGGGGGCTGGGGGGGTGGGGGAAGTGGCAGGAAACCGCACTGCCTGGAGACCGCCCACTGAGACCAGGTCATGTGGCGGGATCGGTTGCCGGGGTTGTCCAGCTTGGGTGTCTCACAATTGGGGGGAGGTGGGGGAAATGGTGAGTCTGTGCAAGGGGAGGCCTAAGTTTTTTTGTGGGCCCAGCTCCTTCCTGCCCCACAAGGATAGGAGAAAAAAATAGTTTTTGAAGACTTTCCTTTTTTGGGCCTCCTCTGGCCCTGATCCTCTTTCCCGCTACGGTTGGCTTCCCGCTCAGGACGCAGAGTTAAAATAGCAGTCAGGCCCCGATGACATAATCGGGACCCAACATGCATATGCAAAGAAGGACCCCGCCGGCTTTGGTCGGGCGTCCTGGCCGCCTGCTCAGCGGAGCAGGTTAAAATCGAAGCTGGCCAACTCCGGGTGGCTCCAGTACGGGTAAGTCACCTGGACGACTTTAACTGCCCACTGGGTTAAAATCGCCCCCACTGTTTCCAGTGGTTGTGGAGTCAAAGAGATGAGATTGAATAAAAATAGAAAGACTTGCATTTATATAGTGTCTTTCGCGATCTCAGGACGTCCCAAAGTGCTTCACAGCCAATGAAGTACTTTTTGAAGTGTAGTCCCTGTTGCAACGAAGGAAATGTGGCAGCCAATTTGCGCACAGCAAGATCCCACACGCAGCAATGCTTATGTTAAGGATAAACACCAACATGGGCTGGTTGGGCCCGAACAGCCTGTTTCTGTTTTATAACCTCTATCCAAGTTTAGGGTGGTCTCCAGCAAAGAACAGCAAAGAGCAGACAATGACGTACATTCATTCTGTGCAGGGTCTGAACCCAGTTTAATGGACATGGGTCTTTTGGTAAATCACACTTGCCCTTGCATCCATTTCTACTTAGTCCTCTGACGCAATGCATGAGGGAGCCATTCACAGTTTAAATACGAAATGCTAATCACTAATAAACATCCAGTCACCACAAAGCAGCAATCGATAGAGAGAATAGAATCCTGAACTGCACAGTCACAACAGGAGAGCGCAGGTGGCAGAAAATCCCGGTTAAACTGAGGCTTAGGGCTGATTCCCCACTCCCGCAATCCCCGGTGTGTAGCTGTGTTCACAGGAAGGTCATTGAGGGGAATCGCAGGTCACAGATGGTGACCTTTCGCTCACTGAAGTTAAGGAAATAACAACTGCATTTACATAGTTACGAAAAATGCCCTAAAGGACCTCACAGAGATGTAAGTTTAAAAATGGACGCTAAGTCAAAGAAGGAGATATTGGGGAGGGGGTGGTGGGGGGGAATCAAAAGATTGGTCAAAGAGGTGGGTTTTCAGGAGAGGGGAGTGGAGAGGTGGAAGGACTTAGGGTAGGAATTTCAGAGCGTGGGGCCTAGGTGGCTGACAGCACTGTCGCCAATGCTGGGTGAATGAGATGCACAAGAGGCCAGAGTCAGGCGGAGAGTTTGTCAGGGGGTGAGGGTTGTAGGGCTGGAGTAATTTGCAGAGATATGGAGGTGGAAAGCCATGGAGGGATTCAAACATGAATGTGAGAATTTTAAACTTGAGGCATTGAAGCACCAGGAGGCTATGTCGGTCAGAGATGGACAGTGGTGATGGGTGAGCAGAACTTAATGCGGGATAGGATGTGCGCAGCAGAGTTTTGGATGAGCTGAAATTTAGGAGGGTAGAAGACGGGAGGCCAGCAATGAAATGGTTGAGTTTGAAGGTGACAAAGGCATGGATGAAGGTTTCAGCGTCATATAGGCTGAAATCAGGCCGGAGGGAGGCAATGTTATTGAGGTGAAAGTAGATAAACAGTCTTTGCAATGGATAGAATATGGGTTCAAAAGCTCAGTTAGAAGTTGAATTGGACGCCAAGGTTGTAAATCATTTGGTTCAACCTGAGACAGTGGTGGGGAAGGGGAATAGAATCGTTAATGAGGGTATGGAGTTTGTGGCGGGGGCTGAAAGCAATGGCTTTGGTCTTCCCAATGTTTAACTGGAGGAATTTGTTGCACAACAAGGCTGGATATCGGTTAAGCGGTCTTACAACACAGAGACAATGGAGGGATCAAGGGAGGTGATGAAGGGGTTAGAGCTGGGTGTCATCAGCCTACATGTGGAAGCTGACCCCGTGTCTGCTGGTGAGGGACAGCATGTAGATGAGGACTAGGAGGGGACCAAGGGAAAAGTGTGGGGGCGGGAAGAGAAGCCATTACTGGAGATGCTGTGATTACAATCAGATAGAAAGAAACTTTTGAAGTGTAGTCACTGTTGTAATGTGGGAAACGTCACAGCCAATTTGTGCACAGCAAGCACCCACAAACAGAAATGAACTAAATGATCAGATCTATCTGTATTAGGGGTTGTTTGAGGGATAGATGTTGGCCAAGACACGAGGAGAACTGCTCTTCTTTGAAAATACCATGGAATCTTTTACGTCCACCTGAGAGGGCAGACGGGGCCTCGGCTTAACATCTCATCCGAAAGATGGCATCTCCGACAGTGCCACGCTCCCTCAGTACTGCACTGGGAGTGTCAGTCTGGATTTTGTGCTCAAGTCTCTGGAGCAGGACGTGGACCCACAACCTTCTGACTCAGAGCAAAAATTGCTACCCCACTGAGCCACGGTCGACAGGATAGGTAAGAGTGGAACCAAGTAAGGGCAAGCCCACTGAGCTGGACAACAGAGGAGAGTTGTTGGAGGAGGACGGTGGGTCAAGGAGGGATAATGCACCATGGTCACACCACAGGCTGTGTGCTTGCAAGTGCCTCTTGCCAGTTCTGGTCATAAAGGGAGGAGTTCACACCCTCGAGGCAGTGCACAGAAGAGCCATGATGTCAGAGGACTGAGATGTGAGGGAAAACCAGAGAAGTTTGGACTTTTCAGCCTTAAAAGAACACGACTGAGGAGCGAACTCATGGAGGTACCTCAGTTAGATAAAAAGATAAATCCAGAACACTACTTCAAGTTAAACGAAGACAGTACAACAACGGTACACAGATTCAATCTAGTGAAAGGCAAATTTAGGAAGTTGTTCTTCGCAAAGAATGATCAATACATGGAACGGGCTCCCAGGTAGGGTGGTGGAATCATTTAAGAAAGAGTTTGATGCTGTGACAGGGGCAGACTGTTGATGAATAAGTTCGGATGGGCTGAAAGGCCTTTCACATTCAGATCTACCTTGTGAATGCGCCATGAAATGTGAAATAGCGGCTCGAGAGGGAACTACTTTCTCATGGTCTTTAGAACGGACTTTGACAAAACAAGACAGTTCTCCTCATGCTTACTGGTCAGAAGACCATCCAGAGGGTTTTAAAATCAACAATTTACATTTATATAGTGCCTTTCAACAAAATGTTCCGGTGTCCTTTACAAGAGGAAGAGGTGGCTTTTGAGCAGGACATGAGAGAGAAGTTACAAGAGGTGATAGCAGTGACGGTCAGAGAGGCAAGTTCTGAGGAGGCTTTTGAAGAGGAGAGTGGTAGCTGCGGGAAGAGGTTTAGGAAGATAATCCCAGTGGGATCTGAAAGGTTTCTGCCATGGATTGGGGAGCGAGGGAGGGAGTTACGAGCAGTATACCTGATTAATTTTTATTGTAATAGAATTTTTTTTTAAAAACACGGAGTCTCAGTTTAGAAGCAGATTCCCACTTTTAGTTTTTACCCCATTGCTGACTGCTGTTTATTCTCTTTTCCAATGGATGGCACTGCTTTTCTTTGCTTTCCTTTTATGGTAACCATGGCAACTAATGCACAACGCTGTTGGAATCTGGTAATATCTTGCTTGTAATTTGTTTGCAGAGTATTGTAATAATAAAGCAGAAACAAAAATTGAAAGCATATTTCATGAAGCAAATTGAACATTATTTCTGCATTATCGCTCAATCCCTTGCTCATGAAACCATGGCGATATACAGCCCACAAACAGGGAAAACAATTCACAGTTGAGACTAGGGTTGAAAAAAAACAAAGCAGAAAATGCCAATTCCAAGAAAAAAGTCTGTTAAATTATCAAGCCCAGTAATTTGGAGAAGCAAATGATAAATTATAGCTGTGCAGCAAACATGAATTTAAAAAAAAACAATTACTATTTTCAATAAAGGAGATAATCTTCTGAGCATCTGAATCATGGAAGATCCTAACGAGGGTTGCTGGCCAACTCACTGTCGCATCACTTCTGGGTAGTCTAATGTAGGCCACAAGTCGCCCACTCAACAACAACAACAACAACAACAACAACAACAACAACAACAACACGCACTTATGTAACGCCTTTAACATAGTAAAAACATCCCAAGGCGCATCACAAGAGCGTTATCAAACACTATCTGACACTGAGCCACATTTCATTGGAAAATCCCTCGAGATTGGAAAATTGCACATGTCACACCGCTTTTTAAGAAAAGAGAGAGAGGGAAACCGGGGAATTATAGATCAGTTAGCCTAACATCTGTTGTGGGGAAATTGCTGGAGTCTATAATTAAGGAGAGGGTGACTGAACACCTCGAGAATTTTCAGTTAATCAGAGAGAACCAGCATGGATTTGTGAAAGGTAGGTCGTGCCTGACAAACCTGATGGAATTTTTTGAAGCGGTGACTAAAGTAGTGGACAGGGGAATGTCAATGGATGTTATTTATATGGACTTCCAGAAGGCATTTGATAAGGTCCCACATAAGAGACTGTTAGCTAAGATAGAAGCCTATGGAATCGAGGGAAAAGTACGGACTTGGTTAGGAAGTTGGCTGAGCGAAAGGCGACAGAGAGTAGGGATAATGGGTAGGTACTCACATTGGCAGAATGTGACTAGTGGAGTCCTGCAGGGATCTGTCTTGGGGCCTCAATTATTCACAATATTTATTAACGACTTAGATGAAGGCATAGAAAGTCTCATATCTAAGTTTGCCAATGACACAAAGATTGGTGGCATTGTAAGCAGTCTAGATGGAAACATAAAATTACAAAGCAATATTGATAGATTAGGTGAATGGGCAAAACGGTGGCAAATGGAATTCAATGTAGACAAATGTGAGGTCATCCACTTTGGATCAAAAAAGGATAGAACAGGAAACTTTCTAAATGGTAAAAAGTTAAAAACAGTGGATGTTCAAAGGGACTTAGGGGTTCAGGTACATAGATCATTGAAGTGTCATGAACAGGTGCAGAAAATAATCAATAAGGTGAATGGAATGTTGGCCTTTATATCTAGAGGACTAGAGTGCAAAGGGGCAGAAGTTATGCTGCAGCTATACAAAACCCTGGTTAGACCGCACCTGGAGTACTGTGAGCAGTTCTGGGCACCGCACCTTCGGAAGGACATATTGGCCTTGGAGGGAGTGCAGCGTAGGTTTACTAGAATGATACCCGGACTTCAAGGGTTAAGTTACGAGGAGAGATTACACAAGTTGGGGTTGTATTCTCTGGAGTTTAGAAGGTTAAGGGGTGATCTGATCGAAGTTTATAAGATATTAAGGGGAACAGATAGGGTGGATAGAGTGAAACTATTTCCGCTGGTTGGGGATTCTAGGAGTAGGGGGCACAGTCTAAAAATTAGAGCCAGACCTTTCAGGGGTGAGATTAGAAAACATTTCTACACACAAAGGGTTGTAGAAGTTTGGAACTCTCTTCCGCAAACGGCAATTGATACTAGCTCAATTGCTAAATTTAAATCTGAGATAGATAGCTTTTTGGCAACCAAAGGTATTAAGGGATATGGGCCAAAGGCAGGTATATGGAGTTAGATCACAGAACAGCCATGATCTTATCAAATGGCGGAGCAGGCACGAGGGGCTGAATGGCCTACTCCTGTTCCTATGTTCCTATGTTTACATAAGGAGATATTAGGACAGGTGACCAAAAGCTTGGTCCAAGAGGTAGATTTTAAGAAGTTCTTAAAGGAGGAGAGAGAGATGGAGAGGCTTCGAGAGGGAATTCCAGAGCTTAGGGCCTAGACAGCTGAAGGCACGTCCGCCAATGGTGGAGCAAAGGAAGTGGGGGATGCACAGGAGGCCAGAAATGGAGGAACGCAGAGTTCTCGGAGGGTTGTAGGGCTGGATGAGGTTACAGATATAGGGAACAGGAAGGCCGTGGAGTGATTTGAACACAAGGATGAGAATCTCAGCTGGTTGTAAGTGTCCCACAAGAAGTTGAGTTGATATCTGCCCAAGTTCACTTCATGTGGGAACGTTACCAAAGGTGCTTGAAAGTAGACCTAGAAAACTTAACCCAACCCTGAAAGAGTACAAATAGATACAAAAAACTAGGAAATATTAAATTACCAGGTTGGCTTTGTACTATTGTTTCACCTACATCCATTTCCCTTACCTGAACCTATTGCTTCTAAAGATAGTTTAAAAAGTATACGTAACGGGGGTACAAAGGCAAATGTATGATTTAAAGCAATATATTGTGTTTTATGGAGTGAATCCTAAACCTGCCCGCCGTGCCCACTTCATGGTCTTTACCAAGCTGTACTTTACTTCTCATCCTGTGGCAAAGTAACCAGTCAACATGCACTCTGTGCTTCCGTTCGGGTAGAAGGTGGCTCATCCAAATGGGTGTGACAGAAGGAAAGTATCACTGTCATCCCCTGTCAACCATGGCTCAGTGGTAGCACTCTTGCCTCTGAGCCAGAAGGATGTGGATTCAGATTCCCACTCCAGAGACTTGAGCACATAATCTAGGCTGACACGCTAGTGCAGAACCAGTGGAGTGCTGCACTGTCAGAGGTGCTGTCTTTCGGGATGAGATGTTAAACCGAGGCCCTGTCTGCCCTGTTAAGTGGATGTAAAAGATCCCATGACACTATTTCGAAGAAGAGTCGGAGAGTTCTTCCGGTGTCCTGCCCAATATTTATCCCTCAACCAACATCACTAAAACAAATGATCTGGTCATTACCTTATTGCTGTTTGTGGGACCTTGCTATGGGCAAATTGGCTGCTGCGTTTCCCACATTACAACAGTGACTACACTTCATAAATACTTCATTGGTTATAAAGCGCTTTGGTGACCATGAGGTCATGAAAGGATCTATATAAATGAAAGGCTTTCTTTCTTTCCTTGATGATCAAGTATTGGGGCACAGTGTATCTTAAGCAATCTCAGTTTGCTAAGTTTGAGTGGCGAATTCAAAGATGTAGTGTGGGCTCTTGGATACAAAAGAGAGGTTGCCTCAGTCTCAGTTCCAATATCGTATCATTAAAGTTTCCACGTAGCACATTGGAGGTGTTCGTCTGCTCATGGCTGCAAGTGATCTATCTGAGATCAGACCATTGTGCATCCATGACATCTGAGGAATCTTGATTCCACCCTCTCTCCAAAGCTGTTCAACCCTGACTGGGTTATAGACCACCATGTGAGACGGGATAGTCTAGGTTTTCAAATAGTTCATCCTCGAGTACGTGCTGCCACAACACTGTGGCTATCTTACTTGTGCTTTACCACTCTCATTTTGAAGGCAGGCTCACTGATCTGCAATATTCATGTTTAGACCTGAGGCCTAGGACACCTGTCACTGGCCCATCAAATATACTGTTAACCGGTGAAACTGCTACATCATCTCTGGTCATGTGCTGGCGATTCACTAACTTCTAGAGGTACAGGCACCTTTGTACAGTGGGGATGAATGTGTGTGGATTCTAGAGTGGGATATGTGGTCATGTCATCCTCTGCACTCCAGAGGTCCAGTTTCATCTGTGGAGAGAACATGATAAAATGGTAGAGTACAACACAGGTTTTGTTTCTCATTTTGCTCATCTGTATCTGTTGCAAGCTTAATAATACATATAAAGCAAGTACTAGCATGTTATTTAATTATTATTCCAGGCTAAGCTTCAATCAGTTATAGGATGCAGTTGTAGTCACTTTTGAACATAAGAACCTAAAAAATAGGAGCAGGAGTAGGCCATGCAGCCCCTCGAGCCTGTTCCGCCATTCAATAAGATCATGGCTGATCTTCTACCTCAGCTCCACTTTCTTGCCCTATCCCCATATCCCTTGATTCTTTTTTGTGTTGCTAAGAAGTGGTTTCCACTTTGCAACAAGAGTAACTCCCAATCTGACACCGAGTCATGACGGCCTAAAGCGATCCCTGTGCCTGAACGGGTAGGCCTGAGATGCACCCGATATTGGGCCTCATTTAAATGAGAGTGGCTTTGAATTTCGATCAGGACCATCGGGATGGGGGGCGATCGGGAGGTGAAGGAGCAATGCGGCAGTCGGGGAGTGGGAGGGGGGTCGAGGCAGATGTATGGGGGGGTGGGGCAAGGCAGCGATCGGGAAGGGGGCTAAGAGGTGGCCAGCAGTGGCCTGCAGTTTTAGTGTGGAACCAGGAAGATCACTCCTGTACCTCCCATGTTTTTAAAACAGCAGCCACAGGAACAATGAGGCAGATTACATTGTAGATAGAAAGAACTATAAATTTACAAGCGTGTACATACATTGCCTCAAAAGGTAATAAGGTCATTTTTACATTTTTTCAGGGAAACTGAGGCACACACATTGAATTTATGCTCACTATATAGAGGCTTATTGAAAAGCCAATAACAGACAATTTGAAGCCGAATCTTATTGACTCTGTTATCAACTTTGGTATATTCCCAATATTACATAGAATTTACAGCTGGCCTGTGCCGATATAATATGCCCGAACCCCAGTGCGAGAGTGATGCCACTGAGCCAAGCGCTTTGGGACGTCCTGAGGTTGTGAAAGGCGCTATATAAATGTAAGTCTTTCTTTCTATAAATGATGTTGAGGTACAGACCAGCCATGATCTAATTGAACAGGCTCGAGGGGCTGAATGGCTTACTCATGCTCCTGTGCTCCACTGTTGTCAGATAGTTAAATGCACAGCCAAATACACAATAAGATAAACGACCAGTTAATTTCTTTTGGATTGAGGGATGCATGTTGGCCAGTACATTGGGAGAATTCCCAATGTTCTTCTTCGATTCGTGCCATGGGATCTTTTACATCCACCTGAACAGGTCCTCAGTTTAACTTTGCACCTCCAACAAGTAGAAAAGAAAGTCTTGCATTTATATAATGCTTTTCACAACCTCAGGATGTCCCAAAGCGCTTTACAGCCAATTAAGTACTTTTTGAAGTACAGTCACTGTTGTAATGTAGGAAACGCGGCAGCCAAATTGCGCACAGCAAGCTCCCACAAACAGCAATTCGATAATGACCATATAATCTGTTTTTAGTGATGTTGGTTGAGGGATAAATATTGGCCAGGACACCGGGGCTAACTTCCCTGCTCTTCTTTGAAATAGTGGGATTGTTTATGTCCACCTGAGAGGGCAGACAGGGCCTCGGTTTAATGTCTCATCTGAAAGACGGCACCTCTAACATTGCAGCACTCCCTCAGTACTGCTCTGAAGAGTCAGATCATGTGCTCAAATCTTGAAGTGGGGCTTAAACCCACAAACTTCAGACTCAAGAAGCGTCAGTGCTACCAGCTGACCCTGGGTGACACCTCAAGCTCATCATTCTCCCAGTTGGCAGGCTACAAAGAAAAAACTGCATTAAGGTGCAAATTATCGAGTCAATTTTGCAAGGGACAAACCCACAGCAGTATCTGGAATACATTCTCTCAGGTATCACATCAGCTCCTTTTAATAAAAATCCAGCAATATCTCAACCGGTCAGTCCCTTGGCTGGTTTCCATTTCCGATGTTTTTAAATGAAATCCACATTAACCACAATTTATAGACCGAGCCGAAACTTATTAGAATTCTGACACATTTTGATAGTCAGAATAACACATTGTGATTGCGTGAATCCACATTACCCAAAGGATCTTAATGAAAGAACTGCTGTTCTTTTTAATACCTTGAGACTAAAAGAGTGGAGAAGTGGAATTTGAAAGACTTTACCCAACTTTTTCATTCTTTGTACTCGCCCAGCCTCCCATACCTTTAGGTAATGTGCAGTCGATTAACAGACACTTGTTAACTGAATATCATTTATGATAATGAGTGCAGGCCTTCAAACCGTGAAGAACAAAAGTAATTTGACAAGACTGATTCCTCTGGCGTATAAACATATCTTTTTCGTGTTTGCAGTCTAGTGGGAGAGGGGAACAGCTAACTGTTAGTGATGTGTTCAGTGGCTAGCGCTCTCGCCTCTGAGTCAGAAGGTTGTGGGTTCAAGTGAGTTGAGCACAAAATCTAGGCTGACACCCCAGTGCAGTACTGAGGGAGTGCTGCACTGTTGGAGGTGCAGTCTTTCAGATGAGACGCTAGACCGAGACCCTATCTGCTCCCGCAGTTGGACGTAAAAGATCCCATGGCACTAGTCAAAGAAAGGCAGGGGTGTTCTCTTGGTTACCTGACCAATATTTATCCCTCAACCAACATCACTAAAACAGATTGTCTGGTCATTATTACATTGCTGATTGTGGAGTCTTGCTGTGCTCAAATTGGCTGCCGCGTTTCCCTACATTACAACAGTGACTACTTCAAAAGTACTTCATTGGCTGTAAAGCACATTGGGACGTCTTGAGGAAATGAAAGATGCTATATAAATGCAAGTTCCTTTATTCTTTCTTAGCAATCTCATCGTCTCCGTCGCAGTATTAAGTAACGATTCCATATGTGGTAAATTTTAACACAATGTGGGACTGACTGGTTGGCGTAATGGGTTGGAACATTGCTTTTTCATTTCTGAGATCCTCTCCCCACTGTTGTAGTGGTACAGGAAGCTGTTCAAGTGGGGGGAGTAAAAAGGAAGGTGGTTGTAGTAGGCGACAGTATAGTTAGGGGGATAGACACTGTTCTCTGCGGCCAGTAGCATGAGTCCCGAAGACTATGTTGCCTACCCAGTGCCAGGGTTAACGACATCTCCTCCGGGCTGGAGAAGAACTTGGAGTGGGAGGGGGAGGATACAGTTGTTGTGGTCCACGTAGGTAGGACTAAGAAAAAGGTTCTGCTGAGATAGTTTGAGCAGCTAGGGACTAAATTAAAAAGCGGAACGACAAAGGTAATAATCTCTGGATTATTACCTGAGCCACGAGCAAATAGGCATAGGGTCAATAGGATCAGAGAGATGAATGCATGGCTCAAAGATTGGTGTGGGAGAAGTGGGTTTCGATTCCTGGGACACTGGCACCAGTACTGGGGAAAGAGAGAGCTGTTCCGTTGGGACGGACTACACCTGAACCATGTTGGGACCAGAGTTCTAGCGAATTGAATATCTAGGGAGGTAGATAGGGCTTTAAACTAATTAAGGGGGGGGAGAGTCCCAGTGGAGAGAAATATAAAATGCTAAAGGAAAAAGACAAGGGAGGAGTGCAGGAAAGTGATTGGGGTAAGGATAACCATATTGTGTCAGGAAGGGACAAGGAGTACAAACAAAAGAATGCACCAACAAGTAAGGTCTGGGTAAGAAAAAGTGGTAATAAGACAAATAGGGCCATAGTCCAAAAAAATGTTAAGATGTCTAAAAATGTTAAAAAGACAAATCTAAAGGCACTGTATCTGAATGCACGAAGCATTTGTAATAAGGTAGACGAATTAACAGCGCAAATAGATGAAAACGGATATGATATAATTGTGATTACAGAGATATGACTGCAGGGTGACCAAGGCTGGGAGCTGAATATCCAAGGGTATTTGATATTTAGGAAGGACAGGAAAAAAGGAAAAAGAGGTGGGGTGGCATTGTTAGTAAAGGATGAAATCAGAGCAATAGTGAGAAAGGATATTGGCTCAGAAAATCAAGATGTAGAATCAGTCTGGGTGGAGTTAAGAAGCATCAAGAGGCAGAAAACATTGGTGGGAGTTGTCTATAGGCCTCCAAACAGCAGTGGTAATGTAGGGGACGGCATCAAACAGGAAATTAGAGATGCATGTAACAAGGGTACTACAGTAATCATGGATGATTTTAATCTACATATAGTCTGGCAAAAACAAATTAGCAATAATACTGTGGAGGATGAATTCCTGGAGTGTGTTCGAGATGGTTTTTTAGACCAGTACGTTGAGGAGCCAACCAGGGAACAGGCTATCCTAGATTGGGTATTGTGCAATGAGAAGGGGTTAATTGATAATCTTCTTGTGCAGGGTCCTTTAGGGAAGAGTGACCATAATATGATAGAATTCTTCATTAAGATGGAAAGTGAAGTAGTCTAATCCGAAACTAGGGTCCTAAATCGAAACAAATGGAACTACGAAGGTATGAGGAATGAGTTAGCTGTGATAGATTGTGAAGCTTCATTAAAAGGCATGACGGTGGATAGGCAATGGCTAACATTTAAGGAATGAATGCATGAATTGCAACAGTTATACATTCCTTTCCGGTGCAAAAACACAAAAGGAAAAGCGGCCCAACCATGGCTAACAAAAGAAATTAAGGATAGTATTAGATCCAAAGAGGAGTCATATAAAGTTGCCAGGAAAAGTAGCGAGCCTGAGGATTGGGAGCAATTTAGAATTCAGCAAAAAAGGACCAAGAGATTTATTAAGAGGGGAAAATTTCATTCATTCCCTTCACCCCCGGCGCACCATGGCTGCAGTGTGCACCACCCACAAGATGCACTGCAGCAACTCACCAAGGCTTCTTCGACACCACCTCCCAAACCCACGACCTCTATCACCTAGAATGACAAGAGCAGCAGGTACATGGGAACAACACCACCTGCACATTCCCCTCTAAGTCACACACCATCCCAACTTGGAAATATATCGCCGTTCCTTCATTGTCGCTGGGTCAAAATCCTGGAACTCCCTACCTAACAACACTGTGGGGGAACCTTCACCATACGGACTGCAGCGGTTCAAGAAGGCGGCTCACCACCACCTTCTCAAGGGCAATTAGGGATGGGCAATAAATGCCGGCCTCGCCAGTGACACCCACATCCCATGAGCGAATATCAAAAAAAGAGGGGAAAAATAGAGTATGAGAGTAAACTTGCAAGGAACATTAAAGCAGACTGTAAAAGCTTCTACAATTATGTAAAAAGAAAAAGATTAGTGAAGACAAATGTAGGTCCGTTACATTCAGAAACGGGAGAATTTAAAATGGAGAACAAGGAAACAGCAGAGCAATTAAACATATACTTTGGTTCTGTCTTCATGGAAGAGGACACAAATAACTTCCCAAAAATGCTAGGGAACCAAGGGTCGAGTGAGAAGGAGGAATTAAAGGAAATTAGTATTAGTAAACACATAGTGCTGGAGAAAGGGATCAGGGCTTGGGCCCCAGCTATTCACAATATATATCAATGATTTGGATGAGGGAACCAAATGTAATATTACCAAGTTTGCTGACGACACACGACTAGGTGGGATTGTAAGTTGTGTGGAGGATGCAAAGAGGCTTCAAGGCGATTTAGACAAGTTGAGTGAGTTGGCAAATACATGGCAGATGCAGTATAATGTGGATAAATGTGAAGTTATCCACTTTGGAAGGAAAAACAGAAAGGCAGTGTATTATTTAATTCGTAATAGATTAGGAAATGTTGATGTACAAAGGGACCTCGGTGTCCTTGTACACCAGACACTGAAAGCAACATTGAGGTGCAGCAAGCAATTAGGAAGGCAAATGGTACGTTGGCCTTCATTTCAAGAGGATTTGAGTACAGGAGCAAGGATGTCTTACTGCAGTTATACAGGGCCTTGGTGAGACCACACCTGGAGTATTGTGTGCAGTTTTGGTCTCCTTACCTAAGAAAGGATATATTTGCCTTGGAGGAAATGCAGCGAAGGTTCACCAGACTGATTCCTGGGATGGCAGGACAGTCGTATGAGGAGAGATTGGGTCGACAAGGTCTGTATTCACTAGAGTTTGGAGGAATGAGGGGGATCTCATTGAAACGTATAAAATTCTGACAGGGCTAGACAGACTGGATTCAAGGAGGATGTTTCCCTTGGCTGGGAGGGGTCTAGAACGGGGGGTCACATTCTCAGGATACAGGGTAGAACATTTAAGACTGAGATGAGGAGAAATTTTTTCACTCAGAGGGTGGTGAACCTGTGGAATTCTCTACCACAGAAGGCTGTGGAGGCCAAGTCACTGGTTATATTTAAGAAGGAGATAGATAGATTTTTAGACACAGAAGGCATCAAGGGGTATAGGGAGAGCGCGGGAATATGGTAATGAGATAGAGGATCAGCCATGATCATATTGAATGACGGAGCAGGCTTGAAGGGCCAAATGGCCTAGTCCTGCTCCTATTTTCTATGTTGTCTATCTTTTCCCTCTGATGGCTGTAAAGGTCCAGTGTGAAATGCGTTTAGGTGCATCTCTAGAATACAAGAAAGCCATAAAGAAAGCCAACAGCCCATTTGAGCTCATCCTGCAGAAGACCAACCCTACTGTCTTCCCATTACGGCAAGCGGTTGTCTCTTCAATGAGTCCTACTAGATAGGGCCACCGAGGATGGCCAGTGTGTGAAACAGAAAAATGCCAGCTTGGTGCAATAGAAAATGCCTTCCTGAGGTAAAGGTTAAGATACAATAAAGAGAGGCTCCCTCTACCCCAAACCAGTGCTAAACCTGACCTTGGGTCTTTTGATGCTGATATCAGATTTAAACATTTTTAAGGTGTTTTAAGGGAACCAGGTTTCTGGAAAAAGATCTAAGTCTGACCATTGCTCTGCTAATCAAGAGCTATCTCGTACCTATGCAGTTCTTAGTATTGTGAAACGGACTACTTTTACTGGTACACACGGATGATTTGACTCATCCTGTTCATACAGTGGTTTTGAACTACATACAAATCTGTGATGTGTTGACTATTGATATAATAACACAGTTAGATATTCTCAGCTGGAAGTGGGGTGCCCTGGGATCCAAATCAATGCTCAGCTCTCACTGACATCATCAAAGCCACCTAGCAATAATGCCTGTGGGCTTTCTGTGGAGGTCAGAAAATGCACTTGTTTTGTTTTTATTCGTTCATGGGATGTGGGCCTCGCTGGCGAGACCGGCATTTATTGCATATCCCTAATTGCCCTTGAGAAGGTGGTGGTGAGCCGCCTTCTTGAACCGCTGCAGTCCGTGTGGTGAAGGTTCTCCCACAGTGCTGTTAGGAAGGGAGTTCCAGTATTTTGACCCAGCGACGATGAAGGAACGGCGATATATTTCTAAGTCGGGATGGTGTGTGACTTGGAGGGGAACGTGCAGGTGGTGTTGTTCCCATGTGCCTGCTGCCCTTGTCCTTCTAGGTGGTTGAGGTCTTGGGTTTGGGAGGTGCTGTCGAAGAAGCCTTGGCGAGTTGCTGCAGTGCATCCTGTGGATGGTACACACTGCAGCCACAGTGCGCCGGTGGTGAAGGGAGTGAATGTTTAGGGTGGTGGATGGGGTGCCAATCAAGCGGGCTGCTTTGTCCTGGATGGTGTCGAGCTTCTTGAGTGTTGTTGGAGCTGCACTCATCCAGGCAAGTGGAGAGTATTCCATCACACTCCTGACTTGTGCCTTGTAGATGGTGGAAAGGCTTTGGGGAGTCAGGAGGTGAGTCACTCGCCACAGAATACCCAGCCTCTGACCTGCTCTTGTAGCCACAATATTTATATGGCTGGTCCAGTTAAGTTTCTGGTCAATGGTGACCCCCAGGATGTTGATGGTGGGGGATTCAGCGATGGTAATGCCATTGGATGTCAAGGGGAGGTGGTTAGACCCTCTCTGGTTGGAGATGGTCATTGCCTGCCACTTATCTGGCGCGAATGTTACTTGCCACTTATGAGCCCAAGCCTGGATGTTGTCCAGGTCTTGCTGCATGCGGGCTCGGACTGCTTCAATAGCTGAGGGTTTGCGAATGGAACTGAACACTGTGCAATCATCAGCAAAATCCCCATTTCTGACCTTATGATGGAGGGAAGGACATTGATGAAGCAGCTGAAGATGGTTGGGCCTAGGACACTGCCCTGAGGAACTCCTGCAGCAATGCCCTGGGGCTGAGATGATTGGCCTCCAACAACAACTACCATCTTCCTTTGTGCTAGGTATGACTCCAGCCACTGGAGAGTTTTCCCCCTGATTCCCATTGACTTCAATTTTACTAGGACTCCTTGGTCCCACACTCGGTCAAATGCCCCTTGATGTCAAGGGCAGTCAATCTCACCTCACCTCTGGAATTCAGCTCTTTTGTCCATGTTTGGACCAAGGCTGTAATGAGGTCTGGAGCCGAGTGGTCCTGGTGGAACCCAAACTGAGCATCAGTGAGCAGGTTATTGGTGAGTAAGTGCCGCTTGATAGCACTGTCGACGACACCTTCCATCACTTTGCTGATGATTGATAGTAGACTGATGGGGCGGTAATTGGCTGGATTGGATTTGTCCTGCTTTTTGTGGACAGGACTTACTTGGGCAATTTTCCACATTGTCAGGTAGATGCCAGTGTTGTAGCTGTACTGGAACAGCTTGGCTAGAGGCGCAGCTAGTTCTGGAGCATAAGTCTTCAGCACTACAGCCGGGATGTTGTCGGGGCCCATAGCCTTTGCTGTATCCAGTGCACTCAGCCATTTCTTGATATCACGTGGAGTGAATCGAATTGGCTGAAGACTGGCTCCTGTGATGGTGGGGATATTGGGAGGAGGCCGAGATGGATCATCTACTCGGCACTTCTGGCTGAAGATGGTTGCAAACGCTTCAGCCTTGTCTTTTGCACTCACGTGCTGGACTCCGCCATCATTGAGGATGGGGATGTTTGCAGAGCCTCCTCCTCCCGTTAGTTGTTTAATTGTCCACCACCATTCAAGACTGGATGTGGCAGGACTACAGAGCTTTGACCTGATCCGTTGGTTGTGGAATCAGAATGTTAAGTATTATTATTAAATAAATAATAATACTTAACAGTTTATATAAGGGGTGACTTTAACCCCCAACCACCCAATGGAAGCCACGTGAGCTGGCAATTAAAATCGGCTTTGCAATTTACCCTCCGACGTCTTGCACAGATCCCGCAGTCTTGAATTTTAACCCACTCTTCTGAGCAGGCGGCAAGGAGTCCCACCTGAGGCTGGCGGGGTCCTTCTTTAAATATGCAGATTGGGGTCTGATGACATCATTGGGAACCCAACTGCAATTTTAACTGCTGGCCTGATCTAGGTGAAGTTAGTGGTAGAAAGATGCTGGGCCAGAAGAGGCCCAAACAGGCATAATTTTTTTGTAATGGACCTACAAGGAAAGTTTAGGCCTCCCCTGTCCCGGGCAATCCCCACCCCCCTTCCTCAACAGGAGACCCTCTCAAAACCAACTGTCCTTTCTTCATCGAAGGGTCAAAATCCTGGAACTCCCTACCTAACAGCACTGTGGGAGCACCTTCACCACATGGACTGCAGCGGTTCAAGAAGACGACCCACCACCACCTTCTCAAGGGGCAACTAGGGATGGGCAGTAAATCCCAGCCTTGCCAACGACGCCCACATCTCAAGAACGAATCGAAAAAAATAGCATTCCTTGTCCATATCTAATCTGTGATTTTATGAGCTGGATTAAAAGGAGAAGAATTCCCTCTCTCACACACAAAGTATTATTTTAAGAATCTGTGCTTGAGAACACTTGTCCAATCTCCAAACAATTAACACTTAATAAACAGAACACTCCATCAACTGTCCCAAGTAATTTTTATTGTTTTCTTTATCTCGCTCACAGTAAACTTTCACCTTGTGATTTTCCATGGGAAACATTAAAGCAACAATCAAGGATGAACATTCAGCCATTAGTTGCTCCTCAATGTGTTAAGGGATGTCTGATCTTTCCTTCTGTTCTCTTCAGGTAGCACTCGCTGTTTTATTAAAGAATTTGTCTTGTTACAATTCACCCTGGGGGTATCGGTGCTTGACCAGAGATTTTGTTGAAAGGCTGCTCACCGTGTGACACTTGACTCTGTTACAGGGCGCAACAACTAACCAGAATTTCCTCACTAGTATGTTTGGTGAAGTGGGATAAAGGTGCCTTCGCTGGGGTCGGATGGAGACGGTGTAACCATGGGGGTAATTTCACCTTCACCTCCCCAGCATTGATCTGGTGGAACGGATCGCCCGCTCGTTGTAGAACCCATTTGAAATCAATAAAAAAAGTTCTGTTTTACTTCATTTTTCTGCCTTCTTCCCTCCTTCCTTCTGCCCACCTGCAGCCCGCTCTTGGCCATACCTAACTGCCTTTTCCCTTCCCTCATCTTCAGGAGATCCTGAAACATTTGCCTGAGGAAGGAGAAAATCTCCGAAAGCTTGTGAATTTAAAATAAAATTGCTGGACTATAACTTGGTATTGTAAAATTGTTTACACTCATCTTCACTGTCATGGGCCTCGCCGACTAGTTTTTGCCGGTCAGTCGAAACCTTTACCTCCTGTGCCGGAGTTAAATCATTCACATGTATTCACCGATGTCGGCAGTGCTCGCTGAAGCATCACCGAGTTAATGGATATTAGAGCATTGGGGCCACCTGATACCATTCGGATTCAGAACACTAACTACTGGCTCCAATATAATTACAATGGCGAACGAAAGCAAAGGGGAAAAGAAACGGCATGGGAGAAATTCCATGGCAGGTGCTAAATTCCGCACCAGTCCCCATGGTCACGGAATCACTGAATAAACAGGGGCCCTGGTTAATAAAAACAGAAAATGTCGCAAATACTCAGCAAGTCAGGCAGCATCTGTGGAGAGAGAAACAGAGTTAACGTTTCGTCAGAACTAGGTTATAGTTGTTGTAGGTTCATTTTTAAGAAAAGTGCAATTCTTCCTTGATACATCTTGATTTGCTGCCTCAACTGCAACACTATTTTTGGACATATTCAGCAAGTCAGGCAGCATCTGTGGAGAGAGAAACAGAGTTAACGTTTCAGGTCGATGACCTTTCGTCAGAACTGGGAGAAATTAGTGATTTAACAGTTGATAAGCAAGTACAGAGCCAGGGAAAGTGGGGGGGTGGGGCTGAAAAAAAGGGGAAGGCTTGTGAAAGGGTGGAGATCCCTTAAATGACAAAAGGGATGATGTTGCGAGACAAAAGGAGGTGGTAATGGGACAAGTAAAGAAACAAAAGATGGATCTCGAGGAGTTGTAAATGGCAACAGCAGAACCATTACCAGCACATGTTGTCCGAATAAATGGGAGCAGTGGTTATGATCTGTTTGGAGGAGAATCCTCGGTTGACGAAAAAGGAAGACGTTTTGGAGGCACTGAGATCTCAGTTCAAAACTTCACATCTCATTTTGTAGGGAGGGCTTGCTATCCATTGACTAACCACTGCACTGATCAGCAGAGACAATGCATATTCATTCATCCATTGTAATCGATCAATCGTTGCATTGAATAGCAGTGATAATGCATACTTATTCACCCATTGTAATTGATTACTAGTAGCTCCAAGATGCTTTCCACCCTATTTAAAATCTTTAGTTCTGCTACTAAGACATGCAAAGATCAGGAATCCCCCCCTTCCAATTGGTTTACAAATAAAAACAGAAAACGCTGGAAACACTCAGCAGGTCAGGCAGCATCTGTGGAGAGAGAAACAGAGTTAATGTTTCAGGTCGATGACCTTTCGTCAGAACTCACCTGGTTTACATATCATTTATTAAATAAAACAAACCCCTTCATTTTTTCACTTAATTATCTTCTGACACCCTTTATTACTCTTGTTTATGTGTTATCATTTTGATTGCCTTTTGTTTTAACTCCTTTGTCCTCATGGCTGTCCATTAATGTGCCTGAAGACTTCTCAGTGACAGAATGAGCCTCCATGTTTTGATAAAAGCTCAGAACATGAAACGTGTCTCAGAGCAAAACTAACCACTTGAATTGTTCGTGTTGTATAAATGTGACTTTGATTGGCGGGGTCATTGGCAAGGCCCGTTTGCAAGGACAATGCAGGTCCTCCTCCCCCTCCCCCCTTCCCCTTGCTGGGAAAGAGGGTTGGGGACTCAGGGGCATCTGTAGGCCCAATAATCCTGCAACTCTGGTACTGGCCTTGGGGCTTTCTGTCTGCTTTCAGAGAACAGCAGCAAGAAGGGTCTCCAATGTTGCAGATCGATGGAGAGGCTGGAATAGATAGGCAGTACCCACCTTCGTGGCCTCTCTTGGTTTGTTGAGATAGGCCTAACACTAGCTTCTTCAGGTGCACCTGTAAAAGGATGCCCTTCCACTCTACTGAGAAGAAAGTGGGGTGTGGAGTGGGGTCTGGAAATGCCATCTCCTGCCCTAGCCCTGTGCCTGTTGTAGGTGGAAGGCCAGGGCCGCCGTCTGGAGAAGCCCCAGAAATTCCAGGGCAACATAAATGGGGACTCACTTTCGTGGTTGAGTCCCCCTTTTATGTTGCTCCATCAAAAGACTTCCACCCCACCTCCTGTTCCCCTCTGTAACGTTTAAGAATTGAGCATTGTCCATTGAGCTGGGGAGAGCAATATGTGATTATACCATCAGGTTATACAGAGTCAAAGTGACCTTTTTGATCTTTGAATCAAATATCCTTGAGATGTATCTAAGTACATGATTAGCCTTGCTTGCAGCAGTTCTCACACTGAATGGATGCTTTCAATGAGTCATCGATAATCACACTCAAATCGATTCACTTTCCTACCTCTGCTAATGGACACTTATTCATTGTGTGCACATTTTTCCTGTACTGCTGTGCATTACCTGACACTCACCACATTGACTGCAATGTTTTTGAGTCCTCCTTACCCTAGCTTTCATAGTTTAGATTATGGGTGAGTTTCAACCATTCAAACTTTCAAGAGTCTATCCTTGCCCTGAAATCCAGCTAAGCTTTCAGTAATGTGCCTGAACCAAACAGCAAAGCCTGTTTGGTTTTTACACACTGGATTACTTAATGTGTCCATAAAATTCTACTTCAGTCTTTGAAAGGAGCAGAGTATCACGGCAGACCTCGTTTAAAGTTTAAAGTATGAAGATAATGTATTCCACAAATAATAATTCTGCTCATAGTCTAACATGATATATGATATATTTACAGTGGAATTCTTTTGTCTAACTGCTCAAGTAGATAAAGTGATAAAAGATCACTGGGCCAATTTTAACTTGGTTCGCCTGGCATAAACAGGATGGTAGTGGCCTGAAAATGGCGTTGGGTCACTTAGCATCCCATTCACTCTTGAAAAAACATGTTGTACACACATGCTGGAGTGTCCTGCCTGGAATTCAAAGCACTCGCAAAATAAGGTTTGGGGAGACACTAAAAATGATAAAGCAGATTCATACAGATAAAACGCTAAGTGAGGCAAAGAAAACGGGGAAAATACAAGATATTTTAAGATAAAAAGTTCTCAGAATGAAGGTAGATTGAAAAAAATTATGATGGAGGAATGGGAGATCACATGGGCAAGGGGGAAATTAATAAGTGGAAGAGGAAGAAAAAGCTTAAGGTGAGGGGGGGAATGAACTATTGGGGATCTGAGGAAGAGGGAGAGTTACAGGCTTAGGAAAGAGAGGAGGGTGATACCAGGGTTGAGAAACTATAGTTATGAAGACAGACTTGAAATACTGGGACTATTTCCATTGGAGCAGAGATGTCTAAGAGAATACTTAACAGTGGTTCTAAAATTATGAAGGGTTTTGATAGAGTGACTAGGGAAAGATTATTTCCTGTGGTTGGAAAGTCAGTGACAAGGAGTCATCAATTTAAAATTTTCACTAAAGTAGTGAGGAGCGAGGTTAGGAGAAATGAATTTACACAGAGGGTTGTTAGACCATGGTGTGCCTTGGTACAGGTGTAGTTGAGGCAGAGACTATTGCATGTATTAAGAGAGTAGATAACTATATGAAACAAGGGAAGGTACAGGGCCATGGAGAGAAAGCAAAGCATAGGGATTAGTTTTGGATTGCTCTATCAAAGTGCTGACATAGCCACAATGGGCCGAATGGCCTCCTTCTGTGATTCTGTAGAGATATTCCAACGAGACAGATATTTTGGACATGATTCCATAGAGGTTTCTCGTCACCACTTTTACCCAAGCTTTGATTTCCAATTAAAATGAAAAGGAGATTCACATTGGGTTTATCTATCACAATATTCTCCTTCACACTCTCGGATGAATCATAGAATCATAGAAATTTGCAGCACAGAAGGAAGCCATTCGGCCCATCGTGATTGTGCCGGCAGAAAAGGAGCTATTCAGTCTAATCCCACTTGCCAGCACTTGGTCCATAGCCCTGTAGGTTATGGCACTTCAAGTGTACATCCAAGTACTTTTTAAAGGCGATGAGGGTTTCTGCCTCTACCAGCGTTTCAGGCAGTGAGTTCCAGACCCCCGCCAAGGGTTCACTAGTCCAGGAACATAACCACTACGTGCTGTACCCGGTACGGCCTCACACACAAATAGCAGAGATGCATTTAAGGGTCGGCTAGATAAGAACATGAGGGAGAAAGGAATAGAAGGATATGTTAGGGTGAGATGACTCCGAGTTATTTATTTTTAATTTTTAAAAATTCATTCTCGGGATGCGGGCGTCTCTGGCAAGGCCAGCGTTTATTGCCCCTCCCTAGTTGCCCTGAGAAGCCGCCTTCTTGAGCCAAAATAGCAGTTTTATACAACTGAGTGGCTTGCTAGACTACTTCAAAGGTTCGTTCAGTGTCAACCACATTGGTGTGGAACCGAAGTAACATACAGGCCAAACCGGGCGGCAGGTTTCCTTCCCTAAAGAACGTTAGTGAGGCAGTTGAGTTTTTAACAACTGAATTCAAACTCTCAAACTGCCATTGGTGGGATTATGAACTCATGTTATCTGGATCATTAGTCCTGTAACATAACCACTACACTACTGTACCCAGTACGGCCTCACACACGAATAGCAGAGATGCATTTAAGGGGCAGCTAGATAAGAACATGAGGGAGAAAGGAATAGAAGGATATGTTGATAGCGTAAGATGAAGTAGGGTGGTAGGAGGCTCGTGTACAGCATAAACACCGGCATAGACCAGTTGGGCCGAATGGCCTGTTTCGGTGCTGTTAAATCAATGCAATTTTCTATCTAAACACTGACTTGTACCATGTTATACGTACACTTTAGGGCGGTAGCAGAATTTTATGCATTATTGGTTTAGCTGTGTGTTTTTAAATAAAACTAAGCCCATTCATCGGTCCGTCTCCCCATGTACTTTTGTTATCCCTCTATCTTCTTTGAATCTTTCTTCTATATAAAACCTTCACATATAAAGCTGTCAAAAGAAAATAGATGAGGCATAGGCGTGTGCGTTTTTGTATCTGACGAGTGAAGGCTAATACAAACACAAAGCAATCCGTTATTTTAACAATGACAAATCCTGCGTCTAAACAGTTTCTCTTGCCACCGGGAGAAATATGACAGAATATTATTTTCTTTTGAATACAAAATGAACAATGTCTTTAAAAATATATTAAACTCACCCGGAAGGCCACGGCACAAATTCAACAACTAGTAAACCATTTTGTTCTTTTTACTTCACAACAATTCAAGCAGTTAGAGACTGTATATCGAAGCATAAATTATTCAGGGGAGATGGCCTATTAATAATAAATGCAAGAAAGCTCAGAAATCAGCAGGAAACGCAGCAAAGTTAGAAAATGCAATTTGCCAATGTCCTCGGTGCTAAACTACTGATATTGAAAAAATAAAATTGTCTAAACTTCTTCGCGAGATTAAAATTGGCACATGTACAGACAGATACTGAGTTTGCTAATCTCATCCTTATTTTATTATTATTTATTCTTGGGATATGAGCATCGCTGTCAAGGCCAGCATTCATTGCCCATCTCTAGTTGCCCCTTGAGAAGGTGGTGGTGGGCCTTCTTCTTGAACCGCTGCAGGCTGTGTGGTGAAGGTGCTCCCACACTAGGGAGTTCCAGGATTTTGAGCGATGATGAAGGAACGGCGATATATGTCCAAGTCGGGATGGTGTGTGACTTGGAGGGGAACTTGGAGGTGGTGTTGTTCCCATGCACCTGCTGCCCTTGTTCTTCTAGGTGGTAGAGGTCGTGGGTTTAGGAGGTGTTGTCGAAGAAGCCTTGGCGAGTTGCTGCCGTGCATCCCGTGGATAGTACACACTGCAGCCACTGTGTGCTGGTGGTGGAGGGATTAGGTGTTTAAGGTGGTGTTTGATCAAGTGGGCTGCTTTGTCCTGATAGTGTCGAACTTCTTTCATGCTGTTGCAGCAGTAACCCATCCAGGCAAGTGGAGAGAATTCCATCACACTCCTGACTTGTGCCTTGTAGGTGGTGGTGAGGCTTTAGGGACATTTAGGATATGGGCTGCTTTTTCCCTTTAGCAAGTCCTCATCATTGTAATGGCCCTGATCATTTGTCTTGTCTGCATGTCTGTAATTAGGTCTCCTAACTGTTGGAGTAGCTCACTGGAAACTCAATCAGTGATAATAAATAAAAGCCTAGCCCACATTTCTCAGCAAAGCTTTCAACTTCAAACAATTTACAGGGATCTTGTCCATTTATCATTACTATATCGGCCGATATTTTGAAAAGGGAGGCATCCTGCCATTATTAGCCGCACAATAGAGAATGGGCTGAGGCCACATCATGAGGGAACAGCCCACTGAATCAGTGGGCATGGCCTGGTAATTCATCATCGGCGTAGCAACGGGGCTCATTATGGGCTGGCTTGAATTCCAAAGCTCCGAACACACTCCCTGAGTCAGTAGTAGGTGAAATGTCTTTTGTCAGAGTACGTGAGGACCATGTAATCAGACCTCATTATAAGTCACAACCTCCAGGACAGGACAGGATGGGATTAAACTTGGTCTCTTTTTAAAATCACAACTACCAAGAAGGAAAGTGAAATAGACAATGTCCAGCTCTGTTGTTGCCAGGGAAAACTCCACAGTGATGTAGAATTAAACTTGTTGAAGTTTTGATATCTGTTGGATAATAGCATCTTCAGAGCAGAAACACTCCCTGAAGCAGTGTTCTCTGTAATAGAGATATTTGCAATGTATGTGGCTATTCATCAATATTTCATGTCAAAACAGTCTGAAAAGTACCGATACAAGATAATGAGATAAGTTGGGATGAGGAAAGCCCTTCAGCCAATTTGATTCCACAATACTAACCCCATCATCTTCCCATTACAGCACCCAGCCGTTTCTCAAATGTGTCCAGTGTGCTAACCCCAACCATCATTCTAGTGGTTAATCCCTCCTTCCCCCCCGCCCCACAGCGTGAAGAAATAATTCCCAGTTCCTGCCTATACTTACCTTCATAACCCTGAACCTATACCTTTTGTCTTGATGCTAGATGTTTTGGTCCTTCTAGTGTGCATTGGGAAATGGCTTTAAAAACATAATTAAACATGGAATGAGAAAAGGCCATTTCACCCATCAAGCCTGTTCCTTCGACAGGCCACGTACAATCTACTCTGTTAAAGTGATGGGCTTGTTGGGCCGAATAGTCTTTTCTGTTCTTAAAACTTCTCATGTACTCAGTCAGGTGTAGCCAACCCATTCGATCTCCTGAGGAAAGGTTCTGAATTTCAAAGATCAATCTAACAACATTCCAAAAGCCTACCTAAGTTTATAACTTACACAAGACACTTCAGATCGGTTGCCTTCCTTAGTTGGACATTCCCATGAGCCAAGAATGTCAGGAACTATGTCAGGGTGCACACAACCTTTACCCGTATGTATCCATATAATTCTCAATATTGTTCCCTGACAGATACTCGGCCAAATCCTTTAATCAACACAAGGAACAGCTTTACTGACAATCTACTCCACATTTCTCATCACTCTTGTATGTAATCGGACTGTAGAATCATAGAATCATACAGCACAGAAGGAGGCCATTCAGCTATCTGAAAGAGCTATCCAATTAGTCCCACTCCCCTGCTCTTTCCCCATAGCTCTGCAAATTTCTCCATTTCAAGCATACATCCAATTCCCTTTTGAAAGTCAACTATGAGGAGTTTTAATAGACTCGATCGGGAGAAACCGTTTCTACCGGCGGGTGAGTCAGTAACCAGAGGACACGGGTTTAAGATAATTGACAAAAGAGCCGGGGGGGGGAGAAGAGGATAAACTTTTTTAACGCAGCGAGTTGTTATGATCTGGAATGCACTGCCTGAAAGGGCGGTGGAAGCAGATTCAATAATAACTTTCAAAAGGAATTGGATAAATACTTGAAAAGGAAAAAATTGCAGGGTTATGGGGAAAGAGCAGGGGGAGTGGGACTAATTGAATAGTTCTTTCAAAGAGCCGACACAAGCACGATGGGCTAAATGGCCTCCTGCTGTGTTGTAAGATTACACTATAGAGGGTACAGAGGAGATTTACAAGGATGTTGCCAGGACTGGAGAATTTTAGCTATGAGGAAAGATTGGATAGGCTAGGGTTGTTTTCTTTGGAACAGAGGAGGCTGAGGGGAGATTTAATTGAGGTGTATAAAATTGAGGGGCCTAGATAGAGTGGATAGGAAGGACCTATTCCCCTTAGCAGTGAGGTCAATAGCCAGGGGACATAAAATTAAAGTAATTGGTAGAAGGATTAGAGGGGAGCTGAGGAGAGATTTTGTTCACCCAGAGGGTGGTGGGGGTCTGGAACTCACTACCTGAAAGGGTGGTAGAGGCAGAACCCCTTATCGCATTTAAAAAGTACTTGGATATGCATTTGAAGTGCCATAACCTACAGGGCTACGGACCAAGTGCTGGAAAGTGGGATTAGGCTGGATAGCTCTTTATCGGCTGGCACAGACACAATGGGTCGCATGGCCTCAATCTGTGCCATAAAGTTCTATGATTCTATGATTCAAAGATTCTATGATTTTATGGTATCAACATTCTCTGACTTTTATTTCAGTGGATTGCCTTGCTATACCCTCTCCGCAGCAGAGAGGAAGAGAGACACAAAGATAGATGCCTTCTGCATGTTTCCCGGGGGCAAGATGGCCCATTAGGTGGCCCAGCTGAATAATGACTGAACTCGAACACAATTTTGCTCGGCAGATCCTGGAGCTTGCCGCAGCAGCTGGCAGCAGGACCCGTGCCCATGAGTATGTGAATTCTTATATATTCCGAAACATTTCTTTTTCCAAAAAGAATCTTTGATCTAGATTCCTTTCCAATAAAATAAAGCAACACCAAGTCTCCGCGATACAACACGGACTCGATATTGCAAACCCAGTCTAAGTGCCACCGAGATCGCAATGTGTGAACGCTGCAGGGTCCGTTACAGCTCATTGTATAATTGAAACACGCTCCCTGTGTACTTTGTGCAGCAAGTGTGACTGCACTTTTCTACACTTAAAGAAAAGTGGCTGCATCTGATGACAAAAAGAAATCGTAACGTCAATTATGAAGGGTTTTGATAGAGTAACTTTCAAAAGGGAATTGGACATATACTTGAAAAGGAAAAATTTATTGCAAAGCTCAAAAATTTATTGGAAAAAGCTGGCAGCCTCTGCAAAGGGTGTACAAGGTGGGAGGAGGGGGAAGTGACGGACATGGCGGACAGAAAAGCTAATGTTTTGGGATAAAATGGAGTCAGCGGGCAAGCAGCAGAGGGATGCTGCACCCAATGTGGTTTGATTTTTGGCAAAGTGGTTGCGCTACTCCATGAGTTTGCCCAGTTTGCCACTCCCAGGCGATGCCAGTGCATCATTATTGGCAGGAGGTGGTGGCCAAGCAAAGCCCTGTCCACAGTAACTGCAAGACCGGGGCATGGGTGTAGGAGAGGATGGCACACCTTAAGCAATTTGTCAAGGTAAGACAAACCAACAGTGCCATTCACCAAGCCGATGGCCCATAGAATCCATGGCACAAAAGTGTCAACTGGTCCCATTGTTAGCGCTCTCCCATGTGAAAACTTTACCACTACATAGAATCACATAGAATGTACAGCACAGAAACAGGCCATTCGGCCCAACAAGTTCATGCCGGTGTTTATATTCCACACGAGTCTCCTCCCTCCCTACTTCATTTAACCCTATCAGCATATCCTATAGCCTCTATCATTGCACCTGATACATACCCAGCACATGTCACTTTGACTTTACACTACAAATCTGGTTGGTTCCAAGTGGATATTCTGTGTTGTGTCTCCTGCATTTGTCTTATTGCTTTTTCTTTAAGTACGTGGGCATCTCTCTCTCTCAATTAGACATGAGAGTCAGCCAGATGTGATTAATAATAACTTTTACCTGCCATAGAAGCAGACTCATCAAGGCCAAACCACATTTCAATGATTGAAGAGGCATAGTCTCAGCAAACCAAAAGTCACACTTAAATAATCTGCCTTACAATTCCCTCTATTCCTCCTGCCTTAAAATGAATGGTCAGAAAGTCATGGGTGGCTTACACCCAAAATTCTAATATGCACCATTGGCAGGTGAAGTTCTCCGACTAGAGTCATCAACCCTCCAGGATTGTCCTGGAGCCTCCAGGATTGTCCTGGAGTATCCAGGAATTAAAGATTAATCTCTAGGAAAACACTGCGAACAACCCAGGAGTAAAATCATAGAGGGCATTAAAAAATATCACTATTTTTTTCAATTTTTCTTTGAACACTTTTATTTATTGGTTATAAAAATATTTTGGGATGGGGGAGAAAAGGCTGTTTGCCTGACAATCAAGAATCATCCAATGAGGTAAGGAAGAGGCTGTTTGCTTTCCAATTTGCGAGGAAAGGCAGGGCAGCGCGAGGATTGACGAGTTGGGTGACCATTAACGGGAACGTGGGGGCAGGCGCGGTTGGAGGTCATGTGATGAAACCTCCAGGAACACGTCCAACCAGAGTTGACAGCCCTATCTCTGACAGCAAAGCAGATTGATGAAATCACCCCGAGAAGGGACAGGATTGGACTTGGCTATGACACCTCTCCCCCCACCCATGATTGAATAGCCTGCTAAAACTCACTTTCCAGGCACACACATGAAGTATGGCCAGTTGGGTGAGGTACTCGGGGAGCTGCCTATGTATCCATACTTGAGAAGGAGTTACCAACTTTGGGAGAATACGGAAAAAAAGTGAGGAAACTAAATGGTTTTCATCGTCTTTATTGCAAGGGGCTGGGAGTATAAGAGTAAGGAGATCTTGCTGCAATTTAGGGCTCTGATGAGACCACACCTGGAGTACTGCGTACAGCTTTGATCTCCTTACCTAAGGAAGGATATACTTGCCTTAGAGGGGGTGCAACGATTCCTGGGATGAGAGGGTTGTCCTGTGAGGAGAGGTTGAGTAGAATGGGCCTATACTCTCTGAAGTTTAGAAGAATGAGAGGTGATCTCATTGAAACATATAAAATTCCTAGAGGGCTTGACAGGGTAGATGCTGAGAGGATGTTTCCCTTGGCTGGAGGTCTAGTCATAGTCTCAAGATAAGGGGTCAGCTATTTAGGACCGAGATGAGGAAAAGTTTCTTCCCTCAGAGGGTTGTGAATCTTTGGAATTCTCTACCCCAGAGGGCTGTGGATGCTCAGTCGTTGAGTATATTCAAGACTGAGATCGATGGATATTTTGGACACTAAGTGCATCAAGGGATATGGGGATCGGGTGGGAAAGTGGAGTTGAGGTAGATGATCAGCCATGATCTTATTGAATGGCGGAGCAGGCTCGAGGGGTCGTATGGCCTACTCCTGCTCCTATATCTTATGTTCTTATATTCCTATGACCCTTGTGGGAATGCGAGAGGCTGTGTTTTACCACTATTTTTCAAAAACTAATATTCTTCACAAACATTTCTGAATTCTTAAATTGCTGTTGGCAGGGCTTGCATTGCTACTGGGCTGTGTATGTGGAGTGGAGGAAGAGTAATGTTTAGAAAAGTATTTCATAAAATCATAAAGCACAGAGGGAGGCCGTTCGGCCCATCATGCCTGTGCTGGCTCTTTGAAAGAGCTATCCAATTAGTCCCACTCCCCAGCTTTTTCCCCATAGCCCTGCAAATTTTTCCTTTTTAAGTATTTAGTATTTCCAATTCCCTTTTGAAAGTTACTGTTGAATCTGCTTCTGCCACCCTTTCAGGCAGCGCATTCCAGATCATAGCAACTTGCTGCGTAAAAAAAGTTCTCCCCATCTCCCCTCTGGTTCTTTTCCCACTACCTTAAATCTGTTTGCTCTAGTTACTGACCCTCCTGCCAGTTAAAGCAGTTTCTCCTTATTTACTCTATCAAAACCCTTCATAATTTCTGACACCTCTATTAAATTTCCACTTAACCTTCTCTGCTCTAAAGAGAATAATCCCAACCTCTCCACACGACTGAAGTCCCTCATCCCTGGTACCATTCTAGTAAATCTCCTTTGCACCCTCTCCAAGGCCTCGACATCCTTCCTAAACTGTGGTGCCCAGAATTGGACACAATGCTCCAGCTGAGGCCTAACCAGTGATTTATAAAGGGTCAATCAATGTTGTTCATTGGCTACCAGTAGCACTGCACCCCTTCAGGCCTCATACACAGTGAAGGTTTTTGTAGTTGCTGGAAACATGTTGTATGAAAAATGGATCAGTATGCTATAAACCTTGTGTGCAAAGCTTAAATCGGTAAGACTCCCATGAATCTGCAAAAAGAGACATTGAATCATCTACATTATTACAAAAGTAATTTTATACAAGAAAGCTACAAGCTTCCATGGAGGGTTGTAGGGCTGGAGGAGGTTACAGGGACAGGGAGGGGCGAGGCCATGGAGGGATTTGAAAACAAGGCATTGCTGGAACAGAAGCCAATGTCGGTCAGCGAGCGCTTCACCATCGAAAGCTGCTCCCTGAATCAGCTGAAGGAGGTGCCCGTGTTCATAGTCGGACTGGTCCTGGTGTTTCCTCAACCCACATGACCTTAGAGCGGTGAGCTCTACGAGCAGCTAAAGCTGGAAGAGAAAATCAAAAGTTAAAAAGATGAAAGGCCACCAAGCAAATGGTAGTAGTTCAGGCGAATAGCGTAGATGCATTCAAGGGGAAGCTAGTTACGTACATGAGGGTGAAAGGAATGGAAGGTTATGCTGATAGCTTTAGATGGAGTAGGGTGGGAGGAGACTCACCCTCCTTCATCTAACTCCTCCCACCCTACTTCGTCTAACGCTAACAGCACAACCTTCCATTCCTTTCACCAGCATAGACCAGTTGGCCCGGATGGCCTGTTTCTGTGCTGTAAATTCTATGTAATTTGCAGCTTTAAAGAAGCTTTATCTGCATGACAGAGTGCAATTCATATGTCATTGGATCTATTTATGTTGCAGTAAAGTAGGGAGTTCATGTTATATAACTTAGTAAAGCAAGTCAATACACCACTCGTCACAGGATAAAGACTGAATGGATGTTAGTGACATTCACTGCTCCAAGTTTTGTGTGATTTCTGTCGACACTTCAAGGTGAGAACATTAAAAAGAGACACTATTAATGCTGTAATGGATAAATGGAGATCACTTGGGAACATCAAAGCAGCTTTTTGTTCCACCCTGTACAATAGAGCTTTGACGCACCTGTCACCAAATCTATTACACACAAACCAATGAATTTTAGAGAAAGGCATTAAATGCAGCTGCTGACTTAGATCCTTATTTGCAAAACTTGAGCACATCCGTGACGCACCGAAATGTTTTATCAGTCGTTTTTGCACGTCCTTAATCTTCACTATTAGAGGCGTCTCACTTAAAGGGAAATGGCAAAGCAAAAACAACTGGGTATAATTAGGGTAACAGCTGGTGAAATGATATGCTCATCGAAGACATGCAGCTTAAAGGGGAAGTGGGATTACTGAATTTCCCCCACAGATGTTGTAAAGAGGGATATCGGTAGATTCACTAGGGTCCTTCAGTTACCCCTTGGTACCAGAGATGGCCCGGAAGCAGCCATTTTGGTTGGCCCTCTTGTTGTGAATTCAAAAATGAGTAGCGCTTCCCACAATCGACTGCTGCGATTCACGATCGGAATAAGACATTACTTAACAGAGTATATTATTTGTCTCTCCTTGCTGCAAAACAGAGCACCTTTTATGCCCTTCCCTTTTCGACATGTTCTCAGCATTTCCATTGCGTCCTCCTTACCACTGAAATCTCCTTCTGCACCTTTTATACAGACATATATAATATAAGATAGTCACTAATAAATCCAATAAAAAGTTCAGGGGAAATTTCTTTACCCAGAGAGTGGTTAGAATGTGGAACTTTCTACCACCTGGAATAGTTGGGGTGAATAGGGGAATCTAGATAAGTACATGAGGGAGAAAGGAATAGGATGATATGCTGATAGGGTTAGATGAAGTAGGGTGGGAGGAGGCTCATGTGGAGCATAAACAGCAAAGACCAGTTGGGCCGAATGGCCTGTTTCTGTGCTGTAAATTCTATGTAATCCCATGTTATTTTATGTCACGTTAATACAGAAACCAGCCAGAGGCAGCAACTTGTGGAGGTCGGGACTTTTTCCTCTCTGCTGTCTTCCACTCTCTGTACAGTTGGTTTTAACCAGCTCTGTGTGCTTGTGTGATTAAGCAAGGCATGTAAATTAACTATGCAGAATCTAGAAAGATTGTAATGATCCGATCCCAGAACATTTTAAAAGTCGGCCTAAGAAAGAAAGAACTTGCATTATATAACACCTTTCATGACCTCAGAACGTCCCAAAGCACTTTACAGCCAATGTTCAATTTTGAAGAGTAGTTATTGTTGTAATGTAGGAAAAGCGGCAGCCAATTTGTGCACAGCAAGATCCCACAAACAGCAATGTGATAATGATCAAATCATCTGTTTTAATGATGTTGGTTGAGGGGTAAATATTGGCCAGGACACCGAGGAGAACTCCCCTGCTCTTCTTTGAATAGTGCCGTGGAATCTTTTACGTCCACCTGAGAGGGCAGCAGGGCCTCGATTTAATGTCTCATCTGAAAGACGGCACCTCTGACAGTGCCGTGCACCCACAGTGCTGCACTCAGGAGAAGCAATTGCTGGAGATGTTCTGGTTACAATAGTAGCAAATAGAATGTCACATGAAAGAAAACAGCTTGCAGCTCATTTAGCCCATTAACTTTGTTTAGATGATCAGAGTATACATTTCCTCCCTCTGTCCCTTACTCTTCCAACCAGCAAAGGGATCTACCTATCTCCCAGATTCAAGGTTTAATGAAGGGTCTGCACCTGAAACCTTGACCTGTCATTCCTCTTTACAGGTGCAGTGTCAAATTTTAGAAAAGTCACCCGGTCCGGATGGAATGCACCCTCGGTTCCTGAGGGAAGTAAGGGTGGAAATTGCGGAGGCTCTGGCCACAATCTTCCAATCCTCACTAGATATGGGAGCAGTGCCAGAGGACTGGAGGGTTGCAAATGTTACACCCCTATTCAAAAAAGGGGAGAGGGATAAGCCCAACAATTATAGGCCAGTCAGCCTAATGTCAGTGGTGGGGAAACTTTTAGAGACAATAACCCGGAACAAAATTGGCACTTGGAAAAGTATGGGCTAATAAATGAAAGCCAGCATGGATTTGTTAAAGGAAAATCATATTTGATTAATTTGATTGAGTTCTTTGATGAGGTTGAGGAGAGGGTTGATGAGGATAATGCAGTTGATGTTGTGTGTATGGACTTTCAAAAGGCATTTGAAAAAGTACCACATAACAGACTTATTAGCAAAATTGAAGCCCATGGGATTCAAGGAATAGTGGCAGCGTGGATACAAAATTGGCTCAGCGACAGAAAGCAGAGGGTAGTGGTGAACGGTTGTTTTTCAGACTTGAGGGAGGTGTACAGTGGTGTTCCACAGGGGTCAGTATTAGGACCACTGCTCTTTTTGATATATATTAATGATCTTGACTTGGGTATACAGGGCATAATTTCAAAGTTTACAGATGACACAAAACTCAGAAATGTAGTAAACAATGAAGAGGATAGTAATAGACTTCAGAAGGACATAGACAGATTAGTGAAATGGGCAGACACATGGCAGATAAAATTTAACACTGAGAAGTGTGAAGTGATATATTTTGGTAGGAAGAATGAGGAGTGGCAATATAAACGAAATGGTACAATTTTAAAGGGGGTGCAAGAACAGAGAGACCTGGGGTGAATGTACACAAATCTTTGAAGGTGGCAGGACAAGTTGAGGAGGCTGTTGAAAAAAAAAGCATACGGGATCCTTGGCTTTATAAATAGAGGCATGGAGTACAAAAGCAAGGAAGTTATGCTAAACCTTTATAAAACGCTGGTTAGGCCCCAGCTGGAGTATTGTGTTCAATTCTGGGCACCATAATTTAGAAAGGATGTCAATGTCTTACAGAGGGTGAAGAAGAGATTTACTATAATGGTACCAGGGATGAGGGACTTCAATTATGTGGAGAGACTGAAGAAGCTGGGGTTGTTCTCCTTCGAGCAGAGAAGGTTAAGGGGAGATTTGATAGAAGTGTTCAAAATCATGAAGGATTTTGATTGAGTAAATAAGGAGAAACTGTTTCCAGTGGTAGAAGGGTCATTAACCAGATGACACAAAGTTAAGGTAAATGGCGAAAGAACCAGAGACGACATGAGGAAAAAAAATTTTACGCAATGAATTATTATGATCTGGAATGCACTGCCTGAAAGGGTGGTGGGAGCAGATTCAATAGTAACTTTCAAAAGAGAATTGGATTAATACTTGAAGGGGAAAAATTTGCAGTGCTACGGGGAAAGAGCGGGGGAGTGGGATAAATTGGATAGCTCTTTCAAAGAGCCGGAACAGGTACAATGGGCTGAATGGCCTCCTTCTGTGCTGTGTCATTCTATGATTCTATGTTGAAAGATTTGCTGCATATTTCCAGCAACTTGTGTTTTTACTTCAGATTGCTGAGCTATATTATCAGATCAGAAAAATGCTAGTCTGAGAACATCATGCTGAAGCTCCATGGCACTCTGGTCAAGTCACACGTTAGTATTGCATTCAGTGCTGGTCACCAAGCTACAAGGGAAACATTCAAACTCTGGAAATGGTGCAGAGAAGGACCACCTGAGCTGATCACTAGTACCAGAGGGCAGAGTTATTAAGAAAAGTTAGAAAAACTCAGACACTTCAGTCTTGAAAGGAACTAAATGAAAGGGAACTTTATAGTGGTACATAAAATACCAATTAGAAAAGTCTAACCCAAAGCAGTATTTAAAGTTAAACTATGACTGTAAGACAAGGAAATGCAATGCAAGTTCAAGATCAATGTCTTCTTCACACAAAGAATGGTTAATAACTGGAATGATTAGCCAGGTAGCGTAATAGCTGCAAAAACTCTGGAGTCATTCAAGAGGCCGTTGGATGCAGTGAGGCTGGGACCATAGGCTTCTATAGAAGGTGGAGCTAGATGGTCTAATTCTCTCCCCCATTGGTACTTATCTTTGTGATCTTGTGTTCTGGCTAGATAGAACATAAAAGGATGAATTTCGCAAGTCAGGAGTGGATAATCTGTAATTAACTCCTTGCTCACTCCCAGATTTCCAGGGCAATGAATGAAGTCTAATTTATGTGTAAATACCAGCTGTTTTAACATTAACTTTTCCAGATGTTCCGAGCAATCCTCCTCAGAATACTTGGGGAAATTTTCAATCCCAAGGTTACTCGGTATACAATAAAGAAACCTAAGTGTGTTTAATTAATGTTTGTGTATAATTTGAACTTCTGCCAGATGGTTTGGTTGCAGCAGTTGGATTGATTCCAGCTTCATAATGAGAAGACACGATTTAACCCTTACTATACAGAGCCATCTCATGCAGGATTGATATAACGCACTCCCATCTTTGCTTCTTTTCCCAAGTACGACAGCTTTCGCTCCATATGCACTGGGTGAAATTTACTGAAACTATTATCCCATAAAATTAAAATGAGTTAGCATAATGATCAACAAATATCAAATATTTATTTACAGCTCGTCTGCTTTGAAATTGGAACCACACTAATTAGACTAGTAAATAGTCTAGTAGCTGAGACTATTTGGCCTCCATGGCTTTCCCCTCCCTATCTCTGTAACCTTCTCCAGCACTACAACCCCTCCGAGTTCTCTGCGCTCCTCCAATTCTGACCTCTTCCGCATTCCTGATTTTCTTCGCTCCACCATTGACGGCCGTGCCTTCAGCTACCTAGGCCCTAAGCCCTGGAATTCCCTCCCTAAACGTCTCTGCCTCTCTCTCCTATTTTTAAGATGCTCCTTAAAACCTACCTCTTTGACCCACCTGTCCTAATATCTCCTTATGTGGCTCAATCAAATTTTGAATGATAATCGCTCCTGTGAAGCGCCTTGGACATTTTAATACATTAAAGGCGCTATATAAATGCACGTTGTTGTTGTTGTTGTTGTTGTTGCTGCTGCTGCGGCGGCGGTGGTGATGATGATGATGATGACTGGATTCTCCCATCCCAGGGAAGCCTCTGCTACAGTTTACCACAGCACCTGCTCAATTAGATTCACGTCCGCTCTCTCTGGGTGTGACGGCATTGTTTCTGCGATGACTGTAAGCACAAAGTTCTCATCAGAATGGCGGATCAGACAATGATCACTTTATTCTGAGAGTTCCCCAGGGCTCTATATTCAGCCCTTTATTATTTTTCTGTTTACATCAATGACCTCCCTGAGGTGCGCTGTGAATCAGAAGATTTTATGCACGCTGATGACACAATTCCGCTGCATTCCAATCAGTCACTGACAAACGTGTCCAACGCTTTCAATTTAGACCTATTCAATATGTCCAAATGGCTACTTCCAAGCCTTCTTTCCCTCAGTGTTGATGAATCACTTTGTCTAATTTTCCACTCAGTTCCCGTCCTCATAACAACTCAGTGAATTTATTTTCCTTTGATGGATCTGCGCTCTAGGTGATCTGTAATATCAAGCACCTGGAGACTCTCCCAGACTGCCCGTTGAGTGTAATAATAATATGAGAAAGCTTCAGGGAGGGATCATGGGTTTGCTCAGCCAACTTCAACACATTAGACACTGTCTAAACTGCCAGACTGAGCTTCAAAGCCTTAACCTTCACTGCCTCACCACATTTCAATCAACTAGTCTCTGAAAATCTCTCTAAAAATATTACAAATATTCACACTGGCACAAGTAAAGTCATAATTGGAAACTCCGATGTCTGTCTATGGATCAGACGCGGAATGGTAGGAGCACAGAAGGAGGCCATTTGGCCCCGTGCCAGCTCTTCAACTGACGCTATTTCCAGTTAACCAAATCCTAACTGTTTAAGCGTCTAACTGTCTATACTAAAGGTCTCCCTTAGAATGGAGACTTCAAATTCACCTTCAGTGTTACGTTTAAAGAAGGACAAATTTCTAGATGGTGTATTTGTCCTTCAAAGTTCTTTGTCTAGTTTGCAACCCCGGCCAATGGCTCAGCTAGTTACGGCCTACACACAAAGAATGTCCCAGGTACAATCCTCGACCTGTGCTAAATTAGCCAACCTCAGTAGGAGCAATGGTTATGGTGCTGAAATTGTGGTAATTACATAGAATTGCATAGAACTACATAGAATTTTCAGCACAGGAACAAGCCATTCGTCCCAATGGGTCCATGCCAGTGTTTATGCTCCACACGAGCCTGCTCCCTCCCTACTTCATCTCACTCTATCAGCATAACCTTCTATTCATTTCTCCCTCATGTGTTTATCTAGCTTCTCCTTAAATGCATCTGTGCTATTCGCCTCAACTACTCCTTGTGGTAGCGAGTTCCGCATTCTAACCACTCTCTGGGTAAAGAAGTTTCTTGTCAATTCTCTATTGGATTTATTAGTGACTATCTTATATTTATGGCCCCTAATTCTGATCTCCCCCGCAAGTGGAAACATCTTCTCTACATCTACCCTATCGAACCCTTTCATAATCTTAAACACCTCGATCAGGTCACCCCTCAGTCTTCGCTTTGCTAAAGAAAAGAACCCCAGCCTGTTCAATCTTTCCTGATAGGTATAACCTCTCAGTTCTGGTATCATCCTAGTAAATCTTTTTTGCACCTTCTCCAGTGCCTCTATATCCTTTTTATAATATGGAGACCAAAACTGATAATGTTTATGCATCCAGGACAAAAAAAAGTACTCATCCTGTTCTTTCGGCTGATGTCCTTCCTGATGCACCAACCATCCCTCTTCTTCGGAGAGACATAGACCTGTAGCTAATTCAGGAGTCCCCTGCTAGAAATTCCTCTTCCACCCTTCAAGGGCAATCAGACAAGCCCCACAAGTTCCAGACCCATTAATTATTTTGCCAGATTAATTTATTTCTAATTTACTCCTGGTCAGTTTTGGGCACCGCACCTCAGGAGGGACATATCGGCCTTGGTGGGGATGCAGCACAGATTCACCAGATTGATACTGGGGCTAAAAGGGTTAAATTATGAGGACATAGTTTAGGCATAGACTTGGCTTGTATTCCCTTGAGTATATAAGATTAAGGGCTGTTCTAATTGAGGTGTTTAAGATGATTAAAGGATTTGATAGGGGAGATAGAGAGAAACTATTTCCTCTGGTAGGGGGAGTCCAGAACAAGGGGGAATAAACTTAAAATTAGAGCTAGGCCGTTCAGGGGTGATGTCAGGAAGCACTTCTTCACACAAAGGGTAGTGGAAATCTGGAACTCTCCCCCCTTAACAGCTGTTGAGGCTGGGGGTCAATTGAAAATTTCAAAACTGAGATTGATAAATTTTTGTTAGGCAAGGGAATTAAGGGATATGGAACCAAGGTGAGTAGATGGGGTTAAGATACAGATCATCCATGATCTAATTGAATGGTGGAACAGGCTCGTGGGATTGAATGGCCTACTCCTGTACCTTCCAAATGTCGTGATCACCTTGTTTTCCAGAAATCCATCTAATGTCTTCCTCATGGACTGTAAGGAATCAATTTTCCTCTGGAATCCTATTTCACAGATTGATCACTCAATAAGGAAAGAAATTGGCCTCAGAATCCCAAGATCCCGAGACTAGGTTGAGGGATACTGCTCAGGGTTCCTACTTCTGATTGTAGTCTAATATCTTCCTGCCAGATGTACAAGCGTGGAAGCTAGGTGAGGACAAGATCAGGCTTAGCTGGCCAGCCACTACCTCCCATCCCTCCAGGATCAATTAGCCTGTTGACACTCACTGACTGGGCTCACACATGAAGCATGGCCACTTGGGGGAAGTAGCAGAGGGCGACTAATACCTGTGGAACGGTATTAAAGCAAGGAGTCAATACCTGAGGAAGAGGAGGAGGGGAAGATGGAAAATTGCAGTAACAGGAGAGGGAAAGAAAACATAGAATTTACAGCACAGAAACAGGCCCTTCGGCCCAACTGGTCTATGCCAGCGTTTTCATGCTCCACACAAGCCTCCTCCCACCCTACTTCATCTAACCCTAGAAACATATCCTTCTATTCCTTTCTCCCTCATGTACTTGTCCAGCTTCCCCTTAAATGCGTCTATGCTATTCGCCTCAACCACTCCATGTGGTAGCGAGTTCCACATTGTAATCACCATTAAAATGTGGAGAGAATATCTGCGGAGTTCCTCTGGTCTCCTGCCGTAACTTCAGCAGAAGCCCCGGAGAGACGGCGTAACAGGCAGTTTTTAGACGTATGTGCCGTTTCTCCGGGCGTCCCGCCGATCTCCCGGCAGAGAAACCCCATGGGAATTCCAGGCACGTACATTTTGAATGCTATGCCTTGCTGTGCGCAAATTGGCCGCCTTTCTTACATTACAACACTCACTACACTTCGAAGAATACTTCACTGGCTGTAAAGCACTTTGGAACGTCCTGAGGTCGTGAAAGGCACTGTGTAAATGCAAGCTCTTACTTTCTTTTACGTTTGTGTTAAATTCTGACATCTACCTTTACAGCTCTTAAAACATTTAAAATAAACTGCATTTAAGTAAAATCAACACTGCAGTTATACAGAGGACTGACCAGACATCATTTGCAGCAGTAGGGCTAATTCCACAATCCTGCAGTCTCTCAGTGCTCCAAAGGAACACGGGTTCAAGATAGGATACAACATTAAAATCCTGATTCTCCGACCCTCGATCCCTGTAGGAGCGGGGAATTGCAGAATTAGCCCCGTTGTGTACCCATTTGGGCATCCCACCTCAGGAATGATATACTGATCATGGAGAAATTCCAATGACAGTTTACCTGGGATGCAGGGACTGAGTTATGATGATAAATTTGGGCTGGATAAAGTTGGGATTTATTCCCTGTGGATGAGGAGGTTAAGGGCGATCTGACTGAGATGTTGAAAACGCGAAGGATTGACAGAGTAGTTAGGGAATGATTCTTCCCTCTAGGAGGAGGACCCAGAACAACGAAACATAGGGCGCTAAATTGGGCCATGTAGTTGTTTTGGCGCTACACAGCCTCTCTGACATCCAAGATGGCGTCTTCTCCCAAGTAGGGAGAAAATGGCTTCAATCAGTGCACAACGCTGATTTAAAGTGATAGACACCATTTTGGGACTTAACGCTCAACTCAATGCACAGTCTTAACCCCGACCATCTGAACATGTCTTAGAGTGTACGGAGGACCCCCCCACCAGCGCTATTTAAAGGGACCATGCAGGATTTACAAGTTAGTGGCTGGATTATTGCTTCTGGCTGCGGAGACATTTGTAACTGTTTTTGGAGGTCTCCTAGCCTTGAATAATAGGACGCAGGGACATAGCCTAACATTTAGAGCCAGGACATGCAGGAGTGAAGTTAGGAAATGCTTCTACACGCAAAGGGTGGGAGACGTTTGCAGACGGCAATTGATGCTAGCTCACTTGTGAATGTTAAATCTGAGATTGATAGATTTCTGTGAACCAAGGGTATTAAGGGATATGGGGCTAAGGCAGGTATATGGAGTTAGGTCACAGGTCCACCATGATCTCATTGAATTGTGGAACAGGCTCGAGGAGCTAAGTGCCACTGCCACTTGCTGCCTCTTGATATGCGCCACCTTCTCCTGCAAGAAAGCGGGACGTGTGTCTGGGTGATGTGCCTGTCATGGTTGAATAGCTGCCAGTGTGTGTGGTCTGTGAGTTGTGGGTGGGTGGGCGGCTTGAAACAGTGGTAATGTGTAAGGGTGAGAGGAAGCATTTGGTTGGAAGAGTTGAGTACTGATGGAAAGAGTTTGTTGGTATGTGGGTGATGAGGGGTGCAGTGTGTGGTGTAGTTGGTTGGAGACGCCACTTGACAGTTGACCTCACTCACCTTGACCACTCACGTCAAAGCATTGAATTTCTTCCTGCACTGCATTCATGTTCATGATGCTGTGCGCCTGGCATTGACTTCGTCCCCCGCTGCCTCCCACTGCCTTTTGGTTATATGTCTGGAGGTCCTCGTGCCTCCCCCCGCGGATATAGGATGTCCCTCCTTCTGTCCACCTCTTGCACCAAGGTCTCTAGTGCATCAGCAGAGAACCTTGGTGCACGCACTCTCGCAGGTCTGGTACCAACTCAGATCGGCAGATTGGTGAGGTCTGGTATGCAGATTGGAGGATGTGGGATTTAGTAGTGCGCAACCTTTATTCAATGTTTTAACATAACTCATCAGTGTGTAAACATGGGGATGGGACCTGCATCTGTGTTTTACGTGTGCTATGTCTGACCTCCGTTCAGACTTCGTGCAGATGGTAGACTGTTATTTTCAGCAAATAACAGGTACCAGCTACCTTTAAGAGATTTCTAAGAAACATCCTCCCTTTAAGAGATTGAGCTCCCCTTGGTGGTGGAAAGTGCAAATTGTATTGATTCCATGTGCAAGGCCCGGAATGGAACGCTGATTGCAGGTGAGTCCTCGGACCGGCCAAAACTTGCGTCCTGCCTGCGCAGGGACATTGGGCGCGGGTTAATAGCGCATGACGCCACTCCAGCCCAAAAACGGCCCTTGTCCAATTTTTTCCCCCACAATCTTAGAACTCGAGCTCAGCGAGTTAGAAAGTGAATCCTGCAGGAACTTCTTCACACGAAGGGTTGTGAGAATGTGGAGCTCACTGCCCAGAAGGCCATAGACGGAAAAGGAATGTGCAATGCACACATTATGGTCAGGTGTGCTCAACCCACCAGATGTCTCCCTTCTTCATCTCCCAGGGGGGAAATTACTCGTAATGTGTACCAGACCTCGGCTCCTCTGGGATTCCACCCCCCTTGGACCGGACCCTTTAACTCCAGCCATGGTGGCTATGGGTGGATCTTCCGCCTACCCTCCCCGTGGTAAGGGAAATGTCTCGTGGTGGAGTTCCAGGGCTTCCTCCCATTGCGCCCTCCAGCGGAGCTCGAGACAGTTCAGGCCTGGCGCATGTCCCTTTTGAGACATTCTAAAGGCCCCGGCACAAGTTATCACTATCAAGCGGGAAGAAATTTGGGGGAGAAGAGAAAAATCTGGAAAATCTCTGAGCGACGTGCAAAGCACGATACAGAACTGAGGCGGACTGACTCGCAGTCATTGCCAGGAGAGTTCTCTCCTTCAATATGTTGATACACACTCTTCAACGTTCTTGACAAGTTTACGCAAAAGCTTAGGGCAACTACTTTGATTCAAGCTTCTAAAGGACAACATGCTGATCTGGTTGTTAGAACAGTGCAGTTTTATTTCCACCAGGAAAATTTTAAAAAGAAATAAATTCTAATCATTTCATGTTTTTTGAAAACACCATGTAATTTTTCTAGTACTGTGATGTTGGTACAATAGAGCCTAATTAATGTCAATGCTCCGTCTCCATCATAACTTTTCTTGCCCTTCTACTTTGTTTCCACGTGTCAATGCTCCGCTGAACTTTCCTCTCTTTTTCTTCCTAAGTTGCAAGCCCATTGTTTCTTCTCCTTGCATCCTCACTGTGTTTGAAATCAAGACTCATCGCATTGCCATCTACTCTAACTCATTGTTTCCCAGAGCTTCCAATCTGTGGAACTTCTAACCTGCCTCAGTCTTCTATTCCTGCCATACTCTTCGAGCTCCTAAAACCCAAGCTAGCTATCACCTAACCGTGACTTCTTGATTTACCTCATCTTCTCTCCTAACCCTTTCAACCTTGTTGGTGTCCTGCACTGTGGGCCTATGATCCATCAACTAGACTTTCCAAGCTAAATATAAGATCAACCATTGTTACTGTCAAACATACACAATTGTTTACCATTCTCTGCAATGTAAGATTTATGTAAACTTAACCCAGTTTCTTCATAAAATCATGAGGAATCCAATGATCAAGAAGAGACCATTCGGTCCACCAAAGTTCTGTCCTTTAGTGTTACTACTCTCCCAGGCTAGAATCTGACTGTGTGTTGAAGATGCCCAAGTTTTGAGAGGCGTAACTTGAATGAGTGAGGAGAAGAATGGGATGGTAAGTGTGATATAGTGAGAGGCAAATGACGGGAGTAACACATAAGACAAATGAATGGATAAATTGACTCATGTTATTGTGAAATGTGGATTTTTTTAATATTGTTTTTAAACCCTTATTTTGGATTTCAGTTATTGAGAATAAAATGGACAAAATTTTTCTCAGGAACCCATTTGAGAGATGTGTGGTAACCAGATGGCCAGCTTTCGTAATCTCAGGGTAACATACTCTAATTATAATGTGGCAACTATTGTGCGTCATGCGTTGTGACGCCTTTAACCCTGAAAATACTTTCACAGTGGCACATACGGGAGTAACAGGTACTGCAAGTAATTATAACAATTTCTCAATGAAACATGCATCTCATGTACCCAATTTAATACATAATGGATATCCATGATTTACCTTGTCTATAAACCACTTAATATTTATGTGCTTCAGTGAGGTACCTTTGTTAACTGTTCCTTTCTAGGCTGTAGCGATTGACCCACTTCACCCTTCCCGTTAATTCGTCCCTCCACCTGAAATCATTTTCCTGCGTCTTTCGGATGAGACGTTAACCTGAGGCCCCACCTGCCCTCTCAGGCGGACGTAAAAGATCCCACTGCACAATTTCGAAGAAGAGCAGGGGAGTTCTCTCCGGTGTCTTGGCCAATATTTATCCTTCAACCAACTCCTAAAGCAGATTACCTGGTCATTATCACATTGGCTGTTTGTGGGACCTTGCTGTGCGCAAATTGTCTGCCGCGTTTCCTACATTACAACAGTGACTACATTTCAAAAAAAAAAGTACTTCGTTGGCTGCGAAGCACTTTGGGACATCCTGAGGTTGTGAAAGGCGCTATATAAATGCAAGTTTTTCTCTCTCTTCTCCACATCTCCCACTGCTTGCACATCCCTTTGTGGGTACGAGTCTAAAGCACAAATCCGTCAACCAATTAGCATTAAATTGTCTGTCTCATTCACAGATGCTGCAGGGCTGGATGAAGCGGGAAATGGACTTGTCATGCTGGCTCAGTAGGCGCTGGGCTTATAAGCTTTGGATTATAGCACATTGTTGCTTGATGCTCATACTAGGCGCGAAAAAGTCACAAAATGTTAAATTTCCCCATCACTGGTATCGGTTTTATTTTATTTCTAAATCAACAGGATTAGGACTGTGAGTATACCTCTTATCAACTGTGCAGACTAGCATTTTAAGTATGGTGATTGATTATTTATATGCACAGCAATTCAGACGTGGAACTCCGCATCCTAAATAGTCACTTCATGTTGTCATTTTTAAAATTGATTTTTTTTTTTGTAAACTTAATCCTCTCTTTCTGTCAGACCACATGCACACGCCATTTAAATAAAAATTGCAGTCTGCGGGAGATGCATATTTTAATGCTGCTGGTTTGAATTCAGAGCATCTTCAGCAACAAAGGAAACGGCCAGAGAGCACTCTGCTGCTGCAAAAAGACACCGGGTGACTGGAACTTTACTTCAAAGACCCTGGTTTGATTGTTGACTGTAGGAACCACATCTGAATTTATTTATTTATTTGTATTTTCATTCTTGGGATGCGGGTGTCACTGGCAAGGCTGGCATTTATTGACCATCCCTCCATCCCGAGTTGCCCTTGAGAAGGTTGTTGGCTTTCTTCTTGAACTGAAGCAGTTTGGTACAACTGAGGGCAGTTACGAGTCAACCACGTTGGTGTGGGACTGAATTTGCATATAATAGACCAGACACGGATAAGGATGGCAGGTTCCCTTCCCTAAAGGACATTAGTGAACCTGTTGGGTTTTTACAACAATCCGACTGCTTCATGGTCACTTTTACTGAGAACAGCTTTTTATTTCCAGATTTTTTTTACACTGAATTCAAATTCTCTGGATTATTAGTCCAGTAACATAACAACCACGCTACCATACCTAGAAATGACTTTAGCAGTCCTAACCCAGTTCCTGGTAGCTATGGAGCATACCACACTAAAGCATCCCGAATTCAGCACAAATGGCAACCTCACTCGGAAAGGCCACCTTGTGGCGTGCTTTCGCTCTCGGGGTTAAGACTAGCAGTGATGCAATTTTACTCTGTAGTTGGCTGTACTATACCTGATATGGGACTGCTAGACGGGAGAAGTGTGTAAGATCCTCAAAATTCACAGATCCCCCAAAACTCGGAGAAAAACCCTAAAGAAAAGGACTTTGGACTCTTTTCTAACCATTTCAGGGTGATGAAATATTGGGCCGACTCACACACGCACCGCACCAGGAAGCATCAACCAGGGAAAAGTACTTTTCGAGGAATCCACGTCCTTTAAGGGACTCGCTTCCTCGTAGGGGTGACTGTAAGAATTCTGGGAATTCACCTTTTCCCTGAATATGGCAAACTTTGGCCATTGACTAAAATGCTAAGATGGAAGGATAGGTGAGAGGTCACCAGACGAATCAACAACACACACAGTGGAATGTGAGAGAATTACTGCTTCAGACATGTCTCTGTTTTAATGCAAAATCTACAGCACTAATTCGAAAGGCAGTCGGCCATTGAAAGAGGCAACTGCTCCAGACATGGTGGGGCCATGTCTTTGTTTTAAAGCAAAACCGATCAACACCTAGGACGTTGAATACAAAAGGAAGCCTTGTGTGGCAAGCTCTACAAATCGGAATTAACAATGTCAAATCGAGAAAAACAATTGCAACATGATGAGAAACCATCAAAAGCCATCAAAGATTCTGAAGGACTTTGTAAGAACTGTTCAAACAGACATGAAGTGCTTTTTTTTTTAAGTGACGAAGACCATTGTAAGAGAGGGATATAGAAGTGGAAACTCGAAACCTCTCTCGCTCTCTCTGGCTCTTGCTGGCTCTTGTGTTCTGCTTCTCTTGTTCTGCCTGTCTCTTGGAGAGCAGCTTCCAGCGAAACCAATGGACCCTACGTGAGAGAACCGGTCAGCCAGACCTGCAAGTGCAAAGGATTGTTCAGTTCAGCCAGGAGTTCGACAGCTCGGGAGACCACAGTTCAACAAGGCGCGGGGGCAACAGAGAGAAGGTCAGCAGCTCTAGAAGCAGGCCGACACACAAGAAGAAACCAGAGCAACAGCCCCAGTGACCATCAGACACCTCGCGGCAACTAGAGCCTTACGAAACAACCAACCGAATATTTCCACCAACCAATCGGGTAATATTGGGCCACCGCGACCAAAGAAAACCAACCCGGGAGAAAACCGAAGATCCGCAAAGTTTTCACTCTACAACCTATTCCTGACTTACCTCTGGGTGAGTTACTGTCAAGGATTCGTTTGGTGAGCATTATCTCTGGCCCTTTAGAGTCCAACTTAGCTAGTAAAGTGGAATTGGGGTGGGGGTGAGGTATTTTTCTACTGTAATTTCCCTTGTGTGTACCAAAGTGTTCCCCATTTTATTAGAGTGTTAAGATTGCTGTGTTGTATTTTCTCTCTTGAATAAAGATCGAAATTTCTTGCACCAAAACCAGTTGTCTGCTGCACTTTGTCACAACCCCCAAATAAGTCCAAGGTCTAGAACCCCAGGGAGTGGGAGCGATTCAGACCGCTCAGAAGTCAGAGGTGAAGCTGACACACACCACCACCCCCTACAGTGTTTCATTTTGATCTTGACGAGCTCCAAAGATTCACCAAAAATATGAAGAAGAAAAAAATACAACTACAGTACAAGCCCAGCAAACTTCCAGCAACATAATGCGTTATTCTGCTTAGCTGAACAAATTGGGTTGCTATTGGAGAAAATTTCAACTGTTCAGAGATATGCCCACACCAGTGTTACACAGGAGATCCTATCAAGATCGTAGCCTCAAAATTCCAGAGGCTTAAGAGGATAAAAATGCCATTATCTGGATAGGCAAGGCCCACAGGTCCAAGCTTCTGATTGAAGTGGGAGTGGGCTTATAATATGCCACCTTTGGGCAGGTGTATTATGATGTAAATAAGGAAAGGATGCATGCCAGGGGCACAGAGCAATCGATTTGCTTTTGGGAAACCAGCATAACGGGAAAGTAACAGGATTTAAGATATTTTTTAAACATGCTGGGCTGGGTCTGCGGGCCCATGTATGGTGTAGCAAGGGGCCGGAGCTACATTCCCCCACCCCGCAATGAGGCAGACACCCCATCAGCACCATGTGTGGAGTGAGTGTCCACCCACAATATGGGATGGGGTCAGAGGTGCATCCTTGGGTTTGGCAAAGTTCTGATCAGCTCCAGATCTACTCTCCAAAAAGGCCTCCCCTGAAATTTCCAGGCTCTTACATTTTACAAAAGTTCAAACGGAATAATCTTCAGGAAAGACTGAACAGGCTGGGGCTCCTTTCTCTAGAAAAGAGAAGGCTAAAGGGTGACCTGATGGAGGTCTTCAGAATTCTGAAGGGGTTTGATAGGGTAGACGTAGAGAAGATGTTTCCAGTTGTGGGGGGGTGTCCAAAACTAGGGGTCGTAATTACAATCATCAAAAATAAAGCCAATAAGTTATTCAGGAGAAACTTCTTTACCCAGAGAGTGGTGAAAATGTGGAGCTTGCTACCACATGGAATAGTTGAGGCATTTAAGGAGAAGCTAGATAAGTACATGAGGGAGAAAGGAAAAGAAGAATATGCAGATAGGGTGAGATGAAGTAAGGTGGAAGGAGGCTCGTTTGGAGCATAAACACTGACATAGACCAGTTAGGCCAAATGACCTATATCTGTGCTGTAATTTCTCTGTAATTCTATTTCATTTTTATTCCATAAGAAACAAATTTACATCGAATGGAATAATTACATCATTACACAAAACACTATTTGCATCATTTGGTATAATCACACTCATTAAATGCACCATCCTGCACACTTTTCTCCCTTATTGTGTTCAGACCATCACTCAATTTTCGACTGTATCTCATTCTCCCCTAAGGTCTTCTTCTCTCAATTTTCCCTCCCCCCTACAGTTTTCAGGTTTTGATAAACAAAGTATGGCGTCATCACCTAATCAATACGGCTTCATGATCTCTCCTTCTCTTTTCCACCTTTTTGGTGTCACGCTCTTGTGCGTCTTGACCCTTTATGTGGGATTTTCAATAAACGAATTGACCTAACGTCAAACAATTACACTTGCGTAAAGTAAGTGAACCTCAGTACAATAAGCAATCAGTTTCCTGGTTATACTTGAAGAATTTAGAACATTTTAGAAGCCCTACCTTCTTTAATCAAAATACATTTTTTAAAAGTTTTGCCTCAATGGTCTCATTATTTCCCAAAATTGCAATGTTTACACATCATAACACATCGCTTCTACCATATATATTATACAACACAAGCACAAGAAGAAACCAATGCTTTTCAGATGGGAAAAAAGTCTAATCTTTCAGCTACATCCATCAAAAGAATAGGTAGCTTGATTCTCTCCATTTGTTTTTACTCTCATCGCTGCAGAAAGTAACAACAACTTGAATTTATATGGGGCCTTTAACGTAGTAAAATGTCCCAAGGTGCTTCATAGGAGCGTTAACAGACAAAATGTGACACTGAGCCACATAAGGAGATATTAGGACAGGGGACCAAAAGCTTGGTCAAAGAGGTAGGTTTTAAGGAGGAGAGAGAGGTAGAGAGGCGGAGAGGTTTAGGGACGGAATTCCAGAGCTTGGAGCCTAGGCAGCCGAAGGCACTGCTGCCAATGGTGGAGCGATGAAAATCAGGAATGCGCAAGAGGCCGGAATTGGATCATTTTTCCATCTGTTAATGTACAGACCATCATATTATTGTTTCTAGTGGATCGTCCATGTAAGTCGGGAGTTGGGGCAGGGGGTTGCTGGTGGAGTGTGGAATATCTCAACTGAAAGAATTTGGACATTGAAGAATGATTTTGATTGATTTCCAGGAAAATAATTAAATAGTATTTTTCTTTTCACCAGCTGGCAGATATATGTTCCCACGTATGCCACAAATTAATAAATAGCTCTTAATATACACTATGGGGGAGCCAGCTCTTTTACTGTACATCTACTTAAGGAGTGACATTTTACAGCAAAGGCTAACAAACATATAACACTTTAGATTAATCTTTTTTAATCAGCATTACCAGATATCTCCACAACAGGTGCTTAGTGTATCGAAACAGAAGCTGTGGTAAAACATTGGAAACTCAGGATTTTTATTCAGAAGCCCCTCCAAACTTGACGAATGCTGCAGTCCTTCTGGAACCTGCTGCCTTTTTTTATTTGAACAATCATTATTTTGGAGTTCTGAATACAAAGATATATAAAATAAATGATGTAAGGATCTAAAGTACGTTGCAAAATATAAAAGTTCCAATTTGAAATCGGGCATTGTTAAAAGTGTTATTCATTCCTCATGTAACAAGCTGTAAACAATCCCTCTAATATAATAACCTACATTGCTTTCTTCGGGAACAATTTGAACAATTCATGTTTCACTTTAGTTTTGACATTTCATGCAAGAAAAGACAAATTCCAATTACTTTCCCAGTCCTAATCCGCTGAGGATGTTGGGTGAGGAGAGGATCAAATTCAGCAATGAAGCCCTGTGCAGTCGAATAGCTTGTGCCAACACTCATTGCCCACCTGAAGAATGCCCACTTTGGCAAGGAAAAGATACGTGGCTGGCACCCGTGGAACCAGACCCTCCTGATATCATAGCATCATGGTAACATAGTAGGTGCAGCACAGGAGGAGGCCATTCGGCCCATCGTGCCTGTGCTGGCTCTTTGAAGGAGCTATCCAATTCGTCCCATTCCCAGGAGGGAGGCAGGCCAGGATGGAGGTGGGGGGGGGGAGAAAGTAGAAAGAAAACAGAAACGAGTCACATATGAGAAAATAAAGTCGTACGCAGAGCATCGAGATTAACAGGTCAACTTTGCACAGAAAATGAGAAGCACGTGCACAATATCTCACTGTGTCATGGAAAATGGATTAGTAAATCCCAAGTCAATGCTTCAAATTACAGATATAGCTGTATCTGTATTAATACCAAAGTACAATCCCCAACAAATCGAGAAAAATTACTATATAAAAGTCAATACAGAATATTCCATTTTAATCTGACAATCCCACGGCTGGATAACAAGCCGACAACATAACATTTGATCTGTGCGTGTATGTGTGTGGGGGGTGAGGTGAGGGGGGAGGAGGGCAGATGGGCGGTCTTAACTAGGACAATATCGTAGACTATGGCCGAAAAAATAAATGTCGAGGGGATTTTTAATCTTCATCAGATACGGGGTAATATCCATCAACATTTTGTGTTCCGCTGGATAGAACTTATAAAGCCAGTGTCCTGTCCATTTTGAAAAAAAAATAAGAACAGACTTACAAAAATGAGCAATTTCCCCTGGAAAATTGGAAAATCTGCCAACCAATTCCAAGTGACCTGCCATCAATCAGTGCTAAATTCTCTCGGGCTGGAGAATATTCAGTGACTTGCGGTTACTGAGAAGCTTCACCCAGTAGCTAATGGCATGTGGCAAATGGATTCAAGAGCTACAGAGATCATTAGGGAACAAATATGTTACATGAATAATAAAACCAAATAAAAAGTTTCCAGTCTGACCTTCTTTCTTAAGGGAAGGGTTTTATCGAACTGATTTTGGGTTAAATGGGCCTGATTCGAACATCCTGCTGACCCCGGGGGGCGCGAGAGGGACGGGGATGGGGGTTGAATTCTCCTCTTTGGAGGCTGTGCCTCCAAAGAGGAGAATTCAACCCCCACCCTGATGGTTTCAGCTGAGACTAGGGCCTTGAACAGGTAAGTTTTGGGGGCAGAATGGAGGGCGAGCAGGCTGCTATATAGGCAACCAGCAACTCTCCCCCTTGCCTGACCAAACCAGTGACCATCTCCCCACTCCCGAAAAATTCGAGGTTGCCCCCTCCCCCCCCGCCTCCAGTCGGCATTCTATGTCCTCCAAGGACCTATTTCCTGCCCACCCACAGTGAGGACAAACTGACCTTCTACCCTGTTGACACTCAGGTTAAGTGATCTGGTATTTTACATTTTTATAGGAACATACAGACATAGGAGCAGGAGTAGGCCATTCAGCCCCTTGAGCCTGTTCCACCATTCAATTAGATTATGGCTGATCTGTACCTCAACTCCATTCACCCACCCTTGATCCATATCCCCTTTGATATCCCGACTTAATAAGAATCGTCGATCCCACCCTTGAAAATTTCAATTGACCCCCAGAGTCCACAACCTTTTGGGGGAGAGAGTTTCAGTGGGTAAATGCATAATAAGCAAGTTTCTGGCCCTGATCTCCAACCTCTGCTCCCCCCACCCCCACCCTCACCTCGCCCTCCACCTCCAGCTGCTGACCAATTCTCACCCACCTACACTGGGCAAATTTCTGGCCCCTTCTCCCTGCCGAGCAGGTTTCCCGCCCCCTCCAACTGGCTGCAGTTCCCCCTCACAGGTTACCCCGACTTTGCTTCATTTCCCCTTTCACAGTAACCCACCTGACTGCATTTCCCATCCACATTATCGCCCCCCCTCCCCTCCTCTCCCCACCCCCACCACATACACAACCACTGGCTCTTATTCTCCTCTCTGATGGCTGATTTTCCCATGTCTCCATCCCCCTGTCCCTGCTGATCTGAATTTCCTCTCCCCCAGCCTACCTCCCCTTGAATTTTCTGGTCAATCACGCCCCCCCCACCCAGTCCCTCACATTAAGAGGATTTCCCCAGCAAAGACACAGGCCACTCGCTGATCAGAAGCCCATACTGTGCTTCCCTTTTCCCCCCTGGCCTTCCTTTTTCCCATTTCCCCAACTCGACTTCATTTCTCCTCCCTCTTCCTCCTCTCTACCATTTTCCCTCTCACTTTCCCCATTTCCTCCTGTCCCCTTTCACCTCTCCTTCCCCCGCCCCCACCTCCTTCTCCCTTTCCCCATCCTCCCTCCTCTATATCCTCTTCCTCCATCTCCTTTCCTATCCCCCTTTCTTCCTCCCTCCCTTCTCCATTCTCCACTCCCTCCTCTCTCTGCTCTCTCCCTCCCTCCCCTCTCCATCACTGGCACGTGGGTGTAATTGCAGTGTGACAAGTTTACAAAGCAATAAAATTGTTGTTAAAATGTCAGGAACTTTACCAAATTCTACAAATTCACTACAACTTTTTTTTAAAGAGTTCTCGATTCCTCACTAACTGCTCATACTGGCAACAACTATCATATACATTGTAGCCTCACTGCAATCTATATGGTGGACATTCGCTTGTAATACACTCCAATCACGTCTCCTAAAGTTAATAATTACTTTTCATTTAGTAAAAGACTTTGTTGCAGTCATCCAACTGTTACTGCAATTGCTTAATCCCACTGTCCCCTTCAATTTCACTGATTGAATTCACCCCAAACGCAGGAGCAGTTAGCACGAATTCAATCAGTGGAATTGAAGAGGACAATGAAATCACCAAAAAAACTCCCTATTTTCAGCTCCTGTTCATGGTGAGGCTGCTCTGGCTGGCTTCAAGCATGAGGCAATATATGACAAAGAAAGGCTAAAGGTCATTGTTTCAATAGAGGGGGGAGTTTGGGCCAATAACACAGTGATATTATGGCCAATGTAGACAGTGAAGAGAGTTCCAATGACAACAACAGAGGATGCTGGTGATTCTTAGCCATTCATCGCCACACCGTCCATCCCCACACCGTCCATCCCCACACCGTCCATCCCCACACCGTCCATCCACTCACCGTCCATCCACTCACCGTCCATCCCCACACCGTCCATCCCCACACCGTCCATCCCCACACCGTCCATCCCCACACCGTCCATCCCCACACCGTCCATCCACTCACCGTCCATCCCCACACCGTCCATCCCCACACCGTCCATCCCCACACCGTCCATCCCCACACCGTCCATCCCCACACCGTCCATCCCCACACCGTCCATCCACTCACCGTCCATCCCCACACCGTCCATCCCCACACCGTCCATCCCCACACCGTCCATCCCCACACCGTCCATCCCCACACCGTCCATCCCCACACCGTCCATCCCCACACCGTCCATCCACTCACCGTCCATCCCCACACCGTCCATCCCCACACCGTCCATCCACTCACCGTCCATCCACTCACCGTCCATCCCCACACCGTCCATCCCCACACCGTCCATCCCCACACCGTCCATCCTCACACCGTCCATCCACTCACCGTCCATCCACTCACCGTCCATCCCCACACCGTCCATCCCCACACCGTCCATCCCCACACCGTCCATCCTCACACCGTCCATCCACTCACCGTCCATCCACTCACCGTCCATCCCCACACCGTCCATCCCCACACCGTCCATCCCCACACCGTCCATCCTCACACCGTCCATCCCCACACCGTCCATCCCCACACCGTCCATCCCCACACCGTCCATCCCCACACCGTCCATCCCCACACCGTCCATCCTCACACCGTCCATCCCCACACCGTCCATCCCCACACGGTCCATCCCCACACCGTCCATCCCCACACCGTCCATCCCCACACCGTCCATCCCCACACCGTCCATCCACTCACCGTCCATCCACTCACCGTCCATCCCCACACCGTCCATCCCCACACCGTCCATCCCCACACCGTCCATCCCCACACCGTCCATCCCCACACCGTCCATCCCCACACCGTCCATCCTCACACCGTCCATCCCCACACCGTCCATCCCCACACCGTCCATCCCCACACCGTCCATCCCCACACCGTCCATCCTCACACCGTCCATCCACTCACCGTCCATCCACTCACCGTCCATCCCCACACCGTCCATCCCCACACCGTCCATCCCCACACCGTCCATCCTCACACCGTCCATCCACTCACCGTCCATCCCCACACCGTCCATCCCCACACCGTCCATCCCCACACCGTCCATCCCCACACCGTCCATCCCCACACCGTCCATCCTCACACCGTCCATCCACTCACCGTCCATCCACTCACCGTCCATCCACTCACCGTCCATCCCCACACCGTCCATCCCCACACCGTCCATCCACTCACCGTCCATCCACTCACCGTCCATCCCCACACCGTCCATCCCCACACCGTCCATCCACTCACCGTCCATCCCCACACCGTCCATCCCCACACCGTCCATCCACTCACCGTCCATCCCCACACCGTCCATCCCCACACCGTCCATCCACTCACCGTCCATCCCCACACCGTCCATCCCCACACCGTCCATCCCCACACCGTCCATCCCCACACCGTCCATCCTCACACCGTCCATCCTCACACCGTCCATCCTCACACCGTCCATCCCCACACCGTCCATCCCCACACCGTCCATCCTCACACCGTCCATCCCCACACCGTCCATCCCCACACCGTCCATCCCCACACCGTCCATCCCCACACCGTCCATCCCCACACCGTCCATCCCCACACCGTCCATCCTCACACCGTCCATCCCCACACCGTCCATCCCCACACCGTCCATCCTCACACCGTCCATCCCCACACCGTCCATCCCCACACCGTCCATCCACTCACCATCCATCCACTCACCGTCCATCCACTCACCGTCCATCCCCACACCGTCCATCCCCACACCGTCCATCCACTCACCGTCCATCCACTCACCGTCCATCCACTCACCGTCCATCCCCACACCGTCCATCCACTCACCGTCCATCCCCACACCGTCCATCCTCACACCGTCCATCCACTCACCGTCCATCCCCACACCGTCCATCCACTCACCGTCCATCCCCACACCGTCCATCCACTCACCGTCCATCCCCACACCGTCCATCCACTCACCGTCCATCCCCACACCGTCCATCCACTCACCGTCCATCCACTCACCGTCCATCCCCACACCGTCCATCCTCACACCGTCCATCCACTCACCGTCCATCCCCACACCGTCCATCCCCACACCGTCCATCCCCACACCGTCCATCCACTCACCGTCCATCCACTCACCGTCCATCCACTCACCGTCCATCCCCACACCGTCCATCCACTCACTGTCCATCCCCACACCGTCCATCCACTCACCGTCCATCCCCACACCGTCCATCCCCACACCGTCCATCCCCACACCGTCCATCCTCACACCGTCCATCCCCACACCGTCCATCCCCACACCGTCCATCCACTCACCATCCATCCACTCACCGTCCATCCACTCACCGTCCATCCCCACACCGTCCATCCCCACACCGTCCATCCACTCACCGTCCATCCACTCACCGTCCATCCCCACACCGTCCATCCTCACACCGTCCATCCACTCACCGTCCATCCTCACACCGTCCATCCCCACACCGTCCATCCACTCACCGTCCATCCCCACACCGTCCATCCACTCACCGTCCATCCACTCACCGTCCATCCCCACACCGTCCATCCTCACACTGTCCATCCACTCACCGTCCATCCCCACACCGTCCATCCCCACACCGTCCATCCCCACACCGTCCATCCACTCACCGTCCATCCACTCACCGTCCATCCACTCACCGTCCATCCCCACACCGTCCATCCACTCACTGTCCATCCCCACACCGTCCATCCACTCACCGTCCATCCCCACACCGTCCATCCCCACACCGTCCATCCCCACACCGTCCATCCACTCACCGTCCATCCACTCACCGTCCATCCCCACACCGTCCATCCCCACACCGTCCATCCCCACACCGTCCATCCCCACACCGTCCATCCCCACACCGTCCATCCTCACACCGTCCATCCCCACACCGTCCATCCTCACACCGTCCATCCCCACACCGTCCATCCACTCACCGTCCATCCCCACACCGTCCATCCACTCACCGTCCATCCCCACACCGTCCATCCACTCACCGTCCATCCCCACACCGTCCATCCCCACACCGTCCATCCCCACACCGTCCATCCACTCACCGTCCATCCACTCACCGTCCATCCCCACACCGTCCATCCCCACACCGTCCATCCCCACACCGTCCATCCCCACACCGTCCATCCCCACACCGTCCATCCTCACACCGTCCATCCCCACACCGTCCATCCACTCACCGTCCATCCCCACACCGTCCATCCCCACACCGTCCATCCCCACACCGTCCATCCCCACACCGTCCATCCCCACACCGTCCATCCCCACACCGTCCATCCCCACACCGTCCATCCCCACACCGTCCATCCCCACACCGTCCATCCCCACACCGTCCATCCCCACACCGTCCATCCCCACACCGTCCATCCACTCACCGTCCATCCACTCACCGTCCATCCCCACACCGTCCATCCACTCACCGTCCATCCCCACACCGTCCATCCCCACACCGTCCATCCACTCACCGTCCATCCCCACACCGTCCATCCCCACACCGTCCATCCACTCACCGTCCATCCCCACACCGTCCATCCACTCACCGTCCATCCCCACACCGTCCATCCCCACACCGTCCATCCACTCACCGTCCATCCCCACACCGTCCATCCACTCACCGTCCATCCCCACACCGTCCATCCCCACACCGTCCATCCACTCACCGTCCATCCACTCACCGTCCATCCCCACACCGTCCATCCCCACACCGTCCATCCCCACACCGTCCATCCCCACACCGTCCATCCTCACACCGTCCATCCCCACACCGTCCATCCCCACACCGTCCATCCCCACACCGTCCATCCACTCACCGTCCATCCCCACACCGTCCATCCCCACACCGTCCATCCTCACACCGTCCATCCCCACACCGTCCATCCACTCACCGTCCATCCCCACACCGTCCATCCCCACACCGTCCATCCACTCACCGTCCATCCACTCACCGTCCATCCCCACACCGTCCATCCCCACACCGTCCATCCCCACACCGTCCATCCCCACACCGTCCATCCCCACACCGTCCATCCCCACACCGTCCATCCCCACACCGTCCATCCACTCACCGTCCATCCCCACACCGTCCATCCTCACACCGTCCATCCACTCACCGTCCATCCCCACACCGTCCATCCCCACACCGTCCATCCCCACACCGTCCATCCCCACACCGTCCATCCACTCACCGTCCATCCACTCACCGTCAATCCCCACACCGTCCATCCCCACACCGTCCATCCACTCACCGTCCATCCCCACACCGTCCATCCCCACACCGTCCATCCACTCACCGTCCATCCCCACACCGTCCATCCACTCACCGTCAATCCCCACACCGTCCATCCCCACACCGTCCATCCCCACACCGTCCATCCCCACACCGTCCATCCACTCACCGTCCATCCACTCACCGTCAATCCCCACACCGTCCATCCCCACACCGTCCATCCCCACACCGTCCATCCCCACACCGTCCATCCCCACACCGTCCATCCCCACACCGTCCATCCACTCACCGTCCATCCACTCACCGTCCATCCCCACACCGTCCATCCACTCACCGTCCATCCACTCACCGTCCATCCACTCACCGTCCATCCCCACACCGTCCATCCCCACACCGTCCATCCCCACACCGTCCATCCCCACACCGTCCATCCACTCACCGTCCATCCCCACACCGTCCATCCACTCACCGTCCATCCCCACACCGTCCATCCACTCACCGTCCATCCCCACACCGTCCATCCACTCACCGTCCATCCCCACACCGTCCATCCACTCACCGTCCATCCACTCACCGTCCATCCACTCACCGTCCATCCCCACACCGTCCATCCCCACACCGTCCATCCACTCACCGTCCATCCACTCACCGTCCATCCACTCACCGTCCATCCACTCACCGTCCATCCCCACACCGTCCATCCCCACACCGTCCATCCACTCACCGTCCATCCCCACACCGTCCATCCACTCACCGTCCATCCACTCACCGTCCATCCACTCACCGTCCATCCCCACACCGTCCATCCCCACACCGTCCATCCCCACACCGTCCATCCACTCACCGTCCATCCCCACACCGTCCATCCACTCACCGTCCATCCCCACACCGTCCATCCACTCACCGTCCATCCCCACACCGTCCATCCCCACACCGTCCATCCCCACACCGTCCATCCCCACACCGTCCATCCACTCACCGTCCATCCCCACACCGTCCATCCACTCACCGTCCATCCCCACACCGTCCATCCCCACACCGTCCATCCACTCACCGTCCATCCCCACACCGTCCATCCCCACACCGTCCATCCACTCACCGTCCATCCCCACACCGTCCATCCCCACACCGTCCATCCACTCACCGTCCATCCACTCACCGTCCATCCACTCACCGTCAATCCCCACACCGTCCATCCCCACACCGTCCATCCCCACACCGTCCATCCACTCACCGTCCAGTCCCCACACCGTCCATCCCCACACCGTCCATCCACTCACCGTCCATCCCCACACCGTCCATCCCCACACCGTCCATCCCCACACCGTCCATCCACTCACCGTCCATCCCCACACCGTCCATCCCCACACCGTCCATCCCCACACCGTCCATCCCCACACCGTCCAACCTCACACCGTCCATCCCCACACCGTCCATCCCCACACCGTCCATCCCCACACCGTCCATCCACTCACCGTCCATCCCCACACCGTCCATCCCCACACCGTCCATCCCCACACCGTCCATCCCCACACCGTCCATCCCCACACCGTCCATCCCCACACCGTCCATCCCCACACCGTCCATCCCCACACCGTCCATCCCCACACCGTCCATCCCCACACCGTCCATCCCCACACCGTCCATCCCCACACCGTCCATCCCCACACCGTCCATCCCCACACCGTCCATCCCCACACCGTCCATCCCCACACCGTCCATCCCCACACCGTCCATCCACTCACCGTCCATCCCCACACCGTCCATCCCCACACCGTCCATCCCCACACCGTCCATCCCCACACCGTCCATCCCCACACCGTCCATCCCCACACCGTCCATCCCCACACCGTCCATCCCCACACCGTCCATCCACTCACCGTCCATCCCCACACCGTCCATCCCCACACCGTCCATCCCCACACCGTCCATCCCCACACCTTCCATCCCCACACCGTCCATCCCCACACCGTCCATCCACTCACCGTCCAGTCCCCACACCGTCCATCCCCACACCGTCCATCCACTCACCGTCCATCCCCACACCGTCCATCCCCACACCGTCCATCCACTCACCGTCCATCCCCACACCGTCCATCCACTCACCGTCCATCCCCACACCGTCCATCCCCACACCGTCCATCCCCACACCGTCCATCCCCACACCGTCCATCCCCACACCGTCCATCCACTCACCGTCCATCCCCACACCGTCCATCCCCACACCGTCCATCCCCACACCGTCCATCCTCACACCGTCCATCCCCACACCGTCCATCCACTCACCGTCCATCCCCACACCGTCCATCCCCACACCGTCCATCCCCACACCGTCCATCCCCACACCGTCCATCCACTCACCGTCCATCCCCACACCGTCCATCCCCACACCGTCCATCCCCACACCGTCCATCCCCACACCGTCCATCCACTCACCGTCCATCCCCACACCGTCCATCCCCACACCGTCCATCCCCACACCGTCCATCCCCACACCGTCCATCCTCACACCGTCCATCCCCACACCGTCCATCCCCACACCGTCCATCCCCACACCGTCCATCCCCACACCGTCCATCCCCACACCGTCCATCCCCACACCGTCCATCCACTCACCGTCCATCCCCACACCGTCCATCCTCACACCGTCCATCCTCACACCGTCCATCCCCACACCGTCCATCCCCACACCGTCCATCCTCACACCGTCCATCCTCACACCGTCCATCCACTCACCGTCCATCCACTCACCGTCCATCCCCACACCGTCCATCCCCACACCGTCCATCCCCACACCGTCCATCCACTCACCGTCCATCCACTCACCGTCCATCCCCACACCGTCCATCCCCACACCGTCCATCCCCACACCGTCCATCCACTCACCGTCCATCCACTCACCGTCCATCCCCACACCGTCCATCCCCACACCATCCATCCCCACACCGTCCATCCCCACACCGTCCATCCCCACACCGTCCATCCACTCACCGTCCATCCCCACACCGTCCATCCCCACACCGTCCATCCCCACACCGTCCATCCCCACACCGTCCATCCCCACACCGTCCATCCCCACACCGTCCATCCACTCACCGTCCATCCCCACACCGTCCATCCACTCACCGTCCATCCCCACACCGTCCATCCCCACACCGTCCATCCCCACACCGTCCATCCACTCACCGTCCATCCTCACACCGTCCATCCACTCACCGTCCATCCCCACACCGTCCATCCCCACACCGTCCATCCCCACACCGTCCATCCACTCACCGTCCATCCTCACACCGTCCATCCCCACACCGTCCATCCCCACACCGTCCATCCTCACACCGTCCATCCCCACACCGTCCATCCACTCACCGTCCATCCACTCACCGTCCATCCCCACACCGTCCATCCCCACACCGTCCATCCCCACACCGTCCATCCCCACACCGTCCATCCTCACACCGTCCATCCCCACACCGTCCATCCACTCACCGTCCATCCCCACACCGTCCATCCACTCACCGTCCATCCCCACACCGTCCATCCCCACACCGTCCATCCCCACACCGTCCATCCCCACACCGTCCATCCCCACACCGTCCATCCCCACACCGTCCATCCACTCACCGTCCATCCCCACACCGTCCATCCACTCACCGTCCATCCCCACACCGTCCATCCCCACACCGTCCATCCACTCACTGTCCATCCCCACACCGTCCATCCTCACACCGTCCATCCCCACACCGTCCATCCCCACACCGTCCATCCCCACACCGTCCATCCACTCACCGTCCATCCCCACACCGTCCATCCCCACACCGTCCATCCCCACACCGTCCATCCACTCACCGTCCATCCCCACACCGTCCATCCACTCACCGTCCATCCACTCACCGTCCATCCCCACACCGTCCATCCCCACACCGTCCATCCCCACACCGTCCATCCACTCACCGTCCATCCTCACACCGTCCATCCACTCACCGTCCATCCACTCACCGTCCATCCCCACACCGTCCATCCCCACACCTTCCTTCCTCACACCGTCCATCCCCACACCGTCCATCCACTCACCGTCCATCCCCACACCGTCCATCCCCACACCGTCCATCCTCACACCGTCCATCCCCACACCGTCCATCCCCACACCGTCCATCCACTCACCGTCCATCCCCACACCGTCCATCCCCACACCGTCCATCCCCACACCGTCCATCCCCACACCGTCCATCCCCACACCGTCCATCCCCACACCGTCCATCCACTCACCGTCCATCCACTCACCGTCCATCCCCACACCGTCCATCCCCACACCGTCCATCCCCACACCGTCCATCCCCACACCGTCCATCCTCACACCGTCCATCCCCACACCGTCCATCCCCACACCGTCCATCCACTCACCGTCCATCCCCACACCGTCCATCCCCACACCGTCCATCCCCACACCGTCCATCCACTCACCGTCCATCCACTCACCGTCCATCCCCACACCGTCCATCCCCACACCGTCCATCCCCACACCGTCCATCCACTCACCGTCCATCCCCACACCGTCCATCCCCACACCGTCCATCCCCACACCGTCCAGTCCTTTCCTATCTGAGTCTGTTACTGGACTTAACATGTCTTTAAGGACAGTCCATCAACACCAATAAATCCCTCCAGCTTTGCCAATGTTAAACATTTGCAACCTACCAGAATAACACACCAAATAAGAAGCAATGCAAGATTACAATTTTTTTTGGAATGATTAAATGATAATCATCTGCAAACATTGCTGATTTGCTTTTCATGTAAATTCAATTATTAGGCTGTAATAAAATAATTCCTAACATCCTTGATTTGTCGTGCTGTTGCTGGACTTAATATAATTCACTAATAGGCACACCTGACTGTAATGATCATATTTGATGTCCCTCAATTTATTCAATACAGCAAGGGTACAGTAGATTATGCTTAATATCTTCGGTTACACTCGTCTCTGAGCCCTGTGTGTCTCTAATATCTTCCGTCACCTGTTTTAGCAAATTTACTGCCAGTTCATTCTCTTTCTCTCTTCCTTTTCCCTGTAGGCTTTGTACAGTTTGAATCTCCATTTTAATTGGTCTGTTCCTCCAATTTAGCGTCTGCCTCTTCAGTTTTGACCTGTTTTTCATGGATACATATTCAGTTTGCAATTTTAAAATTGTTTCATTTCTCCTCAACGTTCAGTGGTATCTCGTTATTAATTTATTTCAGTTCTTCCTTCATTTCTTCTTAAAATCCTATGTTTTATCCTCTTTACTGGTGCTGGCTCGCAGGTAAATCTTACGTCTGATCATATTGTAGCCACTAGTCCCTGGAGGCTCCATTAATTCCACATCGTCTTTCTGATGAGACGTTAAACCAAGACCCTGTCTGCCCTCTCAGGTGGATGCAAAAGATCCCACGGCACAATATCGAAGAAGAGAAGGGAAGTTCTCCCCGGTGTCCTGGCCAATATTTATCCCTCAACCAACATCAGTAAAACAGATTATCTGGTCATTATCTTATTGCTGTTTATGGCACCTTGCTGTGCGCAAATTGGCTGCTGCGTTATAACAGTGTCTACACTTCAAAAGTACTTCATTGGCTGTAAAGCGCTTTGGGATGTCCTGTAGTCATGAAAGGCGATACAAAAATGCAATTTCTTTCTTTCGTTCATATTATAGATGCTATCTTCATCCTGTGTTAGAAACAGGTTGGGAAGGTAGTTACGACTGGTGGATTGATACAGTGAGGCTGAAATTCTTCGAACCCCATTCTACCACTGGAAGTGTGAGAGGGCAGGACTTCTGGTCACCTCTCAGCACCAGCAGTGATCCTGTCCCAAGTCATTCCTTAATGGGGGTGAGAACAGGTGCTGGCAATGAAGCACCTTTCATGTGAGTCTTGCACTGCTTCTCTATATATTCAGCTAAGAGTAAAGGAAATAACTTCAAAAGGATGAAGTGGGTGTGAAGGGTATATTAGTACCAAGGTGTCAGCCTTGGCTCAGTGGTAGCAGTATCACCTCTGAGTCAGAAGGCTGTGGGTCCAAGCCCCATTCCATCGGCTGATACTTCAGAGCAGTACTGAGGAAGTGCTGCATTGTCAGAGGTGGCGTCTTTTGGCTAACACATTAAACCAAGCCCTCTCGGGAAGATGTAGACATGGCACTATTTGAAGAAGAGCAAAAAGTTCTCCTGGTGTCCGGGTCAACATTTATTCCTCACCCAACACCATCAAAAAAAGATTTACGAAAGGCGTTATGGGGGATAAATTGGATAGGGCCTATTATTGGGCACGGGTAGCGCGATCCCCTATTACCCCGCGCCCAGTGGCCCCTGCGCGGGCAGGACGAGAATTTCGTGAGGCCTGAGCACTTACCTTCAAACAGCGTTCCGAATCAGCGGTGACACGAGGATTCCATGCAATTCGCACTTTCCACCAGCAGAGGGAGGCCCAATCTCTTAAAGGCAGGCTGTCTCTTAAAAATCTCTTAAAGGTAGATGGTACCTGTTTTTTGCTGAAAATAACGGTCTGCTGTCTGCACGGAGTCTGAACGGAGATCAGACATCAGACATGCAAAATACAGGTGCAGCTCTCGTCCCTGTGTATACAAACTGATGAGTTATGTTAAAGCATTGAATAAAGGTGGTGCACTACTAAATCCCACATCCTCCAATCTGCACGCCAGACCTCACCAAGCTGCCGATCTGAGTTTGTACCAGACCTGCGAGAGTGCGTGCACCAAGGTTCTCTGCTGATGCACTAGAGGCCTTGGTGCAAGAGGTGAACAGAAGGAGGGACATCCTATATCCGCGGGCGGGGGTGGGGAGGTTGCAAGAGGCCCTGCAGATATATACCCAAAAGGTAGTGGGAGGCAGCGGGGGACGAAGTCAATGCCAGGCGCACAGCATCACGAGCATGGATGCAGTGCAGGAAGAAGTTCAATGCTCTGACATGAGTGGTAAAGATGAGTGAGGTCAACTGTCAAGTGGCGTCTTCTACCAACTACACCACTAGCTGCATCCACTGATCCACGCACTGCACAGTGACCATCTCCAACAAGAGAGGGTCTAACCACCTACCCTTGACATTCAACGGCATTACCATCACCAAATCCCCCACCATCAACATCCTGGGGGTCACCATTGACCAGAAACTGAACTGGACCAGCCATATAAATACTGTGGCTACAAGAGCAGGTCAGAGGCTGGGTATTCTGCGGCCAGTGACTCACCTCCTGACTCCCCAAAGCCTTTCCACCATCTACAAGGCATAAGTCAGGAGTGTGATGGAATAGTCTCCACTTGCTTGAATGAGTGCAGCTCAAACCACACTCAAGAAGCTCGACACCATCCAAGATAAAGCAGCCCACTTGATTGGCACCCCATCCACCACCCTAAACATTCACTCCCTTCACCACTGGTGCACAGTGGCTGCAGTGTGTACCATCCACAGGATGCACTGCAGCAACTCGCCAAGGCTTCTTCGACAGCACCTCCCAAACCCGCGACCTCTACCACCTAGAAGGACAAGAGCAGCAGGCACATGGGAACAACACCACCTGCACGTTCCCCTCCAAGTCACACACTATCCCGACTTGGAAATATATCGCCGTTCCTTCATTGTCCTGGAACTCCCTTCCTAACAGCACTGTGGGAGAACCGTCACCACACGGACTGCAGCAGTTCAAGAAGGCGACTCACCACCACCTTCTCAAGGGCAATTAGGGATGGGCAATAAATGCCGGCCTCGCCAGCGACGCCCACATCCCATGAACGAATAAAAAAACCACACCCCCATCACCCACATACCAACAAACTCTTTCCATCAGTACTCAACTCTTCCAATCAGATGCTTCCTCTCACCCTTGCACATTACCACTGTTGCAAACCGCCCACCCACAACGCACAGGTCACACACCCCGGCAGCTATTCAACCATGACAGGCACATCACCCAAACACACGTCTCGCTTTCTTGCAGGAGAAGGTGGCGTAAATCAGGTGGCTGCAAGTGGCAGTGGCATTTAGCCCCTCGAGCTTGTTCCGCCATCCAATGAGATCATGGTGGACCTGTGACCTAACTCCATATCCCTTAGCCCCATATCCCTTAATACCCTTGGTTCACAGAAATCTATCAATCTCAGATTTAGAATTCACAATTGAGCTAGCATTAACTGCCATTTTCAGAAGAGCTTCCCAAACTTCTCCCACCCTTTGCGTGTAGAAGCATTTCCGAACTTCATTCCTGCACGTCCTGGCTCTAATTTTTAGGCTATGTCCCCACGTCCTAGTATTCAAGTATAGGAGACCTCCAAAAACAGGGACAAATGTCTCGGCAGCCAGAAGCAATAATTCAGCCACTAACCTGTAAATCCTGTATGGTCCCTTTAAATTGCGTTGGTGGGGGTTCGCCAGGCACTCTAAGACATGTTCAGATGGTCAGGGTTAAGGCTGTGTGTTGAGTTGAGTGTTAAGTCCCAAAATGGTGTCTATCACTTTAAATCAGCGTTGCACACTGATTGTATCCATTTTCTTCTTACTTTACATGCTTCCGGCGTTCGGTATTTGCACATGCGCTAACTCCCATACCAAGATGGCGTCTGGTGCACGTCACGCTGGAAACGTGCGTGCACAGCCAAGAAGCCATCTTGGATGTTGGAGAGGCCACATAGCGCCGAAATATCAGGTGCTACATGGCCCAATTTAGCGCTCTATTTCTTTCCTGTGTATAGGTGTTTAGTTGCAGATAGTGCTCAATCAAGTAAAGGCAAGGAGGCGGCAACTGGAAAAGATACTTATTGCAGTGCATTGTTACGATGTGCTACGACCTCCTGTTATCTCAGCATTGAGCTGGTGGTACTCACAGCCAAAGTTATCTTATCTCAGCCCCAAAAAAATGGGTTCTCCTAATCCAAATTACAGACAATGGGGTATAAATTGGTATGCGTTGCAGCCATTTTTTGGGGGTAAAACGGGCACAAACGATTTAGCAGTGGGACGACCGACGCCCAGCCCACGCAGGTGTTGGTCCCATTGCTACATTCATGGGGTCCCTTTTGTAGGCCTCCCGGGTAGATGCCTAAAACAGGTGGTAGGCCGCTTAAATATGTACTTTTTTTTTACATATTAAGACTAATTTCCAGACCAATTTTTCTTCAAGGCACTGAGGCCACAGATTTAAATACTGCTGGAGTTAGAGGTGCTGTCCTTCAAATGACTCCTGGAGTCTTTAAATTATTGACCTCAATGCCCTGAAGAAATACCCCGGACATTGCAGTGAGACACAGCCTGGCTGCCGCAACTTTTCAGCTGCTTTAGTTGCACTGGATTTTGCTCTCCAAAGAGGTTGCTTATAGTGCTAAGAGCCTGCCATATGTAACCAAGGCGCACTGAGGAAGATCGGGCTGGTTCCTAGCGTTTTAAGTGGAAGTGCAGTTCCAGTGCAATTCTAGCAGTAAAATAGCCAGTGAGGAAAATTTAGCCCTAACTGGGTCAAAATCCTGGAACCCCCTACTTAACAGCGCTGTGGGAGCACCTTCGCCACATGGACTGCAGCGGTTCAAGAAGGACACTGCAGTGTGTACCATCCACAGGATGCACTGCAGCAACTCGCCAAAATTTCTTCGACAGCACCTCCCAAACCTGCGACCTCCACCACCTAGAAGGACAAGGGCAGCAGGTGCATGGGAACACCATCACCTCCAAGTTCCCCTCCAAGTCACACGCCATTCTGACTTGGACATATATCGGCATTCCTTCATTGTCGCTGGGTCAAAATCCTGAAACTCCTGATTTAACGTCATCTTCAGTACATGAACTTCAAGAAGGCCCACCGCCACTTTCTTAAGGGCAACTAGGGATGGGCAATAAGTGCCGGCCTTGCCAGAGGCACACACGTCCCAAGAATGAATTTTTAAAAAAATCTCCCATTCTGTCACCTAATTGTATTTTGAGTAACCCCAATGTTTTAACTCCCTGTTAAAAAATGTTGACAATCAATCATTTCATGGGCTTTTTTTTTAAGAAGAAGCAGCCCTGTGTTGGGTGATAACAGGAATCAACAAAAAACATATTCTCTTTAATCTGATGATTACGATTACTTTGCCATTTTAAAGTTCTAATGTCCGTGTTCAATGAAAGAGCGAAGTTCATCGATTTGAAACTCTAATATAAAGCATTATCCACTGTTCATTGAACAATTTTTTTTTTCTTTCCAGTTCAAATATTGCCTGTGCCCTTCGGGAAAAAAATAGCACTTATCAAAGTGAGGGATGTTCGTACTGGGAAACGGAACGGTATCTATTTCAAGCACCAATGTCAGCGTTAAGCACTCCCAGAAATAAAAGCAGAACATGCTGCAGAAGCTCAGCAAGTCAGGCAGCGTCTGTGGAGAAAGAAACAGACTTAACCCTTGAAGTCCGGGTATCATTCTAGTAAACCTACGCTGCACTCCCAGATAAACACATGAGGGAGAAAGGAATAGAAGGATGTGCTGATAGGGTTAGATGAAGGAGGGAGGGAGGAGGCTCGTGTGGAGCATAAACACCGGCATGGACCTGTTGGGCCGAATGGCCTGTTTCTATACGGTACATTCTATGTAGTGTGCCCTGATGTATTTCTGATGGTAGCCATTCTCCGGCTTCTGAGAGTGAGGTTACCAATTTAGTTCCAAAATAGGGCGAGTTTGCTGCAGCCCACCAACACCCACCAGGAAAAGTTTTGAGACCACCCAAACTCATTTCAAATAGGAGCATTACCAGCCAGCAGACAGAGTAGACCTTCATCCCATCAGTATGTGATACCTTTTAAAAAAAAGGAATCATTGAACATTTCTGGTTTGAAAATCAATATTATGTGTGCAATGTCCAAGAAATTCTTCCTGTCTCTTGAACAGGTGAAATGCACTGGGAAGACCAGTTTACTGTACAAAAATTGCTGAAGGATGAGGCATTATAGTGTGGAGAAAGGCACGTTTACTGCCAGAAGCCAGGGAGGGGAGGAACACAATTTAAAGGACTGATGGCCAACCCCCTGCAGGTGTGACAGGCATGGGAGGATTGATGCCTCTACAGATGTTTGCTTTGCCATTTATTGTCAGATCTGGTTTGATCCTGCCCTCTCCCTTCCACCCTCAATTCTAACAACAAGTACAAGGACTTCATGTATTTCCTCATCACTAAGGCGGAGACATCCATTCAACTGCCTCCGCTTCTTGTCCCTCTTCCCTTAACCCCTAACCCAATACCCACCTACGTTAGCCCTGAACTCCCTAGTCTCTCTCTAGTTTCTCCCCATCTCTCCAAGCTAATGAGACCCAACTTCTGCCACTTTGACCCCATTCTCAATAAGTTGCTGACCACCCGACGTCCCTACCAGGTGCCCATGCCTACTGACATTATAAATAGTTTCCTCTCCTTGGTTGTTGCCACCCCCCCACCCGTTCAAAGCCACTGTTGGTCACCCTCCCTCCCCCCTCACCTCAGGAAACCCACTGTTCCCACTACCTACATCACCATCTCCTTCCTCCCTTCCCTCCTCAAGGTCACCTCCCAGCTCCATGGCCGCCTCTCCTGCAACTGCCTGTTGGAGCTGCGTGTTATCGGTCGGCCTTGCTTTCACCTGCTGGCCAGGAGCGGTTATTCTGACGGGTTGAGCTGACTGCGATGACAGCTCCCCCATTTCCATACAATGTTGCTGTTGTTGCCACAGTGCTGAAATCCGGCGTTTTCAACCCGTGTCTTCACACCATTTTAACAGATAACCAGTAAACAGTAACCAAGGAAGTTTCTCGTTCCACCATTTTACCAACAAACGCACAAGAAGGTTAAAGTTCACATGCATACACCATGCAAATATGAGTAATGAGATCACACGCCTAACGACTGTGTCTATTACTGTCTTTTATTTACTAATTAAGAATGCAATTGATGATGATTGTCTGCCCATCATTGTCCGCGATGACAGCCTATGCTTCATCTCCAATTAGTACAGGTTGTGAGTTCTCATATGACTGTAATGTCCGATTTCCATGAGGGATGTTTTCCCACACACTGGACACCGGACGTCCGATTGACCCGAGGACTGATCTTTCCTTGATTTCCTTTGGGCTCTCCTTTCGTTGACTAGCTGGACACGACATGCTTCAAGTTTTGTCGCGCCATCGCGAATTATCTTTTAACACTTTTTCCTGTCACAAGCATGGTACTCCCACGTGGCAGTTGAGATGCCACATTGATTTTTAGATTGGTCTTTAGGTAATCCTTATATCTTTTGAACTGACCACCACGAGAAAGTTCACCAACCTTCAGCTCACCGTAGAATACCTTCTTGCATAGTCTAGTATCAGGCATTCAGACTAAGTGACCAGCCCACCTTAGCTGCGCCTTTACTTGCATCGTCTCTTTGCCCAGCACTTTTTCCCTTCTAAGGACCTCAGCGTCCAGAATCATGGGCCACCAATAAATGCTGGCCTTGCCAGCGATGCCCACATCCCGAGAATTAATTAAAAAGAAATGGCATTCTCTTCTTTCTGGAAAAAAATAATTACCTCCTCTTTGAACAGATCCGTCTCCCTCTTGAAACGTGCACTATTTTGCTAGTTTGAGATACAGCACCAGTCTAGTACGGTTGTAATACAAAACTAAATATTAATGCTCTTTGTCAATTCAATTTTTCACATTGATTAGTGGAATGAAAGGCCGCATGTACCTTCAATCTCTAGTGTCACTGAGAAATCGTCTCTCAACCCCTTGTTATCGAGGCTATGTTCCCTGGATAAGAAGTTAATCACACAGCTGTAGATCAGCTGGGATACACTTAACATAAGCTTATCCTTCTGGTTTCAGGCTGCTTTTCAACAGTGGGCTGCTGGCAGGAATTGGTGTTAACTGCTCGTTTAAATGGAATCAATTTGTTCTGCACAGTGACATTCTGCATGTAACTTTGAACTGTACATTTCCTCTATAAAAACCATAAAAGATGTCCTATTCCTTACGTTTCTGCAATGCCAGCTGCGTATAGTGGAATCAATAGAGCCTGAGTAATAACACTAATAGTGCTTCTCTGTTGATCGTGTTTCATTTGTTCTTTTCTTGCTCCTGTTTCCTGCCATGACTTCTTCTTCTGACAGAGGGAGCCGGCTTGTTGCTGCGGTCGGTGAAAGCGCCCGGTCAAGTGTCCTTTTCCGAAGCTCCACTTTTTCTGCCTTGGACACTGTAACTTCTAACATTACGAATAGTGACACTGTGCAGCTCTGATGGCATCATGTCCAGGTAAAGCAGCTCTGTTGATGTCACGTCCAGATCAGCTCCCATAGTTAACAAATGTAAACAATTTTACAACACCAAGTTATAGTCCAGCAATTTTATTTTAAATTCACAAGCTTTCGGAGGCTACCTCCTTCCTCAGGTGAACGATGTGGAAATGAAATCCTCGAAATGAAGTCGCATTTATAATTCACAGAACAATGCTTGGTGAGTACAGACAGTTTTTTCAACTGCCCGTTGCCAAGGCAATCAGTGTGCAGACAGACAGGTGTTACCTGCCAGGTCTCACAGAATATACAAATCACCAAAAAAAACAACAAAAAAAAACAGAGATAGAGAGGTAGAAACATAGAAAAGACAGCAACTGACCCGTTATATTAAAAACAGATAACATTTGTTCGCTGGTGGGGTAACGTGTAGCGTGACATGAACCCAAGATCCCGGTTGAGGCCGTCCTCATGGGTGCGGAACTTGGCAATCAATTTCTGCTCGACGATTTTGCGTTGTCGTGCGTCTCGAAGGCCGCCTTGGAGTATGCATGGCCTGTTTCTGTGCTGTAAATTCAATATAATTTAAACCCACAGAATCCAAACAGTTCGCTCCCAAATCCTATCTCTGGAAGGAATATTGGGGTACATTTTGCAAGGGGAAACAGCTGCATGGTACCTTGCCTGAGGTAAGCGCGGATCGGAATGTCCCCCATGAGGGTCAGTACACCAGACCTGCAGCGCTCTCCATTTTCTGGTGACTCAGATTACCAGGGAAAACTGATTTGATGAACCGCACATCTGTTGAGTGACACAAGAGCAGAACCGTGCGGAATTTACTCTGTTGAATGCAAATAAGATTTTTTTCAAAAAATATATAGGTTGATGCCTCAATTACAAAGAATAAAGTGCACTCAACCATGGCAGTAAGCTAGGCTCAAAATTAACATGCTTTACATTTCAGTGAAGCTTACAACCCAAGTGCCCAGCGAGTACTCCTGATGATATTAGCTGACACATGTTTTGTCCATTATCCCGTTCATCCATCGCCCCTGTGCTCGCTGACCTACGTTAGCTCCCAGTCCGGGAACACTTCGATTTTAAAATTCTCATCCTTGTCTTCAAATCCCTCCATGACCTCGCCCCCTCCCTATCTCTGTGACCTCCTCCACCCCTACAACCCTCCGAGATCTCTGCGCTCCTCCAATTCTGGCTTCTTGCGCATCCCCGATTTTCATCGCTCCACCATTGGCGGCCGTGTCCTTAGCTGCCCGGACCCTAAGCTCTGGAATTCCCTCCGTAAACCTCTCCACCTCTCCACCTCTTTCTCCTCCTTTAAGATGCTCCTTAAAATCTACCTCTTTGACCAAGCCGGTCCTAATATCCCCTTATGTGGCTTGGTGTCAAATTTTGTTTGAAAATTGCTCCTGTGAAGCGCCTTGGGACGTTTTACAACATTAAAGGCACTATATAAATGCAAGTTGTTGTTATCCCTGCATTAAAATCAGCACAGAAATCAACAACACAATACTAAAATGGAAAACCTAATGCCTCAATGACTAGACACCGAAACCAACATGACTGGGAGATTGCTATTTCAGTCGTCAATGTCAGTCACAAAGTCTTGCTGAAGTAATTTGGATGTGCACTGTGAATGGTGATGTTGCTGCATGCTACCTGCCACAGTGTGTGTGTTACCACTGATGGTAATACAATAATTGCCGTATCTCTGGATTTTCCACATCTGATTTAGTGCAGCTCTCCGTGAATTAGCGTCACGAATTTCATCACCGTCTTTGAGTTCAAATAGGCTTGGATCTGATCTGAGTGCTGCTTCCTAATATTTCCACAGAATGTAGGCGAAGGGGACAATTTTAACCTAACCCGCCCGTCGGGAAACTGACGGGATCGGGTGCAATGCTGGTTTTACACCCGGTCCGATTTTACTCTCCATTGAATTTAACGGCAAGCAGCATTGGGCGGGGTGTAAATCCGGCATTCCTCCCGATCCCGTGGGTTTCCCGCCGGCAAGTTAGGGTTTCAGTAACCAGGACAGGACTACAAGGAACAATTCTCAGTTAAGCCTTCAACATACTGCACGGGTTTTCCCATGAACAAACAAGAGTGAGCGTAGTAATATTGAACGCGATAACTTTGTATTAAAATTTCCTCCTTGGTGGTAGCTTTCTCGGCTCGTTCTCTACTGAGGTTGGAAGTAGCAGGATAGAGAGACCATGGTACATAGCACAAGGAGAAAACTATAAACAACTGGAATTTCAGAGAGTCACAGGGTGACATCCTTTTGTGTTGATAAACGGCACACCGTCATGTTAAATACACACCACACCTTCATGCTTATTTTCATGTCCTGTAATCACGATAGTATTGGTAAAAGTAGAAATGACGTTCACTTTTGTTTTTGCCAGGCAATGAGTGAGAATCAGCCAGTTAGCATGTGGGTGCATTACTCAGGCAACAGGTGCCCACTTTCAACATGCTGGTGAAGACATTATATTCAGTAACTCAGCAGTTGCAGCAGGAGAACTTGACACAGCTTTATGAGAGATGTGGCATTCCAAAGGTATTGGAAATGATTGACAAGGTCCACATGGCCATTCAAGCACCTGAACAATGTGCCAATGTGATCATCAACAGAAAAGGATATTGCTCTGTGTGAACATCCAAATTATCAGTCACTATTTAGGCTCATACATGAAGAATGTTCATTTGGGTGAAGTTCAGGGGGAGAGACACCTTCAGGAGAAGAGAGGAAAAAATTAGGTGCGTTGAAAAAAATCAGGACGGAAGGAGGTCATTTGCCCATTGTGCCTGTTCGAATTCCATATTGGAATTGTCCATTCTTATCCCATTTCCCTGTTCTTTCCCCCATACCCTTTCATATTTTTCTTCTTCAAATGTTCATCTACTTCCTTTTTAAACCTTGTGATTGAATTAAACTTCAATCTGAGAAGATTCTAAAGAATATCTTCACCCCTCCCAGTTGTATATGAAGTTAATTCATTTGGCTTCAGTTCACCTTTGAACAATGTGCCAATGTGTTCATCAACAGAAAAGGATATTGCTCTGTGTGAACATCCAAGTTATCAGTTTGGGCTCTTTGTCACACGAAATGTGGAACTGAATGAAGATATCAGTTCACCCAGACAACATCAGTTAGCCCCAGAAACCCATCCACCCCCCTTTCCCCACTATTTTAAGCTATTGCTGCCTACTTGTAGTCGCACTGATATTTTACAGGGACACAACAAAGAGTAATATGATCCCCATATTCTTGTACGGATCTGAGTGTTGGAACATGAGAAAAGATGACAAGCAACAGATACTAGAAGTTGTGATGAGTTGGTCGAGAGAAATACTGGGAGTATCCAGGATGCAAAGAATCAAGAATGCTATAATGAGAAGGCTTGGACAAGAAATAAGGCTTATACAGAAGATCCAAGGAGAACGACTGCGATAGTTTGGGCACGTTTTTTTTTATTCGTTCACGGGATGTGGGCGTCGCTGGCGAGGCCAGCATTTATTGCCCATCCCTAATTGCCCTCGAGAAGGTGGTGGTGAGCCGCCTTCTTGAACCGCTGCAGTCCGTGTGGTGACGGTTCTCCCACAGTGCTGTTAGGTAGGGAGTTCCAGGAATTTGACCCAGCGACGATGAAGGAACGGCGATATATTTCCAAGTCGGGATGGTGTGTGACTTGGAGGGGAACGCGCAGGTGGTGTTGTTCCCATGTGCCTGCTGCTCTTGTCCTTCTAGGTGGTAGAGGTCGCGGGTTTGGGAGGTGCTGTCGAAGAAGCCTTGGTGAGTTGCTGCAGTGCATCCTGTGGATGGTACACACTGCAGCCACAATGCGCCGGTGGTGAAGGGAGTGAATTATTAGGGTGGTGGATGGGGTGCCAATCAAGCGGGCTGTTTTGTCTTGGATGGTGTCGAGTTTCTTGAGTGTTGTTGGAGCTGCATTCATCCAAGCAAGTGGAGAGTATTCCATCACACTCCTGACTTGTGCCTTGTAGATGGTGGAAAGGCTTTGGGGAGTCAGGAGGTGAGTCACTCGCCGCAGAATACCCAGCCTCTGACCTGCTCTCGTAGCCACAGTATTTATACGTTTCAAGAATAGAAACAGCTCGAGTACCTTCCATGGCCCTGCACACAGAGGTACATAGAATTACATAGAACTCACAGCATAGAAACAGGCCATTCGGCCCAACTGGCCTATGCTGGGTGTTTATGCTCCACACAAGCCTCCTCCCACCCTACTTCATCTCACCCGATCAGCACAACCTTCTATTCCTTTCTCCCTCCTGTATTTATCTAGCTTCCCCTTAAATGCACCTATGCTATTCACCTCAACAATTCTATGTGGTAGTGAGTTCCACATTCTAACCACTCTCTGGGTAAAGGAGTTTCTCCTGAATTCCCAATTGGATTTATTCATGACTGTTTTATATTTATGACCCCTAGTATTAGATTCCCCCACAAGCGGAAACATCTTCTCTATGTCTACCCTATCAAATCCTTTCATAATTTTAAAGACCTCTACCAGGTCACCCCTCAGTCTTCTCTTTTCTAGAGAAAAGAGCCCCAGCCTATTCAGTCTTTCCCGATTGTTATAACCTCTCAGTTCTGGTATCATCCTTGCCGATCTTTCTCTGCACCTTCTCCAGTGCCTCAATATCCTTTTCGGTAAAAAGTACATGGAACGAGAAACTGAGGAAGACCAAGGAAGTGCTGGATAGCACAATGTCAAGAGTGACTTGTCACGGAAAGTGATACAGATGACTGAAGCGGCCCGGCTGGTTCAGAACTGACAACCATGGAGTGAATTAATTCAGCCCCATCGTCACTGCTGAGCTGAAGGACAGGAATTTAGTAGTTCGTAGTAACAATACAACGAAGAGTCTTTACGGCAGAACATTCTGATTTAAGAGTTAAGATAAGTTTCAGTGCCATATGCTCAATGTCACTTGATGGAATTCCTATTTAATATTTAAGCTTTCACATAAATTAACATCAATATGGATAAGGCTGTCAAAATATTGTAATAGTGCTGGTCATAACACAGATTCTGTTCGGGTTTGTGACATGGAATAGCAGGCTTCCAGCTCCTGGTTTAAATGTGCTGTCTCCCCTGTCAGATAGGCTGGAGATCATTTTGCAGCCACCTGAAAGGATCTCACATACTTCTTCTCTGTCTTGTGAAACATCTGCTTACAGGAAAGACACGACTCAGATGCGTGTCTAATTAACATGCAGATTCTGTCAGAGATATGCCAGGTTAGTGAGCCCGGCTGGGTCTGTGTGCATGACTGGAAGTGTATTATATTAATAAACCCCCACGTACTTTCCTGCTCGAGTGTGAATGACTATTTGCTGCATCTTATTTTCAGTGCAATTTCACAGCGGAGGGAAGCCCGAATGATCTGTGTTTGTGATGCACATCAGTCTCGTGTCACTTGACTGTTGATTTCAAAATAGCATGAGGAGAAATTGTAATCTTACCTGCGCTGTCTCTCCCTCAGGCAATGCACAGTCAAGAAGATGATGTTTGCAGTGGGCCTCAAACGCCCAACCTGAGGGAACCCAAGCCCGAATCCTACCGTCAACTGCAATTCGCCTTCTTGCTTTTAGCTCAGTTTTGTTAGTCTTGGTTCAGTCATAAATGTGACCTAGGCCCAACTGGCATGAGTAGAGAGAGGTCCCCTCACCACATTGATGTGCTGCTTCCCTTTTGCGAGAAAGCTTATGTGGAGGCAGATGAGTGGAGACAACCACAAGGAAGGAGGGAAGGAGGGAGGAAGGAAGAAAGGAAGACAGGAAGACAGACTTGCACATATACAACGCCTTTCACGATCTCAGGACGTCCCAAAGAGCCTCACATCCAATGGAGTACCTTTGAAGTGCAGTCACTGTTGTAATGTATTATAGCAGCTACTGAAATCATGCACCTGGGCCTCTTCTGAGTCAGTAACAACTGTTTCCTTACAACAGAGCAGGAATACCCCCCTCCCCCTATCCGTACATTTGCACGATGGCACCTGGAATAGAATAAGAAGCCTCAAAGTCAAACCTGCCCCCTCCTCCTATTCCCGCACCATCATTCTTCATACCCACACTTGTTTAACCCGGTTCCTCCGCCTACCGCTTGACACCATGGTGCTGCCATCTTATTAGCGCCCTCCAAGCCAGATTACAGGGGTTGCTGCTGCCATCTGAGCCGTGGCAAAAGTTACTCAGAGAGGACAAGTCTTTAAATTAACCTGAAGACCACCGGAATGTAAATCGCAGCTCCTGGCACGCATTCATTTATATAAGAACTTACTATTCTCCAACAGACGGTGTCCAGATAATAAAACTATGCCTGCCCCTTTAATGGGGCTGGTTCCTTTAAAAGAAAAGACAGACTTGCATTTATATAGCACCTTTCACAATCTCAGGATGCCCCAAAGCACTTTACAGCCAATGAAGTACTTTTTTGAAGTGTAGTCACTGTTGTAATGTAAGAGACATGGCAGCCAATTTCTGCACAGCAAGATCCCACAAACAGCGATGAGATCATGACCAGATAATTTGATTTAGTGATATTGCTTAAGGGATAAATATTTATCCAGGACACCGGGGAGAACTCCCTGTCTCTTCTTCAAATAGATTCCTGGGATCATTTACGTCCACCTGAGAGAGCAGACGGGGCCTTGGTTTAACGTCTCATCTGAAAGACAGCACCTCCGACAGTGTAGCACCACAGTGTCAGCCTGGATTATGTGCTCAAGTCTCTGGAATGGGACTGAAACCCATCACCTTCTGACTTAGAATTGAGAGTGCTACCCACTGTGCCAAGACTGATGCTTTAGAATGTTTCTAAGGGGCATGGTAGGATAAATCCAGATGCCAAAAACGATGTAATTTTGCATGGTGCACTGGGGGAGATCTCCTGGATCAGAGCTCTTGGGTTGGGAATGCAAATCAGGAAATTTTGCTTCCAGAGCCCATGATTTTCCATTAAAATTAATGGATGAAAATTACAGGCTGGAGGGTGCACAATGTCCTGATATGCGCTCCTAACAATTCTCCCTTCTTCTTACCTCTCATGGAAATGCCCCCTTGTAGGACAGCCTTGTATCCAGCAGCTAAGCTTTCTTTGAGCTGATAGCAATTAACATTCTGTGACACCAGCTGAATAAATCTCATTTGTTAAGAGCGCGGCTAAAATGAACCCACATTCATGGCAGAAATCAAATTAATCTTGTGTAGCAGTGACACCGCTCCCCTTTACTGTCATTAATATTCATTAGCCGCATGTAACGGAGGATCAAAAATGCAGCATATTTATTATTCATTACTCTGTTATTAGGTTTCTTTTTGGCTGTACGTTGAAAATGTTTTTTTTTTGCGAGGAGGTTGCAGATGAGCCACTTTGGTTTTACTGTAATCAGTGTTGCTGTTTATGGTGAAATGGACCTCAGGCAGAGAGTGAGTAGTTTATACTGGCAGACAATGATGGATTGTACACTGTCCAACATATTAAATTAATCCAGTTTTACTGACAAAAATTCATCACCATTCAGTATTTTTTTGATCTCCTCAAGCTTTCTCCCTTCCTCTCCTGATGACCATAGAATTGAATCATAGAAAGTTACAGCACAGAAGGAGGCCATTTGGCCCATCATGTCCGTGCCGGCCGAAAAAGAACTATTCAGCTTAATCCCAATTTCCAGTACTCGGTCCGTAGCCCTGTAGGTAACAGCACTTCAGGTGCACATCCGAGTACTTTCAGGCAGTGAGTTCCAGACCCCCACCATCCTCTGGGTCAAAAAATTTCTCCTCGGTTCCCATCTAATCCTTCTACCAATTACTTTAAATCAATGCCCCCTGGCCACTGGCCCCTCTGCTAAGGGAAATAGGTCCTCTCTATCTAGTCCCGTCATAATTTTATACACCTCAATTAAATCTCCCCTCAGCTTCCTTTGTTCCAAAGAAAATAACCCCAGCCTTTCCAATCTTTTCTCATAGCTAAAATTCTCCAGTCCTGGTAACATCCTCGTAAATCTCCTCTGTACCCTCTCTAGTGCAATCACATCTTTCCTGTAATGTGGTGACCAGAACTGTACGCAATACTCAAGCTGTGGCCTAACCAATGTTTTATACAGTTCTAGCATAACCTCCCTGCTCTTATATTCTATGCCTCAGCTAATAAAGGAAAGTATCCTGTATCCCTTTTTAACCACCTTGTCTACCTGTCCTGCTACCTTCAGGGATCTGTGGACATGCACTCCAAGATCCCTTTGTTCCTCTACACCTCTAAGTATCCTCCCATTTATTGTGTATTCCCTTGCCTTGTTTGCCCTCACCAAATGCATTACCTCACACTTCTCTGATTTGAATTCCATTTGCCACTTTTCTGCCCACCTGACCAGTCCATTGATATCTTCCTGCAGTCTACAGCTTTCCTCACTATCAACCACATGGCCAAGTTTTGTATCACCTGCAAACTTCTTGATCAAGCCCCCCACATTCAAGTCCAAATCATTAATATATACCACAAAAAGCAAGGGACCTGGTACTGAGCCCTGCGGACCCCCACTGGAAACAGCCTTCCAGTCGCAAAAACACCCGTCAATCATTACCCTTTGCTTCCTGCCACTGAGCCCGTTTTGGATCCAACTAGCCACTTTCCCTTGGATCCCATGGACTTTTACTTTTTTGACCAGTCTGCCATGTGATTGATGACGGGGTACTGTTCCACGGTACAGGTTGACCTCTGGCATCTCAGTCAGGGGACGATTCCTTGGCATGTAAACCCAGACAGTTAAAGTGTCCCAAAGCATTTTGTTTTATTCATTCATGGGATGTGGGCATTATTGTCCATCCTCTATTACCCATTTTACAGCCAATGAAGTGTAGTCACTATTGTAATGTAGGAAGTGCAGCAGCCAATTTGCGCACAGCAAGATCCCACAAACAGCAAAGTAATAATCAGATAATTTGTCTTCTAGTGATGCTGGTTGAGGGATAAACATTGGCCAGGACACCGGGGAGAACTCCTCTGCTCTTCTTTGAAATAGTGCCATGCAATCTTTTATAAGAGGGCAGATGGGGCCTTGATTTATCATCTCATCCAAAGGACGGCAACTCCGACACTGCAGCACTCCCTCAGTACTGCACTGGAGTGTGCTGAACTCTGTGGAGTGAAACTTAAACCCACAACCTTCTGTCTCAGAGGCAAGAGTGCTACCCACTGAGCCATGGTTTTTGACCACGGAATCCGTTTCTGTCTTCATCCGATGTCTGTACAGGTGCACTTTCCAATGGGAATGAAAACCCCAGCTCTTTTTTTTTCTACTTCTCATCTGATTCCACGCTGAGTCTAATTGTAGTTCATTTACTGTATCCTCAGCTGAGATAAATAATCTTTTGTCAAGGAGGGGGGCTGGTGTGCAGAAATGCAGAAATTCAGAAAGGTGCCAAAGGGTTAGTTTACATTGGTGTTGCAGTGTATAAGAAGCTTTATCCTGCATCTAACAGTATTATCGCTCACCGTTCTCCAACACCTTAATGAACTTTGAAGGTGGCAGAACAAGTTGATAAGGTTGTTAAAAAAGCATATAGGATCCTTTACCTTATAAATAGAGGCATAGAGTACAGAAGCTAGGAAGTTATGCTAAACCTTACAATACTCCAGCTGGTTAGGCCTCAGCTGGAGTATTGTGTCCAATTCTGGGCACCACACTTTAGGAAGAATGTCAAGGGTGCAGAGGAGATTTATCAGAATGAAAGCAGGGATGAGGGACTTCAGTTATGTGGAGAGACTGGAGAAGCTGGGATTGCTCTCCTTAGAGCAGAGAAGGTTAAGGGGAGATTTAATGGAGGTGTTCAAAATTATGAAAGGTTTTGATAGGGTAAATAAGGAGGGACTGTTTCCACTGGCAGGAGGGTCGGTAACCAGAGGACACAGGTTTAAGATGATCGGCAAAAGTACCAGAAGGGAGGATGAGAAGAATTTTTCTTACACTGCGAGCTGTTATGATCTGGAATGCACTGCCTGAAGCGGCGGTGGAAGCAAATTAGGAACATAGGAACATAGGATTCAATAATAACTTTCAAAAGGGAAATTAATATATACTTGAAAAGGAAAAATGTTGTTTTAATTGCATAGCTCTATCAAAGAGCTGGCACCGGTGCAATGGGCCAAATGGCTTCCTTTTGTGCTGTGTGATTCTTGAACATGATCTGTGAATTGAACCTGAGACCTTCCTGGCTTAGTGTGACTCAATTCCACACTGGTCATGTCACTTAACAGAACAGGGGAACTCCAAATTTACACTTATTATTCTCACATTGCAGGACCTCCCCCGAGACAAGGAAACTTAGATTCAGCCATCTGATTCAGCGGAACACGTCTCTCATCATTAGTATGCCATTTCCATTTCCCGCACCTTCTCTCCTTGCGAACTGTCCGAGTCAAATTGCCAATTACTGCTAAATTCAGGGCAGTGGCTTCATGTTGCAGGCTGGTGTCAATCAAGCAGCAGATTAAAACTGGTCAAATTCACTTAGCTCCACACTCTTTAACAGCTGTCAGCGGAAGGAAAGAGCGAGACCTTACTCTAACCTATCAGGCCTGAATTCAAACCTTGTTTCCTGGAGAAGGAGAAGAAGGTAGGGTGGATTTTCTGACTGGAGCGAGATTGTCCCCTGAACCTTTCCAGTCTCCAAGGTATTTCCCAATCTTCCAGGTGTACAGCCCAGTGTTACTTCTGCCCAGTCACACCAGGCTTTTATGGGAACCTTTGAAGGGAAGCAGCTGTTAAAGGGAGATTCCTTGGTTCAGAACGTAACGGAAACGCAAATAGTCAGGCAGCTAGCTTATCGATTACAACATCCAGGGCTCAATTTTAAACTTAAATTGTGGGTGTGTTGGGGACAGAGGGGCGGTGAAAATTGCACAGATGCAGAGTGGGTTTGGAAGCCGGCTCCAACCCGCCGACTTCTGAGTTCCCCACGGACGCACCTGTGTGCGCGGGTGTCCCGAATCCAGAAGTCCTGCTAACAATTAAAACCGGCGGGATGATAGTTAAAGAACCAAATGTACCTCATTGAGGTACTTAAGGCACTTTACTTGTGACATATTAGGTGGTTAGAACGATTTTTAACTTACCTGGGCGGCTTTCCCGCGGCTTCTGATTCACGCCTGGTGAAACCGGATCAGGCAAAAAGAAACAAAATAAGTTAAATTACAAACCATTGCACAAAGTTAATACACAAAATCAACCTACCTTTCCACCCTGCTCCGAAGTCCGATGACTCCCCCCACCAATGTCCCCCCGATCTCCCCCTGTTCACCCCCCCGATCTTCCATTCTCATCCCCCCGATCTTCCACTCTCCCCCCGATCTTCCATTCTCCCCCCCTCGATCTTCCCGTCTCCCCCCCCGATCTTCCATTCTCATCCCCCCGATCTTCCCCTCTCCCCCCCTCGATCTTCCCGTCTCCCCCCCGATCTTCCATTCTCATCCCCCCGATCGTCCACTCTCCCCCCCAATCTTCCATTCTCATCCCCCCGATCTTCCCGTCTCCCCCCCCGATCTTCCCGTCTCCCCCCCAATCTTCCATTCTCATCCCCCCAATCTTCCATTCTCATCCCCCCGATCTTCCATTCTCATCCCCCCGATCTTCCCCTCTCCCCCCCCCCGATCTTCCACTTTCCCCCCCGATCTTCCATTCTCATCCCCCCGATCTTCCCCTCTCCCCCCCCCGATCTTCCACTCTCCCCCCGATCTTCCATTCTCCCCCCCTCGATCTTCCCGTCTCCCCCCCCCGATCTTCTATTCTCATCCCCCCGATCTTCCCCTCTCCCCACCCCCGATCTTCCATTCCAGTGCCGGATGACGTCTCGCTCTCTCTCTTTCTCTCCCCCCCCCCCACCGCCGGCGTTGCAGCTCCTATCAGGCTGGTTGCCGGGCGCGAAACCCAGAAAGAACTTTAATCACCATCAATTACGTTGCGATCGCGTCGGAAACGGTAAGTTTTTTTTATTCGGGTTTGCCACGCGCACCTTCACCACCACCACAACCCCCGCTGCCAACCTGCCACCATTTCAAAATTGAGCCCCAAAGAGATACCAGCTGTAAAAGCAAAGTGAGTGAGAAATTCAACATCATTGAACCTGTTTATGAATTCAGTCGTGCAACAGCCCATCTCCCAATCTGCGCGAGTGTTCGGGCGGCTGCTAAATTCGTCACGGCCTTACTTTTTTTTCAGGCGGCCCCATCTACAACAGGCGTTAGGTTCCTTCAATATGTTAACAAGGGGGCTAACGCCTGCTTAAGATCCCCTTGGAGAAATCCGTCTTCACTTCTGTCCTCAATGACTAGACCACAGCACTCCCATATTCAGGAGTTTGCTGTGGTCTAGTCATTGAGGACAGAAGTGAAGAGAAATTTCTTGACACAGAGGGTTGTTGGAGCATTGAATGCTTTGTCACAGGGACTGGTAGCGGTGCATTTTTTTTCAAGGGAATTTCAAAGAAGAGCTGGGGAGTTCTCCTGGTGCCCTGGTCAACATTTATCCCTCGACCAACATCAAAAAACAAATTAACAGATCACTGCTGTTTGTGGGATCTTGCTGTGCGCAAATTGACTGCCATGTTTGCCTACAAATCGACAGTGACTACCGTTCAAAAGTAATTCATTGCCTGTGAAATGCTTTGGGTCATCCCGAGGACAAGAAAACCAATTGGATTTTTACAACAACCTCTCAGGCTGCTTCACCAAGTGTGCGTCTCCATAAAATAGGCCTCCGTTGAGTTTTGGTAAGCGGGGGAAGGGGGGAAGGGAAAAGGAGGAAGAATAAAACCTTTCAGACCAATGGACTGGCATCGATTTTTAACCACATTGTTTCACGAGACACCTCACACTTTGAAGACTGTTATCATATCTGGACTGAAATACATCAGAGTGCTTCCAGTCACATCAGTAATGATGCTCTAGCATCAGCATTAATCAATTGATTCTGTGCCTAAGAGTCTGTAATAATGGCCCAACTCTATGATTTCATTAAATCAAGTTGCAGCAGTTTTTTTTAATGCCGCAGGAGAAATAAATACTTGTTTTAACCAGTACAATAAATTGCATGTAATTAGAACAGCATCAAAAAGTGCAGAGGAATATAGCATTGTACAAGGAAATGAAAGAGATCCACATGTCTGGTCTCAAAGTTTGAGAAATCCCACACACTACTCTGTCCATCAATCAATCCCCTTCTCTACTAAGTATCTATTCAGTTCCCACTTGAATTTGCCAACACTGTCACACAAAGGCTCACAGAAATCTGGAACGCTCTCCCCCAAAAGGCTGTGGATGCTGGGGGACAATTGGAGCTTTCAAGACTGAGATTGATAGATTTTTGTTACGTAAGGGCATCAGAAGACGTGGAGCAAAGGCGGTTCAGTGGATTTGAGGTGCAAGTCAGCCATGATCTAATTGAATGGCGGCGCAGGTTCGTGGGACTGAATGGCCTAATCCGATCCTCCACTCCCTCTGGGGCAGTTTGTTCATCGTGTTCACATTCTTGTGTGTGAAATAGTTGAATTTAAATTGTCTCTTTACCTTCCCTCTTCTAAACTCCATAAGAATCCAATGAGATAGCATAGGAACAGGAATAGGCCATTCAGCCCCTCCAGCCTGTTCCATTATTCTATTAGATCAAGGCTGATATGTACCTCCATTTAGCTGCCTTCTCGACACATCCTTTGATACCCTTACACAATAAAAATACATTGCTCTCAGTCTTGAAAGTTTCAATTGACCCCCAGCATCTACAGTCTTTTGGGGAGAGAATTTCAGATTTCCACTACCCTTTATGTGAAAAAGTGCTTCCTAAGAACATAAGAACATAAGAAATAGGAGCAGGATAGGCTATCCGGTCCCTCGAGCCTGCTCCGCCATTCAACAAGGTCATGGCTGATCTTCTACCTCAACGCCATTTTCCTGCACCATCCCCATATCCCTTGATGTCTTTAATATCTAGAAATCTATTGATCTCTGTTTTGAATGTACTCAATGACTGAGCCTCCACAGCCCTCTGGGATAGAGAATTCCAAAGATTCACCACACTCTGAATTAAGAAATTTCTCCTCATCTCAGTCCTAAATGGCCTACCCTTTATTCTGAGACTGTGACCCCTGGTTCTAGACTCCCCAGCCAGGGGAAACATCCTCCCTGCATTTACCCTGTCGAGCCCTGTAAGAATTTGGTATGTTTCAATGAGATCACCTCTCATTCTTCTAAACTCTAGAGAATACAGGCCTAGTCTACTCAATTTCTCCTCATACGACAATCCCGTCATCCCAGGAATCAGTCTAGTGAACCTTTGTTGCACTCCCTCCATGGCAAGTATATCCTTTCTTAGGTAAGGAGATCAAAATTGTACACAGTACTCCAGGTGCGGTCTCACCAAGGCCCTATATAATTGCAGAAAGACATCTTTACTCCGTTACTCAAATCCTTTTGTAATAAAGGTCAACATACCATTTGCCTTCCTAATTGCTTTCAGTGACTCATGTGCAAGGAGACCTAGGTCCCTTTGAACATCAACATTTCCCAATCTCTCACCATTTAAAAAATACTCTGCATTTCTGTTTTTCCTACCAAAGTGGATAACTTCACATTTTCCCACATTATAGTCCATCTGCCAAGTTCTTGCCCACTCACTTAGCCTGTCTATATCCCCTTGAAGCCTCTTTGCATCCTCCTCACAACTCACATTCCCACCTAGTTTTGTGTCATCCGCAAACTTGGAAATATTACATTTGGTCCCCTCATCCAAATTGTTGATATAGATTGTGAATAGCTGGGGCCCAAGCACCAATCCCTGCGGTACCCCACTAGTCACAGTCTGCCAACCTGAAAAAGACCCATTTATTCCTATTCTCTGTTTTCTGTCTGTTAATCAATTCTCAATCCATGCCAGTATATTACTCCCAATTCCATGTGCTCTAACTTTGTTCACCAACCTCCTGTGTGGGACCTTATCGAAAGCCTTCTGAAAATCCAAATACACCACATCCACTGGTTCCTCCTTATCTATTCTACTAGTTACACCCTCAAAGAACTCCAATAGGTTTGTCAAACATGATTTCCCTTTCATAAATCCATGTTGACTCTGCCAAATCCTATTATTATATTCTAAGTGTCCTGTTATCACATCCTTTATAATAGATTCTGCCATTTTTCCTACTATTGATGTCAGGCTAACAGGTCTCTAGTTCCCTGTTTTCTCTCTCCCTCCTTTCTTAAATAGTGGGGTTACATTTGCTACCCTCCAATCTGCAGGAACCGTTCCAGAATCTCTAGAATTTTGGAAGATGACAACCAATGCATCCACTATCTCTAGAGCCACCTCTTTCAAAACCCTGGGATGTAGCTCATTAGGTCCTTGGGATTTATCAACTTTCGTCCCATTAATTTCTCTAGCACTATTTTTTTACTAATACTAATTTCTTTCAGTTCCTCATTCTCGCCAGACCCTTGGTTCTCTAGTATTTCTGGGAGGTTTTTTGTGTCTTCTTCCGTGAAGACAGACACAAAAGGCTCAATTTTCGCACCCCCGAGTGGGTGCGTTCGTGGCAGGGGGGCTGCGAAAATCGGGGATTCCCGGGGCGGGTCTGGAGCCCGGCTCCAACCCGCCCACTTCCGGGTTCCCCAGTGACGCACTCACATGCACGCGCAGCCCCCGCATGTGGGACTCCCGCCAGCAATTAAAGCCGGCAGGGTGCCACTTAAAGTACTCATTAAGGTATTTCAGGTCATTTAGAGACCTGAACATAACATTTTAAGAGGGGTGGGATTTTGCAAACAACTGGGACTATTTCCGGTTTTGGGGGAAACACTCCTAGTTCAAATGGACGTGTTGCAGCCATCAGCCTGTGGCAGCTGCAAAGGTCCATTTGACAGATGGCGGGGTCGGGGGGGAGACCTTCACTCATTACAGGAGGCCACTCTGTCACTTTGGACAAAGTTTGGCCTCCACCACCCTCCTCCTAACAATAAAATTCACTAACTTGCACACTTACCCCGGTGTCCAGCCACATGTACCTACCTTGCGGACCCCCTCAGATGTACATCTTCCAGATGGGAGCCGCCGTAGCTGCAGTCATGACCTCCTCGGAGGACGAACAGCATCACCAGCCTCGCCGGCCACGCCGTCCACCTCTGACACGTGGAGCTCCACAACAGAGTGCTGTGACACACCCACCTGTACAGCAGGAGGGAGGGCAATGGCAGAGAGAGATGCGTCGCACAAGGCACTACCCTCGCCACAGGGTCTACAGACTGAGGCTCAGCTTCCTGGACCTCTCTGAGCAGCAGTGCACACGGAGGCTCAGAGTCACTCGACATATAGTCGTGGACATCTGCAGCCTCCTTCATGCCGAGCTGCTCCCGGTTGGCCCGAGCATCATCTTCTTACCTGTCGCTGTCAAAGTCACCACTGCCCTCAACAACTTCTCCTCCGCATCCTTCCAGGGTGCCACCAGGGACATCGCTGACGTCTCTCAGTCGTCTGCACAAAAGAGCCCTGCAAATACACCGACACCCACTCTGCTGTGACACAATGAGTGGCATCAGTTGTGGGTCTTCATTGTGATCCTCAGGAAAGGGCATTATTGCACAAACCAGACAAGATTCGCAAAGACGTGGCAGTAGTGGTGACAATATAATATGTAATGTGAGTTGATCAGAAATAAAATATAGGTAAAAACCATGACAAACCCTCAAACACCCTTGTGCATCCCCTTCATGCTCACGACACGTTTGCCTTACACTTCCTACTGCACATATGTGATGCATGCCCTGTGGCTGCAGCACAGGTAGTGGCAGGTTGAGTGAGGTTGACCGTGAAAGAGATGCATGAGAGGGTGAGTATGGGATAGAGCCATGAGATTGTATGAGGATTGGGTTGAGTGGTAGTGGCGGGATGAGTACTGGCGAGGTGAGTAAGTGCAGGTAAGATGAGGATGAGGTTTGAGTGGGTATGAGGGGTGATGTGACAGAGTAGTGTTGGCAGAGCAGAAGGGGATGTGGGGTGGGGGCGGTGATGTGGCAGACGGAGTGTAGGGGAATGAGTAAGTGTACTCACTTTGGCCGACCTACTGAGGTCATTGGAGCGCCTCCTGCATTGTATGCAGGTGGGCGATATGTTGGTGGTGCAGGTGACCTCCTCTGCCACCTCGAGCCAGGCCTTCCTGGTGGCAGAGGCAGGCCGCTTCCTCCCGCCCGCGGGGGGGATGATCTCTGTCCTCCCCCTCCTCCTCACCCCATCTAATGATACCTGGAGTGAGGCATCATTAAACTGGGAGCAGCCTTCCCCCTGGGCTGCTCCATGCTGTAATTTTTCCTATTTGTTTCAGCATCTGTCAGTGGAGGACTGCCCCTTTAAATAGAGATGCTCCAGCTGACAGAGTTTACTGCGCATGCGCAGTCCACCGACGCGCAGATCAGTAGTGGGGAACCTTCCCCCTGGGCTGCTCCATGCTGTAATTTTTCCTATTGCCTGCCGCATCAGTCAGTGGAGGACTGCCCCTTTAAGTTGGGCTCCTCCAGCTGACGGTCTATGCTGCGCATGCGCAGTCCGCCCGCTGCGCAGCTTTCCAGCGCAAAACCCGGAAGCACAGGTAAGTGGCTGCAATTAGCCTGCGATTCCGTGCGGAGCACCCCGATTTCACTGGGCGTGATACCCACGCGCCCAGTCGACCCCCCGCTGCAAACCCGCCGCCCTCTTAATATCGGGCCCAAAGTATTTGTTTAATTTCTCTGCCATTTCCTTATTCCCCATTATAAATTCTCCCGTCTCTGTCTGTAAGGGACCCACATTTGCCTTCGCCAGTCTTTTCCTTTTTGCATACCTATAGAAGCTTTTACAGTCCGTTTTTATGTTTCTCGCTAATTTACTCTCATATTCTATTTTCCCTTTCTTTATCAATTTCTTGGTCCTCCTTTGCTGAATTCTAAAATGCTCCCAATCCTCAAGCTTACTGCTTTTTCTGGCAACTTTATATGCCTCTTCCTTTGATTTACTACTATCTTTAATTTCTCTTGTTAGCCACGGTTGGCCTCGCTCTTATTTTAAGATTATGTCCCGTTGTTCTGGATTCCACCACCAGAGGAAATAGTTTCTCTGGATCAACCCTATCGAATCCCGTTATCGTTTTGCACACCTCGATTAGATCACACGTTCAGGAACCTCATGCTTTAGCATCATGCCTGAGTTCCACCATGTCTTGTTGAATCTGGGATCTATTTCTTTTTTTGAAATGCTACAGTTGAGTCTGCTGGGTCTATTCCATAAATTAACTCAATGTCTGAAGTAATTATTTCTGAAGTTATGTGGTCTCTGCAGTTTATAATTACATTCTCGTTCTGCATGATCAACTTCTCTACAAGGAAAATTGATCAAAGGATTCAACAAAACTGTTTTCATCCTTCCATCCATCTGCCCAACTGCAGTGCCACCTTGGAAGCAATGCCGGCATTTTTTTTATTTGTTTGAACTATATAAAAGTAGGAATAGGCAGGATGTTGGGTGGTTCTTCTTTTCCCAGAGAGCAGTGAGCCTCTGGAATACATTGTCGGCTGGTGTGGTGGGTGCCGACTCTCTGCCTTCAAGAGGGAGCTGGACCAGTTCCTGACTGGGGCAGAGATCACATCATATAGAAGGTCAGTGTCTTTATAGATCACACTTGGTCCATGTGATCTCCTGGACTGGTTTTGATCACCTAATGGGGTCGGAGAACAATTTTCCAGAGCTTTTTTTTCCCCTTATTGGCCCTGGGTTTTTTTCTCTTAATTTTGCCTCTCCCAGGAGATCACCTGGTGGGGGGGGGGGGGGGAGGGGGAGGGAGGAAGGAAGTGTTTAGTCATGATGGTTCAGCCATCATGGTGTGGCGCAGGCTTGATGGACCAGCTACTTTTTTCCTGCCCATCAATTTCTTACGTTCTTGAGATGTGGGTGACACTGGCAAGGCAATGTTTATTGACCATCCTTGGTTGCACTAAAAGTCATTCATGTAGTGTGGGACTGGAGTCACCCGTAGGCTAGATTGGGTAGGAATGGCAGGTTCCTTCCCCTGAAGGACATTATTCAATCAGTTGGTTAATCAAAGTCAAAAATGACATCCTCTGTGACTGTGACCATGATGCACTATCCCTCCTCATTCTTCTCAAGCTCTCTGCAGCCTTTGACCTAGTGGACCACACCATCCTCCTTCAACACCTCTCTTCCGTTGCCTAGTTTAGTGGGACTGCCCTCGCTTGGTTCCACTCTTACCTATCCAATCATAGCCAAAGCATCTCCAGCGATGACTTCTCCGCCTGCCCGCGTGGCATTACCCCAGGAGTCCCCAAAGGATCTATCCTGGGCCCTTTCCTCTTCTTCATCTGCATGCTAACCCTTGGTGACATCATCTGAAGACATATAGGGTCAGGTTCCACATGTATGTAATGACACAATGCCTACTTCTCCACCAGCTTTCTCGACCCTTCCACTGCATCTGTGTTGTCAGCCAACTTGTCTGACATCCAGTCCTTTATGAGCCGTAATTTCCTTCAGTTAAATACTGGGAAGACTGAACTATTGTCTTTAGCCCCGCCACAAACTCCATACCCTCGCCAATGATTCCATCCCCCTCCCCGGCCATTTGTTTCAAGTTGAACCAAACTGTTTGCAACCTCAGTGTCCTATTCTAACCCGTGCTGACCCCATATCTTCTCCATCATGAAGACCACCTTCTTCCAGATCTGTAACAACACCCGCCTCCACCCCACCTTAGCCCACCTGCTGCTGAAACCCTCATCCATGGCTCAACTATTCCAACGTTCTCCTGGCTGGCCTCCCATCCTCCATCCTCCAGCTCATGTAAGTGTCATTTCTCTCAAATATCTGGTCTCTCTGACCAATCTTACTCACTACCAGGCCAACGGGCTGTAAGCTTCAGCTCACCCAAATCTCTTCTACCCATATCCTGTCCCTCTCACCCATCACACCATATGCTCGCTGACCTACATTGGCTCCCAGTCCCGCAACGACTCAAATTTAAAATTCTAATTTTTGTGTTTAAATCTCTTGATGACCTCGCCCCTCCCTATCTCCTCCAGCCCTACAACCCTCCAAGAACTCTGCGTTCCACCAACACTGGACTCTTGTGCACCCTCCATTCCCTTTGCCCCACCATTTGGGGCCGTGCCTTCAGCCGTATAAGGCCCTACGCTCTGAAATTCACTCCCTAAACCTCTCAAGCTCTCCGTCCCTCTCTCCTCCTTAAAGGCCCTCCTTAAAAAGCCAGGCTTTTTACCAAGCTTTTAGTCACCCCTCCTGCTATCTCCTTCTTTATCTTGGCGTCAATTGTTGTTTGATCTCACTCCTGTGAAGCACCTTGGCACGTCTTTCTACATTAAAGGCGCTCTATAAATGCAAATTGCTGTTCTTGTTGCTGCTTGACCAAAGTTCAGAATGGAGCAAAAAGCTTGGGACACAATTCAGCTGAAATAGGTGCAGGTACAGAATACAATAGAAAACCAGGCAGAATACAGAGAGTGCAAGGGGAAATTGAAAAAGAGGATGAGAAAAGAATAGCGGGTAACATAAAGGGGGAACCCAAAAATCTTTTATAAACAAGTAAAAAGTAAAAGGATAGTTAAACGAATGGTGGGACCAATTAGGAACAAAGAAGGAATCTTCTTGTGGAGGCAGAGGACATGACTGAGGTACTGAATGAGGACTTTGCACCTGTCTTCATAAACAAAGAGAATGAAGTTAATGTCACAGTAGAGGAGGAGGGAGTAGAGATATTAAATAGGATAAAAATAGGTAGAAAGGATGTGTTAAATAAGTTGGCATCACTCAAAGTTAACAAGGCACCCGGTCCGGATGGGATGCACCTAAGGTTGTTGAGAGAAGCCAGGGTGGAAATAGCAGAAGTTCTGACCACAATCTTTCAATCCTCCCTCGATATGGGAGTGGTGCCGGAGGACTGGAGGATTGCAAATGTTACACCCCTGTTCAAAAAAGGGGAGAGGGATAAACCTGGTAACTACAGGCCAATCAGTCTAAGGTCAGTGGTGGGCAAACTACTAGAGACCATTGTCCAGGGCAAAATTAATTCTCACTTGGAGAAGCATGGGTTAATAAGGGACAACCAGCACGGATTTGTTAAAGGTAAATCGTGTCTGACTAACCTGATTAAGTTCTTTGATGAAGTAGCAGAGAGGGTTGATGAAGGTAGTGCAGTAGATGTTGTGTAGACGGACTTTCAAAAGGCATTTGGTAAAGTACCACATAGCAGACTTATTCGGAAAATAGAAGCACATGGGATTAAAAGGACGGTGGTAACTTGGGTACGTAATTGGCTTAGGGATAGGAGGCAGAGAGTAGTGGTGAACTGATGTTTTACTGACTGGAAAGAAGTATGCAGTGGGGTCCCCCAGGGATCGATATTAGGACCATTGCTTTTCTCGATATATATAAATGACCTGGAATTGGGTGTAGGCAGTGCAATTTTGAAGGTTGCAGATGATATAAAACTTGGCAACGTAGTAAATAGCGAGCAGGATAGTAGCAGACTTCAGGAGGACATAGACCGACTGGTGAAATGGGCCGACACATGGCAGATGCAATTTAATGTAGATAAGTGTAAACTGATCCACTTTGGGAAGAACAACATGGAGAGACGGTATAATCTAAAAGGTACTGTTTTGAGGGGGTACAAGAGCAGAGGGACCTATGGGTGTATATTCACAAATCTTTGAAGGTGGCAGGGCAAGTTGATAATGCGGTTAAGAAAGCGTATGGGATACTTGGCTTTGTAAATAGGGGCATTGAATACAAAAACAAGGAAGTTATGCTAAACCTTTACAAATCACTGGTTAGGCCTCAGCTGGAGTATTGTGTACAATTCTGGCCACCACACTTTAGGAAGGATGTCAAGGCCTTGGAGAGGGTACAGAGGAGGCTTACCAGGATGATACCAGGGATGAGGGACTTCAGTTATCTGGAGAGATTGGAGAAGCTGAGATTGATCTCCTTAGAGCAGAGAAGGTTAAAGGGACATCTAATAGAGGTATTCAAAATGGTGAGGGGTTCTGATAGAGCAATTAGGGAGAAACTGTTTCCTTTGAGAAGTGGGTCAGTAACCAGAGGTGACAGATTTAAAATAATTGTCAAAAGAACTAGAGGGGAAATGAGGAGAATTTTTTCACACAGAGGGTTGTTAAGAACACACTACCTGAAAGGGTGGTGGAAGCAGATTCCATAGGAACTTTCAAAAGGCAATTGGACACGTCCTTGAAGAGGCCTAATTTGGAGGGTTATGGGGGAAAAGCTGGGGTGTGGGACTAAATTAGACAGCTCTTTCAAAGAGCCGGCACAGGCACGACGGGCCGAATGGCCTCCTTCTGTGCTGTAAGATTCTATGATTCTAACAGGATACAGATTGGAAGATGCCTGATTTGCTCAGGGCTTGTGTATCTGGCTCCCCCCACCCCAGCCCCAAAGCACAAGAGATTGTAACAACACTCTTGAAAGACAAATGCAATCAAAAATATGTAATTACGCAGAAAAATTGATCTACACAATCCAGTCTGTACAGTGTTGGTTTTAGCATATAATAAATTCCAGAAGTCACACTGAATTGCACTCTATTATTCATTAAAGCATTTCAGTAATCTTGAAGACCATGAAATGAAATACAGCTGTCCTGTCTTCAAAAATGCACAAAATTCTTTCTGTTTGCTAGCTCCACTTCTTCACAGAGGGGAACCTTGAATTACTGACAGACTGAGAGGATAGTGTCTGAAATTACTGCTCCAGATCCTCCTTAGCCCCCCTATAAATCTCTTCATCAAAAGGACAAACTATTACGCTCTTGTAAACTGTGTTGCACGGGGTTGGAATTCCTTATCAGCTGGCTGTCCCTGTTTGCAGTTTTACTCTATTTTCACGAGAAATAAATTGATGCTCTGGAAAGTCGTTTTGCTTGTCTAGTGGTGTGGGTGAAGTTAATCAGGAGCGAGGTTTTCGACGCGAAGATTGCAAGAATGTGCACAGTCTATTCTTTGTCAAATGGATGTGAGATTGAACTCCATCAGTGAATGATTTAGGATCAAGGTCCTTTATTAAAATTGCCCCTAGAATCTACCCTTGGCAACAGAACAGATCAGTCTGAAAATGCCATTTGTGGTTCCGTTCGCTCTTCCCCGTATCATGATTAGCGAGCGCATTCAATGTCATCCTGAAGTTTAGCAATCAAGAGGTTTCAGACCAAGCCGCAGTCCCATCAATGTGACGGTGTAAATGTCACTTCCAGTGTCAAACATTGACAGACGGAATACCTCACAATGTTAATCGGCAAATTCTACCATGTCACCGCCACAGAATGGCCATTTTCGCTTCACTGAGATGCGGGGCTGCCAACACTGGTCGGACGTATTCCTAGAGGTTTCATCACATGACCTCCTGCCTCCAATCGCCCCACCTAGTCAAACAGCTTATTTCCGCCCTCCCCCACATCTCCAATATTTTTAAAAACTAATAAACAAAAGTGTTCAAAGGAAATGAGAAAAAACGCACAGATTTTTTAATGCCCCCAATGATTTTTCTCCTGGGTGTTGCAAGACCTGGAGATTAATCTTCAATTCCTGGAGACTCCAGGCCAATCCTGGAGGGTTGGCAACCCTACTGAGATGACATCATTGGGGAGTGTCAGTACTGTGGGGGGAGGGGGATTGCTTCACAGTGACTATCACTGGAACTATCACAGAAGCTGGATGTAAATTTAGACCCATCTTTTATTTACTCACTTCATGCATGGTAGAATACATGACCAGGAGATACGATGGGAGGGAAATGCGACTTGGGCAGCATCACCAAACGGCCGCTAGTGCTTCCCATGGAAAAGACAATCGGGCAGAGCGTGAAACAGGCTGTTTCACTGTTAACTGTCGCTGTTAACCTTTGATCTAACAACAATCATGTCCTATAGCCCCTCATCATCCACCCTCTATGCTTCCTCCCTCCTTTCCACCATCGCGTCCCATTGCTCTGGAACCTTTTCCCAAAGCCCTCTGCCTGGTTCAAAAGCCTTCTGCAAACCTATTTCTCCAACTGTGCCTTTTGTTACCTGCCCCAACCCTCCTCTAAAACGCCTGCTTGCTGTCTTGTCCCTCTTTGTGAAGCACCTTGGGATGTTTTGTTTTACTAAAGTTATGACTTAAGTGCATCAGAATTCACCACTTAAATTTAAAAGAATATTAAAAATAAAACAAGAGACATAACACGAAAAGGAAATTGAACTTCATAATTCTTTGTAACTTGACTCTTCAGATGCGTATTGATTACGGCAAAACTTGCTCTTTAATTCCAAATGCTTTCACAACGTCACACCTGATTAGCTTTTATTACATCAATAAGCTTGCTCAGTTCATTTGTTCACACTCATGAAACTCCAGGCTTAATGATGTTCTTGTCATCAGCAAGTGATAATTACAATAAATCAAGCTTTGCCTCTCCTGCTGCCTGGACACTGGGACTTACTGTCCAACGGTCTAAAACAGTCCTCATCATATTTAAACAGTCCCTGTATGGCCATGAGCTATCAAAAGATGTTTATAATCAGGACTAGTTGTCCTGGCCAATATTTATCCATCAATCAACATCACTAAAAAAATAGATTATCTGGTCATTATCATATTGCTGTTCGTGGGACCTTGCTGTGTACAAATTATCTGCATTTCCTACATTACATAGAAACATAGAAGCATAGAAAATAGGAGCAAGAGTAGGCCATTCGGCCCTTCGGGCCTGCTCTGCCATTCAAAATGATCATGGCTGATCGTCTAACTCAGTACCCTGTTCCCGCTTTTTCCCCATATCCCTTGATCCCTTTAGCATTAAGAAATATATCTATCTCCTTCTTGAATACATCTAATGACTTGGCCTCCACTGCCTTCTGTGGTAGAGAATTCCACAGGTTTACCACCCTCTGAGTGAAGAAATTTCTCCTCATCTCAGTTCTAAATGGCATACCCCGTATCCTGAGACTGTGACCCCTGGTTCTGGACTCCCCATCCATCAGGAACATCCTCTCTGCATCTAGTCTGTCTAGTCCTGTTAGAATTTTATATGTTTCGATGAGATCCCCTCTCATTCCTCTAAACTCTAGTGAATATAGGCCTAGTCAACCCAATCTCTCCTCATACGTCAGTCCTGCCATCCCAGGAATCAGTCTGGTAAACCTTTGTTGCACTCAATCCATGGTAAGGATATCCTTCCTCAGATAAGGAGACCAAAACTGCATACAATACTCCAGATGTGGTCTCACCAAGGCCCTTTATAACTGCAGTAAGATATCCCTGTTCCTGTATTCAAATCTTCTTGCAATGAAGGCCAACAGACCATTCGCCTTCCTAACTGCTTGCCGCACCTGAATGCTCACTTTCAGCGACTGGTGTACGCCCAGGTCTCATTGCACCTCCCCTTTTCCAAATCTATCACCATTCAGATAATAATCTGCCTTTCTGTTTTTACAACCAAAGTGGATAACCTCACATTTATCCACGTAATACTGCATCTGCCATGTTCTTGCCCACTCACTCAACTTGTCTAAATCACATTGGAGCCTCTTTGCATCCTCCTCACAGCTCACATTCCACCTCAGCTTTGTGTCATCTGCAAACTTGGAAATGATACATTTAGTTCCCTCATCCAAATCATTGATATATATTGTGAATAGCTGGGGCCCAAGCACTGATCCCTGCAGTACCCCACTAGTCACTGCCTGCCACCTGGAAAAAGACCCGTTTATTTCTACTCTCTGTTTCCTGTCTGTCAACCAATTCTCAATCCATGCCAGTATATTCCCCCCAATCCCATGTGCTTTAATTTTGCACACTAACCTCTTGTGTGGGACCTTATCAAAAGCCTTCTGAAAATCCATTGGTTCTCCCCTATCTATTCTACTAGTTACATCCTCAAAAAACTCCAGTAGATTTGTTAAGCATGATTTCCCTTCCATAAACCCATGCTGACTTTGTCCAATCCCGTTAATGCCTTCCAAGTGTTCTGTTATCACATCTTTTATAATAGACTCTAGCATTTCCCCCACTACTGATGTTAGGCTAATTACTGGTCTGTAATTCCCTGTTTTTTCTCTCCCTCCTTTTTAAAATAGTGGGGTTACATTTGCCACCCTCCAATCTGTAGGAACTGTTCCAGAGTCTATAGAATTTTGGAAGATGATCACCAATGCATCCACTATTTCCAGGGCCACTTCCTTTAGTACTCTGGGATGTAGATTATCAGGCCCTGGGGATTTGTCAGCCTTTGGCCCCATTAATTTCCCTAGCATTTTTTTTACTAATACTGGTTTCCCAGTTCCTCCCTTTCATTAGACCCTTGGTTCCCTAATATTTCTGGGAGGTTATTTGTGTCCTCCTTTGTGAAGACAGAACCAAAGTATGTGTTTAATTGTTCTGCCATTTCTTTGTTCCCCATTGTAATTTCCCCCATTTCTGACTGTAAGGGACCTACATTTGTCTTCACTAATCTTTTTCTCTTGACATATTTATAGAAAATATTTACAACAGCGACTACACTTCAAAAGTACTTCATTGGCTGTAAAACGCTTTGGGACATCCTGAGGTCATGAAAGGCGGTATATAAGTACAAGTTCATTCTTTAGTTCATTTCTGCTTGTGATCATTTTCGCACTATTTACATAGTTCAATGAATTTGTATCTGCGCTGACACTTTGGTTGTCGTTGTGCTGTCTTTGCCCAGGTATTGTAAGGGGAAGTACATTTTTATGAATTTCCCCATAGTCCCTATAAACTGCAAAGGGAGTTCTCTACCCAATTAGTGATGCCTCTCATTTTTATTCCCTCCCTAAACCTCACCACCTCTCTACCTCTCCTTCTTTTAGGCGCTCCTTAAAACCTACCTCTTTGAATTAGCTTTTCGTCATCTGTCCTAATATCTTCTTATGTGGCTCAGTATCAAAATTTGTTTGATTACGCTCCTGGGAAGCATCCTGGGACATTTTACTACATTATAGGTGCTATATAAATGCAAGTAGTTGCTGTTGTTAATTATATTGGCAAAGGCAGTCTGAGGGCAGCCACTGTTAAAACACTTGCCCTGATAAAATGCCATAAAGTTTGATTCTAGTGATATAATGAATGTCATTGATCGGCTTTCGGCCTAGCATTGGGTAACATCCTTTACACTGGCCTGGGTTTTGGGCAGCATTCTCTTCATTGCCCTTAGCTTTGGGCAATAGTCCCGAGATTGCCCTGGCTCTGGGGCAGCATTCCCAATGTTGGTCAAGGTTGGACTGTATTGCTCCATTGGGCTGGTTTTAGAAGCAAAGGATGACTATAATTTTCATCTTCCCTTCAGGTGGTGAAACACTTAGCTTCAGGTCGACAACATCTTTCGAACCGCAGATAGGAAGTTGCGTCTCTGCAGGAGAATGGGCTGGTAGCCTAAGGTGTTATAACACCAGGCCACCTTCCAGCATTACCTTTGAGATTGTGTAGTCCACGTAATATCACCAGAAGTCACTTCCTGTTCACACTCATGTGTCACACTTACTGGGCTCAGAGTGAGGCTATTGTTCCTTCAGCTTCAACAACAAGAACTACAACTTGCATTTATATAGCGCCTTTAACATAGGAAAACATCCCAAGGGGCTTCACAGGAGCATTATCAAACAAAAATTGACATCGAGCCAAAGAAGGAGATATTGGGACAGGAGCTTGGTCAAAGACGTAAGTTTTAAGGAGGGTCTTAAAGGAGGAGACGGAGGTGGAGAGAGACGAAGAGGTTTAGGGAGGGAATTCCAGAGCTTAGGGCACAGGCAGCTGAAGGCTTCAGTGGACAGTAAGAAAAGAGGAACGTAAATCACGGGGCAACACCTAATGACATGAGGCTGGTGACATGGCCTGGTGCTTTATGCTTGGTTTAAGGGCTGTGAAACTATTGCAAATTGATTTTCTTAGCACAGCCTCGAGGATACCCTTGAGACCTGTCTAACCATCATTATTGTGCTGTTAGTGCATCTTCTGTGGAGAGGGAAGACAAAAATCAATGCAGATCACAGCTTATTCATGCTGAAGTATCTGCAGGTATCGAAAACCAATAATAGCCCACGGATTATATCTTATTTAATATTATGGCTTTTAGTTTATTTTTAAATCGATTTAAGTCCTTAAAGCTGTACTTTTGTTTCGTTGTCCTGATAGGGGTTCACGTGAAGCTGTTGGAATACAAACACACAAAATTGACGGGCAGGAAAACATAAGAACATAAGAAATAGGGGCAGGAGTAGGCCATATGGCCCCTCGAGTCTGCTCTGCTGATCTTCAATCTCAACTCTACTTTCCTGCCCGATCCCCATATCCCTTGATTCCTCCAGAGTCCAAAAATGTATCTATCTCAGCCTTGAATATACTCAATGACTCAACATCCACAGCCATCTGGGGTAGAGAATTCCAAAGATTCTTTTTTTTTTATTCGTTCACGGGATGTGGGCGTCGCTGGCAAGGCCGGCATTTATTGCCCATCCCTAATTGCCCTTGAGAAGGTGGTGGTGAGCCGCCTCCTTGAACCGCTGCAGTCCGTGTGGTGACGGTTCTCCAACAGTGCTGTTAGGAAGGGAGTTCCAGGATTTTGACCCAGCGACAATGAAGGAACGGCGATATATTTCCAAGTCGGGATGGTGTGTGACTTGGAGGGGAACGTGCAGGTGGTGTTGTTCCCATGCGCCTGCTGCCCTTGTCCTTCTAGGTGGTAGAGGTCGCGGGTTTGGGAGGTGCTGTCGAAGAAGCCTTGGCGAGTTGCAGCAGTGCATCCTGTGGATGGTGCACACTGCAGCCACAGTGCGCCGGTGGTGAAGGGAGTGAATGTTTAGGGTGGTGGATGGGGTGCCAATCAAGCGGGCTGCTTTATCTTGGATGGTGTCGAGCTTCTTGAGTGTTGTTGGAGCTGCACTCATCCAGGCAAGTGGAGAGTATTCCATCACACTCCTGACTTGTGCCTTGTAGATGGTGGAAAGGCTTTGGGGAGTCCGGAGGTGAGTCACTCGCCGCAGAATACCCAGCCTCTGACCTGCTCTCGTAGCCACAGTATTTATATGGCTGGTCCAGTTAAGTTTCTGGTCAATGGTGACCCCCAGGATGTTGATGGTGGGGGATTCGGCGATGGTAATGCCGTTGAATGTCAAGGGGAGGTGGTTAGACTCTCTCTTGTTGGAGATGGTCATTGCCTGGCACTTATCTGGTGCGAATGTTACTTGCCACTTATCAGCCCAAGCCTGGATGTTGTCCAGGTCTTGCTGCATGCGGGCTCGGACTGCTTCATTATCTGAGGGGTTGCGAATGGAACTGAACACTGTGCAGTCATCAGCGAACATCCCCATTTCTGACCTTATGATGGAGGGAAGGTCATTGATGAAGCAGCTGAAGATGGTTGGGCCTAGGACACTGCCCTGAGGAACTCCTGCAGCAATGCCCTGGGGCTGAGATGATTGGCCTCCAACAACCACTACCATCTTCCTTTGTGCTAGGTATGACTCCAGCCACTGGAGAGTTTTCCCCCTGATTCCCATTGACTTCAATTTTACTAGAGCTCCTTGGTGCCACACTCGGTCAAATGCTGCCTTGATGTCAAGGGCAGTCACTCTCACCTCACCTCTGGAATTCAGCTCTTTTGTCCATGTTTGGACCAAGGCTGTAATGAGGTCTGGAGCCGAGTGGTCCTGGCGGAACCCAAACTGAGCATCGGTGAGCAGGTGAAGAAATGCCTCCTCATCTCAGACTTAAATGGCCGACCCCTCATCCTGAGACTATGCCCTCAAGTTCTAGACTCTCCAGCCAGGGGAAACAACCTCTCAGCCTCTTGCCGCCTCAGAATCTCATGTTTCAATGAGATCACCTCTCATTCTTCTAAACCCCAGAGAGTATAGGTCCATTCTACTCAACTTCTCCTCATAGGACAACCCTCTCATCCCAGGAATCAATCTAGTGAACCTTCAGTGCACTGCCTATAAGGCAAGTATATCCTTCCTTAGATAAGGAGACCAAAACTGTACACAGTTCTCCAGGTGAGGTCTCACCAAAGCCCTGTACAATTGTAGTAAGACTCCCTTACCCTTGTGCTCCAAACCCCTTGCAATAAAGGCCAACATGCCATTTGCCTTCCTCATTGCTTAATGTACCTGCATACTAACTTTTTGTGTTTCTTGTACGAGGACACCCAAGTCTCTCTGAACACCAACATTTAATAGTTTCTCACCATTTAAAAAATATTCTGTTTTTCTATTCTTCCTACCAAAGTGAATAACCTCACATTTCCCCACATTATACTCCATCTGCCACCTTCTTGTCCATTCACTTAACCTGTCTATATCCCTTTGCAGACTCTTGAGTCCTCCTCACAGTTTACTTTCCCACCTAGCTTTGTATCGTCAGCAAACTTGGACACATTACACTCGGTCCCTTCATCCAAGTCATTAGTATAGATTGTAAATAGCTGAGGCCCAAGTATTGATCCTTGCGGTACCCCACTAGTTACAGCCTGCCAACCTGAAAATGACCCGTTTACCCCTACTCTCTGTTTTCTGTCGTTAACCAATCCTCTATCCATGCTGGTATGTTACCCCCAACCCCGCTGCTAGTTACATCCTCAAAAAACTCTAATAAATTTGTCAAACACAATTTCCCTTTCATAAAACCATGTTGACTTTGCCTAATCATATTATGATTTTCTAAGTGCCCTGTTACCACTTCCTTAATAATGGATTCCAGCAATTTCCCAATGACTGATGTCAGGCTAACTGGCCTGTAGTTCCCTGTTTTCTCTCTCCCTCCTTTCTTGAATAGCGGGGTTATATTTGCTACCTTCCAAACCGCTGGGACCGTTCTAGGGAATTTTGGAAGATTATAACCAGTGCGACCACTATCTCTGCAGCCACCTCTTTTAGAACCCTAGGCCATCGGGTCCAGGGGATTTATTAGCTTTTAGTCCCATTAATTTCTCAAGTACTTTTCTCTTCCGATAATAATCACTTTAAGTTCCTCATTCTCATTAGCCCCTTGGTTCCCCACTATTGCTGGTGTGTCTTTTGTGTCAGATACTGAAGTATCTGCAGGTATCGAAAACCAATAATAGCCCGCGGATTATATCTTATTTAAGTTCCTCATTCTCATTAGCCCCTTGGTTCCCCATTATTGCTGGTATGCTTTTTGTGTCTTCTGCTGTGAAGATAGATGCAAAATATTTGTTTAACACATCTGCCATTACCATTTCCTGATTCCCCATTATAATTTCTCCTGTATCAGCCTCTGGGGAACAACATTTACTTTTGCTACTCTCTTCCTTTTTACATACTTGTAGAAGCTCTTACAATCCGTTTTTATATTTCTTGCTAGTTTACTTTCATATTCTATTTTCTCCCTTTTTATCAATTTTTTGGTTCTCCTTTGCTGGTTTCTGAAACTCTCCCAATCCTCAGGCTTACTACTCTTCTTGGCAACATATAGGCCTCTTCTTTTAATCTAATTCTATCCTTAACTTCTCTAGTTATCCATGGGTGAATCACTTTTCCCATGGGGTTTTTATTTCTCAATGGAATGTATATTTGTTTAGAATATTGAAATATTTCTTTAAATGTTTGCCATTGCTTTTCAACCATCATATCCTTTAATTTAATTTCCCAATCTACCTTAGCCAACTAGCCCTTCATACCTATATAATTGGCTTTATTTAAGTTTAAGACTCTAGTTTCGGATTTAAGTACGTCACTCTCAAACTCAATGTAAAATTCTATCATATTATGATCGCTCTTCCCCCAAGGATCCTTTACTGTGGGATTACTAATTAAGCCTGTCTCATTACACAATATAAGATCTAAAATAGCTTGTTCCCTGGTTGGTTCCATGATGTATTGCTCTAGGAAACTGATACGAATGCATTCCATGAACTCACCCTCCAAACTACCTTTGCCAATTTGATTTGCCCAGTCTATATGCAGATTAAAGTCCCCCATGATGACTGCATTACCCTTGCTACAAGCTCCTTTATTTCACGATTAATACTCTGTCCAATGGTATAGCTACTATTAGGGGGCTTATAAACTACTCCCACCAGTGTTTTCTGCCCCTTGTTATTTCTAATTTCCACCCATATTGATTCTATTTCCTGATCTTCCGAGCCAAGATACTCTCTCACCACTGTCCTTATCTCATCCTTCATTATTAGGGCTACATCCCCTCCTTTTCCATTCTGCCTGTATTTCTAAACGAAAAGACCAGCTTGTCCATCAAGCCTGCCCCACATTCATGATGGCTGGAGAATCATGATTGGTACTTCATCCCTTCCTTCCTTTCAGTTCCCCCCCCCCACCCTGCCCTCGGCAGCCATGTCATCTCCGAGGAGAGGCAAAAAAAGAGAAAAAATCCAGGGCCAATGAGGGAAAAAAATATCCTGGAAAATTCCTCTCCGACCCCCGCAGGTGATCAAAACCACTCCAGGAGATCACATGGACCAATGCTAATGCTAAAGGGATCAAGGGATATGGGGAAAAAGCGGGAACAGGGTACTGAGTTAGATGATCAGCCATGATCATTTTGAATGGCGGAGCAGGCCCGAAGGGCCAAATGGCCTACTCTTGCTCCTATTTTCTATGTTTCTATGTTTTCTATGTTATCTATAAAGACACTTACCTTTTAATAAACGTCTCAAAGTTACCTCAACATCCAAAGACAAGCAGGTTAAATACATCCCAACTTTTTTTGTTAACTCAGAAACCCAGGAGAAGGGCCAAAGCCCACATTGCAGGACACCACCAAGTTTGAAAAAAGTATCAGAGATGGTTAGGTGACAACAAGCTCGGGTCACCCAAACTTCCGCTACCTCCAGACATGACCTGGCCGGCCTCCCATCTTGCATCCTCCATAAACTTGAGCTCATCCAAAATTCAGCTACCCGTATCCTAACTCGCACCAAGTCCCATTCACCCAGCACTCCAATGATGTATTTTTGAAGTGTAGTCATTGTTGTAATGTAGGAAACACGGCAGCCAATTTGCACACAGCAAGGTCCCACCAATAACAATGAAACAAATGACCAGATCATCTATTTTTTAGGTGACGGTTTAGGGATAAATGTTGGCCAAGCCACCAGGGAGAACTTCTTCAAAAAAGTGTCTTGGGATCTTTTACAAACACCTCAATGGGCAGATGGGGCCTTGGTTTAATATCTTATCAGAAAGGCAGCAAGTCTAACAGTGCAGCGCTTCCTCAGTACTGCATTTTAGTATCAGCCTGGAGTGGGGCTTAAACCCACAACCTTCTAACTCAGAGGCAAGAGTGCTATTCACCGAGCCACAGCTAGCACCTTAAATACCAAGGGAGCTTTGCATTGTTGGAGCTGGTATCCTTCAGATTAAACCACACGGACTGCAGCGGTTCGAGAAGGCGGCTCACCACCAACTTCTCAAGGCCAATTAGGAATGGGCAATAAATGCTGGCCTCGCCAGCAATGCCCACATGCCATGAATGAATTTTTAAAAACTGAGGCCCGGTTCAGGTGGATGTTACAGCTCCCATTCGAAGAAGAGCAGCACCACACAACAAAAAAAACAATTTAACAGCAGGACCTCATTATCATTGTCTTACTCCAATTCCCGCCCAGCTCCTGCGGTAGAAGGCCGCAGCCAGGAACCGTTCGGGATGGTCCCCGGCAGTTGGAGATGATCGGGGCCTGGTTTGGCGGGGGGGGGTCGTCGGACCGGCAATCGGGAGGGAGGGGGGATCGGGAGAGATCACGGGTTGGTGGGGGGAGTTGAGTCGGCTGTTAGCGGCAGAAGATTTGCTTGAGGGGCCGGGGGGAAGCACTCCTGCCCCTCCTGGCCCACAAGCAGTGCTATGAAAAGCACTTACCTGCTGGAACCAGCTCCTCCCCACCCCACCCCCCACCTTTAGCTGCTGGGTTTCCCAAGCTGTGGGAAACTCGGCCGGCCAGCGCTAAATTCAAATGGCTGCTAAAATTTGAGGAATGGAGCCTCATTAACATATTATAATGACTGACCCGCCTCGCCAGCTGATTTGCTGTCACTCTGCAACAGGTTGTTAATTGTGTAAAACGCTTTAAGCAATGTGATGAGGTGCTACATAAACACAAGTATTTCTACCTACACTTGCCCATAGTGGATGCCTTTCTATTGGGTTAAATCCTGTTGTTTGGACAGTGTAGGGATACATTTCTCTACATTCTTCAGTGTTTCATGCGCACGCTAGGTCTGTAAGATAGAAAAGTAGTCTGCACCCCAGCACTGACATTCCTCACCCTGATGAGCAAACAAATTCAGCAGAAAAAAAATTGTAGCCAAGAGTACAGTGTGTGATGTCAGCAAATAAATACTTAATGTATGACATTATTTTAAATTAGCCTATGCTTGCAGTAAAATAAGAGACAAACTAAGGTCATACAAATGCATTAAAAATTCACGCATCAGTCATTCCTAGGCTCATATTAACATAAAGGAAAGAATTATTACTTTTTAGTGACATTACAAGATTCTGTAGGAAGACAGAGACACCCATAATTTGGGCAGAAACCAATTACATGGCTTAAAATAAGGCAGGATTTTTGAGTGTAACTACAGCACGCCCAAGTCTCCTCGATCTTTTACGCACCTCCATCAAACCCTCTGTCCAAACAAATCTCCGCCCACAAAACTGCCAATACCCTCGGCTCTCAAACCCGAATATCCTCCAACTGTGTTCGCCCGGGAGAGTCCCTGGACTTTGCGACCAGATTTTCAGGCACTGCAGGAAACAAAATCATTTTTCTAGTCTTTTAATTGCAATATTTTGAGCATTGTAAAAAAAAAATGTATCCTTGCTGAGACCTGTTCTGTATTTTCTGTTTCTTTTTGAATATATTTTTATGGCAAAGTATAAGTCACATTAAAAATTGAAAAGCTTCTGTAGTCGCAGATTATTAAATATGCTGGGCCTGATGTGCATGAGTGATGGTTGAATGAACTGAAACTTAAATTTTAAGACTCAATTGAGAAATATACTGGTGTGGGTTCGGTGTTTCCTTGGGACCCGATTGTTTACATCCATTTTAAGTCTGGGAGTATTCTAATGAGATTGGGAGGATACTTGGGTGTAACTTAAAATGGACAGAGCATCTGGTGCAACTCCTGGGTCCCGCTGAAGGAGGAAACTCCAGGCCAATGTGCCACTTGGCTTAGTTGGTAGCACTCTCACCTCTGAGTTAACACATCATTTGTCCAACTTCCACTTGAGGACTAGGCCGATGCTCTGATGAGGTACTGAGGGAGTGCTGCACTGTCAGACATGCAATTGATCTCCTGGTGTCCTACCCACCAAAAACCAAATTGTCTGGTAATTACTTTCACAGCTGCTTGCTGTGCACAAAATGGATGCCAAGCTTGCATACATATCGACAGTCACCAGGCTTTAAAAGTAATTTATTGTAACTCTTCTAACCTTCCGAGATCTCCGCACTCCTTCAATTCTGGCCTCTTGCGCATCCCCGATTTTAATGGCTCCACCATTGGCGGCCGTGCCTTCAGCTGCTTAGGCCCTAAGCTCTTGAATTACCCCCCCGCACCCCACCCAACACCTCTCTTCCTCTCTTTCCTCCTTTAAGATACTCCTTAAAACCTATCTCTTTCCAGTCCTAATATCTCCTTATGTGGTTCGGTGTCAAATTTTGTTTGATAATGCATCTGTGAAGCACCTTGGGATGTTTTACTATAAAAATGCAAGTTGTTGTTGTTGTATGGAGCACTTTGGACATTTACGAGAGATGTGATGAGGTGCTATAAAAATGTAGGCTCTTTCATCCTATTCCCATAGGACTGCCTGTATATTCTGGAAACCAAGTGGCAAAGAGTTAACCGTTAAAACCTTACAGCTATTACTTCACACCCTCAATCACTACAAAAATAGCCTGCAGTGTTACATCAAACAGTTTAAAGTGTTACAGAGTTGATTACGTTGTAAGCATAACTAGAAATCAGTAACCTATTGTTTACACGCCCAAAGTCAAGAGAATTAAGTAGGAAACATAAAAATAACATTTACCAGCTCTTAGGACATGTTTAAAAAATAATTTGGAGTTGCCGAGTAATTTTTTTATTCGGAGTCCTTGGTTAAGTCTGAATGATGGGTAGATGTAGAAAAAATATTTTCTCAATCTGCTACAAAAAAAAGACATCTCCAAAATTCAACAAAAAAATTATTGGCAATCTAATTCTTAGTGTGAAATCATATTGGAGATTTTTTTAAAACATTCGATAGAAATAGTCCTCTTCTTGACGAGCAATGGGACAGAAACGTGATCCCTGACCCATACGGAATGGGATTGAGACTTTATCCCTGGTGGGCTTGGAATGAATCAGTAATTTTATCTCTCACTGACCCGAAATTCTATCCCGGACCTGATTCGGTTTGGTACAAAAACTTCACCTCGGTCAGACTCGAGGGTAGTGTGAAAATCTGGAACTCTCTTCCTCCCAAAAAAGAGCTGAGATTGATCAATTTTTGTTAGGCAAGGGTATTAAGGGATATGGAACCAAGGCGGGTAGATGGGGTTGAGATACAGATCAGCCATGATCTAATTGAATGACAGAACAGACTCGAGGGGCTGAATGGCCTCCTTCTGTTCCTATGTTCAGCCTTTGCGGTGTCCTGTAGGGTAGGCCTGGACCTGTCAGCTCATTACTCAAACAAACAGGGAAAAAAAAATCATAGGGCTCGATTTTTGGACGTCCGAGCGGGTGGGTTCGTGGCGGGGGGAGCTCCGAAAATCGGGTATTCCCGGGGCAGGTCCGGAGCCCGACTCCAACCCGCCCACTTCCGGGTTCCCCAGTGACGCGCTTAGATGCGCGCGCAGCCCCCGCATGTGATAGTTCAGGTTAGCAGACCTGATTTGCAGGATATTTTAGGAGGGGTGGGATTTTCAACTAAACTGAGAGTGTTTCCCCTATTGGGGGAATCACTCCCAGTTCAAATGGACATGTTGCAGTCACCAGCCTGTGGCAACTGCAAAGGTCCATTTGACAGGTTGTGGGGGGAGACCCTCACTCATTGTAGGAGGCCATTCTGTCACTTTGGACAAAGTTTGGCCTCCACCACCCTCCTCCTATCAATAAAATTCACAAACTTGCAACCTCAACCCCGGTGTGCACTCACATTTGCCTACATTGTGGACCCCCTCAAACGTACATCTTCCAGATGGGGGCCACCATAGCTGCAGTCATGACCTCATCAGAGGACGAACAGCATCACCAGCCTCGCCGGCCACGCCGTCCACCTCAGACACGTGGAGCCCCTCAACACAGTGCTGTGACACATCCACCTGTACAGCAGGAGGGAGGGCAACCGCAGAGAGAGATGCGTCGCAGAGGGCACTACCCTCGCCACAGGGTCCACAGACCGAGGCTCAGCCTCCTGGACCTCTCTGAGCAGAAGTGTACACGGAGGCTCAGAGTCACTCGACATGTAGTCGTGGACATCTGCGGCCTCCTTCATGCCGAGCTGCTCCCCGCTGGCCCGAGCACCATCTTCTTACCTGTCGCTGTCAAAGTCACCACTGCCCTCAACAACTTCTCCTCCACATCCTTCCAGGGTGCCACCGGGGACATCGCCAGTGTCTCTCAGCACAAAAGAGCCCTGCAAATACACCTATACATCAATTGTGGGTCTTCATGGTGATCCTCAGGAAAGGGCATTATTGCACAAACCAGACAAGATTTGCAAAGACGTGGCAGTAGTGGTGACAATATAATATGTAATGTGAGTTGATCAGAAATCAAATATAAGTAAAAACCATGACAAACCCTCAAACACCCTTGTGCATCCCCTTCATGCTCACGACACGTTTGCCTTACGCTTCCTACTGCACATATGTGATGCATGCCCTGTGGCTGCAGCACAGGAAGTGGCAGGTTGGGTGAGGCTGACCATGAAAGAGATGCATGAGAGGGTGAGTATGGGATAGAGCCATGAGATTGTATGAGGATTGGGTTGAGTGGTAGTGGTGGGATGAGTTCTGGCGAGGTGAGTAAGTGCAGGTAAGATGAGGATGAGCTTTGAGTGGGTATGAGGAGTGATGTGACAGAGTAGTGTTGGCAGTGCAGGAGGAGATGTGGGATGGGGGCAGTGATGGGGAATGAGTAAGTGTACTCACTTTGGCTGACCTACTTAGGTCATTGAAGCGCCTCCTGCACTGTATGCAGGTGGGCGATATGTTGGTAGCGCTGGTAACCTCCTCTGCCACCTCGAGCCAGGCCTTCATGGTGGCAGAGGCAGGCCACTTCCTCCCATCTGCCGGGTGGAAGATCTCCCTCCTCCTCCTCCTCCTCCTCCTTCTCACCCCATCCAGTAAGACCTGGAGTGAGACATCATTAAACCTGGGATCAGCCTTCCCCCGGGGCTGCTCCATGCTGTAATTTTGCCTATTTTCTGCAGCATCAGTTAGTGGAGGACTGCCCCTTTAAATAGGGCTCCTCCAGCTGACAGCCTATGATGCGGGTGCGCAGTCCGCCTGCTGCGCAGCTTTCCAGCGCGAAACCCGGAAGCCAAGGTAAGTGCTGTGATCGCGTGCGGAGCACCCCGAATTCACTGGGCGCGCTACCCCACGCGCCCAGTCGACCCCCCGCTGCCAACCAGCCTCCCTCCTAATATCGAGCCCATAGTTTCCAAATAAATTTGCAAATTAATTAAATATTCAAGAGGAAACCAGCTACACGGTGATTGGCTGAGAAGCCACTTTGAGAATTTCTTTAAACTCACCCTGTCTACTTGTAAAAAAAATCACATATTCACGGAGGAAGCTGTTCAGTAATTTCCATTATTCATTGGCAGGGATCCGGCTGCCGGGAGTCTTTTAGCATCTCATTGACATGTGGAAACAGAACGCATTTCCCTCAAATTACAGCAATCAAAATAATTTGCAGTACATGGAAAACTATAAAGAAAGATGTGTTTGCTTTAAATTATCACATTCCTGGCAGTCAAGCCTCTTAAAATAGAATTTTTTAAAAAAATCGTGATTAAGGATGTAACGTTTCAAAAAGCTGCATATCCTGCAGTATCTTTTATATCATCAGAATAATTGGCAGCTTCGGTTTTAATTTCACATCTACACAACTTGAGGTGGGGGGGGGAGGTGGGAAGACATATCGGCCCAGAATTTGCTGGAGCGGGGGTATCTTGCAATGTGCCCTGTTAGTTAAGACTTTCTCCCTCACCCTTCAGCTCGAGAAACTTTTTGCGCCGCAAATTGCTGGAAGTGCGAGACCTTCTGGCCATCTGTTTGATTAGAATTACTGATCTTTCATGAGCTTCACTGTAACACAATGGCCGGTGGTTTTACTGACTCTTTTCATGTCAGTGTTTGGGAGGAAAGGCTACAGGAAGCAACTAAAGTTTGGTAAGAAGCCAACGTCCTGATTTTCACTCTCGAGGAATTACATAGTAGCAGGGGGCAGAGGTTCTAGCCAAATCCTGCACTCTGGAATTCAGCCTCCAAAACCTCTTCACCTTGCAAGCTCTCTGCCTGCCTTCAAATTCAAAAAAAAGCCTCTTCAATACTTATCTCTTTGACTGTGCCTTGGGACACTTCCCATAAATTCTCTCTTACTTCCTGCTGGATATCCAGTGCTCCCATTGTAAAGCACCTTAGGATGTTTTGCAAGCGAAAGGCAATATAAAACAACAACATTGTGCATTGATATAGCACCTTTAACGTCGTAAAATTTCCCAAAAGGAGTGACTATCAAACAAAATCTGACACCGAGCCACGTAAAGAGATATTAGGGCAGGTAGGAGGCAGGTTTTAAGGAGCAACTTAAAGGAGGAGAGGGAAGTAGAGAGGCAGAGAGGTTTAGGGAGCCCAGGCCCCGCAACGATTCCTGCCTCTCCCTCTGCGAGCCGGCATCGGCTGCCAGAGAACGGTTCCCTCGGGTCCGCGACATCTTAAAACTCCTGCCCATCGGCCCTGACGTCACTCCTGCCAGTCTCGGGAGGGAGAATGTCCCAAGTTATTTAACTGAGGCCCAGGAGTTAAATCGGCCCGGGGCCTCATCACGCTGAGCTGCCCGTGGGGCGTTTCCCTCCCATCCCAATCCCCCCGCACCCCCCCACCACCCAGTTAAAATCAAGGCCAATATTTCTGTTGCTGTTCCCTGTAGCTTATCAACAAATGGTGCAATTGGTTTGCCCGTTTACACAAAGCACCTCTGAATAAGGCTGTGAAAAGGAGGTATAGTTGACAAGTGTCAAGAGCCATTTGGAAACAGTTAGTTCAATCATTTAAATACAAGAAAAGGGTCCAAAGAACAACAAAAAAATTGAAAATAGCCCAACAATGACCAGCCTACACAGAAATAACACAGCGATGAGTGACAGCTGGATGTTATTTTTTTCTCAAATGTGCAAGCTACACTGGCTGATGTTTCCATTATTTCCACTCAATACTGTTTTTGTTCTTTTATGTGCAAGTATTACTTGGGCTGGTTTTTTTTTTGTTCCTTTCCATCCTTCGGTGACAGAATTTATCATAGTGTAATTTTTTTTTTGTCAGCTTCCCTTTCCCTTCAGGCCCGCACGGAGCCAAAGCCTCTCGCCGAGCTGAAATCAATTTCCCATTTCAAGATTGTCATTTCTCTTCTCTTCTCACCTCTCAGCTTCAGTCTGGCAGCAATTATTGTCTCCCCTGCTTTCTCTCTTTCTCTCTCTTCGTCCCTTGAGCCTGATTCAATGTCACCGCCAGCGATGGAGCACCTCCACCTTAACTGTAGATGATTAAGGGCGACATTCACTGACATTGGCGCACAGACGAGACGACTAGGGCCAGGAGAGAGCGGAAGGTGCCTGACCTTCCCTGGCTGCATTTCCAACTGACGATTAAGATGGCCTGAGCCCTTGCTTGCTCTTACTCTGCTTTAACTTACCATGAAACACTTGCTATGATATATGGAGGCTTGAAGCTATGAATTATTTGTGTCCTTCTGTTTTGTGTGTGTTTTTACACCTCTTTTAAGGTTTCTTCTGCAACTTGAAGCTGGTACAGGCACCGTTTAACGTAGTGTCAGCTCTAAAAGCTGTTTATTTTTCTCTCGCCCTGAGGGAATTACATAGAATTACATAGAATTTACAGCACAGAAACAGGCCATTCAGCCCAACTGGTCTATGCCAGTGTTTATGCTCCACATGAGCCTCCTCCCACCTGCTTCATCTAACCCTATCAACATAACCTATTCCTTTCTCCCTCTTGTGTTTATTTAGCTTCCCCTTAAATGCAAATGAAAGACTTCCTCTTTTATTTTAAACAATTTTACAACACCAAGTTTTAGTCCAGCAATTTTATTTTAAATTCACAAGCTTTCGGAGGCTTCCTCCTTCGTCACCTGACGAAGGAGGTAGCCTCCGAAAGCTTGTGAATTTAAAATAAAATTGCTGGACTATAACTTGGTGTTGTAAAATTGTTTACAATTGTCAACCCCAGTCCATCACCGGCATCTCCACATCTTTTATTTTAAGGTACTTTCTCTCCTTCTGTTGCCTTCAGTTCTATTGCTTCATTAAGCTGCTCTCATTACAACAGTGTCTACACGTCAAAGAAAGTACTTCATCGGCTGTAAAGTGCTTTGGGTCGTCATGAGGTCGTGAAAAGGCGCTATATAATGCAAGTCTTTCTCTCAGGCCTTTCTCTGTGACATGCTGGAACGGGATGTTAGAAGGTCTGTGACAGCTCAATGGGCCTAACTCTTGGAGTGGAGGCAGCTGACTTTCAGGTGGAGGATCACAAGCCTGCAAATCTCCTTAAGAAATGGAGCTGTTGTCAAGGCCAGAGCGGGAAAAAAGTTACGATGGGGCCTTATACCAATAGAATCTGTGCCAATCTAGCTCCACTAAAGTATTAAGTTAAGCCCTATGTCCAAGAAACCAAAGAGATGGTATTCCAATGGTCTAGTGGGTAAGGGCATAAACCTGCTGACCTGGCCAAATGGTGTCCTTTAGTGCTGTAAACATCTATGGCTCAATCCCCAGTCCGTTGGCTGTTCCTTAGCCAGGGTAGCAGCAATAGCGGCATAATTGGCGTGAGCACTGGGTTAGGAAGAGGAAAAGAAAAAACAACCAAAGCTCCTCTTCTTAATGGTGATCTGGAAAGTGTGTGCGTGTTTGTATGTGCGTGCGTGTGTGTGTGTGTACATCAGATGAGCGGAAGACCAAGTCTGGCTGTGATGCCCTCCACAGTCAAACAGCTTGCCAACCCTCTCTAGGCTGAAGTTTTAGCACCAAGGCCCAGGGGCCGTGCAAAAATCACTCTGGTCAAGCCTTCAGTTTTTGGCTTATCCACCGATAACTAGATGTGAAGAGTTCATGGACTTCGCTGCCTCCAACGTTTTAGGCCAACTGATCATCCACCTCTACCCTTTTCAATCCTTTCCTTGCCCCCAATCTCCACTCCTCCCTCCCCCTCCACTCTCCCCATGTCTCCGGACATCTCAAACTTAATTTTCTGATCACCGTTAACCCATTTATTTTAAACAGGTTAATGCCAGGCTGGTTTCTCCAACTGTGCTCCTGTCTATCTGATGCCTCTTCTCAGCCCCAGCCTCGCCGACACTGTTAATCTTCCCTAGGTTCAGGCACTGTTGCCACTTCTTTCAATGTCTAGGTCAACACCCCACCCCCAACTCCTCTACCTCTACAAACTACCATTCTATCTCTAACCTGTTCTATCTCTCCAAGGTCGTTGAATGCACTCTCACCTAACAACACTCTTACCTCTGCTATGACTGAATGGATTAGAAATTGGATCATGCTGTGCCCGTTTACTCAGGTGAAGGACAGGCGTTGAAGGGTACAATATGACGGCCATTTGGCACCGAGTGCACACCGCACGCCATATTGGTTAGGGCACCCTGGAGTCGTCCAGGGCGAATGCCTGAAACAGGCATTAAAGCACCTTGGGACATTTTACCACGTTAAAGGCGCTATACAAATGCAAGTTGTTGTTGTTAAGCTCATTGCCTATGCGAAATGGGGGGGTCCAGCGCCTATTGCAGACTCCTTTCCGATATTGGATTGCGACTGACCACAGCACGTGCCCTGTCACCGAAAAGGGTGAGTTTACCTAAATGTGGAGCCAGGCGGAGTAGGAGTGAGGCTTCTGGCTCCACATTAAAACTGCAGGCCGCTGCGGCTACTGCTCACCACCATCCCCACCCCCCCGACCACCACCCACCCCCGACTTGCATGAATGAAGTTCTTTAGCCCACCATTTTAAGGGACACATGAATCCATCAAAATAAATAGGTTGACGCCTCCATTAAATTTCATGCAAATACATTTAGCTAATATTAACACAGTGTAATTTCTAGGCTGTAGAATGGGATCAACAAAAACAACAACTTCCATTTATATAACGCCTTTAACATAGTAAAACATCCCAAGGTGCTTTACAGGCAAGTTATCAAACAAAATTTGACTCCGAGCCACATAAGGAGTTATTAGGACAGGTGACCAAAAGCTTAGTCAAAGAGGTAGGTTTTAAGGAGCATCTTAAAGGAGAAGAGAGAGGTAGTGAGGTGGATAGGTTTAGGGAGGGAATTCCAGAGCTTAGGGCCGAGGCAGCTGAAGGCACGGCTGCCAATGGTGGAGCGATGCAAATTGGGGATGGGCAAGAGGCCAGAATTGGAGGAACGTAAAGTTCTCGGAGGGTTGTAGGACTGGAGGTGGTTACAGAGATAGGGAGAGGGCGAGGCCATGGAGGGATTTGAACACAAGAATGAGAACTTTAAAGTTGAGGCATTGCCGGACCAGGAGCCATTGTAGGTCAGCGTGCACAGGGATGATGGGTGAATGGAATCAATACAATCAGCATTTCTGCCCCCCCACTCCAATATTCTCCTCCTAGCCTTCAAAATTGCACCTTCTGCAACAGCTTTCCAGTGCATTACCAAAGTGACAATCCTTCAAACCCATGCCTAGACAGTGAGTATCATAGACTCTACTTTCCAAGTTAAACAAGGTATTGATTTTTTTTAACCTTTCCTTATAACTTTGTTCCCTGACACTTGACATCATGTTGGGTTCTCCAATGCTGCACCCTCTCAAGGGCAATGCTATCTTTCCCAGTAGGACTGACCTTTTCCAACATGGCTCATTAAATATTGCTTGCAGCACTCCTTTAAAATTATAATTATCTCTCTCCACCTCGGGAAGAAGGTCACTTTTGTAGTTGGACTGGTTTTAGATCTTGGAACAGCTGGACAGAGTTGGACTGAATACCAAATTAAATTCAGAGTGAGCCTTGGAGCACGTTAAACCTCGGTACAAATATGCACAACTGTGCCCTCAACGTGACCTCTTGTAAATGTCTTGTTCAGAATATATAACACTACCAAATTAACATGAACACCAGTGGTAGCATTGCGTTTGTACCTTCACAGCTAACTGTTTGGCCATTTTCCTGTTTGAATTTGTCATCTCTTTGCAAGAAGAACTAACAAATCTGCATTTATATAGCACCTTTCATGACCTTGGGATGTTCCAAAATGTTGAGGAATAAAGTTACATTTAATTGTTAAATTGGGTATGATAACCAACACAGGGAATAATAGTTATACTTAACCGAGAAATTGGACATGATAACCAAAACACAGGGAAATAAGGTAACAGATAATTGTTAAATTGGACATTATAACCAATATACAGGGAATACAGTCACTAATAATTGTTCGATTGGACAAGATAATCAACATATATGATATCTAATATACAAGGAATTACTTTTGAAGTGGTGGAACTCTTGTTTTGTAGGCAAACAAAGACAGCCAATTTGTGCACAGCAAGGTGCCACTTACTTCAAATGGGATAAATGACCAGTTAGTCTATTTTTGTAATGTTGGTTAAGGAATAAATGTGCTCCAGGATACAGATATGCCTCTCGCAATGCACCAACACATACAGCATAACCACATTCAGTATGAGCAGAGCACATTAGTGCTTGTATTCCCCTTTAAGCACTAATCATTCATAGAGCATGACCCTGTTTAACAATTGTTTAGCACTTCATTTTCCTCCATCTCTCCTGTGGAATTTATGCTGGCCCGGGCTTCCGCGGTTAGCAGCAAATGCAAACCCCAGCAAGCTAGCTCTCCAGCAGGAAAGAAATGGAAGATTGTAGTACAAAGAGTGAAAACAGCAGATTCTTCTCAAAGATACTCAGAGTTTGCAATATCGTCCAAACCTCCTAAGTGTAGTCGCCTTGTGGGCAAAGGTTTTTAGGAGTGGGTGCATTTTTATTCACTCGTTATTTGTCTCTATATGAACAGAAGCAGGCCACTCAGCCCCTCGAGCCTGCTCTGCTATTCAATTAGATCATGGCTGATCTGTACTCAACTCCATTTTCCCCCCTTAGCTCCATATCCTTTGATACAAAAATCTATCGATCTCAGTCTTGAAAGCTCCAACTGTCCCAGCATTTTGGGGTGGGAATTCCAGATTTCTACTGCCCTTTGTGTGAAAAAGTGCTTCCTGATTTCCCTCCTAAATGGCCTGGCTCTTAATTTTAAGATTACATCCCCTCGTTCTCGATTCCCCCACCAAAGGAAATAGTTTCTCCATATCTATCCTATCAAATCCTTTTAACACCTCAAACAGATCACGCCTCAGTCAATTTTTTCAGTGTGACATGACTCTGAACTCAAAGTGCAGCATGTTACTGAAACAACTCTCCAGCCCTGATTCTCACCTTTACCTGTCAACATCGAGCCTGTGCATTTGTTGCATTTATAATGTAAACACTCAGCCAGCACAGCTCAGCAGAACGGGACGCCAGCTGTTAATGAACTGCCCCTCGAGGATGACCAGGGTCCAGGCACTTCCCATCTCCACCGCTAACTTGTTACACTAGGTACAGGTGTCTCAATTAATGGAAAAAACAGCTGAGTCTGTGGAAACCTGCTCTGTCCAGCGCTAACCTCTCCGACAATTAAATAACGACATCTGACAACCGGGGACACCAGGGCTGCTCAAACAAAAAACAATTTAATTAGCCAGCTTCGCAGTTATATTTAGCTATTAAAGAGATGATGGTGCGTGAGCAGAATTGGGAGCAGGACAGGGAGGCATATTGAAGCACCTGATGTAGCAATATTGCAGGTATGTAGGATTATAAGGGACATCTACGAGATGTATGTCTGTTTTCAGGAAAGCAAATCTTAAACAAACCACTATTTCTGCTTCAAAAGCAAAATACTGCGGATGCTGGAAATCTGAAATAAAAACAGAAAATGCTGGAAAAGCTCAGCAAGTCAGGCGGCATCTGTGGAGAAAGAAACAGAGTTAACGTTTCAGGTCAAAGACCTTTCGTCAGAACTGGAAGATGTTAAAAGAGTTAAAGTTTTTGAGCAAGTTCAGAGCCGGGGAAAAGGGGGGGGAGGGAGAGGAGGGGAGGGGAGGGGAGGAAAAAACAAAAGGGAAAGTCTGTGATAGGGTAGAGGGCACGAGTGATTAAATCACAAAAGGGATGATGGTGCAAGGCAAGGAAGGTGGTAATGGGACAGGTTAAGAAACAAAAGATTGATCAGGAGTAGCTGTAAATGGCAGCAGCAGAACCATTACCAACACTAGCTGACCGAAAAAATGGGAGCACTGCTCAAAATGGCATCCGGAACGTGCTTGCAAACGTGCGCCGGACGCCATCTTGGTAAAGGCATTTGCGCACAGGCAAATAACGAACACCGGTACCATGTAAAGTAAGGAGAATATTGCACACATCAGTGTGCAATGCTGATTTAAAAGGATAGATAAGATTTTGGCACTCCACGCTCCAGCCAACGCATTGTCTTAACCACAAACAGCTGAACATGTCGTAGACGGCCTGGAGGACCCCCCCCCACCCCCCCACCCCCCCACCACCAGCGCTATTTAAAGGGACCACGCAGGATTTACAGGTTAGTTGCTGGATTATTGCTTCTGGCTGCTGATGCATTTGTACCTGTTTTTGGAGGTCTCCTATACTTGAATACTGGGACTAGGGGACATAGCTTAAAATTTAGAGCCAGGACTTGCAGGAGTGAAGTTAGGAAACGCTTCTACATGCAAAGGGTGGGAGAAGTTTGGAATACTCGTCTGCAAACGGCAATTGATGCTAGCTCAATTGTTAATTCTAAATCTAAGATTGATAGATTTTTGTTAACCAATGGTATTAAGGGATATGGGGCTAAGGTGGGTAAATGGTGTTAGGTCACAGATCAACCATCATCTCACTGAATAGCAGAACAGGCTCGAAGGGCTAAATGCCACTGCCACTTGATGCCTCCCGTTATGCGCCACCTTCTCCTGCAGGAAAGTGGGACATGTGTCGGTAAGCGTCCTGCAGGATGTTTGAGTGATGTGCCTGTCATGGTTGAATAGCTACCGGTGTGTGTGACCTGTGAGTTGTGGTGTGCGGCTTGCAACAGCGGTAATGTGTGAGGGTGAGAGGAAACATCTGATTGGAAGAGTTTGTTGGTGGGTGGGTGATGGAGGGTGTAGTGTGTGGAGCAGTGGATGCGGCTGGTGGTGTAGTTGGTAGGAGACACCACTTGACAGTTGGCCTCACTCACCTTGACCACTCGTGTCAAAACATTGAACTTCTTCCTGCACTGCATCCATGTTCATGATGCTTTGCGCCTGGCATTGACTTCATCCCCTACTGCCTTCTACTGCCTCTTGACCATATGTCTGGAGGGCCTTTTAGCCCCCCCCACGAATATAGGATGTCCCTCCTTCTGTCCACCTCTTGCACCAAGGCCTCTAGTGCATCATCAGAGAACCTTAGTACACGCTCTCTCGCAGGCCTGGTACAAACTCAGATTGGCAGATTGGTGAGGTCTGGCGTGCAGATTGGAGGATGTGGGATTTAGTAGTGCGCAACCTTTATTCAATGTTTTAACATAACTCATCAGTTTGTAAACCTAGGGACAGGACCTGCATCTGTGTTTTACATGTGCGATGTCTGATCTCCATTCAGACTCTGTGCAGACACCTATCTTATATTTTGCATATGAGAGTTGCAGGCTGTCTTTAAGAGGTGCAGGCTGCCTTTAAGAGGTTCAGGCTGTCTTTAAGAGGTGCGAGGCACTCACGCGACATTGGGTCCCCCTGCTGGTGAGAAGTCATTCAACAGCACAGCTGGGCCTGGCTGCTCGGGCCGGAATCAGGTAAATGACCGGGCAGCACGAATCTCGTGTGTTGCCTGCATCGGAACGACCGGGCGCGGGTTCATCGCGCACCGCGACCTCCGTACCCGGATTCGGGGGTTATCGAATTTATCTCCCTACCTCTTTGGTCACATGACCTAACATCTCTTTTGGTGCGGCTCGGTGTTAAATTTTGTCTGCTCCACAGGCTGAAAGTCTGCGGATGAATGAGATTTGCATCAATCAGCGGGGTGGGAGAAGGGGTGGGGGGGATTGCGGAGTAGGTGATTGGCGGGGGGCGGTGGCTCGGAATCGCAAGAGAAGTGTCCGTGGCCCAGGGAATGACGCAAGGCACCGAGGGCGGAATGGAAATCAGGGGAAGATAACTCAATATTCTCTGTCTCGCTCAAACTCTCACATCGTTTCTGAGTTTGCTATTAATAAGCATTGCCATGCATACCCGGAGGTGATAGCCAGACATTGATGCATCAGCTTTTTAACAACATTCTATTAAATAAACTTCCAAAAAAACTGTGTTCATATTGAGAGTAATCACTGAAGACTTGCTCAAAGGGACACATGATAAATGAGAGCTGTGTTATTTTCATTAGAATCCTAAATAAATGCTTTTAGCACACGAGAAGAAAGAAAAGGTTCTCCAGGAGGGAGGGGCAGCCTGTTATATATGCGATGCATGTCTTGTATGGCCCAACACACCGATAAACATCACAAGGTCTGTGTAGGTTAGCTGGAGCATTAATTCTGGTTTAACATTACCTTCGGAGTTCAGAGAACTCTTGGCAGCAGGTGGTCTCAAAAAATAAAAACGGGCTAAACCTGTTCATCTTGCTGAAGGGTATGGCTTCCATCCAGACTGCCAATCAAGCTCACACCAGGGACTTGCTCACAGCTAAATTCCTTCCTTTCCCTCCCTTAATATATTAATTATTACCCTATAGTTTAAAAAAATCACTTTGATTCTAATTTCCATGTTGTAGCGTTTGGAGTACAGTTAAACCACAAGTACCAGGCTGAGATAAAAACAGAAAATGCTGGAAATACTCAGCAGGTCAGGCAGCGTCTGTGGAGAGAGAAACAGAGTTAACGTTTCAGGTCGATGACCTTTCGTCAGAACTGGAAGAAGTTAAAGATATAACAGTTTTTAAGCAATTGTAAACAATTTTACAACACCAAGTTATAGTCCAGCAATTTTATTTTAAATTCACAAGCTTTCGGAGGCTTCCTCCTTCCTCAGGTGAACGATTTGCAAGTACAGAGCCAGGGAATGGGGGGCAGGAAGGGCAGGGGAGGAAAGAACAACAGGGACGGTCAGTGAGAGGGCGGAGGGCACGAATGATCGCATGAGAAAAGTGATGATGGTGCAAGACAAGGAAGGTGATAATGGGACAAGTAAAGAAACTAAAGATGGGTCTACATGGAAACATAGAAAATAGGAGCAGGAGTAGGCCATTCGGCCCTTCAAGCCTGCTCCGCCATTCAATATGATCATGGTTGATCCTCTATCTCAATACCATATTCCCGCTCTCTCCCCATACCCCTTGATGTCTTTTGTGTCTAGAAATCTATCAATCTCCTTCTTAAATATATTCAGGGACTTGGCCTCCACAGCCTTGTGTGGGAGAGAATTCCACAGGTTCGTCACCCTCTGAGTGAAGAAATTTCTCCTCATCTCAGTCCTAAATGTCCTACCCTGTATCCTGAGACTGTGACCCCTCGTTCTGGACCCCCCAGCCAGGGGAAACATCCTCCCTGCATCCAATCTGTCTAGCCCTGTCAGAATTTTATATGTTTCAATGAGATCCCCTCTCATTCTTCTAAACTCGAGTGAATACAGGCCTAGTCGACCCAATCTCTCCTCATACGACAGTCCTGCCATCCCAGGAATCAGTCTGGTGAACCTTCGCTGCACTCCCTCTACGGCAAGTATATCCTTTCTTAGGTAAGGAGACCAAAACTGCACACAATACTCCAGGTGTGGTCTCACCAAGGCCCTGTATAACTGCAGTAATGATGTGGAGATGCCGGTGATGGACTGGGGTTGACAATTGTAAACAATTTTACAACACCAAGTTATAGTCCAACGATTTTATTTTTAAATAAAATTGTTGGACTATAACTTGGTGTTGTAAAATTGTTTATAACTGCAGTAAGACATCCTTGCTCCTGTACTCAAATCCTCTTGCAATGAAGGCCAACATACCATTTGCCTTCCCACTGCTTGCTGCACCTGCATGTTTGCTTTCAGTGACTGGTGTACAAGGACACCCAGGTCCCTTTGTATGGAAGAGCTGTAAATGGCAACAGCAAAACCATTACCAGCACCTGCTGTCTGAAAAAATGAGAGTAGTGGTTATGATTTGAAGTTTTTGAAATCAATGATGAACCAGTAGAAAAACACAGGGCCAGCAGGGCTAAGTTATACTGCCAACTCTATGCCACTCTCTGCCAATTGGAGCATGTGTGCAAGCTAGGATTGCCAACTCTGGTTGGACATATTCCTGGAGGTGACCTCCTGCCTCCAACCACCCTGCCCCTCATGCTCCCGTCATTGATCACCCGACACATCCATCCTCACAATGCACCAATTGGGAATCGAACAGACTCTTTGTTTTCTAATTGGATGATTCTTGACTCTCAGGCAAACATTCTTTTTTTCACCCCATCTCCAAAATTTTTAGAACTATTAAGCGAACGTGTTCAAAGGTAATGAAAGCATTTTTCGTGCCCCAATAATTTTTCTCCCGGGCGTTTGCTGGCAGCAGTGCCCAGGAGATTAATTTTCAATTCCTGGAGACTCCAGGCCCATCCTGGAGGGATGGCGACCCCTAGTGCAAGCTCAGCTCACCAAGGGCCGAATGTCACTTACAATTTACATTTAACGATCAGCTTGCCAGATAGCTGACCAGCCTGAAAAAAAGTTTGAAAATGAAGCTTTACAAAGTTCCCTGTCGGACTGTTAAAATAACAGCCAAGGAATTTCAGGTGAACGTGTTGTGGGTTGGTACCCGAATGGCACACCCCAAAATTCCAAGACCAGGGGTTTTTGTGGGGGGGGGAGAAAAAAAACATCATTCCCGCCCTAGTGGACAGTGGCAGATGTTACAGTGATCCAAGTGCCAGGTTGCCTGGCAGCTGCCAGCACCTGCCAGAGTACGATGCTCGTTGTAGAGAGACCCTAACAGAATGAAGAGAAAAAATATATATTAAAGTAACTCACAGAGGTCAGGACCTGTGGATAAGAGCAGCTCTTCAAAGAGCCAAGGAAGAAAATGGTCAGTTCTCCATATTTTCTTGTTCTCCATATTTGGAGTCTGCTAACATTGAAATAACCCACTGGAAAATGTTACTGGTAAGAGTGTCAGTACTAAGTTTTTTAAAACTAATTTCTATGCTGGCCAAGACAAGGGATGTCAGTGCCAGAGAATAGGATGTTCTTTGTTTTTTTAACCCAGAGGATCCCAAACTCCCCTTCGGAGATTTGTATTTCTAGGAAACAGTATTTTTGCCTAATTAATGTTAGTGTAGATATAGCTGATAATCCAGAATACTTCAGCAGTTTTGTCTCTTTAGCTGATTTAGTTCAGATGAGACGTTAAACGTTAAACGTCTGCCCTCTTAGGTGGATGTAAAAGATCCCACGGAACCATTCGAAGAAGAGCAGGGGAGTCCTCCCCGGTGTCCTGGCCAATATTTATCCCTCAACAAACATCACTAAAAAACAGATTATCTGGCCATTATCACATTGCTGTTCGTGGGGTCTTGGACACCACGGGCGCTAAATTGGACCGTGTTGCGCCCGTTGTTTCGGCGCTACACGGCCTCTTCGACATCCAAGATGGCGTCTTGGCTGCGCACGCACGTTACCAGCGTGACGTGCGCCAGACGCCATTTTGGTATAGGAGTTAGCGCAGGCGCAGATAACGAACGCTGGAATCGTGTACAGTTGGGAGAAAATGGCTTCAATCAGTGTACAACGCTGATTTAAATGATAAACGCCATTTTGGGACTTAACGCTCAACTCAACGCACAGTCTGAGCCCCGACCATCTGAATGTGTCTTAGAGTGCCTGGAGGACCCCCCACCAGTGCTGTTTAAATGGACCATGCAGGATTTACAGGTTAGTGGCTGGATTATTGCTTCTGGTTGCCGAGACATTAGTAACTGTTTTTGGAGGCCTCCTACACTTCAATACTAGGACGTAGAGACATAGCCTAACATTTAGAGCCAGGACATGCAGGAGTGAAAATAGGAAATGCTTCTGCATGCAAAGGGTGGGAGAAGTTTGGAACAGTCTTCTGCAAACGGCAGTCAATGCTAGTTCAATTGAGAATTTTAAATCTGAGATTGATAGATTTCTGTGAACCAAGGGTATTAAGGGTTATGGGGCTAAGGCGGGTATATGGAGTGAGGTCACAGGTCCACTGATCTGATCGAATGGTAGAACAGGCTCGAGGGGCAAAATGCCACCGCCACTTGCTGCCTCCTGATATGTGCCAGCTTCTCCTGCAAGAAAGCGGGACGTGTGTCTGGATGATGTGCCTATCATGGTTGAATAGCTGCCAGTGTGTGTGGCCTGTGAGTTGTGGGTGGGCGGCTTGCAACGGTGGTAATGTGTAAGGGTGAGAGGGTCGAGTACTGATGGAAAAAGTTTGTTGGTATGTGAGCGATGGGGGGTGTAGTGCATGGAGCAATGGATGCGGCTAGTGGTATAGTTGGTAGGAGACGACACTTGACAGTTGACCTCACTCATCTTGACCACTCATGTCAAAGCATTGAACTTCTTCCTGTTCTGCATCTACGTTCATGATGCTGTGTGCCTGGCATTGACCTCATCCCCTACTGCCTCCCACTACCTTTTGGTGTATGTCTGGAGGGCCACTTGCTCTCCTCCCCCCCCCCCCCGCTGATATAGGATGTCCCTCCTTCTGTCCACCTCTTGCAGCAAGGCCTCTGGTGCATCAGCAGAGAATCTTGGTGCACAGAGTCTCAGATCGGCAGATTGGTGAGGTCTGGCATGCAGATTGGAGGATATAGGATTTAGTGGGCTTTTTTATTTGTTCTTGGGATGTGGGCGTCGCTGGCGAGGCCGGCATTTATTGCCCATCCCTAATTGCCCTAGAGAAGGTGGTGGTGAGCCGCCTTCTTGAACCGCTGCAGTCCGTGTGGTGAAGGTTCTCCCACAGTGCTGTTAGGAAGGGAGTTCCAGGATTTTGACTCAGCGACGATGAAGGAACGGCGATATATTTCCAAGTCAGGATGGTGTGCAACCTTTATGCAATGTTTTAACATAACTCATCAGTATGTAAAAATAGGGATGGGAACTGCATCTGCGTTTTACGTGTGCGATGTCTGATCTCCGTTCAGACTCTGTGCAGGCAGCAGGCTGTTATCTTCAGCAAATAACAGGCACCAGCTACCTTTAAGAGATTTCTAACAGACAGCCTGCCTTTAAGAGATTGGAGCTTCCTCCTGCTGGTGGAAAGTGCGAATTGCATGGAATCCTCGTTCAACGCTGATTTCCAACGCAGATTGCTGGTAAATCCTCAGGCCTGACAAAAATCTCGTCCTGCCTGCGCAGGGACCATTGGGCGCGGGGTAATAGCGGATTGTGCTACCCCCGCCCAAAAAAACAGGCCCTATCCAATGTATCCCCCTACGTTTCCTACATTACAACAGTGACTACACTTCAAAAAGTACTTCATTGACTGTAAAGCACTTTGGAACGTCCTGAGGTCATGAAAAGGCACTTTGGCCACCTGTCCTAATATCTCCTTATGTGGCAAATTTAGTTTGATAACACTCCTGTGAAGCGCCTTGGGACGTTTTAGTATGTTAAAGGTGCTACATAAATGCAAGTTATGTAAATGCAAGTCTTTCTTTCTTGAACCGCTGCAGTCCATGTGGTGGAGGTGCTCCCACAATGCTGTTGGGAGGCAATTCCAGGATATTGACCCAGCGACAATGAAGGAACGGCCTATATATGACCAAGTCGGGTTGGTGTGTGACTTGGAAGGCAACTTGGAGGTGACGGTGTTTACAACAAGCTGTGTGTGTTTCATAATCACTGGGGGATAGAGTGAAGCTACACCAACATATCACACCAAGGAACATACAGGGAGAAAAATCATACATGTTCCGCAGGAAAAGTGTGGCCATGGTGGGGGAACACTGAGGAGATAACTATCTGGGGGCACTCCATACTGTGGAAGCTAAGCAGGGAGGTGAGCCACACCCTAGTAGTGTCATCCTTTACCTGGATGACACTGAAGGAAAAGTCATGTGACGGGACTATCAGTGAAAGCAGGTGCCTATGGCTGACTGACTAATTTATTTTATGTGGCAGTGCATGACAGCTCATATGCTCCAGAATAAAATCTGGTGCATAAGTCACAGTTTCACACATCTCAAAATGTTTCATACAGCACAGCATCAAAGCAATTTTCTATCTTTCAGATAAATGCCAGGTGGCTTCAAAAATATGAAAGAAAGAGTTTGCATTTATACAGCACCTTTCGTAACCTTAGAACATCTCAAAGTGCTTCACAGCCAATGAAGTATTTTTGAAGTGTAGTCATTGTTGTAACATAGGGAAACACGGCAGCCAATTTGCACACAGCAAGTTCTCACAATTAACAATGAGTTAACGACCACATATCTGTTTCAGTGATGTTGGTTGAGGGATAAAAACTGGCCACGATACCAGGTGGACACCCCAGCTCTTCCTCGAATAGTGCCATTGTGTCTTTTATGTCCATCCGAGAAGGCAGCCTTGGTTTAACGTCTCATCCAAAAGACGGTACCTCCGACAGTACTGCACTGAAGTGTGAGCCTGGATTATACGCCCAAGTCTTGGAGTGGGGCTTGAACCCATGACCTTCTAACTGTGCTACTGCTGAGTCAAGTCCAACACCTGAGGAAAGTTAACAGATGAGTACCCGCATAGAAAATAATCAATAAGGCTAATGGAATGCTGGCCTTTATATCTAGAGTACAAGGGGGCAGAGGTTATGCTGCAGCTATACAAAACCCTGGTTAGACCGCACCTGGAGTACTGTGAGCAGTTCTGGGCACCGCACCTTCGGAAGGACATATTGGCCTTGGAGGGAGTGCAGCGTTGGTTTACTAGAATGATACCCGGACTTCAAGGGTTAAGTTACGAGGAGAGATTACACAAATTGGGGTTGTATTCTCTCAAGTTTAGAAGATTAAGGGGTGATCTGATCGAAGTTTATAAGATATTAAGGGGAACAGATAGGGTGGATAGAGAGAAACTATTTCCGCTGGTTGGGGATTTTAGGAGTAGGGGGCACAGTCTAAAAATTAGAGCCAGACCTTTCAGGGGTGAGATTAGAAAACATTTCTACACACAAAGGGTGGTCGAAGTTTGGAACTCTCTTCCACAAACGGCAATTGATACCAGCTCAATTGCTAAATTTAAATCTGAGATAAATAGCTTTTTGGCAACCAAAGGTATTAAGGGATATGGGCCAAAGGCGGGTATATGGAGTTAGATCACAGATCAGCCATGATCTTATCAAATGGCGGAGCAGGCACAAGGGGCTGAATGGCCTACTCCTGTTCCTATGTTCTATGTTCCTATAGAAGATAAGCAGCAAATACCGGGATGCTCAAGGTCGAGATTGGCTTACGCATAATTGAAGGTGACCTAACCTCTCCTCTATTGATGGACATAAAGCCTGAACAGAGCTGAAGTCATTCTGTTCGAACAGACACCTAGTGGGGAGACTTAACTGTACTTCCATAGAACAATGACTTCTATTAAAAAAAAATGCTGCAGTTCAACAGCTCTTGAGAAAATGCTCCCGATAAGATCAGCAGGTAGTGTTTTTTTTATGTCAAGACATGTCTGCTCTCTCTTTTATCCAAGGACACACAGCAATTATATTGAAAGGTACACACACACACACACACACACACACACACAGTGTCAACTTTTGACAGTAATTGTTTATGACTGCTATTGCTGATGTGGTTTGCTGTGTGAGGGTGAGATCATGAGTCCCTAGGCCCCAGCAACCACACCATTCACATTCTTAACCTATAAACAGATCACTGAGTGCTGGAAAGGCAGTGCCAACATTTCATTACTTTTGTCTTTTATTTTCTTTATATATATGTATTACATAGAATGTCCAGCACAGAAACAGGCTCTATGCCGGTGTTCATGCTCCACGCGAGCCTCCTCCCACTCTACTTCATCTAACCTTAGCAACATATCCTTCTTTTCCTTTCTCCCCCATGTACTTATCTAGCTTCCCCTTAAATGCATCTGTGCTATTCGCCCAACTAGTCCTTGTGGTAGCGAGTTCCACGTTCTAACCACTCTCTGGGTAAAGAAATTGCTCCTGAATTCCCTATTGGATTTATTAGTGACTATCTTACATTTATGACCCCTAGTTTTGGCCGCCCCCACAAGTGGAAACATCTTCTCTACGTCTACCCCATCAAACCCTTTCATGATCTTATAAAGACCTCTATCAGGTCACCCCTCAGCCTTCTCTTTTTGAGAGAAAAGAGCCCCAGCCTGTTCAATCTTTCCTGATAATTATAATCTCTCAGTTCTGGTATCAGAATGATACAGTGTCATTAAATAGTAATTCCACCAGTCATATTTAGCAAGTAATATTGCCAATTCTGAGCTGGATATCAATTCCCGGACTCGATTCATGTTTACAGTTTGGTTCCAACACGCCACAGTAAAAAAAAAAATCTGTATTCTGGCTGCAGTTGTTTCTTTCACCAAATAATATCCAGACAACACTTACATTACAGGACAATCAATAATGAAGTTGATTTGTTGTGACAGTTACACCAAAAGCATCTTAGCACCAAGCAGATGTAAGCCTTTGTGATGAGGTTAGGTATTCGTGTAAGTGGTTCGTGTCTGAGAGGTTATTTGTAGTCCAATGTGCTTGCCAAAAAAATAAAGCTAATTGCAGGAGTAGAGTGGATCGTGGGATGTGGATGGAGTCAAAAACCGATGACTACCTCTGAAATGACTGACTCAACGGTGAGCAGGAGGAACGAGATTTTCTACATGAACATAAGACATAAAAGAAAAGACCCAACACCATGGTGGCAGGCAAGAAAATAGGAGGCAATGAGCATCAAGCTCCAAATAGAGGACACAAGAGGTGTGCATCACTTTAGACACCTGAGAAGTGGGATCATAGAATCATAGAATGATATAGCACAGAAGGAGATCATTCGGCCCATCGTGCCTGTGAAAGAGCTATCCAATTTGGCCCAATCCCCTGCTCTTTCCCCGTAGCCCTGTAAATTTTGCCCCTTCAAGTATTTATCCAATTCCCTTTTGAAAGTTATTATTGAATCTGCTTCCACCACCCTTTCAGGCAGTGAATTCCAGATCATAACAACTCGCTGCGTAAAAACATTTAACTCTTCTTTTCGCTTCTGGTTCTTTTGCCAATTACCTTAAGTCTATGTCCTCTGGTTACTGACCCTTCTGCCACTGGAAACAGTTTCTCCTTATTTATCCTATCCAAACCCTTCATTATTTTGAACACCTCTATCAAATCTCCCCTTAACCTTCTCTGCTCTAAGGAGAACAATCCCAGATTCTCTAGTCTCTTCACATATCTGATGTTCCGCATCCCTGGTACCATTCTAGTAAATCCCCTTTGCACCCTCTCAAAGACCTTGACATCCTTCCTAAAGTGTGGTGCCCAGAATTGAACACAATACTCCAGCTAGGGCCTGAATAAGATGACCTTATTTGGGGTATTAGTGGGAGATCAGAACAAGTACAGTTCTGGTGACTGGATTTGGGAAAATTAAGGAGAATTCGGAAGGTCAATAATATCTACATTAAGTCAAAAGCCAAATTCTCATATACACTTGTCATTGTGCTTTCCTATAAGGCATTCAAAGTGATTATTAGAAGCTGTTGAGGAAAACTGTAGGTGATTGATACATGAGGTAATTGAAAGCTCTTACAGATTCCAAAAAAAATATATACCACCAGTGAAATGGTAAGGCAACTCATTGGAGACAAGAATGGTAACATCATGAAGACAATCTATCTGCTGAAGTTATGGTTAATTGCTTGATGGCTAAATGAATGATGGAACAGGAAGAGGTCTACAGCAACAGATGGATGGTGTGAGTAGATATACTTGGAGGACGAAATAGCATCGTCACCATCCACATCAGTGACACCAAAACATCAAGAAAACAGCAGAAGTGGAATCAGCACTTAGGCAATGGCCTAAGGGACAAGAAGAAGGGAAAGCAACCTCCCCATCAATAGAATCTTCGAGTGCAGTATAGGAGAGCATGGTATGTTAACGTTATGAAGCATCTTAAGCTGTTGCTTCAACGGCTATTGCCTTTGTTTTCAAATCCCTCCATGGCCTCACCCCTCCCTATCTCTGTAACCTCCTCCAGCCCTACAACCCTCCGAGACCTCTGTGCTTCTCCAATTTTGGTTTCTTTCATATCCCCGATTTTTATCACTCCACCATTGGCGGCCGTGCCTTCAGCTGCCTAGGACCTTAGCTTTGGAATTCCCTTCCTAAACCTCTCTACCTCTCTCTCCTCCTTTAAGACATTCCTTAAAACCTACCTCTTTGACCAAGCCTTTGATCACCTGTCCTGATATCTCTTTATGTGTCTCGTTGTCAAATTTTGTCTGATAACGCTCCTGTGAAGCGCCTTGGGACATTTCTACTATCTTATAGGTGTTACATAAATGCAAGTTATTGTTGTTGCCCATTCAATTCACCCTCCTCATACCTTGGACTTAACAGAAATTTGAAATTTCTTTGTATACTATTCAGAACTCGAAACATAACTCCTAAGTTTATGAAACTTGAAGTTTCCCATTGTTTGGAATAACATAATTAAATGCTAGAAACTGACCAATAGGAAACACTATTTGCATGCGTGAAAGAAATGTATCGAGAATGAGCAGCAAAGAAAATCGACCAATAAAACAAACCAGAAGCCAAACCAATCAAATCGCACTAAAAATTTTGTGATGGATTTTCAGCCACCATCTTGAATTTTCACCATCTGAAAATTTACCTCTAATTTATAATGTAAAAAACTGATAAAAATGTAACAATTCTGAATGCAATATCTATCCTCTCTCCCAGAGTGGCCATTAAGGTGTCTTAAATTGCTGGGAAATGTCCTACTCCTGGGTCTGGAGCCTGAGGGTCAATTCCCATCCATGGCTGCATGCTATGCCGTCAGTATATTGTCTACTATCTGCTGTCTACTGTCTCCTGTGAGGTTGCACACTGCAGTTGAACAACACACAAGTAGAAGAGGATCTTGAGTACTGAAGAGCTGATCAATCTTCAAGCCCGATGAGCAAAATCCTTGGTTTAGAGGTTGTATATGTATTAATGATTTGCCTGATGTGTGTATGAATTATTACGTCATTACATAATAACGTTGCAAATTATTAATTGTATGACAGGGTTTTATAGAGGAAAGTCATATGTATGGTTTGAATTTGCTTCATGAATGCTCGTATGAATGATGATGTGGAGATGCACCCGGTGATGGACTGGGGTGGACAAATGTAAGGAATCTTACAACACCAGGTTATAGTCCAACAAATTTATTTTAAAATCACAAGCTTTCGGAGATTACCCCCTTCGTCAGATGAATGCATTCATCTGACGAAGGGGATAATCTCCGAAAGCTTGTGATTTTAAAATAAATTTGTTGGACTATAACCTGGTGTTGTAAGATTCCTTACGTATGAATGATGACATCATTAAATAATTACTTTTGATTAAAGAAACTACCGTGAGTGAGGGTTTCTTTGCTTGACTATTTGTCCAGTTCCAAGAATCACAGGAAATAAGGCATACTCTACGGGCAACCTCTGATATCCTCCATTCATCCACTCTTACGCTGCTGCTGTGCTGCCTCGGCTGATTTTGATGGTTTTCTGCTGGCCACGCTCGCTTTTGACGCACCCTCTGGTGACTGCAGCCACCTTTGTTGCTCCTAAGTGACCGTGGCAACGTTCAACGCGATCGTAGTCGCTGCCTCAATAAATGATCTCACCCAACCACTCAAAACCGCTCCCTCTCCCCATTCCTACCAAACCTCAGAACTACTTGGCCTTGACAAGCTATTTCACCTCGTCCAGAACAGTAGAACCAGAGGACCTGGCCTGTGCTCGAAGGGGGGGTAAATTACAAACTACTCTGCGGAACCAATGGGCCGGATCTTGCCGGAGCGAGGCATCACGCGGCGTGCCCCCGTTAGTTAGACTTTGTCCTGCACCCTTCAGCTCGAACAATTTTTGGCACCGTAGAACCGCTGGAAGTGCGAGCTGATAACGGGCACGGCGAGGACAACGGGGCAACTGGGACCTCGGGGGATGGCGGGACCAACAGTCCGTCTCCCTAACCAACGAGATTTAAGGATTGAGAAAGAAACGGAGGAATGACGGAGAAGGAAATAGGGTGAATTAGAGTCAAACCAGGTACAGAAAGAGAAATAAGGAGAGGGAAAGATTGGATTAAGAGCGGGAGAGGAAAGAGGCTGAAAGGAAAGGAAAAGTAAGAAAAAAAAATTAAATTTGACATTTCAGTGAGTGAGTGGTCAACCTACGGAACAGGCTCCCTAGAGAGATGTTGGAAGTAAATAGTACTGATTCATTCAAATGTAAATTAGATAGAGTTCTTTCAGAAAATAACATTTTGGGATGCAGTAAATGAGACATGACATGTGGTAAGTGTAACATGCTCGGGAGGAACAGGTGATTTTGGATCTATGGTTCCCAAAGCTCTCCACCACTGGGGGGTTTCGTCACCTCATCTCTGGGTCTGTTGTAGACTAATTGCTAGAGATTGATTGCTATGATAAGTCAACAATTCCATTATCGTTGTATCATGTGACTATCATGATGGCAAACCAGATGGACCTTGGTCTTTTATCATCTAGTAATTCCTATGCTGCTATGAATTTCAGTGCTGCCAAGTTCTGTGCACCCCGATCCAATAAAGCCCAATTCCCCTCCTCACTACCACCAGACCACATACTCCATGCCGCATTCCCAATGGTGCCAGCCTCCAGAACCCCCTCCCCCCAGTACTAATAGTCCTCTGACCCTCCCCCCCACTGCTGCCGCAACCCTTCCAACTGTGCATCTAAGGCTGGGCTACCCATGAGCGATGCAAGCACTTATAAGAATGCTCAAATTCTTCATCAGCATGATTGAAGACACCTTGCATGACAACCTTCCAAAAGGGACCCTGTATAATTCCTTCTCTCCTCGTCCATTCACGCAGTTAGAGAGCTGCCCTGCTCTCTCCTTCTTCACTCACAACAGTCAACCAGAAGGGAACTTCACTTGCTGGCAGCCTTATAGAATTTCACACTGTGCGCTAAAGGCTGGAGCCAATTTAGCAGCAACAGCAGGAATCAAAAAAGGAGCCGCATATTGTAAGGCGAAAGGTTGCTCAGCTGTTGAAGCCTCTGCTGTGCAGAATAGAGAAGTGTGCAAAGCTCTCAGTCACCCCATTCCCTGTTGCAGTAAGTACATTTTAAGAGGCTTCTTATCTCAAATCACAAAGAAACCACGGGGAAGGAGTTAAAGGTAGGAGCACTGATCGGTGAGCAACAGAGTTCAGTGAGGCACAATGGGGGTATCATGGTGCATTCGCCTGGTTAACATCCCTTCCGTGCAGCAGACATCATAAATAGAATTGAAGAGGACTGCACTGCAAAGAAGGGACTGCTGAATGGAACAGTCACATTCCAAACGATCCTCAATAGCACTTCTGGCCCTTCTATTAATCCCTCTCGTTAGCTGATCCTTATATCTACCTGCAACCTGGTACGTGTTATCCACAACCTCCCTCTCTATCCCAGGCTTTTAAAAAGATTAGTTAATGTCAGCCGTGGCTCAGTGGGTAGCAGTCTTGTCTCTGAGTCAGAACGTTGTGGGTTCAAGTTCTACTCCAGAGACCTGAGCACCAAATCTAGGCTGACACTCCAGTGCAGTACTGAGGGAACGCTGCACTGTCAGGGGTGCCGTTTTTCTGGATGAGATGTTAAACCGAGGCCCCGTCTGCCCTCTCAGGTGGATGTAAAAGATCCCACAGTACTATTCAAAGAAGAGCAGGAGGGTTCTCCCTGGTGGCCTGGCCAATATTTGTCCCTCAACCAGCACCACGAAAACAGATTATCAGGTCATAAGAAATAGGAGCAGGAGTAGGCCAATCGGCCCCTCGAGCCTGCTCCGCCACTCAATAAGATCGTGACTGATCTGATCCTAACCTCAAATCTAAATTCATGTCCAATTTCCTGCCCGCTCCCCGTAACCCCTAATTCCCTTTACTTCTAGGAAACTGTCTATTTCTGTTTTAAATTTATTTAATGATGTAGCTTCCACAGCTTCCTGGGGCAGCAAATTCCTCAGACCTACTACCCTCTGAGTGAAGAAGTTTCTCCTCATCTCAGTTTTGAAACAGCAGCCCCTTATTCTAAGATTATGCCCCCTAGTTCTAGTTTCACCCATCCTTGGGAACATCCTTACAGCATCCACCCGATCAAGCCCCTTCACAATCTTATATGTTTCAATAAGATCGCCTCTCATTCTTCTGAACTCCAATGAGTAGAGTCCCAATCTACTCAACCTCTCCTCATATGTCCGCCCCCTCATCCCCGGGATTAACCGGGGCTATTATCACATAGCTGTTTGTGGGAGCTTGCTGTGCACAAATCTGCTGTCACATTTCCTACATTACAACAATGACTACACTTCAAAAAAGTACTTCATCGACTGTAAAGGGTGTCCTGAGGATGTGAAAGATGGTGCATAAATTTAAGTTCTTTCTTTTTATAAACTGAGTGAAAAGAAGAAAGGAGGAACACTCTCATTCATGTCGTTTCCTTCACATCTTCAGGACGTCCCAATGAACTACTCTTGAAGTGTAGTCACTGCTGTTATGCCGGCAAATGCAGCAGCCAATTTGCACGCAGTGAAGTCCCATAGATAGCAAATGAGATAAATCACCATTTAATTTGCTTTTGATGATGTTGGTTGAGGATAAGCTTCCTGCTGTAGTTCGAATAGCGCCGTGGAATCTTTTATATCCACCCAAAAAGGCACAGGGGGTCACAGTTTAACGTGTCATGCAAAAGACAGCACCTCCGACAGTGCAGCACACCCTCAGTACTGCACTGACATGTCAGCCTAAATTCTGGAGTGGATCTTGAAATGTAACTCAGAGGTGAGCGTGCTACCAAAGTGATACTATAAATAGGTAAAGCATCAAATAATAATAATTAACCCCAATGCTTCATGGTTTTCATGGAAAAATGAACGGAATCCCTAAAACACCCCAGAGTACCACATGCTGTGATTTCCCTAGCAAGGAAATGCAATTAGAGCAGAGAGCTCCAGTTAAAGAATTGGCATCGGTACAGGCCCGATGGGCGAATGGCATCCTTCTGTGCTGAAATTTCTGTGATCCTATGACTTCACAGCAATAGCAGTTAAAACTAAAGATTATAATGGATGTTGGCTGTACTATACCCATGGTAATAAGGAACACAGACTAACTTAAAGATTTAGTTGGTAGGCATAGCTTCATTGTTGCTCTACAGGGCATATATGTAAATATATTATAACTATTTTCATCTTCCCATATTATTTCTTTTTAGTGGTAGATTTACACTCACCTCTGAAACAAAAAGTTCTGGGTTCGAGCCCCAGCCAGAGTCTTGAGCACATAATTTGGGCTGGCACTCCAGAGCTGTACTGAGGGAGTGCTGCACAGTCGAAGGTGCCGTCTTTCGGATGAGACATTACACCAAGGCCCTAAGGTTAATGTAAAAGATCCCATGGCGCTATTAAAAGAAGATCAGGGGAGTTCTCCCCGGTGTCCTGGCCAATATTTATCCCTCAACCACGTCGTTTAAACAGATTTATCTGGTCATTTATCTCATCGCTGTTAGTGGGACCTTGCTGTGCGCAAATTGGCTGTCGTATTTCCCTACATTATAACAGTGACTACACTTTGTGGTCTTGCCTTCACCGAATCCCTCACCATCAACATTCTAGGGGGGAGGTCACCATTGACCAGAAACTGAACTGGACCAACCACCTACTAGAGAAAGTCAGAGGCTGGGTATTCTGCAGTGAGTGGCTCACCTCCTGGCTCCCCAAAGCCTCTCCGTCGCCTACAATGCACAAATCTGGAATGTGATGGAATGTGATGTCACTGTCGGCCTCATAGCAGCCCGAAATTGAAATCCTCCTCGTCAGCGTCATAGAAGTGAGGCCTAAGGCCCAATATCGGGTGGACCTTGGGCCTACCCATTCCGGCTCAGGGATCATTCCCTGCGTCCAATTTCTAGGCATAAGTGTAGCCGCTGCACCACCATCAATCCAGGCAGGTAATGGTGTGGCTCCTCTTGTACAGTTACATTGTCATGGTTTTCATCTTCCATTGAGTTTAAAAGGATGGTTAGCAGTCACTTGGAAAATGCTACTCCATAGATAATCGAGGAATGAATCATGACAATCAAACCTAGTTTACATATGTAAATTAGATTTATTTGAAAATAGACTTGACCTTATAAGTCCTGCCATATGAATCCTGTGATGTGCATTTGTGATGCAATTAGAAATTACATAATAAATTATGATAATCAGACCTAATTTAGAAATATAATTTAAATAGATTCAAAAATAGAGTTTCCTCTCTAATAAATCATAAGTTCCATCTTTATGAAATATTCATCGTGTATAATCATTATGCTGTTGGGTAGAAAGTAATTAGGCATAATTTAAATACACAATTCAGGTCACTACAAAACAGTTGGGGGGTTAAATTGGATAACCTCCGAAACCGGGCCCGGGGATTGCAGTGCGCGATTAACCCACGCCCGGTCATTGAGATGCAGGCAGCACATGACATTTGTGCTGCCTCTTCGTTTATCTGATTGCTGCGTGCAGCCAGGCCTACCTGTTGAATAGCTGCTCAGAGCAGGAAGCCCCGGTATCGCGAGTGCCTCGCACCATTTAAAGACTGTCTGCACCTCTTAAAGGCAGCCCGCACCTCACATTTGCAAAATATAAGATACGGGTCCGCACAGAGTCTCAGACATTGCATGTGTAAAACACAGATGCAGGTTCCACCCCTATGTTTACAAACTGTTGGAGTTATGCTAAAACATTGAATAAAGGTTGCGCACTACTAAATCCCACATCCTCCAATCTGCACTCCAGACCTCACCAATCTGTCGATCTGAGTTCGTACCAGATGTGCAAGAGAGTGGTCACCAAGGTACACTGATGATGCACTAGAAGCCTTGGTGCAAGAGGTAGATAGAATGAGGGGCACCTTATATCCACTGGGGGGCAAGAGGCCCTCCAGACACATGCTCCCAAGGCAGTGGGAGGCAGGAGGAGATGAAGTCAATGCCAGGCGCATAACACCATGAACATGGATTCATTGAAGGAAGAAGTTCAATGCTTTGACACGAGTGGTCAAGGTGAGTGAGGTCAACTGTCAAGTGGCATCTCCCATTGAAGTCAATGGGAATCAGGGGGAAAACTCTCCAGTGGCTGGAGTCAAATCTAGCACAAAGGAAGATGGTAGTGGTTGTTGGAGGCCAATCATCTCACCCCAGGGCATTGCTGCAGGAGTTCCCCAAGGCAGTGTCCTAGGCCCAACCATCTTCAGCTACTTCATCAATGACCTTCCCTCCGTCATAAGGTCAGAAATGGGGATGTTCGCTGAAGATTGCAGTGTTCAGTTCCATTCGCAACCCCTCAAATAATGAAGCAGTCCGAGCCCGCATGCAGCAAGACCCGGACAACATCCAGGCTTGGGCTGATAAGTGGCAAGTAACATTCGCGCCAGACAAGTGCCAGGCGATGGCCATCTCCAACAAGAGAGAGTCTAACCACCTCCCCATGACATTCAACGGTATTACCATCACCAAATCCCCCACCATCAACATCCTGGGGGTCACCATTGACCAGAAACTTAACTGGACCAGCCATATAAATACTGTGGCTACGAGAGCAGGTCAGAGGCTGGGTATTCTGCGGCGAGTGACTCACCTCCTGACTCCCCAAAGCCTTTCCACCATCTACAAGGCACAAGTCAGAAGTGTGATGGAATACTCTCCACTTGCCTGGATGAGTGCAGCTCCAACAACACTCAAGAAGCTCGACAACATCCAGGACAAAGCAGCCCGCTTGATTGACACCCCATCCACCACCCTAAACATTCACTCCCTTCACCACCGGCGCACTGTGGCTGCAGTGTGTACCATCCACAGGATGCATTGCAGCAACTCGCCAAGGCTTCTTCGACAGCACCTCCCAAACCCGCGACCTCTACCACCTAGAATGACAAGAACAGCAGGTACATGGGAACAACACCACCTTCACGTTCCCCTCCAAGTCACACACCATCCCGACTTGGAAATATATCGCCGTTCCTTCATCGTCGCTGGGTCAAAATCCTGGAACTCCCTTCCTAACAGCACTGTGGGAGAACTTTCACCACACGGACTGCAGCGGTTCAAGAAGGCGGCTCACCACCACCTTCTCAAGGGCAATTAGAGATGGGCAATAAATGCCGGCCTCGCCAGCGACGCCCACATCCCATGAACGAATAAAAAGAAAGTGCACCACTAGCCGCATCCACTGCTCCAAATCCTACACGCCCATCACCCACAGACCAACAAAGTCTTTCAATCAGTACTCAACTCTTTCAATCAAATGCTTCTTCTCACCCTCACACATTACCACTGTTGCAAGCCACACACCACAACTCACAGGTCACACACACTGGCAGCTATTCAACCATGACAGGGACATCACCCAAACATCCTGCAGGGCAATGACTGACACACGTCCCGCTTTCTTGCAGGAGAAAGTGGCACATAACAGGAGGCAGCAAGTGGCAGTGGCTCCATGGAACATGAACCTGCTGTCCTCTCTCAGGATGGCAGTATTCCTGTCCCATCCCTGCCACTCCACCAGTGCCCCTGCTGTTGCCTGTCAGCTAGCCAGACCACTCCCTGTAGAGTATTGAAACTTTATTATAGGAACATAGGAAGATAGGAACAGGAATAGGCCATTTAGCCCCTCGAGCCTGTTCCGCCATTCAGTGAGATCATGGTTGATCTGTGACCTAACTCCATATACCCGTCTTAGCCCCATATCCCTTAATACCTTTGGTTAACAAAAATCTATCAATCTCAGATTTAAAATTAACAATTAAGCTAGCATCATCAACTGCCATTTGCAGAAGACTGTTCCAAACTTCTACCACCCTTTGCATGTAGAAGCTTTTCCTAACTTCACTCCTGCAAGTCCTGGCTCTAATTTTTAAGCTATGTCCCCTAGTCCCAGTATTCAAACATAGGAGACCTCCAAAAACAGGTACAAAGGCATCAGCAGCCAGAAGCAATAATCCAGCAACTAATCTGTAAATCCTGCATGATCCCTTTAAATAGCGCTGGTGGGGAGTCCTTCATGCTGTTTATGACCTGCTCAGCTGTGCGAGGTTAGGACAGTGCGTTGGCTGGAGTGTGAGTTCCAAAATCACATCTGTCCCTTTAAATCAATGTTACACACTGATCTACCGCATATTCTCCCTACTTTACATGCTGCCGGCACATGCGCAAACGCCTTTAACAAGATGGCGTCTGGCGCACGTCATGCTAGAAGCGTGCGCACGCATTCCGGACGCCATTTTGGGCCCTTAGGAGGCTACATAACATCTAGAAAATGGGCGCTACGCGGCCCAATTTATAGCCCTTGTCTTCTTAACTCAAAGAAAATGTTCTATCCTTACACAGCAGAAGGAATGTTAGAGATAATATATAAATTATGCTAATTTACTGAATTATGCATTTGTATCGGTTTGTTTAAAGATAAACCTCCCATATAACTCTCAGTGCATAAGTCAAATGTCTTCATGTTTAGAATAGAGATAACATATTCATGAAAAACGTGAATTAACAGCTCATTTACATAGACAAATTAGGTTAATTAGAAAACAGACTCCCCTTTAAGTGTAGAATATAGCTTCTCTTCAACATCCTCTGTTGAATGGATTCCATTTTGCTGGCCCAGGTGATGACTGGTGTTTGGTTCTTATTTACTTATTCTGCTCTTTTTGCACCAGTTTTCTTGCTGCCTCCTCTCCTGAAGCAGACAAATGTTGGGTTACGGCGCAGACAAATTTTGAGTTACGGTGTGGACTAATGTTGAGTTACGGTGTGGACTAATGTTGAGTTACGGTGTGGACTAATGTTGAGTTACGGTGCAGACTAATGTTGGGTTACGGCGCGGACAAATGTTGAGTTACGGTGTGGACTAATGTTGAGTTACGGTGTGGACTAATGTTGAGTTACAGTTTGGACTAATGTTGAGTTACGGTGCGGACTAATGTTGAGTTACGGTGCGGACTAATGTTGTGTCACGGTGCGGACTAATGTTGAGTTACGGTTTGGACTAATGTTGAGTTACGGTGCGGACTAATGTTGTGTCACGGTGCGGACTAATGTTGAGTTACGGTGCGGACTAATGTTGAGTTACGGTGCGGACTAATGTTGAGTTACGGTGCGGACTAATGTTGAGTTACGGTTTGGACTAATGTTGAGTTACGGTGCGGACTAATGTTGACTCATGGTGCGGACTAATGTTGTGTCACGGTGCGGACTAATGTTGTGTCACGGTGTGGACTAATGTTGAGTTACGGTGCGGACTAATGTTGAGTTACGGTGCGGACTAATGTTGAGTTACGGTGTGGACTAATGTTGAGTTACGGTGTGGGCTAATGTTGAATCATGGTGCGGACTAATGTTGGGTCACAATGCGGACTAATGTTGAGTTACGGCGGGGTCTAATGTTGAGTTACGGTGCGGACTAATGTTGAGTAACGGTGCGGACTAATGTTGAGTTACGGTGTGGACTAATGTTGAGTTACGGTGTGGACTAATGTTGAGTTACGGTGTGGACTAATGTTGAGTTACGGTGTGGGCTAATGTTGAATCATGGTGCGGACTAATGTTGGGTCACAATGCGGACTAATGTTGAGTTACGGTGTGGACAAATGTTGAGTTACGGTGCGGACTAATGTTGAGTTACGGTGCGGACTAATGTTGAGTTATGGTGTGGACTAATGTTGAGTTACGGTGTGGACTAATGTTGAGTTACGGTGTGGACTAATGTTGGGTCACGGTGTGGACTAATGTTGAGTTATGGTGTGGACTAATGTTGAGTTACGGTGTGGACTAATGTTGTGTCACGGTGCGGACTAATGTTGAGTTACGGTGTGGACTAATGTTGAGTTACGGTGCGGACTAATGTTGAGTTACGGTGTGGACTAATGTTGAGTTACGGTGCGGACTAATGTTGAGTTACGGTGCGGACTAATGTTGAGTTACGGTGTGGACTAATGTTGTGTCACGGTGCGGACTAATGTTGAGTTACGGTGTGGACTAATGTTGTGTCACGGTGCGGACTAATGTTGAGTTACGGTGCGGACTAATGTTGAGTTACGGTGCGGACTAATGTTGTGTCACGGTGCGGACTAATGTTGACTCATGGTGTGGACTAATGTTGAGTTACGGTGCGGACCAATGTTGAGTTACGGTGCGGACTAATGTTGAGTTACGGTGCGGACTAATGTTGAGTTGCGGTGCGGACTAATCTTGAGTCACGGTGCGGACTAATGTTGTGTCACGGTGCGGACTAATGTTGAGTTACGGTGTGGACTAAAGTTGAGTTACGGTGTGGACTAATGTTGAGATACGGTGTGGGCTAATGTTGAATCATGGTGCGGACTAATGTTGGGTCACAATGCGGACTAATGTTGAGTTACGGTGGGGTCTAATGTTGAGTTACGGTGCGGACTAATGTTGAGTTACGGTGCGGACTAATGTTGAGTTATGGTGTGGACTAATGTTGAGTTACGGTGTGGACTAATGTTGAGTTACGGTGTGGACTAATGTTGGGTCACGGTGTGGACTAATGTTGAGTTATGGTGTGGACTAATGTTGAGTTACGGTGTGGACTAATGTTGAGTTACGGTGTGGACTAATGTTGAGTTATGGTGTTAACTAATGTTGGGTCACGGTGTGGACTAATGTTGGGTCACGGTGTGGACTAATGTTGGGTTACGGTACGGACTAATGTTGAGTTACAGAGCGGACTAATGTTGGGTCACAGTACGGAATAATGTTGGGTCACAGTACGGACTAATGTTGGGTTACGGTACGGACTAATGTTGGGTTACGGTACGGACTAATGTTGATTTACAGTACGGACTAATGTTGGGTTACAGTACGGACTAATGTTGGGTTACAGTACGGACTAATGTTGGGTTACGGCACGGACTAATGTTCGGTTACGGCATAGACTAATGTTGGGTTACGGTACGGACTAATGTTGGGTTACAGTACGGACTAATGTTGGGTCACGGTAAGGACTAATATTAGGTCACGGTGCAGACTAATGTTGAGTTACAGTACGGACTAATGTTGGGTCACAGTACGGACTAATGTTCGGTTACGGCACAGACTAATGTTGGGTTACGGTACGGACTAATGTTGGGTTACAGTACGGACTAATGTTGGGTTACGGTACGGACTAATGTTGTGTCACGGTGCGGACTAATGTTGGGTTACGGTACGGACTAATGTTGGGTTACAGTGCGGACTAATGTTGGTTCACAGTACGGACTAATGTTGTGTCACGGTGCGGACTAATGTTGAGTTACGGTGTGGACTAATGTTGAGTTACGGTGTGGACTAATGTTGAGTTACGGTGTGGACTAATGTTGAGTTACGGTGTGGACTAATGTTGAGTTACGGTGTGGACTAATGTTGAGTTACGGTGTGGACTAATGTTGAGTTACGGTGTGGGCTAATGTTGAATCATGGTGCGGACTAATGTTGGGTCACAATGCGGACTAATGTTGAGTTACGGCGGGGTCTAATGTTGAGTTACGGTGCGGACTAATGTTGGGTCACGGTACGGACTAATGTTGGGTCACAGTATGGACTAATGTTGAGTTACGGCGCGGACTAATGTTGGGTTACGGCACAGACTAATGTTGGGTTACAGTACGGACTAATGTTGGGTTACAGTACGGACTAATGTTGGGTCACGGTAAGGACTAATGTTGTGTCACGGTGCGGACTAATGTTGAGTTACGGTGCGGACTAATGTTGAGTTACGGTGCGGACTAATGTTGTGTCACGGTGCGGACTAATGTTGACTCATGGTGTGGACTAATGTTGAGTTACGGTGCGGACCAATGTTGAGTTACGGTGCGGACTAATGTTGAGTTACGGTGCGGACTAATGTTGAGTTGCGGTGCGGACTAATCTTGAGTCACGGTGCGGACTAATGTTGTGTCACGGTGCGGACTAATGTTGAGTTACGGTGTGGACTAAAGTTGAGTTACGGTGTGGACTAATGTTGAGATACGGTGTGGGCTAATGTTGAATCATGGTGCGGACTAATGTTGGGTCACAATGCGGACTAATGTTGAGTTACGGCGGGGTCTAATGTTGAGTTACGGTGCGGACTAATGTTGAGTTACGGTGCGGACTAATGTTGAGTTATGGTGTGGACTAATGTTGAGTTACGGTGTGGACTAATGTTGAGTTACGGTGTGGACTAATGTTGGGTCACGGTGTGGACTAATGTTGAGTTATGGTGTGGACTAATGTTGAGTTACGGTGTGGACTAATGTTGAGTTACGGTGTGGACTAATGTTGAGTTATGGTGTTAACTAATGTTGGGTCACGGTGTGGACTAATGTTGGGTCACGGTGTGGACTAATGTTGGGTTACGGTACGGACTAATGTTGAGTTACAGAGCGGACTAATGTTGGGTCACAGTACGGACTAATGTTGGGTTACGGTACGGACTAATGTTGAGTTACAGAGCGGACTAATGTTGGGTCACAGTACGGAATAATTTTGGGTTACGGTACGGACTAATGTTGGGTTACGGTACGGACTAATGTTGATTTACAGTACGGACTAATGTTGGGTTACGGTACGGACTAATGTTGGGTTACAGTACGGACTAATGTTGGGTTACGGCACGGACTAATGTTCGGTTACGGCATAGACTAATGTTGGGTTACGGTACGGACTAATGTTGGGTTACAGTACGGACTAATGTTGGGTCACGGTACGGACTAATGTTGGGTCACAGTACGGACTAATGTTCGGTTACGGCACAGACTAATGTTGGGTTACGGTACGGACTAATGTTGGGTTACAGTACGGACTAATGTTGGGTTACGGTACGGACTAATGTTGGGTTACAGTGCGGACTAATGTTGGTTCACAGTACGGACTAATGTTGAGTTACGGTGTGGACTAATGTTGAGTTACGGTGTGGACTAATGTTGAGTTACGGTGTGGACTAATGTTGAGTTACGGTGTGGACTAATGTTGAGTTACGGTGTGGACTAATGTTGAGTTACGGTGTGGACTAATGTTGAGTTACGGTGTGGACTAATGTTGAGTTACGGTGTGGACTAATGTTGAGTTACGGTGTGGGCTAATGTTGAATCATGGTGCGGACTAATGTTGGGTCACAATGCGGACTAATGTTGAGTTACGGCGGGGTCTAATGTTGAGTTACGGTGCGGACTAATGTTGGGTCACGGTACGGACTAATGTTGGGTTACGGTACGGACTAATGTTGGGTTACAGTACGGACTAATGTTGGGTTACGGCACGGACTAATGTTGGGTTACGGCACAGACTAATGTTGGGTTACAGTACGGACTAATGTTGGGTTACAGTACGGACTAATGTTGGGTCACGGTAAGGACTAATGTTAGGTCACGGTGCAGACTAATGTTGAGTTAAAGTACGGACTAATGTTAGGTCACGGTACAGACTAATGTTGGGTCACAGTACGGACTAATGTTGGGTTACGGTACGGACTAATGTTGGGTTACGGTGCGGACTAATGTTGGGTTACAGTACGGACTAATGTTGGGTTACAGTACGGACTAATGTTGGGTTATGGTACGGACTAATGTTGGGTTACAGTGCGGACTAATGTTGGGTCACAGTACGGACTAATGTTGGTTTACGGCACGGACTAATGTTCGGTTACGGCACAGACTAATGTTGGGTTACGGTACGGACTAATGTTGGGTCACAGTACGGACTAATGTTGAGTTATGGTGTGGACTAATGTTGAGTTACGGTGTGGACTAATGTTGAGTTACGGTGCGGACTAATGTTGAGTTACGGTGCGGACTAATGTTGAGTTACGGTGTGGACTAATGTTGAGTTACGGTGCGGACTAATGTTGTGTCACGGGGCGGACTAATGTTGACTCATGGTGCGGACTAATGTTGAGTTACGGTGCGGACTAATGTTGAGTTACGGTGTGGACTAATGTTGAGTTACGGTGCGGACTAATGTTGTGTCACGGTGCGGACTAATGTTGACTCATGGTGTGGACTAATGTTGAGTTACGGTGCAGAATAATGTTGAGTTACGGTGTGGACTAATGTTGAGTTATGGTGTGGACTAATGTTGAGTTACGGTGTGGACTAATGTTGAGTTACGGTGTGGGCTAATGTTGAATCATGGTGCGGACTAATGTTGGGTCACAATGCGGACTAATGTTGAGTTACGGCGGGGTCTAATCTGGAGTTACGGTGCGGAATAATGTTGAGTTACGGTGCGGACTAATGTTGAGTTACGGTGCGGACTAATGTTGAGTTACGGTGCGGACTAATGTTGAGTTATGGTGTGGACTAATGTTGAGTTACGGTGTGGACTAATGTTGAGTTATGGTGTGGACTAATGTTGAGTTACGGTGTGGACTAATGTTGAGTTACGGTGTGGACTAATGTTGAGTTACGGTGCGGACTAATGTTGAGTTATGGTGTGGACTAATGTTGAGTTACGGTGTGGACTAATGTTGAGTTATGGTGTGGACTAATGTTGGGTCACGGTGTGGACTAATGTCGGGTCACAGTACGGACTAATGTTGGGTTACGGCACAGACTAATGTTGGGTTACAGTACGGACTAATGTTGGGTCACGGTGCAGACTAATGTTGGGTTACGGTACGGACTAATGTTGGGTTACGGAGCGGACTAATGTTGGGTCACGGTACGGACTAATGTTGGGTCACGGTGCAGACTAATGTTGGGTTACAGTACGGACTAATGTTGGGTCACGGTGCAGACTAATGTTGGGTTACGGTACGGACTAATGTTCGGTTACGGAGCGGACTAATGTTGGGTCACGGTACGGACTAATGTTGAGTTATGGTGTGGACTAATGTTGGGTTACAGTACGGACTAATGTTGGGTTACGGCACGGACTAATATTCGGTTACGGCACAGACTAATGTTGGGTTACGGCACAGACTTATGTTGGGTTACGGCACGGACTACTGTTGGGTTACGGTACGGACTAATGTTGGGTTACAGTACGGACTAATGTTGGGTTACGGCACGGACTAATGTTCGGTTACGGCACAGACTAATGTTGGGTTACGGCACAGACTAATGTTGGGTTACGGCAGGGACTAATGTTCGGTTACGGCACAGACTAATGTTGGGTCACAGTACGGACTAATGTTGGGTTACGGCACAGACTAATGTTGGGTTACGGCTCGGACTAATGTTGGGTCACAGTACGGACTAATGTTGGGTTACAGTACGGACTAATGTTGGGTTACGGCACGGACTAATGTTCGGTTACGGCACAGACTAATGTTGGTTTACGGCACAGACTAATGTTGGGTTACGGCACGGACTAATGTTGGGTTACGGTACGGACTAATGTTGGGTTACAGTACGGACTAATGTTGGGTTACAGTACGGACTAATGTTGGGTTACGGCACGGACTAATGTTCGGTTACGGCACAGACTAATGTTGGGTTACGGCACAGACTAATGTTGGGTTACGGCACGGACTAATGTTCGGTTACGGCACAGACTAATGTTGGGTTACGGCACGGACTAATGTTCGGTTACGGCACGGACTAATGTTGGGTCACAGTACGGACTAATGTTGGGTCACGGTGCAGACTAATGTTGGGTTACGGTACGGACTAATGTTGGGTCACACAGCGGACTAATGTTGAGTTACAGAGCGGACTAATGTTGGGTTACGGCACAGACTAATGTTGGGTCACAGTATGGACTAATGTTGGGTTACAGTACAGACTAATGTTGGGTTACGGCACAGACTAATGTTGGGTTACGGTACGGACTAATGTTGGGTCACAGTACGGACTAATGTTGGGTCACAGTATGGACTAATGTTGGGTTACAGTACAGACTAATGTTGAGTTACGGTGTGGACTAATGTTGGGTTACGGTACGGACTAATGTTGGGTCACAGTACGGACTAATGTTGGGTCACAGTACGGACTAATGTTGGGTCACGGTGCAGACTAATGTTGGGTTACGGTACGGACTAATGTTGAGTTACAGAGCGGACTAATGTTAGGTCACGGTACGGACTAATGTTGAGTTACAGAGCGGACTAATGTTGGGTTACGGTACGGACTAATGTTGGGTCACAGTACGGACTAATGTTGAGTTACGGTGCGGACTAATGTTGAGTTACGGTGTGGACTAATGTTGAGTTACGGTGCGGACTAATGTTGTGTCACGGTGCGGACTAATGTTGACTCATGGTGCGGACTAATGTTGAGTTACGGTGCAGACTAATGTTGAGTTACGGTGCGGACTAATGTTGAGTTACGGTGTGGACTAATGTTGGGTTACGGTGCGGACTAATGTTGGGTTACGGTACGGACTAATGTTGGGTTACGGTACGGACTAATGTTGGGTCACAGTACGGACTAATGTTGGGTCACGGTACGGACTAATGTTGGGTTACGGTACGGACTAATGTTGGGTTACGGTACGGACTAATGTTGGGTTACAGTACGGACTAATGTTGGGTCACAGCACGGACTAATGTTGGGTTACGGCACGGACTAATGTTGGGTTACGGTACGGACTAATGTTGGGTTACGGCACGGACTAATGTTGGGTTACGGTACGGACTAATGTTGGGTTACGGCACGGACTAATGTTGGGTTACGGTACGGACTAATGTTGGGTTACGGCACGGACTAATGTTGGGTTACGGCACGGACTAATGTTGGGTTACAGTACGGACTAATGTTGGGTTACGGCACGGACTAATGTTGGGTTACGGTACGGACTAATGTTGGGTTACGGCACGGACTAATGTTGGGTTACGGTACGGACTAATGTTGGGTCGCAGTACGGACTAATGTTGGGTTACGGTACGGACTAATGTTGGGTTACAGTACGGACTAATGTTGGGTTACGGCACGGACTAATATTCGGTTACGGCACAGACTAATGTTGGGTTACGGCACAGACTTATGTTGGGTTACGGCACGGACTACTGTTGGGTTACGGTACGGACTAATGTTGGGTTACAGTACGGACTAATGTTGGGTTACGGCACGGACTAATGTTCGGTTACGGCACAGACTAATGTTGGGTTACGGCACAGACTAATGTTGGGTTACGGCAGGGACTAATGTTCGGTTACGGCACAGACTAATGTTGGGTCACAGTACGGACTAATGTTGGGTTACGGCACAGACTAATGTTGGGTTACGGCTCGGACTAATGTTGGGTCACAGTACGGACTAATGTTGGGTTACAGTACGGACTAATGTTGGGTTACGGCACGGACTAATGTTCGGTTACGGCACAGACTAATGTTGGTTTACGGCACAGACTAATGTTGGGTTACGGCACGGACTAATGTTGGGTTACGGTACGGACTAATGTTGGGTTACAGTACGGACTAATGTTGGGTTACAGTACGGACTAATGTTGGGTTACGGCACGGACTAATGTTCGGTTACGGCACAGACTAATGTTGGGTTACGGCACAGACTAATGTTGGGTTACGGCACGGACTAATGTTGGGTTACGGCACGGACTAATGTTCGGTTACGGCACAGACTAATGTTGGGTTACGGCACGGACTAATGTTCGGTTACGGCACGGACTAATGTTGGGTCACAGTACGGACTAATGTTGGGTCACGGTGCAGACTAATGTTGGGTTACGGTACGGACTAATGTTGGGTCACACAGCGGACTAATGTTGAGTTACAGAGCGGACTAATGTTGGGTTACGGCACAGACTAATGTTGGGTCACAGTATGGACTAATGTTGGGTTACAGTACAGACTAATGTTGGGTTACGGCACAGACTAATGTTGGGTTACGGTACGGACTAATGTTGGGTCACAGTACGGACTAATGTTGGGTCACAGTATGGACTAATGTTGGGTTACAGTACAGACTAATGTTGAGTTACGGTGTGGACTAATGTTGGGTTACGGTACGGACTAATGTTGGGTCACAGTACGGACTAATGTTGGGTCACAGTACGGACTAATGTTGGGTCACGGTGCAGACTAATGTTGGGTTACGGTACGGACTAATGTTGAGTTACAGAGCGGACTAATGTTAGGTCACGGTACGGACTAATGTTGAGTTACAGAGCGGACTAATGTTGGGTTACGGTACGGACTAATGTTGGGTCACAGTACGGACTAATGTTGAGTTACGGTGCGGACTAATGTTGAGTTACGGTGTGGACTAATGTTGAGTTACGGTGCGGACTAATGTTGTGTCACGGTGCGGACTAATGTTGACTCATGGTGCGGACTAATGTTGAGTTACGGTGCAGACTAATGTTGAGTTACGGTGCGGACTAATGTTGAGTTACGGTGTGGACTAATGTTGGGTTACGGTGCGGACTAATGTTGGGTTACGGTACGGACTAATGTTGGGTTACGGTGCGGACTAATGTTGGGTCACAGTACGGACTAATGTTGGGTCACGGTACGGACTAATGTTGGGTCACAGTACGGACTAATGTTGGGTTACGGTACGGACTAATGTTGGGTTACGGTACGGACTAATGTTGGGTCACAGTACGGACTAATGTTGGGTCACGGTACGGACTAATGTTGGGTTACGGTACGGACTAATGTTGGGTTACGGTACGGACTAATGTTGGGTTACAGTACGGACTAATGTTGGGTCACAGCACGGACTAATGTTGGGTTACGGCACGGACTAATGTTGGGTTACGGTACGGACTAATGTTGGGTTACGGCACGGACTAATGTTGGGTTACGGTACGGACTAATGTTGGGTTACGGCACGGACTAATGTTGGGTTACGGTACGGACTAATGTTGGGTTACGGCACGGACTAATGTTGGGTTACGGCACGGACTAATGTTGGGTTACAGTACGGACTAATGTTGGGTTACGGCACGGACTAATGTTGGGTTACGGTACGGACTAATGTTGGGTTACGGCACGGACTAATGTTGGGTTACGGTACGGACTAATGTTGGGTCGCAGTACGGACTAATGTTGGGTTACGGTACGGACTAATGTTGGGTTACGGCACGGACTAATGTTGGGTTACGGTACGGACTAATGTTGGGTTACGGTACGGACTAATGTTGGGTTACGGTACGGACTAATGTTGGGTTACGGTACGGACTAATGTTGGGTTACGGTACGGACTAATGTTGGGTTACGGTACGGACTAATGTTGGGTTACGGTACGGACTAATGTTGGGTTACAGCACGGACTAATGTTGGGTCACGGTACGGACTAATGTTGGGTTACGGTGCGGACTAATGTTGGGTCACAGTACGGACTAATGTTCGGTTACGGCACGGACTAATGTTGGGTTACAGTACGGACTAATGTTGGGTTACAGTACGGACTAATGTTGGGTTACAGCACGGACTAATGTTGGGTCACGGTACGGACTAATGTTGGGTTACGGTGCGGACTAATGTTGGGTCACAGTACGGACTAATGTTGGGTTACGGTGCGGACTAATGTTGGGTTACGGTGCGGACTAATGTTGGGTCACAGTACGGACTAATGTTGGGTCACGGTACGGACTAATGTTGGGTTACGGTGCGGACTAATGTTGGGTCACAGTACGGACTAATGTTGGGTTACGGTGCGGACTAATGTTGGGTCACAGTACGGACTAATGTTGGGTTACGGTGCGGACTAATGTTGGGTCACAGTACGGACTAATGTTGGGTCACAGTACGGACTAATGTTGGGTCACAGTACGGACTAATGTTGGGTTACAGTACGGACTAATTTTGGGTTACGGCACGGACTAATGTTGGGTTACGGTACGGACTAATGTTGGGTTACGGTACAGACTAATGTTGGGTCACAGTACGGACTAATTTTGGGTTACGGTACGGACTAATGTTGGGTCACAGTACGGACTAATGTTGGGTTACGGTACAGACTAATGTTGGGTTACGGCCTCACAGTGGCCATACTTCATCCGACAAACTTGACAGTGAATATCACCAGGCTATTTGAAAACATCAAGTCCGATCCAGACCTCACTTGATGTTTACATACCCCCACTTCCCAGCGGGAGTCACGGGTAGTGAGCAGGAGCAGTGTTAGGAACTGTTATTCCGCTGAAGCCAACACTAGTGCTTCTACTACTGCTCCAGCTGAGTTCAGCTCCCTCAGCACAGATTGGAACATAAGAACAGGAGTAGGCCATTCAGCCCCCATCATTCAATTAGATCAGGGCTGATCTGTACCTCAACTCCATTTACCCGCCTTTGTTCCATATCCCTTGATAACCTCACCCGACAAAGTCTCAGTCTTGAAAGCTCCGTTTGTCCCAACAGTCTTTTTGGGGATAGAGTTCCAGATTGCCACGACACTTTGCATGAAAAAAATAGTCCCTGATTTCACTCCTGAACGGTCTAACTCTAATTGTAAACTTATGGCTCCTTGTTCTGCATTCTCCCACCAGAGGAAATAGTTTAGAACAGACCCGACACATTCTGGTCTGTACAATCACACTTATAGTTAAATCTTTTTGGTCCTGCACAGACCCTAACCCATCAACTTATACTCTGTCAAATGAATAGGGATGGAACCCTGTTGGTATAGTAACAGACGTGTTTTGTATTTTCAGAGTTAAACACTGTGTGTTGGGGAGGGTGGGGGAGTTTCCGTTGGTTTTGCACCCAGATTCCAGCACAATGCGTTTGGATTTGGCCAAAAGATCGGGGGAATTTTAAACGTGAGTGAGTTACGCCCGAAATCGCTCACGCTCGTAGTTTTCCGCGATCTTTTACTCTGGTTTAAGAATTCAATTCGCCCGAATCAGGCCCCGCCCACAAAACTGGCCACGCCCCCAGGGCGGCATTGTGAGTTCCCGCCGATTGCCCTGGTATAGGAAGGCCTTTCAAATTGCGTTCATTTTCTTAGGCGCACAGGCACGAGTAGTAGGCACATTTTAAAAGTTTCCTCACATCAAAAAATATTTAATTTACGAAGAAACTGACGAGTGTACACCAATGAAACTATTAAATAGCTCAGTATAGTTTTTTTAAGTCATTTTCAGTGATAATCAGGTTACTCACAGGTAGAGGACTGGGCACCCTTATTAAAAATGCTTATTTTTGGTGTTAAAACCCATTTTCAGCTGTATTAATAAAACTGCACCGGATTACCACTCTTAAATACATCAAGGGATACATTTAATGGAAAGAAAAAAAGAGAAACAATTACATTCTATTAGCGAGAGTGCAAACACTGAGCCATGGCTGGCACCTTAAATAGAATATTTCAATTAATAAAAATTGTTCCAACTGCCCTATGGCTTCATGTGGTATTAACCCACGACGAGTCAAAGGCCCTGGGTTTCACCCCCAGTTTGTGCTGAGTTCAGTTGGAGCACGACAAGTGGCAATAGCGCCAGTCAGTTAGGGAAGGGAAAAATCAGCTTGATCCTAACCTCTAGCTTTATGGAGTGAAGTTGGGTGGGAAGGACGGACAGTTGGGTGAAAACAGGATCAGGATCACCTCTGATCTTCTCCCGCAGTCGAATTTCCTCCCACTATCTCGGTTCACATGTCAAGTATGGCCTGTTGGATGGGAGACCATAAAGTGACGCGCGTCATGGGAGAATGTCCAAACAAGAGTTTGATGCTTTTAGGCAAGATGGGGAAGGGGATAAAATTAGCAACAAAAAAAGGGGGATAAATGAAAATTGTTAGTTCCTCTAAAGGGTAACGTTACAGTTAAATCCTTTTAGTCCTGCAGACCCTAACCAACAACTTATACTCTGCCAACTGAATAAGGATGGAATACTGTTGGCATGGTAACAGTGTGTTGTAATTTCAGAGTTAAACACTGTGGGGTGGAGTTTCCGCTTGTTTGCGTTGGTTTTGGGCCCAGATTCCAGCACAATCTGGGTGGAATCGGCCAAAGCAGCGCAAAAGATTGAGGAATTTTAAACGTGACCGAGATGCTCCCGAAAACCACTTACGCTCGTGATTTACGCCGGTTTAGGATTCAATCCACCGGGATCAGACCCCGCCCACATACCATCAGTGTGTTGCTCATCCATAGAGTCAGTTTTGTACAGACTTTGTTGATCACAACTCCACATTTCACCTCAGTGCCCCTTGCCGAGGTAGTGAGGGAAAAAAATCAGCCAGGTTTCCCACCCCCCGATCACCATCCAGTGACTCCGGATAGAAAGTGCGTTAGTGTCAGGTGAGGAGAAGATCAAGCTCAGTTGTGAAGGACATGGTTGACCACCCTGTTGACGTTCCTCATCTCCCACATGAAGAAGGACTACTTGGGGTGAGGTTCTGCGGGGCTGCAGGTGCCTGAGGAATCAAACGCAGCAAGAGTCAGGGCCTTAAGGGAAGGAGAGAAGAAAATAAAAAAAAAGCCTGCCTTGATATTCCACAAATCAATTATTTTCTACCTTAGACAGTCCTTTCTATAAATACCAAGGACACTGCTCTGAAACATTCTCCTTAATGTTGAAAGCACAGGAAGCAGTGTATTTCCACAGAATCTCACCCCATTACTCTCAACTCTGTCAAACCAATTTTCAGCTGTTTCATGGATCACTGTAAAAAGCAACACTTTTTAAACAACAACACAATGTACACTTTCGCTTTTAATAGCTGCGATGAGTTGCTTCTTGTATAGGCCACACACACTCTCCTCTTCCACCTCCGAACAATTCAACTGTTGTTCTGTGAACAATCTAATGTGGAAATATTAATAAAATTTACAAGCAAGTTATTGCAACAAAGCAAGTTGTTTTCAATCCCACGCAGCCAAAAAAAATTACTTTTTCATCTCTCAAGTAAAAATTATTTTGTTTCCCTTTTAACAGGACAGTAAAATGTTTGCTGAGAATTGTCATCAAAATTGGGCAAACTGGGATCAGTCAGTTGAAGTTATTTGTCTACTGATGGACCTACACTCTCTTACTGAGAAATGGCAGTGGTGCCATATTGAGTTTTACGAGTGGCAAAGGACCATGACAAAAGCAAAATTCTTTTTTTTAACCTTCCCTCTTTCAAAACTGGACCTGGTGCTGTTGCATTAATTTATTCTCTGCTTGCTTTCTCCTCAATTCAAATTCCTCTCCTTTCTTTTAAACCAGATATGTCTTCAATGGCATTGTTAATGTAGAATATAACCATGTGTAGAAAGGGACCATGTGCAATTCACTCCACCATTGCTTCCATTAAACACATCTGGCCAAATGAGGCAAGGTTTAGCAAAACTTATCCCAGTGGTAAATTGAGCAAAATTCTAGCATTAGACCCTGCATTGTATTCTATTAGGTCAGTTGCACTCATAAAAACATGGAAAATGCAAGACGAAAAAAGACCAAGGTCCATCTGGATCATCTTCTACCCTCCTAGTAGTCACATGATACAACAATAATGGAGTTATTGACTAATCACAGCAATCAATCTCCATCAATTAGTGTACAATAGACCCAGAAATAACATGAGGAAACCCCCAGTGATGGAGAGCTTTGGGAACCATAGGTCCAAAGTCACCTGTTCCTCCCAAGCATGCTACTTCTTGATAGGACACTTCCATGGAATTGCAAAGCAAATGTTAGAACTCAAGTCTTTGCCCTGCTTCGTACCAGCGAAGGTGGCAATCCTAGAAGCTGCCATCATGGCACCATGCAGTGAATAATGCGGTGGGAGGGTGGGTGGAAACAAAGATGAGGGAATGAGTGGAAAAAGGAAGAATTAGGGGACTGCATTGCCATCTTGAAAATACTAATCAACAAGGAATGTCCAGATCTTTGAATGTAATCTGTGCTTCATCGCCTCTCAGTTTTCAATGTTCTGTATAGACCCAGTGGGAAAGGGTCCAACTAACAGTGTCATTATTCAACAGGTGTAAAACAGTTAAGAACAGGCTCTAAATGTTGCACCAGGGTCACCCACCCTCGGCCTTAGCTTGCATTGCAGTATCGCCATTTAGTGGCATTATCACAAAGGGATCTAGTTACCTGTTGTCACGGTCACAAGGTGGGCCTCAAAATGTACCTTAGGAACATAGGAACAGGGGGAGGCCATTCAGCCCCTCGACTCTGTTCCACCATTCAATGAGATCATGGCTGATCTGTGTCCTCACTCTATCCACCTGCCTTGGCTCCCTATCCCTTGGCTAGCAAAAATCCATCAATCTCAGCTTTAAAATTATTAATTGAGCTAGCATCTACTGCTTTTTGTGGGAGAGAGTTCCACACTTCTACCGCCCTTTGCATGAAGAAGTGTTTCCTAACTTCTCTCCTGAATGGTTTGACTCTGACTTTAATTTCATGTCCCCTTGCCCTAGACTCTCCCACCAGCAGAAAAATATTCTCTCTATCTACCCTATCAATTCCTTTCAAAATCCTACAATCCTCAATCAGATCACCCCTTAACCTTCTATATTCTGGGACATGCAAGCCTAATTTATGAAATCTCTCCTCAAAATCTAACCCTTGGAGCCCTGGTAACATTCTGGTGAATCTGCGCTGCACTCCTTCCATGTCCAATCTATCCTTTCTAAGAAGCAATGCCCAGAAATGTACATAGTACTCCAGATGTGGTCTAACCAGGGGTTTGTATAGCTGTAGCAAAACTTCCTCCCCATTATATTCTAGCCCTCTAGTTATAAAGGGTAACATTCCATTAACGTTTTTGATTATTTTTCGCATCTGACGACTATGTTTTAGTGATCTGTGTACATGGACCCCTAAATCTCTTTGGACCTCCACTGTTCCTGGCTTTTCACCATTTAAAAAATACTCGGATCTATCCTTTTTTTGGTCCAAAGATGGATGCCCTCACACTTGTCTGTGTTGAAATCCATCTGCCACAGTTTTGCCCACTCACTTAATTTTGTTCAATGAGGACACAGCCTTTTCTCATGTCATCACAATGACAGAGTAAAGAAAAACACTGTCCATTAATGGCTCTGGATTACAAACTTCCATCTTCCAATTCTGGTATCTTTTCATCCCCGATTTTCATCGCTCCACCATTGGTGGCCATGTCTTCAACTGTCTAGGCCCTAAGCTCTGGAATTCCCTCCCTAAATATCTCCGCCTCTCTACTTCTCTCTCCTCCTTTAAGTCACTCCTTAAAACCTACCTCTTTGACCAAGCTTTTGGTCACCTGCCTAAATATCTCTTTGTGTGGTTTGGTATCAAATTTTGTCCGATAACGATCCTGTGAAGCTCCTAGGGCTGTTTTACTACATTAAAGGCGCTGTATAAATCCAAGTTGTTGTTGTTTTTTTAAAAAACTACTAATGGGAAAACCATGATGGGGAAATTTTTATTCTTTAATCAAGTTTTATAAAAATTGCTTTGCCCCACAATTGTTGGACAATTACTGCGTTCCAAAAGGAGGCAGAAACTAGAGTTGAGATATTTCCCTTACTGCGTGTGCCCAGTTATCAACAAAATCACTGTTAAATATAGTGTATTTAACGTAGCAGAATTTCCCAAAGAACTTCATTGTTGGGAGTCAGACACGTAGAATTATAAAGAATGCACAGCACACAAACAGGCCATTCGGCACAACAGGTCCATGCCGGTGTTTATGCTCCACTCGAGCCTCTTCCCTCTCTATTTCATTTAATCCTATCAACATATCCTTCTATTCCTTTCTCCCTCATGTGTTTATCTAGCTTCCCCTTAAATGCATCTACGCTAGTCCCTTGAACCACTCCTTGTGGTAGCGAGTTCCACATTCTCACCACTCTCTGGGTGAAAAAGTTTCTCCTGAATTCCCTATTGGATTTATTAGTGACCATTTTATATTAATGGCCCCTAGTTCTGGTCTCCCCCGCAAGTGGAAACATCTTTTCTACATCTACCCTATCAAACCCTTTGATAATCTTAAAGGCCTCTATCAGGTCACTCCTCAGTCTTCTCTTTTCTAGAGAAAAGAGTCCCAGCCTGTTCAATTTTTCCTGATAGATATAACCTCTCAGTTCTGATATCATCCTGGTAATTTTTTTTCGCACCTTCTCCAGCACCTCTATATCCTTTTTATAATATGGAGACCAGATCTGTTCATAGTACTTCAAGTGTGGTCTAACCAATGTTCCATACAGGTTTAACACAACTTCTCTGCTTTTCAACTCTATCCCTCTAGAAATGAACTCCAGTGCTTGGTTTGCTTTTTTGATGGCCTTATTAACCTGCGTCGCTACTTTCAGTGATTTGTGTATCCGTACCCCCAGATCCCTCTGCTCCTCTACCCCATTTAGACTCTTATTATCCAAGCAGTATGTGGCCCCCCTATTCTTCCTACCAAAATATAATATGTCACACTTATCTATATTGAGATTCATTTTCCAATTACACGCCCGTTCTGCAAGTTTATTAATGTCTTCCTGTATTTTGTCACAGTCCTCCTCGGTATTAACTATACCCCCCCAATTTGATGTCGTCCACAAATTTTGAAATTGTACTTCCGATTCCCGAGTCCAAATCGTTTGGAGTAAGAGGAGGAAGGAAGTTAGGGGAGTCGGCCAAAGGCAGGGGTTGAAGGGGTCGATTTTTGAAGGTGAGAAGAGATGTAGCATGGTGGAAGGGTTAGGGAGGAGTTCCAGAGTGAAGGGGCATGATGGTTGAAAATTCTGCCATCAGTCGTCGAGCGGGGGTGGGAGGACAACATGCATTGGGCCTATTCAAAGAAGAGCAGGGGAGTCCTGGCCAATATTTATCTCCGAACCAACATCTAAAACAGTTCAGCTGGTCATTATCTCATTGCTATTTGTGAAACCTTGCTGTGAGCATTTTGGCTACTGTGTTTCCCTACATTAGAACAGTGACTACACTTCAAAAGTACTTCATTGGCTATAAAGCACTTTGGGAAGTCCTGAGGGCAGGAAAAGATGCTGTATAAATGCAAGTTCTTTATTTTTTTCATCAATGGGTAAGATGGTGCCAACCTTTGGGGGGTAAATCTCTTAAAAAGGACTTGGACAAATACCTTACTATAGTTTGGAGAAAAGCCAAAGTATAGACTCAGGTGATCAAATATTTGACTGTGGTTCCAATCCCATTGAAACGTACGAATGCCATAATCAAAGCACAACTGGTCAGGGTTGAATGATTTAGATTATAATGTCAGATTGGATTGAGTTCCTGCACATTTTTTCACAATTACTTGTAACATCAGAGAGAGATCTCAGTGTTTTCTCCTCTCAGAAGACATTTTTCTGCGATTATTTTCCTCCTTCAGAATTCGAGGCAGATCATCATCATCATCATCATCATCATCATCATCAACAACAACAACAACAACAACAACAACTCACATTCATATAGCAGCTTTAGTGAAACATCCCAAGGCGCCGCACGGGAGCGTTATCAAACAAAATTTGACACCGAGCCACGTAAGGAGATATTAAGACAGGGCTTGGTCAAAAAGGGAGGTTTTAAGGAGGGTCTTAAAGGAGGAGAGAGAGAGGTAGAGAGGCAGAGAAGTTTAGGGAGGGAATTCCAGAGCTTAGGGCCGAGGCAACTGAAGGCACAGCCGCCAATGGTGGAACAATAAAAATCGGGGTTGCTCAAGAGACCAGAACTGGAAGAGCGCAGAGATCTCAGAGGGTTGTAGGGCTGGAGGAGGTTACAGAAATAGGGAGGGGTGAAGCCATGGAGGGATTTGAAAACAAGGACGATATTCCCTCAGTGTAAATTATACAGAGTTTGCTGAAGGAAGCAGTCGTGTGGACCCATTGAGCTGCTCACATTGTATTCCCTTTGTTATGATATATCTCCTAGTGTTGTGCATTTCACACAGACTTATGGAGAGATTAACTGGAATTTTATTGATGCATTAGGATTTTGTGCAGATGGAATTTTATTCCATTTGTACTTATTGGTATTTCATGCATTCTACTGGTTTGTGTTACATAATCATGAGTTCTACTGGGCAAATTTACGTGCTTACTGTGAGGTTGCTCTGATTTATGATTAGAGATGAATAAAATAAAAACTGCAAACGCTGGCAATCTGAAATGAAAAGAGGGAAAATGCTGGAAACAATTCAGATCAAGGATTCCAGCTGAGACATTAACCTGTCTGTTATCGATCAGACCTTTTCTTGTGCAAACAACTTGACAACAGTTTTCGTAAGCGGACTCTCTGCTGCACTGAGTTTACATAGCCCAGGTTTAGCAATTGACCCAGGTCACTGTAAATTGCTCACCGGAGGGCCCACACTATGTCCTCTGTCAATGAAGAAGGTGGAAAAATATCACAATGATAGACTACTTTGTACAGGGTAAACTACAGATAATTAAAGATACAGAGAAAGACAGGCAACGTACGAAGCAGCATAATGCTGGTATGACAGGGCAACACAGGGCTAATTCAACTTTCCCAAACATTAGGCTTTCCACAGCTAAAGTTAAACAGTGCCACACACACTGCTTTCGGATTTTTCTACAGTTTCTTGGAGTGGCCGAGTTTCTTCAGGTGAATCAGATGTTGTTCCCTGAGGCCTCAGGCCTTCTGAATGTTGGTCTCCGGCAGCAGCCTGAAGGCCCCAATTTCAACAGCCAGGTGTGTAACTCTGGCCCGTATCTGTGCTCCTGTTTCCTGCTCTGCTTTCAAGTGCAAGACCCAGCCAAGGTAGGGTCGCCAACCCTTCAGGATTGCCCTGGATTCTCCAAGAATTGAAGATTAATCTCCTGGACACTGCTGCGAGCAACTCCGGGAGAAAAATCATGGGGTGTTAAAAATAAATTGTGTGTTATTTTCATTTTCTTTGAACACTTATGTTTATTAGTTATAAAAAATATTGGAGACGGGGGGGGAAAAGGCTGTTTGGATGACAGTCAAGAATCATCCAATTGGGTAACTAAGATTTGTTCACTATCCTATTGGCCATGAGAAGGCGGGGCATCATGAGGACGGGCATGTTGGGCAACCAATAGGGGAGTATGGGGGCGCGGAGCAATTTGAGGTGGGAGGTCATGTGACAAAACCTTCAAGAATGAATCAAACCAGGGTTGGCAACCTTAAGCCAAGAGGTGGATCTGCAGTCAGAATGAGCCGAGGCCATGCAGAATGTATCATTCTGTTACCAATAATATCGTAGATTAAACGTGATCACACCACCAATCAATCAGACCTAATCACATCCTTGATTGCAGTGGTATGCTCTCCCCTATTTACCAAATTGATAGAAACTCTTGACGAATGCCACTTGACCAGATAGTAACTAACTTTCAAACCAAATTGAAATAATTATTTCCAGTTCTCAGGCATCGGTATCAAAACTTTAAACCTGCAAATCTGTAAGCTCTAACATTCGAATGCTGCTTTAAGTCATGATTTCTCCCTAATCCTCTTAAAAAATTTTTTACATACAAGCACAAACAAATGGAATCAGTCAGTCGTTGTTTGTCAATAATACACTAGAGAGCAATTAAGTTCGATCATTCAATCTTCCAATGCAGTCTGCCAGAACCAATTCAGCTTTAGCCTGACGCCGTAATAGTGGAGCCCCTGACCTTTCCAATCTCCAATTGCACATAATGAGCCATAAAGCTAATGTGTGAAATGAACTTATTAGCAGCAGCCATTGTCAGAGCTTGGTTTGTGGAATTTGATGAGGAGCTCTGTTAAAACAAATCCCATTTTACGCCTCTCTTGCCATACTGGCATCACCAATACGTTCAAGATCAGTATGAAGATTTAGTTTTGCTGGTCGATTAAAACAATGACAAGAACAACAACAACTTGTATTTATATAGCGCCTTTAATGTATCGAAACGTCCCAAGGCACTTCAAGAAGTGTAATCAGACACAATTTGACACCGAGCCACACAAAGAAATAATAGGGCAGGTGATCTTGGTCAAAGAGGTAGGTTTTAAGGAGCGTCTTAAAGTAATTAAAGACTGTTGCTGCTGGGAGATTGTCTCATTTGTCAACTGCTTGACTCCTCGACTCGGAGAAAGGCTACATTATCTCAAGATCGGAAAATCCAGCAGGAAATGGCTTTCTTCTTTAGCTGTTGGCCTGCTTTTTTATTTATGAATGTTCACTTGTGATATGCAGGCACTTTTTTGTTACAAAGCGTGACAGGCACATCTCAAAAATATCTAAATGCGTCAGTCACGCTTTGCAAACAGAAATGCCTGCAAATCGCAGCTCAATATTCTTTAAATGCAAGATGGCAATGGAGTTGGGAGAGACGTGACAGAAACTCACCCTGTGGAGCCACCTAGTGGCCTGAGCCTGCAACTACAACCTGACCGAACATTGAATGGGAAATGTTGACGTAGCATTTTACAAAAGTAAGACCGCATATTAGTGACAACAGAAAGTAGGGTTTGTGGATAGGAAGAATTTGAGAGAAAGGAGAGAGTACGAATGCATATTTTGCATCCATTGACAGTTAATTAATCTTCGGAACTTATTGGAATTTTGAACTTAAAAGTTTGCTGTGATCAGGAAATCATTGTTAAATGTTGATGGAGAACTTTACACATTGGAACAGGCTTTTCTAAGGCCATCTTCTATTAGCAGTAATAGAGGATAAATCATCACCAGCTAATCGTCACTTCAAGCGAGAACAATGATGCAACATGCTTGAGCACCAATGTACTCTGCCCTGGTAGTGTGAGATTCTGGTTACATTACCCGTCCTTCCCACCAACACTTCCATTATGTTGTTGAGTTCAGTCATGCAACCATTGAATAACTAGCTAGAAACCTCCTCTCAGGAAACTGCTGCCAGTTCCTGTCCAAGTGGCCATACATCAGCTGTTAACCTTGACACATCAACTAATTAGGCCGCAGACTGGGGATCTGACTTGGGGACTTCCTGGTTTGCATAGCTCAGCGACCCACTCCCTGGGATTGGTGGCTTTAAGGAAAGGGGAAAGGCTGTGGTAATCAAAAACTCCATTGGTTTCTATGTTGCTAGGGCTGAAGGGATGCTGTTTCTCCGGAAGGCAGCAGACCAAGTGGAAAGGAAGGATGGAGGAATAGTCTGGAACTTAACCTTTGGGGATCATGGAATATTTATGCAGAACTTTCCCTCAGGAGATTTTCAAAAATTTGTTTTCAGGATGTGGGCGCCGCTGGCAAGGCAGGCATTTAATGCCCATCGCTAGTTGCCCTGAGAAGGTGGTGGTGGGCCTTCTTCTTGATCCACTGCAGTCCGTGTGGTAAAGGTGCATCCGCAACGCTGTTAGGTAGGGAGTTCCAGGATTATCACGCAGTGACGATGATGTCCAAGTTAGGATGGTGTGTGACTTGGAAGAGAACTTGGAGGTGATGGTGTTCCCATGCATTTAAATGGATGGGGTAGAGTCCAAAATAGGGTAGAGTCTAAATGGTGTACAAGAAGAAAAAGAAAGAACTTGTATTTATATAACGCCTTTCACGACCTCACGGCATCCCACAGCACTTTACATCCAATGAAGTACTTTTGAAGAGTAGTCACTGTGGAAACACGGCAGCCATTTGTGTACCGCAAGGTCCCGCAATCAGCAATGAAATAAATGACCAGATAATCTGTTTTTAGGTGTTGGTTGAGGGATAAATGTTGGCCAGGACACCGGAAGAACTTCCCCACTCTTCTTCGAATAGAACGGTGGCAAATGGGGCCTCAGTTTAACATTTCATCCGAAGGACAGAAGGAGTAGACTTGAAGGGCTGAATAGCTTTTTTCTTATTCCAGTGAGAAATTTGGTACAATATAGAAAAATGACCAAATAATAAATAAGTATCTCTACAGTTCAGGCTGGCTGAACAAGTTATGACTTTAGGCCAGCTCAGGAGTAAAGATATTGATTATTATATCATAGCCTGGCCTCAACATGTTGTGTTCATCATGAATTATTGTATTGTATATTGAACAGCACTGAAGGACACAAGCCCTTGTATTGAAAAAGATTTCATGAGACTCCCTTACATATAACAGGACTAGTTATCTATCGCCTTGGAGTTCCAATCAAAGTGAATTGTAATCAATTTTGTAGCCAAAGTATAATTGCTCAAGATAAATAAGATGAAATTGGTTTCTGAAAGCCTGTGGAACTACAGTGATTCGATAATACATTATAATGCAGCACATTAAACTAAAATTTTATTTGGTCGGTTAAAAATTGTTTGCAATTGTTTTGCAGCACCATAGAAAAACCCAATCTTAAATGGGACGTGTATAAATCTGTCCTACCTGTTAAATATGTGAATGAGCCATCCCAAATCCCTGACAGCTCACCTATTAACTCCACCTCCTTGCGTGGTTATAAACATAACAATAACACAACCTGACAAAGTTTATCAATGTACAAATATTCGAGGTGCACTTCTCGAGGGTCTTTGATTAAATGATTACCACCTACCGCCCTCCCTCAGCTGATGAATCAGTCCTCCTCCATGTTGAACACCACTTGGAGGAAGCACTGAGGGTAGCAAGGGCACAGAATGTACTCTGGGTGGGGGACTTCAATGTCCATCACCAAGAGTGGCTCGGTAGCACCACTACTGACCAAGCTGGCCGAGTCCTGAAGGACATAGCTGACAGACTGGGCCTGCGGCAGGTGGTGAGCGAACCAACACGAGGGAGAAACTTACTTGACCTCGTCCTCACCAAACTACCTGTCGCAAATGCATCTGTCCATGACAGTATCGGTAGGAGTAACCAACGCACAGTCCTCGTGGAGACGAAGTCCTGTCTTTGCACTGAGGACACCATCCAACGTGTTGTGTGGCACTACCACCGTGCTAAATGGGATAGATTCAGAACAGATCTATCAGCTCAAAACTGGGCATCCATGAGGCGCTGTGGGCCATCTGCAGCAGCAGAATTGTATTCCAGCACAATCTGTAACCTCATGGCCCGGCATATTCCTCACTCTACCATTACCAACAAGCCAGGGGATCAACCCTGGTTCAATGAGGAGTGTAGAAGAGCAAGCCAGGAGCAGCACCAGGCATACTTAAAAATGAGGTGCGAACCTGGTGAAGATACAACTCAGGACTACAATGCATGCTAAACAGCGGAAGCGAAGATAGAGCTAAGCGATTCCACAACCAACGGATCAAATCAAAGCTCTGCAGTCCTGCCACATCCAGTCGTGAATGGTGGTGGACAATTAAACAACTAACGGGAGGAGGAGGCTCTGTAAACATCCCCATCCTCAATGATTGTGGAGCCCAGCACGTGAGTGCAAAAGACAAGGCTGAAGCGTTTGCAACCATCTTCAGCCAGAAGTGCCGAGTGAATGATCCATCTCGGCCTCCTCCCGATAACCCCACCATCACAGAAGCCAGTCTTCAGCCAATTCGATTCACTCCACGTGATATCAAGAAACAAGAAAAGTGCACTGGATACAGCAAAGACTATGGGCCCCGACAACATCCAGGCTGTAGTGCTGAAGACTTGTGCTCCAGAACTAGCTGCGTCTCTAGCCAAGCTGTTCCAGTACAGCTACAACACTGGCATCTACCCGGCAATGTGGAAAATTGCCCAGGTATGTCCTGTTCACAAAAAGCAGGACAAATCCAATCCGGCCAATTACTGCCCCATCAGTCTACTCTCAATCATCAGCAAAGTGATGGAAGGTGTCGTCGACAGTGCTATCAAGCGGCACTTATTCACCAATAACCTGCTCACCGATGCTCAGTTTGGGTTCCACCAGGACCACTCGGCTCCAGACCTCATTACAGCCTTGGTCCAAACATGGACAAAATAGCTGAATTCCAGAGGTGAGGTCAGAGTGACTGCCCTTGACATCAATGTAGCATTTGACCGAGTGTGGCACCAAGGAGCCCTAGTAAAATTGAAGTCAATGGGAATCAGGGGGAAAACTCTCCAGTGGCTGGAGTCATACCTAGCACAAAGGAAGATGGTAGTGGTTGTTGGAGGCCAATCATCTCAGCCCCAGGGCATTGCTGCATGAGTTCCTCGGGGCAGTGTCCTAGGCCCAACCATCTTCAGTTGCTTCATCAATGACCTTCCCTCCATCATAAGGTCAGAAATGGGGATGTTCACTGATGATTGCACAGTGTTCAGTTCCATTCGCAACCCCTCAAATAATGAAGCAGTCCGAGCCCGCATGCAGCAAGACCTGAACAACATCCAGGCTTGGGCTCATAAGTGGCAAGTAACATTCGCGCCAGACAAATGCCAGGCAATGACCATCTCCAACAAGAGAGGGTCTAACCACGTCCTCTTGACATTCAATGGCATTACCATCGCCGAATACCCCACCATCAACATCCTGAGGGTCAGCATTGACTAGAAATTTAACTGGACCAGCCATATAAATACTGTGGCTACAAGAGCAGGTCAGAGGCTGGGTATTCTGCGGCGAGTGACTCACCTCCTGACTCCCCAAAGCCTTTCCACCATCTACAAGGCACAAGCCAGGAGTGTGATGGAATATTCTCCACTTGCCTGGATGAGTGCAGCTCCAACCATCCAGGACAAAGCAGCCCACTTGATTGGCACCCCATCCGCCACCCTAAACATTCACTCCCTTCACCACTGGCGCACTGTGGCTGCAGTGTGTACCATCCACAGGATGCACTGCAGCAACTCGCCAAGGCTTCTTCGACAGCACCTCCCAAACCCGCGACCTTTACCACCTAGAAGGACAAGAGCAGCAGGCACATGGGAACAACACCACCTGCATGTTCCCCTCCAAGTCACACACCATCCCAACTTGGAAATATATCGCCGTTCCTTCATCGTCGCTGGGTCAAAATCCTGCAACTCCCTTCCTAACAGCACTGTGGGGGAAACCTTCACCACACGGACTGCAGCGGTTCAAGAAGGCGGCTCACCACCACCTTCTCAAGGGCAATTAGGGATGGGCAATAAATGCTGGCCTCGCCAGCGACGCCCACATCCCATGAACGAATTTTTAAAAATTGACCGGTCCAGCTTTGCTCCAAGAACGTTCTAATCAATACGAAGAAACTCCCATCTTATGTATGTTTTAGACACAATTAGCTCTATATGGGCCTCCCATCAATCAACCTCTCTGTCTCATGGGGCTGCCATCAGTCCTACTCCCTTAAACACACATCTGACTTTCCCACCTCCCTCATGATTAGTTGTCTCCGAGTTGTCCAGAACTCTTATCTTTACCCAAAGCATAATAAAGCTCGAGACCACTCCCTTACCTAATTTATAAACAGGAGATGGGGATGATACCAGATGCTCATTACTCAAAGAGGCCCTCTCTTGCACAAGGTCATAAAAAGCTTGTTTTGGATAGACAGAAAGATTTTGTTCACAGAAAAAAATTGACATAATGCTTTTCCCTAACAAAGTTAACAATATTATATAGATAGCTTTTATAATGCTTTTCTTACAGTTAACAGGAAGCCTGGGTTTTAGTAAGTCCATACATTGAGTCATAGTCATAGAGTTATACAGCACGGATAGAGGCCCTTCGGCCCATCGTGTCTGCGCCGGCCATCAAGCCCTGTCTACTCTAATCCCATATTCCAGCATTTGGTCCGTAGCCTTGTATGCTATGGCATTTCAAGTGCTCATCCAAATGCTTCTTGAATGTTGTGAGGGTTCCTGCCTCCACAACCCTTTCAGGCAGTGAGTTCCAGACTCCAACCACCCTCTGGGTGAAAAAGTTCTTTCTCAAATCCCCTCTAAACCTCCCGCCTTTTACCTTGAATCTATGTCCCCTTGTTATAGAACCCTCAACGAAGGGAAAAAGCTCCTTAGTATCCATCCTATCTGTGCCCCTCATAATTTTGTACACCTCAATCATGTCCCCCCTCAGCCTCCTTTGCTCCAAGGAAAACAAACCCAATCTTCCCAGTCTCTCTTCATAGCTGAAGCGCTCCAGCCCTGGTAACATCCTGGTGAATCTCCTCTGCACCCTCTCCAAAGCGATCACATCCTTCCTGTAGTGTGGCGACCAGAACTGCACACAGTACTCCAGCTGTGGCCTAACCATATACAGCTCCATCATAACCTCCTTGCTCTTATATTCTATGCCTCGGCTAATAAAGGCAAGTATCCCATATGCCTTCTTTGCCACCTTATCTACCTGTTCCGCCGCCTTCAGGGATCTGTGAACTTGCACACCAAGATCCCTCTGACCCTCTGTCTTGCCTAGGGTCCTCCCATTCATTGTGTATTCCCTTGCCTTGTTAGTCCCTCCAAAGTGCATCACCTCGCACTTTTCCGGGTTAAATTCCATTTGCCACTGTTCCGCCCATCTGACCAACCCATCTATATCGTCCTGCAGACTGAGGCTATCCTCCTCGCTATTTACCACCCTACCAATTTTTGTATCATCAGCGAACTTACTGATCATACCTTTTACATTCATATCCAAGTCATTAATGTAGACCACAAACAGCAAGGGCCCCAGCACAGATCCCTGTGGTACCCCACTGGCCACAGGTTTCCAGTCACAAAAATTGTAGGAGGTAGATTTTACGAATTGTCTTCAGGAAATGAGAGAAGAAAAGATGAGTCAATTGAGGGCAGAGGAGCACTTGTGAAGATTTCAACAGCACGTTTCATTACAAACAACAGTAAGTATCTTGGTAATACTGAGGACACATCAGATCAATTACAATATGAAGATAAATACGTTTCATTTTTATTGCAGTGTACTACATTACCAAAATCTGTTACATATTGAATGATGGATCCCTGAAAGTAATTTTAAAGCATTCATCTAATCAACCAGTTCAGATGCTGTAATAAACATTAAGGGTATAACGTGAGTGATTTAGAATCATCACTTGAACCAGGCAATTTCAGAACAGTCCTGAAATCATTCACTGTCAGGTAATGTCTTTAAGTGCATACAGTTTAACTATTGCTCTGTGCTTCATCATATTTTCAACATATCAGGTGGACATGTAGCATCCCATGGAACCACTCGAAGAAGAGCAGGGAGTTTTGCCAGTGTCCCTCAACCAACACCACCAACGGCAAATGAGATAAGCTGGTCATTCACTTCATTTGCTGTTTATAGGACTTTACTGTGTGCCGATTGGTTGCTGCATTTGCCTATATAACAGTGACTACACCCCAAAGGTAATTCATTGCCTGTAAAGTGGTTTGGGGAGTCCTAAGGATGTGAGAAAGGGCTAAATAAATGCATCTATGTTCATTTCTTTCTTATTTGTGCCAGGAATGGCGATCACTGTGGACCCCTGACTGTCAATCAACATATTCTGATGCATTGTGATGATATTCACTCAAGAAGATTAATGATGGTGACACCACTACTGCAGGTTTAATTAGAATCATAGAATGATACAGCCCAGAAGGAGGCCATTTAGTCCATCATGCCTGTGCTGGCTCTTTTACAGAGTTGTCCAATTAGTACCATTCTTCGGCCCTTTCCCCATAGCCCTGCAAATTCTTCCCCTTCAAGTATTTATCCAATTCCCTTTCAGATAGTGCGTTCCAGATCACAACAACTGGTTGCGTGAAAAAATATCTCCTCATCTCGCCTCTGGTTCTTTTGCTAATTACCTTAAATCTGTGTCCTCTGATTACCCACCCTTCTGCCACTGGAAACGGTTTCTCTGATTTTGAACACCTCTATCAAATCTTAAATTGAACAATTTTTTTTTTAAATTGAGAAATCCTGATTAAGGTTCAAGACCCATAGGGCTGGCCAAGGCCCATAAGTTTGAAAAGAGTAGGAAAAATGAAGAGGTAAGTCAAATATTAATGGTTGGGTGAGGGGAAGCCTGGGGTTTAGCAAGTCCATCGGTTGTATGAGGAAGAGAACACAGAGGAAGGAAAGGAGTTCCACAGCTTTGAGGTGCTGGGAAAGAATGGGTTAGTTACAGTGGGAGGCATTGCGAAGAGTCTAGATTTCAACACTTTGAAAATGAAGGGAGGAGGAAGATTGTGTAAGGCAGTGACCTTCTATTAATTACCTGGAAGTTTGAAGGCAGATTCACCGATCATGTGCTCCCGGTAAGGACTGCAGTCCACAGGATGAGCTGGCCAGGAAATCAGATCGCAGCCCCTAATTTTCCATCTCTTTGGTGTATAGTACACCTACGAATGTTGCCAGTAGGAGATCTTAATTCTGTGTTTTAGCTCTTCTACATTCATAAGAATGCTATGATTATTTTTGGCTAGACGCAATTATAATGTTTTTTGTGGTTTGACAACCAATTAAATATTTGAAGAAAATCTTTCTTTTCCCCAACCTAACATAGCGGATCTGTTGTCTAAATTTTTCACCTGTGTTACTTTGTAAGCTACTGCATCATTTCCAAAATGGCACAGTCAGCTTGTTTCATTGTTGCTTCTTCCATTGTCTGACTTTGACACTGGGTCATTTTCAACAATGCGGAGCCTCTTTAGAATGCTCTGCAATCCATGAAAACTCTGGAGACCTTATATATTTATCCTCATCTGGCACCTCTAACATTCCGGAAGTGTACAAGAAAAAGTATCATCTGATGTGCTCATTCAGTCACCTCTCTCTCCACGTTGTAATCTTTCTGGTCCTTCCCTATTTTATTGATAACGTTATGGTCATTGCTCCTCTAAAGGTCCCTTTCTTTTTCTTCCCAGAGTTCAAATTCACTGTCCTGCATAGTCTTCCTCCTTCCTGCTACCTTATTATATTGAAATCAAGACTCATCGCACCAACCCTGGCTCATTTGTTCCCAGAATCACAAAATAGGTAACTCCTTACCTGAATCGGCCTATTCTTCCTTTACAGTCTACACACTTTTAAAACCTAAGCTTAATGTCACCTATTACTTTGATTTACCCTGTCTTGACTCCCATCCTTTTCAACCTTGGTGATGCCCTGCACAAGAGCCTAGGTTCTTCACCTAAGTTTCTCAATTTGAAAAAAAAAGATTTGCACAAACCAATTCTGTTTTGCAATGTTCTGGAAGTCAATGGAATGTCAAGATCCATGGGGCTGAATATTTCATTGACTGCATCAATCATTGGTGGATTGCAGAATGGCTTCCCCTAACATCTATTGGGTAAAATTATTTTCTGTGTGCAATCTAGGTTTGCAAATAGTTATTGAAGAAGAGAGGAAACTTAAAAAATAATTCATTGAGATGAGGCATGTCAATGGAACAATGGGCCTCAGTCATTTACATCGGTATTTACGGTTGAGAAAGGCATGGATGTTAGGGAACTTGGGGAAATAAATAGTGATGTCTTGAGGAGTGTACATATTACAGAGAGGGAGGCGCTGGAAGTCTTAACGCGCATCAAGGTAGATAAATCTCCGGGACCTGATGAAATGTATCCCAGGACATTATGGGAGGTTAGGGAGGAAATTGCGGGTCCCCCAGCAGAGATATTTGAATCATCGACACCTACAGGTGAGGTGCCTGAAGATTGGAGGGTAGCAAATGTTGTGCCTTTGTTTAAGAAGGGCGGCAGGGAAAAGCCTGGGAACTACAGACCGGTGAGCCTGACATCTGTAGTGGGTAAGTTGTTAGAGGGTATTCTGAGAGACAGGATCTACAGGCATTTGGAGAGGCAGGAACTGATTAGGAACAGTCAGCGTGGTTTTGTGAGAGGAAAATCATGTCTCACGAATTTGATTGAGTTTTTTGAAGGGGTAACCAAGAAGATAGATGAGGGCTGTGCAGTAGACGTGGTCGACATGGACTTTAGCAAAGCCTTTGACAAGGTACCGCATGGTAGGTTGTTACGTATGGTTAAATCTCACGGGATCCAAGGTGAGGTAGCCAATTGGATACAAAATTGGATTGATGACAGAAGACAGAGGGTGGTTGTAGAGGGTTGTTTTTCAAACTGGAGGCCTGTGACCAGCGGTGTGCCTCAGGGATCGGTGCTGGGTCCGCTGTTATTTGTTATTTATATTAATGATTTGGATGACAATTTAGGAGGCATGGTTAGTAAGTTTGCAGATGACACCAAGATTGGTGGCATTGTGGACAGTGAAGAAGGTTATCTAGGATTGCAACGGGATCTTTATAAATTGGGCCAGTGGGCCGATGAATGTCAGATGGAGTTTAATTTAGATAAATGTGAGGTGATGCATTTTGGTAGATCGAATCGGGCCAGGACCTACTCCGTTAATGGTAGGGCGTTGGGGAGAGTTATAGAACAAAGAGATCTAGGAGTACAGGTTCATAGCTCCTTGAAAGTGGAGTCACAGGTGGATAGGGTGGTGAAGAAGGCATTCAGCATGCTTGGTTTCATTGGTCAGAACATTGAATACAGGAGTTGGGATGTCTTGTTGAAGTTGTACAAGACATTAGTAAGGCCACACTTGGAATACTGTGTACAGTTCTGGTCACCCTATTATAGAAAGGATATTATTAAACTAGAAAGAGTGCAGAGAAGATTTACTAGGATGCTACCGGGACTTGATGGTTTGACTTATAGGGAGAGGTTGGATAGACTGAGACTTTTTTCCCTGGAGAGTAGGAGGTTTAGGGGTGATCTTATAGAAGTCTATAAAATAATGAGGGGCATAGATAAGGTAGATAGTCAAAATCTTTTCCCAAAGGTAGGGGAATCTATAATGAGGGGGCATAGATTTAAGGTGAGAGGGGAGAGATATAAAAGGGTCCAGAGGGGCAATTTTTTCACTCAAAGGGTGGTGAGTGTCTGGAACGAGCTGCCAGAGGCAGTAGTGGAGGCGGGTACAATTTTGCCTTTTAAAAAGCATTTGGACAGTTACATGGGGAAGATGGGTATAGAGGGATATGGGCCAAGTGCAGGCAATTGGGACTAGCTTAGTGGTATAAACTGGGCGACATGGACATGTTGGGCTGAAGGGCCTGTTTCCGTTTTGTAAACTTCTATGATTCTATGATCTATGATTCTATGTATAAGATGGCCAGTTGCAAACATAATGCTCCCAAGCTAGGAAAATATGGAATTGGAAAAGGCCATTCAGCTTAGTGTGCCCAATATTTCCATACACCATATGCAATCTGCACATTGTGGACACTACCTCACCCATTTAACCTCCTCAAGCGAAATTCTGGACAAATGCTCAAAGATAATTGACCAAAAATATTCATCCATGATCTGCAGAGATAATATCCCTTCCTACCAAACCCAAGCCCCAGAAACCCCATGGCGTATTAGTCATCTCAACAAAGCATAACTCTACGACCACTAATCCTATTCTCATCCAGACATTTATCCAGCTGCTTTGTGAGGGATTCAATTGAAAATTTCAAAATCAAAATTGATAGATTTTTGTTAGGCAAGGGTATTAAGGGTTATGGGACCAAGGTGGGTTATGATACAGATCAGCCATGATCCAATTGTATGATGGAACAAGCTTGAGGGGCTGAATGGCCTACTTCTGTTCCTATGTTCCTATAGTCCTAATTGACACAGTCGCAACTGATCTATCAAGGTGAAGTATATTAGAGCTGGAGAATGGAACTCTTCCCATTTTAGGCACTCGGTGTCAGCATCAAGCACTCCCAGGTCAAATATAACTAAAACTAGATGCAAAGTAACTCTCTGTGGAGTGTTAGCCGTGGCTCAGTTGGTAGCACGCTTGTCTCTGAGTCCAGAGTGGTTCATAGTCCCACTCCATCAACTTAAGCACAAAAAATCAAGGCTGACACTCCAGTGCACTACTGAGGGAGTGCTGCACTGTCGGAGTGGCTGTCTTTCAAATGAGATGTTAAACTAAGGCCCCGTCTGCCCTCTCAGGTGAACGTAAAAGATCCCATGGCACTATTTTGAAGGAGAGCAAGAGAATTCTCCCCGACATCCTGGTCAATATTTATCCCTCAACCAATATCACTAAAACAGATTATCTGGTCATTATCACATTGTTGTTTGTGGGATCTTGCTGTGTGCAAATTGGCTGCTGCATTTCCTACATTACAACAGTGACTACACTCCAAAAGTAATTTATTGGATGTAAAGTGCTTAGGAACAACCTGAGGTCATGAAAGGCGCCACATAAATGCAAGTCTTTTTTCTTTATCTTCTCTGTGCCCTTACTGTTCTAATCAGCCATCCTGTAGCCTGTCTTGTTTGCCAAATGCCAGTCTTATGCCGTAGGACCAGGCCCACCAGGATTGTGATTGCCAAAGCTCGTTTCACATAGAATTGTTACAACTGGCAGGGCAGCATGTACAGTTCTGCGCTGGAAGTAACAATTCATAAAATCTACCTCGAACTCTGATGCGGCATCAGATCTGGTACACTGTTAAAAAGGAGTTGCTAATTATTTCCATAAATTGCTTGCAAATGCACCCATCCCTTCCAGTGGTCGCTGGTCTGACCACTTTATCTCTAAAACACTGACAGCGTCCATGATTTTATCATTGCGGTTTACAGCAGGCTCTCTTTTTTGCCGAACTAGCCTGCACCTGTTCAGGTACATAGATCATTGAAGTGTCATGAACAGGTGCAGAAAATAATCAATAAGGTGAATGGAATGCTGGCCTTTATATCTAGAGGACTGGAGTACAAGGGAGCAGAAGTTATGCTGCAGCTATACAAAACCCTGGTTAGACTGCACCTGGAGTACTGTGAGCAGTTCTGGGCACCGCACCTTTGGAAGGACATATTGGCCTTGGAGGGAGTGCAGCGTAGGTTTACTAGAATGATACCCAGACTTCAAGGGTTAAGTTACGAGGAGAGATTACACAAATTGGGGTTGTATTCTCTGGTGTTTAGAAGGTTAAGGGGTGATCTGATCGAAGTTTATAAGATATTAAGGGGAACAGATAGGGTGGATAGAGAGAAACTATTTCCGCTGGTTGGGGATTCTAGGAGTCGGGGACACAGTCTAAAAATTAGAGCCAGACCTTTCGGGAGTGAGATTAGAAAACATTTCTACACACAAAGGGTGGTAGAAAGTTGGAACTCTCTTCCACAAACAGCAATTGATACTAGCTCAATTGCTAAATTTAAATCTGAGATAGATAGCTTTTTGGCAACCAAAGGTATTAAAGGATATGGGCCAAAGGCGGGTATATGGAGTTAGATCACAGATTAGCCATGATCTTATCAAATGGCGGAGCAGGCACGAGGGGCTGAATGGCCTACTCCTGTTCCTATGTTCCTATAATGGTAGCTGCTGATTTATAATGGTGATCAATTGGGACCTTGCTGCTCTCAACAATATAAACTTTAACCCAGATTGCTTTTGCTTTCTCCCCTTGGTAAGAGGACAATATAATCAGCACAGCTGCTGTTCCTCACTCACCATTAATGCAACCCCTCTGCCTACTTTCACAGGTTAATTTTCCTGTACCCTCTTGGATCCATCTGTTGCCTGTCTCCTATTTGCATGATATTTTCTGATGCCATTAATGCCAATATTTTCACTGGCTGAATATATTCAAAGAATAATTGAATGTTACGGCACAAAAACAGGCCATTCGGCCCATCGAGCCTATGCCAGTGTTTTTCCCCACATGAGCCATCTGGTCTCATCCTACTTTCTTGGTTGTTCCCCATATCCTTTAATATTCCTCTTTATATGCAACTACCTAATTTCCTTTTAAATGAATTAATGAACTCTGCTTCAATAAGGGTTTGAAGCAAAGAATTCCACATTCTAGCTGCCTTCTGTGTGAACTATTTTAAACTTGTTCTCTCTCTTTACAGTGATATCAACCAATGATGATAATCCCTTACTGTTTACCTTATCATAATGCTTCATAATCTTGAAGACCACCACAGCTTTCCCCTTAAAGCTCTGAGGATAAGGTGTCAGCCTTGGCTCAGTGGGTAACACTCTCACCTCTGAGTCTAGCCAAGGGTATGGGTTCAAGAGACTAGAGGACATAGTCCAGGCTGATTGTATTTGTGCCCAAATTTCCTTGATTTATTACACCAGGTATTTGCTTTATGCCCCGATTACGCATGTCTCTGGGCGCAAATACAGAGGAAATTCCACTCCCCCTCTCTTTAACTTGTGTCCCCAATAATTGAACCCTCCACCACAGTGAACAATTTGCCAGAACCAATTTGGTCAATTCCCTTCAGCATCTTGAAAACTTTAATCGGACCCCTCAGGTATCTTCACATTTCCGAAGGAACTAAGCCCAGCTTCCTTAAACTTTTCTCATAACTCAGATTCTTGATACCCAGAAGCATTTTTGTTGTTCCCTTTGTACCGTCCCATGAATAATATCTTCCTATTATTAGGTGTCCAGAACTGCACCCAATTGCCATCTGACCAGTGGCCTATACAGCAACAAAATAACCTTTGTCAATGACCAATGACCGACTGAAATATGTAACTTTCAATTATTATATCTGAGTATATAATCAAAGTGTTGTGAATAATGAATATAGATCTGTTAAAATGCGCCCTGTGGTGGAGCCAACAGCTCTTTTTATTATTCTGTATGTGTCCAGCTGCCCTATGCAGTTAACAGAGAGTCCATCAAGAATGATTGATCAGAATGCACAAGTCATGTCTGATCTGGGATCACTGTGACTGGTGGTCACCTCCAATAATTACTATTTACAAAGCTGTATTATCATTGCACATCTATGTAGAATCTTTTTGGACTGTGCATTGATGGAAACTTGAAATAGATTATATTAAATCCCTTGGTGCAATGGGGAAAACACTGATACTGGATTTATGTCTTTAACGGGACCAGTGCAGAATGAAAAATCTAGCTTTATTCTAAGAAAGGCATCTATTGATGTAACATCTTATCACATCTCTCAGAAACATCTCTAAGTGCTTCACCTCCAATGAGTTACTTTGACTGTCATGTAGCCAAATGTGGCAGCCATGTTGCCCATTGCAAAGTCCCACAAACAGCAATGATATGAAAGGCATTCTCATTTGCAAACCATTTTTGGTGGTGTTGGTTGAGGGAGGAATGTTGGCCGAGGCACCTGAGAACTCCCTGCTCTTCAACAAATAGCGCCACGGAATCTTTAATATTCAGCCGAACCACCGGATCAGGGCCTTGATTTAACAACTCGCCCGCAGAACAGCAGCTCGGGCAGTACAGCACTCCCTCAGTACTGCCCAGGAGTGTCCGCATCGATTATAAGATAAGATTACATTCAACACATTGAAGAACGAGAAAGCTTGTGAAGAGAGCCCGTGATTTCCCCACATGCGCTCCTGGTGGGTGAGGCTCCGTGCTGGGACAACGTGCAAGTAAAATCTACCCCTACGTGCTCAAACCCTGGATTGCATCTTATGCTCAGAACCTTCTGATTCAGAGGCGAGAGGGTTATCAACTGAGCCTCACCATATGACACCACAATAGCAATTATTTCTTTCATTTTATGAGTATTGTGCAAGTCTGAACTGTGCATTAGTTGTCAAGAGCTTGCAAGTTTGTCACATAAATTGAAGTAGGTTCACAGGAATATAATGAAAGGTTACATTTCCATTGCCACCTTGCTGATTAGTTCCTCAGGCAAATGATTTTAGCTGCTCGTCTCAAGTTCTAGTTTCAGTCAGATGTGCCTGATTTTTATTCGGTCCCTCTCCAATGTTTCCCTCATGCTCAACTAGATCGTGCATTCATATAACACCTTTAATGTAGTAAACATTTCACAGAGCAGAAACAGACAACAAATACTAGATCATTTGGGGGCAATTACCAAAAGCATAGGCGATGGAGGGCCTGTTATGTGGAGAAACAGGCTCAGAAAAGGGGTTCTGGATTGTCGGGCTAAGGTGGCTGAAGGTTCTGTCATCACCGTGGAGAAAGGGGGTTACAGATCAAGGCAGAGTCAGAGGACTGAAAGGCATGCACTGGAGCATTTGGAGGAGGGGACCGAGTGCAACATATCAAAATTTGCAGATGATACAAAGATGGGAGGGAAAGTAGAGAGTGAGGAGGACATAAAAAACCTGCAAGGGGATATAGACAGGCTGGGTGAGTGGGCGGAGATTTGGCAGATGCAATATAATATTGGAAAATGTGAGGTTATGCACTTTGGCAGGAAAAATCAGAGAGCAAGTTATTTTCTTAATGGCAAGAGACTGGAAAGTACTGCAGTACAAAGGGATCTGGGGGTCCTAGTGCAAGAAAATCAAAAAGTTGGTATGCAGGTGCAGCAGGTGATCAAGAAAGCCAACGGAATGTTGGCTTTTATTGCTAGGGGGATAGAATATAAAAACAAGGAGGTATTGCTGCAGTTATATAAGGTATTGGTGAGACCGCACCTGGAATACTGCATACAGTTTTGGTCTCCATACTTAAGAAAAGACATACTTGCTCTCGAGGCAGTACAAAGAAGGTTCACTCGGTTAATCCCGGGGATGAGGGGGCGGACATATGAGGAGAGGTTGAGTAGATTGGGACTCTACTCTTTGGAGTTCAGAAGAATGAGAGGCGATCTTATTGAAACATATAAGATTGTGAAGGGTCTTGATCGGGTGGATGCAGTAAGGATGTTCCCAAAGATGGGTGAAACTAGAACTAGGGGGCATAATCTTAGAATAAGGGGCTGCTCTTTCAAAACTGAGATGAGGAGAAACTTCTTCACTCAGAGGGTGGTCGGTCTGTGGAATTTGCTGCCCCAGGAAGCTGTGGAAGCTACATCATTAGATAAATTTAAAACAGAAATAGACAGTTTCCTAGAAGTAAAGGGAATTAGGGGTTATGGGGAGCGGGCAGGAAATTGGACATGAAGCTGAGTTCGGATCGGTCAATGCCCTGTGGGTGGCGGAGAGGGCCCAGGGGCTATGTGGCCGGGTCCTGCTCCGACTTCTTGTGTTCTTTAGATTTGTGGTTGGGATCAGATCAGCCATGATCTTATTGAATGGCGGAGCAGGCTCGAGGGGCCGATTGGCCTACTCCTGCTCCAATTTCTTATGTTCTTATGTTCTTATGTTCATAGGGTCGGAGGAGGCTGCAGAAGTAAGGTGAGGTGACACTACAGATAGGTTTGCAAATGAGAATTTTCAATTTATATGTTGAGCAGTGGGGAGCCAGTGGAGGGCAATAAGGACATGGGTGATGGATGAGTGAAATTTAGTGCGGGTCAGAACGCAGGCAGCATTGCTTTGGATGAGTTGAAGATGGGAGAAATGAGTGTAGAGGCTGAGTGGCAATAATGCATTCAAGGACCTTAGAAAGGAAAGTAAGGTTAGAGGTGGGCAGGGGAGTCCTGACCAACACTTATCCCTCAATCAACCCCTAAAACAGATGATCTGATCATTTATTTCATTGCTGTTTGTAGGAGCTCGCTGTGCGCAAATTGGCTGCCTTGTTTCCTACGTTACAACTGAGACTACACTTCAAAAGTGGTTCATTGGTTGTAAAGCACTTTGGGATGTCCTGAGGTCGTGAAAGGCGCTATATAAATGCAAAGACTTTCTTAGCTTTTTTTTCTTTCTAGTTGAAGAGGACTGTGTGTTTGAGGGTGAGCGTTTTCAGGAAGGGGATGATGATGGGAATCGAAGGGGGTGAAAGAATGCCCCTGTAAAGGAAGCTGTTAACCATTGTTACAAGTTTTGGTTCTGCCTTAGAAGTTTTTTCAAGTACAGCTGGTCACTCCCATAAGTGTCCAAGCACCTATGTTACCTGTCACGTTTCAGGATTTCAAACCATGCCACCACAGGGATACCTGGGTGTAATATATGGTAAAATTGCTACTAGTGGGTTAAATTCGCAGGACAGCAGAGCTGGCAGGGATAAATAAAGTTTCAGATGGGGTGCCTGCACCCTTTTGTTGGAGACAACGAAACATAGATTGACATTCCTGTGATCTTTCACACTGCATCAACTCTATTCATTTGAACTAGGCAGGGGTCTTAGCCAAGTTAGGCCAGTGGATTTCAGGTGGAGGTAGTCAGTTTGACTAAAAGCTGCCACTGGAGTCAAGAATTTAAAACAGGACGCCGAGCAGGCAGATGAGCGGCAAAAAAGATTCAGAAAATGACAAGGGGCTGCATGGAGAAGAGGTTGAAGCAGCCAGTTGGACTATCTCAGTCTTGGAGATGAACAAATTCTTGGAACAATTCACAGTTGGCAATGGAGATGAGGATGGGGGCAAGAGATGGGGATAAAAAGAGATGGCTTGTCATTGAGAAGAGAATTTTGGGATTGTCTTTACCCTCCGGGATAACTCTGAGATATTCGGAGTCTTTGGCCATGGAGAAGAAGAGGCACATTGTTTGAAGTGATCAAGCCAGATCTGAAGGTGGACAACCAGACCAATCATGCACCATGTGTGCTTAAGTTTGCAGCACTCAGACTTAAAGGTTCAGAGGTGGGAACTGCACCGGGAAAATGGCAGGGATAGGAGACAGTGGAGGACTTGAAGGATACAAGGGCCAAAGGCAGAACTAAGGAAGCTTTGAGCAGGCCAGTACTGACAACAGTGTCATGGAGGATGGTGACCCAGAGGAGAGAAAGTTGGAAGCTAAACTGTGTCAGTGAAGGAACTAGTTGAAGTTTTTCTAGAGGCAGAGGATAAGGGTAGTGAACAAGTGTTGGACAGAGAGAGGTGGATATTGAGGGAGGTGAGTTAGTTATCAGAGATGACCTTGCCAAATGATTAAAACCTTGGAGGTGATGAGACTTTACATGATGGGAAAGTCACAGAGAAGGGGCATCATAGATGAGCCCAATCCTACCTTCAACACATGCAGACTTTCCATCTGGATTTACTGGATAGCAGTCAGTGGCAGGTACCCTGGCCCAAGGATGCTGAATCCAATTGTAGTACCCTTACTGCCACCACAGTTTAGATCAGCTAACTCAGCACAAATCAACTGAACCTTGGACCCTTCTGGTCAGTTCTATACTGAGCAGAAAATTTACCAATTTTCCTCTCCAGATACGTTGACCTACATATTCTTCATCCTTCCTACATCCTTCACATGTACAAATCAAGATCATCGCACTGTCTCCTATTCTAACTCATTTGCTCCAAGACCCCAAGACTGTGCCCTTCCTCCAACAATGACAGGCTTTTGAAACCCAACCTAAGAGTCATCTAATCACTATTTCTAGATTTCTTTCATCCTGTCCTACTCCACTACAATGCGTACTGTGAGTCTCACTCAGTCACCTAAGTTATTCAGCAGAAAAAAGTCGACACTCGCTGTTTTTATGCTAAATTATTCTTCATTGGATATTCCACTGTCCAATCAGAAACCTGTATCTATGACTGTGAAACATGTTTACAAACTGGGTGTGGTCATCATCCACCAATTGCTTTAATTATTAATACTGATTAGCCTCAATGAAGAATATCGTGATGTCCATGAAAGTACAGAGGAAAGCAGTAAAATTACATACATTTGAAAGACTATATACACTAAATGACTAAATTTGCATACAAATGACAACATTTCATAAATTCAGATATAAACAGGTGAGTTACTTCCTAGATACTTGTACGGTGCCCATACTGCCCTCTTCAGGTAGATCTAATCCACCATGCCAGACACCCCAACTCCAAGTCATGAATATTTGTTCCATATGTGTCTATGCTGCCTTTTCCACCTTTATTATGCCTTCCTCCAGCATCTCATATTGTCTTTGAAACCATGATTGCGATGTGAAAAACAAGAAAAATAATCGAGCTGACAGAACGGTATATTTTTGACTGTTCCATATTGGTTGGCGCAAGTAATTGATTAGCTTGCCACCAGAACAGCTGATGCCAATGCTCCCACTGTCTTCAGTCTTGCCTTTGATGCTGACAGTCTATTGGACTTGGGGCTTAGTGATCACAATCCAATAGCGTGTGCCTGACAATATGTCACATTTAAATATCCGTCCATCATGAAAACATTTTAATCTTTTACAAGATTTAATTTTGAGGCCTTTTTCAGATTAAGCTTGTTCTACTAAATTGGGCATTTGTTTTCAAGGCTGTTCATGTGTGACTCATATTTCAGCAATTACTTTCTGAAGCAAGATCTCTAGGTAATCATGGTAAATTCTGAGCAAAACTCAATAACGTTTGATTAAATGCAAACCTCTTGCCCACACATGTCTGGTTTCCTTCACCTTGAATAAGTGTTCGTCTGTACTGACACATTGACAACACCAGCTGAAATATTTCACAATCAATGGACCTGTAAGATGGACTCTGCACTGTCCAGCCCTCCTTTGCACTCCATTCTTAATTTGTATTTTTGTAGGGGCGTTCTCTCCGATGTCCTGGCCAATATTTATCCTTCAACCACCATCACTAAAAACAGATTATCTGGTCATTATCACATTGTTGTTTGTGGGGCCTTGCTGTGAGCACATTGTCTGCTGTATTTCCTACATTACAACAGTAACTGCACTTCAAAAGTACTTCATTGGTTGTGAAGAGCTTTGGGAGGTCGTGAAAGACGCTATATAAATGCAAGTCTTTATTTCCTTTTCATCAGTTTAATCTGATCCCTCCTCCTTGAGTCTGTGACGTCTCTCTTTAAACAAGAGAATGAAGTCCAGCAGGAACTGGGATCAGTAAGGTAACATTCCGCGTTTTGTACCTGACACTAACGCTAAGGACTCTGGTGATATGATGGAAACAGCAGGCAAGGGAATGTCTGTCTAAACAAGAAGTCAGAGGTCAGTGGCAGGGAGAGGGGGGGGTGGTAGGAGAGACCTGCAGCAACTGGTCAATATGGTCACGCCCCCAGGGAACCCCCCAACTGGTCCTAACTTCCAAAAGACAGTGTGTTGGCCACCCAAACGAAAACAGTCCTAGTGCAGCATAGCTTTATTTATATTGGTATGCAGCAACAGAAATAACGCACTAGTAAGTCAACAAATGAAGAAAGAATAGAGAATGTCGAATTCTCGAGACACTGTGCTTGTGGCAGACAGCCAGCCCCAGACAGAGAGAAATCAGATTAATTTTAGGATGTGCCTGCGGAACCCTAGGGTCCATGGACCCCAGGTGGAAACCTATGATTTAAATAACATAAATCAACCGTTGTAAACTGCATCTTCTGAGTCTTTATTCACTATGGGATCTGCCTCTCATCTCAAGCAGAAGCAACACCAACTACAAATTGACCGTGCACTAATGTTTAATAATACATAGCACTAGCTTTATTTTCTTATATTCTGTCACCACAAAGAAGGTGGAGCAACGGTGAGGGGAACATTTGGACCTCTAGGTCTAATGTCAATCTAATCTGCATTAGTTTCTTATCAACATCATTCACAAAATTCACTTTTCAATGGGGAAAGAATGACACGACAAAAAAAACGGCAATCAGTGCCAGACAGCAGTTCAAGTAAGCTTTACTTCCAAATAAAAACACACACACACACATATATATATATATATATATACACACATATACATATGGATACATATATATATATATCGCTATATTAAGGCCCTATATAAATGCAAGGTGTTATTGGATATGTACACTAGCAGATCTCCTGTGACATTGCTCATAGTAAGTCAATGATATGTTGTTTTATTACTACATTATACCGTGTACAAGGCATTATTTTGTTGCTATGGTTCAGCTGTAATTGACCTACAGATGTGCTTATTTACAATAAAACTTTTGCCTTTCCCTTTGAGGTCACAAAGCCGACTTTCATTGGGTTAATTGCTGTTGGTGAGGGAAGTTTGCAAATTGGCCAGTGTTTGTAAATTTCTGGATCCAGGTCAGAAGAAACGATCGGCTTTCTTTCCCTTTTACTTATTGACAATTTGGAGCACGGGTGCTTGTCAATTTCCAGCTCAGGGTCGGAAGGAACCAGCATGAAATGACTGGCTTTCCCTCTCTCTCTTTTATTGAAGTACAATGACTGAAGTGGGAGGGACATGTGCAGATGCAACAGAATTGTCCCAAGTAACGATCCTGTTAACACCAGCGGACTGACTGACCTGTTGCTCCTGCACAGTCTCTCGCAATCTGGTGATGCACACCGATGAATTAATTGTTTGTAATTATAAACAGACCTAAACCAGATCTCAACAGAACACTGATGCTCAGTACTAATTGTCTACATCACCTCTGAAATTAAATGACCCTCTTTTCAGGATGCAAAGCATTTAACAACAAAAGAAGCTAATTGTTTACTTTCCCCGGTACAAGCATTGTGCACATCATGGGGCACCGTCAAGAATGAGACACCAGAGTCCCAAACCGGCAAAATCAGCTGATTCTCTGGACATAGAGAGCCTATCCCAATTTTTTCGTTTTACTATTCATGTGGGCATCACTGGCAAGGCCAGCATTTATTGCCCATAATAAAAACAGAAAATGCTGGAGAAGCTCAGCAGGTCAGGCTGCATCTGTGGAGAAAGAAACAGAGTTAACGTTCCAGGTCGAAGACCGTTTGTCAGACCGATGCTGCCTGACTTGCTGAGCTTCTCCAGCATTTTCTGCTTTTATTTCAGATTTCCAGCATCCGCAATGTTTTGCTTTTGATTTATTGCCCAATCCTAGTTGCCCTAAAAAGGTGGTGGTGAGCCGCCTTCTTGAACTGCTGGTAGCTGTTTTTTGATACAACTGAGTGGCTTATTAGGCCGCGTCAGAGGGCAGTTAAGGGTCAACATGTACTACAACAACAACAGCTCACATTTATATAACACCTTTAACGTATTAAAACCTCCCAAAGTGCTTCACAGGTACATTATCAAACAAAATTTGACACCGAGCCACGTAAGGAGATATTAGGACAGGTGACCAAAAGGTTGGTCAAAGAGGCAGCTGAAGGCACGGCCACCAATGATGGAGCGATTAAAATCAGGGACGTGCATGAGGCCAGGTTTGGAGGAGCACAGAGATCTCGGAGGGTTGTCGGGCTAGAGGAGGTTTCAGAGATAGGGAGAGGTGAGGCCATGAAGGGATTTGAAATCAAGAATAAGACTTTTAAAATCGAGGCATTACCAGACCCCCCCAGCCAATGTAGGTCAGCGATAGATGAACGAGACTTGGTGTGAGTTAGGATATGAGGAATAGAGTTTTGGATGAGCTAAAGTTTTTGGAGGGTGGAAGAGCATTGGAATAGTCAAGTCTAATGGCAACCAAGGCATGGATCAGGGTTTCAGCAGCAGATGAGCTGAGGCAAGGGGTGGAGACAAGTGACATTACGAAGGTGGAAGTAGGCAGTCTTGGTGATAAGTGGTTGGAAGCTCACCTCAGGGTCAAATAGGATGCCAAGGTCATGAACAGTCTGGTTCAGCCTCAGACAGTGGCCAGGGAGAGGGATGGAGCTGATAGCTAGGGAACAGAGTTTGTGGCTTTGGTCTTCCCAATATTTAGTTGGAGGAAATTTTTGCTCATCCAGTACTGGATATCAGACAAGCAGTGTGACAAATCAGAGACAGTGGAGGGGTCAAGAGAGGTAGAGCTGGATGACACCAACATACACATGGAACCTGATGTGTTTTCAGATGATGTCACCAATGGGCAGCATGTAGATGAGAAATAGGAGGGGGTCAAGGATAGATTCTTGGAGGACTCCAGACGTAGGCCTAGATTACTAAAGGGACGTTAGTGAACCAGCTGGGTTTTTAACAACAATCCAACAGCTTCATAGTCACTTTTACTGCTACCAGCTTCTCATTTTGAACTGAATTCAAATTCTCAAACTACCAGAGTGGGATTTAAACACACTTTCAGGCCTCTGGATTACCAGTCCAGTAACATAACTACTACACCACCGTATCCAGAGATAATGAAGTCTACTGGAGCATTGCATTTGGCTCTTAGACAATAAAACAGCACGGAGGAAAAGCAATCCCAAATATATTTAATTTAAAAAGATATAGAGCGCCTGTGTAGTTAAACATTTATATTTAAACAGCAAGGCTGTTCAGCTGTCTGAATGAATCTTCAGATTACAGAAATAAAATGGATTTGTCCCTGATTTATTTAGTACATCTGGGACTTAAAGAAATTACTTCAATCCGCTCTGGAACAAAGGACAACAAGGTTTGAGTGCACTTTCCAAACTGATCAATAGTGCGTGTTGTCACGTATTACAGTACACCACATCCTCGGTGCAGCACACAGTGCTCTTTCCCCTTTGTTAAGGCGTGGTGCAATAGATTCTGAAGTCAGCCGTAATGGAGTGGGGTTCACCTCTTCACCCTTTATACATCGACTCAGTCGGTAAGTGCACTGCCTAGCACGGAACTTAGCCTCAGAGGCACACGAGGGTCTTCAGTCCGATCCCAGTCTGCACTGAGATAGCTGACCTCCACCACAAGGCAGTCGATGCTGAAATTGGCCTCGGCAAACGGGGTCAAGGGACAGAGAAAAATCCAATGAATCGTGCTGGAGGCCATGTGAGAACAGGATAGAGTTAGGAAATTATCTCTTTTGTTTAATACACTCACTCTCCAGGTTCACACACAAAAGGACGATCATTTGGGCGAAAGGCAAGGTTGTCTTTGGGACCGCTCAAGCCTTAGACCCCCTGGGAGGAGAGGAAAGAAAATTAGAGGGAGGGGAAAGAGGGACTTCCCTTCTTAGTCATAACTTCCTGACTTGTAACTTGTGTCCCCTGCTTTAAATCCTTCACCAGAGTGAAAAATTTGCCCAGATCAGCTTTTTATGGTTTACTCCATGATCTTGATACCTTCAATTAGATGATTTCAAAATCTTCTTCATCCCAAAGAGCACAGAGCCAACTTCCTTAACCATTTCTCATAACTTAAATACTGATGCCCATAACCATCTTTATTGCTCCCTCTGTACCCTCTCAAAGGCTTCAATATTCTTCCTATGGTTAACTGTATTTTTTCCTTTGATAACTTGGGCATCTGCAGTGCCTGAAAGCATTTTCTTTTGTAGAAATATAATTTTAAAAATAATTTTCCAACATTTCTCCATTATATATCTCAGTTATGGACACTACTCAAGTCCTAAGGTGTCAGAACAACTGATGTACTGTATTTCAATTATTTTTTTTATTCGTTCATGGGATGTGGGCGTCGCTGGCGAGGCCGGCATTTATTGCCCATCCCTTATTGCCCTTGAGAAGGTGGTGGTGAGCCGCCTTCTTGAACCGCTGCAGTCCGTGTGGTGAAGGTTCTCCCACAGTGCTGTTAGGAAAGGAGTTCCAGGATTTTGACCCAGAGACGATGAAGGAACGGCGATATATTTCCAAGTCGGGATGGTGTGTGACTTGGAGGGGAACGTGCAGATGGTGTTGTTCCAATGTGCCTGCTGCTCTTGTCCTTCTAGGTGGTAGAGGTCGTGGGTTTGGGAGGTGCTGTTGAAGAAGCCTTGGAGAGTTGCTGCAGTGCATCCTGTGGATGGTACACACTGCAGCCACAGTGCGCCGGTGGTGAAGGGAGTGAATGTTTAGGGTGGTGGAAGGGGTGCCAATCAAGCGGGCTGCTTTGTCCTGGATGGTGTCGAGCTTCTTGAGTGTTGTTGGAGCTGCACTCATCCAGGCAAGGGGAGAGTATTCCATCACACTCCTGACTTATGCCTTGTAGATGGTAGAAAGGCTTTGGGGAGTCAGGAGGTGAGTCACTCACCACAGAATACCCAGCCTCTGACCTGCTCTTGTAGCCACAGTATTTATATGGCTGGTCCAGTTAAGTTTCTGGTCAATGCTGACCCCCAGGATGTTGATGGTGGGGGATGGTAATGTCGTTGAATGTCAAGGGGAGGTGGTTAGACTCTCTCTTGTTGGAGATGGTCATTGCCTGGCACTTGTCTGGCGCGAATGTTACTTGCCACTTATGAGCCCAAGCCTGGATGTTGCCCAGGTCTTGCTGCATGCGGGCTCGGACTGCTTCATTATTTGAGGGGTTGCGAATGGAACTGAACACTGTGCAATCATCAGCGAACATCCCCATTTCTGACCTTATGATGGAGGGAAGGTCACTGATGAAGCAGCTAAAGATGGTTGGGCCTAGGACACTGCCCTGAGGAACTCCTGCAGCAATGCCCTGGGGCTGAGATGATTGGCCTCCAACAACCACTACCATCTTCCTTTGTGCTAGGTATGACTCCAGCCACTGGAGAGTTTTCCCCCTGATTCCCATTGACTTCAATTTTACTAGGGCTCCTTGGTGCCACACTTGGTCAAATGCTGCCTTGATGTCAAGGGCAGTCACTCTCACCTCACCTCTGGAATTCAGCTATTTTGTCCATGTTTGGACCAAGACTGTAATGAGGTCTGGAGCCGATTGGTCCTGGCGGAACCCAAACTGAGCATCGGTGAGCAGGTTATTGGTGAGTAAGTGCCGCTTGATAGCACTGTCAACGACACCTTCCATCACTTTGCCGATGATTGAGAGTAGACTGAAGGGGGGGTAATTGGCCGGATTAGATTTGTCCTGCTTTTTGTGGACAGGACATACCTGGGCAATTTTCCACATTGTTGGGTAGATGCCAGTGTTGTAGCTGTCCTGGAACAGTTTGGCTAGAGGCACAGCTAGTTCTGGAGCACAAATCTTCAGCACTACAGCCGGGATGTTGTCGCGGCCCATAGCCTTTGTTGTATCCAGTGCACTCAGCCGTTTCTTGATATCACATGGAGTGAATCGAATTGGCTGAAGACTGGCTTCTGTGATGGTGGGGATATTGGGAGGAGGCCGAGATGGATCATCCACTCGGCACTTCAGGCTGAGGATGGTTGCAAACGCTTCAGCCTTATCTTTTGTACTCACGTGCTGGACTCCGCCATCATTGAGGATGGGGATGTTTACAGAGCCTCCTCCTCCCGTTAGTTGTTTAATTGTCCACCACCATTCACACTGGATGTGGCAGGACTACAGAGCTTTGATCTGATCTGTTGGTTGTGGAATCGCTTAGTTCTATCTGTGGCATGTTGCTTCCGCTGTTTAGCATGCATGTAGACCTGAGTTGTTGCTTCACCAGGTTGGCACCTCATTTTTAGGTACGCCTGGTGCAATTATATAGAGAAACAAATCAATATGTTGATGTTTAAAGTGTCAGCTGTGGCTCAGTGGGAGCACTCTCACCTTTGAGTCATTAAGGTCATGGGTTCAAGCCCCACTTCTGAGGCTTGACCTTAAAATCCAGGCTGACACTCCTTGTGCCGCACTGAGGGAGTGCTACACTATCAGAGGCACCGTCTTTTAGATGCGATGTTGAACCAAGCCCTGTTTGCCCTCTCAGGTGGATGTAAAAGATCTCCCTGCACTATCTGAAGAAGTAAACAATTTTACAACACCAAGTTATAGTCCAGCAATTTTATTTTAAATTCACAAGCTTTCGGAGGCTTTCTCCTTCCACATCGTTCACCTGAGGAAGGAGGAAGCCTCCAAAAGCTTGTGAATTTAAAATAAAATTGCTGGACTATAACTTGGTGTTGTAAAATTGTTTACAATTGTCAACCCCAGTCCATCACCGGCATCTCCACATCATATCTGAAGAAGAGCAGGGGAGTTCATCCTGGCCAATATTTATCTTTTAACCAACATCACTTAAACAGATTATCGCACTTGCCCTTCCTGCTTCCTCACTGCTTTGAAATCAAAACTTATCACTCTGTTGCCGGCTACAGTGTATTTAAATTGATTAATCCAAATAATGTCCTAATTAAATTTTTAACACTAAATTCCCACCTTGCTGTGTATCTTTATGTTACTAACTCAATGATTCAGTGCAAAAATGACTGGTTTAACAGGAGTAATCTATATACCTCATTCTTTCCCAAAACCCGCAAACTGTCGAACTTCTTATCTCTCTCAATCTTGCCCAACTTTTTAAACCCAAGCTTGTCACTCATTCTCCAATTGTTAAAATACCATATCTCCCCTCCCAGTTTCAGCCTCGATGGTCTCCTGCACTATGGGCCTTAGCCCTTCAGCTAGATGTCTCTACAATAAAAGGTCGCCTCCTTCTGCTAAGTAGCTAAGAGGCCCTGTGCACGAGGTACACTGCGTTAGAACTCAGTCACTCCAATCCCTCAGTGCCGGGCCACATTATCAAGATGCCCTCAGGTTTCTTTGGAATTTGAAATAATCGTTAAAGACTTCACAACCAATTCCGGCATCATCTATTTAAAATAAAGCGGCTATAATCTGCCCTGGAGACCTCGACTGCACTGCAAGATCCCCATAACGGTAGAGTGTGTCAGGTTTTATATCCAGGAAAGCATAAGACAGCTCGTGACCATCATGACAATTCTCTCTCACTTGAAAGCCTCGTAAAATAAGTGCTGCAGCAAGCATAAAATATTAAGCAAAAAATAAATAAATAAATAACTCAGGAAATGCAGTCTGAAAAGAAAATGATATTTTGCTATTATTACCTTTGGGTGCAGTTACAAACAATATGTCCCTCCAGAGGGATAGGGTGTGTTCTTTGAATCGTAGTTAAAAGCAGATCACGATCATTAGCTTGCATTAATCACAGTGAAGAATGTGGGAGCAACAAAGTATTATATGCGACATTAGGTAAGTTTACACACACACGTGAATCATAGAATCATACAGCACACAAGGAGGCCATAAGGTCCGTCGTGCCTGTGCTGGCTCTTTGAAAGAGCTATCCAATTAGTCCCACTCCCCTGCCATTTCCCCATAGCCCTGCAAATGTTTTTCCTTTTTAAGTATATATCCAATTCTCTTTTGAAAGTTACTGCTGAATCTGCTTCCTTTCAGGCAGTGCATTACTTATCATAGCAACTCGCTGCATTAAAAAAAATTTCTCCTCATCTACCCCCTGGATTCTTTTTGCCAATTATCTCAAATCTGTGTCCTCTGGTTACTGACCCTCCTGCCACTGGAAACAGTTTCTCCCGATCTACTCTATCATAATTTTGAACGCCTCTATTAAAATAAAATAAAACCTCTAATAAATAAGTGAAGAAATCATCTTTTTTCACCCCTCCTCTCCCTCTCCAGGATACAGTTTCACCCTCCTGTTGCCCCCTGGTTCCTTGCCCAATATTCACGTGACCCTTAACCTTGACCTTTGAGTGTCGGCTGGCTACTTCACCCCGACAGCATCGAAGCCAAGCCCAATCCTGTTTTCAACCGGTATCTAGTGTACCTTTCCAGCAGAGGTAGTTGCACAGAAGTGAGAATGCTGGCTCGTCACCCCTTCAACACTGCAGCTCTGGTTGAGATCAGTTCACTCAACACAGACCGGAGATTGAGCCTGGAAACTTTCCAGCCTGCTAGAGATCAGAATTTATCTGAGTTGGTTGTCCAGATGTCTTATTAATTTCATCTGATTGTCACACACGGTGGTGAAACTCATTTCACGTAGAAGCCTTGCTGTGGGGAGGGGAGAGGAATCTATTATCCCATTGGCCTGGGCTGAATTGAAACAACAACAACTTGCATTTATATAGAGTCTTTAATGTAGTAAAACGTCCCAAGGCACTTCACAGGAGCATTATCAAACAAAATCTGACACCGAGCCACATAAGGAGATATTAGGACAGGTGACCAAAAGCTCGGTTAAAAAGGCAGGTTTTAAGAAGCGTCTTGAGCAGAGAGGTAGAGAGGCGGAGAGGTTTAGGGAGGGAATTCCAGAGCTTAGGATTGCACTGCCTAGGCGGCCAAAGGCAGTGCTGCCAATGGTGGAGCGATTAAAATCGGGGGTGTGCAAGAGGCAAGAATTGGAGGAGTGCAGAGACCGCGGGGGGGTTGTAGGGCTGGAGGAGGTTTCAGAGATAGGGAGGGGGCGAGGCCATGAAGAGATTTGCCATCAAGGATGAGAATTTTAAAATCGAGGCATTCTCGGACCGGGTGCCAATGTAGGACTCATGGGTGAATAACCTCGATATTTGCCCACTTCACTCCCCAATTTCTCAATTTCACCAGGGTTTAACATTTCAATTTTTTTCCTTGTAAACTTGTCCCATTCTAGCTCACTGCATAAGTGCATCATAGTTTTTTTTCTAATATATTTATATTTTCCTCATGTCCAAAGGCGACACGAGGAAAGACTATTTTACATAGCAAGTGGTTAAGATTTGGAATGCACTGCCTGAAGGGGTGGTGGAGGCAGATTCAATCGTGGCCTTCAAAAGGGAATTGTATAAGCACTTGAAGGGAAAAAATTTGGAGGGCTGCAGGGAAAGGGCGGGGAGTGGAACTAGTTGGATTGCTCTTGCAGAGAGCTGGCACGGACTCGATGGGCCAAATGGCCTCCTTCCATGCTGTAACCATTCTATGATTCTATAGATTATTAAAAATCTTCCTATCCACAAATTTTGCTTCATATTGTCATAATTTGCTGTCACATTTACAATCACAAAGTCAAAATTTCCCATTCATTTTTGCCATGAAGTGTGGTTGCTGTTGAGGCAAACATGGCAGCTATTTTGCACAGCAAGATCCCTCAAACGAGCAGATACTCTGTTTTTGGCAGCGTTGCTTTAGGGAGGAACGTTGACTCGGATACCCGGAAAACCCACTTCGAATCATGGATTGGGACTTGCCACGTCCACCTGAATAGATAGATGTGGCCTCAGATTAACATGCCACCTGAAAAACAACCCCTCTGACAACGCAGTACTCCCTCAGTACAGCACTGACGTGCCAGCTGAGATCAATGGTGGGACATGAACCCTTAGCCTTCTAACTCAGAGGCAAGAGTGCTACCAACTGAGCCGAGTTGGCAGATGAGAGAGGGGCGAAGCAAATAAAATAACTAACAGGAATGATGATGGTGACTGTACCTTAGACCGAATCTAGAGAATTCAGTCAGTGCCGTAAACAATCACATCCGTACTACAACATTGACATCTTTTGATATCCTTGACAACTTGGCATTGCAGCCCCGCTCATGCCATCCATTATTATCTACTTAACAAAGGACCTTACAGCAGCTAAAACTGGAGGAATAAGTACAATTCCACTGCAACTTTTGTTATCATCCTTGACGGGGGAGAAATAGAAAGCCAACACAAAATTCAAAGGCCAACAAGCTTTGCTTCCGTCCTCTTTGTTATGTGTTGACTGTACAGGTGAAAGTAGGCACGCACTTCAACTCACTGTTGTGATGGATAAAAGAAACAAGACCATTAACTCTTTGATCTCACTGTGAGACATTCACATCATAAAGCTATTCAATTCAATGGAGGTTTTCTCCACCTGCCCCCCACCCCCCCTCCTCACCCCCAGGAGAGGACAATAGGTTAAAACATTATTTAGGCAGTTTGCTGTGTGGTCCTAACCTGCAAATGATTAACTGCCCTGGATCCTTAGTCTTAGAAATGTCAAGAGCTGAACGCAAGATATTAAGAGGACTTTGTTTAAAGACTCTTCCCCCTTGCACGCCTGAATTATCAGCCAGGATAATTTGTGTCTCGCAATTCTCTTTCTCTACCTTGCTTTCTTTCATTGTGTGCAACATGCGTTGACATTTTGTCTGGTTTCTTTTGGGAATTTGTGCCTTCTCTGTCATTACCCACATATTGTAAGATCTCTAGGTCTGAGTGAAGAATGGCCCTTTTTGAGTAATCTCCACTCACAGTGAGGTTGAAGATGAACAGGTTACACTTTTTGGAAGTAATAACTAATTAAACCTTAATTCCCGCCTCCCCACCACCCCCCAGAAAGGGCTGTAAGATAATGTTACTGGAGCAGATTTAATGTTAACAAACCATCATCCAAAGCTCTGTTGCCCATACCCTAACTTGCACCAAGTCTCGTTCACCCATCACCCCTGTGCTCGCTGACCTAAATTGGCTCCCGCAACACCTCAATTTTAAAATTCTCATTTGCGTGTTCAAATACTTCCGTGGCCTCACTCCTTCCCATCTCTGTAACCTCATACAGCCCTACAACCCTCCGAGATCTCTATGTTCCTCCAACCGTTGGCCTCTCGTGCAGGCCCACTTCCTTCGCCCCCACTATTGATGGTCGTGCCTTCAGCCGTCTAGGGCCTAAGCTCTGGCATTCGCTCCCTAAACCCCTCCGCCTCTTCACCTCTCCTCCTTTAAGACACTCTTTAAAACCTACCTCACCTGTCATAATGTCTCCTTCTTTTACCCGGTATCAATTTTTGTCTGATTACAACAACCAGAAGCTTGATCAAAGAGGTAGGTTTTAAGGAGTGTCTTAAAGGAGCAGAGAGAGAGGTAGAGAGGTGGAGAGGTTTACGGAGGGAATTCCAAAGCTTTGGGCCTAGGCAGCTGAAGGCATGGCTGAAAATGGTGAAGCGATTCCAATTGGGGATGCACAAGAGGCAAGAATTGGAGGAACGCAGAGATCTCAGAGTGTTGTAGGGCTGGAGGAGGTTATAGAAATAGGGAGGGGCGAGGCCCTGGAGGAAATTGAAAACAAGGATGACAATTTTAAAATCGAGGCATTCCTGAACTAGGAGCCAATGTAGGTCAGCGAATACAGGGATGATGGGTGAACGGGACATAGTGCGAGTTAGGATACGGGCAGCAGAGTTTTGGATGAGTTCAAGTTTATGGAGGATAGAAGATGAGAGGCTGACCAGAACAGCATTGGAACAGTCAAGTCTAGAGGTAACAAAGGCATGGATGAGGGTTTCAGCAGCAGATGAGCTGAGGCAGGGGTGGAGACAGGCGATATTACGGAGGTGGAAGTAGGCAGTCCTGGTGATGGAGTGGATATATGGTCGGGAGCTCATCTCAGGGTCAAACAGGACACCAAGGTTCCAAACGTTCTGGTTCAGTCTCAGACATAAGAACATAAGAACTTAAGAAATAGGAGCAGGAGTAGGCCATACGGCACCTCGAGCCTGCTCCACCATTCAATCAGATCATGACTGATCTTCGACCTCAACTCCACTTTCCTGCCCAATCTCCATATCCCTTAATTCCCGTAAAGTCCAAAAATCTATCAATCTCAGCTTTGAATAAAATCAACGAATCAGCATTCACAGCCCTCTGGGGTAGAGAATTCCAAAGATTCACAACCCTCTGAGTGAAGAAATTCCACCACATCTCAGTCTTAATTGGCCGACCCCTTATCCTGCGACTATGTCCCCTAATTCTAGACTTTCCAGCCATGGGAAACAACCTGTGACCAGGGAGAGGGATAGAGTCAGTGGCAAGGGAAGGGAGTTTGTGGCGGGGACCGAAGACAATGGCTTCGGTCTTCCCAATATTTAGTTGGAGCAAATTTTTGCTAATCCAGTCGGACAAGCAGTGTGACAAATCAGACAGTAGAGGAGTCGAGGGAGGTGGTGGTGAGTTGAGCTGGGTGTCATCAGCATACATGTAGAACCTGATGTGTTTTCGGATGATGTCGCCAAGGGGCAGCATGTAGATGAGAAATAGAAGGAGGCCAAGGATAGATCTCTGGGGGACTCCAGGGGTAACAGTGCAGGAGTGGGAAGAGAAGCCATTACAGGTGATTCTCTGGCTACGACTGGATAGATAAGAATGGAACCAGGCGGGCGCAGTCCCACCTAGCTGGACGACGGAGGAGAGGTGTTGGAGGAGGATGGTGAGGTCAACCGCGTCAAAGGCTGCAGACAGGTTGAGAAGGATGAGAAGACCAATAGTTTACCAGTCACATAGGATGACACATAGGATTACGCTCCTGTGAAGCGCCTTGGGACGTTTTAATACATTAAAGGCCTTATATAAATGCAAGTTGTTATTGTGTGCATCAGTTCATCTTGGTGTGACGCATGGAAAAAGGGGCAATGGCCTGACATGTCTTTAGCGCATGACATGCATTTCTGGTGGGCCACAGGGTTGGCACGGGAAGCTTCCATCTGAAACAGATGGGAAATTCATAATAATCTTACAATGACACAGAGAAAATATAATAACAATATCTGCAGCATTTTCTGACCATCATCTTGGGTTGGCAAATCTTGCTGGGGTATAACGGACATTCAAGGATTGCTCGGAGCTGAGCTGTACACGGCAGTGAGATTAAAGAGCCTAGTCAGAAAATCCATTCAATAGTTCCAAGCTTATTTCTACACCAATTTTCTTTGTTTATTCGCTGGCACTCGTTAACCTATGTGCTGATTGGTGTAATTTTTCCTTACCCCCAGAACTATTACTGGCACCAACGGGTTTGCCAATGGGAATTCTCCTATCAGATGTGTTTGGTAGAGGAGAAGGACCAATGGAGGATTGCAAGGTCAGTCAGGCTGCATAAGAGGTGCTTTGGGCCCATCCAGTGATATCTGCACACCCACATCTACCAGACAGAGGTAACCAGGCCTTGCTCTGGAAGACGATTAGTGCATGTGAAGGCTCCTATTGTGACAACAGACCCCACAACACCACTAAGATATGCAAAGGCCCGATTAACTGCAATGTTGGATACTTCCTCCTGCTTTCAGTGGCACTCCATGAAAGAAGGCGTACCTGACTGATCATCAGCAAAATAGCCTGATTGGCAACATTAGCCAAGGTGCCACCAATTATATTTGGAGGCATTGTTGCACCTACCTGGCAAGGATTGTACAGAACTGTCTTGACAGAGAGCCAGGTACAGAGCTGTGTCATCTCCTGGAAGGACATTTGCAGCTATCATGCAGCATAGTGCTGGCACATCCAGTCAGCTACAGACTCAAACCTGCCTTCACTCGTTCATCTTTCGGATGAGACGTTAAACCCAGGCCCCGTCTGCCCTCTCAGGTGGACGTAAAAGATCCCACGGCATTATTTCGAAGAAGAACAGGGGAGTTCTCCCCAGTGTTCTGGCCAATATTTATCTCTCAACCAACATCACTAAAAACAGATTATCTGGCCCCACAATCACATTGGTGATTGTGGGGCCTTACTGTGTGCAAAATGGCTGCCATGTTTCCTACATCACAACCATGACTACACTTAAAAAAATACTTAATTAGCTATAAAGCACTTTAGGACGTCCTGGAGTACTGTGTACAGTTTTGGTCCCCTTACCGAAGGAAGGATATACTTGCCTTAGAGGCGGTGCAACGACGGTTCACTAGATTGATTCCTGGAATGAGAGGGTTACCCTATAAGGAGAGATTGAGTAGAATGGGACTATATTCTCTGGAGTTCAGAAGAATGAGAGGTGATCTCATTGAAACACATAAGACTCTAAGAGGGCTGAGAGGGTGTTTCTCCTGGCTGGAGAGTCTAGAATTAGGGGGGCATAGTCTCAGGATAAGGGGTCGGACATTTAGGACTGAGATGAAGAGGAATTTCTTCACTCAGAGGGTTGTTAATCTTTGGAATTCTCTACCCCAGAGGGCTGTGGATGCTGAGTCGTTGAGTATATTCAAGACTGAGCTAGATTGATTTTTGGACTCTGAGAGAATCAAGGGATATGGGGATCGGGCAGGAAAGTGGAGTTGAGGTTGATGATCAGCCATGATCTGATTGAATGGGCGGAGCAGGCTCGAGGGGCCATATGGCCTACTCCTGCTCCTATTTCTTACGTTCTTATTCTTACATTCTGAGGAAATGAAGGGCGCTATATAAATGCAAATTCTTTCTTTTTTCTCACCTCCTTCCCGACATGCTGCAATGCAGACTATGGGGATGGTGCTGTGAAGTGGCACAGAGTGGCAAACAAATCATACAGCACCACCTCTACTTCAGCAGTCATCAAACAAAGAGTCGGGTTCTGAGCTGCTCCATCACTTGCCTGCAAACTCAACCTTGCACCTTGATCGCTATACTCCGGCTGGAAGTGCCCGTGCGCCCAGCAGGCTTAGATAGGGTGAGGTTCAACAGTGATACCTTCGCCACCTGGCCTCACTCAGGACGAAGGACCATTTGGGTGAGATACTGAAGGCGTAGCATTCATGGAACTGTGCACCAGTGAGGGAGATAATACCTTAATGTGGAAAGAATTAAATAGAAACTAACAAAAATTCATCTCGATACGACCCATATTTGTACATCTTTTGAAGTGACACAGGAAGGGGCAAGCACTCCTGATATCGGCACACGTATACCTTGGATGGTGGGATGGCAACTGAATTTGGAATTATCAGAACTATTCACACTGAGTTAGCCCCTCACTAATCACTGCCTGCTGTCTGTTATCGTACACTGATATTCAGTAATCACAGGTGAAAGGGATGGATACAGTACAAATAATGAGAACTGCAACACTGAAGAGTTACTTTTGGATCTTTTAGATCAGGATGGCTTTTGTTACTTCACAGGTTGGTGACCTGCGACTCTTCCTCCCCCTGCCCCCCCATGGCCCATCAGCTGTCAGATATCCGGCCTGACACTTATTCCAATTACCGACAGGCATCATTGAGTCCCTGGCGGACTGGGCACCTGCAGTGTGTCCTCTGACATGCACCTCGGAGAGCAGCTTTAAAAGCCAAATGCCCTTTTGAATTGCTGAATGGCACGTTCTTTGTCTCTCTTTCTAATGCCCTTGGCATGACGCGGGCGGTTCTGTCATCCTTTCTAACATCCAACAAAAAAAAAAGCTATTTCTGCTAAGTACGTCTTTGTCACTCGGCTGAGTTAAATGCCGCAGTGATTGAAGCAAATGGGATTGTTCTCCTTAGAGCAGAGAAGGTTAAGCGGAGATTTAATAGAGTTGTTCAAAATCGTGAGAGGTTTTGATAGATAGGATGAAACTGTTTCCGCTAGCAGGAGGGTCGGTAACCAAAGATCACAGATTTAAGGTAATTGGCAAAAATGCCAGGGGGATGGGGATGAGGTGAAATGTTTTTACACAGCGAGTTGTTGTGATCTGGAATGCATTGCCTGAAAAGGTGGTGGAAGCAGATTCAATAGCAACTTTCAAAAGGGAATTGGAACTTGAAAAGTAAAAATATGCAGGGCAACGGGGAAAGAGCAGGGCAGTGGGACTAATTGCTAGCTCTTTCAGAGAGCCGGCACATGATGGGCCGAATGGCCTCCTTCTGTGCTGTATGATTCTGTGATTCCATGAAATGCAGTTTGAAGCAGCTGCTTCACGATACTCACTCGGGTCAAAATGGGTTTGCAAACAAAATTTCCAGCCTTGAGCCTGCGCATTCTGTCTCAGCTCCTGACCCCTTTTCTCCGCCCCTGTTCCGAAGGCATAAACCCTCTGTGATCTACGGGCACCGCCCACCCTCTCTGATAGTCCAGCCCAAAGGCCATTCTTCACGTGTGATGCATTGAGTGGCAGAGGGCTATGCGACCATGAGCAGCATCACTGCCGATCCTGATCCTATTCTCAGCCGACCCCCGCTCCAACGCACTTTCCAGCAATAGTCACAGGAGTCCCAGCTGATTTGTACCCTCTCCCTAATTTAGGGATGCTGAAACCAACTTTAGAACACCAAATGAGTTCAGTTAATTCAGGCCAGGGATCAGGTCTGTTCTGTACACCTTCGTACCACACTGTGTTTAACCCACTTTTAAAATTCTCATCCTTGTTTTCAAATCCCTCCATGGCCTCACCCCTCCCTATCTCTGTAACCTCCTCCAGCCCCGCAACCCTCCGAGATCTCTGCGCTCCTCCAATTCTGGCCCCTTGCACATCCCCGATTTTCATCGCCCCACCATTGGCAGCCGTGCCTTCGGCTGCCTCGGTCCTCAGCTCTGGAATTTCTTCCCTAAACATCACCGGCTCTCCACTTCTCTCTTCCCCCTTTAACATGCTGCTTAAAACCTACCCCTTTGACCAACATAAGAACATTAGAAATAGGAGCAGCAGTAGGCCATACGGCCCCTCGAGACTGCTCCGCCATTCAATAAGATCATGGCTGATCTTCGACCTCAACTCCACTTTCCTGCCTGATCCCCATATCCTTTGATTCCCTTAGTGTCCAAAAATCTATCAGTCTCAGTCTTGAATATACTCAACGACTGAGCATCCACAGCACCCTGGGGTAGAGAATTCCAAAGATTCACAATCCTCTAAGTGAAGAAATTCCTCCTCATCTCAGTCCTAAATGTCCGACCCTTTATCCTGAGACTATACCTCCTAGTTCTAGACTCTCCAGCCAGGGGAGGCAACCTCTCAGTATCTACCCTGTCAAGCCCTCTCAGAATCTTATATATTTCATGAGATCACCTCTCATTCTTCTAAACTCCAGCAAGTATAGGCCCATTCTACTCAATCTCTCCTCATAGGACAACTCTCTCAACCGACCATCATACCACACTGTGTTTAACCCGCTTTCAAAATTCTCATCCTTGTTTTCAAATCCCTCCATGGTCTCACCCCTCCCTACAACCCTATGCAATCTCAGCGCTCCTCCAATTCTGGCCTCCTGCGCATCCCTGTTTTGTCCTAATATCTCCTTATGCGGCTCAGTGTCAAATTTTGTTTGATAATCGCTCCTGTGAAGTGCCTTCAGACATTTTACTACATTAAAGGTGCTATATAAATGCAAGTTGTTTTGTTTTATGTTTCTTGTGCCACTGGCGCCCGATGCCAGTTTCTCACTCACCTGCTGGCACATGAAAGGTAAACAGGCTGGGTAAGTTTGGATCAAGACCAATCTTTCTGGGACAGTAAATGGGTCGGCCCTGGGGATCAGTAAGTGGGTCGGCCCTGGGGATCAGTAAATGGATTGGCCCTGGGGATCAGTAAGTGGGTCGGCCCTGGGGCCAATAAATGGGTTGGCCCTGGGGATCAGTCAGTGGGTTGGCCCTGGGGGATCAGTCAGTGGGTTGGCCCTGGGGATCAGTCAGTGGGTTGGCCCTGGGGATCAGTAAATGGGTTGGTCCTGGGGATCAGTCAGTGGGTTGGCCCTGGGGATCAGTCAGTGGGTTGGCCCTGGGGATCAGTCGATGGGTTGGCCCTGGGGGATCAGTAAATGGGTCGGTCCTGGGACCAGTAAATGGGTTGGTCCTGGGGATCAGTCGGTGGGTTGGCCCTGGGGGATCAGTAAATGGGTCGGTCCTGGGGGATCAGTAAATGGGTCGGCCCTGGGGGATCAGTAAATGGGTCGGCCCTGGGGGACAGTAAATGGGTTGGTCCTGGGGATCAGTAAATGGGTTGGTCCTGGGGGATCAGTAAATGGGTCGGCCCTGGGGGACAGTAAATGGGTTGGTCCTGGGGATCAGGAAGTGGGTTGGCCCTGGGATTGTAAAACATGCTGTTTGAGCGCCAGCAGTGCATTCTCTGGCAGTGGTGTCATGATGTCATTGCATGTCCGCAAGGCAACTTCCAGTTGTGTCATTATTGGAACACATTTGTTCATGACAGTTTATTTATTGAATAATTTCCTGCTGGTCACTGAGCGCACTGGGAGGTTAAAAGCCAGTTACTGACAGCCGTTTCTGCAAGCTGCACAGTATATAAACGGCAGTCTGGCTGATATTCATATTTCAGGCCAAGGCGAAGACGTGACTAGCTCAGGAAGTCCTCGGTCCATAACACTTGGATTTACCCTTTTAACGTCAAATAAATTTGTCAGTCAGTTTACAGCCTGAACCTCAGTCGGACGATGAACCAAATTCAGTCTTTTGTAGTCAGGGTGATCATGTGGTGACTCATGATATATTGCGGTAAATCGGAGAACAGGAGCAAGGGTTCGCTATTCAATCCCTGGGTCTCATTACATTTGCCTAGGTATTGGGAAGGTGAAGGCACACTCTGGTTCATAAGGGACATGAGGTCTGCTTATACATAGAATTATATAGAATTATATACAATGTACTGCAAAGAAGCAGGCCATTCAGCCACAATTTAATTGATCATCAGGCTCGAGGTGCTGAATGGCCTACTCCTGTTCCTATAATCCTTCGTACCTATGTTCACACTTTCAAAAGCCTGTTTTTTGACTGTGTTATTAGTGACCTCCCCCTACTTTCATCTCCCTATCCTCCCAGTTCAGGCCTGATGCCCAAATGTGAAGTGACCTGTGATGTTTTGCTATGTTGAAGGTAATCAATGTAAGTTGTTGTTATAATTCAGAAGGGAGCCTGTGCATATTTCTGGACACCAAACCTTACTTAAAGTTACAGACGTAGAATTACATAGAAATTACAGCACAGAATCAGGCCATTGGGCCCAACTGGCCTATGCTAGCTTTTATGCTCCAGACGAGCCTCCTCCCTCCCTACTTCATCTCTCCTTATCAGCATACCCTTCTTTTCCTTTCTTGTCTAGCTTCCCCTTAAATGCATCAATGCTTTTTGCCTCAACTACTCCATGTAGTTCCACATTCAAACCACTCTCTGGATAAAGAAGTTTCTCCTGAATTCCTCATTGGATTTATTAGTGACTACCTTATATTTATGACCCCTAGTTTCGGTTTCCCCCACAAGCGAAAACATCTTCTCTACGTCTACCCTATCGAACCCCGCCATGATTTTAAAGACCTCTATTAGGTCATCTCTGTGTCTTCTCTTTTTGTAGAGAAAAGAGCCCCAGCCTGTTCAGTTAATTGAAAGGAACAACAGATTGACTAAAGGAATGAAAATACAGAACCCAGAGCAATCAGATGTCGAGTTCACACTAAATATGCATTTTGACTAAGATGACATTGCTGTTTTCCCCTGTGGCTTTTCACCATTAGTCAGGGGCTTTACAACAATAGGACCAGAGGTTACTGAAGCACTTCTGTAACCGCAGCTAATACCTGTAATCGCCTTTCTGCAGGTTTTACAAGCATCAGGGCTAAAGCACACCTTGGTCCAATGTCACGTGTATTTAGAAACAGAGACATAAGGTCATTCCCAAAGACAGGAAGGCAGCTGGTCTGAGGTAACATTATGCAAATCGGTGCCTCTCCAAAAGGGGAGGTGAGAGTGACTCGCTGATTCCCTGCACTGGAGATGACATGAGTGCAAAACAGTCGGGCATCTAACCTTTAATATAGCATTTATTGCAGAGACAGGCATAAAAGAGGAAGCTGTTTCCTTTCTATTTGGCACTCAGCGAGACAAGGCACTCCACTCTGCGTGTTAGCAAACAACATGGTAATTGCAAACACATTAAATGTCCTTTCCACTGCACGTCTGAGTTGATTCAAAATAATTTGGTTCGGAAACTGGGTTTGACAAAAAAAATGTAATAAACACTGCATTGAAATGGACTCTTTCTTTGCTTACCCACCACATCACACCTCCCCCTCCCACTTATGGCTCTGCAAGGCTCCAAAGAAAGGAAAGGACTTGCATTTATATAGCACCTTTCACAACTTCAGGATGTTCCAAAGTGCTTCACAACCAACTAAGTACTTTTTGAAGTGTAATCACTGTTGTAATGTAGGAAACACAACAGCCAATTTGAGCACAGCAAGATCCCACCAACAGCAATGAGATAATGACTAGATAATCTCTTCACCTCTCTACCTCCCTCTCTGCCTTTAAGACCCTCCTTAAAACCCATCTCTGAAAAAGCTTTTAGTCAATGTTCCTAATATCTCCTACTTTGGCTTGGCATACATTTTTGTCTGATTACACTTCTGTGCGGCACCTTGACAACTTTTTCTACATTAAAGGCGCTATATAAATGCAAGTTGTTGTTGATATGCATGGCTAGTGCGTAGAACTCCCCACTGATGTGCAGAAGTGGCCCGTATATATTTTGTCCCATCTGTCTACAGTCTCAGCAGGGCCTGTCTGGTAGAAAATGTGAAGTTTTTTTTTCTTTAAAAGATAAGGTGAGAAGCTTTTCAAGTCAACACAGGAACAAGAACAGCAATTAAACGAAACCATTGTATTTGAATACAGCTGGAGTTCATCAGTGGTTGATTAAACAATTAATTGTTTCAGCTCCAGCGAAACATCTCCAAGTGAAATCTGATGAGTTGAGTCCCAAGCGACTGCCTGGCATAGTCAAACAGACTGCGAGCCAAGCTCCTGTGTAAAACAATTGGAATAGGATACACTACCCCACCAAAATGATTGGTGACTCTGTGTTTTGCCTCGATTTTAAAATTCTCATCCTCGTGTTCAAATCCCTCCACGTCCTCGACCCTCCTTATCTCTGTAAATTCATCCAGCCCTACAACCCTCTGAGAACTCTGCGTTCCTCCAACTCTGGCCTCTTGTGCATCGCCCACTTCCTTTGCCCCGCCATTGGTGGTCGTGCCTTCAGCGGTCCAAGCCCTAAGCTCTGCAATTCCCTCCCTAAACCTCTCCGCCTCTCCATCTCTCTCTCCTCCTTTAAGACGCTCCTTAAAACCTACCTCTTTGACCAAGCTTATGGTCACCTGTCCTAATATCTACTTCTTCGGCTCGTTGTCAGTTTTTTTTTCTGATTACGCTCCTGTGAAGCACTTTCGGATGCTTTCCTAAGTTAAAGGCGCTATATAAATGCAAGTTGTTGTTGCGTGGGCGAGATACAAAAATCTCTCGGTTCTCCTAGCAATTTTTTTTAACCTTTCTCAATTTCCCCCCTTTGCAGCCCCTCCTCCACCCCAATGTGCCATGTTCACGTACCACAAACCACATGTCAGCTGAAAAGGTGGGACGGTCGACCTACCCCTAAGCCTCTCAATTGAACAGGTCGCCAGCAGTTCGAATTACAGATTAAATGGGCTCCTACCAGATATGCCATCAATCCACAGAGCATGCACAATGGGTCAGTTGGTATCTACCCTGCCTAGGGGGTTAATTATGTAACATTAAGATAAGTACATGATGCCAATAATATTGAACACTTCAATGCACATTTTCCTCTGAAGAAAAACACAATAAAATGTTTCATTTCCTTCATCAAGCACACATGCAGTCCATGAAGTAGATTTACCATTTTTGATTTTGTTCAGGTTTGTATTAAAAAAACTGGGGTGGCCCCAGTTTATTTTCAGTTTTACATCATTATATAGAATTTACATAGAATGTACAGCATAGAAAAAGGCCATTCGGCCCAACAGGTCCATGCCGGTGTTTGTGCTCCACATGAGCCTCCTCCCTCCCTACTCTGTCTAACCCGATCGACAAATCCTTCTATAAATCCTTCTGTGGGTCCTAGTGCAAGAAAATCAAAAAGTTAGTATGCAGGTGCAGCAGGTGATCAAGAAGGCCAACGGAATGTTGGCGTTTATTGCTAGGGGGATAGAATATAAAAACAGGGAGGTATTGCTGCAGTTATATAAGGTATTGGTGAGACCGCACCTGGAATACTGCATACAGTTTTGGTGTCCATACTTAAGAAAAGACATACTTGCTCTCGAGGCAGTACAAAGAAGGTTCACTCGGTTAATCCCGGGGATGAAGGGGCGGACATATGAGGAGAGGTTGAGTAGATTGGGACTCTACTCATTGGAGTTCAGAAGAATGAGAGGTGATCTTAATGAAACATATAAGATTGTGAAGGGGCTTGATCGGGTGGATGCGGTAAGGATGTTCCCAAGGATGGGTGAAACTAGAACTAGGGGGCATAATCTTAGAATAAGGGGCTGCTCTTTCAAAACTGAGATGAGGAGAAACTTCTTCACTCAGAGGGTGGTGGGTCTGTGGAATTTGCTGCCCCAGGAAGCTGTGGAAGCTACATCATTAAATAAATTTAAAACAGAAATAGACAGTTTCCAAGAAGTAAAGGGAATTAGGGGTTACGGGGAGAGGGGAGGAAATTGGACATGAATTTAGATTTGAGGTTAGGATCAGTTCAGCCATGATCTTATTGAATGGCGGAGCAGGCACGAGGGGCCGATTGGCCTACTCCTGCTCCTATTTCTTATGTTCTTATGTTCTGAAACCAGCACTCTGTATGTCACACACACGTGCACACACACACAGACACACGATTTACATCAAATCAATCACAATGATTTCAGCTCAATTAATGATGACTCTTCATTTTCGGGGTGTTCAATAATCCAATACTCGAACAGTAACGCTGCACGTGCTTTAACGGCATATTTTAGTTCATACAGTGACGAAGCCAGTGGATTCTCGGGGCGGGGGGGGGGGGTCATGACCCCCTGCTCCCCATCACTTTGAGGTCGACCAATTTTGTACATCAGGACGGGACCAAAGCTGACAGCTTTTAAATTCCTGATCGCTCTGTGGTTTCAAGTCTGACGCGAGCAGCAACGCAATATTGAATGATGTCATCATGCCTCTGCTGTGCCAAGTCGTTCAAATCTGGACTTTGATACCTCCCCCACACACCCCAAATCCTTCGCCCTTAGCTCCGAGTTCACAGAACATTTGACTGACTCTGTATTTTACTATTGCTATTCTAGACCATCAAAAGCAGTCGCTTTCAAACTTTTTTTGTCTCGGGACCCCGTGTAAATATCGCTCCTGGAGACCTCCTGGGGTCTCCATTCAAATATTGCCACACTCCTGGGGACCCCCTGTGAATCCTGCCACACTCTTGGGGACCCCCTGTGAATATTGCCGCTTTACTGGGGACCCTCTGTGAATACTGCCACACTCCTGGGGATCCCCTGTGAATACTGCCACACTCCTGGGGACCCCCTGTGAATACTGCCACACTCCTGGGGATCCCCTGTGAATACTGCCACACTCCTGGGGACCCCCTGTGAATACTGCCACACTCCTGGGGACCCCCTGTGAATATTGCCACTTTACTGGGGACCCTCTGTGAATACTGCCACACTCCTGGGGACCCTCTGTGAATACTGCCGCACTCCTGGGGACCCCCTGTGAATATTGCCACACTCTTGGGGACCCCCTGTGAATATTGCCACACTCCTGGGGATCCCCTGTGAATACTGCCACACTCCTGGGGATCCCCTGTGAATACTGCCACACTCTTGGGGACCCCCTGTGAATACTGCCACACTCCTGGGGATCCCCTGTGAATACTGCCACACTCTTGGGGACCCCCTGTGAATACTGCCACACTCCTGGGGATCCCCTGTGAATACTGCCACACTCTTGGGGACCCCCTGTGAATACTGCCACACTCTTGGGGACCCCCTGTGAATACTGCCACACTCCTGGGGATCCCCTGTGAATACTGCCACACTCTTGGGGACCCCCTGTGAATACTGCCACACTCTTGGGGACCCCCTGTGAATACTGCCACACTCTTGGGGACCCCCTGTGAATATTGCCACACTCCTGGGGATCCCCTGTGAATACTGCCACACTCTTGGGGACCCCTGTGAATACTGCCACACTCTTGGGGACCCCCTGTGAATATTGCTGCTTTACTGCGGACCCTCTGTGAATACTGCCACACTCCTGGTGAGCCCCTGTGACTACTGCCACACTCCTAATACAAATATCAACACATTCCTGGAAATGCCATGCAAATATTCACATGCTTCTAGATATCCTGTTAAATACTGATTTTCTTGGGGAGCCCCTAGGCGCTAAATTGGGCCATGTAGCACCCGTTGTTCCGGCGCTACGCGGCCTCTCGAACATCCAAGATGGCGTCTTGGCTGCACAGGTGCCATTGGGCATGGGTTAATAGCGGATCGCGCTACCTACGCCTAATAATAGACCTTATCCAATGTTTCCCCCCCTATTTCTTATGTGCTTATGTTCTTATGTAAATCCATACCCCACTATGAATTACAGAAGAGGGCAGAATATTGTGGGAGGGGTTGCAAAGGTCCATTTGTAATGCCAGGCATGACTGGCACCATGATCAAGCCAGTGCAACCCTTCTGCATGCATGTATGATCTAATGGTTTGCAAGGTACTAGACTATGAAGAAGCTGGCCCTTTAAACTAAAAGCAACCCAAATAAGATATCAGCAAATCTCATTTTAAAAAAAACCCTATATGCCATGAAATTAGGTGGCAGAAGCAGATTCAGTAGTAACTTTCAAAAAGGAATTGGATAAATACTTGAAAAGGAGACATTTGCAGGGCTATGGGAGAGTGGGACTAATTGGATAGCTCTTTCAAAAAGCCAGCACAGGCACGATGGGCTGAATGGCCTTTTTTTGTGTTGTATGATTCTATGAATTATTATGCTATCTTTCCTGGCCAACAGAATTGAAGTTATACAGTCTCCTCTCCACACATACCTCCTGTGGAACTCAATAAACACTTAAGTAAGTTGCATGTAGCTTATGTGATGGTGTAATTGGCCTATGTTCCCCTGTGTAGCAGTCGGGCTCCTGCAGGCGATCAACGCCTTGAATGCTAATTTGTCTTTTTGCTTGGTGGCCCGCTCGAGGTTATATGGTAGTTACGTGTCTGCAGTCCCTGTCTGCAGAATTGAATCTGCGGCGATCTGCTTCAAAAATGACCACTGACCAGGCCGCTGAAATAGTTTCCCTTTATTGGCCGTTGAAATGACAAAGAATGACCACGTTACTTATGACTCATTCAGCAGGTTCATTACTAATGAAACTTAAGACACTACTTGAAAGCCCATTACCCCAAAGAAACGATGTCATTGCAACGTAGGTAAGGCGAAAGGCCAACATGAGGAGAACGTGGCCAGAATTCAAAACCGAACGCGACAATTTTTAGGAACAGGACAAGTTCGTCCTTTCTTCATTGAGTAATCCCAACTACCCACATTCTCACAATATCCCTCTATCCCTTCAGATCATCTTCTAATTGTCCCTTGAGCTCATTTATACCGCGTGCTTCAATGGCCTTCTTGGTAGATTAGATTGCACCTCCATTATACCTTGGGTGAAAAGGTTCCAGCTGAAGTCTGGAGACATTGAGGTGCAAGGAATTCCAGTAATGTCACTGATCAGGACCCGGCTCTTCACCCACTTGCCCCTCACACCAACGGTAACATTCCTTAAGAATAATTTATTCGGCATGCCAGCCAGTCCAGGGACCACCATCGGTCAGTCAATCCACTGCTAGCAACAATGGCACAGGGAATATAGGAACGTAGGAACAGGAGTAGGCCATTCAGCCCCTCCAGCCTGTTCCGTCATTCAATGAGATCATGGCTGATCTGTGACATAACTCCATATCTCTCCTCTTTTCTATTTTATTCTATCCCCCTCTCTCCTGTTTTCTATTTCTCCTTGCTTTCTATTCCTATACAATAACAACTTGCATTTATATGTTACAACAACTACTATACAACAAGAATGTACAGTGCAGAAACAGGCAATTCAGCCCAACTGGGTAAAGAAGTTTCTCCTGAATTCCCTATATAACAACAACAACAGCAGCAGCAGCAGCAGCAGCAGCAGCAACAGCAACAACTTTTGTGCGTGCGTGTGTGTATATTAATATATATGTGTGTGTATATATAATATGCTGGAAATACACAGCAGGTTAGTCAGTATGCACAGGGAGAATAGACAATCTATTGGGGGTTATATTGGATGACCCCTGAAAACGGGCGCTGGGATCGCGGCGGGCGATTAACCTGTGCCCGTTGGTTCTGATGCAGGCAGCAAGTAACATTCATGCTGCCTGATGATTTCAATGATTGCTACGTGCAACCAGAGTTACCTGCGCTGTTCATTGGCTGCATGCATCAGCAGGAGGCCCAGATATCGGGAGTGGCTGGCACTGCTTAAAGGCAGCCTGCGCCTCTTAAAGGGGAGGTGCACTGTGCCTGCAGGAAGTGCTGGGATAGTTGGAAGAATTGCTTAACCTCCAAGAGCGCGTGCACCAAGACTCTCTGATGATGCTCTAGAGGACTTGGTGGAGGAGGGAGGAGAGAAGGAAGGCCATCCTATAACCGCAGGGGGGCAAGAGGCCCTCCAGGCATATGCTCAAGAGGCAGTGGGAGGCAGTAGCAGACGAGGTCAATGCCAGCAGCATAGCGCCAAGAACATGGATGCAGTGCAGGAAGAAGTTCAATGATTTGACATGAGTGGTCAAGGTGAGTGAGTTCAACTTTCAAGTGGCATCTCCTACCAACTGCACCAATAGCCTCACCCACTGCTCCATGCACTACACCCCCCATCATCCACCGACCAATAAACTCTTTCAATCAGTACTCAACCCTTCAAATCAGATGCTTTATCTCACCCTCAGACATTACCACTGTTGCAAGCTGCACACCCACAACTCACAGGTAACACACAGGCAGCTATTTAACCATGACAGCCACATCTCCTAAACATCTTGCAGGACACTCACTGACACACTTCCCTATTTCTTGCAGGAGAAGTTGGCATATAACAGTAGGCAGCAAGAAAGAACTGGAGGAGGACAGGCGCACCTACATGTCCTAACTCCCATGGAGGAGACAGTGCTGGCCATCATTGGGCGGGCCATCACTGAGGCCATGGCCACTGGTGGCGCTGGAGGTATCGATCATGAGGGCCTCCGCATACCGAATCTTTCTTCTCGCATCCCACTTCTCCCTCATCCCACAATCATTTCTGACTCACATGCTGTCGATGGTGTCAGCACGCACGTCTTAATTTCTCCTCTCCCCGCACCACAGCTCAATCCGCGTCCCTTTGTCATTGCAGATACCAAGAACTGGACCCTGCCCAGTCAGAGGAAGCAGAGGAAGATGACAGTGATGATGAAGACACACCATCACTCGATCATACACTCGCAGCCACCAGCTCAGATACTGACAATGCACGTAGTTTAGAGGCTAGGATAGAGGATGCCAGGAGCAGCACCAGGTGTACCTAAAAATGAGGTGCCAACCTGGTGAAGCCAGAACACAGGACTACATGCATGCTAAACAGCGGAAGCAACATGCTATAGACAGAACCAACGGATCAGATCAAAGCTCTGCAGTCCTGCCTCATCCAGTCGTGAATGGTGGTGGACAATTAAACAACTAACAGGAGGAGAAGGCTCTGTAAACATCCCCATCCTCAAAGATGGCGGAGTCCAGCACGTGAGTGCAAAAGACAAGCCTGAAGCGTTTGCAACTATCTTCAGCCAGAAGTGCTGAGTAGATGATCCATCTCGGCCTCCTCCCAATATCCCCACCATCACAGAAGCCAGTCTTCAGCCAATTTGATTCACTCCACGTTATATCAAGAAACGGCTGAGTGCACTGGATACAACAAAGGCTATGGGCCCCGACAACATCCCAGCTGTAGTGCTGAAGATTTGTGCTCCAGAACTAGCTGTGCCTCTAGCCAAGCTGTTCCAGTACAGCTACAACACTGGCATCTACCTGACAATGTGGAAAATTGCCCAGGTATGTCCTGTTCACAAAAAGCAGGACAAATCCAATCTGGCCAATTACCGCCCCATCAGTCTACTCTCAATCATCAGCAAAGTGATGGAAGGTGTCGTTGACAGTGCTATCAAGCGGCACTTACTCACCAATAACGTACTCACCGATGCTCAGTTTGACTTCCGTCAGGACCACTCAGCTCCAGATCTCATCACAGCCTTGGTCCAAACATGAACAAAAAAGCTGAATTCCAGAGGTGAGGTCAGAGTAACTGCCCTTGACATCAAGGCAGCATTTGACCGAGTGTGGCACCAAGGAGTCCGAGTAAAATTGAAGTCAATGGGAATCAGGGGGAAAACTCTCCAGTGGCTGGAGTCATACCTAGCATAAAGGAAGATGGTAGTGGTTGTTGAGGCCAATCATCTCAGCCCCAGGGCATTGCTGCAGGAGTTCCTCAGGGCAGTGTCCTAGGCCCAACCATCTTCAGCTGCTTCATCAATGAACTTCCCTCCAGCATAAGGTCAGAAATGGGGATGTTCGCTGATGGTTGCACAGTGTTCAGTTCCATTCGCAACCCCTCAGATAATGAAGCAGTCCATGCCCACATGCAACAAGACCTGGTCAACATCCAGGCTTGGGCTGATAAGTGGCAAGTAACATTCATGCCAGACAACTGCCAGGCAATGACCATCTCCAACAAGAGAGAATCTAACTACCTCCCCATGACATTCAAAGGCATTACCATCGCCGAATCCCCCACCATCAACATAGCAGGGGTTACCATTGACCAGAAACTTAACTGGACCTGCCACATAAATACTGTGGCTACAAGAGCAGGTCAAAGGCTGGGTATTCTGTGGCGAGTGACTCATCTCCTGACTCCCCAAAGCCTTTCCACCATCTACATGGCACAAGTCAGGAGTGTGATGGAATACTCTCCACTTGCCTGGATGAGTGCAGCTCCAACAACACTCAAGAAGCTCGACACCATCCAGGACAAAGCAGCCTGCTTGATTGGCACCCCATCCACCACCTTAAACATTCACTCCCTTCACCACCGGCGTACTGTGGCTGCAGTGTGTACCATCCACAGGATGCACTGCAGCAACTCGCCAAGGCTTCTTCGACAGCACCTCCCAAACCCACAACCTCTACCACCTAGAAGGAAAAGGGCAGCAGGCACATGGGAACAACACCACCTGCACGTTCCCCTCCAAGTCACACACCATCCCGACTTGGAAATATATCGCCGTTCCTTCATCGTCACTGGGTCAAAATCCTGGAACTCCCTACGTAACAGCACTGTGGGAGAACCTTCACCAGACGGACTGCAGCGGTTCAAGAAGATGGCTCACCACCACCTTCTCAAGGGCAATTAGGGATGGGCAATAAATGCTGGCCTTGCTAGCGACCCTCACATCCCAAGAGCGAATAAAAAAAAAGGAGGGATCTGCACATGGTGAGACCCAGGCACAAGTGCACAGGAGCCAGGGCAGGGGAACGGATTCCGCAGGTGCCAGGTGCCAGAGGGCGAGGTCGCACACTAGTTCTGCTGCAGAGGAGCCAGATGATGACTTCGACAGGCCAGGCCACAGAAGAAGGCTGATGGGCTTACACAACCAAATGCTTGGTGCACTGGAAATCCTATCAGAAAGCCTGCACACAATGTCAAGGAGCAGCGAGGACTCCAGCTCCAACTTGGACAGGGTTTTGCGCAGAGCTTGGAGCCCATTCTTTCCCACATGGAATGGGTGGTCACCTCCATCAGCACACCTGTGGAACTCACCATGATACAGCGTCTGATGACCAATGTCACTGCTTTCATTGCAGCACAAACATCTGCCATCAAAGGTCCGACTGATGCCTTGGAAGCTCAGACTGCTGCTATTGTGGCTCTGGGTTCCACTGTGGAACGGGGCATCCAGGGCGTCACAGCACTCCAGCAATCTGTTCTCCAATAGATCACCAGGATTGCTGAGGCGCCGCCCCGGAAGAGTGGCAGTGGCGCCATGGAAGATGAACTTGCTGTCCTCTCTCAGGATGACAGCATTCCTGCTCCCACCCCTGCCATTCTGCCAGTGCCTTTGCTGTTGCCTGTCAGCCAGCCAGCCCAGACTGCTGCAGCCCAGGGCTAGATGGTGCAGTCTGAAGCCGGGCCCTCCCGGTACAGAGCTGCTCGAGGTCATCCTCCAAGGCCATCTGCATGCTCCTCAGCTGAAGGTCAGCAGCCTTCCACCAGCCATGCTCCAGCCACTGGGGATGCACTTCGTGGGAGCACTAGGATAGGTAAAGGTACACGGCACTAAGGGAAATCACAAGGGTGAAAAGTCTCATTTTGTTTGCATCATTTCATGTGTTCATTTATAAATGTGGATTTGAATTTGCACTTGGTGGCGGTTTTTATTTCTGTGATGAGCTGAGGGAGGAAGCAATGTGTAATCATAAGGAGGACGATTTGATGGTCATGTGAGAGAGGAAAGCTAAGGAGTGTGGGACTGTTGGTGAATGGGGAGGGGTAGTTGAGGTTACTGGTATCGCTCATTGATAGTCTGATCATGCAGAGCCCTGGTAGACAGGGCTTGTCTACCTAGTAGCCTCTCTGCCTCTTCCTCCACTTCCGACTGCACTGCTTCCTCCTCCTCCACTTCCTTCTTCATCTCTTTCTCTTGCTCAGGATCTCGCTTGATAGGCGGTGGCAAGGGCAGTTCCCTCATAATGGCCAGGTAGTGCAGCACGCAGCATACAATGACAAATCTTGATTGCCACTCAGCTGAGTGTTGCAGGGCTCCTCCAGAGAGGTCCAGGCAGCGGAAGCGTTGTTTGAGGATGCCTATGGTGTGCTCTACGATGTTCTGTGTGGCAGCACGGCTCTCGTTTTAGGCCTGCTGTGCACATATGCATGGGTTCCTGATCAGAGTCATGAGCCATTTCATGAGGGGATAACTCTTGTCGCCCAGCAGCCAGCCTTTGCCTTGACGTGTTGGTTGAAATACAGGTGGCACAGAGGACTGCCGCAGAGTGAAGGAATCATGACTGCTGCCAGGATAGCGGGCATTGACCTGCACGATGCGCTCCATGTGGTCGCACACCAGCTGCACATTGAGGGAGTGGACTCCCTATCTGCTCATGAATATGGCCGAGTCCAGATGTGGAGCATATGCGTGCAGTCAATGGCACCCTGCACCAAGGGGAAGTCTACAATGCGAGCTAGCGGCAACGTGAATGCGACCACTTGCAATCAATTTCGCGATGGGCGCAGGAGCCTCATTTCAATATTAAAATGAGGCTCCTGCGCCCATCGTTCCTTTTGCTCGCTCCTGCTGCTTGTCTCTGGCAAGAGGGAATGAGGTGAATCTGTTTCTGAGTGCGTACAGAGCCTCAGTAACCTCCCTCATACAGCAATGAACTACAAACTGCGAGATATTGCTAATATTGCAGCCTGGAAGGAGCCAGAGGCATAAAAATTAAGCACCACGATTCCTTTGACAGGCATTGCTGTCCTTGCCCTGCTTTGATGCCGCAATTGTGGCTGCAGCAGTTGACAAATTTCAGTCACGACCTCTTTAGTGAACCGCGGATATCTGATGCACTGGTCATCGCTGAAATTGAGGTAAGAGAATTGGTCCCTTCTTGTATACGGCCTCCTGCTCAGAGCCCTGCTTCTGCTCCTCCTCCTCCATCTTCCTCCTCCACCTCCCTCTTCTAGCAGCTTGTCCAGCTCTGCGTGGCCTCTCTTCATTCTCCCAGTCATGTTCAACTCCCAGAGGAAGCCCGAGCAGGCCACCTGTGTCCGAAAGCAACTTTCCTCAGCACAATATTTTAAATGCCACTAAAGGTACTGCAAGACCAGCCAGGCCACTCTCTATAGAATAATGAATCTTTAGCCAAGTAGAGGAAATTTCCAAAAACACGTACGATTGTACCAGCAACCAAAATAAATAATCCAGCAACTAACCTGTGAATACTTCATGACCCCTTTAAATAGTGCTGGCGGGGGGGTCCTTCATGCCGTTTAAGTCCTGTTCAGCTGTGCGAGGTTACGACAGTGCATCGGCTGGAGCGTGGAGTTCCAAAATGTCACCAGCTGCTTCAAATCATCGTTGCACACTGATTTGTCATAATCTCCCCAGTCTACATGCTGCCGGCGGTCGTTAGGTGCGCACGCGCAAACCCCTTTATCAAGATTGCTTCAACTCAAGAGGCTTATTTTAAATACGTGTTTAGAGCTGACGGGAGAAATTGCAATCACTGTGCTTTTAGTATGTAACGACAGGCCAGGTCATTTCTAATTTGCTTTGCACGTTCTTGTCAGCATTGGAGGATACAAATTTTATTGGTTCAACTGACGGTCAGCGAACAGGAGTCGATGGTCATGAGTTTTCTGATAGCACAATTGAAAGTGTTCCAATCCACTAGTTTTGAGTGGAGACTGATGCACCCCTTCTCCTCCCCTCCCAATCATCAAGGACATTCACCAGTTGACGCCCTGGATGAAGAAAGTGATGCATCCTTCTCCCCAACCTAATATTCAAAAAGGTTCCAGGCGATCATTGTGATCTTTTGATTGAAAATGGAGCTCCTGCATTCGAAGATCACTGGCTTGGTGGAGACTTCTGAGGACAGGAGAGGTCCACCTCCAGATACAGGATGATAACGTAAGGTCAATCAGGATATTGACCATACAGTTCTTAGAGATGTCTCCTCTCAATTCAGTATCGTCAGATCATACCACATAAAGCAAAAGAGCATTTGATCTCCTCGTTTGACGTGGTAGCAAAAGAAAAAAGGCAAAGGACTTCGATCCTGAAATTAAGAGCCAATGTTGCTCAGTTGTTAATAAATTCATTAAGAATGTTGCTGCAGCTGGCTCTTTGATGGACCGTCTCAGGAATCATTACCATCTACTCTACTTTCAAGTCAATGTGATGCATCATATAACATGCCATCATGACCTTGCATGCTCAAACCTGACATAGCCACGAGCGCAAATGGTTAAAATCTACCCCTGACTTCCTTCACCTTGCATGGAAAATGACACCACTTTAAAATTTAAGAAAAGCCTGTGTACAGACCGGTCGTGCTGGCTCATCAGATCACAACCAGGGTGCTGTAACCGGCCTCGACTCCCCTGGGAACAATCAGCCAGAGCTCTCCCACCCCTAGATGTTGGGTAAGGGCAGAAACGGGCGCAAGTTGTGTTGCAACGGCCATAGTCAAATAACTCGCTGGCACACACTGGGGCCTCAATTCCACATCGTTACTCCTCTTTAACAGGCGTAAAACGGGCGCAACAATGGCAAATTTAGCAGCGGGAAGGCCCGGGGGGGCAGCCTGAAATGAGCACAGGCCCCATTTTAATACTGAAATGAGGCTCCTGCGCCCATCGTGAAATTGATTGAAAGTAGTCGGCACTCACGTTGGCACAAGCTCTGGTTCAGGACCTACTGCAGCCTAAACAGCTCTTTAAAGGAGGCCGTAGAAGAAGCCTGCAGGGTTTAAACTTACCTTAATGTGGAGCCAGGAGAGCCCACCTCCCGGACTCACCTGTGGGCCTCGGCTGGCACGGACGTGGGCCGAAATTGGTCAAGCCCTGACCGGGGCCCGATTGGCACCTGCAGCTCGCCGCAATTAAGGACGATCCTCGGGCCTCTCTGGCCTGGCGCGCCTTGGCTGGACTTAACGCGGGGCGAGGCTGGTTTGAGGCGCTAATGAACTTAGGCTCCCATTTTCTCCTTTCAAAAAAACTGATGAATGACCGCTTGGGTGAGGTACTCGTGGGCTGCCGTGGGCCCTGAATGAGAGACTGGCCAGAGACAGTGCCTTCAGAAGAGCAGTGGAGAAAAGAGAGCATAATTGGAACAAATCTCTGCTTCTCCAGATCTCTCAGCCAATGTATGATACAACAAGCTCACACCAACAAGTTCACCCCCCTCTGCCACCAGGACTTTGCACAATATTTGGCTTGTACTAATCTGCAAGTCATAGCAACCTCCTTTGTGATCATTAATCCAGTCTTGCGTCTAACTCAACACCTCTGTGACAGCTTTTAAATGTACCTCCATGGTCCAATTAGCAATGCATTTAAATGCAAATGAGTTGAAATTCTTCAGCATGTGCAGGGTGCAGAGTAAGAACTTTAGAACTACACCCTTCTCAGTCGAGCGTATGCATTGATATACTGCTCAGAAATTGAGGGCTAATCAATGTAGCCAGGCGCCAAACCACAAAAGCTTTATAACTTCAGCCTAATTAAGAAGCTCATCAGGTGCGATCAACCTCTCAACTCCTGTCTGTGAGTGACGTCTGTCCCTTATACCAACCTCTGTCTGTTAGAATGACCCCTGTTCCTTATACCCATTCGATCAGATTGAGTCATGAAAACAACTGCCATTTTTTAAAAAATCAAACAAATCCACATAGGTCAAAAAATTCTGAATTTATCTTGTGAAAATGAGGAAGGAATCAAATTTCAGGAAGAAAAGTCCCCTACGTCCCTCGCGTGAGTCCCCTACGTCCTTCCCTCGTGAGTTTATCCAGTGAGTAGCCGAACTGCATAAACCAGGGAGGGCCTCAGTTTGATCCCTGGCCTGTGCTGTGTTAGCTAGGGCATCGCTATGGATGCAACAACTGCCCTCAATAACCCCGGGTTAGGGAAGAGAAAATCAGGTAGCATTCCCACATCTAGCTATCCTTTCTGGAAGTGCCAGTATGTGACGCTGGCTGAGGAAAAGTTTGGGCTCAGCTATAATGCTCCTTGTAGCCGAGTAACTTGCTAACAGTCACTCAAGGGTCAAGACTGAGATGGATAGATTTTTGTTAGGTAAAGGTATCAAGGGATATGGAGCAAAGGCAGGAAAATGGAGTTGAGGGGCTGAATGGCCTCCTCCTGTTTCTAATGTTCCTATGTTCATGCATGGATAATTTCCCCTTGGGTGAAGTAGTGAATATTAAAATTGGATAGCCATGTAGTGAAGGATAGAATACTACAGCCTGGTCTTCAGTTGCTTCCAAGCCTCTATTCACAGAGATTCCCCTCACACACACACACCACACACTAGCTAAGCTCTCCTATAAAAAGGATACAAGAGAGTCCCCAGTTGATACCCACCACCTGAATACAATTAACACTAATTGATATAAATCATACAATTAACAGTGAAGGGCACCCGTCACCTGTAGAGATAAACCCCAGGAAGAATCAAAACTGCCATCAGAGGATTGGAGGGAGAAAACTGGTGAGAGAGGGACATTTTTTAAAATAAACTAAGCAAGGCACATACATTTAAACACAAAGTAATAAAGCATTTCATACCAAGGTTTTGAAAACAGGGCAAATTAAACTAAAAAGAATTTGAAACGTAATCATTCCTCTTTATTTTATTTATGTATTGTTAGCATTGATTTTGCCATATATCAATGAGGCAATACATATTGTACTCTTTTTCCTCTTCATCTGACCTATTGAACTGAAAGTGGTGGGAATTTTGGGCAAACCCTGGGAACGGATAAGGAATTGGCTGAAGGGTAAGAAACAATGAGTACTCATTAGAGGAGTTGGGGGAATCTACTGAGTGAGGGAGCTCAGGGTTCAGTGTTGTAACCATTACTGTTTCTAATGTGCTTGAATAATAAGAGTCCAAACGGGGTAGAGGAGTGAAGGGATCTCAGAGTACAGATACACAAATCACTAAAAGTAACAACGCAATTAGATAAGGAGATAAAAAAGACAAACCAAGCACAGGGGTTCATTTCTAGAGGGATAGAATTGAAAAGCAGAGAAGTTATGTTAAACTTGTATAGAACCTTGATTAGACCACACTTGGAGTACTGTGAACAGTTCTGGTCTCCATATTATAAAAACGACATAGAGGCATTGAAGAAGGTGCAAAAAAGATTCACAAGGATGATACCAGAACTGAGAGGATATCCTTTTCAAGAAAGGCTGAACAGGCTGGAACTCTTTTCTCTAGAAAAGAGAAGGCTGAGGGGTGTCCTGATAGAGGTCTTTAAGATGATGAAAGGGTTTGATAGCGTAGACACAGAGAAAATGTTTCCACTTGTGGGGGAGTCCAAAACTTGAGGTCATAAATAATAAGATAGTCACTAATAAATCTAATAGGGAATTCAGGAGAAACTTCTTTACCCAGAGAGTGGGAAGAATGTGGAACTTGCTACCACAAGGAGTAGTTGAGGCAAATAGCATAGATACATTTAAGGGGAAGCTAGATAAGCACATGAGGGAGAAAGGAATAGAAGGGTATCCTGATAGTGTGAGATGAAGTAGGGAGAGAGGAGGCTCGTGTGGAGCTTAAACACGGGCATAAACCAGTTGGGTCGAATGGCCTGTTTTTGTGCTATAGACTCGATGTAATACAATATAATTTACAGATATGAGCTGGATCATGGAATGAGATGGAAAAAATGGCTTGAAATGGATAGAAATGGATGGGAAGTGGAAAAACAGAAAGAAATGGGACGGGACAACAACAAAAACAACAACAACAACAACTACTACTACTACTACTACTACTACTACTACTACCACTACTACTACTACTACTACTACTACTACTTGCATTTATATGGTGCTTTTAATGTAGTAAAACGTTCCAAGGCGCTTCACAGGAGCTTTATCAAACAAAATTTATCAAACAATCCGAGCCATTTATGGAGATATCAGGACAGGTGACCAAAAGCTTGGTCAAAGAGATAGATTTTGAGGCATGTCTTCAAGGAGGAAAGAGAGGCAGAGAGGTTTAGGGAGGGAATTCCAGAGCTTAGGGCCTGGGCAGCTGAAGGCACGGCCGCCAATGGTGGAGTGATTAAAATCGGGGATATGCAAGAGGCCAGAATTGGAGGAGTGCAGAGATCTCGGAGGGTTGCAGGGCTGGAGGAGGCTACAGAGATAGGGAGGGGCGAGGCCATGGAGGGATTTGAAAACAAGGATGAAAACTTTAAAATCTCAGTATAGGGTGAAAAGAGATGAGAAAGAAGGCAATGTGGAGGAATGGATGGGGGTGAAGGAATGGAATAGAGTGGAATGACATAGCATAGGGTATGAATGGGATGAAACAGGATGGGTATGGAAGGGGAGAGAAGGAATAGAGTGGGATAAGATAGGGAGGGAGGAGATGGAATGCAAAGCGATGGGATAGGATGGACAGGGGATGGGGAGTGAAGTGAAGGGAAGGGAAGGGAATTCCTAAACCAGTTTTACTCCCCATTTCACCATCAGAGAGGAAGGATGGGATGACCAACCATGGGATAGAATTAGATGGGGAAGGTTGGGACAGAAAGAAAGTGGATGAAGCGAAGGAAAGGAATGGAATTGGATGGGACAGGACAGAATGGGTACGAGTAAAGACTAGGATTCAAGTTCAGGTCAATTACCAGAGAGCTGAGTGCTATAACACTAAAGCTGTTGGCCTCTTGCCTAAAGTGACATTTAAATAATTGACTACACTTTGTGTAACAACAACCTGAAGGATCGCATGTAGCGATCGGAACGATCTCATGTTTATATGTATTTATTTGGTTACATCAATCATTTAAAGCTTCAATGTAGTTAACTTTATTGCTGAAAAGAAAATTAAATTAGTGCTGAGTTGGGAGAATGAAGAATAGTTTCCTCCATGTCACATTATCTGAGTAATCAGTTTTGCAAACAGCACTTTTCTTTGCGAGTGGGACATTATTCATAACTCTTAAATGGATCGGCAAATTGCATCTATGGCATTGTGGACATAAATAATTTAGGGTCGCAGTACATTTTCTGAAATTACTAAATGCTGGCAGTTTGACCCATACTAATTTTTAACAATTTGTGCGTCTGTCTTGAAATGAGGAGTGCAGCTTTGGTGCTAATTTGGCAGGGTGACAATTACAGGATTACAAATGGTCTGCTCTGTACATCCTTAAACCATCAGATTGTTGGGTAAACCATCAAAGATAAAATACTTCACATCAGTCAACTGTAACTCAAAGTCAACTAGCATATCATGAAAAACAGAAATGCAATAGGATTAAAATATACAAGGTTCTTAAATCAAATTCCATCAATTATCAATTCTTAAATGCACAGTACATATTTTATTGCCTCTGGTTTTTAATCAAACTTATATGCACACACTAAAATACAACAGATTAACAGTTCCTGGAGAACTAAGTGACTGAATCCCTCAAAATTATGATGGGTTTTGATAGAGTAGATAGGGAGAAATTGTTTTGACTGGTGGGAGGATCAGTAACCAAAGGGCACAGATTTAAGATAATTGGAAAAAGAACCAGAGGGGACATGAGGAAACTTTTTTTTATGCAGCGAGTTGTTATTGTCTGGAATGCACTGCCTGAAAGGGCAGTGGAAGCAGATTCGTAACTTTAAAAAGGGAATTGGATAAATACTTAAAAGGAAAACATTTGCAGAGCTATGGGGAAAGATTAGCAGGAGTGGGACTAATTGGGTAGCTCTTTCAAAGTCCCAGCACAGGTACGATGGGCCGAATGGCCTCCTTCTGTGCTGTAAGATTCTATGATTCTATGAATGATGTGGTGAGAAGGCAGGTAAAGTGGGGATGAGATCAAGCAAAAAGTGATGTCCCTGTTGAGGGCTTAATGGCCATTTCCTGTTCTTACAAATTCTTATATTCACTACCAAGATATACCAATACTGTGAAAAATCTGAATCGTTTATGAGCAATTATGTATTAAATTACCACTTGCCTCAGGGATTGCTCTAACATGGGTGTGACATAGATTCCATAAGCGGCAAGTTCATCAATCTCAAGCAGGAGGGAAATTAGGAACATAGGAACAGGAGTAGGCCATTCAGCCTCTCGTGCCTGCTCCGCCATTTGATAAGATCATGCCTGATCTGTGATCTAACTCCATATACCTGCCTTTGGCCCATATCCCTTAATACTTTTGGTTGCCAAAAAGCTATCTATCTCAGATTTAAATTTAGCAATTGAGCTAGTATCATTTGCCGTTTGCAGAAGAGAGTTCCAAACTTCTACAACCCTTTGTGTGTAGAAATGTTTTATAATCTCACTCCTGAAAGGTCTGGCTCTAATTTTTAGACTGTGCCCCCTACTCCTAGAATCCCCAACCAGCAGAAATAGTTTCTCTCTATCCACCCTATCTGTTCCCCTTAAGCTTATAAACTTCGATCAGATCACCCCTTAACCTTCGAAACTCTAGAGAATACAACCCCAATTTGTGTAATCTCTCCTCGTAACTTAACCCTTGAAGTCCGGGTATCATTCTAATAAACCTACGCTGCACTCCCTCCAAGGCCAATATGTCCTTCCGAAGGTGCGGTGCCAGAACTGCTCACACCACTCCAGGTGCGGTCTAACCAGGGTTTTGTATAGCTGCAGCATAACTTCTGCCCCCTTGTACTCTACTCCTCCAGATATAAAGGCCAGCATTCCATTCGTCTTATTGATTATTTTCTGCACCTGTTCATGACACTTCAATGATCTATGTACCTGTACCCCTAAGTCCCTTTGAACATCCACTGTTTTTAACTTTTTACCATTTAGAAAGTTTCCTGTTCTATCCTTTTTTTGATCCAAAGTGGATGACTTCACATTTGTCTACATTGAATTCCATTTGCCACAGTTTTGCCCATTCACCTAATCTATCAATATCGCTTTGTAATTTCATGTTTTCATCTACACTGCTTACAATAATTGTTGTTTAACTGAGCTGAAGCTCTGCAACAAGAGCAGGCTGAGGAGCCTCTCTGGTGACAACACATAGCTCAGAAGAACCAGAACCAGGCCAAACTGTTCTATCCGGCATTCTTCTGAGCTCATTCAATCTCCTGAGGAACACATTTTTTTTCCTGTACCCTTTCCCCCAAAATTCAATCAAGCAGCATTCCTTGATGTCTATCTAACCTTACATCCTATATTAACTTGTTGTCTTGTCGGGCTTGATAGTCCCAGAAGCTCAGAAGTCATCCTGTTCCATGAATTGCTTCTAGTGATACTTATAACCCTCAATCTCATCCTTAATTAGATATTGACTTGGCTTTTCCCTTTCCAAAGACCAGTCGATCTCCTGTGGTGTTTCACACGGTGAGTCAAGACCAAATGTAATCTTCATGTGAAGCAGGGTTAGAGGCTGGGGATAATTGGGCCAGTATGTGCAGTCATTATTCATTCTCCATTTTAAACTCGTACATTCTGTCCTGATTTTGATATGTTCATTATAAGTTACTGTGTCTGCATTGACCTTTTCCAACTGTCAATAAAACATAGGTGAGGTAATTAGCTATCTTCAGATTTCAACTAGAGTTTTTTTTAAATTGAAGTAACATTTAATGAAGAAATACATACTGTTTCTCCCTCTCACTCGCTGTCTCTCACCCCCTCTCTCTCTCAACCTCTCTCTCTGATCACAGTCTCTCTCTTTCCCTCTCTCTCCCTCCCTTTGTCAAGTTTATAGAACACAAAACGAAGGCTACAACAGTTGTGTATTCAGAACAAGGTCATTTTTCTTTCTATCTCTCTCTTTCACAGACACAAAGAGAGAGAGCTTCACTGTTGGAAAAAAAATACTTTTATCAATTTTGTCTCAGTAAAGCTTTTGATTTTTGTCCTCTTGCTTTTCTTAAAATAATATTTGAGAAAACCTTTTGAGCAGAAAATGCTAGAAGCTAAAGGAAATCTCGCTGACTGAATGGCACTGAGGCCTCCTGGGAAGACTGCATAATCCAAATGCAAAGTCTGGCCAAAAATATCAATTCGAAGCCCAGGTTTTGGGGAGGAGGCTAAGGTTTTTAAGTAACAACTTTAATGAAAGCATTAAAAGGCACAAAATACAATTCAGTGGGTAATTTTAACATGTTATCATAAAAATGTTATTTTTTTTTAAATTTCATTAAATCATTATTTTGGGCATTCGAAATGCCAGTACTGTGAAAAAAAATGGCAGACGAAAAAGATTTTCAGAAAGCATTTTCAGTGATTTGTGGGAACCCAGTGGCCAGATAGCACAATCGGAGTGACACGTTTACATAAGAAAAACCCATTATAAACGTGGACATAGGAATTTATAATAGAAAAAAGCTGACACAAAAAGTGTTGAAAAATCTGACAACAGGAAGTGAAGTGAATAGGAATTGTGCGAAGGCATAAGCTTTTTTATATATTATAGACAGATAGATATTAATCAGTACGATATGCCAGGCAAGGTCTGGTCTTGGTCTTGTAGATTCATTAGATCACTTTGACTTGGAATATTTTGCTACATATTTTTTTTTCCCCCAAATTTCCCCTTTTCTCCTCCCCACTCCTCAAGTTCCGTGTCTGAGTTTCAACAGTGACTGCTGCCAATCAAATCACAGCCGAGTTCGATAGAGTCCTCAATTGACACCCACACAGCTGCACATTTCCCAGCAAGAGTCAATGGACCTCAACCGGGAGAGGAAACTCGGGGCAATTTTCTGCATTTACCAGCACTCAACTGACAGAAACCTGACCGTCTTCCAAGTGGCAATCACGAGGCAGCACTAAATAAAAGCCAAAACATTCTCTCAACTCTTGTTTGGATGTTGCATTGGAACTCTCATTGGATTTTTCCCTTCCCTTACCCATTGGCATTGAAGCCAATGGCCACACCCCAGGTGCTGGCCAGGGTGAAAGCAGAGGTACATCTACTTATAGCTGCATGCACTAATGCAATTGTCACAAGTTTAAATAGTTCATTCACTGTCATTCTACGTAGCATTATTCAATTGAAATAAATAAGTAAAAAGGAATTACAAGTTTACATTTTAAAATGAAAACTCTTATTGAACCCAAAACCAGAATTACTTGCAAAACATGAATCTGCTGCTTGCACTACCAATAGCTACAAGGAGACTTTTTAGTAGCAAAAATCTTTTAAATAATACATTTCGAATTAATCGCACAATGTATTATTTATTGCATAATGTTGGTTGTTTGTGAAAATGGATCAGCATTAGCACAAGCGTTTTTTTTATTATTCCAATCTTGTTTTTGCTGCAGTGGGATATTTAACAAGCATTAACATATCTGGTCAGCTCTGGAATCACAAGATACTGTCCTGAGAAGATACCCTCTAATTGGTTTTGCTAACACTGATAGGATATCTAGCTGCTGCCAGCATGACAGATGCCACCTATCCCTTGAGGTACTGTGCTTTTCTTTTCGTTGCCCAAGTCAGACACCAGGCATCGTAGTTCATCCATGACTAAATCATAACGACGTTATCTGCACTCTTTTCTAAGTCTTGTCACATCAAGGCAACTAACGTATTAGGTATGAAGGCTTCGGTAGGCATGTGAAGCTGAACGTAGTCAGATTAAAAAGGACTGCAATGATTCTATAGAGAGAGAATAGGTGGCTTTATGTGGAAGTATGCTTGTACTTAAAAACTTGAGAAGGGACTGACAAAGTAAAAGTACTCCTCCATTGGTAATCTTATAATCTCCAAATACATCACCCTACACACACTTCCTTCTCCCTCTATCCTCACTGCACTGCTTCCCTTCTCAACCCAGTTTTTCCCAGTCACCTAAAAATGTGGAACGCATTTCCTTCCTCAGTCTTCCATTCCTCTTACAATTTGCAGATTTTTAATACCCAAGCTTGGCATCATTTAGCTGCTGCTTTGTAATCCACCTCTTCCCACCTATTAGATGGGCTTAGATGAAGAAGGGAGGGAGGAGGCTCATGTGAAGTATAGACACTGGCACGGACCTGTTGGGCCGAATAGCCTGTTTCTGGGCTGTACATTCTATGTAATTCTTTTCCACCTTGGAATTGTTCTGCTCTGAGGACCATTACCTATACTTTGGAATAAAAAAATGTAATTGTTCTCTAATTGTAAAGAGCACTTAATTATGAATTGTAGTTTTCAGTGCCACATAGTAGAGTCTTTACTATTAATTATTAGCCAGTGACTACACTTCAAAAGCACTTCATTGGCTGTAAAGTGCTTTGGGATGTCAAGGTCGTGAAAGGCGCTATATAAATGCAAGTCTTTCTTTTCTTTTCTTTTTAAGCTCCACCTTATATAAATTCCATACACTACTAAAACTCATCTTATCCTGTACTAAATCCCTCTCACCTGTCGCCCCTCTTCTCAGTGGCCTCCACTTCAACCCTCTCCCATCCTGCAATGCACCAATTTCAACATCCTCAGTCTCATTTACAGATCCCTCCACCCCTTCGCCCCACCCCTGCCTCTCAAAACTCCTCCACACGCCACTCTTCCAACTCCAGAAGATGATGCGTCTACCTGCACAGCCTTCAGTCATCAGAGCGTCGCACTCTGGAATTCCCTTCCTAAACCCCCTCCCCTTGTGCTACATCTCTCTATCGCTTTAAGAGTCTCTTTGATCACCACCGACATTTGGCCACCATCTTCTAACTCCTGCTCAGTGTCCATGATTCCCTATCCCTCCTTCAGATGCTTTGCTACATTAAAGGTTTTATTTAAGTGCTAGTTGCTTTTATTACTATGTTTCCAGATCATGGTCAGATTTCTTTCCTGAGGACAATAAAATTTTCCATTGGTTTCCTGTGAGAATGTACAAGCACAGACAAAATGGCTTTAATGGGAATTTTGCCTAAATTTTGCCTATCAGTCCTCCTCATTAACCCCATAAGTGCTACATTCCGACTTAAATTGCTGGTTTGGTGCGATCAGGTTACATTCTCATGGAGGACGCATGTATACCATCTGATGTGCAATGTTCATGTGAAACTCACTACAACCTGTCCATCACACAACCACATACCCTTTAGGTCTTCCTCATTTTGTAGGTTCCCAGCTTCCTTTATCTTCCCCTATCTACATACAGGGTGATTCCCTGTAGGAAGGAAGGAAGTCCATTTTCTATAATGCAATTTCTGTATCTAAATGTCCCATTCAGAACATTAGAACAAAGTGTTTCACATCTATCAAGACCAAGTTCCATCTGATGTTATCATTCTCCATGAAGGCATTGATTCGTGCTGGGGTTGTGGTTCCTCAGGCACCAGCCACTCACTCACTTCAGTAGCCATTTTACACGTGTGAACATAACCTTTCTATGACAGCAGCCATCAGAGCTGAGTCCTATCCTATCCTCAACCGTTTGTCACAACATGCACTTTCCAGAACTGGGAACTCCGGCTGATTTTCTTTCCCCTCCTGAGTTCAGTATCTCTGGGACTCGAAAAGACATCAACTGGGTAGACATCAATGTATGTGCAGCTTTATCACACAGAAAAAAAGCAAAATTATAACTATCGAGCCATGTTCCCAATTCTTTGGGTTGAGTTCTGAGATGACATGGAAATAAATGTGTGTTTGGGATACAGTTTTTGAGTAATTTGAGAATGACAGGTGGTGAGTGTAACATGCTTGGGAGGAACAGGTGACTTTGGACCTATGGTTCCCAAAGCTCTCCACCACTGGGGTTTTCCTCGCCTCATGTCTGGGTCTGTTGTAGACTAACTGATAGAGATTGATTGCTGTGATTAGTCAACAATTCCATTATCGTTGTAACATGCGACTACCAGGATGGTAGAAGGCGAACTAGATGGACTTTAGTCTTCTTTTGTCTAGCAATTAATAAGTTCCTTTGTTAAAATGCCTGAATCGTGTATGCCTTCCTACATGTGTACGATGGTAGAGAGAGATACAAAATGTCCCTCCATACATAGAGAGCCATTTTCTCTGTATCCTTGATAGTATCACACCTTCACTGTTTCCTGACATGTTGTGAAAGTCAGGGCACAACTGTTACATTTTATGAATTTTGTACTCTTCAAGGTGAGGGATGTTAATAACATAGAGCCATAATTTGCTGTGGCAGGATAAATAACGGCATCTGCCATTAGTTAGACTTGCCTGTGCACATTTAGGCTTTTAATATTTTTTGCGTGGCAAGTTGCTGAAAGTGCGAGCTGGTAACGTCGCAGCGAGGGAAACAGGGCATCTGGGACCTGAGTGAACAGGGCAAGCAATCTGCTTCATCAATCAGATCGAAGGATTGGGAAATAACCAGTGCAAGGACTGAGAAGGAAGTGTAAATTAGAGTGGGTGAATTCAATGTCAAATCAGGTACAGAGGAGAAATAAAGAGAGGGAAAGAAAGATTGGATTAAGAGAGAGAGAGAAGAGACAGAAAGGAAAATTTTTTTTAAATTAAGAATTTTAAATTTTACCTTTTTAAAATCTCCAACAACAATTAAAGCCTGAAGGAGCGAGACTCCACCCTTGTAATAGTTAATTTTCAGTGCCAGAGAGGTTGACTGGCAGAAATTAACACTTATCACGTCATTAAAGGGATACTTTAGACTGAAATGGACAAGACTTAACTTTCTGTGGCGAGTTTAGTTCATATCTACCGCGCAAACATAGCAACTGCATGCCAGTCAATGCATTTCAAGGTGAGGCGGACAGCGAGAAACCGTTTTCGCGAAGCTATTGGCAGAGCGGTGCAACTCGTTCAGCAACTTTTGTATTTCCGCCTTTAACCTCGCATCTGCCCCTCGCCTGAAGTTGCTGTAGCGTTTGCGCATAAATAACAGCGAACGCCATTAGCTTCACCGTTATTTTGACAGCAAATTATTGCCCAGTGCATCAACATTTATAGACGTTCCCTTACTTCAGTAAATGTGAATGTTTCTCACCAGGTTCAACAGGGATATGTGAAGACAATTCCTAAACAATGCATTAATTAGGCAGAACCTGCTTGAACTGGACTTGGAAAACTCTGGCAGTCTGCAAGATGGAGCTTGTAAGCAGGTGCCACTGATTGCTGCTGCACGGAAAGTTGTTTTAAACCTTTATAAACCGGTTGCTTTCTCATTTAATCTTAGATTATTGTGAACTCAAACAATTTCAACTCAGGAACGCAAGAGGTGTTCCTTCTGAGCAATGGAACACTCTCCCTTTCGGCCTGCGTCTTCATTCATCCTTTAGTACATTATTGCAGGATCTGTCACATGCAATTTAAATCTGACATCAGCAAGTGCAGTAGAAGTGATAATTAACTCTGCATGTGTATGTGAAGGGGGATGGGGGGGGCAATACAGGTATGACATGTTTAGATACAGAGTAAAATTCCTTCTACTCTGCCTCAGAGATGTCTCTCTCTACCCCAATCTGAAAATAGCATCTTCCACGACACGCACTGTCTCTAGTTGGGAGTATCAAACCAGGGGCAATTATGTGCCGTGGGCCTCTCCCCCCCCACCAGGAACCCGATTGAGATTGCAACATCTCATTTCACATAAAATCTTTCCATTTAATAAAGAGGGGAGACTTTCAACCCTTCAGCATGGGTTGCATTCAAGACCTGGGGGGGTGATTTTAATCCCCAAAAACGGGTGGGTTGGGGACGGGTGGGAGTTGAAAATAGTTGGGTTTTTTTGGATCGCAACTGCAAAATTTTCGGACTTTGCATTCCCAGTGGGAAGCCTGTACTTTTACGCGCCCAAGTTATACCCAGAAATAAAGCCGGGTTGAGGTCGTGACCCAAAAAACAACTATTTTCAACTCCCACCCGCCCCCAACCCACCCGTTCTTGGGGTTTAAAATCACACCCCCCTGGTCTCAAGGGGATAAAACGCCCCTATTTAACCCACTGATTCGACCAGTCTTGATACTGCTGCAGTTTGATGACAGCTGTGGTCACATCCCAAATCCTTACCTATCATATGTGCTATCGAGTTACAATGTCACAAAAGTAGTTGTAATAAACCCTCTTGTGCCTGAAAAGCAAAGATTACAGCGTGCTGATCCTACACTGAAACTACACAGAATCAGTGGTGCAGCCTTTTGTAGGCTGCATGTAATTAGGTTTTGCTCATGTCCGAACATTTCACAGCCACTGGCGCTGCGTCTGTGGTGACAGGTCCCACACTACTCTACAAAAGGAGAAAGGAGCAATGAAAGCACAGGTCAAACAAGCAGAATACTGCAGGTCTCACTGAGGAACCTGCTGTAAATGTTTATCTTACAATATTGAATTCTGCTTTTGTACAAAAAAAAAGAATATCAAGTGGCAAAAAATGATTATGTAGTTCCCTGATTGGCCGCCTTTTGTCGGGGACCTGTGACAAATTTACTTGACCAGGATCCAGGGTCATTGATTGATATACCAGTTCGTGGAGCCCTCTTTAGCAGAAAAAATGATTAAGAAAGATGAAAAAACCTTGGATTGGGAGGAATAAATAAATTAAGTTGAGGTTAAATGTAGGGCAGATGAAGCATGTGAAAGAGAAAATAGCAGAACACCAAGACAAGAGTTAAAGAATTAAGAATTAAAATGTTAATTGTTTTAAATGTTAAATGCAATTAAGGGACTCTATATATCAAAGAACTTGCATTTATACAGCATCTTTCATGACCTGATGATTGACGACCCAGTAGGAGCAAGTTCCTGATCTCCAGCCTTTCAATGCGTATGTGCAAACACCGCAACTTGCTCCTTCATTGCGCCACTGCCGACGGAGAGCGCTGTTGAGCTCATTGTTCTTTTCCAAGCAACTTCTGCCCCATTATCGAGGTTGATACTTCAGTGCAGTACTGAGGCAGTGCTGCACTGTCAGACAGGTCGGAGACATTTGACCGTCTGCTCTCTCAGGTGGACGTAAAAGATCCCATGGCACTATTTCAAAGAAGAGCAGGGGAGTTCTGTGTCCTCAACCAACACCTAAAAAACAGATTATCTGGTCATTATTTCATTGCTGTTTGTGGGATCTTGCTGTGCACAAATTGGCTGCTGTGTTTCCTACTTTATAACAGTTGCTACACTTCAAAAAGTACTTAATTGGCTGTAAAGCACTTTGGGATAGCCTAAGGTTGTGAAAGGCTTATATATAATGCAAGTTCTATCTCTAATGAACGATGACTAGAAATTCATCTTTCTCCATCCATCCCCCTCGTCCAAAAGTCGCTTCAATTAATCAGTCCACAGAAAGCTTGAAAAATGAGATCTCTCCTCCCTTATGGTCCTGTGCTTTGGTATTGAGCCATACAGAACAAGAATGTCCCCGATTCAATTCCCAGATTGTGCTGATTTGGTTGATCTCAGCCATAGAAGCAGTTGGGACAGTACAATTATCTGAAGATGGCATCCTCTGTCTGGAGTCACCCACTTGGGGGTGAGGTAACAGAAGTCTCTGAGTGCTACAAGAGGAGAGGAGAAATTCAAATCATGAGCTTTGGGGAGAACCTCAAGATCGTAAAAACTTCCAAAACATTGGAAAATAAGGACCTCAGAATTCTGGGAGTCAGGAAAAAAGAACGACTTTCATTTACTTAGCGCCTGTCTAACAGTGGATGTCCAAAGGGACTTAGGGGTTCAGGTACATAGATCATTGAAGTGTCATGAACAGGTGCAGAAAATAATCAATAAGATGAATGGAATGTTGGCCTTTAAATCTAGAGGACTGGAGTACAAGGGGGCAGAAGTTATGCTGCAGCTATACAAAACCCTGGTTAGACCGCACCTGGAGTACTGTGAGCAGTTCTGGGCACCGTACCTTCGGAAGGACATATTGGCCTTGGAGGGAGTGCAGCGTAGATTTACTAGAATGATACCCAGACTTCAAGGGTTAAGTTACGAGGAGAGATTATACAAATTGGGGTTGTATTCTCTGGAGTTTCGAAGGTTAAGGGGTGATCTGATCGAAGTTTGAGATATTAAGGGGAACCGATAGGGTGGATAGAGAGAAACTATTTCCGCTGGTTGGGGATTCTAGGAGTTGGGGGCACAGTCTAAAAATTAGAGCCAGACCTTTCAGGAGTGAGATTAGAAAACATTTCTACACACAAAGAGTGGTAGAAGTTTGGAACTCTCTTCCACAAACGGCAATTGATACTAGCTCAATTGCTAAATTTAAATCTGAGATAGATAGCTTTTTGGCAACCAAAGTGGGTATTAAGGGATATGGGCCAAAGGCAGGTATATGGAGGTAGATCACAGATCAGCCATGATCTTATCAAATGGCGGAGCAGGCACGAGGGGCTGAATGGCCTACTCCTGTTCCTATGTTCCTTTCACGACCTCGGGACTTGATAGCCAAAGTACTTTTGAAGTGTAGTTACTGTTGTAATGTAGCAAACGCTGCAGCCAATTTGCACACAGCAAGGGCCCACAAAACAGCAACGTGATAATGACCAGCTAATTTGTTTTTTAGTTGAGGTATAAATATTGGCCTGGACACTGCGGAGAACTCCCCTGCTCTTCTTTGAAATAGTTCCATGGGAACTTTTACATCCACCTGAGAGGTGGATGGGGCCTTGGTTTAATGTCTCATCTGAAAGCTATCACCTCTGACAGTGCAGTACTCCCTCAGTAAGTCACTGAAGTGTCAGCCTAGATTTTACGGTCAAAGTTCCATGGAGCAGGACTTGAACCCACAACCTTCTGACTCAGAGGTGAGAGTGACGCTAACTGAGGCACAGCTAATGTCCCTGGGGAGAATTCTAACCTAACCCGTCCAGCAGGATACTGCCACAATTAGCTCGACTGTCTGATTTTACTTTCCACTGAAGTTGATGTGAAGTAAAATCGGGCGGAGTGTAAAACAGGCAGCTGATCTTATCCTGTCTGTATCCCGCCGGGCGGGTGAGGTTAAAATAGCCCCCCACCCTCCACACAAATGTCTACAGCACTGGCTGTCACATGAGATAGAGTTACCAACTCTGTTTGGACCTATTCCTGGAGGTTTCATCACATGACCTCCCACCTCCAATTGCCCCACCCAGTCAAACAGCCTTTTCCCCCCATCTCTAATATTTTTATAACTAATAAATGAAAGTGTTCAAAGCAATTGAAAAAAAACATAATTTTTTTAATACCCCTGTGATTTTTTTCTCCCCGGTTTGCTCGCAGCATTGTCCAGGAGACTAATCTTCAATTCCTGGAGACCTCAGGGCAATCCTGGAGGGTTGGCAACCCTAGCATGGGATGGGGCGTAGCTGACAAGTAGCAAGGTACAGAGCAGTAGGCCCACCAATCGATACAACAAGCTTTGCAATCTAACATTGCAGCAAATAAAAGGGATTTCATGGCAATTGTTTTTTCCTGTTGCCTTATATTTTCATAAATGTGAATTCAATAACAATAATATGGTTGGTGGGTGGGAGAAAAGATTTAAAGCCACTCCTGATATCTGCACAGAGTTCAATTCTGGATGCGCGAGAGACTTTCCAACAGTGCCACCCAGTGCTCATATGAGATACAAAAAGCAAGTAACAGAGGGATGGGATCTCTCTCTTTGTCCAATGCAACCTCCCTTATCTCTCACTAATTTATCAATATATGATCGCTGCTCCTCTAAACTTTACTCACTTGTCCCTAAGCTTTAAATGTATCACCCGACGCACTCTTCCTCCTCCCTGTATCTTCACTGTGTTGAAATGAAGGCTCACTGCACTGTCTTCTACCCTAACTCACCCTTTCCCAGGACATCCAAACTGCGCCCCAACTCTGGAGCCTTCTCTTCCTCCAACAATCTACAGGCTCATAAAACCCAACTCCAGTGTCAATTTCTTGAAGTACACTCTCCACTACTTAAACCGTCTACGTTTAAATCGGGCACTCACTTAAGTTGGGCAAATTGCACTAACCAATTTCCACTACTTTTATTGTCAATTACAAAGTCAGCGCTTTCAGCGTGTTAACCGTGTCGGTTCTTTCGGGAAGAAACAGATGTTCAGTGAGCGATTCGAAGCTCGTTGAGGTGCAATTACCACCTCGTATATTTAATCACCGCCAAATGGTGTCGGGTTACAGTTTGCGATCCTTTGTTGATCTACAATCACATGTGATGTCGATCACTTTTACATTCGTTTTTATCATAAGCATGTACAATTAAGAAGGAGGTTTATTGAAGCAATCAAGCTCACCTACTACCTTGGCAGAGATCACATTTACAGAATCATAGAATCTTACAACACAGAAGGAGGCCATGCAGCCCATTGTGCCTGTGGCGGTCCTTTGTAGGAGCTGTCCAATTAGTCCTACTCCCCTGCTCTTTCGCCATAGTCCTGCAAATAATTCCCTTACAAGTATATGTCCGATTGCCTTTTGAAAGTTAATATTGAATCTTCTTCCAACACCCTTTCAGGCAGTGCATTCCAGATCATAACAACTCGCTGCGTAAAAAAATTTCTTCTTATCTCCACTCTGGATCTTCTGCCAATTATCGTAGATCTGTGTCCTTTGGTTCGCGACCCTCCTGCCAGTGGAAACAGTGTCTCCCTATCTACCCTATCAAAATCCCTTCATAATTCTGAACACCTCTATTAAATCTCCCCTGAAAATTCTCTGCTCTAAGGAGAACAATCTCAGCTTCTCCAGTCTCTCCACATATCTGAAGTTCCTCATCCCTGGTACCATTTTAGTAAATCTCCTTTGCAACTTCTCCAAGGCTTTGATGGTCTATAAACCATCCAAGAAGCAAGATGAAAGAAGGTTAAATATTTCCCACACACACACTCGAGAGGAATAATGGTGATACCAGATCAAGAACCTTACAACATTGCGCCATGCAGAGAGCAGGGCAATTAGCAATAGCAATGGATAAAGGATTAGATATCTGTGACTCATTGCAACAAGCATTCCAAGGCAGTTATCCGATGCGTCTAGTGGGCAAATCACGTTAGCACCAACGTGCTCGCTATAAGCAGCAGACTGTCTGAAACTCTACACTGGTTCTTCAGCTTGGTCTTCTCCTTGATCTATGTTTCTCTTACCTGGTTTCAAATGTATTATTCAAGGTCGAAACTGCCTCATATATCAATGTTGTTCCTCTTTTCAGCCCTTCTAAAGGCGTTGTTAGCGTTCTGCCACTGTCCCAGAGCTTGCATTCCCAATCCCACCTCAGAAGTGAGCTTTCAGCTGCCTCCAGTGACATTTCCTACTTTAATATTCCCCCTTCAACCCAGCCTCCTCACAGGTGTAATTAGCAGACAAGTGTATGGTCTTGTAGAGGAAATGGAGATGAGACAGTCTAAGCTAAACCAAATTGAATCACATTGGGGAAAAGATGGGCGTATGGGTGGCTGCAGGCTGTGGAAATGATGCGACGGTGCAAATAGATTGTGTGGGGCTTCCACAGCACCAAGTTACACAATCTACACTTCAATCAGTTCAGCACCAAGCAGGCCAGTTAAATCTTCTCTGCCTGCAGCTACAACTCCTTCAATGCAGCTTACTGGGCTTCGTGCTATACAAATATGCTTACTTCCCACTATCTGTGGAAATGTGTAAAACTATCTTCGCTCCACGAGAAATTTTCAGCTGTCATGCCAGGGCGAGTAGCATATGTCAAATTTGGCTTTAAATCCAGCTGGAACTGAACACCTCCTGCCAATCACGTTCAGCCATTTTTATGTATTCGGTGCCCGATGTAGTTTCCATGCTCCCTGCGGGATGGCCTAACACAACCTCATATGTTACAGTGATTACCCACAGGAAAGCTGAGCCCCTAAACATTGGAACATAAGAAGACAGGAACAGGAATAGGCCATTTACCTCCTTGAGCCTGATCCGCCATTCAATGATCATGGCTGATCTGTGACCTACAACAACAGCAACAACAACTTGCATTTATATAGTGCCTTTAACGTAGCAAAACATCCCAAGGCGCTTCACAGGAACAATTTTCAAACAAAATTTGATACCAAGCCACATAAGGTGATATTAGAACAGGTGACCAAAAGCTTGGTTAAAGAGGTAGGTTTTAAGGAGCATCTTAAAGGAGGAGAAAGAAGTAGAGAGGCAGAGAGGTTTAGGGAAGGAATTCCAGAGCTTAGGGCCTAGGCAGCTGAAGGCACGGCCGCCAATGGTGGAACGATTAAAATTGGAGATGTGCAAGAGGTAAGAATTGGAGGAGCGCAGAGATCTCAGAGGGTTGTAGGGCTGCAGGAGGTTACAGTGATAGAGAGGGGCGAGGTCATGGAAGGATTTGAAAACAGGGATGAGAATTTTAAAATTGAGGTGTTCCCGGACCGGGAGCCAATGTAGGTCAACGAGCACAGGGGTGATGGGTGAATGGCACTTGGTGAGAGTTAGAACATGGGCAGCAGAGTTTTGGATGAGCTGAAGTTTATGGAGGGTGGAAGATGGGAGGCGACCCAGGAGAGCATTGGAATAGTCAAGCCTAGAGGTAACAAAGGCATGAATGAGGGTTTCAGCAGCTGAAGAGCTGAGTCAGGGGCGGAGACGGACAATGTTACAGAGGTGGAACTAGCCGGTCTTGGTGATGGATGGGATATGTGGCCAGAGGCTCATCTCAGGGCCAAATAGGACGCCAAGGTTGCGAACGGTCTGGTTCAACCTTAGATATTGGCCAGGGAGAGGGATGGAGTCAGTGGCTAGGGAACGGAGTTTGCGGTGGGGACCAAAGACAATGGCATCTGTCTTCCCAATATTTAGTTGGAGGAAATGTTTGCTCATCCAGTACAGGATGTCCGACAAGCAGTGTGACAAATGGGAGACAGTGGAGGGGTCAAGAGAGGTAGCTCTATATACCCGCCTTAGCCCCATATCCCTTAATACCTTTGGTTAACAAGAATCTATCAATCTCAGATTTAAAATTAACAATTGAGCTTGCAAAAACCAACACACAAAACCAGTAAGTGCAATTGGATCATCTCTCCCACGGCTAATGCACACAGATACAAACCTATTCCTGTGTTTCGAGAACAGCACTGCTTTTATGATTTGAGCCAGATACCTTTTCTCATGCCCAGTCCAAAGGGTAACCCCCCCCATGCCCCACCATCAGTAACCTGGGATTGAAGCATGCCCCGGTGAACGATGAACTCCTTATCCAACCAACTGCACTGAAACAGTCCCACTCCAGAGACTTGAGCACAAAATCTAGGCTGACATTTTAGTGCTGTACTGAGGAAGCGCTGTACTTTCAGCGGTGCCAACTTTTGGATGAGACTTTAAACCGAAGCCCTGTCGGCCCCCGCAGATGGGCATAAAAGATCCCACGGCACTATCTCGAGGAACAGCAAGGGCGTTCTCCCCTGTCTCCTAGGCCAATATTTATCCATCAACCAACAGCTCAGACAAATTATCTGGTTATTATCACACTGTTGTTTGTGGGATCTTGCTGTGTCCAAAATTGGCTGCCGCGTTTCCTACATTACAACAGTGACGACACTTCGAAAGTACTTCATTGGCTGTAAAGCACTTTGGGACGTCCTGAGGTCATGAAAGGTGCTATAGAAACACAAGTCTTTCTTTTCTTTTTATCCACTGCTGGACAGTTAACATTCCGATAGCTCATTGGGCTGATTTGTTTTTAAGCAGCACCTAAGGAAAGTGCTTTGTTTCCAAGCAGCGTATAGAGGGATTTCTGGGGCTTTTCTGTGATACAGTGTCACTGGGTTTGATGAAATGTACATCCACTCCCATTATCTTAGGGCACTAGGCCCATGGGGAGTGGATGGTGGCAGCCAGCTAGGCTCCCAATCTGGAAACAAGCAAGGGGGTTATAAAACTCCATGTTCCAGATCAGGGGCAGGCCTTCAGGGGGCTGTGCTAAGTGTATGTTTGTTTTTGTGAACCTAACATTAAAAGTGCACAGGAGCGCTGAGCTGTCTTTAGTTGACTCGGTTGAATTGACGTTGAGATACAAGGGGTGGTCATCCTCACACAGAGGGCACTTGATCACATCAGGTGAATGAGGCGATATGGGGCATTCCTGGCCCTCCTGCCTCAATTTCCTCCATGGGCATCCATGGGGTCTCCCAACATAGGAGCCACCCAAAAATGCTGGGGGTGGAGCTTTCACCAAGTTTCTCCTCCAAGCAGTGTCCCAACAGATAAATGAGATATTAATTTTCCCCAATAGGATCTTCAGGCTCTCCAGAAAACTTTGGAAGACCCAAAGGCTGGAGTAATGTGTTCAGTTCTGGTACCGCCCTTCAGGAAGGATATATTGGCCTTGGAGGGAGTGCAGCGTAGATTTACTAGAATGATATCTGGACTCCAAGGTTCAAATTACGAGGAGAGATTACACAAACTAAGGTTGTATTCCTTGGAATTTAGAAGATTAAGGGGTGATTTGATCGAAGTTTTCAAGATATTAAGGGGAACTGATAGGGTAGTTAGAGTGAAACTATTTCCACTGGTTGGAGAGTCTAGGATTAAGGGACATAGCCAAAAAATTAGAGCCAGGACTTTCAGGAGTGAAGTTAGGAAACACTTCTACACGCAAAGGGTGGTAGAAGTTTGGAACTTTCTTCTGCAAACGGCAGTTGATGCCAGCTCAGTTGTCAATTTTAAATCTGAGAGTGATAGAATTTTGTTATCCAAAGGTATTAAAGGAAATGGGGCTAAGGCGGATATATGGAGTTAGGTCACAGATCACCCATGATCTCATTGAATGGTGAACAGGTTCGAAGGGCTAAATGGCCTACTCCTGTTCCTATCTTCCTGTGTTCCTATAAGGCTTACGGCCAGGACCACAGCTAATGCACTCAAGCCTGCAGCTGCAATTCCACGCCCAATTTCTGACGCAAGGCCCTGCTGGGAGTACATCTGCAGTGGGGCAAAGCAATATCAGATGCAGAGAGGCCCTGACAGGTGCAACACACTTTGGCACACAACTGCACCTGTCTAGTGTATGGCATGATGAGGTGGGAGGGGAGGAGGAGAAATTCAGCCCTCATATATCTCAGGCTATAAACTACAAATCAGATTTATTGAGAAGTAAAATTAAACAGAAGCAAAAGCAAACACAGCAGATTTCACTAGATTACAACAATGAATACCTAATTTCTCACCAGTACTTTAAAGCTGTTCCCAAAAAATAATAAACGTCTCAAAACATTTACAATTCTCCTAACTTGGAACACAAAGCTGAATCAGACATTCATGGATTGTTTCTACTAGTCTCAACTCATTCAACTCCCTGGCAAAGGAGAATTCACTGAGGACGCCTTGCTACCGTACCCTTAATTATACCACTGCCTTCCTTTGAAGACTGCAGTAAGACAAAGAAGTTCCAAGAGGTACCTTTCACAATTAAATTCAGCTGTCACTCACTGCAGGGTTTCAAATCTTCAAGCTCTCCCAGCAACCTATCTCTAACCAAACACTTTTTCATGATAAAGGCTGGCTGTAAGATCCCACCCCCCTCTCCAATGGGATAAACAGTAACACTTAATGGCTGTAGCTCTCTCTTGCAGTAACCAATCTCTCAGAAATATCTGGCCAAGCAATCTCGATCCAATGAGGTAAAAATAATTTCCTTTGAAGTGGCCAGACAGGATTTGTGCATCATACATACAGACAGACACCGTTCAGCAAGCAGTAATCAGATTTACTTTGCTACAATGCTAACAGAGCTACAAGGTACCACAAAGAGAGATTAAAACAGAGTCTTTTACGGCTTAAAACAAGGCAGAGTTCCAATCCACCTCAAGACACCAGAGTTGTCAGCCCATGGCTCCACCGGTAACATTCTTGCCTCTTGAGTCAGATGGTTGTGAGCTCAATCCTCACTCCAAAGGCTTGGGCACTTTAAACTGACACCTCAGTACCGAGGGACTGCTGCACTGTCGGAGTTGCTGTCCTGCAGATGAGATATTAAACCAAGGCCCTGTCTGCCCTCTCAGGTGGACATCAAAGATCCCATGGCACTCTTCAGAGAAGAGCAGGAGAGTTCTCCCCGCTGTCCTGACCAACATTTATCCCTCAACCAACACCTAAAACAGAGGAACTGATCATTTATTTCATTGCTGTTCGTGGGACCTTGCTGTGCGCTAATCAGCTGCCGTGTTTTCTACATTTCAATAGTGACTACACTTCAAAAGTATTTCATTGGCTGTGAAATGCTTCGTGACGTCCTGAGGTCATGAAAGGTGCTATATAAATGCAAGTTCTTTCTTTCAGCGTAGACTTCCCTCACCTGGATGAGTACAAAAATTCAGTTAAAAAAAACACACACGGAAATGAAACTATAGCAACTTGTATTCAGTTAGTAACTTTTTTTTCTCCAACACTGGCCGTCTAAGAATGGTCAGATCACATCACCCACGTCGCTGTGTTAATGATCTCAGCGGGCGCCTGTGCCAAAGGTAGGGAGGGGAGATTTCAGGGAAGAGTCACTCCCTCCTATGAACTCTTGTTGGAGGCCATGCGTCAGAGTTGCCTGGGAGCTGGTCAGCTGGCTGACAGATACTTTTAGCCAGGGCGTGGTGTGTAGAAATCCAATGTTGGGGATCGATACAAAGAGAAAATAATTGAAAAAAAAAGAGAGGGACGATTTGAACCTAACCTGCCCGTCGGGAAACTGTCAGGATCGGTTTTAGACCCCCGCCCAATTTTACTCTCCATTGAAGTCAACGGGGTATGAAACCAGCATTCCACCTGATCCCATGAATTTCCCGACGGGCGAATTAGATTAAAATTACCCCCCAGAGTCTCTTCCCCCTACCCCACCCTCCCTAAAAAACGTTCCAGTGCAAGCATCCTTAGTAGACTTTAATGTTTACTAACTAGCCACTGCTAGCTATGTTTTAATGAGAGACAAGAATCAATTCGGGGCACTGAAGTAGGATTTGCAGAATTGATTAAATCCATGTTCTATAATCGCATAATTAGATTCTACTTCTGTCCTCAACCAAATGGAGGTGATGTTCAAAACACTTGCATGCAAAAATGTCTTTGGAAAATAAAATGACGACTAGCTCGTTACTTCAGTTGTGATGTGTTAAAACTTCAGGAACAGCACATCACAAATAGAAATTTATTTCAGAATTATACGAAAACAACAGATTTCACTCTGATGCCAATTGGATTTAGCATATGAATTTACAGAAGCAGCTTCGATTCCAAAATAATATAGATTTATTTGTGAGAGAAATCTTCCATCTAAGAATGAATTCCAGCCTGTGACAGTGCCCGATGATCTTTAAAGCCTTGCCTCAGAGGCTCAAATCTGGAGCATTTTTGTGCTAGGCCCGAGTTGAGTTGGTCACCACACACAAGTGTTGCTGCCTGTGCTGTGCTATATGCCCCATGGCACCGAAATCTCCAACATATTACAGAATCATATAAACCAACCTAGAAAAGTAGAGAAAGCAAGCCAATGATTTGATTAAAGCTGACACACCCTTAAATTTTGGAGAACAGCCATGAGTATAAGCCTGTGACGTGTGAAAGCAAGTAAATGTAGTGGAACACAGACTTGTTGTAATTTAAGCTATATACCCAACACTCCATCGAAAGAAAGACTTGCATTTATATAGCGCCTTTCATGATCTCATGATATCCCAAAGCGCTTCACAGCCAATGAAGTACTTTTGAAGTGTAGTCACTGTTGTAATGTAGGAAACGTGGCAGCCAATTTGCGCACAGCAAGGTCCCACAAATAACAGTGAGATAATGACCAGATAATCTGTTTTAGGAGTTGGGTGAGGGATAAATATTGGCCAGGACACCAGGGAGAACTCCCCTGCTCTTCTTCGAAAAAGCGCCATGGGATTTTTTACATCCACCTGAGAATGCAGACGGGGCCTCGGTTTAACATCTCATCTGAAAGACGGCACATCCGACAGAGCAGCACTCCCTCAGTACTGCATTGGGAGTGTCAGCCTGGCTTATGTGCTCAAATCAGTGGAGTGGGGCATGAACCCACAACCTTCTGACTCAGGCAAGAGTGCCATCAACTGAATCGCAGCTAACATTGCTTCTATTTTGGTCGGGGGGGGGGTGGGAACTAAGGGTCACAGAAGCACAATTTGCACCACTAGTCCCCGTTGGACATTCCTGAAGAGGAAGAATAAGTGCTAAAGACAAGAGAGTTATTTTCTAGCAGGGTGCAACACCCCAGAAGATTTTGACACTTTATTTGATGTGTTTTCCAGTATTTTGGAATCTACTGCAATTCTGCCTTTCAAGCCAAAATAATTCATCCTGTAATAAGTGCATACATCTTAAAAAGGAAAATAAAGTATTCATCAGATTCAATCCAACTTTACAGGGTCCAGTTCCAGGGTCCAGGTAGCCAAACTTAGTGGGAGGATAGAAGATTGGGAAGTCTTCAAAAGACAGCAAAAAGTAACTAAAGGATTGATTAAGAAAGGGAAGATAGATTATGAAAATAAATTAACAAAAAATATAAAAACAGATAGCAAGAGTTTCTACAATTATATAAAAAGAAAAAGGGTGGCTAAGGCAAACGTAGGTCCCTTAGAGGATGAGACCGGGAAATTAATGGTGGGAAACATGGAGATGGCAAAAATGCTCAACAAATATTTTGTTTCAGTCCTTACGGTAGAGGACACTAAGAATATCCCAACACTGGACAAACAGGGGGCTCTAGGGGAGGAGGAGCTAAATACGATTAAAATCACTAAGGAATTGGTTCTTAGTAAATTAATGGGACTCAAGGCAGATAAATCCCCTGGACCTGATGGCTTACATCCTAGGGTCTTGAGGGAAGTGGCAGTAGGGATTGTGGATGCTTTGGTAATAATTTTCCAAAATTCTCTGGACTCAGCAAAGGTCCCGGCAGATTGGAAAACTGCTAATGTAACACCCTTATTTAAAAAGGGTAGTAGGCAGAAGGCTGGAAATTATAGACCAGTTAGCCTAACATCTATGGTGGGTAAAATTTTGGAGTCTATTATTAAGGAGACAGTAGCGGAACATTTGGATAAGCATAATTTAATAGGACAAAGTCAGCATGGCTTTATGAAGGGGAAGTCATGTCTGACAAATTTGCTTGAGTTCTTTGAGGACATAACGTACAGGGTGGATAAAGGGGAACCAGTGGACGTAGTGTATTTAGACTTCCAGAAGGCATTCGACAAGGTGCCACATAAAAGATTATTGCTCAAGATAAAAAATCACTGGATTGGGGGTAATATTCTAGCATGGGTGGAGGATTGGTTATCTAACAGGAAGCAGAGAGTTGGGATAAATGGTTCATTCTCGGACTGGCAACCAGTAGCCAGTGGTGTTCCGCAGGGGTCGGTGCTGGGTCTCCAACTCTTTACAATCTATATTAACGATTTGGAGGTGGGGACCGAGTGTAACATATCAAAGTTTGCAGATGATACAAAGATGGGAGGGAAAGTAGAGAGTGAGGAGGACATAAAGAACCTACAGGGGGATTTAGACAGGCTGGGTGAGTGGGCGGAGATTTGGCAGATGCAATACAATATTGGAAAATGTGAGGTTATGCACTTCGGCAGGAAAAATCAGAGAGCAAGTTATTATCTTAATGGCCAGAAACTGGAAAGTACTGCAGTACAAAGGGATCTGGGGGTCCTAGTGCAAGAAAATCAAAAAGTTAGTATGCAGGTGCAGCAGGTGATCAAGAAGGCCAACGGAATGTTGGCTTTTATTGCTAGGGGGATAGAATATAAAAACAGGGAGGTATTGCTGCAGTTATAAAAGGTATTGGTGAGACCACACCTGGAATACTGCATACAGTTTTGGTGTCCATACTTAAGAAAAGACATACTTGCTCTCGAGGCAGTACAAAGAGGGTTCACTTGGCTAATCCCGGGGATGAGGGGGCGGACATATGAGGAGAGGTTGAGTAGATTGGGACTCTACTCATTGGAGTTCAGAAGAATGAGAGGCGATCTTATTGAAACATATAAGATTATGAAGGGGCTTGATCGGGTGGATGCGGTAAGGATGTTCCCAAGGATGGGTGAAACTAGAACGAGGGGGCATAATCTTAGAATAAGGGGCTGCTCTTTCAAAACTGAGATGAGGAGAAACTTCTTCACTCAGAGGGTAGTAGGTCTGTGGAATTTGCTGCCCCAGGAAGCTGTGGAAGCTACATCATTAAATAAATTTAAAACAGAAATAGACAGTTTCTTAGAAGTAAAGGGAATTAGGGGTTATGGGGAGCGGGCAGGAAATTGGACATGAATTTAGATTTGAGGTTAGGATCAGATCAGCCATGATCTTATTGAATGGCGGAGCAGGCTCGAGGGGCCGATTGGCCTACTCCTGCTCCTACTTCTTATGTTCTTATGTTCCTTCCACTGGGAACTAGCCCAACTCGACAATGTTGCTTTGCGAATCAAAACCTTTGACCATATGCAATGACAATGAACATCAACCAGCTTAAAGAGCTCAGAAACCAGTAATGGAACCAGACTGGCCCAAGCCCTGCTGTTGGGTGATGCAAAAAACCAGTCGAGGCCAAGAGGTGGCACCAAATGATACTGGGACTAGCCAATATTTTGAGATAGATTTTAAGGTAAATTTTTCCACCTTCTTCTGAAAGCACTGACTCTCTCCCCATGGTACAGTCCTATGAGTACCAGGTGACCCTCCACTACCTGGCACAAGCGGCCATCATTCAGACAGCTCCTTGTCACCTGACCTCCGTGCACGTGCACTCCAAGCAGAGGTCACTGGGCAGTGACGAGGAGCAGGAACGCTCGAGTCAAAAGACGTTGAACCCAATTGCAATGCATGTACTGCACAATGATCAGGAGCAGGATTACGTAGAATTACATAGAATTTACAGCACAGAAACAGGCCATTCGGCCCAACTGGTCAATGCCAGTGTTTATGCTCCACACAAGCCTCCTCCTACCCTACTTCATCTCACCTTATCAGCATATCCTTCTATTCCTTTCTCCCTCATGTACTTATCTAGCTTCTCCTTAAATGCATCTATGCTATTCATCTCAACTATTCCTTGTAGTAGCGAGTTCCACATTCTCACCACTCTCTGGGTAAAGAAGTTTCTCCTGAATTCCTTATTGGATTTATTAGTGACTATCTTATATTTATGGCCCCGAGTTTTAGACTCCCCCGCAAGTGGAATCATCATCTCTACGTCTACCCTATCGAACCCCTTCACAATTTTAAAGACCTCTATTAGGTCAACCCCCCAGGCCGAGTTTCCCTTACCTAACCCAGGGGGCGAGAGTGGGGGTGGGGTGGGTACTGCGGTCGATCGCAACACCCTAAACAGCTGCCCCAGGGGCCTGTCAATTCAAAGCATTTCCGGATAGCATGGTTGCGTTGTACATGATTTTAGGTTTCCTTTCTATACTTGTACGGTTCAACAGAGTTAAAAATACCACTTTAAGGCAAACTCTTATGGTTTAATCTGTCGCTGTTGTGGAAAAACTCTAACCAACATTATACCAACCCCCTGCTGTAGTAGGTGTCAACTCTCATTTCCCACACTTTACACAGGGGAGCTCGCTGAGTTCAGGTTGCCTTTTAACTGTTGCGATTCCCCCACCACCTCCCCCAGGGTCCTCCAGCTTCTTTACGTAGAATTTACAGCACAGAAATAGGCCATTCGGCCCAGCTGGTCACGTTTACGCTCCACACGAGCCTCCTCCCACCCTGCTTCATCTCACCCTATCAGCGTATCCTTCTATTCCTTCCTCCCTCATGTGTTTATCTCGCTTCCCCTCAAATGCACCTATGCGATTCGCCTCAGCCGCCCCATGTGGTAGCGAATTCCATATTCATTTGCTGCATTTAATTAATTAAAGTGACTCTCAGCAGGAATCTAAATCAATCACACACCTTAAATAAAGAGAGGCATGTCAAAGCCAGCTCAACAAAACAGCAGCACTAATTCTTCTAGAAGGTTTTCCTCCGTAAGATTATCTGCATTTTTATCCAACTTTTTAAAAATTTTTGCTGAGGTTTCTGATTTCTGATTATACGTAGTCAGTTATTTGCATGACTAGACACTCATTTTTCACTGCAGTATAACTGAGTAGATATAAATTCTGTTCGTACAGTGAATTGTGGAACCCCATGGTTAATCACTTATTATTCCTCACCCTTTGTGTGTCTCTCTCACACACAGTAGGTTTGCATCGATAAAGCAGACAAAATGGTGCGTCAATAAGGTCAAGATGGGCCAGTATTTATCAATGTTCCATGAAAAGTCCTCTCCACAGTTCCTCTGATCATATATTTTATGATCATCAAAGCTCCATGGATCGCACAACGCAATTTATCGTCTCTGAAATTCACCTCCGACTACTACAAAACATTTTGGGCTTTTTCTGGTTGAATGGACAAGCCTTTGCGAGTGGCTTGAACCTTCCTTTAAAATGTTTTGACATTAATTTTGGGAAGGGTGGAAAGGCACACTTTCAGTTTCAGGCAACCAGCGCGTGCATCCAGGCTGGGTACAGCACAGATCAGATGTAGGGTAAATCTACCGCTATAATGAGTGCCTCAGCCTCGGTCTCAGAAGAGCGCCCTCCACTGCTCTTTTCCTCAACCTATGGCTGAGATTTAAGGGTAAATTTAGCAAGGCCTTGCACCATCAGTGGGGCCTGATGCCCTTTAGGGCCAAGTCAGGGAACGTTTATGCTCTGGGCCCATGTCCACTGGTAATGGGATTGAGTTTACCCAACTGCACGTAGGATTCTCATGGCCAACAGAGAGAGGCTACTTCCTCAGTCTGGGTTGGATGCGAATTCACGTCCTAATCACTCTGCCACTCAGTCCCCAGGTTTCAGTCTTCTCAAAGGACCTATAAATGTCAATGTGGCTCATTCGGTTGCACTCTTGCCATTCACTCAGAAGGTTGTGGATTCAAATCACACTCCAGGATATGAGCACTAAATCGAAGCCAGCTCTTCAGTGCAGTGCAAAGGGAGTGTTGCATGACTGGAGGAGTAAAAGGATAAAATGAGGCCACGTCTACGGGTCCTGGTTTTGTTAGAGGTCGCATAGAATGGTTTGAAGAAGAGCAGGAAGTTTTTCCAGTGTCCTGGCCAAACATTCCTCCCTCAACCAACACCACTAAAAACAGATTAACTGGTCATTTGTCCCCATTTGCTGTTTATGGGATCTTGCTATGTGCAAAATGGCTGCGGAGTTCACCTACATAAAAACATTGACCGCTTTTCAAAGTAGTATATTGTAGTTGAAATGACTCTGGACGTTCTGAGAAATATGATAAGTCACTATATAAATGCAAGTTCTTTCTATAAGCTGTAAAGTACGATCTAATTCAAGTTTAGTTATTGTTTGATCATGATTACTTGTGAAGGGAAAAATCCCAGGAAGAGAGCATTTCCCAATGACATCAGGCAATAATAGTGACATTATCTTGGCACATTGATCAGAATTGGCTAAAAAAACTTTCTGAATCTCAGAAAAGTCACCATCTATCTTATCTTTCCCTGCTTTATCAATGTGACTATGGTCATTGCTTCTCCGAATGTTCCTTTTTCCTCGTGTGTCTCACGATGTCCGACTCACTCTTCCTCCTCATTGCATTCCGAATGGGCCAGAAATTACTCCCATCGGGACACCGTTCCATAATGGCGTCCTCTCTCTCTCCGCTGGCGAATCCAGGAAGCAAGTTCACGAGTGCGCTAAAACCCAGAAATCGTGAATTTGCTCCCATTGGTTCGCCAGCAGTTTGACTCAGTGAAATCATTCAAAAAACGTAAAGTTACCCATCTGCCCAGCTGGAACGAAAATACCAACGCCACCAAAAGGCACGCTGAAAAATACCAGCTCTACACTACATTTTAAAAGCGCGATGACTCCTAATGACTGCGAAAAAACTAAAAATTAAATTTTAAAAATGCAGAATGTAATATTACTCTTCTTTTAATATCTTTTGATCATTAAAAAAAATTTAAAATTTAAAATTTAAAAAACATTTTTTTTTTGCTTTTAACTTCTGTCTGTTTCATTGAATTAAATCATTTGCTTGGCTTTTTATTAGAAGATTTGTTAAATTTTCATTTTCACTAACATAGAAACATTTACTTTGAATGAATGATTTCTACTTGCCTGCTCGTGGACAGGGCTTCCATTCCCACAGACATTTCCCATGCGAATCAACCCACCCTGTTCAGAGGTTGGGCTGATGTCACGATTCTTTTCAAATCTTCAAAATCACGCAAGTCTACGCCACGGATCCGCAGTCAGTAAATTCGTACGTTTTATTCATAGGAGATGCTGCGAACGTTGCCATGCCGATGTGAGCAGTTTCCAGCCCAACGTGTTGCAATCAGGACTCATCTACTCCTGTAACTCGTCATCTCTCAGGAACTCAAAACCAGGGAACTCTAAACATCGCCCAGGCCTCCCACCATCCAATGATCTGCAGGATTTTAAAATCCAAGCTTGGTGTTACATAACCACTACTTCTTGATTTACCTCACCTTGCAAAAAGAGCAGAGCAATGGGATTAGTTTTGAATTGTTCCAGCAACGAGTCAACACAAACTCAATTGGGCCAAGGGACTTCCTTCTGTGCTATAAACTTCCATTGTTCCATAAGAACATAAGAACATAAGAAATAGGAGCAGGAGTAGGCCAATCAGCCCCTCGGGCCTGCTCCGCCATTCAATAAGATCATGGCTGATCTGATCCTAATCTCAAATCTAAATTCATGTCCAATTTCCTGCCCGCTCCCCGTAACCCCTAATTCCCTTTACTTCTAGGAAACTGTCTATTTCTGTTCTAAATTTATTTAATGATGTAGCTTCCACAGCTTCCTGGGGCAGCAAATTCCACAGACCTACTACCCTCTGAGTGAAGAAGTTTCTCCTCATCTCAGTTTTGAAAGAGCAGCCCCTTATTCTAAGATTATGCCCCCTCGTTCTAGTTTCACCCATCCTTGGGAACATCCTTACCGCATCCACCCGATCAAGCCCCTTCACAATCTTATATGTTTCAATAAGATCGCCTCTCATTCTTCTGAACTCCAATGAGTAGAGTCCCAATCTACTCAACCTCTCCTCATATGTCCGCCCCCTCATTCCCGGGATTAACCGAGTGAACCTTCTTTGTACTGCCTCGAGAGCAAGTATGTCTTTTCTTAAGTATGGAAGTATGGTCCCACTCTGTTCAATTTTGGCCTTGGCCGTTAACCTTGGTTTCTTACTTTTTAAAAAAGAACCTGAAATTACGAACTTACAATTCGGAGTTACCAAAGCTTTTCCCAAACTTGAAAGGGAAGTGATCAGCCATGATTGAGGTTCATCCTATTGTTCATGTTCATCAACAACAGTCTACAGTCATTTTAAAAGTAATATCATGCTTTTGATTCTCGACGCATATTTGTAAAGGACCTTGTGATGTTTCTCTATGTTATAAATGCAACTTGTCGTTGATTCCGTTTGCTGTTGCGAATGACTACAAATCCAAGGAATGCTAACTTCTGACATTTACTTGTCCATTAAAAAGCCTTAGAAACAATGGCCCAGATTTTGCTGGTGTGGGGCATCTCGCAGCGTTAGGCATTTTCCCTCACCCTCCAGCTCAAAAATGTTTTAAGTTGCTGCAAGTGCGAGCTGATAACGGCATGGTGAGGGCAATAGGGCATCTGGGACCTCAGTGAACGACGGGACCAACAGTGCATCTCCTTAACCAATGAGATTTAATGATTGAGAAAGAAGCAGAGGACCAATGGAGAAGGAAATAGGGTGAATTAGAGTCAAATCAGGTACAGAGAGAGAAATAAAAAGAGGGAAAGAAAGATTCCATTAAGGGTGAGAGAAAAAAGAGACAACGTGGAAAAGTAATAATTGTTTTTTAAATTAAATTAAATTTAAAAATCTCTAACAACAATGTACTACCTGTAGGAATGAGACTCCACAGTTTAAATTGTTCCCTTTCTGGGCCAGAGCGATTGAGTGGTATTGCAGGAACATAAATCTCCTCATTAAAAAGGTACTTACACTCTTAACTGGACCAGCCATATAAATACTGTGGCTACAAGAGCAGGTCAGCGGCTGGGTATTCTGTGGCGAGTGACTCACCTCCTGACTCCCCAAAGCCTTTCCACCATCTACAAGGCACAAGTCAGGAGTGTCATGGAATATTCTCCACTTGCAGGGATGAGTGCAGCTCCAACAACACTCAAGAAGCTCCACACCATCCAGGACAAAGCTGCCCGCTTGATTGACACCCCATCCACCACCCTAAACATTCACTCCCTTCACCACCGGCGCACCGTGGCTACAGTGTGTACCATTCACAGGATGCACTGCAGCAACTCTCCAAGGCTTCTTCGACAGCACCTCCCAAACACGCGACCTCTACCACCTAGAAGGACAAGAGCAGCAGGTACATGGGAACATCACCACCTGCACGTTCCCCTCCAAGTCACACACCATCCTGACTTGGAAATATATCGCCGTTCCTTCATCGTCGCTGGGTCAAAATCCTGGAACTCCCTTCCTAACAGCACTGTGGGAGAACCTTCACCACACGGACTGCAGCGGTTCAAGAAGGCGGCTCACCACCACCTACTCAAGGGCAATTAGGGATGGGCAATAAATGCCGGCCTCGCCAGCGGCGCCCACATCCCATGAACGAATAAAAAAAAAAATACCAGCCCGATCTTTCTGCGGCACGTTTAAATGGCAATTACTGCGCAAATGCAGCAATTTCATGAAATCACGGGAAGGTTGAGAGCGAGCAGTCGTTTTTGCGAGGCTAACGGCAGAGCGGCGCAAATCGTCCGGCAACTTGTGGCAATTCGCGATTCATGGGGTATCTCTTCTCCACCGCAAGTCGTTGGACGATTTACACATTAATAACGGCGAGTGCCATTAAACTCGCCGTTATTTAGGCTGCAAAATCTGGGCCAATATATTTGCCGAACAATTTCTTCGCACAGTGGAGGACATACTGAAAAGTGCACAGATCTCCAAGACCTCAGTACCGGGCCGTTGGCTCCAACAGCCATTTCCAAGTTGGCAGTAGGGTTGACAAATCTGGTTGGACGCATTTCTGGAGATTTCATCGCGTGACCTCTCACCTCCAACCTCTCTGCCCGGTCAAACAGCTTATTTTCCCCCATCTCCAATCTCCAACATTTTTTGTAACTAATAAACGAAAGAGTTCAAAAAATTTTTTAAAAACAACACAACTTCATTTAACGCCACTATGATTTTTCTCTCCCGGGTGTTGCTCGCAGCAGTGTCCAGAAGATTAATCTTTAATTCCTGGAGACTCCAGGACAATCATAGAGGGTTGGCGGACCTAGTTGGCAGACGCATATGACTCATGTCTAGGACGTCAACCAGTTGGGAAAAGTATTCAGAGTGGGAGACCAACCAAAATAGGGGAAAGCGACAAAATAAAAATATCTTACCAGAAAGCTTTTTTGTTCATTCATGGGATGTGGGCATCGTTGGCAAGGCAAGCATTTATTGCCCATCCCTAATTGCCCTTGAGAAGGTGATGGTGAGCCGCCTTCTTGAACCGCTGCAGTCTGTGTGGTGAAGGTTCTCCCACAGTGCTGATAGGTAGGGAGTTCCAGGATTTTGACCCAGCGACAATGAAGGAACGGCGATATATTTCCAAGTTGGGATGGTGTGTGACTTGGAGGGGAACATGCAGGTGGTGTTGTTCCCATGTGCCTGCTGCCCTTGTCCTTCTAGGTGATATAGGGCGCGGGTTTGGGAGGTGTTGTCGAAGAAGCCTTGGCGAGTTGCTGCATTGCATCCTGTGGATGGTGCACACTGAAGCCACAGTGCGCCGGTGGTGAATGGAGTGAATGTTTAGGGTGTCTTTTCCATGAAAGAAGCAATACAGAAAAATAAAAGTGTGGACATGTAGTAATCATACTTTATCCCCCTCCACCCGCCCTTTGGATAAGATATTAAAACCAAGGCCCATCTTTCCCATACCAGCAGTTCAGTTGGACATTGAAAATCCTATGGCATTATTTGACGAGGAGTAGGGAATTCTCTTGGTGTCCTGGCCAACATTTCTCCTCAAGCAACACCGCCAAAAAACAAACTAACCAATCATGCATCCAATTGCTGTAAGTGGGATCTTGCTGTGCACAAATTGGCTACTGTATTTGTCCACATAACAACAATCACTCCACTTCAAAGCCACTCATTGAATGTGAAGTGCACTGTGACATTTCTGAGAGTTCTGGAACTATTTGTTGGCAAGACTGGATACTAGAAATGGAGAGAGTTATTTTATTCCCCAGTGCCAACATCCCTCATTCTATTAAACATAAAATTTACATACCAAAAAAAATAATTTGTATGCAGACAGGATTTCAATCTTCCCTGCATTAAGATTTTGACCTCGATGGCAAGTCTTACCCTTTTCGCCAACTTTCTACGATATCAGAACAATTCAAGTGCGTTCTATTTTTAAGCCTCTAAATATAATATGCAGCAAGAATGGCCTGTCACCAATATTTGACAGAAGTGAAAACAATTTTTCACTGTGCTTCGATAAAGACTTCTCAAAGCTTTTTGTTTTTCTTGCGTGTGTCGGAATGGGCTTTGCATTATCTCTGTTAACTGTCAGTCCTGACAGAACTCCTCACGTGAGAAAAGAAGTAAAAACATTATCAAGGATATAAGTCAAAGGTCAGTCAGCCGCGACCCTGGGTCCAGGAGAGAGAGATTGCCCACGCAGTCGCCATTGGTACTGGCGATAAGGTGCCATCGGCACATAGGGACAGCAGTAGGCCATTCAGCCCCTCGAGCCTGTTCCATCATTCAATTAGATCATGGCTGATCTGTATCTTAACTCCATTTACCCGCCTTGGTTCCATAACCCTTGCCTAACAAAAATCTATCATTCTCAGTTTTGAAATTTTCAATTGGCCCCCCAGTTTCAACAGCTTTTTGGGGGAGAGAGTTCCAGATTCCCACTGCCCTTTGTGTGAAGAAGTGCTTCCTGGCACCACCCCTGAATGGCTTAGCTCAAATTTTAAAGTTACGCTCCCTTGTTCTGGACTTCCCCATATTTAAAGTTTGCTCATTTATCTAATTCCCTCAGTAGCAAAGGGATTGTTTGACAACCCATTCTTACTCTGGCAATTTAGCCCGATGAAGGCTTCAGTAATCTCCTTTGCTGGCCTATATTGTTCTATGGCCTTGTATTAATTTAGATTTTAAATGATAGGCTGAATATTTCCTCTCTGCTAATCCCGCAGAGATTTGACATAACTATTTAGCCTGTGGCTTTTATACTAGAGTTTAGAAAACCAACCTTCATGGTGCCAGCAAGTTAGTGCCTCCATTAAAGTACAATTAATATAATAGCCCCTTGAGTATTGCAAGATTTTTTTCTCTCTCGCTCCAGCTTACAAGGCTACCTCAGATAGCACCTGTTAAAATGATTAGGTGATTAGCTGATCTGGAAATCCTAAATACTGTGCAAATCCACAGAAACTTTGAGATCTACAAAATAAAAAGCAACCATTTTTATTTTCTGAATATATTGCTAAATATAAATATAAACAAAAGGGGCAGCACGAACAGAGAGATTTGGGGGTTTACATAAAACAAATATTTGAAGGTGGCAGGACAAGTTGATAAGGCTGTTAAAAAAGCATACAGGATTCTTGGCTTTATTAATAGAGGCATAGCGTATAAAAGCAAGGAAGTTCTGCTAAACCTTTATAAATCAGTGGTTAGGCCTCAGCTGGAGTATTGTTTCCAATTCCAGGCACCACACTTTAGGAAGGATGTCAAGGCCTTGGAGAGGGTGCAGAGGAGATTTATCAGAAAGGTACCAGGGAGGAGAGACTTCAGTTATGTGGAGAGACTGGAGAAGTTGGGATTATTCTCATTAGAGCAGAGAAGGTTAAGGGGAGATTTAATAGAGGTGCTCAAAATTATGAAGGGGTTTTGATAGAGTAAATAAGGAGAAACTGTTTCCACTGGCAGGAGGGTCGGTAACCCGAGGACTCAGATTTAAGGTAATTGGCAAAAGAACCAGAGGGGAGATGAGGAGAATCTTTTTTTACACAGCGAGTTATGATCTGGAATGCACTGCCTGTAAGGGTGGTGGAAGCAGATTCAATATCAACTTTCAAAAGAGAATTGGATAAATACTTGAAGGGGAAAAAATGTCAGGGCTATGGGGAAAGAGCAGGGGAGTGGGACTAATTGGATAGCTCGGCACAGGCACGATGGGCTGAAAGGCATCTTTCTGTGCTGTATGATTCTATGATTACAATACACACTCAAGCTATCCAATTTTTAGTCCAAGATTTTTAAAAATATATTAAAGATGTTCAAAATCTTACATCTGCACACACATCCTGTCTACACACCGTTACGTCCTGTTGTCACGCTTTTTGTTATTTTTGTGTTAGCTTTCTACCCCATTATAAATTCCTATGTCCACATTTATAATGAAAACTGCCTATGTAAACCTGTCACGCTGTAATTGTACCTTCCTGCCAGTGGTGCCACTGTGGCACTTCAGTTTTATGTTTACCAACTCCTCTGTCTGTACTGGATAGAAACTCCCGTACTCCAACCAGCTCCACTTGTCTGCTATCTAAGTTTTTGGGGTAGAGTTTCTGCTTTGGGTGCAATCAGGAATTGGGTGCAAAATGCGCCCGAAAATTGCGCCAGCTGGTTTACAGTTCAAATTACTGCTAAAATGCATTTGCATAATCACAAACGTAAAATCTTGCATGAAGGAGCATTTTTTTTTGCAATAAAATATATTAATTGACGTATTTAAGAGTGGTAACCTGGTGCAGTTTTATATGGGTTTGGATCCACCCATGATTCCAGATATCTCCATGATATTCAGCGTTCTTCGAACCACTGCTCTCGCCGCTTCCTGAGATCCACGCTCATCGCCATGCACCACCACATGCTCACTCTCGACCTCTCTCCAGCAGCACCGACTCACTCTACTTCAGAGTTGTCCTGGTCCGCAGTTCCATTTCATCCTTCGCCTCAACCAAAAACATTTTTTCTTCCTTTCAGGTGTCAAGGACCGCAAGCTTCAACAACTCTTAGATACCAACGCCCCTCCTGATGCTTCTTCCCCTTCACTATCCTCTGACCCCATCCCTCACCCTTTGTTGTGTTTTCACTATCCTCTCTGACCTTGTCCTCTCTGACCCCGAATGATCAGTCCTCAGCAAAGGCTTCAGCTTCATCCCCTTACGCCCCCGCCTCAATGAATTTCGAGTTTGACACGATGCTGAGCCTTTCTTCCATCGCCTTCACCTCCGCGATCATTTCTTTGGCCAGGAGTCTCACCCCTGGACAGCAGACCCTTTCTCCCACCTTCAGAATTTTCGTTCCATCTGGACCCCTCCCTCTGGCCTCTTATCCTCTCTTGATCTTTTCATTGCGAACTGCCGGCGTGACATCGGCCATCTCAATTTCTCTACTCCCCTCACTCACTCTAACCTAACTCTCTCTGAACTTGCAGCATTCCTTTCTCTCAGGTGCAACCCTGATATTGTCATTAAACCAGCTGACAAGGGCGGTGCTGTTGTTGTGTGGCGAACAGACCTCTACACCTTGCGGAGACTGCACGCCAACTCTCCGACACATTCTCCTACCTCCCCCTGGACTATGACCCCATCGCCAAATATGAAGTCATAGTTTCCCAGATCGTCACTGACCTCAACTCCTCTGGAGATCTTCCCCCATAACCTCCAAACTCATAGTCCCCCCAACCCCACAGAGCCCGCTTCTACCTCCTTCCCAAGACCCATAAACAGGACTGCCCTGGTAGACTCATCATTTCAGCCTGTTACAATCATAGAAAGTTATGGCACAGAAGGAGGCCATTCGGCCCATCGTGTCCGTGCCAGCTGAAAAAGAGCCATCCAGCTTAATCCCACTTTCCAGCTAGTGTTCTTGCCCCACTGAACTTACTTCTTCCTATCGTGGCTCTTTTTTTCTCTCCTTTTCCAGTCTCTCCCGACCTACATCCGCGACTCTTCTGACGCCCTCCGCCATTTTAACAGTTTCCAGTTTCCAGGCCCCAGCTGTCTCCTTTTCACCTTGGACGTCCAGTCCCTCTACACCTCCATCCCCCACCAGGACGGCCTGTGGGCCCTCCGCTTCTTCCTTGAATGGAGGCCCAACGAGTCCGCATCCACCACCATCCTCCTCCACCTGGCTGAACTTGTTCTTACTTTGAACAACTTCTCTTTTGACTCCATTCACTTGCTCCCAATAAAAGGAGTCGCTATGGGAACCCATATGGGTCCGAGCTATGCCTGCCTTTTTGTGGGATATGTGGAACTTTCTTTATTCCAGTCCTACTCGAGGACCCCCCACCACACCTCTTTTTCCGGTACATTGATGACTGTATCATTGCCATTTCCTGCTCTCGCCCAGAAATGGAAAATTTCATCAATTTTGCTTCCAATTTCCACCCTTCCCTCGCCTTCACAAGGTCCATCTTCAACTCTTCCCTTCCCTTCCTCAACTTCTCTATCTCTATTTCTGGGGATAGGCTGTCAACCAATATCTACTATAAGCCCACTGACGCCCACAGCTACCTTGATTACACTTCCTCCTACCTCTCTTCCTGTAAGGACTCTATTTCCTTCTCCCAGTTTCGCCATCTCCGTCGCATCTGTTCTGACGATGCCACCTTCCACACCAGTGCTTCCGATATGTCTTCCTTTTCCGCAACCGAGGATTCCCCTCCACGGTAGTTGACGGGGCCCTCCACCCGTGTTCGTCCTGTTTCCCGCGCTTCTGCCCTCACCCCTTCCCTTCCCTCCCAGAACCTACTAGGGACCCCCTCGTCCTCACCTTCCAACCCACCACATTCAACGTATCATCCTCCACCATTTCCGCCACCTCCAGCGCGATCCCACCACCAAACACATCATCCCCTCCCCTCCCCTTTCGGCATTCCGAAGGGACCGCTCCCTCCGTGACACCATGGTCCACCCTTCCGTCACCCCCAACAGCCGCTCTCCTCCCCACGGCAACTTCCCGTGCAAGTGCAACACCTGCCCTTTCACCTCCTCCCTTCTCACCATCCAGGGGCCCAAACACTCCTTCCAGGTGAAACAGCGATTAACTTGTACTTCTTTCAATTTACTAGACTGTATCCGCTGTTCACGATGTGGTCTCCTCTACATTGGGGAGGCCAAAAGCAGACCGAGTGATCGCTTTGCTGAACACCTCCGCTCTGTCCACAAGCATGACCCTGACCTGCCGGTCGCTTGCCATTTTAATTCCCCGTCCCACTCCCATTCTGACCTCTCTGTCCTCGGCCTCTTACACTGTCCCAGTGAAACTCAACGGAAGCTCGAGGAACAGCACCTCATCTTTCGATTAGCCACTTTACAACCTTCCGGACTCAACGCTGATTTCAATAACTTCAGATTATAAGCATTGCTTTTTCGGAAAGCAAGTGCTGCTAATGGTTCTGATGTTGCCATTTACAGCTCCTCTAGACCCATCTTTTGTTTCTTTATTTGTTCCATTATCATCCCTTTTGTCATTTAATCACTCCTGCCCTCCACCCCATCAGAGACCTTCCCTTTTGTTCTTTCCTCCTCTCCCCTTCCTCCACCCCCTCCCTCCTTCCCTGGCTCTGTACTTGCTTAAAAACTGTTTAATCTTCAACTTCTCCCAGTTCTGACGAAGGGTCATCGACCTGAAACGTTAACTCTGTTTCTCTCTCCACAGATGCTGCCTGATTTGCTGAGTAGTGCCAACATTTTCTGTCTATATTGCAGTTTTATAAATACAGCTGAATTTGGGTTTATCGCAAAAAATAACCATTTTTAACAAGTATCTCGTTCTCCACCTGTGAGTAGCCTGATTTTAAATAACTGAAAATGACTTAAAAATAACCCATACTGAAACATTTACTAATTTCATTGGTGTACACTCGTCAGTGTCTTAGTAAATTAAATATTTTTTAATGGGGCAGAAATCGCTCCCGAAATAATGGAGAGCTCAACAGCGCTTTCCATTGACAGTGGTGAAATGGAGGAGCAAGTTCTGACGTTCGCACACGCGCAGTGAAACGCGGAAATCCGGAACTTACTCCTAGTGGTCCGCGGGCATTATGGCAGCTTCGAATTAAAGGGACATCGCCGGCTGAATCAGAAAAATCATTGAAAAAGTGCAAACTTGCTTATCTGCCCAGCTGGAAAGTATTTAATTACGTCACCAAACAGGTATGCTTAAAAATACAGGTCTAAACTAAGTTTTAACAGCACGGGAAGTCTGAATGACTGCCAAACAACTAAAAATTAAATTTAAAAAAGGTGGTGTCTCATTACTCCTTATTTTAATAGATATTGGTCGTTAAAAATTTTTTACTTTTCCCTTCTGTCTCTTTTATTTAATTCAATTTTTTCTTACCCTCTTTTTTTGCTGTCTATAACTGTTTTTATATTGATTTAAAATGTTGTACCTTTCACCTCCTGGTTTAACACTCCAAGCCCGCAGAGACAGTGAACGCAGCCTGTCAAAAATGCTGCGATCTAATTAGTGGAGGTGAGAGATCGATCCTCTCACTTCTCCCAGGGTCCAAACTTTGTCTGAACTGTCGCCGGGCTCTTCTCCGCTTCCTATTCGAGAAAGTGGCTGAAGAAAAGGCTGAAAATCTATGGAGTGACGAGGAGTGTTGGTTCACCGCTCCAAGCAATTTCTACCTCAATATATAAAAATGTTTAAAATGTGCCTACTAGTGCCTGTGCGCCTAAGAAAACCAGCACAATTTGAAGACCCCCCCTCAAACGGCCGCATATGGGCACAATTGACGGAGACTTGCCATCCTCGTTATGTCGTTCGGGGGAGATGTGGTCAGTTTTCTGGGTGGGGCTCGCTTCAGCGCAATTATTTTTGAACCAGCGTAAAAGATCGCGGAAACTTGAATTACGCTGGACATAAATAGAAATTCTTCGATCTTTTGTGCTGGTTCGGATGGATTGCGCTGGTAAAACCACCATAATCTAGCAGAAACTCTACCCCTTCATGTGTAGCTATTAATAGAAAGAAAGAACTTGCATTTATTTAGCGCCTTTTGAAGACCTCAGGACGTCCCAAAGCACTTTACGGCCAATGAAATACTTTTTGAAGTGTAGTCACTGCTTTAATTCAGGAAACCTGGCAGCCAATTTACACAGAGCAAGCTCCCACAAACACCAATGTGATGCTGGTTGTGGGATAAATATTAGCCAGGACACCAGGGAGAACTCCACTGCTCTCCTTCGAAATAGTGCCATGGGATCTTTTACGTCCACCTGAGAGTGCAGACAAGGCATCGGTTTATCGTCTCATCTGAAAGGGGGCACCTCCAACTGTGCAGCACTCCCTCAGCTCTGCACTGCAATATCGGCCTGGATTTTGTGCTCAAGTCTCTGGAGTGGGTCTATGAACCCACAATCTTTTGACTCAGAGGCGAGAGTGCTACCCACTGAGTCACGGCTGACACCTGATACTAGCAAATCAAAGTATTAGATAAAAAAGGGTCAGAATGTATGACTATAAAATGGGGGCTAAATTACTGTGCACCCTGGTCCAATTATCCTCCACCCTCTAACCCTGCTTCACCTGAAGAGTATAATCAGTCTTCACTCCCTATCCGCAATGCCAAGGCAGATCAACTGGTATCCACTACAAACAAAACTCAAATGAGAGAAGCAGAGGCTGCATTTGTTTTGACGCGTGGCTCCCTTGAAACAAGTTAACAGCTTTGCTTTCCAAGTCCATCTGTCATGTGTGTCATTTATTGCCGTAGAAATAACTTGTATTTATATGGCGCATCACACCCTCAGGGTGACTCAAAGCGCTTTACAACCAATGAAGTACTCTTGAAGTGTAGTCACTGTTGTAATGTAGGAAATGCAGCAGCAAATTTGCACACAGCAAGATCCCACAAACAGCAATGAGATAATGACCAAATATAGGGGGTTAAATTCGATAACCCCCGATGCCGGGTGCGGGGGTCGCGGTGCGCTATTGACCTGCGTCCGGTCGTTGTGATGTAAGCAGCACGTAACATTCGTGCTGCCGAGTCATTTACCCGATTCCTGCAAGCAGACAGGTCCAGCTGCGATGTTGAGTGGCTGCTCACCAGCAAGGGGGGGGGGGCCTGATATTGTACGAGTGGCTTGCATCACTTGAAGGCAACCTGCACCTCTTATTTGCAAAATGTAAGATACAGGTCCGCACAGAGTCTGAACGGAGATCAGAAATCACACATGTAATACACAGATGCAGGTCCTGTCCCCATGTTTACAAAATGTTGAGTTATGTTAAAACATTGAATCAAGGTTGCACATTACTAAATCCCACATCCTCCAAACTGCACTCCAGATCCCGCCAATCTGCCGCTCTGAGTTTGTACAGGCCTGCAAGAGAACGTGCACCAAGGTTCTCTGCTGATGCACTAGAAGCCTTGGTGCAAGAGTTGGACAGAAGGAGGTGCATTCTATATCCGCAGGGGGGCAAGAGGCCCTCCGGACATATGCTCCCGAGGCAGTGGGAGGCAGTAGGAGATGAAGTCAATGCCAGGCGCATAGCACCATGATCATGGATGCAGTGCAAGAAGTTCAATGATTGACACGAGTGGTCAAGGTGAGTGAGGTCAACTGTCAAGTGGCATCTCCTACAAACTGCACCACTAGCACATCCACTGCTCCACTCACTACACCCTCCATCATCCACATACCAACAAACTCTTTCAATCAGTACTCAACTCTTCCAATTAGATGCTTTCTCTCACCCTCACACATTACCACTGTTGTAAGCCGCTCACCCACAGCTCACAGGTCACACACACTGGCAGCTATTTAACCATGACAGGCACATCACCCAAACATCCTGCAGGACTCTTACCGAACACATGTCCCGCTTTCTTGCAGGAAGAGGTGGTGCATAACAGTGGCTCCATGGAACATGAAACTGCTGTCCTCTCTCAGGATGACAGTATTCCTGTCCTACCCCTGCCACTCTGTCAGTGCCCTTGCTGTTGCCTGTCAGCTAGCCAGCCCACTCCCTGGAGAATGTTAAAACTTTATTATAGGAACATGCAGATAGGAACAGGAATAGGCCATTTAGCCCCTCGAGCCTGTTCCACCATTCAGTGAGATCATGGTTGATCTGTGACCTAACTCCATATACCCGCCTTAGCCCCATATCCCTTAATACCTTTGATTAACAAAAGTCTATCAATTCCAAATTTAAAATGAACAATTGAGCTAGCAACAACTGTCGTTTGCGGAAGAGTATTCCAAGCTTTCACCACCCTTTGCGTGTAGAAGTGTTTCCTAACTTCACTCCTGCAAGACCTGGCTCGAATTTTTAGGCTTTGTCCCCTAATCCTAGTATTCAAGTATTGGAGACCTCCAAAAACAGGGACAAATGCACCAGCAGCCAGAAGCAATAATCCAGCAACTAACCTGTAAATCCTGCATGGTCCCTTTAAATAGCCCTGGTGGTGGAGGTGGGTGTGGGGGGGTCCTCCATACTGTTTACGACACTGATCTAACGCATATTTCCCCTACTTTACACGCTGCTGGCGTTCATTATCTGCTTGTGCCCAAAAGCCTTTACCAGGATGGCCTCCGCGCACGTCACACTAGAAGCATGCGTGCGCATTCCGATGCCATTTTGAGTCCTTAGGAGGCCGCGTAGCGCCTACAAAATGGACGCTACACTGTCAATTTATAGCCCAATCTGCTTTAGTGATATTGGTTGAGGGATGAATATTGCCCAAGAAACTGGGGAGAACTCCCCTGTTCTTCTTCAAAATGGTGTCATGTGATCTTTTACATCCACCTGAGAGGGCAGACAGGGCCTTGGTTTAACATCACATCTGAAAAACAGCACCTCCAACAGTTCAGCACTTGCTTTGAACTACACTGAAGTATCAGCTTCAGTTATATACTCATGTTATTGAAGTGGGACACTGAACCTATGACCTACTTGACTTACAGGCAAGAATGCTACCAACTGAGCCACAGCTGACACCTAGTCTAACCATCCCATGATGGATGGCAAAGATGTAACATGCTTCTACTCTGGTAATCACTCCGGCATAAATTGTGTGGAAATGCACCTTATTTGAACACCTTGCAAGAGCCTGCTGCTCAACTTCATATTTGTTCAACAGCTCATCATATTTCAACAATCTCTCAAAAGCCCTGCCAAAGCGGTGTGTAGGTGGTGCTCAGTAATAAGCCAATCTGAAACTGGCTGCAAGATTTAGCAAAACAATACACATTATTGGAGTCAGCTTGCTGGGGGACTCGGCAGGGGGCTCACTACAATTGTTCCACTCCTGTCAACCATCATTCCTGCAGACAAATGAAATACTCATCAGTCAGGTCCTGGAGAAACTATAAAATATCGCGTTTTCACTCTCCACCCATGTATTATTCAGGAGTGCAATGAGACAGAGATGGGCATGCAGTACGGAACAGTTCTATGTGTCACTGGTGAAGCAAATGAGTTCTCTCTCCTTTGGTTTCTTCAATAGGATGTGACTATTATTCTTAGTTTATACGATATTCTAAATAATTGAACATGTGACTACATTTCAATAGTACTTAATTGGCTGTAAAGCGCTTTAGGACATCCTGAGGTCATGGAAGGCACTATATAAATGCAAGTTCTTTCTTTACGTAAATATAATGCAGAACAAACCTCGGAAACCAATATTTCTGACTGAATGTGGCGATAGGCTTATGCAACCATTTTGGCATTAGCCAGTGAGTGGTAGCTGGAGATCGTTGGCTTCATTTGACTGTTGTACAATTAATTTGGAATTGGATTGCTTTCCTTTGGAATTTCCACTGACGGGAAAAGGGATAAAGAGAACAATTCTTTATTTGTTCCAGCGAAACTGCTACTGTTTTCAAAACTATCCCTCCATCTCTGCCTGTAGCGCATCAGAGAACTATCAAGTATTCAAAGAGATATTGCTCACCCACATCCTCACCAAGACTGTTCTACTGATGCCTATGCTGCAGGTACAGTATTTGTTTACCGGTTATATTTTGTGACTGATTACTTACATACGCTGCAAGTAAAGCAAAGGCTGCATTAGGATCAATGGAAAAATCCTGCACAATGGAATTGGTTTTATTTTTGGTTTTGTTTCTAGCTATCAAATAAATACCTGCCGTCCACACTGAAATTTGTGGCTTTTACCACCTTCCCCCACAGTGCCCCTGCTGTAGCTGTCATACTATTGCTTGCTGTAGGTAAGAATGACGAGGAGGATGCCAGGCTGATAATGGGGGATAATTTTGACTTCGGGCGATAGTTTTAAACTGGCGATATCAGATCAGCTTATACATTGTTGCACAGATCATAGCTGGAGGAGGTTGTCTGGATTGAAATTTTGACATCCGTGGGGTGTGACTGAAAGAATGACCAACAGTAGCTCAGGTAGGTTTTTGTTGACTGTGTTATCCTCAATGTTGGTTCCTGTTCCGGCAACGCCTCGATTTTAAAATTCTCATCCTTCTTTTCAAATCTCTCCATGGCCTCGCCCCTCCCTATCTCTGAAATCTCCTCCAGCCCTACAACCCTCCAAGATCTCTGTGCTCCTCCAATTCTGGCCTCTTGCGCATCCCCGACTTTCATCGCTCCACCATTGGCGGCCGTGCCTTCAGCTGCCTAGGCCCTAAGCTCTGGAATTCCCTCTCAAAATCCTTCCACCTGTCTATCTCTTTCTCCTCCTTAAAGACGCTCCTTAAAACCTACTTCTGTCCTAATATCTCCTTATGTGGCAAGGTGTCAAATTTTGTTTACTAATCATTCCTGTGTAGGACCATGAGATGTTTTACCATGTTAAAGGCGCTATATAAATGCAAGTTGTTGTTGTTGTTGTTGTCGTCGTCTCCTTTCTTAAATTACAAAGTGCTAATTTTCAGAATAATTCATGGGCTTCGGCCACTATTTTCTTCTTGAGGGCCCACTGGCCCCTGTATTGATCCATCCTGAGTTTTCCAATATCATTAAAAAAAAAGGAGAGATGACAATTGGACATTGAGGTTGTGCAACCCATTAGAAGTACCATGAGCGCTGAGTGGAGAAGCAGGACCATCAGCTAACCATACTCAAACTGGAACGCAGCATTCGACACATCACAAGAGCGGAAGAGAAGCACAAGCTGACTCAGCTTTTAGAAGGGCCACCAGTGGAGAAGGTGGAGCCATATACACTTACCTCTTAGCCACATCACCACATAGTGACACTTCTACCGAACTTAGAACTAACACTTTTGGAACAACAACAACTTGCACTTATATAGCGCCTTTAACACTGTAAAACATCCTAAGGCACTTCACAGGGCATTATCAAACAAAATTTGACACCAAGCAATTTAAGAAGGTATTAGAATAGGTGACCAAAAACTTGGACAAAGAGGTAGCTTTTAAGGAGTGTCTTAAAGGAGGAGAGAGAGGTAGAGAGGTGGAGAGGTTTAGCGGAGGACCTAGGCAGCTGAAGGCACGGCCGCCAACGGTGGAGCAATTAAAATCGGGGATGTGCAAAAGGCCAGAATTGGAGGAGAGCAGAGGTCATGGAGGGTTGTAGGGCTGGAGGAGGTTACAGAGATAGGGAGGGGCGAGGCCATGGAGGGATTTGAATACAAAGATGAGAACCAACCCTGCCATTTGGTGGCTGCAAGTGCTATTCACATAAGGTTAAAGGCTGGCGGGTATTGAGAACAAATTAAGGTTCTCTTTGACCTGTAACATTGGTTGTTCAGATCACAAACAATGCAGTTGGTACCTTCTTCATTATTGCTTCTCTCGCATTCAATGCTAAAACCACGGTCTCAGGCTGCAGAACAAAATAATGACAATGGCAACGCTGATTTAAATAATTTTGTTGTGATGTTTTAGAGCAATTTTTTAATCTGCTGCACAGGGGGAGGGAGACAGTTAAGGGCTGCTGCAGTGAATGTCTTTATTACATGTGTATTGTGTGTGGCTTACCTCCCTTCACAATTCATTACAATGTGTGCACAATATTACCTAAAATAAAATCCCATTATTGGATGCCCTGTAATAATCCCGCTGTACACAGGAAAGGGAGGGGACGGTTGCTCAGCAACAAATAGTTTGCAAGGGAATGATTGCAATCACAATCTCTCCTATACTGCAAGAAGACTCTTAAGAAATATCAGCTATTACTGCACCAATATCTATGCCAAAGTTCAGGAGAGGCACGGAATTAAGGCAGCACCGTCTTCATAAAAATTGCTATGACAAAAAAAAAATCTTTTCTCTGCTTTTCCGTTCTTAGCTTCCCCAATTCGCACAGCAGGGTTGATGCCCAGTGCTTGGGAGGAACATGTGACTTTGGAGCTATGGTTCCCAAAGCTCTCCACCACTGGGAGTTTTCCTCACCTCATGTCTGGGTCTGTTGTAGAAGAATTCATAGAGATTGATTGCTGTGATTAGTCAACAACTCCATTATCGTTGTATCATGCGACTACCAGGATGGTAGAAGGTGAACTAGATGGACCTTGGACTTCTCTCGTCTAGCAATTCCAATGCTCCCCCCTTGGATGATCCCAGTGAAGCGCAGTGTTTGCAGAGAGTGCAGGATTGGGAAATCACGGACTACCCTTCACTGTTTTTTTGTCCATTAATTTAAATGGACATCCTAAGAGTGTCGCACCAGGCTGGGAGAAATCAGCACTCCCAACAACAACGACTACGACAATTACCTCTCCTCCCAGATCTTCATCAATACAGCCTCAGACAATCACCTCTCACCCCCAGTCGTCAGTCATAGAGCAGCATTGGCTAAGACCTAGGAGCAGATTCTCTGCCTGACTCCTTCAGTCACAATGTTGGGAAGTCTAAGAAGGAGTAACACGGGAACAAAGACAGATTTAGAGGAATTATTTTTCTCGCATAGAGAATTATTAGAAAAAGGAATGCTATACCACAAGTGGCTACTGAGGCGGAGACCACAGCATCATTTAAAAAGGGAACGGACAAGTATTTGAAAAGAAAGACTATAAAGGTGCAAAGGATCAACTGCCCCCTTCTGTGCGGTAATTTCAATTATTCTAAAGCAAGAAGGAGGAGGGCTGTGTGTGTGTGCATGTGTGCTCGTGTATTTGTGTCTGCGTGCGTAAGTGAATGTGTGCGTGCATACATGTGCGTGTGCATGTGGGTGTGTGCGTGTGTTAGTTAATTATATGTGTGATGTGCTGCAGCTGTGTTAATGCATCAACTGAGCAAAAGCAAAAGAAAAAGTTAGGTCAATGGTGTCAAGAAGGTTTAAAATTAAATATGCAGCTGAAGAGATTATAAAACAATGTCAGAATAAAGTTGTAGCCCAAATTATAACTGTTAACGACTGTAAGTCATTATGCCGAATTAATGGAAGCAGAATTTCACCCCTGAGTATAATCAAACAGAAATGGAGAACTGCACAATGACAGAATATAGTGTGAATAGACATATTTTCTTGCATTTTAAATTTATTTTGCAGCAGAAATATGACCATACTGCAGGCCCTCATTGTAACTCTCTGATATACAGTGTCAATGAATCCCTTTCTAACAGGTGGATTGCATAAATACCATTTTTAAAAAAAAGAAATTGCCATCTACAAGGCATACATCTTTCAATGGGTCACGATACACTTAAGGTCATGGAGCACTTGCATATACATAGTCACAGGCTCCTTTCAATCTCCACTGAAAGATTGGGATCACTGAATTCACCCTTTCAAGTTATATGACATGAATTACATTCTTTGCTGCATCATAGGAACAGGAGTAGGCCATTCAGCCCCTCGTTCCGCAATTCAATGAGATCATAGCTTATCTGTATCCTAACTCCATTTACCCGCATTGGCTCCATATCCCTTAATACCCTTGGTTAGCAAAAATCTATCGATCTCAGATTTATAATTATTAATTGAGCTGGCATCTACTGCTGTTTGTGGGAGTGAGTTCCACACTTCTACCGCCCTCTACGTGAAGAAGTGTTTCCTAACTTCTCTCCTGAATGACTTGGCTCTGATTTTAAGGTTATGTTCCCTTGTCCTGGACTCCCCCACCAGCGCTAAAAATTTCCCTCCTCTACCCTATCAACTCCTTTCAAAATCCAAAAACCACAATCAAGTCACCCCTTAACTTTCTACATTCCAGGGAATACAAGCCTAGTTTATGTAATCTCTCCTCATAATCTAACCCTTGGAGCCCTGGTAACATTCTGGTGAATCTGCGCTGCACTCCTTCCAAGGCCAGTATATCCTTTCTAAGGTGCGGTGCCCAGAACTGTAAAGTACTCCAGATATGATCTCACCAGAGCTTTGTATAGCTGTAGCAAAACTTCCTCCCCTTTATATTCCAGTCCTTTAGTTATAAAGGCTAACATTCCATTGGCCTTTTCTGATTATTTGTTACACCTGACTACTACATTTTAGTGATCTGTGTACATGGGCCCCTAAATTTCTTTGGACTTTCACTGTTCCTAACTTTTCACCATTTAAAAAATACTCGGATCTATCCTTTTTTGATCCAAAATAGATGAGCTCACAATTACCTGCGTTGAAATCCATCTGCCACAGTTTTGCCCACTCACTTAATCTATCAATGTCTCTCTGTAATTTTATGCTCCCGTCTACACTACTTACTACGCCACCAATCTTTGTGTCATCAGCGATTTTGTTCAAACTGTAAGGCAACAGCTGGACAATTGAGAATGCAACGTTTGCCAACACTTGATATGATCAAAGAGCAGGTCAATATACATTATAACAAAGTTGCGAGTGCCACCCCTAATCTTTCAGCCTCTCTACAATCTACTTCTGATAATTGAGTGATTGAATTAAGCAATGCAAATAACATAGGGGAAATTTAATATTATAAAGATTTGAATCATCTGATAACTTGAATTAAAAGGAGTACACTGCTTCTCCCCTGATCTGTTGCATCTTTTGTGCCAAAAATGTATTTTCCTTTCAACCCTCCGCAAAGCTCAAGTCCCTGCAAGACTGAAAACTGCTTCCATATCTGGGGAGGCTCTTCTTCCACTTGTCTCCCACTCCGAGAAAACACAAGAAAAAAACCCTCTCTCACCTCGAACATTCAACCTTTCTCCTGCTCTTCAATGCCACCTTTCCTTTCTCTCTCTTTGATCTGTACTATTCTGGTCAGCATGCCTCTGAATTTTCCTTTTTTGTTCCTTCGGAGTCCTAACAATATCAACACATATACTCTTCCTCCTCCCCTGCAACCTCACTGTTGAAGTCAAGACTCGTCACACTGTCCCCGACTGTCTTTCTTTGCTTCCACAATCTACAAGACCCAAACTTGGAGTCAACCTCTTCATTAATCTTGTCTTCACCTCCTACGCTTTGGAACCTTGGCAATGTTTTAAAAATGGGCCTTCTCTTTCACTTAGGTTTCTTAATTAACAAAAGGTTCCAGCAAGTGAAGAGAATGTAATGCCATACCCGAGTATATCAAGCCCAGGACCAAATAAACTACCTGTCTCAGATTGGTTGGATTTCAGAATAAACATATATTTATACATCATACAATATTCATCACTGACAGGTTGTCTCACCATCTCTCTCTATCTCCCACCCCTCTCTATTTCTAATCTCATGAAATCTTCGATCCTGTTCCGAACCATTGAACTCATCCAATGAAACCTACCATTCCAGCAATTTCATTGGAATTATGGATCAGGAATAGGGGTTCAAAACTTCAAACTCAAGAACAAAAAAGCTTTGATTTTTAAAAAATTTAATGTTATAGTTTCTTCCAGTCACTAATTTGGTGAAAAATACTTGAATATAAAGTGCTTAATGCTCACACCTACTTTTCCACTAAAGTTATTGACTAGCCTTATACCTCATCAGGTTGTTCGGAGGCCAGCTTTGCTGCTCACTCAAAGAACTCATTTGAATTTTGACAGATCTGCTGCAGTTAAACCTTCTGGTCACCTTTGTTAAACAGGCACCTGCTGTAAGCAGCCATTTTCTCCCCCCTCAAAGGCATTCGGTTTTTAATATATTGGATGAGACCCGCACATGGATTGTACAGGCCTCTGGTAACTATGGCAGCCAAACAATACATGCATGGTAATGAACACCACTGTGATTCCCCGTGAAAAAAAAAAGAGAGAGATATATACTGCAGGTCAAACATCATAAATTTAATATCCTTTCAGGTCTAACATCATTATAATGGATTTCTGAAACCAGCTGTCATGGGATGTGTACAGAGGTAGTTCGTTACTGACATGAATCTACTTCTCAAGCAGGTACGGTCACATTATTAAGGAATTGACGGGCAGCCTCAGTTCCAAGTAAACGAGGATCTCTAAAAATTTTGCTGAGTAAATTTTGAGTGTTTTATCTCTACCCACCTCCCCGCCCTCGCCCCCACTCCCCTCCCCCCCCGCCCACTTCCAAATCATTGATGTGCAATGTGAAAAGCAAAGGTTCTCAGCAACGATCCTCAGGGGGGGGGGGTCTACGGGTCACTTCCTGCCACTCTGACGCAGTTCCGTGCATCACCCCCCTCTTATTATTCTCTTTAATTCTTGGGATGTGGGCATCACTTGCAAGGCTGGCATTTATTGCCTGTCTCTAGTTGCCCTTGAGATGATGGTGGTGAGCCGCCTTCTTCAACCACTGCATTCTGTGTGATGAAGATGCTCCCAAAATGCTCTTAGGTAGGGGGTTCCAGGAGTTTGACCCAGCGACAATGGCTAGACTAGGAGTCCTGGCATATTGTGCAGTGCACCACCAAAGTTGACCCAGCAATGATGAAGGAACGGCGATATATGTCCAAGTCAGGATGGTGTGTGACTCGGAGGGGTTGGTATTCCCATGAACCTGCTTCATTTGTCCTTCAAGGTGACGGAGGTCGCAGGTTTCGGAGGTGCTGCTGCAGAAGCATTGGCTCTGTCTCCTTTGATGCAGCCAACAGCCAATCCACTTCAATCAGTGCCCAACTATTCCATGCTTGTGTACAGACCTACATACAGGGCATATGCCTGGCTATGCCCCTGCTCTGTGGGTTAGTACAGATAGGCACATAGCTTTAGAACACTTCCCTGATTTCTTCTAGCAAGCCCCACTGCTGGACTTGAGCACAGAATCCAGGCTGACACTCCAGTGCATCACTGAGGGAGTGCTGCACTGTCGGAGGTGCCGTACTTTGGATGAGAAGTTAACCCGAGATGCCAAATGCCTGTTCAGGTAGATGTAAAAGATCCCATGGCACTGTTCAAAGAAGAGCAGGGGAGTTCTCTTGGTGTCCTGACCAACATCACTAAAAACAGATTAACTGCAATTATCTCATTGTTTGTGGAACCTTGCTGTGTGAAAATTAGCTGCTGTGTTTGCCTATGTAACAAAGTGACCGCACTTCAAAAGTACTTCATTGGCTGTGAAGCGTTTTGGGGTGTCCTGAGGATATGAAAAGCACCAATTATTTCTTCCTTTATTAGTTTCGATTAGTTCCTCCTAAGCTGGTGAGCAGGAGAGCATCACATTAAAGAAACAGCTGTCCTGGTTGGTTTCTACACAGTAAACTAATTATCAATCCCACTATTGTGGAGTGAATGTACTGCAAGGGCATCCCCGGACAGTATATTGCTCCAGCTTGTCTCAGAGCCTCAAAGGGATTCATGCACCACACTTCAGCGCATCGCTCCAGTGCATCACTCCAGCGGGTGTTGTAAAGTGAACCATTCAACTACACAACTTCCGTGTCCACGAGACTCGACACTGCCAGGGGGGGTCTCCTCATCCTGCATCACCCCACTTGATGCTGCAAAAGGATTCCCCCTCTCCCTACATCTCTCCACTCGGCACCACAGTGAGAGGCTGTGAACAGAGCTCTTCAAAGAAGCCCTGCAAATAATTGGAATATAAAATCATAGGCCTCATTATAATATTAATGACGTAATGACCCTGCAGCAGCTCTGCTCCGCTTAGGCAGAGAACGCATAAAATGGCAAATGTTGACACAAGCTGAGTCTCTACGTGGGCCAATGCAAGATCACGCCAGCACACGGAGGTAACTTCAAATAGCTTGCCACCTACCATTATTGGCAAAGTAGTAAACAGATTAGAAAAGAACGTGTAGGCATTACAATTCATGTGTGTGTGGAGGGAGAGGGAGAAATGGTGCGACAGTAACCACAAATTCCTTGGGCATTAAAATACCTGTCCTTTTGGGGTCCTGAGATGTCAGCTTTGGGTGCTCACAGTTTTGCCTTTGAGGGTTCTATTAAAGCTGCTTTTATCCTGACCCTTGTTCGAGTTGGGATTCCAGGAGAATGGAGTCTGTCAGCTAGCTCCTGGTGTTAATGTCGTTAAATCCGGCCCCCTCATTCCGGCAGTAGACTCCAACATCTGTTTTTTGTTTTGCTTGTGAGTCTAGGAGTCTCCAGCCTGAATAAGGGAACAGCCAAGACCACCAAAAACAGTCATTTGCTATCTGTGGGATCTTGCCGTGCACAAATTGGCTGTCGTGTTTGCCCACAAAACAACATTGGCTGCACTTCCAAAGTAATCCACTGGTCGTAAAGCACTTTGGGACACCCTAAAGACATGAAAAATGGTACATCAAGACAAGTTGTTTCTTTATTTCTTTTAAAACCCAATTTTGGCATTATCTATTCACTACTGCTTGGTTTACCTCAACCTTGTCACATAGTTTTTTTTTGTTTGTGGGATCTTGCTGTGCACAAATTGGGAGCCATGTTTCCTACATTACAACAGTGGCTACACTTCAAAAGTACTTTGTTGGCTGTTAAGCACTTTGGGATGTCCTGAGGTCGTGAAAGGCGCTATATAAATGCAAGTGATTTCTTTCTTTATATTGCTTTGTGGGCCTGACCCTTCACATAGTCCTCTCACTAATAAAAGAATGGTTAAATACATCTCATTACATGTCTCAGTGTTACATATAGTAACGGGCATTCATTACATTTCCAATCACGAGCAAAAATGAAATATTCCTGTTAAAAACTGCAGAAAACTTACCATCATGAATGAAAGGGCTTAAGAAGTTAAGGGAATAATCGCAGGGTCAGACCCCACAATGACCTTCATCTGAAGTAGGTGTCTGAAAAATATGGAAGCTACATGAATAGATATAAGTTAATTTTTCACAGTGCAGGGTCCTCCCTCCTGATCAGGGATGGCTTTTTCCTTGCTTTTCTGAGGTTTAAGTGTCAACAAGATGATGTTTGTTCTCTTAACCGCAGCTATGAGCACCCTTGATGTACCCTGATAGGCTGCGAGGGGGGTGTAGACCACTGGGCAGGGGTCTTTGGGAGGAGACACGAAAAGACAAAGTGTAACAGACAGCTTTAAATTGGTTAACCCCCGAACTAATGTGATATCCGGGCCCCCTGCTGGTGAGAAGTGAGAAGCTGGTGACAACATCGCAGCTCGGCCTGGCTGTTGCACAAAGTTCGTGCTGCCTCCTCACTTACCTGATTGTAGTGCAACAGCCAGGCCTAGCTGCGATGTTGTCACCAGCTTCTCACTTCTCACCAGCAGGGGGCCCGGATATCACATTAGTTGCTCACGCCTCTTAAAGGCAGCTTGCATCTCTTAAAGGCAGCCTGCACCTCTTACGTGCAAAATATAAGATACGAGTCCTCACGGAGTCTGAATGGAGATCAGACACCACACATGTAAAACACAGATGCAGGTCCCGTCCCCATATTTACAAACTGATGAGTTATGTTAAAACATTGAATAAAGGTTGCGCACTACTAAATCCCACACCCTCCAATCTGCATGCCAGACCCCACCAATCTGCCGATCTGAGTTTCTACCGGGCCTGCAAGAGACCGTGTACCAAGGTTCTCTGATGATGCACTAGATGTCTTGGTGCAAGAGGTCGACAGAAGGAAGGGCATCCTATATTCGCAGGGGGGCAAGAGGCCCTCCAGACATATGGTCCCGAGGCAGTAGGAGGCAGTAGGGGATGAAGTCAACCCCAGGCACTAGCACCACGAACATGGATGCAGTGCAGGAAGAAGTTCAATGCTTTGACACGAATGGTCAAGGTGAGTGAGGCCAACTGTCAAGTGGCACCTCCTACCAACTGCACCACTAGCCGCATCCACTGCTCCAGCACTACATCCGCATCACCCACCTACCAACAAACTCTTTCAATCAGTACTCAACTCTTCCAATCAGGTGCTTCCTCTCACCCTCACACATTACCAGACTTGCAAGCTGCACACCCACAACTCACAGGTCACACAAACTGGCAGCTATACAATCATGACAGGGACATCACCCAGACATCCTGCAGGACACTCACCGACAAACGTCTCTCTTTCTTGCAGAAGGTGGCGCATAACAGGAGGCAGCAAGTGGCAGAGGCATTTAGCCCCTTGAGCCTGTTCCACCAATCAATGAGATCATGGTTGACCTGTGACCTAACTCCATATACCCACCTTAGCCCCATATCCCTTAATACCCTTGGCTCACAGAAATCTATCAATCTCAGATTTAAAATTAACAATTGAGCTAGCATCAACTGCCATTTGCAGAATAGTGTTCCAAACTTCTGCCACCCTTTGCGTGTAGAAGCATTTCCTAACTTCACTCCTGCAAGTCCTGGCTCTAAATGTTAGGCCATGTCCCCTAGTCCTAGTATTCAAGTATAGGAGACCCCCAAAAACAGGTACAAATGCATCAGCAGCCAGATGCAATAATCCAACAACTAACCTGTAAATCCTGCGTGGTCCCTTTAAATAGCGCTGGTGGGGGGTCTTCCAGCCGTCCAAGACATGTTCAGCATGGTTTTGTGAGAGGAAAATCATGTCTCACGAATTTGATTGAGTTTTTTGAAGGGGTAACCAAGAAGATAGATGAGGGCTGTGCAGTAGACGTGGTCTACATGGACTTCAGCAAAGCATTTGACAAGGTACCGCATGGTAGGTTGTTACATAAGGTTAAATCTCATGGGATCCAAGGTGAGATAGCCAATTGGATACAAAATTGGCTTGACGACAGAAGACAGAGGGTGGTTGTAGAGGGTTGTTTTTCAAACTGGATGCCTGTGTCCAGCGGTGTGCCTCAGGGATCGGTGCTGGTCCGCTGTTATTTGTTATTTATATTAATGATTTGGATGAGAATTTAGGAGGCATGGTTAGTAAGTTTGCAGATGACACCAAGATTGGTGGCATTGTGGACAGTGAAGAAGGTTATCTAGGATTGCAACGGGATCTTGATAAATTGGGCCAGTGGGCCGATGAATGGCAGATGGAGTTTAATTTAGATAAATGTGAGGTGATGCATTTTGGTAGATCGAATCGGGCCAGGACCTACTCCGTTAATGGTAGGGCGTTGGGGAGAGTTATAGAACAAAGAGATCTGGGAGTACAGATTCATAGCTCCTTGAAAGTGGAGTCACAGGTGGATAGGGTGGTGAAGAAGGCATTCAGCATGCTTGGTTTCATTGGTCAGAACATTGAATACAGGAGTTGGGATGTCTTGTTGAAGTTGCACAGGGCATTGGTGAGGCCACACTTGGAGTACTGTGTACAGTTCTGGTCACCCTATTATAGAAAGGATATTATTAAACTAGAAAGAGTGCAGAAAAGATTTACTAGGATGCTACCGGGACTTGATGGTTTGACTTACAGGGAGAGGTTAGACAGACTGGGACTTTTTTCCCTGGAGAGTAGGAGGTTAAGGGGTGATCTTATAAAAGTCTATAAAATAATGAGGGGCATAGATAAGGTCGATAGTCAAAATCTTTTCCCAAAGGTAGGGGAGTCTATAACGAGGGGGCATAGATTTAAGGTGAGAGGGGAGAGATACAAAAGGGTCCAGAGGGGCAATTTTTTCACTCAAAGGGTGGTGAGTGTCTGGAACGAGCTGCCAGAGGCAGTAGTAGAGGCGGGTACAATTTTGTCTTTTAAAAAGCATTTGGACAGTTACATGGGTAAGATGGGTATAGAGGGATATGGGCCAAGTGCAGGCAATTGGGACTAGCTTAGTGGTATAAACTGGGCGACATGGACATGTTGGGCCGAAGGGCCTGTTTCCATGTTGTAACTTCTATGTTCGTGGTTAAGAAAGTTCACTGGCTGGAGCATTGAGTACCAAAATGGTGTCTATCCCTTTAAATCAGCATTGCTTACTGATCCAATGCATATTCTCCTTACTTTACATGATGCCGGTGTTCTTTACCTGCACGTGCGCAAACGCCTTTACCAAAATGGCGTCCGGCACGTCATGGTAGAAACATGCACGTGCATTCCGGATGCCATTTTGGGACCTTAGAAGGCCATGTAACGCCTGAAAAACGGGCGCTTCACGGCCGAATTCTAGCCCCATGACTGTCCCTTGGATATGTAAGTATATTCAAATCCCTGTAACATTTGAAATGTAAATCCCACCCCCAGATCCTGCATTGCTCCCAGTCAAGAACTCCTGGGACCTAAGCCGAGTTTCTTTTAAAAAAAAATGTACCTTCAAGGTCTAGAATTAGAAACACTTAAGCATGCTGATGTATTCTTTGGTGTATAGCATCCTCTAGTGGCACTAACACAATAACTCCGGACTGTGCTAATATGTAGGAGATTTACGTCTATATAGCCCTCTCCGCATAAATAAAACATCTCCAGGCACTTTACAGCGGGAGTGGTACCGAACAGGAGATAGGAGAGAAGTTAACGGAGGTGAGTGAGAGTGGTCCTCCACAAATTTCAGAGCCATACTATGTAATGGTCGCATTATTAAACAAAAGTGTATTTGAGAGAGAGAGAGAGAAAGAGAAAGAGAGAGAAAGAAAAAAAGAAAGGAAGAAAAGACTTGCATTTATATAGCACCCTTCACAACCTCAAGATGTCCCAAAGTGCTTTAGAGCCAATGAAGTACTTCTTGAAGTATAGTTACTGTTGTGAAGTAGGAAAGCAGGCATTATAAATGGGTTTGAGAACCAATTAGACACATTTCCAGAGAGAACCAATCGAGAGAAGACGGGTATGTGACTGGGCACTGTTGAAGTTAATATCTTATTCCTCTTTCTGGAAAACGACCACACTGCATTTTATTGGCATGGCAAAATCTGGTGCATTGATCATCCAGTCAGTGCATGCGTCACACCCTAGGATTTCAGGTCATGGTAAGCTGCATGGAGATGTGATCTATAAAGTAGGGCAGTGGTCAAAAAACACATCACTTCCTGAGCAAGTATGACATCCCGATACCTTGGTCAAACCCCAGGAAGTTTTCCGAGCATCTCCTGGGTATGGTTAGTAGATGTGACCATTTGTGAATTATGAGATTAAGTGTAACAAGCTGGTGTTGATTCTTCTACAGTTAGGTTATTTCTTGTCAAATTATATTTCCTTTCTCTTATCTGATAGGTCGTCTCTCTCTGTTGCAACCATCCATGTATTTCTTTATAGTATAAACATTACCGTGATGGTCCAAAACTCTGAATATCCTGTCCTACGCACTCTTCCTCCTCCCTCCATCCTCACTGTAATGAAATCTAGATTTATCCCATTGTATCCTACTCTAAATCATTCTTTCCCACCAACTCAAAACTGTTGAACTGCTTACCTCAGTCAGTCTTCCCTTCCTCCTACAATCTACAAGCTTTTACATAGAATTACATAGAATTTTACAACAAACAAACAGGCCATTCGGCCCAACTGGTCTATGCTGGTGTTTATGCTCCACATGAGCCTCCTCCCACCCTACTTCATCTAACTCTATCAGCAAATCCTTCTATCCCTTTCTCCATCAGCTTCCCCTTAAATGCATCTATGCTATTCACCTCAACCACTAAATGTGGTAGCAAGTTCCACATTCTTACCACTCTATGAGGAAAGAAGTTTCTTCTGAATTTCTTATTGGATTTATTCGTGACTGTATTATATTTATGGCCCCTAGTTCTGGTCTCCCCCACAAGTGGAAACATCTTCTCTACGTCTCTCTATCAAACCCGTTCATAATTTTAAAGACCTATATTAGGTCACCTCTCAAGTCTTCTCTTTTCTAGAGAAAAGAGCCCCAAGCCTGTTCAGTCTTTCCTGATAATTGTACCTTTTAAAACCTAAGATTGGCATCACCTAATCACATTCTTGATTAACCCTACTGTCTTCATCCTTGGGACGCCCGACGCCCTGGACCTTGAGCTTTCGTTTTGGCCAGCTGAAAATAATTTTTAAAAATAACCAATTCAGAGGACTGTTGCACCTCGAAAAGATTATCCGTTTGCCGCAGTAAGTTTCGAAGCTTCCCTATTCTTCCTTCCCCATACATTCAATGAATTCATTTCTCATTTGGTGAGAGGATGTTTGAGATTAATTACCTGATTATTAAAGAAACCTTGTTGAGTTTCTGAGCTATAACGGTGCATCCTTGTGAAGGAAGATCTCCCTGAGGTGTTGTGTGCAGACAATCACTGTATTAGGGAAAAAAACTTTCATTGTTCTGACAGGTCAAAGACATTTCCAGTCACTTGGGATTCTTTAATTTTTGTTGAGTTAATTAATAAAATACCCTCCAGAATCTCTTCATCTAAACAGACCTTGTTTGATATACTATCTCATAACCTGAGAGATGGATCTGCAAATCTTTGTCCCACAATAATGTATTTTAAGTGCTTGTTAACACACAGAGCAATAAATACTTTGATCAGCTCAGTGCCGGTAACATGAATATCTCGTCTCTCCAAGGATTGCAAGGAGGTTTCATAATTATTTTCTTTTGAAGGCATACTGCTGCAATTTTGATTACAGTTGCACAGCAGTTAAGAATGGCTGCTGTGGTCTAGTGCGAGCTGTAAGAGTTTTACAGGTATTGGGAGAGAGAAGGTTTGAAGATCCAAATGGATGCTTCTTAACTGAGGCATGAATGTCACTGAAGGTGGATTTTTAAGGGTGCTACAGACGGTTTAGTGGCTCCACTTCTAATCTATGGCACCGTCTAAAATGCAATGCCCTTCGGAGAATCACACCTTCACCAAGGTGTCAGCCGTGGCTCAGTGGGTAGCACTCTCCCCTCGGAGGAACTTGAGCACAAAATCTAGGCAGACACTGCAGTGCAGTACTGAGGGAGTGCCGCACTGTCGGAGGTGCTGTCTTCCGGATTGAGGCATTAAACCGAGGCACTGTCTGCCCTCTCAGGTGGACATAAAAGATCTCATGGGACTATTTTGATGAAGAGCAGGGGAGTTCTCCCCCGGTATCCTGGCCAACATTTATCCCTCAACCAATATTACAAAAAAAAATATTGCCATGTTTCCTACATTACAACAATGGCTGCACTTCAAAAGTATTTCCATGTCTGTAAATTGCTATGGGACATCCTGAGTTTGTGAAAGGCACTATATAAATGCAAGTTCTTTCATTTGCACACTGTAAACAGGATATTATCTGTAACCTCTCAGCCAACATTGCTACTTTTCAATGAGCAAAAAATAAAACCCTAAAATATTATGATTAATTTCCTGCATCTACCCCCAGATACCAGAGAGCATTAACATCAGCAGGAGAACCTAAGTTTGCAGCCTACTTCCTCCATGCCCGGCTAGAAACGACTTAGTCAATGAACGGTAAATCCTTTCTGACTGTACTCACATCTCTTTTTTCCTGAGCAACTACGTTAAAAAAGAATGGGTGAAGATTTTGACAGGACAGCATTCTGGAGCAGTTCTTTGGCATTGTTTTGTTTCTGCCTGGATTGAAACCCAGAAAGATTAATAACAGTTGCTCTCGAGTGCATACACAAACAATAAATAAGTAAAACCCTTCATTCAGCAGAGGTCTTTAGGCCTTTTTAATTTCCTCTCAAGGTATTTGATCAGGAGGAAAGAAAAGGGAAGGTGAAACAGTCATTCTGGTTGGAAAGCCTCAATAACCCGGCTGCTCCTGGGACCCGTTCTACATCTGTTTTCGAGGAGCAACTCTGATCCATAATTCCATTCCAGCTCGAGAACATCCAGGGCAAGACAGCAGGCCAGATACAAAGAGGTGAAGCCCGAGATATCTGACAGGTAAAGGAGGACAGCTCTGCTGTCACTGAGCTAAATAACAGTGGGAAACTCCGAAGTAAACTCTCTTCTGAATTCACTGACTAACTGCTAACTTTGTCTTGTTTCTTTTTCTGAAAAAACTTGACCTGCCTAGAAACCCCCCTCTTCCCCACCACACTTCCTGGGACTCATCGTAGTCTGAGGGACCCTAACAGACTACAAAAAAAAAAAATCACAATTGGATTGAAGTGTTTTACACAGATGAAGGCCCAAAGCTACAGTTACTCCGAAAGCAAGAAGGGGTAGTGTGTAAAGGAATCCATGAGATATATTCTGTTTAGTTGAGACAGTAGTCTGGCAATAGGACAATGCTGCTCCCTCTCTCCTGTTGTGTTGATTGACAGCTCAGAGGAATGCAAAGACAGTACTTTTTAATATTGCTGCACTATCGCAATGGCTTTCTATGATATATGGCCATCATGTACTCCCCAAGCTGGCAATCATAAACTGGGTTTAATTCTCTGCATTTCAAAGACATTCATCATTGAGCGCTTATTTTTATATATGCCAACCGCCGGTATTGCAAGCTGACAGTCAGCGTTTTGGCTGCAGGATAGACCTTCTCCCCTCAGCAGTACCACTCCTCTATCCCGCGCTCCTGCCCTGCACCCGCCCCCCCCCACACCCTCCCCACTTCTCCCTGAGTCCCTGAGTCTGGCTGGCAATGGACTGGATCATGGCCAATCTCTCCTCAATACAGGAGGAGATGGTGATCCCTGTCATTGTCTACTGTAGGCAAGAATTCTGGTAACAGGAAGGAGTGCCAACATAAACGGCGGGGTGGGGGGAGGGGGTGGGGGAGTGCAGAGGGAGGAGGAGGCAAATGAGTGCGAGCTTGAATTTGGGGTGGGAGGGTGAAGAGAAGAGTGCCAAGTTGAATTGGAAGGGGGGGTTGGGGAGAAGAGCTTCAGGTTGAATGGGGAGGGTGGGGTGGGCTGAATGAGAGAGTGTCATTAGGAACTGAGAGGGATCGAAGAGGAGAGCAGCTTTCTGTGAAAGGGTGAGGTGTTGGATAGGGTAGGTTGCTACTGTGAACTGGGGCAAGGATGGGGGGTGGAATTAGAAGTGGGAGTCTGACTGTTGAGGTAACTTTTGGGGAAGTGATGGTCTGTTGAAAATCCAAATATTACTGTTTAACTTTTTTTTAAATTGTAAATTTATTAATGGTGAAATATGAAAGCGCTTAAAATTAAGCTGACTATACGATGTTTAGTGTAAAAATTCTAAATGTTTCCCATGGGAGCCTGCCCCCAGAAACACGTTACCAATTTTGTGCCTTCAATAAGTTGGAGCTCCTCCTTCAGCCTTTCATGTACTTGTGTTTTCTTTTTCCCTCCAATGCAAGTGAGGGAATGTTGGGACACTTACAGTTTTAGGAACTATTCCCACCTGGAGACTTCCTTTCACATCACAGGTTATGAGAGATTAGCTTTTTTGGGGGCCTGTGTCAGCGTTTTTTTTTATGGAAGCTGTTGTTTAGCTTTTGCTAGTTTTCTAAGTCGGCATATGTATTTTTTAAGTGACATTTGTGGTGCAGGAATTTTGCGCTCGTCAAACAGAGGGAGGTTAGAGCCGGGGTATGGAACACTTTGCATTTCACGCACCCAATGCCAACATCATTCATTTCCCAGGTCGTGTATCGCATAGTTAGATAAGATGAAAGAAAGAACTTGCATTTATATAGCACCTTTCACGACCTCAGGACGTCCCAAAACAAGTATTTATGAAGTGTAACCACCGTTGTAGTGTAGGAAACAGAGTGATGCTTCTTCCACTCACTCAACAACGACAACTTGCATTTATATAGCGCCTTTAACGTAGTAAAACGTCCCAGGGCGCTTCACATGAGTTTTATCAAACAAAATTTGACACCGAGCCACATAAGGAGGTATTGGGACAGGTGAGACCAGTGAGTTCACCTGTGACTGCAGGGGTTGGATTTTGCTGTTAATCACATCCAGGACTGAACCATGTTCATTCTGACAGTTGGGGTTCGTTTCTGCTGATGTTAATAACCCCTATAACTGGGCTGGAGTTTAATATTCTGGATACATGTTAAATGAGGTAGAAGATCAGCCATGATCTTGTTGAATGGCGGAGGAGGCTCGATGGGCCGAATGGCCTACTCCTGCTCCTATTTCTTATGTGACCAAAAGCTTGGTCAAAGAGGTAGATTTTATGGAGCGTCTTAAAAGAGGAGAGAGAGGCGGAGAGGCAGAGAGGTTTAAGGAGGGAATTCCAGAGCTTAGGGCCTAGGCAGCTGAAGGCACGGCCGCCAATGGTGGAGGGATTAAAATCGGGGACGTGCCAAAGGCCAGAATTGGAGGAGCACAGAGATCTCGGAGGGTTGTAGGGCTGGAGGAGGTTACAGAGATAGGGAGGGAAGAGGCAATGGAGGGATTTGAAAACAAGGATGAGAGTATTAAAATCGAGGCTTTCCTGGACCGGGAGTAGATCAGCGAGCACATGGGTGAGGGGTGAACGGGACCTGGTGCAAGTAAGGATATGGGCAGCAGAGTTTTGGATGAGCTCAAGTTTATGGAGGGTGAAAGATGGGAGGCCAGCCAGAAAAGCATTGGAACAGTCAAGTCTAGAGGTAACAAAGGTACGGATGAGGGTTTCAGCAGCAGATGAGGAGAGGCAGGAGCGGAGACGGACGATGTTACGGAGATGGAAGTAGGCGGTCTTGGTGATGGAGCAGATATGTGGTCAGAAGCTCATCTCAGGGTCAAATAGGACACCAAGGTTGTGAACGGTCTGGTTCAACCTCAGACTGTGGCCAGGGAGAGGGATGGAGTCGGTGGCTGAGGAGCGGAGTTTGCGGTGGGGGCAAAGTCGATGGCTTCAGTCTCTCCAGTATTTCGTTGGAGACCTCAGAAAATCACCTTCTATAACACCGACGGACATTTCCCTTTCCTGACACCAACCATTTTCTGGCTTCCCCGAGTGAAGTGGCCAATTTACAACAACTTGCATTCAGATCCCACTTTTAATGCAGTTAATGTCCTCAGGCACTTCACAGAAGAAGAAAATTCACTGAGCTACGGGGGTTGGTTTTAACTGAGTAGGGGGGAGGGAGGGAAGGGGCGCACATTCCAGTTGGGCGGGCAGGGGTTACAGGGAAGTTGGGGAAACCCCCCTTCAGGGAGTTCAGCATGATGAGGCACAGGCCCTTTGAAGTCCTTAGACCTCATTTAAATAATCCAGGACAGTCTCCTGCCCAAAACCCGGTCAGAGAGTAAAAATCGGTTCGAGAGCCCTAGGGCACCGGAGACCCTAGGGAACGATCCTCGGCATGAAAATAGCGCCGGCAGGGGCTTTGGAAACTGGTGCTGGGAGGGAGAGGCAAGGCCGGGACCGGAGAGGCCCAGGGACTCCTTGTGGAGCACTGGGGGGAGTCAGTGCTGCTGCTCTTGGCCCACAAAGGATCGCACTGGTAAGTGATTCTTTTTAAACTTACCTCGGCCTCTCCTGGCCGCTCCGTGACTCCCGCCATGGCCCCGTGCGGGCGGCCCAAATCCAGAAAATGGCGTCACGGCACCGATAATGTCAGCGGGCCGCGATTTTCCGATGTGACGTCGGTCCCCGCCTGCTGGGGGCGGGCGGCCAATTCCCGACCGGATTAAGGTAAGAAAAGATGGCGTGGGTGGGGGAGGCGGGAACGGGGTCAAGAAGGCAGTGCGACAAACCCTCCCCCACTGTTCCTGCCGGGAGAGGGGCTTAAAACCTACCCCAGACTGCTGTTCGTCTGTAACATCTTCCAGTTCTGAAGAAGGGACCTACACATGAAATGTTAACTCCCCCTGTTCTCTCCGCAGGTGCTAACTGGCTGAGTGTTTCCAGCATTTTCTGCTGGTGTTATATCATTTTTTTTTTGATTGGGATTCCTGCTTTTTTTAACCACACTGCTCCACCGTTGATACATTTAACTCCCAGGACCACCCCAATTAGCTTGACATAGAAGGAAAAAATAACAACACTGTGAGTTGTCACAGATGTCAGTCACATCCTGTCCTATTTCTAACAGCATTGTAATCTTACAAAAGCAAACATTTGGCTGCCAATGTGAGGGGTTTTTTTTAATAAATTTTAATACGGATGTAACTACCTGACAAGCCACAGTCAGAGAGAGGCACGTAATGGAATCCTGAGTACTGCTTTCAGTCACAGAGAGATAGAGAGAGAGCATTCACTTATGTTTCATTTTAATTAGTTTACAATGCCACTGGCACAGGAAAATATAGCCAGTTAGGCGAGGTACCTGGGGCCCAGTGCCACCTGTGGAACTACTCACAGGACTCGTTGGCATCTTCAGAAAGATAGAATAAGAAAGAAAATCAGAAGCACAAATAGATGAGGAAAATTATTTGCAGGAAGGAAATCCAAGATTATTTTTTTTACTTACCATCTTTACTTACTTATCTGATCGACAAGACACCAGCACTTCCATATTTTTTTGGCCATGGTATCAGTTTGGGAATTTGAGTTTAAATATATCACAGCAGCGCATTAGCATTGAATTTATCTGATTCATACATTTAGTTTCAATACATTGGTCCGTACAATTCAACACTAATCAGAAACAATAACAACAACTTGCATTTATATAGCACCTTTAATGTAGTAAAACGTCCCAAGGCGCTTCACAGGAGCGTGATCAAACATAATTTGACACTGAGCCACATGAGGAGATATTAGGACAGGTGACCAAAAGCTTGGTCAAAGAGGTAGGTTTTAAGGAGCGTCTTTAAGGAGGAGAGGGAGGTAGAGAGGCGGAGAGGTTTGGGGAGAGACTTCCAGAGCTTAGGGCCTAGGAAGTTGAATGCACAGGTAGCTGGGAGAAAGAACGAAAAAGAAAAGAAAAAAGACTCTTTCACGGTCTCAGGATGTCCTAAAGCATTCTACAGCCAAAGAAGTACTTTTGAAGTGTAGTCACTGTTGTAATGTAGGAAATACGGCAGTCAATGCATGCTTAAACATCTGCATCAGCGTTTTCATTTGTTTTGGCATTCTGTCCCACGGCTGTTCACAGTGTTTCACTGGTGTACATAAATTTCTCTGGTAAATACGATACCCCTGGGGCTTACTTCTGTAGCCTGATTTTTGTTTGCAAATACAAAGATTGACAATCATTCAATAATTTCACAAACAGATCAATCAGTGCCTTGTGGATAGTTTCACACTAATTGATTGACCTTTTTACAAGTAAATGTAAAGCCCTAAGCTCTGGAATTCCTTCCCTAAACCTTTCTGCCTCTCTATCTCCTCCTTTAAGACACTCCTTAAAACCTACCTCTTTGGCCAAGCTTTTGGTCACCTATATCTCCTTACATGGCTCGGTGTCAAATTTTGTTTGATAACACTCCTGTGAAGTGCCTTGGGACGTTTTACCACATTAAAGGCGCTATATAAATGCAAGCTGTTGTTGTTAACAATTCTTTCTCGATCTGTGCATACTCTGCCTTTATAAACATGGTGCATGCACAGAAGATTGCCACCAATCATCGTACTTTTGCAGCAGCGCTGCCCCAATCCTATCGGAGATCCAGCAACTGAATTTTTTTATTGGTCTTTCAGTGTCGTAGAACTTCAGAAGTGGTTTCTCCGTGTGCAGACTCTTCAATATTACTTTTTTCCATGCTTCTTTCCAATCACTACTGCTTTATAACAGATTGCTAAGAAGTAATATTGTTTCCTGTTAGTTGTGGCTCAGTGGGTAGCACTCTTGCCTGAGTCAGGAAGGTTGTGGGTTCATAGCCCCACTCCAGAGACTTGAGCACATGATCTAGGCTGACACTCCAGTGCAGTACTGAGGGAGTGTTGCACTGTCCGAAGTGCCATCTTTTGGATGAGACGTTAAACTGAGGCCCTGTCTACCTTCTCAGGTGGATTTAAAAGATCCCACAGTACTATTTCGAAAAAAAGCAGTGGAGTTCTCCCCGGTATCCTGGCCAATATTTATCCCTCAACCAACATCACTAAAAAAAACAGATTATCTGGTCATTATCACATTGTTGTTTGTGGGACCTTGCTGTGCGCAAATTGGCTGCCACATTTCCTACATTACAACAGTGACTACATTTCAAAAGTGCTTCATTGGCTGTAAAGCACTTTGGGACATCCTGACATCATGAAAGGCGCTATATAAATGCAAGTTTGTTTTCTTCTCTGAAACATTTGGTACGAATTTATCCAAGTAAGTGACCATACTTAGGGCTCTCGGCACATCTTTCTTGCACTGTGTACGTGGCATACATTCAATAACTGAATCATCTTCTCAGGCTTATACCTGCACCAGCGATGTTAGCTTTGTGACTCCAAATATACATTTGTCTTTATTAAGTTTCAAGTTGACCCTTCTAGTCACCTGACATTATTATGCCATCCGCCTTCATGTATGGTTTGGTGATACACTGTTGCAGCTGAACCATTGCCCAGTGGAACCTGTACGTGTCTGTACCCCACACAAGGAATATTCAACATGCATCACCAGGAGCTCGCTTCATCCAAATTCAGTTGCCAGACACCTGAAGATGCATCTAACTTGCTAATTCATGTTAAATTAGCCAACTGTGCTACAATTTCTTCAGGAATTTTGATCTGTTCCCTGTTTAGTTCTCTGGAGTCCAAGAAAATTCACAATTTATCTTTTTTTTTCCTTCAGTAATCACTAGTGACTTCCCCCATTCTGTTGGTTTATGTTTTTTTCAAATATTCATCTAATTTCCTCTTAATAAATTCAAAGAAATTTCAACCATTCAGTCCACTGTGGCTGTGCTAACGTTAACTCCCCTCCAGGGCTATGTGTTCTAATTTTATTTGCCCGTTCTTCCCCAGTATCCTCTTTTATTTTTCAGTTCTCATAGAAGCCTTTCCTTCAGATATCAGTGAACAGGGTGAAATTTGTGAACACTAAGAAGTTGCTAGTATTTGTAAGGGCAGGTTTTGGTGGACTAATTTGATAGAATTTTTTGAAGAAATCAAGAAATGAATAGATAAATGGGAATGTAGTGGGTGTTACAAATTTGAATTTTCAGAAGGCATTTGAGACTGTATCTTATCAGAAACCTGTTATAAAATGAAGGCAAATGACATTAAAGGAGATGTAGCCATATGTATTGACAGATGGTTAGGGGTCAGAAAACAAAGAGTCGGGACAAATGGATGTTTTTTTCATTGTTGGGTTGTTAGTAGTGATATGATTTGGGCAACTGTTCTGGGGTCTCTTTTATTTTCCATTTGTTTAAATAACTAAGGCAATAGGCATAAGGCCTTTTATTCTAAAGTTTGCCAATGCAAAATTAAGGGGCATGGCAAACTGAGGAAAAATGCAGGAGATTTCAGTATGGGAACCATGACAGGTTACTGGGTGGGGAGATGGGAGACAGAGGCATTTTAATGCAGAAAAATGTGACGTAGTACATCTTCGGAGAAAGCATCAGTGAAAGGGAGCATACTCTACATGGCAAGATTCTTAACAGAATGGAGGAACTGAGAAATCGAGGAGTGCAGATACATAGGGGGGAAAAAAATTCGATAGGGTCCATTTTCGGGCGCGGGTAGCGTGATCCGCTATTACCCTGCGCCCGATGGCCCCTATGCAGGCAGGAAATGAATTTCGAGCTGCCTGCTACTTACCATGATATCTCCGTGCAGCCAGTGCTACCCACACTGCTGAGAGGCTACATGGAGAATGAGAAAGTCGGAAATGGGGTGTGCTCAGCGCACGTCATCAGCAGCCTGCACCTCTTAAAGGTGCAGGTGCACATTTTAAATGGGACAGTCCACTGGAAAGAGGGAAAGTAGGCTGCAAGGATGGCAGGACCGGCGTGGGAGAGGGCCCCACGCTTCTCGAATGATGCACTGGAGGCCCTGGTGGAAGGGGTGGACGAAAGGAAGGCCAACATGTACCCACAGGGTGGCCGGAGACCCTTCAGACTGCAGCTCCGCAAGCATTGGCAGGCTGTGGCCCAGGAAGTGAACGCCAGGAGCATGGCACCACACACGTGGGCGCAGTGCCGAAAGAAGTTCAATGATTTGACACGAGTGGTCAAGGTGAGTGAATGCAAGTGTCAAGTGGCACATCCAACCAACTGCACCACTGCTCCACGCATCACACTCCCCATCACCCACCCACCAACAAACACTGCCCATCCATACGCAATGCCGCACTCGGCATGCTGCATCTCACCCGCACATAGTACCACACTTGCAGGCCACACAAACACCACTCACAGGTCACACACACTGGCAGCTATTTGACCACAACAGGCAGATCACCCACACACCTTGCAGGATATTCACTGACACACTGACTTCCGTCTTGCAGGAGAAGGTGGCGCAAAACAACCGGCAGCAGGAGAGACCTAAGTGTGGACGGGCCACGCTTACACATCCTTACCACCCTAGAGGAGACTGTGCTTCGGATCACTGGGCAGGCCATCGCTGCAGCTGTGACAACATGTTGCACTGGAAGTCCCGATGAAGGAGGTCTCTGCATATCTAATGTTCCTTCTCCTTTCCCACATCTCCCTCCTCCCATAATCTTTTCTGACTCACATGCTGCAGAAGTTGTCTGCACGCACGTCTTACTTGCTCCTCTTCCCACTCCACAACTTAACCTGTTTCCCTTTGTCACTGCAGATACCAAAGAACACGTGGCGGCACCGTCCGAGGAGGAGGAGGGGGAGGAGGACACTAAAGCCACACCGTCACTCAATCTGACACTCGCTTCCACCAGCTCAGAGACTGGACTGCGCGTCCTTTAGAGGAGGGATCTGCATGTGGTGAGGCACTGGGCACAAGTGCGCAGGAGCCAGGATGGGGGGAATGGATATCACATGTGCCAGCTCACCGGAGGACGAGGTCGCTCACTAGTTCTGCTGCAAAGCAGTCAGATGAGGATTTTGATGGGCCAGACTACAGAAGACGGCTGATGGGCATAAACCACCAAATGCTTGGGGCACTGGAAAGCCTGCGCACAATGACAAGGGGCATGGAGGAGTCCAGCTCCAACTTGGCGCAGGGCTTTGCGCAGAGCTTGTAGCCCATCCTTTCCAACATGGAATGGGTGGTCACCTCCATCAGTATACTTGCTAACCCACCATGATGCAGCATCTGATGGACGATGTCACAGCTTCCATTGCAGCACAAACCAATATCATCAAAGGTCTGCAAGCTATGGTTGCTGCTCAGTCTGCTGCATTTGCAGCTCAGACTGCTGCTATCGTGGCTCTGGGGATCACTGTAGAACGGAGCTTCCAGGGCGTCACAGCGCTCCAGCAATCCGTTCTCCAGCTGATCACCAGGATGGCTGAGGCTCTGCTCCGGGAGAGTGGTAGTGGCGCCATGGCAGTCGGACCTGCTGTCCTCTCTCAAGACGACAGAATTCCTGCTCCCGCCCCTGCCACTCCACCAGTGCCCCTGTTGTTGCCGATCGGCCAGCCAGGCCAGACTGCTGCAGCCTATGCTGAGATGGTGCAGTCTAAAGCCGGGCCCTCCCGGCCCAGGGCTGCTTGAGATCATCCTCCAAAGCAATCTGCACGCTCCTCCATTGAAGGCCAGCAGCCTCCCACCGCCCATGCTCCAGCCACTGGGGAAGCACCTCATCGGAGCACTAGGATAGGTAAAGGCACGCGAGCAACAGGCACTAAGGGAATGCACAAGGGTGAATAGTTCTGTTATGTTTGCAAAATTTCATTTATTCATTGATAAATGAGACTTTGAATTTGCATTTGGTGGTGGTTTTTATTTGTGCAATGAGCTGAGGAAGAAACCAATGTGCAATCAGTTGGAGGGCGATTTGATTGTCTTGTGTGAGCGTAAAGGTGGGGAGTGTAGGACTGTTGGTGAGTTGGGAGATGTCGTTGATATTACTGATAGCGGGCACGGATCAGGCGAGCAAGCAGAATCCTTGCAGACAAGGCGTGTGGTTCCTGTTGCACCCTTGCATCTTCCTCCATTTCCTCTTCCGGCTCCACCCACTTCTCCTCCTCAGCTTCTTCCTCCTCAGTTTCCTCCTCCTCCACCTCTGGCTCAGGGCCTTCTCCGATCATTGGTGGCAAAGGTTAGTCCCTCGTGATGGCGAGGTCGTGCAGCACGCAGCGTACCACCACGAATCTGCCCACCTGCTCAGCAGAGTACCGCAGGGCTCCTCCAGACCGGTCCAGGCAGCGGAAGCGATGTTTGAGGAGGCCTATGGTGTGTTCCACGATGTTGCACGTGGCAGCGTGGGTCTCATTATATGCCTGCTGTGCACATGTGCGTGGGTTCCTGACCAGGGATAGCCCTTGTCACCCAGTAACCGGTCTTTGACTTGTTGAACCAGGTGAAAGATAGTTGGCACATTGGGCTATCGCATAAGGACATAAGAACATAAGAAATAGGAGCAGGAGTAGGCCAATCGTCCCCTCGAGCCTGCTCCGCCATTCAATAAGATCATGGCTGATCTGATCCTAACCTCAAATCTAAATTCATGTCCAATTTCCTGCCCGCTCCCCGTAACCCCTATGCATGACAAAGGCATTGTGACTGCTCCCAGGGTAGCGGGCATCGACCTCCATGATTCGATGTGTGTGGTCGCACACCAGCTGCACGTTGAGGGAGTGGGAGCCCTGTCGGTTGATGAAGATGACCGAGTTGATATGCGGGGCACAAAGGGCAATGTGCGTGCAGTCAATGGCACCTGCGCCATGGGGAACACAGCAATGCGAGCGAACCCCCGTGCTCGCTCGTTCTGCTTGTCTCTGTCAAGAGGGAAGATGATGAACCTGTTCCTCATCTGATACAGTGCGAATGTGACCTTCCTTATGCAGCAGTGCAATGCATACTGCGAGATGTTGCATGTGTCGCCAGCAGAGGCCTGAAATGAACCTGAGCTGTAGAAGTTCAGCGCCACAGTGACCTTCACAGCCACAAGCAATGTTGTCCTTGCCCTGCTCTGAAGCTGCGGCTGTGGCCGTACCAATTGACAGATCTCAGTCACGGCTTCCATGGTGAATCTCAGGCGTCAGATGCAATCCTCCTCAGTCATGTTGAAGTAAGAGAATTGGTCCCGGAAGGCCCTCATTGGATACGGCCTCCTGCTCAGTGCCCTGCGCCTCCTCATCCTCCCTCTCCTCGCAGCTTGACCTGCTGTGCGTGGCCTCTCTGCATGCTCCCAGTCATCTTAATGGCCAGTGGGAGCCCTAGCAGACCACCCATGGTTGCCAGGAATGTTGTTCAACCATAGTTGTAACTTTCCGAACCATAAGGCAGTACCTGCCAAATCACTCTCAAATGTACTCTAGCAACTCTCAGCAAGTATAGGCAGCTTCAAAAAAAAGCTTCCTGTTTCACCAGCAGCCAAAAGCAATAATCCAGCAACTAACCTGTAAATCCTGCATGGTCCCTTTAAATAGCGCTGGTGGGGGGTCCTCCAGGCACTCTAGGACACGTTCAGGTGTGCGTGGTTAAGGCAGTTGAGTTGAGCGTTAAGGCCCAAAATGGTGTCTATCACTTTAAATCAGCGTTGCACACTGACTGCATGCATTTTCTCCTTACTTTACATGCTTCCGGCATTCAGTATTTGTGCATGTGCTGACTCCTATACCAAGATGGCGTCCGGCATAGGTCATGCTGAAAACCTGCGTGCGCAGCCAAGGCGCCATCTTGGATGTTCAAGAGACCGCGTAGCGCCGAAACAACGGGCTTTACACAACCCAATTTAACGCCCACTGACCTTTAAAGCCACAAATGACACAATGTAGTGATCTTAGGGTATTTTTTAATTTGAAATTGAATGAAAAAGGAATAACTTTACTAAAATTTAAACTAACATTGTATACAACGTTGGTTGTATTCAGCAGTTCAGTTCTGATAAACAAACTCCATCTTCAGACTCCTAGCTGAATCAAGCCTATTGGCTAATCGATACATTGTCAAATTTAATTATTAAAGGTATGTCTCCAAATGTAATACTCAAACTGACATGAAATAAAGTCACTCCATAAGGGAACATTCATAAATCCCCTTACTGCAACACTTCAAGAGCAGTAAATGGCTCGTGCAATATCTATTTAGACAGGATTGTATATGGTGTAGAAATAATTGCCCTGGCCAATATTTATCCCTCAACGTCACTAAAACATATTATCTGGCCATTATCACATTGCTGTTTGTAGGATCTTGCTGTGCGCAAATTGGCTGCCGCTTTTCCTACACTGCAACAGTGACTACACTTCAAAAAAACGTACTTCATTGGTTCTGAAGTGCTTTGAGAAGTCCTGAGGTCATAAAAGGCAATTTATAATTGCAAGTTCTTTCTTTTTTGATGGACCGAATTACCTTTACTTGTCCCATTTGGTTATATTCTTTATGTGCCAACACTGACCAATCATGAGGAACCTTTTTCTTTTCCTGCACATTTATATTTACAGCCGCAAACTGGACTGATTTTGCCAAACCTCATTTCAGTTAGGAATACGAGAAGCTATCCAAGTGAGAAGTTATTTCTCCTATCTCTCTGATCTATCTTCAAACCCAGGTGTGCCAGATGTGATAGGATAATTATCCAGCAAACTGTTGTTGGAAACTCCCTATCTTTTGTTACTATTTCAATGGAAAGGAGACGACTTTAAAATAAAATTCCCCAATTTACCTTGCGGGCTTCACTCCTCCTCAAAGTTCTACCTTAGCTGGTGTTGTATGATCCAAGAAGCAAACTTTTCCATAACCCCCAAACAATGCTGCAATCCTTCCATACCAAATTAATGAGTCACACAAGTTAAGATAAAGTGTGGTTTTGTGGTTAACTGTATTGATGTAAAGGCGGTATAAAATATGAACTTGTTTTAAACACATGGATCCTGAAGTCACCTGAGCTAGTAATAAGGCCTTAGGGTGCAGGCCTTGGCTTAATTCTCTAACTGTGTTTTTTGTGGGCTTCTGGCAAGAAGGTTTTTATTTCATTGTTTCAGTTTCCTGCTACTGGTATTCAGGTATCTTGTGTGTCTGCATGGCTCAGTAGATATTACATAGGATTGCATAAAATTACATAGAAATTACAGCACAGAAACAGGCCATTCGGCCCAGCTGGTCTATGCTGGTGTTTATGCTCCACATGAGCCTCCTCCCACCCTACTTCATCTCACCCTATCACCATATCCTTCTATTCCTTTCTCCCTCAGGTACTTATCCACCTTCCCCTTAAATGCATCTATGCTATTCACCTCAACTACTCCTTGTGGTAGCGAGTTCCACATTCCAGCCACTCTCTGGGTAACGAAGTTTCTCCTGAATTCCTTATTGGATTTATTAGTGACTATCTTGTATATATGGCCCTCTAGTTTTGAACTCCCCCACAAGTGCAAACACCTTCTCTACATCTTCCTCATCAAACCCTTTCATAATCTTAAAGACCTCTATTAAGTCACCCCTCGGCCTTCTCTTTTCTAGAGAAAAGAGCCCCAGCCTGTTCAGTCTTTCCTGATAGTTATAATCTAAACATTAAACCCTTAACATAGCAAAACATCCCCAGGTGCTTTACAAGAGAAAAAGACACTAAGCAGGAATTGGGGGTGGGGGAGAGAAGAAAAAGAGTGAGTTGAGGGCAGTCAAGGAGGCTTTTGAAGTTGGATGTACCAAGGTAGAGGAGGTTTAGGAAGGGAACAGAGCATGGGGGTAAGATAGTTGAAAGCTCTGTCGTGGCCAGCAATCCTCCCTGAACCAATACCACCAAAAGCATATTCACTCGTCATTCATTTCATCATTGTTTGCCACATCTTGCTGTGTACAAAATGGCTGCTGCATTAGCCCCGCATAACAACAGTCATTGCAATTGAAAGTGATTCATTATGTGTGAAGCGTTCGGAGACATTTCTGAGAGACCTGCTGTGGTGCTATATCAATGAAGGTCTTTCTTTTTAAAACCTACAGAAACAATACAGTCGATACTGCTGGCTGGCAAACGTCTATGGCAAGACATCCAAACCAGTAAAGTATGTAAAATAGGAATGTCAAACAGCATTAGGAACATATGAACAGGAGTAGGCCATGCAGCCCCTTGACCCTGTTCCGCCAATCACTTAGATCGTGGCTGATCTGTATCTTAACTCCATTTACCCGCCTTGGTTCCATAACCCTTAATACCCTTACCGACAAAAATCTATCAATCTCAGTTCTAATGTTTTCAGTCGACCCCCAGCTTTGTATGATGAAGTGCTTCCTGCCATCACCTCTGAACAGCCTAGCTCTAATTTTAAGTTATACCCCTTTGTTCTGGACTCCTCCGTCAGAGGAAACAGTTTCTCTCCATCTACCCTATCAAATCCTTTAATCATCTTAAACATCTCAATTAGATCACCCCTTAATCTTCTACACTCAAGGGAATACAAGCCTAGTCCATGCAACCTTTCCTCATAATTTAATCCTTTTAGCCCCAATATCATTCTGGTGAATCTGCGCTGCACCCCCTCCAAGGTCAATATATCCTTCCTGAGGTGCGGTGCCCAGGACTGAATGCAGTTCTCCAGATGGGGTCTAACCAGAACTTTATATAACTGTAGCATAATTTCCACCCACTTCTCACCTTTATCTGACACAGCTGGAGTTATGGCTGACAAGACGTGAACCACTTTCCAAGACATCAAAAGAAAACAAAGGATGCCAGTAGAATCCTGGACACTTTCTAATTACTCTCAACACAGTTACATTATCAAGATAACAATACAAAGATGAGGTGGTAATTATCAATGAATCACACTCAATTTACATATAATCCCCATAACAACCATGCAAATGCATGCACCCAGTAGAACCATCCGAGGATGAGTCAGTAATCAAACCAAACATTCAAGTTCTTCCTCATATACACAATAAGTATTCAACCTTAGGTCACAGCCTCTGAGTCAGAAGGTCATGGGTTCAAGTCCAATTTCAGCACATAATCTAGGATAAAACTCCAGTGCAGTACCGAGGGAGCGCTGCACTGTCGTAAGTGTCTCTTTCTTTCTTTTTGTTAATATATTTTATTTCTTCATAATTCCAACCCTTATTACTACACTTTAAAGTAGTGGAGATGCCAAAAAACAATACTTATGTCTGTAGGAAACTTCAAGTCTTGGTATGATGTGGAGATGCCGGTGATGGACTGGGGTTGACAATTGTAAACAAGTCTTGGTAAAGATACCAAGCATAAAATGCATGTTGCCTCAATAAGACTTTCTTCCATTTCACCACCTCCTTTTCCGCCACAGTATTGACAATTGCATGTCCATTTTCAGAAATGGCTACAAAAGGTTTGACCTTAGACAGCCTGGCAGAGGACTGTAGGATCTCACTCCAGCTGCCAGGTAAATCTGAGTAACTGACAGACCTGGGATTTGAAGCTCTTGGCCATCTGGTTGGAAAGCCAGTGCTGTAAGTGTAGGCTACCGGGTCTGCCAAAAGCAGCTGGTTTCTGATTAAAAAGCCTTTAGGCAATTCTGTGGCACCGTGTCAAGTTCAGACCACACTCAACAGCATCTGCTTCTCAATTTTGGAGCCAGATTTCTATCATGCCTCACCTCAAGTAGCAGTCCCACTGCCAAAGATCTCAGATGGTACAATATGTTTTTTCCTGTGTTGAAAGTGAGTGAATTCAGTTTTCAGATTTATGAATATTGCTGCTGAAGCATTTTTCTTGGGGGGAGGAGAAAGAAAGAGAGACAGATGGGGAAGGGGAGGGAGGATATAGAACACTATACATTTGTATTAGAGTTGAATACTGCTGCCACATCTGAGGAGCTCCTTCTAGCATATCTTTCACACTGCTGGGCAGGATACAAGAGCTAGCCCCTTGCTTGGCATGAGATGCTCCTCTCACCTCTACCTCTCTCTCCACATTTTTCCTTTCTCTATATTATTAATACAACAGTCATCTCTTCTTCGCTCGAAACTCCAAAGATCCTTTCCTTGTCTCTCACCATATTGAAACCGAGAATACCACACCATCTATTCATCTAACCCCAGGGCCTCAAACCTGAAATACAGTCGCTACTTCTTAAATACAGAAATGCAACCACGGAGCCACAGATTAGCCTGACGGCCTCACACGGCAATGAAGCCAAAATATAACTCTATATTTCTTTAAAGATATCCCAGAACAAAGGCAATTAAAAACAAATAGTTCCATGACTACATTTAAGCAACCAGCTAGTGACTGGATTCAAAATGACACTTTCCCACAGAAATACAGCTGACAAACAGCCCCATGAGATGTTTATAGTTCAAAGGAATGGCTTGACTTCTTCCTGAGAAACCCATTGATTTGTTCCAACCACTTTGATCGACTCTCGCTTGCTTGAACCAACACTTGTCTAACAGCTATCAGGGGCACTGCAGGACAGAATGACATGACACAAATCCATATATGGAACTACCCTTTCGTTCCACAAGAACAACCTTCAGACGTTAACCGATGCCTAGAGTATTCGATGATGTGGAGATGCCGGTGATGGACTGGGGTTGACAAATGTAAGGAATCTTACAACACCAGGTTATAGTCCAACTGTTTTATTTGAAAATCACAAGCTTTCGGAGGCTTTCTCCTTCGTCAGGTGAGTGTGGGATTCGGATTCCATGGAAGGTTACCGCATTTATAGTCAGAGAACAATACCTGGTGATTACAGATAATTACAGAGTATTCGAATGTAAGGAGTCGTACAACACCAGGTTATAGTCCAACAGCTTTATTTGAAATCACAAGCTTTCGGAGCTTTGCTCCTTCGTCAGATGTTCCGAAAGCTTGTGATTTCAAATAAAGCTGTTGGACTTTTACCTGGTGTTGTGCGACTCCTTACATTTGTCCACCCCAGTCCATCACCGGCATCTCCACATCATAGAGTATTCGAGACTGGGATGTGTAATCTTTGCAGCCTGCAGAAACAGCTGGTAGTAGCCTATTTTAATTCTCTCTGTGTCCAGGCTTCCATATGAGGAATGGTAACCTGAGTGACTAGTGTCCACGGAAATGAGTCAGCGCTCAAAGCAAGGACGATCTTGGAAAAAATTGCGACAAAATAAACCCTTCCTTTCCTGATATGAATTTAGTGGCATTGAACATCTGGCAAGTTAATGTGAAGCCTTCTCCTTCTGGCCTACATTGAAAACTCAAAACTTGCTCATGCCACAGTGACTGGCTGGAAACTCTTCACGATACAGCATTACATTTTCCAAGACAACAGGCAGCGTATTTGAATTATGGCTGGAAATTTCCACTCAGAAGCTAGCCAGGATCGAATTACTTTCCACGTTGGCAAGCTGAAAGGCAAAGCAGCCTGCCAACTTTACAAATTATTGATGAGACCACACATACGTCCAATATCGTGGATATGTGGAGGCACTGGAAATTATTCAAAGGGAAACAATGAGGAGAGTCTAGGTCTTGCATCATTGACCTACAGAGTAAAGAGTACAGGGCAGCTCCAATGCTTCTGAGAAGGCAGGGAAAGATGACAATTGAATTGGGGAGGGAAATGAGACAAGAATATGGGAAATAGAAAGAGGCCATCTTAACCTTCACATCTTGGTCTGAGAGTAATGCAGAATTTACCAGTGTTGTTCCCAGTTTATCTGATCTTCAAAGAGATTTTTCAAGAAAATAAAATGTTGGACCTTCTCTTCAACACTGAAGGTAACAGGTGAAAACCCTAGGATGTCAACCTAACATTGTAGTCTATGTTACTCAGTCCTCATTAGCTCCATTCCACATGACATCTCCATGGTCTTAGCAGCACAGGGACCATATTGTCCAATAAAGCACTTGCTCATCAGTATCTATCCTTCTAACCTGTAATCCTGTTCTTAACCAGATATTCACTCAACTCCCTTCCAAAAGGACTCGATCCACATAGTATGAATTACTTTCAATGTATTCTGCATTTCCACCACCCTATGGGAGACGAGGTGGTAATTTTCATCCAATCTCAATATCCACCCCCTTCACCCCCACCATACTATGACTGCAGTATGTACAGTCTAAAGGATGCACTGCAGCAACTCACCCAAGTTACTTCAACAGCAGTTCCCTCCCTTGTGACTTCTACGCCAAGAAGGACAAGAGCAGCAATGTCGTGAGGATCACCATCACCTCCAGTTCCTCTCTAGGTCACACACCATCCTGATGTGGACATAAATCACCATTCCTTCATCGTCGCTGGGCCAATATCCTGGAATTTCCTACCTAACACCATCACCACACTGACTACAACGGTTCAATGAAACGTCCCACCAGCACCTTCTCAGGGCAACTAGGAATGGGCAATAAATGCATTCTTGCCAGCATCACCCATATCCAAAGAACAAAATTTTTAAAAATCTCATGTATCACTCATACTTGTGGTCTTTTAGATAGGTGGAACACCACCATTCTCGGCCCTTCCCCCTTTCCAATCATCAAGATTTTCATTGTTATTTTTCCTTTAACTTCCCTTCCCCCCCCCCACCCCCCGCCCCTCCAAATCTTCTCCCAAAGATGGTGACATATATAGCGGTACAGTTCCACAGCTGCCGGGCGTCCTTCAGAATCTCGCTCAGGTATTCGTTATTCACGTCTGCAGGCTGTTCAATAGTACAACGCATCTGAGCCAAGCCCGACCTGCGCACACCCAACATCCTACACCTACAGCTCACTCACAGAGCTGTGTGTCCCTTCCCTCGCTCTGAAGCGCTGCGGCCAATTTCCGCATGGCTTAGGTCGGCTGACACAGCAGACTGGGGGATTGTACCCAATGACGCCACCTAGTTCAGAATGGGTTTGGAAGAACATGTAGAGAGAAAAAAATATAAGGGGATAAGAACATTGATCTCTCCCCAAACCTGCTTTTTAAAATTGGTCTCCATTTTGATTTACCTTCAAGGGAAAAGCTTCGAAAATATGATTTTTAATAAACTGCGATGAAATAGAGATGCAGAAATACTGTAAATCACAAAGAATGTTTTAATAGAAGATAAAGTTAATTTAGGAAGATTCCTCTCCTCCCAAGCGCCTCCCCCGCCCCCACCCCATATAATGTCAACTTTCTGCCATTTACGTCTGTTACACATGTCAGCCTCTGGTGAGAATGCACAGATCATGGTTTTGTTTTAGGCTGATAGGGATGGTGCTCGTGAAAGTATTAATGGCCGTCGGAACTGCTTCACGATTTAATTCTTATCAAAAAAAAACCAGAAATGCCTCCTCGTCTGCTTTCTCGTCCCGAAGCTGCAGCATCGTATGTACCCTGGACTTCAAAGTCCAACAGTCACGTTAGTGGTGTCTACACAGCAAATGAGGCTTGACATCAGCCTGTCAGTTTGACGAGCTGGAACGTCGTATAAGGAAGAGCCAAATTCCAAAGAGTAAATATCAATTAAATTCATAACTCCTGATAAAAAGGTGATTAGAACAAAGGCAAAAAAAAAACCACACACACACTGCTTTACTCCCATAGAATTTAAAATTGGATTTTAAAATTTTCATTCTTGTTTTCAAATCCTTCCATAGCCTTGCCCCCACCCCCCACCCATCTCTGTAACCACCTCCAGCCCTACAACCCTCCAAGATCTCTGCGCTCCTCCGATTCTCGCCTCTTGCGCCTCCTCGATTTTAATCGCTCCACCATTGGCGGCCGTGCCTTCAGCTGCTTAGGCCTTAAGCGCTGGAATTCCCTCCCTAAACCTCTCCACCTCTCTCTCCTCCTTTATGACGTTCCTTAAAACCTATCTCTTTGACCAAGCTTATGTCCAATGCCTCCTAATGTGGGTCGGTGTGAAATTTTGTTTGATAACACTCCTATGAAACGCTCTGGGACGTTTTACTATGTTAAAGGCACTATATAAATGCAAGTAGTTGTTGCTGCTGCTGTTGCAGAATCATAGAATCATAGGACGGTTACAGCAAAGAAGGGGTCCATTCGGCCCATCGAGCCCGTGCCGGGTCTTTGTAAGAGCAATCCAATTAGTCCCATTCCCCCGCTCTTTCCCCGTTTCCCTGAAATTTTTTTCCCTTCAAGTATTTCTCCAATTCCTTTTTGAAAGCCATGATTGAATCTGCTTCCACCACTCTTTCAGGCAGCGCATTCCTCATCATAACTACTCACTGTGTAAAAAGTTTTTCCTCATGTCGCCTTTGGTTCTTTTGCCAATCACCTTAAATCTGTGTCCTCTGGTTCTCAACCCTTCGGCCAATAGGAACAGTTTCTCTTTATTTACTTTATCTGAACCCCTCATGATTTTGAACCCCTCTATCAAATCTCCTCTTAACCTTCTCTGCTCTAAGGAGAACAACCTCAGCTTCTCCAGTCTATCCACATAACTGAAGTCCCTCATCCTTGGAACCATCCTAGTAAATCTTTTCTGCACTCTCTCTAAGGCCTTCACATCCTTCCTAAAGCGCGGTGCCCAGAATTGGACACAATACTCCAGTTGAGGCCGAACCAGTATTTTATAAAGGTTCAATATAACTTCCTTGCTTTTGTACTCTATGCATCTATTTGTAAAGCCCAGGATCCCACATGATTTTTAACCTGTCCTGCCACTTTGAAAGATTTGTGCACGTATACCCCCCAACTCTCTCTGTTCCCGCACCCCCTTTAGAATAGTACCATTTAGTTTATATTTCCTGTGAATATATCCCTGTCACTAAATGTCAATTATGTATTGGAAGTCCAGGCAAACAATCTGACCTCTTGACTAACCCATTCTGTTTGCTAACACAATGCACGGATTTGAATTATATACACAGTTAATCATTGTAAAATGATTGATTTAGTCTTTCATTTATCAATGACTTAATTTTGAGAGGACCACACGGAAATTGTGATTTCTGTATAGTGCCCAGGGGACAGACGATTGCCGGACTGTACTGTACTAGCTCGAAAATGCAACTGACTGAGGCAAAAATGCTTGTGGAAATCTAATAACTGGGCCATTTGGCATTAGAATCAGTCAACAAAATGAAAATATTTCAGATTACAGCTACTAGAACTCATTAATTCCCAGAACCTCAAAAAAAGGTGAACACCTTATCTCCCTCAGCCTTCCCTTCCTCCTATCGCTAATTCCTGATGGATCTTGTTTTGTTTTTCTCTTACTTTCTTCAACCTTCCTGTTGTCTGCACTTAAGGCCTTAGTCATTGGCTTGGGATTTTCAAGAAAAAAAACTCGCTGATTTTGCCATTTTGTAAATCTTGGGAATTTCATTACCACTTCTTACCTTATAATATTAGAGATTTTTAAAAAAAAATTGTTCTCAGAATATGGTTAATGCTTGCAAGGCCACATTTATCACCCATCCCTATTTGCCATGAAAAGATGGTAATGGTCCTTCTTCTTGATTGGTTAAGAGTGAACCACATAGCGTAAGACAGTTTAGGCAGGATCACAGGTTCCTCTGAAAGCTGCAAGTTTGGACTATTAGGATCCAACCTGTATTTACATAGATGGATAGATATACACACAATTCACTTAAATGGCATATAAAATGTTGGAAGGTATAAGTAGACTGTAGCATATTAACCTATAGACCACTGGCCAGTTCAGGGAAACTCCTGTCTCCCTGGGCTGGTCAGTTTTCTCATCTCCATCTCCCCACCATTGGCGGCCGTGCCTTCAGCTGTCCAGGCCCTAAGTTCTGGAATTCCCTCCCTAAACCTCTCAGCCTCTCTACCTCTCTCACCTCCAATAAGACCTACATCTTTGACCAAGCTTTTGGTCATCTGACCTAATATCTCGTTATGTGGCTCCGTGTCAAATTTTGTCTGATAACGCTCCTGTGAAGCGCCTTGGGACATGTTACTACGTAAAAGGTGCTATAAAAATGCAGGTTATATAAGGGGTGATGCCAGAAAGCATTTCTTCACACAAAGGGTAGTGGAAATCTGGAACTCTCTCCCTCAAAAAGCTGTTGAGACCGAGGATCAATTCAAAATTTCAAAACTGAGATAGATTTTTATTAGGCAAGGGTATTAAGGGATGCAGAACGAAGGCGGGTAGATGGAGTTAAGATACAGATCAGACATGATCTAATTGAATGGCGGAACAGGCTCAAGGGGCTGAATGGCCTCCTGTTCCTACGTGAGCTGTTGTTGTTGTTGTTTTGTTCAATTTCAGCCCGTACATTGCAAAACTTAAGTGAGCACTAATAGTACAGTAATGAAGTTACTCAAACATCAGGAATAGTTTCATTACTGGATGTTAACTCCCAAAGCATCAAACTAAAGGTCCGAAGCACAATTTAAAATTAAACATTGTATTTGTTTGCCTTGTCATCCCTTTTTACAATCCTGTTCTCTCTCTATTCCATATTATTAAATTAACTTTAATTTTATTCCTTTTCTCATTGATATATAAAAACTGAACATGGTACTTCATTGAAGAAGTAACGGAGAGGATTGATGAGGGTAGTGCGATTGATGTTGTGTATATGTTCAAAAGGCATTTGATAAAGTACCACATAATAGACTTGTTAGCAAAATTAAAGCCCACGAGATTAAAGGGACAGTGGCAGCATGGATACAAAATTAGCTAGGGGGCAGAAAGCAGAGAGTAGTGGTGAACGGTTATTTGTCAGACTGGAGGGAAGTATACAGTGGTGTTCCCCAGGGGTCAGTACTAGGACCACTGCTCTTTCTGATATATATTAATGACCTGGGCTTGGATATACAGGGTATAATTTCAAAGTTTGTAGATGACTCGAAACTCGGAAATGTAGGAAACAATGTGGAGGATAGTAACAGACTTCAAGAGGATATAAACAGCCTGGTGAAATGGGCAGACACATGGCAGATGAAATTTTATACAGAGAAGTGTGAAGTGAAGCATTTTGGTAGGAAGAATGAGGAGAGGCAATATAAACTAAATGGTACAATTTTAAAAGGGGTGCAGGAACAGGGGGACCTGGGGGTGCACATATACAAATCTTTGAAGGTGGCAGGACAAGTTGAGAGGCTGATAAAATAGCATAAGGGATCCTGGGCTTTATTAATAGAGGCATAGAGTACGCAGCGAGTTGTTACGATCTGGAATGCACTGCCTGACTGGGTGGTGGAAGCAGATTCAATAGTAACTTTCAAAAGGGAATTGGATAAATACTTGAAGGGAAAAAAATTACAGGGCTATGGGGAAAGAGCAGGGGAGTGGGACTAATTGAATAGCTCTTTCAAAGAGCCGGCACAGGCATGATGGGCTGAATGGCCTCCTCCTGTGCTGTAACATACTATGATACAATGTGGCTTGTGATGCATTTTCCTGATTCATTGGAGAAAATCTTCAAACGGGAAATACCCTGGATCTTCAAGGACATCACATTCAGGCAACCCCATGATGATATGAGATGAATTACACCACTGGGACTCAGACAGGTCATTTTGTTACGTGTTTTTTTTTTCTTTTTTTATTATTCGTTCATGGGATGTGGGCGTCGCTGGCAAGGCCAGCATTCATTGCCCTTGAGAAGGTGGTGGCGAGCCGCCTTCTTGAACCGCTGCAGTCCGTGTGGTGAAGGCTCTCTCACAGTGCTGTTAGGAAGGGAGTTCCAGGATTTTGAACCAGCGATGATGAAGGAACGGCGATATATTTCCAAGTCGGGATGGTGTGTGACTTGGAGGGGAATGTGCAGGTGATGTTGTTCCCATGTGCCTGCTGCCCTTGTCCTTCTAGGTGGTAGAGTTCACGAGTTTGGGAGGTGCTGTCGAAGAAGCCTTGGCGAGTTATAAACATAATTTAACAGGACAAAGTCAGCATGGCTTTATGAAGGGGAAGTCATGTCTGACAAATTTGCTTGAGTTCTTTGAGGACATAACGTATAGGGTGGATAAAGGGGAACCAGTGGACGTAGTGTATTTAGACTTCCAGAGGGCATTCAACAAGGTGCCACATAAAAGATTATTGCTCAAGATAAAGAATCACTGGATTGGGGGTAATATTCTGGCATGGGTGGAGGATTGGTTATCTAACAGGAAGCAGAGAGTTGGGATAAATGGTTCATTCTCGGACTGGCAACCAGTAGCCAGTGGTGTTCCGCAGGGGTCGGTGCTGGGTCCCCAACTCTTTACAATCTATATTAACGATTTGGAGGAGGGGACCGAGTTTAACATATCAAAGTTTGCAGATGATACAAAGATGGGAGGGAAAGTAGAGAGTGAGGAGGACATAAAAAACCTACAAGGGGATATAGACAGGCTGGGTGAGTGGGCGGAGATTTGGCACATGCAATATAATATTGGAAAATGTGAGGTTATGCACTTTGGCAGGAAAAATCAGAGGGCAAGTTATTATCTTAATGGCGAGAAACTGGAAAGTACTGCAGTACAAAGGGATCTGGGGGTTCTAGTGCAAGAAAATCAAAAAGTTAGCATGCTGGTGCAGCGGGTGATCAAGAAGGCCAACGGAATGTTGGCTTTTATTGCTAGGGGGATAGAATATAAAAACAGGGAGGTATTGCTGCTGTTATATAAGGTATTGGTGAGACCGCACCTGGAATACTGCATACAGTTTTGGTGCCCATACTTAAGAAAAGACATACTTGCTCTCGAGGCAGTACAAAGAAGGTTCACTCGGTTAATCCCGGGGATGAGGGGGCGGACATATGAGGAGAGGTTGAGTAGATTGGGACTCTACTCATTGGAGTTCAGAAGAATGAGAGGTGATCTTATTGAAACATATAAGATTGTGAAGGGGCTTGATCGGGTGGATGCGGTGAGGATGTTCCCAAGGATGGGTGAAACTAGAACTAGGGGGCATAATCTTAGAATAAGTGGCTGCTCTTTCAAAACTGAGATGAGGAGAAACTTCTTCACTCGGAGGGTAGTAGGTCTGTGGAATTTGCTGCCCCAGGAAGCTGTGGAAGCTACATCAGTAAATAAATTTAAAACAGAAATAGACAGTTTCCAAGAAGTAAAGGGAATTAGGGGTTACGGGGAGCGGGCAGGAAATTGGACATGAATTTAGATTTGAGGTTATGATCAGATCAGCCATGATCTTATTGAATGGCGGAGCAGACTCGAGGGGCCGATTGGCCTACTCCTGCTCCTATTTCTTATGCTGCAGTGCATCCTGTGGATGGTACACACTGCAGCCACGGTGCGCCGGTGGTGAAGGGAGTGAATGTTTAGGGTGGTGGTTGGGGTCCCAGTCAAGCAGGCTGCTTTGTCCTGGATGGTGTCGAGCTTCTTGAGTGTTGTTGGAGCTGCACTCATCCAGGCAAGTGGAGAGTATTCCATAACACTCCTGACTTGTGCTTTGTAGAGGGTGGAAAGGCTTTGGGGAGTCAGGGGGTGAGTCACTCGTCACAGAATATCCAGCCTCTGACCTGCTCTTGTACCCACAATATTTATGTGGCTGGTCCAGTTAAGTTTCTGGTCAATGGTGATTGTATGTGTCACCAACAAATCGTTGCCAAGACTTAACTGGATGGGCATGTGTCTCTCGGTGGCCTCCTTTGATAAGTTTTATTTAGATGTCAGCCATCACTAAAAAAGCCATGACTACACAGCCCATTGATAAAAATATCTCCTTACTAGTGCTGAGAGATCAATTTACTAGGCGGGACTAGATTTCCACTGAAGTACATGTTGTATTTAGTAAGTCTTCATCACTTTGTATTCTATTATTTACATTGGCTGCTTGAAGTGGTACGTTACAATAGAGCCAAACAGCATTAAATTAAACCATGATCTCAGATCAGTATTTACAATCATCAGATATGTTGTAGCTTCAGTGACTTTCCTTTGTTACCAACATCACTTAGCCTCCCTATCTAGGCTGACACTCCCAGTGCAGTAGTGAGGGAGTACTGCACTGTCGGAAATGCCGCCTTTCAGATGAGATGTTAAACCAAGGCCCCTGCCTGCCCTCTCAGGTGGACATGAAAGATCCCATGGCACTATTTCAAAGAAGAGCAAGGGAGTTCTCCCTGGAGTCCTAGCCAATATTTATCCCTCAACCAATATCACTAAAACAGATAATCTGATCATTATCTCATTGCTGTTTGTGGGACCTTGCTGTGTGAAAATTGGCTACTGTGTTTCCTGCATCACAATAGTAACTACACTTCAAAAAGTACTTCATTGACTGTAAAGCACTTTGGGACATCCTGAGGTAGTGAAAGCTATATAAATGCAAGTTTTTATTTTTTTTAACATGATGGATATAGCAAAGTCGATTACAATCTCGGCTTTTGAAACCCAAGATGACTTCAGCAAACCACTAGTCCTTGATTTATTTGATTTTCTCTCCTGCTTCTTTCTACATTTGTAGTGCTCTGCACATTGATCTTGGCTCTTCACTCTTGGCTTCTCAATTATAAATATGTAAAGAACAATTGATTGCAAGGAAAGCCCAGGGAAATAATCCAAGGGCAGTATCAGGTAAAACTGCATCCAAAACACACTTCAAAGCTAACATCAGACAGACAGCAAGGTACAATTGCTGAGGGTATCATTTACCACAACAGAAACACAGGTTAACCTGACCTGAGCTTAGAATTTGTTAGCATTGAAGAGAATTATTTAAGTGCACCTCAATTGTTCATGCAGTGCATTACTTTTTACCTGCCGTTTAATCCGTGTTTACAGCCCATGAAACAGAGACTGAAGGTGGATTTAAATAACTGTTTTGAAATGTTATTCCCAGAATCAAAGACCTGATTTCCATTTGAGATCCCACTTGTTCGATTTCCGATGCCCTTACTGCAGGTATTGCAGCTTCAAACAAACAGGATTAGATCCCATTCCCATAGCCACACTTTCGCTGCTTTGAAGCTTCCATCTTTGTGCTTAGTGAGGTGTCAAGTAGGTTAGCTAGCTAACCACAGTACATTTTGCTTAAATCTAATGTACGCCACAGGGCAGGCTCCCATGCCTGTGGTAGGCCTTATGGAGAGAACACTGTTGAATACTGATTAACACACAGATGGGAGCAGACACTCAATCATCAGTAATAAAAAACTACCATCACCCAAGGCAATGTACAGAATCTAAACCATCCACACAATCTAAACAGTCAACTCCTCTAAAACAATCCAATAATCACAATGGCAGTTTCAGAGCATAGTAATCCCATTCACAGGTAGAGTGTGTGTCATGCAAGCAGATGCACCTGACTTTCCTGAGGTGCTATGAGATGCTTACTTCTTTCTCTCTAGGGTTGTGTGGTTGGTGGCTGTTGCTACATACTTGATTAAGACAGGAGTTGAAAGAGGATGGATTAAAGCAGGGTGGTCATTCATAAAAGCTGCCAATTTAACACTGGCTGGACAGCCCCCTGGAATGCTGACTTCCTCCCTCGTGCCCCACCCCACCCCTCCCAACTCCCTTCCCTCAGGTCAGATGTATCGCAGCCCCACCTTGGCTTAACGATACCCTCCCTTTTTGCAACCAGACACATTTAACAAAGCCGCATATAAAGTATCACATTTACCACATAGTCACTTTGTCCAGAGCAGTGGAACCAGAGGACGCGGCCTGCGCGTGAAGTGGGGTAAATTCAACACTAGTCTACGGGGAAACGGTATTTCAGTGAGCGAGTGGTCAATCTATGGAACAGGCACCCTAGCGAGATGGTGGACAGCTGCCTTCTCTCTGTAATTCTGTGTCAGAAGGCAATGTTATAAGAAATATGACCTGCCAGCATCTGGTGGCAATTGGGGTTGCTACAATTGGCCTGACTATCCTCGGTGTTAAAGGGAGGGAAAAATCGGCTGGGATTCCCTGTCTTGATCGCTATCCACTGACCCCCCCCCCCGCTGGAAGTGTGCACATGTCACATGTCAACAATGGGTGAAGACAGGGTGGGTTACAGTCCCACGTGTTGGTCCATTTAAATGCAAATGAGATAGATTTCTTTCAGAAATTAACACTTTGGCAAACAGTTTATGAGTAATTTGAAACATGACATGTGCTAAGTGTAGCATTCTTGGAAGGAAAAAGATGACTTTGGACCTTTGGTTCCCAAATCTCTCCACCACTGGGGATTTCCTCGTGTCATGTCTGGGTCTGTTGTAGAGGAGCTGATAGAGATTGATTGCTATGATTAGTCAACAACTCCATTATCACTGTATCATGCGACTACCTAGCAATCTAGCAATTCCTATGTTCACATGTTCTCAAAGACTCAACTGTCAACCCTTTGTCAAACACAGCATTTTGCAATATTACATTCTTTATACACTTTATAAATTATGTACATTATAATATTTTCTGAAATTCAGTGACATTGCAGTCTCCTCAGGCAAATTATCATAAAAAGACTTCTGATACTTGTAAATATTGTAACAACTACTCTTTGTGATTCATCCTGAGTCTGCTGCCCGTATCCTAACTCGCACCAGGTCCCGTTCATGCATTACCCCTGTGCTCACTGACCTACATTAGCTCCCGGTTCACCATCGCCTCGATTTTAAAATTCTCATCCTTATTTTCAAATCCCTCCATGGCCTCGCCCCTCCCTATCTTTGTAATCTCCTCCAGCTCTACAACCCTCTGAGCTTCTCCAGATCTTGCCTCTTGTGCATCCCCTACTTCCTTCGTTCCACCATTGGCAGTCGTGCCTTCAGGTGTCTAGATTCTAAGTTCTAGAATTCCCTCCCTAAACCTCTCTCCTCCTTTAAGATGCTCCTTAAAACCTACTCTTTGACCAAGCTTTTAGTCACCTGACCTAATATCTCCTTCTTTGGCTCAGTGTCAATTTATGTCTGATAACATTCCTGTGAAGCACCTTGGGACGTTTCCCTACTATAAAGACACTGTATAAATGCCAATTGTTGTTGTTGACCCCATTATATTCTGCAGCTCAGGCAATTCATTCCTCTTCCCTCCTCTCCTGAAAGAGTTAACTTGATGTTGGGTTACAGTCCCACAGGTGCTTATCCCACTCCGGTATACTTCGTGTGGGATCCTAGACAGTAGGCATCTGCAGGCTATTTGACCGTGGGGACAGGCAGGTAATGACAATCCTGTCTTCACCCATTGCTGATTTGTGCCCACTTCCAGAGGTGGTCAGTGATCAGGAGAGCGAACCCCAGCCCATTTCCCCCCCCCCACCCCGCCTCTAAAACCGGTGACAGTCAGGCCAATTGTAGCAAACCTCAATTGCCACCTTGGCCGCGATCAGCCAATTCAGAATAGGGAGGGTATCAAACCTGAAACCTTCCTAGGGCAAGGCTCAGCGACACGTTGCCTCAACCAGCAGAGCCATTACTGGATCATGAAACAAGTCTTCCAGTAAATTGGGAATGTAGAAGAGATGTAAAGACTCAGTAAGATGCAGAATAGGGTTGAAAAATGCTGCAACACCAGATGCTGGCAGATCATATTTCTTACAACATTGCCTTCAGACACAGAATTATAGAGAGGAGGCAGCTGTCTGTGTGAGACAGCTGTGCAGGTGGATGAGGAGAAAAACAAAGGAAGAGGCATTAGGCAGTGTGGGGTTTTTTTTTGGAGGTGTTGTTAAACAAATGGTTCATTGTGAGATGCCAAATGAGAACTGCAAACAGATATACAATTCAAGTAACTGTGCCAGTGAGAGAAATATGTTAGAAGAATATTCCTCTGGAGAGTGGCATTAAAATATATTCAGTTAACACTTGCACTCCCACCCCAAGAATTAATGTGAAATAAGTTTACTGGCCATGTATTTTGTAATGCGTAATCAATTTGTTTGGACAAATGAAATCCATTACAATCGCTGGCTTAATCATGTTGTAATGTATAAATACTCCTAATACAACCCGGGGACCATTACTGGTCATTTCGTGTTACCTGTAATGATGCTCCACATATTACCTGTAATGATGCTCTATGTGTTACCTGTAATGATGCTCTATGTGTTACCTGTAATGATGCTCCATGTGTTACCTGTAATGATGCTCCACGTGTTACCTATAATGATGCTCCACGTGTTATCTGTAATGATGCTCCACATGTTATCTGTAATGATGCTCCACATGTTACCTATAATGATGCTCCATGTGTTACCTGTAATGATGGTCCATGCATTACCTATAATGATGCTCCACATGTTACCTGTAATGATGCTCCATGTATTACCTGTAATGATGCTCCATGTATTACCTGTAATGATGCTCCACGTGTTACCTGTAATGACGCTCCGTGCATTACATGTAATATAGGCTCCACTTGCCTCATTTGTGTGACCTTGGGAATGGAGAATAGGTGTAAAAATTCAGTTTTACTTTCAAAGAAACAGCTTAAAAAAAACTCCTTAAGACACAGAAAATGGTTTCAGGTATTTGCAGCTTGTATTTCTTTTAACATTGAGAAACTACCCTCAGACACAGAATTACAGAGAGAAAGCAGCTGTTTGCTGCTGTGTTTTAGCCAACTAACAGTGCCATCACTTCAAAAAAGCAATTCACTGATTGTGAAGCACTTTGGGACAGATGTGATAGGGTGCTATTTAAATGAAAGCTCTTTCTTTCTATTTCGCACTGCTGCCAGCTTTGAGTTTGCCAATATTATTAATGTTTTCACGCACATTTACTGTAATGAGAACAGCAAAATGGGGGATGGGGAATGGGCGTTTAACCTGGGACCCCAGGTTCACATCCAGCCCAGGCAGGCAAATGAATCTCTCCTCTGTCTTCTGCCTGCAAGGGTCCTATGTGACATAAGTCTCTGTAGCCTCAATCCAATTCTTAGCAGGCATGGACCCAAAGTACAAAACTGCCTCTAATGACTTCATAGTAGAGGATATACTTGCCTTAGAGGCAGTCCTATGAGGAGAGATTGAATAGAATGGGCCTATACTCTCTGGAGTTTAGAAGAATGAGAGGTGATCTCATTGAAACATATAAGATCTTGAGAGGGCTTGACAGGGTAGATGCTGAGAGGATGTTTCCCTGGCTGGAGAGTCTAGAACTAGGGGACATAGTCTCAGGATAACGAGTCGGACATTTAAGACTGAGATGAGGAGGAATTTCTTCACTCAGAGGATCGTGAATATTTGGAATTCTCTACCCCAGAGGGCTGTGGATGCTCAGTCGTTGAGTATACTCAAGACTGAGATCGATAGATTTTTGGACTCTACGGGAATCAAGGGATTATGGGGATCGGACGGGAAAGTGGAGTTGAGGTCAAAGATCAGCCATGATCTTACTGAATGGCGGAGCAGGCTCGAGGGGCCATACTCCTGCTCCTATTTCTTATGTTCTTGTGTAGAAGGTAGGGTTCAAACTCGAGATTGAGGCATAGTAGGAGGGATGGAGCATTACTTTGCATCTTATATGTTCTCTCTGGTCTGAGAACACTTGTTGCACAATCTGGGGGCAGTGTTATATATCCCTCTCCTTGATGCGTAAAAATTCTCCTCATAAAAGCCAATAAAAAAGTGCTAAAATATGTAACAGGCTAAACGGCACCCAATTTGTTTTTTTTTGAAGGGGGGCAGCAGGTAGACAGAAACTTCTCACACTACATCCACAAGTAAATACACCATCAGCACAACACAATATTATCTGCAAAAAGGACGACTGCAATCCAGTCCTTGAACAGTCCAGCCTTTATGATATTATCCTACACATCATTGATGAAGACATTGAATAGGATGGGTGACAGTGGACAACCTTGCCTCCAGCCTCTTTTCCGAGAGACAGATTCAGTGAGTCTCCCAGCTACCCTGGCACAGATCTTGAACCTGGAATACACTTCCCCAATAGAATCCAAGATTTAGCTACGTGCTCCCATAGCTTCCACCTTCTTCGCGAGGACCACATGAGGGGCACTAGGACAAAAGCCATTTGAAAATGTATGAAAGCAATCTGAGTGGGTTTCCCTTAAGCTTTGAGATGCTCTGTGATTTCCTGCAAAGCCATCACTTTTCCTACACATTCTTCAGGACAGTGAAATCCAGACGGTTCCCCTATGAATACCTCGTCGAGCTCCTGAGCATCTGCTATGCATGTCATGACTAAAGACATGGAGGATGATTTTAGCCTGGAAAAATGGGTGGGTTGGGGACGGGGGGACAGTAACAATTACAAAAATCTAAAACCCGTCCCCAACCCGCACGTTTCCGGTTTTCACAGAGGTGGGATGAGGGGCGGGCGACCAACTCGCTCTCAGGAGGTGGGTCGGGCATTAAAAGCTTTTAAGGAGACTGCGGGCCTCCATTTTCAAAGCTTTTTTGATTTTAGCTCTTGGGGGCCGGGATTCCTGGGCCTTCTCCTTCACGCCACATGAGAGGAGGCAAGAAGGCCCGAAACTGCAGGTAAGTGCCTTTATAGCACAGCTTTATAGCTTCTCCCAGGCCCGACAAGCCTACCTGCAGCAACACCCCCCCCCCCCGCCACAGTCTCGGACCCCCCCCCCTACAATCTCCGACCCCGGGAAGACTCCACCCCCCAATGACTGGCCCCCCATCCCGGTGACCCACGACCAGCCCCCCCCCGATGACTGCCCCCCCCCCCCCACCGATGACTGAACCCTCCACCCTGATGACAGCCCCCTAGATGACTGACGGTCCCCATTGGTGGCCCCAGACCTCCCCGTGTCCCCCGACCCCACCCCCGCCGTGACCTCTGACCCCCCCTCCCCCTAATCTAACACCTACCTGATCACTTCTTCTTCCTTGCTCTTCTCCCGTCTGACTGAGAGCCAGCCTGTCAATCAGGCCAGCCTGTGGGACGGGAAACTGGCATTCTTACGTCAAAATTGGAAGGACATCTGGGAAACCCTTACTTCTGGGTTTCCTGACAGGAATTTCACCCCCCCCCCCCCAACTCCCGGGCTAAAATCATGCCCATAGCGTCTGAAAGATAAAGACAGGTTTAAGGTGGAGCTCCTCATGGAGAAGGGTCCGCACTCACAATGCCATGTCTCCACTCAATACGTTAACCTATCATTCTCTTTGAAAGCTGATTTAAACCTGCAGTGAGTACCATCATTGCCTGTTTTTATATCAATATTTCATATCACAGTATCATAGTCGGTACAGCACAGAAGGAGGCCATTTGGCCCATCATGCCTGTGCCGGCTCTTTGAAAGAGCTATCCAATTAGTCCCATTCCCCTGCTATTTGCCAGTTGACCAGCAAATTTCATCCCTTCAAATATTTATCCAGTTTTGGCACTTTACAACCTTCCGGACTCAACAATGATTTCAATAATTTCAGATCATAACCACTGCTCCCATTTTTTCACTCAGCAAGTGCTGGTAATGGTTCTGCTGCTGCCATTTACACCTTTTGAAAGTCACTATTGAATCTGTTTCCACCACCCTTTCAGGCAGCGCATTCCAGATCATAACAACTCGCTGCAAAAAAATGATTCCTCATGTCGCCCCTGGTTCTTTTGCCGATCACCTTAAATCTGGGTCATAAAAACAGAAAATGCTGGAGAAGCTCAGCAAGTGGAGGAAGAAACAGAGTTAACATTTCAGATCGAAGACCTTTCATCAGAACTGGAAGATGTTAAAAGAGTTAAAGTTTTTAAGCAAGTACAGAGCCGGGGAAAGGTGGGGAGGGAGGGAAGGGGAGGGGAGGAAAGAACAAAGGGGAAGGTCTGTGATAGGGTAGAGGGCACGAGTGATTAAATCACAAAAGGGATGATGGTGCAAGGAAAGGAAGGTGGTAATGGGACAGGTTGAGAAACAGAAGATTAGTCAGGAGCAGCTGTGAATGGCAGCAGCAAAACCATTACCAGCACTAGCTGGGTGAAAAAATGGGAGCAGTGGTTATGATCTGAAGTTATTGAAATCAATGTTGAGTCCGGAAGGTTGTAATGTGCCTAATCGAAAAATGAGGTGCTGTTCCTCGAGCTTCCATTGAGTTTCATTGGAACAGTGTAAGAGGCCGAGGTCAGAGTGGGAGTGAGACGGGGAATTAAAATGGCAAGCGACCGGCAGGTCAAGGTCACACTTGCAGACAGAGCGGAGGTGTTCAGCAAAGCGATCACCCAGTCTGTTTTTGGTCTCCCCATTGTAGAGGAGACCGCATCGTGAGCAGCGAATACAGTATAGTAAATTGAAAGAAGTACAAGTAAATCACAGTTTCAATTGAAAGGAGTGTTTGGGCCCCTGGATGGCGGGAAGGGAGGAGGTGAAAGGGCAGGTGTTGCGTCTCCTGCGCTCGCACGAGAAGATGCCGTGGGGAGGAGAGCGGGTGTTGGGGGTGACGGAAGAGTGAATCAGGGTGTCGCGGAGGGAGCGGCCCCTTCGGAATGCTGAAAGGGGAATGGAAATGTGTTTGATGGTGGGATCGCGCTGGAGGTGGCGGAAATAGCGGAGGATGATACGTTGAATGTGGAGGCTGGTGGGTTGGAAGGTGAGGACAAGGGGGACCCTATCATGGTTCTGGGAGGGAAGGGAAGGGGTGAGGGCAGAAGTGCGGGAAATAGGACGGACACGGTCGAGGGCCGTGCCAACTACAGTGGAGGGGAATCTTCGGTTGAGGGAAAAGGAAGACGTATCGGAAGTGCTGGTGTGGAAGGTGGTATCGTCAGAACAGATGCAATGGAGACAGAGAAACTGGGAGAGGGGAATAGAGCCCTTACAGGAAGCGGTTGGGAGGAAGTGTAATCAAGGTAGCTGTGGGAGTCGGTGGGCTTATAGTAGATATTGGTTGACAGCCTCTCCCCAGAAACGGAGATAGAGAAATCGAGGAATGGAAGGGAAGAGTCAGAGATGAGCTATGTGAAGGCGAGGGAAGGGTGGAAATTGGGTGCAAAGTTGATGAAATTTTCCAGTTCAGGGCGAGAGCAGGAAATGGCACCGATACAGTCATCAATGTACTGGAAAAAGAGGTGAGGGAGGGGACCTGAGTAGGACTGGAACAAAGAATGTTTCACGTATCCCACCAAAAGGCAGGCATAGCTAGGACCCATACAGGTTCCCATAGCGACACCTTTTATTTGGAGCAAGGGAGTGGAGTCAAAGGAGAAATTGTTCAACGTAAGAACAAGTTCAGCAGGCGGAGGAGGGTGGTGCTGGATGGGGGCTGGTTGGGCCTCCATTCAAGGAAGAAGCAGAGGGGCCGCGGGCCCACTCGGTGGGGGATGGAGGTGTAGAGGGACTGGACATCCATTGTGAAAAGGAGACGGTTAGGACCGGGGAACTGGAAACTGTTAAAGTGGCGGAGGGTGTCGGAAGAGTCGCAGATGTAGGTCAGAAGAGACTGGACAAGGGAAGTAAAAATAGAGTCAAGATAGGAAGAAATAAGTTCCATGGGGCAAGAACAGGCTGAAATGATGGGTCTCCCAGGGCAGTCCTGTTAGTGGATCTTGGGATGGAGATAGAAGCGGGCTGTGCGGGGTTGGGGGACTATGAGGTTGGAGGCCGTGAGGGGAAGATCTCCAGAGGAGATGAGGTCAGTGACGGTCTGGGAACTATGCCTTGATGTTCGGCGATGGGGTCATGGTCCAGGGGAGGTAGGAGGATGTGTCGGAGAGTTGACGTTCAGCCTACGCAAGGTAGAGGTCTGTTCGCCAAACAACAACAGCACCACCCTTGTCAGCAGGTTTAATGACAATGTCAGGTTGGACCTGAGAGAACGGAGTGCTGCAAGTTCAGAGGGAGGTAGGTTAGAGTGAGTGAGGGGAGTAGAGAAATTGTGACGGCCGATGTCACGCTGGCAGTTCCCAATGAAAAGATCAAGAGAGGATAAGAGGCCAGAGGAAGGGGTCCAGGTGGAACGATAATTCTGAAGAAGGGAGAAAGGGTCCGTTGTGTGGTGTTGGGGGGGGAAGACTTCTGATCAAAGAAGTGGGGGCGGAGGCGAAAGTGATGGAAGAAGAGCTCAGCATCGTGTCGAGCTTGAAATTCATTGAGGTGGGGGCGTATGGGGATGAAGCTAAGGCCTTTGCTGAGGACTGATCATTCGGGGTCAGAGAGGGGAAGGTCAGAGGGGATAGTGAAAACACGACAAAGGGTAAGATTGGAGGGGGGGATGGGGTCAAAGGATAGTGTAGGGGAAGATGGATCAGGAGAGGCGTTGGTATCTAAAATCTGTGTGCTCTGGTTACCGACTCGTCTGCCACTGGAAACAGTTTCTCCTTATTTACTCATGATTTTGAACACCTCTATCAAATCTCCTCTTAACATTCTCTGTTCTGAGGAGAACAACCCCAGCTTCTCCAGTCTCTCCACATAACTAAAGTCCCTCATCCCTGGTACCATTCCACGAAATCTCTTCTGCACCCTCTCTATTTGTGTGCGTGGTTTTTTTTAAAATAACTTTACCAGGTTACTTTGGATGGCTGTTAGATAGGTACATACTAAACCAGAAAGGGCCATTGCAATACATCTGATAACAATAACTCGCAATTATATAGCGCCTTTAACATAGTAAAACATCCCAAGGCGCTTCATACGAGCGTTAGCAAACAAAATTTGACACCGAGCCACATAAGGAGGTATTGGGACAGGTGACCAAAAGCTTGGTCAAAGAGGTAAGTTTTAAGGAACGCCTTAAAGGAGGAGAGAGATGTGGAGAGGTGGCGAGGTTTAGGGAGGGAATTCCAGAGATTAGGGCCTTGGTAGCTGAAGACATGGCCGCCAATGGTGAAGCGATTAAAATCAGGAATGCGCAAGAGGCAAGAATTGGAGGAGGGCAGAGATTACTGTGGGTTGTAGGAGCTGGAGGAGGTTACAGAGATAGGGAGGGGCAAGGCCATGGAGGGATTTGAAGTCAAGGATGAGAATTTTTAAATCAAGGTGTTCCCGGACCGGGAGCCAATGTAAGTCAGCGAGCACATGGGGTGATGGGTGAACGGGACTTGGTCCGAGTTAGGATATGGGCAGCAGAGTGTTGGATGAGCTCAAGTTTATGGAGGATGCAAGTTGGGAGGCCAGCCAAGAAAGCATTGGAATAGTCAAGTCTGGAGGTGACAAAGGCATGGATAAAGGTTTCAGCAGCAGTTGAGCTGAGACAGGGGCCAACTGGTCCAATACCACAAACAGTGCTACACTCCATCTCCTATACCTCTCAATTTCACCAAAAAAGTATCTAGTTCCCTCTTGTACATGGAAACACCATCCAGGTGGGTGTCTGTTCCACACATTCACCATGTATGAAGCAGTTAAATCTAATGTGCTCACCTTCCCCCTTCTGATCTCACAACCGACCCAAATTTATTCAGGTTTCTTTTTGTGATCAAGTTGTTTATTTTGGATACACCAGTGTTAAGTGAACAGTGAAAATTGCCAACAAAGAAATTTTTTTTAAAACCAAAAGAAAGTACAAAACACATGCTGGGAGTACAGAAAGCTGGAGCCAGTCAAAACCCTTGGTTGTCAGGGAGTGATGGTGTGAGTATTTTTCTGCCTTCATTCGAGTGAAATAGAAATGGATTTTAATCACAGAAGCCATTTTCAGTACGTCGCGCAGCTCGCTGTGTACTGGAACACTCCATCTCTTGTAATGGGCGACCGGGCAGTAAGGTCATCGGAGGAGACTGGGTGGCACAGTGTCCTTTCACCTCAGAAATCTGTGCAGGCATTCTCCTTTGGCTACATAGGCTGTCAGTGGATTGACCTCTCCCTCCATTTACATCAATCTGTAATAAAAAGCTGCCCATGAATTGGCACTAACTGGCAGTCTCACTCTGAATGCCCACAAAGGTTGCTAGCCTTGTGAAAGAAAGAAAAAAGAAAGACTTGCATTTATATAGGAACATAGGAACAGGAGTAGGCCATTAAGCCCCTCGTGCCTGCTCCGCCATTTGATAAGATCATGGCTGATCTGTGATCTAACTCCATATACCTGCCTTTGGCCCATATCCCTTAATACCTTTGATTGCCAAAAAGCTATCTATCTCACATTTAAATTTAGCAATTGAGCTAGTATCAATTGCCGTTTGCGGAAGAGAGTTCCAAACTTCTACCACCCTTTGTGTGTAGAAATGTTTTCTAGTCTCGCTCCTGAAAGGTCTGGCTCTAATTTTTAGACTGTGCCCCCTACTCCTAGAATCCCCAACCAGCGGAAATAGTTTCTCTCTATCCACCCTATCTGTTCCCCTTAATATCTTATAAACTTCGATCAGATCACTCCTTAACCTTCTAAACTCTAGAGAATATAACCCCAATTTGTGTAATCAAATTATATAGCGCTGTTCATGACTTCAGGATGTCTCAAAGCCTTTTACAGCCAATTAAGTACTTTTGAAGTGCAGTCAATATAGGAAACGTGGCAGCCAATTTGCACACAGCAAGGTCCCACAAACAGCAATGTGATAACGATCAGATAATCTGTTTTAGTGATGTTGGTTGAGAGATAAATATTGACCAGGACACAGGGGAGAACTCCCCTGCTTTTCTTCGAAATAGTGCCATGGGATATTTTACATCCACCTGAGAGGGCAGACAGGGCCTCAATTTAACGTCTCATCCAAAAGACGGCACCCCTGGCAGTGTAGCACTCCCTCAGTACTGCACTAGAATATCAACTTCGATTTTGTGCACAAGTGGCTGGAGTGAGACTTAAAACCAAGACCTTCTGACTCAGAGGCGAGAGTGTTACCCACTGAGTCACAGCTGACAGCTGGTAAGGTAAAGGTTAAGGTAAACCTCTGGGCAGAGCAGAGAACGCTTCACCTGACTTATTACTCAAATTGTAGTTGACTATGTCAGGCTTGAGAAGTTTAGTTCTCCATTACGCATTTCTGATATCCCCTCACACACCAGGTAAATATTTCCTGGCATTATAACACTGACTGCACTTCAAGAATATTTAATTAGCCGTGAAGCGTTTTGGGACCTCTTGAGGTCGTGAAAGGCAAATGCAAGTTCTTTCTTCTTTTTCTTTCTTTAAATAAATAATTTTTTTAAAAAGCTGACCACAATTAATTGGTCTTTACCTGCATCAATGCAATGTGCCAGATCGCCAGCACCTTCAGGGAGGGAAGCAAAGAGTAATCATTTTGCAGAATAAAACACTAGGGTCTTGAAATTCGGCAGCGCAGCACCCGTGGGTGCCACCGGGTCCAACTAAGACCCAATATGGCGGGCAGGAAGCGCGCGCACATTTCTGAACGGTAGGAAAGGACTAAAAATCATCGTGTGGTGCTCACTCCTGAAACAAGCATTAGTCCCTTTGCATATGTAAATAAGGGGCCATAAGACTGTTTGAGGTCCCCACTGCAAGGCTGCACTCAGGAATCTGCACTGTGGGAGAACCTTCACCACACGGACTGCAGTGGTTCAAGAAGGCGGCTCACCAACACCTTCTCAAGGGCAATTAGGGATGGGCAATAAATGCTGGCCTCGCCAGCGATGCCCACATCCCATGAACGAATGAAAAAACTAGACCTTGGGACCCTCTGTTACCTACAAGGTACATCTTTGAAATACGCTCACCTGAATGTGGAGCCAGGAAGAGTAGGGGTGCTCCATGTGCCCCCCCCACAGGTCGCCACCGCTCCCCACGCTGCCCCCCACCCGATCTCCGCCGTTCTTCCCCGACCCAGCCTTCGATCTCCCCCCCCAACCCGGCCTCCAATCTCCTCCTCCCCACTACTCCTCCCGGCCTCCGATCACCCTTCCACTCATCTCGCCCCAGCCCCAGCCCCCCCAGCCTCCAATCTCCCTCCCCCTGCAGCCTCCGATCCCCCTGCCCCGCCCGCGGCTTCCGACCCATCTGAAAAGGAGGGGACTGTACCCCAGTCATGATGGGGAGAAAACTGGGGAAAAAATGGACCGTATATGCTGAATCATATTTTTTGGCGTATTTTGAGAAAGTAATGACTTTTAAAATAGTTTTTCTACAACACTAGGCACGCGTCATATGAGATTCATTGCAAATAGACTAGCACAGAAGAGCCTCTTCTGGTCACACAACAGTAATGACAGATGCAGTGAGATGTGAAGCACTTTATTGCTGGGAAAATCACAATAGCGATCACCTTCTTTTAAGTCAAGGCTCATTCCTTCAATTAGTCCCAATGACAGGTTTATGACAGAGAAATCTCTATAAAGATTTTCCACAGCAGTGTAATCTTGAATAATGTTATATTAAAAAGAAAATCATCTTCAAGGGATATAAGTTAAGGAACAATGTGTGATTCTGCACAGGCAGCTGGGCTGGGATTCTGTCCAGAATATTTCAATTTAATGTGATGTGGGATGTTCTTCCATTGAATTGATGGATTGGACCTTAAGTGAATATGAGTTCTACTCGAAAATAAACTCATGACAATTCATCAACCCAATCAAATCTAGCCATAAGATATCCAATATATACCATACATAAATAAACAGAGACACACACACACAATCTCCCCTGAACGGGGTTAGTTAATCTCAGTTGGGTCAGTGTGATAATTTGCCACAGCACTTCTGGGCTGCAGAAGTTAAGAAAAAAAGATAAATTAGCCACGGTTCCTACTCCTCATCGCTGTCCAGGTTCTCCTCCTAGAACATGTCCATGTGTGGCCATCAGTTGAAGGTAGGATCGGAATCAGCTGTGATATACCATCACCATCCAGGCTCACACATGAAGATTGGGCAGTTGGATGAGAAACCAAGAGGTTGTCAGGAGAAGAGGAACTGTACCCTGGTACAAGTCAGTAACTGTGGGAGAAATGGGAAGAAGCTTACAGTGAGAGAATTTTTTTTTTTAAAAGATAAAGAAAGTACTTCCATTTATATAGCGCCTTTCATGGCTTCAGGATGTCCCAAAGTGCTTCACAGCCAATGAAGTACCTTTGAAGTGCAGTCACTGTTGTAATGTAGGAAACGCGGCAGCCAATTTATGCACAGCAAGGTCCCACAAGCAGCAATGAGATTTATCACCAGATAATCTGTTTTGCTGATATCGGTTGAAGGATAAATATTGGCCAGGTCAGTGGGAGAGCTTCCCTTCTCTTCTATGAGCAGTACAATTGGATCTGTCAGGTCCACCTGAAAGGGCAGATGAGACCTCAGATTAACATCTCATCTGAAAGATGGCACCTTTTACAGTGCAGCACTCCCTCAGTACTTCACTGAGAGTGTCAGCTTAGATTATGTGCTCAAGTCTGTAGAGTGGGGCTCAAACCCACAGCCTTCAGGCTCCAATTGCAAGAGTGCTACCACTGAGCCAAGGTCTGAAACGTCATCTCATTTAGTGATAGGATGACACCAATCACTTCCTTGTAAGAACCTGGCAAATGTACAAGGCGACAATGCCCCTTTTAAGTATGAATACCTCTTATGTCTGCGTTTTTCTCCCCCTCCCTAATCTAGCTTCAGGCAGCATGAGCTGATCTTTAATCAGTCGGCAGGAAGTCCCAGCTGAGCCACTTTTCCTTTTAATTCACAAGATATAATTAAGTGCTGGATGCAACATCTCAACAGGTGCCGAGAGTCTAACAGGCGACAGGAGTAAACTCGAACAGTCCAACGAGGCCACAACAAAAAGTACCGGCGTGCACACCTGAACATGCAAGTCGTTAACACAACACAGCACCCACGCACCAGCATATTTTAGTGGATGTGTATTAACACCAGATGGTTGGTGGACTACATTACACCATATTAAGAAAGTGTTTGGTGGGAAAGGAAATGGACAGGCTTCAAACTAACGATGACAATGCTCTATTTATCCTGGCCAACTCTTGTCTCCAGCTGTGCATTGAAATGAAGACACTCCCGGGTCTTTCCATCAGTTTTTTTCATTACCAACAGTTGCAAATGTGACAGATGCAAGTATCGTAAGTAACTAGTTTAACAGGCTATAAGACATTTCCAATCGACATCAGCCGTACCACTAGCAACTGGGATTTTTATCCTTAGAGCAGAGATGGTTAAGGGGAGATTTAACAGAGTTGTACAAAATCATGAAGGGTTTTGATAGAGTAAATAAGGAAAAACTGTTTCCACTGGCAGAAGGGTCGGTAACCAGAGGACACAGATTTATGGTAATTGGCAGAAAAGCCAGAAGTGAGATGAGGAGAATTTTTTTAATGCAGCGAGTTGTTATGATCTGGAATGCACTGCCTGAAAGGGTGGTAAAAGCAAATTCAATAGTAACTTTCCAAAGGGAATTGAACAGATACTTCAGAGAGAAAATTGCAGGGCTATGGAACTAATTGGTAGCTCTTCCACAGAGCCAGCACAGGCACAATGGGCCAAATAGCCTCCTTCTGTGCTGTAAGATTCTATGATTCTATGGCATTCCAAAATGCTTTGCACGCAACTTATTACTTTTGACGTGCAGTCACTGTTGATCTGTAGGCTAACACAGCAGTCAATTTTCACACAAGGTCACACAAACAGCAAATGAACGACTGGATAATTTATTTTTGGTGGCATTAGTTAAGGGAGGAATGTTTGCCAGTACACTGTACCGTGTACCCAGTCCCCTGCTCGTCTTCGAATAGTGCAATGGAATCTTTATCATCCACCTGAGCAGGCAGATGGGGCCTCAGTTTAATGTTTTACCAATAGACAATTCAGCACTCACTCGGTACTTCACTGAAGAGTCTGCCTAGATTATCCATAGTAGGGCTTGAACCCTAAATCTTGCTCAGAGACAAGTGCGTTACCAAATGAACCAAGCTGGCACTTAGGGGGAGAAGTCAAATTTAAATAGACAATAAATCTTCTTGAATTAGTAGCACAGTCATCTCCAGTAGATACTATGACATAAGAAAGTTCCAGAAGTTTTAGGTGCTTACCACATCCCACTTTTGCTCTCACTCACCCCCCCGCCCCACCCCCCACCAATTCCTTTTGTCTCATGCTTAATCTTCATCTCGTTTTATCTCCTTAACTCTGATCTTTTGAGGTCCTCAATCTCCTACAATGGATTTTAAAATACAGCCTTGCCACTATTCAACTGCATTCTCACCTTCACCCATCTCACCTTCTGAAAAGTCAGAAGGTCATGGCTTCAAGCTCCACTGCAGGACTTCAGCATGTAATTTAGGCTGATACTTCAGTACATTACTGAGGGAGTGCTATATCGTGAGAGCTGCCATCTTTTGAATGAAACATTAAACCATTTGGTGAAAGATCCCACGACACTATATGAAGAAAGGCAGTTGAGGTCTCTCAATGTCCTGGCCAACATTCAACCCTTAACCAACACATCCAACTGATTAACTGGTCATTTACCTCATTGCTATATGTGATTTTGCTGTGCACAAATTTGCCTACATAACAACAGTGACTGCACTTCAAGAGTGATTCATTGACTGTGAAACACTTTGGGACATCCTGAGGAAGCAAAAGGGAAATTCTTAATATTCATTACTACCCGATGTCAAATCTTCCCTTCCTCTCTAAATCCAGGAAGGGAAGATTTGACGCAGCCTAGAGCAGTTGGAGAGGGTGAAGAGGTTTGTTTTGGAGGATAGGGGTTTTACACAACCTAAGATGTACTCTCCCCAATCTCAAGGTGCATGATCTGCTCTATGGGAGTTTGTTACATCCATTGTAAGGAATTTTACAACACCAGGTTATAGTCCAACAGTTTTATTTGAAAATCACAAGCTGTTGGACTATAACCTGGTGTTGTAAAATTCCTTACATTTGTCCACCCCAGTCCATCACTGGCATCTCCACATCATGGTTACATCCATTGACAGAGAAGCAGTTAAAAATAAGTTCCAACAGTAACAAACATCTCCCCTTTTTTTTATTGTAGGAAAGAAAGACAGACTTGTATTTTTGCAGAGCCTTTTCTTGACATCAGGACGTCCCAAAACACTTCACAGCCAATTAAGTACTTTTGAAGTGTAGCCACTGTTGTAATATGGCAGCCAATTTGCGCACAGCAAGGTCCCACAAACAGCAATCAGATAATGACCAAATAATCTGTTTTAGTGATGTTGGTTGAGGGATAAATATTGGCCAGAACACAGGGGAGGACTTGCCTGTTCTTCTTCAAAATAGTGGCCATGGGATCATCCACCTGAGAGGTGGGTGGATGAGGCCTCAGTTTAACACCTCATCTGAAAGACAGCACGTCCAACAGTGGAGTGTCAATCTAGATTTTATAATCAAGTCTCTGGAGTGGGGCTTGAACCCACAACCTTCTAACTCAGAAGTGAGAGTGCTACCCACTGAGCCAGAGCCAACATCTTATGGTTTGCATCAGATACCTCAACATCCCTATAGTTTATCTTCATTATTTAAAAAAAAACTTGGATCACATCACTCCTTAATCTTTTTTAGATTTAGTTTCTTTAGCTTCTCCTTGAGCTCAATCTTCTGCTATCTGGAATCACTTTCATTGCACTTCTCTGAGTCTATTTCATTAAGCCTTATAGCACTCTATGTGTGGTCTCACTAATGCTCTGGAGATTATCAGGATCACTTTCTTGGATTTAGTTGTACACCCCACATTTTACTTACCTTTACAACTGGTGCTGTGCACTACGGTGAACAATCTGTGTTCGATTGCCTTGTTACTCGCCCTCCCCTCAACACCTTTCTCATGTTCACATATAGACTATAGTTGCCATAATGAGGCAGGGATCCTTATGAATTGAAAGCTGCATCTTTATTCTTCATATTAATATAGAAAAGTAACCAAATTTACATAATATGTAAACTGGCGTCATTGATCAAAAACATTACAAGACTGAGTCCAAAATTGTCGTAGCTTTTCTCAACAAAGTCTTGGAAACCCAGTCTCTGATGGTAAGTTACGTGAACTAATACCTCACAGAGCCTCCACTAGCCCTGCTCACAGTTTTGCATTTCGCCAGTAACATGGCGAAATGCAAAACTGGCATCTACAAGAGAGTTTTGGGATTATAAGTGTGCCCTTGCTTTGGTGTGAAAGCAAACTCTTTGAAGATCGTCCTTAAACAGTATCTATAGGTACCCGTCACACTAAACAGATGCCTAATGATTCCAAAAAGAGTCTCTTCCTTGTTGTGTTCACACCCTCCCAGTTATACTGGCTCTCGCCACCTCATAAAAGCAGTGATTACATCTTTATCTGTCCTATCACTAGCATTACTTGAGATACCAGGTACCAACAGCACTTTCATCCCAGAACCAACATATATAATGCCCCTTTCCTTTCAAAGAACCAAAAATGTGATTAATTCTGGATCAAAACTTGTTGGGGTTTCCACAATAGAATTGTCACCAAGCAACCATTACAGTCTCCCAAGGAAGAACTTGGACTCCATCTTGAGGTTGCCACTGCTTTAAAATATCTATAATATATTTAAAAATCTTATGACTACATCTTATGTCTTCCTGTCTATAGAGGCTTACTTCCTGTTGTCAAACTTTTGTGTCAACTTTTCTCATTACATATGCCTATGTTCACATTTATAATGGAAACTTCCTATGTAAACTGGTCACGTTGTAATTACACCATCCTGCCAGTGGTAGCACTATAGTACACTCGTTGAGTATCTCCCAGTTACTCAGCCTGTTTTGCAGAGAATATCCTAGGTCGGGAATTTCTTTGGAGCTGCTCCTTGCTCCGCTGCCATAATGGCTCCAGGGATATTCCTGGTCCTATAGTCCAACTAACTCTACTTCTCTGCTTCCCAAATTGGACCAAGCTTTTCTATTTAACAATAGAAAATACAAAATGAAGATATTATATTTTAAAAAGGACAGAATAGGCACTGAATTACACCTGAGCACCCTGGTCCAATTATCCCTCATCTTCTAACCATGGGTCACCATGAAGACTACACTTATTCATAGCAATGTGCCTTGGGACGTTTTACTACGTTAACAGTGCTATATAATGATGTGGAGATGCCGGTGATGGACTGGGGTGGACAAATGTAAGGAATCTTACAACACCAGGTTATAGTCCAACAAATTTATTTTAAAATCACAAGCTTTCGGAGATTATCTCCTTCGTCAGATGATTTGACGAAGGAGATAATCTCCGAAAGCTTGTGATTTTAAAATAAATTTGTTGGACTATAACCAAGTGCTATATAAATGCAAGTTGTTGCTGTATTCTTGACTGCCAGTGTGCAATGCCACAGGAGGTTAATTAGTAATATATTAAAAGTTTTGCATATAGCTCACTTCCTATAATTCCTGTAACACTCCCCTCCCACCCCCATCACACTTTGATGATAACACCCCTACTGTATCAATAAACAACATATCGTTTCACTCACCATCAGCAATGGCACGGGAGGTCTGCTAGTATTACAGAAAACCTGTATCATCAGTTTCATTTTCTCCTCAATCAAATTCCACCAATAAAATTTCCACATGACCATGTTCTACGAAAAATAAATTCTAGCCAACTATAGTGCCAGGAGTTAAAAAAAAATCCTCACCAATATAACCAACCCTGACAGTTCTTCACCCACCCCCCAACTAGAAAACTTAAAAATAAAATGTAAATAAATGAATGAACCTATTAAATAAGTGCAACCATTCAGAAAAAAAAGTTGTCGATCCAATTATCCAATCACTTCAACAATTCCCCTTGACGTACTCAGGTGGACCATGAACACTGATATACCCTCCCATAGTACTTAACAAGACAGCCCAGCCCAGCCTATCTGAGGCCTGACTTGAGATATTCAACCATTCAAAAAACTGCTGCAAAGCCACCCCCCCACCTCTCCCCACCCCCGACTATTTTGCTCTCACGCCCGCGGCACCACCCCCCACCCCCCACCCCGCACAGCATCCATCAAAACTAAGAGTCTGCAGCTATTTGAATGACTCTTCCATTCTCCCTCCCCCAGGCCAAATTTTCAGGGTGTCTGGTGTCAGGAGTTTGCCGGAGGAAAAAATGGCTCTCCACTGAAGAAAAGTTAAAATAAAAAGTCAGGATTTCAGTAAATAAAAGCAATTGAAGTCGGGGCCGCATTGAAACTCCAGCAAGACTCTCAACTTTATTTAATGATCGAGGAAAGCAAACAGTGAGCAAAGCAGTGGCGTGCCCAGTGATGAAGTGTACAATAAATCAAGTCACTGGGGTTGCCAACTCTGGTTGGACATATTCCTGGAGGTGTCATCACATGACCTCCTGCCTCCACCTGTCCCGCCCCCCTAGCTCCCGCCATTGGTCGCCCAACATGCCCATCCTCGCGAAGCACCACGGCCAATCGGAAAGCGAACGGACTCTTCGTTATCCGATTGGATGATTCTTGACCGTCAGTCAAACAGCCTTTTCCTCCCCCTTTTTTTTTACAGCTAATAAACAAAAAAGCGTTTAAAGAATTTTTTTTTAATGCCCTTGTGACTTTTCTCCCGGGTTTTGCTTGCAGCAGTGTCCTGGAAGTTAACCGTTAATTCTTGGAGACTCCAGGGGCAATCCTGGAGGGTTGGCAACCCTAGTCACAACACAGATGTGGACAGGAGGGAGAGTGATGAAGTAACATCAGAGAGAGGAGCGTAGAATGAGCTGAATGAGAATGAGAAAATTTCAGTACAAAAACAAGGGCAACAAACTGGAATAATGCAGGGGTGAGAAAGGTGAGGAGTGAGCTACCTGAGGTGGAAAAAGAAATAGGTTCACAGGAGTGTGCAGCAACAATGGGATATTTCTAACAAGGAGACTGCAAAGTTGCTGTATAAATATGCACTATTAGAGAAGGAGATTACTTTAAGTTTCAGGATGCTGTGGATAAATAAAGAGGTTAGAATGAAAAATCCTCACTGATATAACCAACTAGGGTTTCCAACTCTGGTTGGACATATTCCTCGAGATGTCATTATGCCTTCACCTCAATGGCAATCAGGGATGGGTAATAAACGGTGTTCTTGTCAGCGACACCCACATCCCATGAATGAAGAAAAAAAAAAATCAAAATTAAAGAAGAGGGTACATGGAACCTATAGGGGTGTGACAAAAATGATAAAAGTATGAGAAAATAAGGAAAGAAGTTGAGAGAAGGATAAGGAAAGCAAGGAGGGAGTACGAGGAAAGCATCTTAACAATATTAAAAAGAACAGTAAAATATTCTACAAACATATCAGTAAAAAGAGAATTGTTAAATGTGAGATGGGACCCCTGAGAGGAGAGGACAGTGAGTTAGCAGAGGATGAATGGAAATTGGCTGAGATATTTAACAAGTACTTCATTCAGTGTTTAATAAAAGAGGATATTGAGGAGGAGCTAAATCCTGAATTGGTAAAAAGTTAGATGAGAGAGATTATAATCAATAAAAGGAAAGTATTGGAGAAGTTAGTTAAACTAAAGGAGGACAAAGTGCTGGGACCTGATGGGATACATCCAAAGATGCTTGCAGAAATGGAGGAAGAAATAGCAGAGGCCCGAGAAATTATAAGTCAGTGTTCTACTGAGTGTGGCTGTGTGACAGAGGACTGAAGAATGACCAATGGGAGACAGAGAAAAGAGAAGGCTGAGGGGTGACCTGATAGAGGTCTCTAAGATAATGAAAGGGTTTGATAAGGTAGAAAAAATGTTTCCACTTGTGGGGCAGTCCAAAACTAGAGGTCATAAATATAAAATAGTCACTAATAAATTCAATAGGGAATTCAGGAGAAACTTCTTTACCCAGAGAGTGGTGAGAATGTGGAACTCGCTACCACATGGAGTGGTTGAGGCGAATAGCATAGATGCATTTAAGGGGAAGTTGGATAAGCACATGAGGGAGAAAGGAATAGAAGGATATGGTGATAGGGTGAGATGAAGTCGGGAGGGAGGAGACTCGTGTAGAGCATAAATGCCGACATAGACCAGTTGGCCAAATGGCCTGTTTCTGTGTTGTAGTTCTGATGTAACTCGATGTAAGCAAAATTTTGGAACCTTTAATTAAAGATAAAGAGAAAATAATTAGAAGCAGCCAACATGGATTTCAGAAAGGAAGAATGTGCTTGGTAAACCCGATAGAGTTCTTTGAGGAGGTGATGGATATGGTGGAGAGGGAAAATGCACTGGATGTGGTGCACATGGACTTTCAAAAAGCCTTTGACACGATGCCTCCAAGGAGACCACTGGAGAAGATTAAAAGGCATGGAATTGGGGAATGATTGTTGGATTAAAAATGGTTTAAAAGGGAATAAACAGAGAGGTAGTTTCTCAGAGTGGTTAGAAGCGGGCAGTGTTGTCTCAAAGGATTGTTTTCTGGGAACACATTTGCTCACTGTGTACTTCAATGCTTTGGATATAGGCTTAGAGAGAGTGGTATCCAAATTTGCAGACAATAGTAAAATAGGAGGCATAAATAATAATTCTGAGGACCAAAAGGAAGGGGGCATTGATAAGACGGTGGAGTGGGCAGAAAAGTGACATATGGGGCATCATTAAACTGGGAGCAGCCTTCCCCCTGGGCTGCTCCATGCAGTCATTTTTGCTATTGGTTGCAGCATCTCTCAGTGGAGGACTGCCCCTTTAAATAGAGCACCTCCAGCTGACAGATCTTACTGCGCATGCGCAGCCCGCCCGACGCGCAGATCAGCAGCGGGGAACCCGGAGGAGCAGGTAAGTGGATCCAGTTAGTGGTTTGCCTGCTACGATCGCCCGATGTTAGCAGGGCTGCGGGTTCTCGGTGGGGGGGCTATCGGGCGCGTGGGTAACGCGCCCGGTGAAAGTAGTGGGTTTCCCGCGCGATCGTAGCAGGCAAACCACTAACTGGATCCACTTACCTGCTCCTCCGGGTTCCCCGCTGCTGATCTGCGCGTCGGGCGGGCTGCGCATGCGCAGTAAGATCTGTCAGCTGGAGGTGCTCTATTTAAAGGGGCAGTCCTCCACTGAGAGATGCTGCAACCAATAGCAAAAATGACTGCATGGAGCAGCCCAGGGGGAAGGCTGCTCCCAGTTTAATGATGCCTCACCCCAGGTATCAATACATGGGGTGAGGAGGAGGGGGGGGACAGAGATCTTCCACCCGGCGGGCGGGAGGAAGCGGCCCGCCTCTGCCACCAGGAAGGCATGGCTCAAGGTGGCAGAGGGGGTCACCTGCGCCACCAACATATCGCCCACCTGCACACAGTGCAGGAGGTGCTCCAATGACTTCAGTAGGTCAGCCACAGTGAGTGCACGTAGTCTTTCCCCTACACTCCGTCTGCCACAGCACTGCCCCCACCCCACATCTCCTTCGGCACTGCCAACACTACTCTGTTACATCACCCCTCATACCCACTCAAACCTCATCCTCATCTTACCTGCAGCTACTCACCTCGCCAGTACTCATCCCGCCACTACCACGCAACCCAATTCTCATACAATCTCATGGCTCTATCCCATACTCACCCTCTCGTGCATCTCTCTCACGGCCAGCCTCACTCAACCTGCCACAACCTGTGCTGCAGCCACAGGGCATGCATCACATATGTGCAGTAGGCAGCGTAAGGCAAACGTGTCGTGAGCATGAAGGGGATGCACAAGGGTGTTTGAGGGTTTGTCATGGTTTTTACTTATATTGAATTTCAGAACAACTCGCATCACACATTATATTGGCACCACTACTGCCATATCTTCGCAAATCCTGTCTGGTTTGTGCAATAATGCCCGCTCCTGGGTATCACTATGAGGACCCACCACTGATGCCACCCATTGTGTCACTGCAGAGTGGGTGTAGGTGTATTTGCAGGGCTCTTCTGCGCAGACGACTGAGAGACATCGGCGATGTCCCCGGTTGCACCCTGGAAGGATGCGGAGGAGAAGTTGTGGAGGGCAGTGGTGACTTTGACAGCGACAGGTAGGAAGATGGTGCACGGGCCAGCCAGGAGCAGCTCGGCATGAAAGAGGCTGCAGATGTCCACGGCTACATGTCGAGTGACTCTGAGCCTCCGTGTGCACTGCTGCTCAGAGAGGTCCAGGAGGCTGAGCCTCGGTCTGTGGACCCTGTGGCGAGGGTAGTGCCCTCTGCGACGCATCTCTCTCTCTGCGGTAGCCCTCCCTCCTGCTGTACAGGTGGATGTGTCACAGCACTCTGTTGTGGAGCTCCACGTGTCAGAGGTGGACGGCGTGGATGGTGAGGCTGGTGATGCTGTTCGCCCTCCGAGGAGGTCATGACTGCAACTACGGCGGCCCCCATCCGCAATATGTACATCTGAGGGGGTCCGCAAGATAGGTACATGTCTCTGGACCTCGGGGTAAGTGTGCAGGTTGGTGACTTTGACTGTCAGGAAGAGGGTGGTGGAGGCCAAACTTTGTCCCAAGTGACGGAGTGGCCTCCTACAATGAGTGAGGGTCTCCCCCCCACAACCTGTCAAATGGACCTTTGCAGCTGCCACAGGCTGACGGCTGCAACACGTCCATTCGAGCTGGGAGTGTTTCCCCCAGTGTGGGGAACAGTTCCATTTTGTTCTAAAATCCCACACAGTCCCTTAATCAGGTCAGTTAATGACCTGAAATACCTAAATAAATATTGTCAAGTGGCATCCCGCTGGCTTTAACTGCCTGCGGGATTCCCACCAGTGGGGGCTGTGTGCGCACGCCGGCGCGTCAGCGGGGAACCCGGAAGTGCGCGGGTTCGGGGCGGGCTCCGGTAGCTCGCCGAGATTCTCCGATTTTCGGAGCCCCCCCCGCGGGAAACGCACCCGATAGCGGGTGCTAAAATTGAGCCCATGGAATTCAATATCAGTAAATGTGAGGTGGTACATTTAGGTTAAAAAAAAAGTAATAATAATACTTTGAATGGGAGAAGGCTGGATGAAAAAGCAAGGTAAAATCAATAAAGTATTTGGATGAAAGAAAGAAAAAAGAATAAAGTATTTGGAGTCTGTATGTCTCAGAGGTTTCCTTGACCTTATGTGTTTAAAGCAATTCCATTGATTAGGTTTGCAGAGAATGGCCTACCCATCTGGCAGCAGTAAAGAAAAGGTAAAGTCTGTTCGAAACCCCTTCACAAACTAGTAAGTCAGCCAAAACTCCAAATACTTTATTGATTTTACCTTGGTGGATTTAAGACAGATTTTTTTCACGCCATCAATAGAATTAAGTCTGCATTACTTCTTTTGACCAGAGCTTTCTGAATCTGCGGAAAATCCTCAATTTATTTTGTGCTGGGTTATAAATTGGGTAGCTCAAATGCATAAAATCTCAAAAGAGAGAGAAAGTAAAATATACATTAAATGCAGATTTATGTTGAAAGCGTATCATTTCCCTTCAATGGCAGATTTACTGTCTCATTACTGGATAAGTTCCGTTGCAGTCCTCTCCGCTGATGAATGCCTTTTAGGAACGCTTGCTAGTGGTGGTTTTATTTAAGGTTTGAATGCTATGATAGGAGAAGCAGAGGAATAGTGGCAGTAAAACAAATTTATTTTATTAAAAATAGATGAGGTTGCGCAAAAAAAGTAAAAGAAAAACAAGGCTGAAATGGGAAAGATTCGGTGCTGAAATCAAAAATTGAGTTACACAGAATGTACAGCACAGAAACAGGCCATTCGGCCCAACTGGTCCATGCCGGTGTTTATGCTCCACACGAGCCTCCTCCCACCTCCGCTTCATCTAACCCCATCAGCATATCCTTTTATTCCTTTCTCCCTCATGTGTTTATCTAGCTACCCCTTAAATGCATCTTTATTTTCAGGTTGAAAGCTCAATAAATGTGGCTCTCAGCCTCAGTGAAATCTTAATAATGCTTTCTATAAATTCTCCTGGGTTATTTGATTCCAAACTTAGTCAAACTACAGATTGACATAATGGTTACAGAATATATTTTATTCAATGGCATTTTTTTCTGTTAACACCATACAGCAAATTTTATATCTCATGTTTGTTTCCCCTCAGGCAAAGCCATTTTGGGTAGAATTGAGTTTTCTAATTTAAATAGGTTTTAAGTCCCATTAGCACTGCTTATGGGTTGAAAGAATGAAGTGCACAGGTGTGGAAGGTGGTAAAGATTTATGATTGAGCAGCAATCGAAATTTAGCTCAAATGAAAAAATTCAATGTTTATATGGAAAAGAGAAAGCACAACGTACTTCCAAAATCAACATTTTCTGGGGGGTGCTCCATAGAAAATAAATTTTGAACCATCAGAACTCATTCCCCCTTCGAAGTTTTCTAAATCCACCACTGCAGAAATGACACTTTTGTGCACATTCATTCCCCCCCACCACCCCTTATGGTACAACTGATGAACACTGGGTATAACTGCAGCTCAAGTCATGACAACTTCATGTCCCACTGCACTTCCACTGCAACTATTACTTTTCATATGTCATACCCAAGGCCACTGGGGTTCACAGAAACATCAATTTGAAACGCGAATAAAAATCATGAAATCCAAACGTAACTTAATTTATACAGTTGCCTTGAAGCAATGGTTTTGCTCGTAGGTCTTTATTCAGAGCTGCACGGTGTTTTTTGAGCTGTCAACTATTTTTAAGGCCACTTGTCAGCTTTTTGGAGCTTTGTAGAATCGTTGAATCTTAAAGCACAGAAGGAGGACATTCAGCCCATCGTTCCTGTGCTGGTTCTTAGAAAGAGCTATCCAATTAGTCCCACTTCCCTGCTCTACCCCATAGCCCTGCAAATTTTTCCTTTTCAAGTATATATCGAATTCCCTTTTGAAAATTACTATTCAGTCTTCTTCCACCGCCCTTTCAGGCAGTGAATTCCAGATAATAACAAATCGCTATGTAAAAAATGTCTGCTCATCTCCCCTCTGATTCTTTTGCCAATTATCTTAAATCTGTGTCCTCTGGTTATCGACCTTACTGCCGGTGTAGTTGGCATGGAAGATTAGTACAAATTAATTAGTAGACAGGATTGTTTAAAGCAATGGTACTCATAAAAAGGCCAAAGGATCACTTGCAGCCCACCTCCCTTTCACCTGGGCCCTTCAAGAGACCTACTTCCTCAGGTGTCTCTAGGCCTTCATCCAAGATAAAGCAGCCCGCTTGATTGGCACCCCATCCACCACCCTAAACATTCACTCCCTTCACCACCGGCGCACAGTGGCTGCAGTGTGTACCATCCACAGGATGCACTGCAGCAACTCACCAAGGCTTCTTCGACAGCACCTCCCAAACCCGCAACCTCTACCACCTAGAAGGACAAGGGCAGCAGGCACATGGGAACAGCACCACCTGCACGTTCTCCTCCAAGTCACACACCATCCCGACTTGGAAATATATCGCCATTCCTTCATCGTCGCTGGGTCAAAATCCTGGAACTCCCTACCAAACAGCACTGTGGGAGAACCTTCACCACACGGACTGCAGAGGTTCAAGAAGGCGGCTCACCACCACCTTCTCAAGGGCAATTCGGGATGGGCAATAAATGCTGGCCTCGCCAGCGACGCCCACATCCCATGAACGAATAACAAAAAAGGCTGACCCCACCATTGAATTTCAGGGCTGTCTAAAGCTATCCAGACTATTTTCCTTCTTTTGCTGTCCAATAAGGAAAAGCAATAGATTTCTATCAGGAAGCAGTACTAACCTAGAATCCACAGTGGAAATAGAAGAGCTCTGTTAAACTAGAGGACCTGTAGGTTGAATGAAATACTGAGAATCACACTCCAAGGGGCAATCTCTATCAAAGTTTTAGAGAGGTCAATTAAAATGCTTACAACCTCAAAACAAACTGACATTTCTTTGACCTTGAAGAACAAGAATTTTAAATGAACGTCAACTTTCTGCTGGACAGGGATTCTACGGGGTAGAAGTTAATCCGGGCCCTCCTCCCGATCTAGATTCAACATTGCACAACTAGGAAGCCCGAGGCAGGCCCGAAATTGGGCCTCGGGCCTAGCTAATATTTTATGCGCAAGCTGCTGGCATCTGTCGCCCATTGAAGACGTTGAACGTAAGTCCTGGGAGGGGAGAGTTGGAGCAGGGCAATGGGGGGGGGGGGGGAGGCAGAGGGAGTGAACATGATGACTGTGGAGTCAGGGGAGCAATTCTGGTCCTCCTGGCTCCACAGAAAGGTTTTTTTGAAATTAAATTTTAAAAGAACTTACCTTTCATTTTCTGGCCCTGGGCAGACATGGGCTGATGACTTGAATTCACGCTCATCCAATTTAAGATGACTTGAGATTAAGCAGGAAGGTCAAATTTGTGCCAACATTGAAATTCTAATGAATCATTCACCAGATAGATAATAAATCCAATTCGGACCAATTATGATCAATTCAACCGTTTTGATTGGAATTTAAATGGAGCAACACTCCATTAATCTCTCCTGCTCCTTTAATCAGACGGTTTTATGAAACGGAAATCGTGTTTGACAAATCTATTAGAGTTTTTTGAGGATGTAACGAGCAGGGTAGATAAAGGGGAACCAGTGGATGTAGTATATTTGGATTTTCAAAAGGCATTCGATAAGGTGCCACACAAAAGGTTGTTACGCAAGATAAGGGCTCATGGGGTTGTGGATAATATATTAGCATGGACAGAGGATTGGTGAACGGACAGAAAACAGAGAGTAGGAATAAACGGGTCATTTTCAGTTTGGCAGGCTGTAACTAGTGGAGAGCTGCAAGGATCAGTGCTTGGGCCTCAGCTATTTACAATCTATATTAATGACTTAGATGAAGGGACCGAGTGTAATGTATCCAAGTTTGCTGATGATACAAAGCTAGGTGGGAAAGTAAGCTGTGAGGAGGACACAAAAAGTCTGCAAAGGGATACAGACAGGTTAGGTGAGTGGGCAAGAAGGTGGCAGATGGAGTATAATGTGGGGAAATGTGAGGTTATTCACTTTGGTAGGAAGAATAGAAAAACAGAATATTTTTTAAACGGTGTGAAACTATTAAATGTTGGTGTTCAGAGAGATTTGGGTATCCTCGTATAAGAAACACAGAAAGTTAGCTTGCAAGTACAGCAAGCAATTAGGAAGGCAAATGGTATGTTGGCCTTTATTGCAAGGGGGTTGGAGTACAAGAGTAAGGAAGTCTTACTACAATTGTACAGGGCTTTGGCGAGACCTCACCTGGAGTATTGTGTACAGTTTTGGTCTCCTTATCTAAGGAAGGGCATACTTGCCTTAGAGGCGGTGCAGCGACGGTTCACTAGATTGATTCCTGGGATGAGAAGGTTGTCCTATGAGGAGAGATTCAGTAGAATGGGCCTATACTCTCTGGAGTTTAGAAGAATGAGAGATGATCTCATTGAAGCATACTAAATTCTGAGGGGGCTTGACTGGGTAGGTGCGGAGAGGATGTTTCCCTTGGCTGGAGAGTCTAGAACTAGGGGGCATAGTCTCAGGATAAGGGGTCGGCCATTTAAGACTGAGATGAGGAGGAATTTCTTCACTCAGAGGGTTGTGAATCTTTGGAATTTTCTACCCCAGAGGGCTGTGGATGCTGAGCCGTTGAGTATATTCAAGGCTGAGATCCTTAGATTTTTGGACTCTCGGGGAATCAAGGGATATGGGGATCGGGCGAGAAAGTGGAGTTGAGGTCGAAGATCAGCCATGATCTTATTGAATGGTGACATAGGCTCGAGGGGCCGTATGGCCTACTCCTGCTCCTATTTCTTATGTTCTTATGTTCTTAACCCAAATGTTGCCTTCCACTCTCCACCCTAACAATTCACATTTGCTGCTACACTCCTTTGTCCATTAAAACAATCAACTTAGAATAGAGTTCAAGTAGTGCACGATTTCATTGACTCACCTGGCCCAGTTGGCTATTAAAATACAATGATACATTAACTGTGGAACGACAGCCTTCAACTCCACTTCTATTACAGATGGGGAAGGGGCATTGAATTTGCTGTTCTCAAATGTCCTGAATCCATCTGAAACTTTTCTAAAGAACAGCCTTTTTGACTCTGGTATTTATTCACCGATACCACATTTACACTGTGCCCAGCCTAGCACCTACCCCTCTGACCCACCATGTGCCAATTCTCAGGATGGCACTCACTCATCTGATTTAATGTAACTCTAGCATACACGGTTCCATATGTTTGAAAGGAAAGAGAGAAATTGCATTTATATAGCACCTTTCACATCTTCAGGGCATGCCAAAGCACTTTACAGCCAATGAAGAGCTTTATGAAGTGCAGTCACTGTTGTAATGTAGGAAACACGGCAGCCAATTTGCACACAGCAAGCTCCCACAAACAGCAATGAGATAAATGACCAGATAATCTGGTTTAGTGATGTTGGTTGAGGGATAAATATTGGCCAGGACACCAGGGAGAACTCCCCTGCTCTTCTTCAAATAGTACCATGGGATCTTCCACCTGAGAGGGCAGACAGTTTAACGTCTCAGACACCTCCGACAGTGCAGCACTCCCTCAGTACTGTACTGGAGTGTCAGCCTAGACTATGTGCTCGAGTCTCTGGAGTGAGACTTGAACCCACAACCTTCATTACTTAGAGACGAGGGCACTGCCGCTGAGCCACTTAAGAAAGGAGAAGGGGGAAGGTGGAGAGTCGGAGAGGTTTAAGGAGGAGATTCCAGAGAGTAGCAATTGAGAGAGATAAAGAGAGATAGAGTAGGAATTCACGCACAACTTTACATTTGACTCCTGAAGCCAACGACACACTAAAGCCGCAATAAATTTGAGCTCAGACTGCACGGTCTTTGGGGGAAAACTAATTACTGGAACGGAAACCATTTAGTACCCTACAATTTCAGCACTGCTGTATGACAACATAGAGCCATTATTACTAATTGTAAAGTGATAAACCATAATGACGCCTACAAGGAAACAGATTAATTGCTGGTTTCAATTCTTGGTAATTTAATGATGGCTATGCTTTCGGCAGCAAGTTGTTAATGAAATGAATAATTTCTATTTAATTTGGCATGAGGAATGCAATTAATCCTTCCTCTTAAATTAGTTGAGCAAGCTGACAATTGCCCTTTGACATATTTGGTGTTCAGTATTTGCACAAGATCCCTTGTATGCTTAGAAATGAAGCAGAGGAAGGAGATTAATTTTAATCATTTGGCAGCTTCGTGTTAATCTACTGAAGCTCGCTAGATGGCACTACAACAGAATGTATCAGACCAGTTCTGTGCTTCTCCCCATCAGACAACCTTTCAGGCGATACCTGTAGTGATGTGGTCCAAAGTGGGTTTGCTTTGCTCCGACACTGCAGTTGTAGTGTAAATGCTACCTCAGTGCAGAGTCATAGTCTAATCCGAGCCTGGAGCGAGGCTGCCTGGAGGAAGGAGTAAGTTCGGGCCTTACCGCCCGATCCGAAACCATTGTTACTGAAAGGAAAAAATGAAAGGGGTTAAGGGGAGAATGGGGGCAAATGGAATGGGTAGATCTGTACCTAAGAGTGGCCTAAATTACTCACTCTCTTTACCCAGAGAGAGGTGAGAATGTGGAACTCGCTACCACATGGAACTGTTGAGGCGAATAGCATTGTAGCCTTTAAGGGTGTTGACCAGAGGTCACCGGTTACAGTTATTAGCTTAGTACGAAGAGGAGAAGAGTCAATTCTCTCTTAACTCTCAATTCGCTTTATTCACGCCGTTAGATCATATACATATAGCTTATACGTCTGGTTAAATATAGACATGCAGTTTGGTAACTTACATCCGTACCAAAGGTCTCTGCGATCAGGTAAGTAGCAGATGAGACTACAGGAACAGAGAACATTAGAATATAAGAAATAGGAGCAGGAGTAGGCCATAGGCCCTTCGAACCTGCTTCGCCATTCAATAAGATCATGGCTGATCTTCGACCTCAACTCCACTTTCCCGCCCAATCCCCATATCCCTTGATTCCCTTAGTGTCCAAAATTCTATTGATCTCAGTCTTGAATATACTCAACGGTTCAGCATCCACAGCCCTCTGGAGTAGAGAGTTCCAAAGATTCACAACCCTCTGAGTGAAAAAATTTCTCCTCATCTCAGCCCTAAATGGCCAACTCCTTATCCTGAGACTATGCCCTCTAGTTCTAGACTCTCCAGCCAGGGGAAACAACCTCTCTGCATTTATCCTGTCAAGCCCCCTCAGAATCTTATGTGTCTCAATTAGATCACCTCTCGTTCTTATAAACTCTGGAGAGTATAGGCCCTTCCTGCTCAATCTCTCCTCATAGGCACTCCATATCAGGCACAACTGATGTGGGTTTCTCAGTAGTTTGGTTGCGATGAACCTTAAGTGATAAATTTCCACAGGTGCATCAGACACTCGGCCGATCAAGAAAAGTTGTTAAGCTTCCGCCCGACTTCCCTTCCTACTCCCAACTTCCTCCTTTTTAATTGGTGTCCCTTGACATTTGAACGATTCAAAGAGTGAACAATCTGCACGGATCAATTCGGTCCACCCCATCACACAGGAAGCACCTTGGTCCCCAAAAAGGTCGATTTTAACTCAGGGCGAGAATCGGGGGTGGGGGGCTGAAGTAGATGGTGAACCGTCCACCTCCCTGATGCATGAGATCCAGGAGATTGTAACTCCCGGGCCTCATTAGCATACTGACACCTGCCCGAAACTGGCGAGAATAACGTCACTGCCCGGCGGGCGAGAGTCAAAATTGGTTGGAGGGCAGGGTCAGGCCGCTGCGTGAAATGGTCCAGGGCAAGGTAAGTAAGGACTGGGGGGGGGGGGGGGGGGGGGGTTGGAGGTGGTAAGTCGGCAAGTCCGCGATCGGAGGGCAAGGACCGGGGCAGGGGAGGTCCAAGGTATGATAAGAACATAAGAACATAAGAAATATGAGCAGGAGTAGGCCCCTCGAGCCTGCTCCACCATTCAATAAGATCGTGGCTGATCTTTGACCTCAACTCCATTTTCCCGCCCGATCCCCATATTGCTTAGTGCCTCTAAAGTCCAAATATCTATTGCTCTCAGTCTTGAATATACTCAACGACTCAACATCCACAGACCTCTGGGGTAGAGAATTCCAAAGATTCACAGCCCTCTGAGTGAAGAAATTCCTCCTCATCTCAGTCCTAAATCGCCCACCCTTTATCCTGGGACTATGCCCCCACCTAGTTCTACACTCTCCAGCCAGGGGAAACAGCCTCTCAGCATTTGCCCTGTCACGCCCTCTAAGAATTTTATAACGTTTCAATGAGATCCTTGGTGAGGGCCAAATGAGTATCCTTGGTGAGGCCAGCACTCCTGCTCCTCCTGGCCCACAAGGTCTACTTACCCGGGCCTCCTGTGGGCCGGGATCCTTGCCACTGCCTCCGGCTTTCGCTGGTGTGTTGGAGACCGCGTGGACCGCGGACGGGCCCGTGGTTAAAATGGCGTCATCGGGACACAATGCTGCCATTTTAATTAGGCCACCCCCTCGATCCTCGGGATTCTTGCCTGAATTCAGGTAAGTAAAAATGGTCAGGTGGCAAAGGGGGGGCGGGGGGGGGGGGCGGTGGTGGGGGGATGGGGTGAATACATTAGGAACGTGGCACAAACTCCTCCCCCATCACCTTGTGCCCACACCTCTCCTGCCAGGCATAGGTGGTGGGGAGGGGGGGGTTAAAATCGGCCATAAAGAAAATACGGGAGAATTATGAGATGGGGAGGAACTGGTGGGGGGTCGGGAGAATAATTTCTGTTTGTATAGGGAAAAAAAAAATCTAATCACACGGTCGGACTACTATGACTCTTGGCAGTCAGAACGCTGCACTGGCCGTTGTCTCCGTGCCAGGAAATTGGTCCAAAGACTCAACAATGAAAATGTGGTAAATGTCTTGTGGGGCTTGGGGCGACGGGAATAAACATTCACTTAAAGTAACCCAGCACCCCCTGTTGAGGTGACTTCATTTTGAAAAGCCCCCCCCCCCATCCCATCCCATCCCACCCCACCCCGCGGTGAGATTTCTTGAAGTCACGCTTAACGATTGTGAAAGTGTCAACAGCTCAGCAGTCGAGTTGCCGAACAGAATGGAAGCATTTACAAAAGGGCACCTGCTCTTCCTTTATACAGGTAGGCTAATATTTCACCCCCGCCGTCAGCAGGCAACCAAAAAAAAAACCCCTCAAAATCAATGCATCGATTGTGTATCTCAAACACCTCCCACTTAGAGCATCCCAGGACTTTGGTGGAGTTGGTGAGATGGGAGCGTGAGGTCAAAAAAAAAATGATAGCCCTCCCTCTGGATGATTAATGCCACGTGAAAACAAATCACTTGAAATGTCATCATATTTAACTGTTACAATATTAAACCACTCTGAGAAAAGCAAAGCAGGAAGATACCAAGTATGGTCAGCAATACTGCGATTAAGAAGTCAGCAAATCCAAAATAAATAACGTATTGGAGATACGCAGCAGGGAAGTCCACATCTAAAAGAGAAAGTTTAATGTTTCATAAGGACTGAAAACGAACAGGGACCTCCAGTCCTAATGAAGAAGAATATCTAATCCAAAAGACAGCACCTCAGACAGTGCAGCACTCCCTTAGTACTGCACTGGGAGCATCAGGCTGGTTTTTGTTCTCAAGTCACTAAAGCGGGACTGTGAACCTACAACCTTCTGACTCAGGGGCAAGAGTGCCACCCACTGAGCAACGGCTAACAGCATTCGGTTTTAGTCACCAGGCCTCTAAAGGGACAAAGATGGATTGGATTACGTCCAGAGGGCAGTAGAAAGCTTATTCCCTGATGGCTTTGTGTAATTTTTGGAACTATTTCAGATGCCAACGGACCTGCTGAATTGTTCCAACAATTTTCTATTTTTATCTGCGGAAGATTTTTTTTAAAAACTGTAGCTGATTCACTTCACTTTGAAAGAGCTTTTTGAACAGCGTAGGCTGTGAGCCGCATGTTTCATTGCTAGCGTGATGAGTCACAGAGTTCTGGAACGCAGTAGTGCATTACAGGGTGCAGTAGTGTAGTGGTTATGTTACGTAGCCTAGTAATCTAGTAGACCTGGACTCGTAATTCACGAGACTATGAGTTCAAATCCCACCATAGCAATTTGAGAATTGGAATTCACTTTCAAAAAAGCTGGGAGCAGTAAAAGTGATCATGAGGCTGTTGGATCAGTCATAAAAACCCAATGGCTCACTAATGCCCTTTAGAGAAGGAAATCTGCCATCCTTACCCAGTCTGGGCCTATATGTGACTCCAGTCCCACATCAATGTGGTTGACTCTGAAGTGGCCATGCAGTGGTTCAAAAAGGCCACCTAATCAGAACAACTCAGCATGGTCAATACCAGCCTTGCCAGCGACACCCACATCCTGAGAATGAATTTTTGAAAAACCCTCTCAAACTCAACCAGAAAGCGACCCACTTATCTCCCAACGGACCCCTCTCCCTCACCCAGGAATGGTTGGCCCTTAGACAACTGAAAAGCAGGTTTGAGCCCTTGATAGATTTGTTGTATAAGTCTCCAGTATGACTGAGGTCCAGACAGGAGCTGGAAATGTTTTGGATTATCCCAACACTTCCGTTGGGTTAAATTCGGGAGCTCCAGGAGTAGAGATGCCATCCTTCTTTTTAAAATGCAAATTGCAATGTGGCACATCATAGAATTTACAGCAGGGATGGAAGAACTTTCAATGTCAACAGTCCAGAATCAACGGCATCTATGAATCATAAGTTAAAAGAAAAAAGACTCATAAGAACATAAGAAATAGGAGCAGGAGTAGGCCATACGGCCCCTCGAGCCTGCTCTGCCATTCAGTGAGATCATGGCAGATCTTTGACCTCAACTCCACTTTCCCGTCTGATCCCCATATCCCTTGATTCCCTTAGAGTCCAAAAATCTATCGATCTCAGTCTTGAATATACTCAACGACAGATCATCCACAGCCCTCTGGGGTAGAGAATTCCAAAGATTCACAACCCTCTGAGTGAAGAAATTTCTACTCATCTCAGTCCTACATGGCCGACCCCTTATCCTGCGACTAAAACTCTTAGTTCTAAACTCTGCAGCCAGGGGAAACATCCTCTCAGCATCTACCCTGTCAAGCCCTCTCAGAATCTTATATGTTTCAATGAGATTACCTCTCATTCTTCTAAACTCCAGTGAGTATAGGCCCATTCTACTCAACCTCTCCACAGAGGACAACCCTCTCATCCCAGGAATTAATCTAATGAACCTCCATTGCAACGCCTCTAAGGCAAGTATATCCTTCCTTAGATAAGGTGACCAAAACTGTTTGCAGTATTCCAGGTGTGATCTCACCAAAGCTCTGGACTCGCATTTATAGAGTGCCTTATACAACCTCAGGACGTCCGAAAGCGCTTTACAGCCAATGAAGTACTTTTTGAAGTGTTGTCACCGTTGTGATGTAGAGAAACACGACAGCCAATTTGCACAGCAAGATCCCACAAATGGTAATGTGATAAAGATCAGATAATCTGTTTTTGTGATATTAGTTGAGAGATAAATACTTAGATAAGAATGTGGGTTCCAACGACGTACAAACCAGGTATTCCAGAGTCAGTACGGACAAGGTGCACAAGTGGGTCGCGATCCCTCAACAATTACAATCAATAACAGTGTACATACTTCATCCTTCTCATATTTCTTATTAAAACACACAACTTGTACTCCAGCTGTTAAGGTCATCCAAAACAAGCATCTCAAACAGATGTGTTACAAAATATTTACTTTAACTGCAGTTTATGGTGAGCACACCAGCATATATCCATCACCAAGTCATGTATCTTCAAACCCATCGGGCCCACTCCACTTCCTCAGCATTGCAACAATCTTAGCAACTCACTCGCTTCTTTATCTACACTATGATTAAAATAATAACCAACGACAATCTGAACTCGCCTTACTTTTAAAAGTTACATTGTTCACAATGTTGAATAAGGATGTTCTCAGCTGACATTGTTAAGTAGTGTAGTTTAATTGCACCACTAATAGTGTATTCCCAGGAGTGTGCCATCTGGTGGTTCAAATTGAAAATGGCAAATGTTTCATCTCAGTTGATTGAAGGTTCAAACTAAGGGTAAGGAAACTGTAGACGAGTTTCCGCTAAAGCAAGTCTGGATGTTGTGAATCTGCGCTGTGACAGAGCATTTGTGAGCTGGGCTTCATTTAATTTCTGAAGCAGGTTCCTGCCAAGTTATTCCAGTGTGGTGCACAATGGTGACTGTTCAAGATTGTCCAGGTTCTAGATGTGTCCTGTAGAGCTCCCAGTGTCTAATGGCAGGGGGATAAATGTTCAGTTAGGCTGAACGGAAGAGACAGTCAGATGAGGACTACATTTTAAAGCTAGAACTGTGTTTCATAGAATCATAGAAAGTTCCGGCACAGAAGGAGGCCATTTGGCCCATTGTATCCATGCCAACGGGTACGGTAGCATCGTGGTTATGTTACTGGACTCGTAATCCAGAGGCCTGGACTAATAATACCGAGTCATGAGTTCAAATCCCGCCACAGCAGCTGGGGATTTAAATTCAATTAATTAAATAAAATCTGGAAATTAAAAAAAACTAGTATTAGTAATGGTGGCCAGGAAACTACCGGATTGTCGTAAAAACCCATCTGGTTCACTAATGCCCTTTAGGGAAGGAAACCTGCCGTCCTTACCCGGTCTGGCCAAGATGTGACCTCAAACCCACAGCAATGTGGTTGATTCTTAATTGCCCTCTGAAATGGCCTAACAAGCCACTCAGTTGTAAAATCTCGCTACGAAAAGTCATAATAAGAATAAAACCGGACGGACGACGAGGCACCGGACACGACAACGGCAAACCAATCCCAGTCGACCCTGCAAAGTCCTCCTCACGAACATCTGGGGACTTGTGCCAAAATTGGGAGAGCTGTCCCACAGACTAGTCAAGCAACAGCCTGACATAATCATACCTTTCAGCCGACGTCCCAGACTCTTCCATCACCATCCCTGGGTATGTCCTGTCCCAGGACAGACTGACCAGAGATGGCAGTACAATGATATACAGTCAGGAGGGAGTGGCCCTGGGAGTCCTCAACATTGACTCTGGACCCCATGAAATCTCATGGCATCAGGTCAAACATGGGCAAGGAAACCTCCTGCTGATTACCATCTACCGCCCTCCCTCAGCTGATGAATCAGTCCTCCTTCATGTTGAGCACCACTTGTAGGAAGCATTGACAGTAGCAAGGGCACAGAATGTACTCTGGGTGGGGGACTTCAATGTCCATCACCAAGAGTGGCTCGGTAACACCACTACTGACCGAGCTGGCCGAGTCCTGAAGGACATAGCTGCTAGACTGGGCCTGCGGCAGGTGGTGAGCAAACCAACACGAGGGAAAAACTTACTTGACCTCGTCATCACCAATCTACCTGTCGCAGATGCATCTGTCCATGACAGTATTGGTAGGAGTGACCACGCACCGTCCTCGTGGAGATGAAGTTCCTTCTTCGCACTGAGGACACCATCCAACGTGTTGTATGGCACTACCACTGTGCTAAATGAAATAGATTCAGAACAGATCTAGCAGCTCAAAACTGGGCACCCATGAGGCGCTGTGGGCCATCAGCAGCAGCAGAATTGTATTCCAGCACAATCTGTAACCTCATGGCCCGGCATATTCCTCACTCTACCATTACCAACAAGCCAGGGGTTCAACCCGAGTTCAATGAGAAGTGTAGAAGAGCATGCCAGGAGCAGCACCAGGCGTACCTAAAAATGAGGTGCCAACCTGGTGAAGCTACAACTCAGGACTACATGCATGCTAAACAGCGGAAGCAACACACTATAGACAGAGCTAAGCGATTCCACAACCAACGGATCAGATCAAAGCTCTGCAGTCCTGCCACATCCAGTGGTGGACAATTAAACAACTAACTGGAGGAGGAGGCTCTGTAAACATCCCCACCCTCAATGATGGCGGAGTCCAGCACGTGAGTGCAAAAGACAAGGCTGAAGGGTTTGCAACCATCTTCAGCCAGAAGTGCCGAGTAGATGATCCATCTCGGCCTCCTCCTGATATCCCCACCATCACAGAAGCCAGTCTTCAGCCAATTCAATTCACTCCACGTGATATCAAGAAACAGCTGAGTGCACTGGATACAGCAAAGGCTATGGGCCCGACAACATCCCAGCTGTAGTGCTGAAGTCTTGTGCTCCAGAACTAGCCGCGCCTCTAGCCAAACTGTTCCAGTACAGCTACAACACTGGCATCTACCCGACAACGTGGAAAATAGCCCAGGTATGTCCTGTCCACAAAAAGCAGAACAAATCCAATCCGGCCAATTACCGCCCCATCAGCCTACTCTCAATCATCAGCAAAGTGATGGAAGGTGTCGTCGACAGTGCTATCAAGCTGCACTTACTCACCAATAACCTGCTCACCAATGCTCAGTTTGGGTTCCGCCAGGACCACTTGGCTTCAGACCTCATTACAGCCTTGGTCCAAACGTGGACAAAAGAGCTGAATTCCAGAGGTGAGGTGAGAGTGACTGGCCTTGATATCAAGGCAGCATTTGACCGAGTGTGGCACCAAGGAGTCCTAGTAAAATTGAAGTCAATGGGAATCAGGGGGAAAACTCTCCAGTGGCTGGAGTCATACCTAGCACAAAGGAAGATGGTAGTGGATGTTGGAGGCCAATCATCTCAGCCCCAGGACATTGCTGCATCAGTTCCTCAGAGCAGTGTCCCAGGCACAACCATCTTCAGCTGCTTCATCAATGACCTTCCCTCCATCATAAGGTCAGAAATGGGGATGTTCCCTGATGATTGCACAGTGTTCAATTCCATTTGCAACCCCTCAGATAATGAAGCAGTCCATGCCCGCATGCAGCAAGGTCTGGACAACATCCAGGCTTGGGCTGATAAGTGGCAAGTAATATTTGTGCCAGACAAGTGCCAGGCAATGACCATCTCCAACAAGAGAAAGTCTAACCACCTCCCCTTGACATTCAATGGCATTACCATCACCAAATCCCCCACCATCAACATCCTGGAGGTTACCATTGACCAGAAACTTAACTGGACCAGCGACATAAATACTGCGGCTACAAGAGCAGGTCAGAAGCTGGGTATTCTGTGGCGAGTGACTCACCTCCTGACTCCCCAAAGCCTTTCCACCATCTACAAGGCACAAGTCAGGAGTGTGATGGAATACTCTCCACTTGCCTGGATGAGTGCAACTCCAACAACACTCAACAAGCTCGACATAATCAAGGTCAAAGCAGCCCACTTGATTGGCACCCCATCCACCACCCTAAACATTCACTCCCTTCACCACCGGTGCACAGTGGCTGCAGTGTGTACCATCCACAGGATGCACTGCAGCAACTCGCCAAGGCTTCTTCGACAGCACCTCCCAAACCCGTGACCTCTACCACCTAGAAGGACAAGGGCAGCAGGCACATGGGAACAACACCACTTGCATGTTCCCCTCCAAGTCACATACCATCCCGACTTGGAAATATATCGCCGTTCCTTCATCGTTGCTGGTTCAAAATCCTGGAACTCCCTTCCTAACAGCACTGCGGGAGAACCTTCACCACATGGCCTGCAGCGGTTCAAGAAGGCGGCTCACCACCACCTTCTCAAGGGCAATTCGGGATGGGCAATAAATGCCGGCCTCGCCAGTGAAGCCCACATCCCATGAACGAATAAAAAAAACTGCAAAAGAGCAATCCAGCCTAGTCCCACTTTCCAGCACTTGGTCCGTAGCCCTGTAGGTTACGACACTTCAAGTGCACATTCAAGTACTTCTTTAAATGAATTGAGGGTTTGTGTGAGTTCCAGACTCCCACCACCCTCTGGGTGAAAAAATTTCTCCTCAGCTCCCCTCTAATCCTTCTACCAATTACTTTAAATCAATGCCCCCTGGTCACTGGCCCCTCTGCAATGAGAAATAGGTCCTCCCTATCAACTCTATCTAGTCCCATAATAATTTTATATACCTCAATTAAATCTCCCCTCAGCCTCCTTTGTTCCAAAGAAAGCAACCCCAGCCTATCCAATCTTTCCTCATAGCTAAAATTCTCCAGCCCTGGCAACAGCCTCGTAAATCTCCTCTGTACCCTCCCTAGTGCAATCATATCTTTCCTGTAATGTGATGACCAGAACTGCACGTAGTACTCACAAAGTGGGTGGTAGAAGTTTGGAACTCTCTTCCGCAAATGGCAATTGATACTAGCTCAATTGCTAAATTTAAATCTGAGATAGATAGCTTTTTGGCAATCAAAGGTATTAAGGGATATGGGCCAAAGGCGGGTATATGGAGTTAGATCACAGATCAGCCATGATCTTATCAAATGTCGGAGCAGGCACGAGGATCTGAATGGTGTACTCCTGTTTCTATGTTCCTATGTTCCTCGCACTCAAGCTATGGCCTAACTAGTGTTTTACACAGTTCTAGCATAACCTCCCTGCTCTTATATTCTATGCCTCGGCTAATAAAGGAAAGTATCCTGTATGCCTTTTTAACCAACCTTGTCTACCTGTCCTGCTACCTTCAGGGATCTGTGGACATGCACTCCAAGGTCTCTTTGTTCCTCTACACCTCTCAGTATCCTCCCATTTATTGTGTACTCCCTTGCCTTGTTTGCTCTCCCCAAATGCATTACCTCACACTTCTCTGGATTGAATTCCATTTGCCACTTTTCTGCCCACCTGACCAGTCCATTGATATCTTCCTGCTTTCCTCCTCACTATCAACCTCACGGCCATTTTTTGTATCATCTGCAAACTTCTTGATCAAGCCCCCCACAGTCAAGTCCAAATCATTAATATATACCACGAAAAGCAAGGGACCTGGTACTGAGCATGCGGAACCCCACTGGAAACAGCCTTCCAGTCACAAAAACACCCGTCAACCATTACCCTTTGCTTCCTGCCACTGAGCCAATTTTGGATCCAACTTGCCACTTTCCCTTGGATCCCATAGGCTTGTAATTTTTTGACCAGTTTGCCATGTGGGACCTTGTCAAAAGCCTTGCTAAAATCCATGTACACTACATCAAACGTGTTACCCTCATCGACCCTCCTTGTTATCTCCTCAAAAAATTCAATCAAGTTAGTCAGACACAATCTTCCCTTAACAAATCCACGCTGACTGTCCTTGATTAATCCGTGCTTTTCTAAATGACGATTTATGCTGTCCCTCAGAATTAATTCCAATAATTTACCCACCACCGAGATTAGACTGACTGACCTATAATTACTCGGTCTATCTCTTTCTCCCTTTTTAAACAACGGTACAATGTTTGCAGTCCTCCAATCCTCTGGCACCATGCCTGTAGCCAGGGACGATTGGAAAATGATGGTCAGAGCCTCCGCTATTTCCTCCCTTGCTTCACTTAATGTTTGAATCCTCTTCAAATCTGTCTATGGCCTTATTCCACCCTATCTTTGCAAACTTCTTCAGCCCCCCAATTTCTTCTGCCTCCAGTATACTGCGGAACTCTCTCTCCCTCTGCTCAACCACTGATGGCAGAAACTACACATCCCTGCATTTTGGAATTCTCTTCCCTAATCCCTTTGACTTGCTACCTCTCTGCTCTTCTTCAAAAGCTTCCTCAAAACTCTTTGACCATGTCTTTGTTCATCTTTACTAATTTTCTCCTACTTCCCACTCAGAATTCCGCTCAATATCATTACGCATCGAGTTGTTATGATCTGGAATGTGCTGCCTGAAAGGGCGGAGGAAGCAGATTCAATCGTAACTTTCAAAAGGTAATTGGACAAACACTTGAAAAGGAAAAATTTGCAAGGCTATGGGGAAAGAGCAGAGGGATAGGACTAGTTGGATAGCTCTTTCAAAGAGCCGGCACAGATACAGTGGGCTGAATGGCCTCCTTCTGTGCTGTATGATTCTATGATTCTAAGAAACAAACACATTGAGGGACAGAAGAGGGAAAATACTTCCACCCACAGACTCCTTCCCCCTTTAACCATTTGGCAACACTTCGCTTCTCTCCATATTTCACATCAGCATTCTTGCCTCTGAGTCACAAGGTTGTGTGTTCATGTTCCACTTCAGAGACTTGAGCACAAAATCCTGGTTGACACTCCAATGCAGTACTGAGGGAGTGCTGCACTGTTGGAGGTGCCGTCTTTCGGAAGAGACGTTGAACCGAGGCCCCGTCTGCCCTCTCAGTTGGATGTAAAAGATCCCGTGGCACAATTTCGAAGAAGAGCAAAGGAGTTTTCTCCGGTGTCCTAGCCAATATTTATCCCTCAACCAACCCCTAAAGAAACCAGATTATCTGGTCATTATCTCATTGCTGTTTGTGGGAGCTTGCTGTGCACAAATTGGCTGCCACGTTTCTTACATTGCAACAGTGAATGCACCTCAAAAGCTCTTTATTGGCTGTAAAGTGCTTTGGGATGTCGTGAGGTTGAGGAAGGCACTGTATAAATGCAAGTTCTTTTTTTCTTATAAGGCTCATCAAGTGCATTTTAAATGGCCTGATTTCGTGCTATTGGTTGTAAGATAAATATTGCCCAGGATAGCGAGGACAACTTCTCTGCATGTCTTCGAAATTTGTGCTGTGGGATCTTTTACGTCCACCTAAGAGGGTAGATGGAGGGTTGTAGGGCTGGAGGAGGTTACAGAGATGGGGAGGGACAAGGCCACGAAGAAATTTGAACACAAGGATGAAAATTTGAAATTTGAGGCGTTGCCGGACCGGGAGCCAAGGTAGGTCAGCGAGCATAGGGGTGATGGGAGAACGGGAATTGGTGCGAGTTAGGATACGGGCAGCGGAAAGTCATTCATTCTTCAACGGAGCGAAAATCAGTTCTCTGATGTGTGTCAGTCGCGTGTGAGGCTCCACTGAGTGCAGGATCTGTGCAAAAGCTACCCAGCAGTTGCTGTCTGGAAGAAGTGTTTTGATACTGGTTTCAGTGAGGTGTAGCTTCTGTTAACAAGTTAAAGCCTCGCAAGTAAGTTAAGATGCTACTTGTACAAAATTGTAGTATTTATCTGACTCAAATTGCTTTGCTCAGCTGCACACTGAGTGGAGCCTGCTGAAACAGGCCAAATCATGTGTATTGTCAAGCTTGATTCCAGCATGTGGCTGGGGCTGTACTGATTGATAACCCATTTTCTCTGTCTCCAGAGACTGTTTCGTCCAACTGTGTTCAGCACTCTGTTCAAATTCAGTAACAAAAAAAGGGTGGTGATCCTGCACCATTTCTGCTGCACACACCGTCAGAGAGAAGCAAACTTTAAAACATTCTGAAGCAACATGCTCAGAGGATGTTGCAAAGGCTTTCGTAACAAACGGAATCATAGAAACATACGGCACAGAAGGAGGCCATTCAGCCCATCGTGCCTGTGACGGCTCTCTGAAAGAGCTATCCAATTAGTCCCACCGCCCTGCTCTTTCCCTTTAGCCCTGCAGATGTTTTCCTTTTCAAGTTTACATCCTATTCCCTGTTGAAACTGCCTCCTCTGTCCTTTCAGACAGTGCGTTCCAGATCACAACAACTCACCGAGTTCAATCATCTGCGTTAAATAAGCTGTTTTCCACGAGTGTAACTACATCCATTTTATTAAAGGAATTGTTGCCATAAATGGGCAACAAGAAAGAAAGAGAAATTCTTGCATTTACATAAATCCTTTCACGACCTCAGGACGTCCCAAAGTGTTTCACAGTCAATGAAGTACTTTTTGAAATATCGTCACTGTTGTAATGTAGGAAATGCAGCAGCCAATTTGTGCACAGCAAGATCCCACAAACAGCAATGTGATAATGACCAAACAATCTGTTTTTGTGAAAAGCGAAATACTGCGGATGCTGAAAATCTAAAATAAAAATAGAAAATGCTAGAAATACTCAGCAGGCCAGGCAGCGTCTGTGGAGAGAGAGACAGAGTTAACGTTTCAGGTCGATGAACTTTCATCAGAACTGGGAGAAGTTGAAGATTAAACAGTTTTTAAGCAAATACAGAGCCAGGGAAAGGAGGGGGGGAGGAAAGAACAAAAGGGAAGGTCTGTGATAGGGTGGAGGGCAGGAGTGATTAAATGACAAAAGGGATGATGGTGCAAAGCAAGGAGGGTGGTAATGGGACAAGTAAAGAAACAAAAGATGGGTCTAGAGGAGCTGTAAATGGCAACATCAGAACCATTACCAGCACTTGCTGTCCGAAAAAATGGGAGCAGTGGTTATGATCTGAAGTTATTGAAATCAATGTTGAGTCCGGAAGGTTGTAAAGTGTCTAATCGAAAAATGAGGTGCTGTTCCTCGAGCTTCCGTTGAGCTTCATTGGAACAGTGTAAGAGGCCGAGGACAGAGAGGCCAGAGTGGGAGTGGGACGGGGAATTAAAATGGCAAGCGACCGGCAGGTCAGGGTCACACTTGCGGACTGAGCGGGGGTGTTCAGCAAAGTGATCATCCAATCTCCCCATTGTAGAGGAGATCGCATCGTGAGCAGCGAATACATTATAGTAAATTGAAAGAAGAACAAGTAAATCACAGTTTCACTTGGAAGGTGTGTTTGGGACCCCAGATGGTGGGAAGGGAGGAGGTGAAAGGGCAGGTGTTGCATCTCCTGCGCTCGCACAAGAAGGTGCCGTGGGGATGAGATCGGGTGTTGGGGGTGATGGAAGAGTGGATCAGGGTGTTGCAGAGGGAACGGTCCCGTCAGAATGCTGGAAAGCGAGTGGAGGGGAAGATGTATTTGGTGGTGGGATGGCGCTGGAGGTGGCGGAAATGACGGAGGATGATACGTTGAATGTGGAGGCTGGTGGGGTGGAAGGTGAGGACAAGAAAACTCTATCATGGTTCTGGGAGGGAGGGGAAGGGGTGAGGGCAGAAGTGTGGGAAATAGGACGGACGCAGTTGAGGACCCTGTCAAGTACAGTGGAGGGAATCCTTGGTTGAAGAACCTTCACCCAGTTTCTCCATCACATCTGTTCTGACGATGCCACCTACCACACCAGTGCATCTGATGTGTCTTCCTTTTTCCTCATCTGAGGATTCCCCTCCACTGTAGTTGACAGGGCCCACGACCGTGTCTGTCCTATTTCCTGCACTTCTGCCCTCACCCCTTCCCCTCCCTCCCTCCCTCCCAGAATCACGTCTGCCCTCCACCCTATCAGAGACCTTCCCTTCAGTTCTTTCGTCCCCTCCCCTTCCTCCCCCACCACCACCACCACCCTCGCCCCCACCCCAGGCTCTGTACTTGGTTAAAAACTGTTTAATCTTCAACTTCTTCGATCAATGGTTTTTTGGACTCTAGGGGAATCAAGGAATATGGGGATCGGGCGGGAAAGTGGAGTTCAGGTAGAAGATCAACCATGATCTTATTGAATGGTAGAGCAGGCTCGAGGGGGCCGTATGGCCTACTCCTATTCCTATTTCTTATGTTCTGATGTTGTGACGAAGGGTCATCGACCTGAAATGTTAACTCTGTTTCTTTCTCCACAGATGCTGCCTGACTTACTGAGTATTGCCAACATTTACTGTATTTACATCTGTTTTAGTGATGTTGGTTGAGGGATAAGTATTGGCCAGAACACTTGTGGGGCGAAGGGGGGGGAGCTCCCCTGCTCTTCTTCAAATAATGACATGGGATCTTTTACATCCACTGAGAGGGCTCGGATTAACGTATCATCTGAAAGACGGCACCTCCGACAGTGCAGCACTCCCTCAGGACTGCACTGGGAGTGTCAGCCCAAATTACGAGCATCAAGTCTCTGGAGTGGGGCTTGAACCCATAACCTTCTGACTCAGAGGTGACAGTTGCTACTCACTGAGCCACGGCTGACAAATAAAACAAATACTTGCTGTTCTTTCTTAATATTTGCCCATTTTTCCCCACCCTAATCCAAGGCAGCTGCCTAACTCATTGAGGTCAGCTATCACAGCACAGATCAGGGAAAGAGCCTGAGGCCTTCCCTGGCTGCATGGCTCAGCCCCTTACTATCTCAGCCAACTGAGCCAACAGGGGAGCAGCATGTGTACGTCACGCAACTTCATGCATCTTTTTAAAATTCTAAAATACTAGTGCATCTCCTGCGACATTGCTCATAGATTTGCACGGTCTGGATTCCCATTTCTGCTCCATTTCCGCCATTGACTGATGCTCAGCCGCTGTCATGGCGGCTTTTTTGAGCAGGAGGGTGGGCCTTGGTCTAATTTGTTGGGGAGTTGTCATGGTTACTACACCTCATTTTTTGTAGTATGCGATTGATTGCTTTGGCTATTTTTTTCGAATGTGACTGGCAAATCAGAAGACTCTGGAAGGAGAAAACCTTTTCCATTGGCCGTACGTTGTATGTTTTGTGGAATGTGATTGGTGAGAATTGAAAAGTAGAGGATACTAATCAGAGAGTGGCAAAAACACAGCCACATTAACCAATCAGAAAGGAAAAAAATTACAGATACATAGGCACCAAATAAAATTGATAAAGTTAGAGGTTACGTAATGATGAAATAGTTGTCCAAAATCCAAAATGGTAGACCCATTAATTAGGGAGCAATCGAGATCATTGTTAAGAAATAGTGCTTTTTTAAAAACACAGATTGTTCATGCACAGCCTGGGTGCAAAATCAGGTACAAGAAGGCACTCCTTTAAACATCATTGACTAATAAATGACTCCAGCTGCTCGGGTATTCCAGAGCCCTTTGATTGATATCTGTGCATTTTAAAATTCCACACAGCACCGTGCTGTCAGCAAAATTCGTGAATAGACAGAGTTGGATAAGGGAACGATTTTACATAACCCACAGAGCCTTCCATTCTTGGGAGTTCATGCATTGCCTCGTAATACTCTCCCTGTGCCGGGGTGTGGGGAATGCTGCAATCATAGAATCTTACAGCACAGAAGGAGGCCATTCATCCCATCGTGCCTGTGCCGGCTCTTTGAAAGAGCTATCCAATTAGTCCCACTCCCCCCTGTTCTTTCCCCATAGCCCTGCGTTTCTTTTTTCAAGTATGTATTCAATTTCCTTTTGAAAGTTACTATTGAATCTGCTTCCACCGCCCTTTCGGGCAGCGTACATGCATAACACAGTCCTTGTAAGATTCAAGGCTTGAGATGGCCAGTGGTGAGGAGGATGGCCTTGCAGTTATTTTTGCCATGAAGCTACAATATACGTAGTTGAACAAAAAGGTATAAAAGAACAACTGTATGACTATCGCTCCAAGGCAGGTGTGAGCATGCTTTAGTTCAAAGAGTAATGCAATCTCTTACAAATACAGTAGCTACATCAAGGGCAGTTCAAGCTAGAAAGGAGGAAAGCAAATAACCCACAAGTGACAACAGTTCATTAGAAATTCTCCTTGTGTCAGAGAGCACAGGTGGGCCAGCTGGTATTAAAGGGCCGATTTAAACAAGGGGTGGAATTTGGTGAGTAGTCCCGTCCGCCAGCTGCACATTTTGGGAAATTGTGGACTTGTCGATTAAAAGCAGTGAGTGCAAAGTGGCGGGCAGTGTACCCACGGTTACCTGATAGGCGCATCCAGTGGGCAAGGCCAACCTGCTGGTAGGGGCACATTCGTAAAAAACTGATCTGTTAAGTGTATTAAAGAATCAATTTTAAACAGTTCGACACAGTTTTTAAATGAAGCTGCACCAGGACAATATTCTCCACATTGACTGTCGCCCGTCTCCTCTCCGATTAACGCAAAGTGGCTTTTGCTTTGCTTTGGCACAAAATGTGAGCTCTGATTGTAACCTAACTCACCCGGCAGGCACGGGGCGGGTGCGGGTCGAACGCCCATTTTGCGGTCAACAGAGAGCAAAATCGAGTGGGGTGTAAATCAGGCCTTCAACCAGAACCCGCTGGGCCGATTAGGCTAAAATCAAGGTTGTGGTGCATACGATGGATGAGAAGTCGCCAACTTGACAGTATTGTGCCATTAGGTGTCAGCCATGGCTCAGTGGGTAGCACTATCGCCTCTGAGTCAGAAAGTTGTGGGTTCAGGACCCACTGCAGTGACTTAAGCACATTATCTAGGCTGACACTTCAGTGGAATGCTGCGTTGTTGGAGGTACCGACTTTCAGATAAGATGTGAAACCAAGGCCATATCTGCCTTTTTCAGGTGGGTGTAAAAGATCCCATGGCCTGTGTGTTCTCAACGTACTGTATGCTGGCAAAATAGAGGTTGTGGGGCCCACTAAAGTGTTCCAGGCCAGATTCACAGAATGGAGCATCAAATCTTACAGCATAGAAAGAGGCAATTTGGCCCATCGTGCCTATGCTGGCTCTTTGAAAGTGTTATTCAATTAGTTCCCTGTAAACTTTTCCGTTTCAAGTATATATCCAATTCCCTTTTTGAAAGTTACTACCGAACCTGCTTCCCTCCACCCTTTCAGGCAGCGCGATCCAGATCGTAACTACACCACAAGTCTGAACTTTTGGCCCCAAAAGCATCTGGCCAGCATCACATTTTGCTGCCTCCACCCCTGCCTCCACCCATTTGGTGGGTGCCCAAGATGCGTTAATACTGGCGCGTGGATGCCTACCAGCATGACGCAAATGGCCGGGCCTCAAAAACTCCGATGGAGCCAGACACATGGGTCAATGGAGGGATCGCAGCTCCTGCTAATGGCAGCGGAGTGGGATGGCGGGTATTTGTGCCATGTGCTTCTTTGACAAGTTGTCCTTTCAATTCTTGAACCAGGCAGATTGGTGGAGACTTCCCTGAACATTGGCGAATAAAGCAAAAAAAAACAGAAGTTAAGTTCTAGGTGGTGTCGGAAGAGGCGAGGGTCAGTGGAAGTATTCTCCAGTGTGACGTAGAAAGGGTTGGAGGAGTAATTGCCTTTCGGGAGTGAGCGAAAAATCAGATAATTTTCTAATGACCAACTCTTCTCTATTGGCTGCCTGTCATCTGAGAAGCTAAGAAACGGTTTGCGATGGTGGTGTCATGAACAAGAGGGATGAATACAAAAAAAATGGAAGGAGGACTGCGAATTTTGCCCCTCCTGTATGTCCTGAAATTATGAGATTGCATAAACTTGGTTGGTATTCCCTTGAGTTTAGAAGAGGGGAGTAGGGAAAAACCGGGGAACTACAGGCCAGTGAGCCTAACATCAGTGGTAGGAAAATTATTGGAAAAAATTCTGAAGGACAAAATTAGTCTCCACTTGGAGAAGCAAGGATTAATCAGGGCTCGTCAACATGGCTTTGTCAAGGGAAGATCATGTCTGACTAATTTGATTGAATTTTTTGAGGGGGTGACTAGGCGTGTGGATGAGGGTAACGCAGTGGATGTGGTATACATGGATTTCAGTAAGGCCTTCGATAAAGTCTCGCACAGGAGACTGGTCAAGAAGGTACGAGCCCATGGAATCCAGGGTGCCTTGGCACTTTGGATACAAAACTGGCTTAGTGGCAGAAGGCAGAGGGTGATGGTCGAAGGTTGTTTTTGTGACTGGAAGCCTGTGGCCAGTGGGGTACCACAGGGATCGGTGCTGGGTCCCTTGCTGTTTGTGGTCTACATTAATGACTTGGATATGAATGTAAAAGGTATGATCAGTAAGTTCGCTGATGATACAAAAATTGGTAGGGTGGTAAATAGCGAGGAGGATAGCCTCAGTCTGCAGGACGATATAGATGGGTTGGTCAGATGGGCGGAACAGTGGCAAATGGAATTTAACCCGGAAAAGTGCGAGGTGATGCACTTTGGAGGGACTAACAAGGCAAGGGAATACACAATGAATGGGAGGACCCTAGGCAAGACAGAGGGTCAGAGGGATCTTGGTGTGCAAGTTCACAGATCCCTGAAGGCGGCGGAACAGGTAGATAAGGTGGTAAAGAAGGCATATGGGATACTTGCCTTTATTAGCCGAGGCATAGAATATAAGAGCAAGGAGGTTATGATGGAGCTGTATAAAACACTGGTTAGGCCACAGCTGGAGTAGTGTGTGCAGTTCTGGTCGCCACACTACAGGAAGGATGTGATCGCTTTGGAGAGGGTGCAGAGGAGATTCACCAGGATGTTACCAGGGCTGGAGCGCTTCAGCTATGAAGAGAGACTGGGAAGATTGGGTTTGTTTTCCTTGGAGCAGAGGAGGCTGAGGGGGGACATGATTGAGGTGTACAAAATTATGAGGGGCACAGATAGGATGGATACTCAGGAGCTTTTTCCCTTCATTGAGGGTACTATAACAAGGGGACATAGATTCAAGGTAAAAAGCGGGAGGTTTAGAGGGGATTTGAGAAAGAACTTTTTCACCCAGAGGGTGGTTGGAGTCTGGAACTCACTGCCTGAAAGGGTTGTGGAGGCAGGAACCCTCACAACATTCAAGAAGCATTTGGATGAGCACTTGAAATGCCATAGCATACAAGGCTACGGACCAAATGCTGGAATATGGGATTAGAGTAGACAGGGCTGATGGCCGGCGCGGACACGATGGGCCGAAGGGCTTCTATCCGTGCTGTATAACTCTATGACTCTATGACTCTAAGATTGAGGTGCTTAAAATGTTAAAAGTATAGGATAGATACAGAGAAACTATTTTCTCTAGTGGGGGAATCAAGAACAAGGGGGCATAATCTTAAAATTAGAGCCAGGCTATTCAGTAGCGAAATTGGGAAAAACTTTTACGTACCAAGGGTAGTTGAAATCTGGAACTCTCTCCCCCAAAAGGCAGTGGATACTGGGTGAATTGGAGCTTCCAAAACTGAGATTGATAGATTTTTGTTAGGTAAGGGTATCAAGGGATATGGAACAAAGGCAGGAAAATGGAGATGAGGTGCAGATCAGCCATGATCTAATTGAATGGCGCAGCAGGCTCGAGGGGCCGAATGGCATTCTCATGTGCCTAAGGTTACCATGTTGCTATGAAAACTTGAACTCCTATGGCAGTCATTTCGTAACCGAGTTAATTTTATGGCTTTTACTTGCACTGTCATTGACCCAGATGATTTCAGAACTGCATATTGTCATCTGTTATCTCCTTTCATATGTGTGGGATTTTAAGTCTATTTCTCTCTTTCAGAGATTGGAACAGTAAATCATTCCATAACCCTTAGATTAACCCACACTATAAATGTTATCTAAATACAAAAAGTTCCCACACTAACTATGATTGCAAGATGAGTCTGGAACTCAAGGCTGTGAATTTATCAGTCTATCTTTTTTCTGGAGAGAGTAGTTTGATGGCACAGCATATTGGACTTGGCAATGGCGCACCAATGAATGGTAAGATGCGGAAAAGTCAAGCTAGAACCCCAGAAATTTGGGAAGGAGGAGGATGAGGGGATAACTTTTAAAAAAAAGTTCCCAAATGTAAAAACAATCGCTCGGTAATTATTCCTCAATCTGGTCAACCAAGTACTGATTAAATCGCCTCGCCCATTACATTCATGAATGAAGTGAACTAGTCAATACACTTCTCATGATTTCATAGAACGAGGATTATCATGGGTCTAGCCCGTGCTTTCCGGCAGGGCTACGTAACCTTCCTAAGGAGTTAAACTGGCAAATAAAATTTATTTTTTTTATTTCAGAAATGAGCCACAGTTGTGTGGGAATTTCCAACAGAACAAAGTAGCTGCAGTGATGTCAACCTCCTCTGCAGGGCTGCAAGAATGATGTCGTCTTCCTGGGCAAAACAGGAAGCTGCATCTCCTCAGAACGCAATTACCATGGAAACACTTTTTTTTTTAAAAAGGGGCATCATTATTGTACGGAGGGAGACAAATCAGCAACGGGGCGGCCATCCATTTTGCAGGAAAACATCAGTCGCACATGATGCAACATCTTGCATTTCTATACCGCTCCACACGTACAGAAAGACCTCTCAAAGTGTTTTACATTAAGGAAGCAGGGAATGAGGGACAAAAGGGGAAAACCGGCAGGATTGGGTGGGTGTTGAAAGCTCAGGCAAAGAGAAGGATATGAGGAAATTTTTGAAAGCAAGGGGGGCAGCTGCCAAGGTGGAGGAAACTAGGGAGAGAGTTCCAGAGGGCAGGAGCGTAGCGGTTGAATGAGTACCATTAAGGATGGAGCAAAGGGAGCAGGGAACAAGGACTAACCTGGTGGAGTGAAGGCTGGAAGAGATACTGAGGTAGCAGGCAAACTTGAGGAAGGATTATTGATTCAGCCATGATCTTTCACATGCAAATTACACTCGTTATGCTGCGTGTTTCTAGCCAGCTCTCCATCAACTATCCTGTGAGATAATTCCTCTGTAAAAAGAGGTCAAGAGGTCAGCGTCAAAGCCATATGCTTGGGCCGTGAAGTTCTCTTGCCATTGCCAGTTCCACCTGAACACATCTTGTTGTCACATCTTGCACTGCATTAAGATTTTAGCATGTACCTGTCTCATGTCTCTGCTTTTTGCTCATCTCACCAGCTTGACTTTTCTTTCAAAGTTCATGATCTGATTGCAGGTCATTGCAAAGAGTAGCCGTCAATGACCCCAGTTCACTAAAATCTCCTCTTGGGTTTTCAGCACAGAGATTTCACTACAAGGTCAAATATACACAGCATGTTTCCAATTTAAATTAATCATCTCATGAAGAGGCAGAGGACGGCAAGCTTACTAATGGTTCATTGGAGAGATAAATGTTATTCACACACCTTGATCTTAAATCAAGTCACACTGACAGATTTCCCTATCAAAATGCAGTATGTGTGGTAGTATGTTAATTTTGGATGAACACAATGGGAATTACATTACACTGTCTGAAACGGAGAGAGGTAGTAAATATGCTGAAAATGAGATGTGTATCCATTTCACTTTCTGTCATTTGAATCTGTTTATTGCTCCTTTGGATATTCATATTAATATCTATTTAAAACATGTTCAAAAATGTTAACATGTTAGCATGAACTTAGAACCATACAGCATAGATGGCGGCCATTCAGCCCATCGTGTCTGTGTCGGCTCTTTGAAAGAGCTATCCAATTAGTTCCTACTCCCCTGCTCTTTCCCCATAGCCCTGCAAATGTTTCCTTTTCAAGTATTTATCCAACTCCCTTTTGAAAGTTACTATTGAATCTGCTTCCACCACCCTTTCAGGCAGCGCGTTCCAGATCGTAACAACTCGCTGCGTAAAAAAATTTCCCCTCATCTCTCCCTTGGATCTTTCGCCAATTGTCTTAAAATTCTTGCTTAAAATCCTATGGTTGCTGGAAGGTGATGCCAGACTTTGACAATTACGCCTGGGTGTCGTGCCAGGGGATGAAGTTAAAGCTGGTAAAGTTTAAGAGGTAGAAATGGGTCATCGTTGTGCCCGTTTTCCAGATGGCAAAATGGGGGCAAAAATGGCCAATTTTGCAGGACTATGCTCTGCGCCCCCAAGGAGGCTTGAAAAATGTCGGACGCCATATTGGCCAAAAGACCATTTTCAGGCGTCCAGGCCAGCTATCTAAATTGGGCGCCAGGCACCATGCATATGCTAAGGAGGGACCTAACACCTGTTTTAGGACCGCTCTGAGATATTGGGCTGCCCGGAGCAGGGCGAGTACCGCGCCTGATCTGCTCAAGTTTTCCTGGTGTGGATGCGGCCTACCATCCGACTACTACTGTAAAGCACTATCACAGCACTCCTGAGAGAAAAGGGAAAGAGATACAGAGCAGAGAAAGAGAGACAGAGAAACAGCAACAAAGAAACGACGGAGACAGGCAATAGTGTACAGTATTATCAATGCACCACGAGCAATGCAATGGGAGGGGCACCGGTAATTTTGAAAATGGTACGTCATACTCCACTTGGTTACAGATGCAAAACAATCTTAAGATGCTGTCTAATTCTCAGCTGCAAACTAAAACTGAGAAGCACGTTCCACTCTCTGTATTTCCCTGAGCAAACAACAAATAAGGAAAGAAAGAAGAAAGAAAGACTTGCATTTATATAGCCCCTTTCATGACTCAAAGTGCTTTACAGCTAATTAACTACTTTTTGAAGTGTAGTCACTGTTGTAATGTAGGAAACGTGGCAGCTAATTTGCACACAGCAAGGTCCCACAAACAGAAATTAAATAAATGACCAGATAATCTGTTTTAGTGATGTTGGTTGAGGGATAAATATTGGCCAGGACACTGGGGAGAACTCTCCTGCTCTTCTTTGAAAATTTAGTGGGATCTTTTACATCCACCTAACTGTTCGTGACCTTCTAGCCTGTGTTGGCTTAACAAGTAAGAACTTGGATTAATATAGTGCCTAATCACATCTCTCACAAATGCTTCATATACACAATTAATTATTTTTCACTGCAGTCACTGTGGTTTTGTAGGTAAACAAGGTAGCCATTTTGCACACAGCAATGTCCCTCAAACAACAATGAAATGGACGATCAGTTAGTCTATTTTTGGTGGTGTTGGTTGAGGACACCCCAGAAGAACTCCACTCTCTTCCACAAATACTACTATGGGGTCTTTAACATCCACCCAAATAGGCAGACTTGGGCCTCAGTTTAACATCTCAGCCAGAAACTTTATCAATGTAGCACCCCCTCAGTACTGAAGTGTCAGTCTAGATTACGATTACAAGTCTTGAAGTGGGACTTGAACCCACAACCTTCTGACTCAAAGGTGCTCCCAACTGAACCAAGCTAGCGTTTCATGGCTTGAACTTAAAGGAATACAGCTCCAGTTTAAGACCAGAACAATACATTGTGCTACACATAGCATAACAGTCTTTCCCTAATAAAACAATTATCTAACTTACCATAAGCAATACCACATGAGATCCACAGTATATATGTATATAAAAAAAGTTTAGAAATGCATTCAACACACCTCAGGCAAGACACCGCATGTGTATCTAATTACAGTAATTAGAGCTTGCAGCCTTAAAGGGACATGCCCTAAGGTACACCTAACTCCATTTTAGTAGCTGAATAACGTAGCCAATACTAGGACCTAGCAGTGGCTTGGGAGATCAGGTGTAATATAAAAGTGACGAGAAATCACCAGTTAGGCCTCAGCTGGAGTATTGTGTCCAATTCTGGGCCTACACTATAGGAAGGATGTCAAGGCCTTGGAGAGGGTGTAGAAGAGATTTACTAGAATGGTATTAGCAGAGCTATCTCGGGGCCTGGCCGTCATATTAAGTTGATTGAATACAATGTTCAAATCTAGTACCAGTAAGTCCTGCACCAGACAGGCCACATAGTTCTGGTCTGATAGTACTGCCCTTGCCGTCTGTGACGAGGAATTAAAAACTAAAGACAACTGGAACAGCTAAATGGGCTGAATGGCCCTGGCTCCTTCCCACCTATTATCTGATCACACTTTAATACCCTGATATAATCTTTTCTCTCACCTGGACAATGTAGAGAAATGAGATCTGCCTCTTTATCAATCCTAGCATGGTCCAGGCAACTGAAATATAACAAACAACTGATAGGCTCAGGCAGGAGAGAAGGCAAATTATACAGATGAGTTCAAAGAAAGACTCTGACCAGCAGAAGTACTTTTAGAGAAGCTGGAATTGTTCTCCGTAGAGCAGAGAAGGTTAAGGGGAGATTTAATGGAGGTTTTCAAAATTATCGAGGGTTTTGATAGAATAAATAAGGAGAAACTGTTTCCACTGGCAGGAGGGTCGGTAACCAGAGGACACAGATTTCAGATAATTGGCAAAAGAATCAGAGGAGAGATGTCGAGAACTTTTTTTTTAACACAGCGAGTTGTTATGATCTGGAATGCACTGCCTGAAAGGGCGGTGGAAGCAGATTCAATAGTAACTTTCAAAAGGAAATTGGATAAATACTTGCAAAGGAAAAATTTGCAGGGCTGTGAGGAAAGAGCAGGAGGGTAGTGGGACTAATTTGGATAACTCTTTCAAAGAGCCCGCACAGATACAATGGCCCAAATGGCCTCCTCTGTGTTGTATTATTCTATGATTCTATGAAAGAGTTAATGGAAAATGTGCTTATTAATGTCTTATATAAATCCATTGAGCTTTCAGTCTACTTCAGTTAAATCATTCAACATATTGACATCTCTCAATATACACCACCTTTCGGGGTTTTAATGCAGGTTATTACTCTCAAGTAATGAGGTGAGTAGACCAGAGGTTTCCAGGTTTGACCCCGGGTGTTTGGTGAATCAGCTGATGACAGTTGGATCATTCGTGGGAATGTTACAGCTGGGTTCAGTAATCCAGTAAGAGAGAGTGCTTTCGAGAGAGAAAGGGAGAACATTGTACTGGGAGGGGGGAATTCACTTGTTATTTACTGTCACACCCTCACTTTACTCTGCATCTAACCTGGGACTGCTTTATGTTGACACTAAGTAGTAAAAGAACAAAAATTGTTCAACTTCTAACATCTCTTCGCAAAAAGTGAAAAGGTTCAGGTGGTTGTAAAAGATCTCATGACACTATTTTGAAGGAGAGCAGGGGAGTTCTCCCCGGGTGTCCTGGCCAATATTTATCCCTCAACCAACATCACTGAAAAACAGATTATCTGGTCATTATTTCATTGCTGCTTGTTGGACTTTGCTGTGCACAATTTGGCTGCCGTGTTTCATACATTGCAACAGTGACGACACGTGGAATCATATAACTCAGAAGGAGGTCATTCGGCCCATCGTTCCTGTGCCAGCACTTTGAAAGAGGTATCCAATTTGTCCCTTTCCCCCGCTCTTTCTCCATAGCCTTGCAATTTTTTTCCTTTTCAAGTATATATCCAATTCCCTTTTGAAAGTTACTATTGAATCTGCTTCCTCTGCCCTTGCAGGTAGAGCATTCTAGATCATAACAACTCGCCGCGTTAAAAAAAAAATTCTGCTCATCTCCGTTACTTCAAAGAGAAAGTACTTCATTGGCTGTAAAGCGCTTTGGGGCATCTCGAGGTTGTGAAAGGTGTTACATAATTGCAAGTTCTTTATTTCTCCATACTTCAGTTTTGAGTCCTGAGTTGGAAATATGAAGGAAGGGTATGGGAAAGGGGGTGGGGAAGGGGTTGGGGATAGGGCTGGGAAAGGGGGTGGGAAAGGGGATGGGAAAGGGGATGGGGAAAGGGAAGGGGTTGGGAAAGGGGTTGGGGAAAGGGGTTGGAAAAGGGGGTGGGGATGGGGTTGGGAAAGGGGATGGGGAAAGGGAAGGGGTTGGGAAAGGGTTTGAGAAAGGGGTTGGGGAAAGGGGTTGGGGAAGAGAGTGGGAAAGGGGATGGGAAAGGGGATGGGGAAGGGGATGGGAAAGGGGGTGGGGAAGGGGTTCGGAAAGGGGATGGGAAGGGGTTGGGGAAGGGGGTGGGGAAGGGGTTGGGAAAGGGGTGAGGAAGGGGTTGGGAAAGGGATGGGGAAGGGGTGGGGAAGGGGGTGGGAAAGGGGGTTGGGAAGGGGTTGGGAAGGGGTTGGGAAAGGGGTGGGGAAAGGGGTGGGGAAGGGGGTGGGAATGGGGTTGGGAAAGGGGGTGAGGAGGGGGTTGGGAAAGGGGTGGGGAAAGGGGGTGGGGAGGGGGTTGGGAAAGGGGTGGGGAAGGGGGTGGGGAAGGGGTTGGGGAAGAGGGTGGGAAAGGGGTTGGGGAAGGGGGTGGGGAAGGGGTTGGGAAAGGGGGTGGGGTAGGGGGTGAGGAAGGGGTTGGGAAAAGGGTGGGGAAGGGGTTGGGAAGGGGGTGGGAAAGGGGTGGGGAAAGGGGGTGGGGAAGGGGTTGGGGAAGGGGTTGTGGAAGGGGTGAGGAAGGGGTTGTGAAAGGGGGTGGGGAAGGGGTTGGGGAAGGGGTTGGGAAAGGGGGTGGGGAAGAGGGAGGAAAAGGGGATGGGAAAGGGGTTGGGGAAGGGGGTGGGGAAGGGGAAGGGGTTCGGAAAGGGGTTGGGGAAGGGGATGGGGAAGGGGGTGGGAAAGGGGATGGGGAAGGGGGTGGGAAAGGGGATGGGAAAGGGGGTGGGGATGGGGTTGGGAAAGGGGATGGGGAAAGGGAAGGGGTTGGGAAAGGGTTTGAGAAAGGGGTTGGGGAAAGGGGTTGGGGAAGAGAGTGGGAAAGGGGATGGGAAAGGGGATGGGGAAGAGAGTGGGAAAGGGGATGGGAAAGGGGATGGGGAAGGGGATGGGAAAGGGGGTGGGGAAGGGGTTCGGAAAGGGGATGGGAAGGGGTTGGGGAAGGGGGTGGAGAAGGGGTTGGGAAAGGGGTGAGGAAGGGGTTGGGAAAGGGATGGGGAAGGGGTGGGGAAGGGGGTGGGAAAGGGGGTGAAGGGGTTGGGAAGGGGGTGGGAAAGGGGTTGGGAAAGGGGTGGGGAAAGGGGTGGGGAAGGGGGTGGGAAAGGGGTTGGGAAAGGGGGTGGGGAGGGGGTTGGGAAAGGGGTGGGGAAAGGGGGTGGGGAGGGGGTTGGGAAAGGGGTGGGGAAGGGGGTGGGGAAGGGGTTGGGGAAGAGGGTGGGAAAGGGGTTGGGGAAGGGGGTGGGGAAGGGGTTGGGAAAGGGGTTGGGGAAGGGGGTGGAGAAGGGGTTGGGAAAGGGGTGAGGAAGGGGTTGGGAAAGGGATGGGGAAGGGGTGGGGAAGGGGGTGGGAAAGGGGGTGAAGGGGTTGGGAAGGGGGTGGGAAAGGGGTTGGGAAAGGGGTGGGGAAAGGGGTGGGGAAGGGGGTGGGAAAGGGGTTGGGAAAGGGGGTGGGGAGGGGGTTGGGAAAGGGGTGGGGAAAGGGGGTGGGGAGGGGGTTGGGAAAGGGGTGGGGAAGGGGGTGGGGAAGGGGTTGGGGAAGAGGGTGGGAAAGGGGTTGGGGAAGGGGGTGGGGAAGGGGTTGGGAAAGGGGTTGGGAAAGGGGGTGGGAAAGGGGATGGGGAAAGGGGTTGGGAAAGGGGGTGGGGAAGGGGTTGGGAAAGGGGATGGGGAAAGGGAAGGGGTTGGGAAAGGGGTTTGGGGAAAGGGGTTGGGGAAGAGGGAGGAAAAGGGGATGGGAAAGGGGATGGGAAAGGGGGTGGGGAAGGGGGTGGGGAAGGGGGTGGGGAAGGGGTTGGGAAGGGGGTGGGAAAGGGGGTGGGGAAGGGGGTGGGGAAGGGGGTGGGGAGGGGGTTGGGAAAGGGGTGGGGAAGGGGTTGGGAAGGGGGTGGGAAAGGGGGTGGGGTAGGGGGTGGGGAGGGGGTTGGGAAAGGGGTGGGGAAAGGGTTGGGGAAGGGGTGGGGAAGGGGTTGGGAAGGGGGTGGGAAAGGGGTTGGGAAAGGGGGTGGGGAAGGGGGTGGGGAGGGGGTTGGGAAAGGGGTGGGGAAAGGGGGTGGGGAAGGGGTTGGTTAAGGGGTTGTGGAAGGGGTGAGGAAGGGGTTGTGAAAGAGGGTGGGGAAGGGGTTGGGGAAGGGGTTCGGAAAGGGGGTGGGAAAGGGGATGGGAAAGGGGATGGGGAAAGGGGTTGGGAAAGGGGGTGGGGAAGCGGTTGGGAAAGGGGATGGGGAAAGGGATGGGGAAAGGGAAGGGGAAAGGGAAGGGGTTGGGAAAGGGGTTGGGGAAGGGGTGGGGAAGGGGTTGGGAAGGGGTTGGGAAAGGGGTTGGGGAAGGGGGTGGGGAAGGGGTTGGGAAACGGCTGGGGAAGGGGTTGGGAAGTGGGTGGGAAAGGTGTTGGGAAAGGGAGTTGGGAAAGGGATGGGGAAGGGGCTGGGAAAGGGGTTGGGGAAGGGGTGGGGAAGGGGGTGGGGAAGGGTTAGGAAAGGGGGTGGGAAAGGGGGTGGGGAAGAGAATGGGAAAGGGGTTGGGGAAGGGGGTGGGGAAGGGGTTGGGAAAGGGGTGGGGAAGGAGTTGGGAAGGGGGTTGGGAAAGGGGGTGGGGAAGAGGATGGGAAAGGGGTTGGGGAAGGGGGTGGGAAAGGGGTTGGGAAAGGGGGTGGGGAAGGGGCTGGGGAGGGGGTTGGGAAAGGGGTGGGGAATGGTGTGGGGAAGGGGTTGGGTAAAGGGTGGGGAAAGGGTTGGGGAAGGGGTTGTGGAAGGGGTGAGGAAGGGGTTGGGGAAGGGGGTGGGGAAGGGGTTGGGAAAGGGGGTGGGGAAGGGGTTGGGAAAGGGGTTGGGAAAGGGGGTGGGGAAGGGGTTGGGAAAGGGGTGGGGAAGGGGTTGGGAAGGGGGTGGGAAAGGGGTTTGGAAAGGGGGTGGGGAAGGGGGTAGGGAGGGGGTTGGGAAAGGGGTTGGGAAGGGGCTGGGAAAGGGGTTGGGGAAGTGGTTGGGAAGGGGGTGGGGAAGGGGTTGGGAAAGGGGGTGGGGAAGGGGTTGGGAAAGGGGTGAGGAGGGGGTTGGGAAAGGGGTGGGGAAGGTTGTGGGGAAGGGGTTGGGAAAGGGGTGGGGAAGGGGTGAGGAAGGGGTTGTGAAAGGGGTTGGGGAAGTGGTTGGGAAGGGGGTGGGGAAGGGGTTGGGAAAGGGGGTGGGGAGGTGGTTGGGAAAGGGGTGAGGAGGGGGTTGGGAAAGGGGTGGGGAAGGTTGTGGGGAAGGGGTTGGGAAAGGGGTGGGGAAGGGGTGAGGAAGGGGTTGTGAAAGGGGTTGGGGAAGGGGTTGGGAAAGGGGGTGTGGAAGGGGTTGGGAAAGGGGCTGGGGAAGGGGATGGGGAATGGGATGGGGAAGGGGGTGGGGAAGGGGGTGGGGAAGGGATTGGGGAAAGGGGTTGGGGAAGGGGTTGGGGAAAGGTCTGGGAAAGGGGTTGGGGAAAGGAGATGAGGTAGGGGATGCTAAGTTTTGGGTCCTGCTTCTCCTTCCTTTGCTGGTGGCTGACGGTCCTCACTGCTCTTGATAACTTTGAAAACCATAGAAAGGAAAGAAAGACCTGCATTTATATAGCACCTTTCACTTCCCAAAGTGTTTGTAACCAATGAAGCACTTTTGAAGTGTAGCCACTGTTGTAGGGTTAGAGATGGGGTCGAAAGTTCAGCGTCGGACCTGGGTATCACAATTCTCCATCCAACGATTCATAGCAGCTATACTTTTGTGAATGCAATGCAATCTCATTATTACAAACCCCCTCATTATAAATAACTTACCGCCTGCAGCTCTGGCTTCTATAAGCCCAATCTCTGGCATCAGAAAATAGTTTTGCTTTTCATCGGGTGTCTACCTGCATTTGAAATATTCACAAATTTATATTCCATACACATTATGAGTAAAAATCTCACCCAAATTTTTTTTAAAAACCTCTGACAGGTTTATTCTGCCCAGGCAGGTATTGTCTGGAACCACAGACATCGGAATGCATTTTAATGCACTTTTTTTCTCGAAAAGAAAACACACACAAAGATTTCTCAAAAAAGGTTTCAGTTCGCACGAGTTGTAAAGCCAGCCCCCAGCGCAAACTTGATCAAAAGTTAAAAAAAGTAAGGGTGAATCATTGTCTTACTGATGCTTTTTTTTTAAAAAAAGGTTAACGTTAACCATTTAACTGCCATAAAGTAAAACAAAAAGATTGGATAAAACACCTCCAGGAACGGGAATTACTTTGCAAGCAAGCACGGAATTGCCAGATATGAGGACTTGTTGAAATCACAGAAACAGGCAAGTAACTGCAAAGTGGTTCCCCAAGTTGGGATGTCAAGGGAGACAAAGGAGTACATCCGCAGTATTTGCTTTTGTTCTTAGTGAACCCGGCCAGTGCCAATGCCCGGAACTTGCATTTATATAGTTCCTTTCACAATCTCAGGATGTCCCAAAGTGCTTCATGAAGCCAACAAAGTACTTTTGAAGTGTAGTCACTGTTGTAATGTAGGAAACACGGCAACCAATTTGCACACAGTAAGCTCCCACAAACAACAATGAAATAAATATTGCAGTGATGTTGGCTGAGTGATAAATATTGGCCAGGCCACTGGGGAGAACTCCCCTACTCTTCTTTGAATTGTGTCGTGGGATCTTTTATATCCACCTAAGAGGGCCTCTGTTTAACATCTCATCTGAAAGGCGGCACCTCTGACAGTGCAGCACTCTCTCGGTATTGCATTGAGAGTGTCAGCCAAAAGTTTGTACTCAAGTCTCTGGAGTGGGGCTTGAACCCACAACCTTTTAATACATAGGCAGAAGTGCTACCACTGAGCCACAGCTCACACCTACAACAATGAGCTTTATAACAACGATCTTTATAACAACATGCATTTACATAGAGCCATTAATGTAGACAACTCTCTCAAGGCGCTTCGCAGAGAGAGGAATGGTTGCTGTGCCTCTGTGGGGAGTTAAGAGTGGTGACCAAAGGTTTGGTCTTGTATTTGGATTTATTAAATGAGGGGAGAGAAGTAGAGAGGAGGAGGGTTTAGAGAAGGAGTTCCAGAGAATAGGACCAAGGTATCTGACGGTTCTGTTACCAACAGGTCAGTGAGGACAGAGGTGGAAGGGCAAACACATCATACCGCAGGACAGGATGTGGACGATGGGGTTTTGAACAAATTGGGAGTTTGTGAAGGGTGGAGATTTGTAGATCGGCCAGTAGGGATTGGGAGAAATCAAGTCCAGAAGCGAGGAAAGCACGGATAAGGTTTTTAATGGCTCTGGGACAGGTAGGGGCGGGAGTTGTTGTTATAAATTGGATATGGTGTTTGAAACTCAGCTCTGGGTCAATTAGGATGCCAAGGGCCGGGAATTTCCTTGGAGCGCCCCTGCTCCACCATCGTAGCTTTGCTGGAAGTATGGCGGGAACCTCATTTGCGCGTAAGCAGGTTTTCCACCACATTTACGGCAAAGTTGCATCGGCGGAGCGGGAGCAGCTCTGAGGAAATTCCCGGCCGAGGTTTTGCATATTCTGGTTCAGCCTCAGGAGGACCCAGTGGCAGGGGAGCAGAGTTTTGACCTCCAATTGGAGGAAATTCTGCATCATCCAGGGCATTTGTCAAACAGGCGGTCTGGATGTCAGACATAAATTACATAGAATGTACTGCACAGAAACAGGCCATTCGGCCCAACAGGTCTATGCCGGTGTTTATGCTCCACACGAGCCTCCTCCCTCCCTACTTCACTTAACCTCATCAATATGTCCTTCTATTCCTTTCTCCCTTATGTGTTTTATCTAGCATCCCCTTAAATGTATCTATGCTATCCGTCTCAACTACTCCCTGTGGTAGCTGGTTCCACATTCTAACCACTCCTGAATTCCCTATCGGATTTATTAGTGACTATCTTATATTTATGGCCCCCAATTCTGATCTCCCCAAAAGTGGAAACATCTTCTCTACGTCTACCCTATCGAAACCTTTCATAATCTTAAAGACCTTTATCAGGTCACCAGCCTGTTCACAACACAGAGCAATGGAGGAGTCGAGAGAGGTGGTGGAGAGGTAGAGTTGGCCCTCGTCAGCGTAGGAGAGGCATTGAGGAGACTGGTGTTGTTGATCATATCAAAGGCTGCAGAGAGGTCGAGGAGAACGAGGAGAGATAGTGCACCAAAGTCACAGAGGATGTCATTTGTGACTTTGATTAGGGCTGTTTCAGTGCTGTGGTGAAGTCCTGATTGCAGATTGAAACATGGTGTTGTGGGAAAGATGAGCACGGATTTGGGAAGCAACAAGTTCAAGGAGGGGGTGATGACAGCTATTTGGAAAGGGAAGGGAGAGGGAACCATTTACAATGTCAGCTAGCATGGAGGCCAAGAAAGGAAGTTGGGTGGTCAGGGGTTTAGTGGGGATGGGGTCAAGGGTGTAGGTAGGGTGGGTACATGGTTAAAATAAGCTCGGAGTTGGCATGAGGGAAGATAGGAGAGAAACTAGAGGAAGTCACAGGTTCAGGGCTAGGGTAAGGGAGAGCCTGAGGTGGGGGAGCTTTGGTTTGGCGGGCAGGAGGAAGGGGAGGATACAGCAGAGACAGCTGAATGAAGAGTCTTAATCTTAGTGACAAAGAAATTCATGAGCCCCTCGCATTTGTTGTTGGGGGAAGAGGGTAGAGAGAGCAGGAAAGAGGAGTTTAAGGAGATGGTTGGTAGTGGAGAAAAGAAACCAGCGGTTATCTTTGCTCTCCAGGATGATGCTGGACTAGTGGGCGTTTTTGGCAGAGGACACTTGATGTGGTCCAGCCAGATCTGGTGCTGGATGGCTAAACAAGTTGTGCGCCAGATACACTCAAGTCTGCACCCCTTGGACTTGAGGGAGCGAAGATTGGGACCATTCCTGGGGGAACGACCGGGATGGAAGTGAGTAAACATTTTACTGGGTACAAGACCATAAAAGGTGGAGGTGAGGGAGCGGTTGAGCAGATAGACAGCTGCAGAAGTATTATAGGGAATGGAGGGCCAAATGCTAGGCAGTTGGCAACTTGAAAGTGCAATTGTGATTTCGGGGAAGCTTTTTCCAGGGGCAGACACAGAAGGAAGTCGGGTTGGAAGGGGATAGGATGATGCGGGTAGTGAGCGATAGAAGGAAATGGGCTGAGATGGCTTTTTTTGTGATTGGGTAGAGAGGCCGTGAATATGGGTAGGTGAGTTTATATGGACGGAGAGGTTTAAGGAGGCATGTTTTGAAAAGGAGAAGACAGTGTTGGGGTGAAATGAAGGAAACTGCTAACAATGCCAACAAACATGAGGACCAGGAAAGGGAACTGAGTGGCCAGGAACGTTATGCCCACCTGAGAGGGCAGATAGCGCCTCAGTTTAACATCTCACACCTAAAGACAGCACTCCCCTCAGGACTGAACTAGAGTATGTGCTTTAAATTCTCTAGAGTGGGACTTGACCCCATGACCTTCCTGACCCAAGAGGCAAGAAAGCTATCACTGAGCCACAGCTGACACCTACAGAGAGTGAGCAACACTTGGGATGGACTGGGGTGGAGTCAAAAACCCTGGAATCATTTAAAAAAACAATTGGACGCAGCAATGGGGGAAGAGTAGGGTCATTCTGGATGGATGAATTAAGATGGACTCTCCTTATCCGTAAGTATCCTGTGAAGCCACTGCACCGCCCAGTCCCGAGTACTCATTTCCCTCAGTGTCAGCTTTGAGCACTCCCAGGTCAGGCACAGCACAGTTAGACGCAGAGTAAAACTTCCTCCAATCTGCTCCGACTGGCTTGTTGTGTCTCATGGCGGTTTACTCCGTCTCCTAAAAATGATTCTCTTCATATAAAAATGATCTTGCAAATAAGCTAATGTGTGAGTGCATTTTATTACAAAAAAATTTACAAAAATTAAATATTACTTACAGTATTAATGCACATAAGATAAGCAAACTAAAAACTTTCTTAGTGACATATTGCAACCATTACAATAATTCTGTGTTCCTGCATTGCTCAAACATGGAGAAACCCACTACATGAATTTATTAATAAATTAAAAATGTACAACAGGTAATAATAAAAAAATTATTTTGTTTAAAAAGACCTTTTTTTTTTGCCTTCTAACCAGAATAAGATAATCAGATACAAAATATATAAATTATCGTCAGGGAAACGACAGGCACAGCTAAACTGAGCTGGTTTTTATGCCGACCCTCATTTTGTCCAGGGTGAGCTTAAAATTAAACCCAGCCCCCCCCGATTCCACCCAGTCCACAAAGAACCAGGATTTTCATTTCACTTAAAGCTACGGTGCGGGTTAACCAGGAATGCGACGGAATTAAAACGCTCATGATTCACACTGCAGTTCTTGCTGAAAAACGCACTAAGAGTAGGGCAGGGATCACTGCTCTCTCCTCTCCTCCCCATCCCACACCCCCACTCCCACGCAAAAAACACCACCCCATGTTGCAAAATTCATGACAAAGTTTAGATCTGTCCAGTTCAGAAACCCCTGTCCCCCAGCCCGTAATAAGTAATCTCGTATTTGTTCTGGATTTTTTTGGGGTGGAGTACTTGTGATTCTGCACTGCCTTCAACCATTGGATATTTGTTTCGACTAGTCCTAAGTGTAACAACAATCACTGTCATACTAAACATACTGAACAGGCTGGGGCTCGTTCCTCTAGAAAAGAGAAGACTGAGGGGGTGACCTGATAGAGGTCTTTAGAATTATGAAGGGGTTTGATATGTTGGGACATAGAGATGTTTCCACTTGTGGGGGAGTCCAAAACTAGGGGTCATAAATATATGATGGTCACCAATCAACCCTATAAGGAATTCAGGAGAAACTTCTCTACGCAGAGAGTGGTGAGAATATGGAACTTGCTACAAGGAGTGGTTGAGGCGAATAGCATAGGTGCGTTTAGGGGGTAGCTAGATAAACACGACGGAGAAAGGAATTGAAGGATATGTCGATAGGGTTAGATGAAGAAGGGTGGGAGGAGGCTCATGTGGAGCATAAATGCTGGCATAGACCAGTTGGGCCAAATGGCCTGCTTCAGTGCTGTAAATTCTATGTAAAGGGTGATATCTAGGAAAGAAGGAAATTACATTTATGTAGCACCTTTCACGCCCTCAAAGTCCCAAAGTGCTCTGCAGTCCAGCATCAAAATCTGCCAATGATCAGTTGCCTGATCGAGGCGATGACGCTCCTCCCGTGAGTAATTTTACTGAAAAAAGTAAAAACAGGAAATCCTGCCCAAACGCTGACTTGTCCCACAAGAGGAAAATTATCCGATGGTTCACTGGGTTAGTTAATCAAATGACAGAGGCGATTATGGGTGGCAAAAATGGGGTAGGGTGAAGGCATCTGATGACATTTTGCTGAATGATTGTGTGCGCGTGTGTGTACGTATACGTGTGTGTATGTGTACGTGTGTGTGTGTGTATGTATACGTGTGTGTGTATGTATGTGTGTACGTGTGTATGTACGTACGTGTGTGTGTACGTGTACGTGTGTGTACGTGTGTATGTGTGTGTACGTGTGTGTGTGTACGTGTGTGTGTGCGTGCACACGTTCGGAGTTTCCCTTATGTAGGGGAAAATTGTCAAGTATAAAAGTTGCTCCAAAACGTTTCGAGCGGGTGTCCAGCACTAAGACTCTTTGCCAGGGCACAGGTTTGAGTCCCATTCCACTCAGCTCCCAATCCGAACCTCATCATGCAGTGAGCAGAGGCTGCAATGAGAGGGAAGAGCGCCCTCCGGTACCGCACCCCAAATGGCCTTTTTATCTACACCGCTGGAAGGAGAAATGTCAGGCCAGGCAGATGGAAAAAGGCAATGAATGATAGAAAATAAACGGTGAAACTTACCCAGAAATACCCCAAGCTTGATTAAAACCAATTGAGTGAAATGGAACCTTGTATCTACGACAAGTGATTGGACTTTGCCCTCAGAGAAAGTGACATTTTATCCAATAGGGAGGGTGAAATGCACCTGAATGTAAATATTACCCAAATTTACATAAATAACACTAAGCCTAAAAGGAAACCAACGCCACCAAAAATCTGTCAAATGTTTCTCAGGGGCTGACGTTTTTTCAATAGTCTGTCTCTGTTGCACAGCCGTAGGTTGTCTGGGCCTACACAGGAGGAAAGGCCTGTAACCATGGAAACGGTATCGCAGCCTGTTCGGGTGGGGGGGTGGAGATGCTTGTGGGGCGGGGGGGGGGGGGTTTGAAAAAACAAATTGCTATTTTGTATCACGCGACTCCAGCAATATTTAATCAACATACCGCTGTATCAGACACTCTTAATCAGACTTTGTGCTGTCAATAGGGTTGCCAACCCTCCAGGATTGTCCTGGAGTCTCCAGGGATCGAAGAACTGATATCCAAGGCACAGCTGCGAGTAATCCCGGGAGAAAAATCATTGGGACATTAAAAAAAATTGTGTGCTTTTTAGAAGAAAATTCTTTCGCTTATTAGTTGCAAAAGGCCAACAGAGATGGGAAAAAGGGCTGTTTGACTGAAGTTGAGAATCATTCGGTCTTTTTGCTTCTCAATTGGCCACGGAAAGGCGGTGTGCTGAGAAGATGGATGTGTTGGTAGACCAATGGTGGAGGCGGGGCAGAGGGCAAAGGGAGGTCGTGTGATAAAACCTCCAGGAATACGTCCAACCAGAGTTGGCAACCACTAGCTGTTAACACCAGTTATTTGTAGCAGGGTGCCACTGTGAGATATGACTCGGGCTGTATGTTTACCGTATGCCGCGCTTGTTTTTTACGTTTTGCACGAAATCCCTGACGTTCCGCAGATATCGGGGACATCCCGTGAAACTGATCAATGCCTCCCCATGGCACAATCAAATGAGTTGATCAATTTCAAGGGCTCCCCCTTACTTCCCGGGGAAGAAATGCAGCCCATGAAACGCAAACAGCTGTTGAAATGACCAACTAAACCGTTACTTTGACACTCCTACCCCTGTATCCACTCTACCCACTCCTTCCCCATTCTAATCCCATCTCTTCCCCCTCCCACCACACTCCTGAAGGCACCGAGGTATAGTTCCTCTCTTACTGGACACCTTCCAATATCAAGGTGGAATATTCCTCACCTGCCTGGACAGTGAGTGTCATTGGGTGGGGGGGGGGGGGGTGGGGAAGGGGGTATTCGACCGCATGGTGCATCACAACCACGTCCCAAATCCTCTGGTGCCCGTAACCCCGATATCTACATGCAGGAACTTCTCAGCAGGACTCTGGATAGCGATCGGGAATGGGAACCCCGGTCGATTCTTTTCCTGCAGTAGCCTGGGGAAGGGTGGGAGCGATAGAGTCAATCGTAGCACCCCCCACCCCCCACGACTGCCAAACTGACCGAGATCAGTTGACTCACCGCAGACTATAAACCGCAACTGGGGCCTTCCGGCGTTCAAGGCCCCAGTTCCTCACACCAACCAACTGAGCGGGATTAGTTTAGCAGGGTAAACCACACCTCAGTCCAGCTCTTGGAACGGATTGGACGAGAATCATGTTTCCAACAAAGTTACACTCAGCTGTCTAGCACGTCATTTGCACCCTATAGACTGGTTCCGTTTATTGCCATTGAAAGTTTGTGGGGAGTGGGAGTGGGAGGTGGGGGGGGGATGTTAATTGCACATTTACCCCATTCAGCGTGGGGCCTGGGTGAAATTCCCACAATATGTGGAAACGCAGCGGCCAGGTCTGAAATAATCAGATCGTCGGAAATAACCCTCTTTCAGCGAGCCGGCACAGGCACGATGGGCAGAGTGGCCTCCTTCTGCGCCGCTCGATTCTGTAACTAAGAGCCACAGCACCGTGCTTGCCGTGCGTTTCAGCATCTCAACCCCTCTCCAGCCGTCGAGACAGGTTGTAAAATCCGTGGCATCGCCCGCATTGTTTTATTTATTCTCTTCCCCTCTCCCCCACCACCCGCCCGCCTCCTGACAATCTTTTCTTGAAAACACAAGCGTATCTATTTCCATTTTTAAAAAAAAAACAAAACACCATTTGCCATACGAAGCTGTAGGTTGTTCCTACGTTAAAGGAAGTCGAGGAACGTGATGCTGATTGATGGCTTCAGCAGCCAGCTCAAATTCCTGCTGTAAATTAGCACCACGAAGGGTTAATGTCGCTGTTGCAGCGTTAATGAAGACAGTCTTTCTCCTTCCATCAGTAAGTGCATTATCTTCTCTCTCTCTCTCTCATATAAAGCTTCTGCAGTCCCACATGCTCTCGCCACAGTTTTTTCTCTTACACACAGACGGCAGCAATCAATTGCTGTCCAGAACAAACTGTAAATACTTCTTTTAAAAAAACGCTAATATATATATATATATATATATATTTATACTCCCAGGTAATCAGCAGATTCTCAAACGCTGAAGATGATTCAATTTATCCAGCTGGGCACTCAAAAAAAAAAAGTCATCAAAAGCTGAACTGATAGTGTTTCAATGTCTGTGTAGCACCAGCTGATAAACAGGCCGTTTCTCCACTGACTAGTGCTTCAAGTCATGCTGGATACCGTGTGTCCACCCTGGTGGAGGTGGTGGGGGGGGGGGGGAAGTCGGCCCATCAAGTCCATTGTCCAGACTAGCACCTAAACCACCCTTTTTTGAGGGAATAAAGAGAGCACTGACTTAAAGTCCACCCTTTCGCTGGACGCAGTCAACGCCTCTTGACTAGGACCAATAAATAATCTTGATTGGGGGAGAGGGGGTGCGGGGAGGGAAGGGGGTGTGTTCGGTGGTGGGGGGGGGGGGGGGTTAAGGGAGCATTAAGCGAGAGGATCATCGAGATCAGCGTGGCGGCTAAGATGGCGTCTCGCTATCGGTTGATTTTGCCGCAGGATTTGCAGCACTGCTTGCCGTAGAACTTGTGGCCGCAGACGCCATGTTGGGGCACCAGGTGGCACCAGCTGAAGAAGTCGACGCAGCTCAGATCTGCGGAGAGAAGAAAAATCAGAGCGGTGAAGTGCAAAACTCGCGACGTAAACAGTATCGACCCATTTCCTTATCCACCTCTTGGGTGGGGTCCCGGTTTCACAGGCACAGCAACCCATAACCTCATCCACGTGTCCGCCAGCCAGTGACTGGCGTCACACCCAAGCCCACCCTCTGCACGCACGCATTTGTCCAACAGGGGTCCGCTACACAGTCATCAGGTGTGGTTGTTGTTGTTGTGTCATCATACTCTTCATTTGGAGAGAAGTGTGAAGTAGTGAAAGGATTCACAGTCTGACAGGCCATGACGCAAACACTCCTTCCACAACCATAACCACATCTTTGTACCAGCTGATAGGTCGGTTTGTCTTATACGGTGGGAGGGTTTTATGGGCTTCCACAACCCATATGATGATGGAGGAGCTACTGGACCCACTGGACCCCAGCATCCTGCTAGATGTCAAACCAGAATTCAGAGTCAGAGCTCGTGTCTCCACTCGCCGGGACTGTCTGGAGCTCCCGTCTCCACTCGCCGGGACTGTCTGGAGCTCCTGTCTCCACTCACCGGGACTGTCTGGAGCTCCTGTCTCCACTCGCCGGGACTGTCTGGAGCTCCTGTCTCCACTCGCCGGGACTGTCTGGAGCTCCTGTCTCCACTCGCCGGGACTGTCTGGAGCTCCTGTCTCCACTCGCCGGGACTGTCTGGAGCTCCTGTCTCCACTCGCCGGGACTGTCTGGAGCAGGGCTTGAACCCTACACCTTCCAACTCAGAGGCAGGAATACAACCACTGAGCCAAAGGCTCGCTCCATTTGGTGTGTGGGGACACTGGCTGATTTTTCCCCTCTCTAGCCCATGGTTGGAAATTCAAGTAAAAAAACCAAAATCTCGGTTTGGGTGAAAGGAGAGGTGTGCTAAAGTTATCGACAGGGGGAATTTCATCCACAATGAGCTCAAAAAGTAACTTCTGTTTAAAAGGCAACAAAGATATAAAATAGACTAGATAAACTTAGACAGGAAAAGTAAAATTACATTTTAAAAAAGATAGGAGAGTGAGAATGGGAGAGAGGACTGAGGAAAAAAGAGAAATATTTTACAAAATTATTTGTTTTGTATTTGCAATTAAAACAGTTTTCTAAACATTTCATAGATAATCTGGTGTTACAGTAATAAAACTACTCCTGACGTTTGAGGGCCTTTAACGTTGCAATATTAGTGTTTATTCCTGTATCTCAGTGCCATCAGTTAAAAACAAATAAAACTGTGCGGTCCAGGGAGACAGCTGTTTCTCCGGACCTACTGGCAGTCTAAGGGTTAAAAAAAAATCAATTTAACATTGTCCAGTTTAACAGACGCTTTATTAATTTCGAACCGCCTCAAGTTGCTTCATGTATAAAAGCAGCACCACAGCACATGCCACACATGTGTCAGCCATGGCTTGGTGGGCAGCACTCTTACCTCTGAGTCAGAGGTTATAGGCTGAAGCCCCACTCCAGCAATTCAAGCAAAAAAATCTAGGCTGGTGCTACAGTACTGAGGGAGCGCTGCACTGTCAGAGACGCCGTCTTTTGGATGTGACTTTAATTGGAGGCCCCATCTACCCTTTCAGGCGGATGTTAAAGATCCCATAGCACTATTCGAAGAAGAGCAGGGGAGTTCTCTCCAGTGTCCTGGGCCAATATTTATCCCTCAACCAACATCACTAAAACAGATTATCCGGTCGTTATCTCGTTGCTGTTTGCGGGAGCTTGCTGTGCGCTAATTGGCTGCCGTGTTTCCCTACATTACAACAGTGAATGCACTTCGAAAAGTACTTTCATTGTCTGTAAAGCGCTTTGGGATGTCCTGAGGCTGAGAGATCGACCTCAGGGTGGGGTTGAGTTAGATGTGGATGCGGTGGGTCTGGGGGAGAGATTGCTGTTGCTTGGGCAGACCCTGAATCGAAGTCTGGGCATACCTATCCCCCCCACCCCTGGTGAAACCCATCTCATTTGATTTTATTTCTGACCTCCTTTTTGCTTGTTCTTCGCTCTGGGTTCCTGCTGTTAACATGTCATTCACAGGCAACCAGCATGGATTTCACGCTCACTGCACTTCAGTCCGAGGGTCCGTCCCTCTGTGCTTTTGGTGCACATGGTCTTCTTAATCCGTCCTTTGTTTGCGTATTCATCCCGAGCTTTTGAATCTCTCAGCCTGTCACACTGGTCACTGTGTTTCACCTCGGATTACAGGCTGTGTAACTAATTTCAACAGGCCATTTACATTCCGGTTCAAGAAGCATAAAGATGCATCTTCAAGTTGGTGCTGAGGTGTTTCATTTTAGTGCAATGTGTTGAAGTTAGTCACCCAGCCGGTTAGATCACAGGCCATGTCCTGCGTTATGTATGTTATGGTCCAAGGCTCCTCATCTCCTCTGCAGTGGACGGCAGTCATCAAAAGAGTCAATCTAACCCGAACGATTATGGCAAGTTCATGAACCCCAACAGTGAAGTTTAATGGAAAATAAAATCGGGCGGAGTATGAAACAGGCTTCCGATGCGCTGTTCCCGTTTTGCGCTACCGGTCAAGGCCGATTTCCATCGAGTTCTGAAGAAGAGCCAGTGTCTGTGTGGGCCCCACGACAGTAGGTTTCAGAATCACACAGACTGTTTTATAAGCAATGATTGTTAAAAGGTCCCCCTCACGGAGCCCAGGAATTACCTGCTTTATCCCAATAATTTCAATGTTGTGGGGGGGCGTGGAGGTTGAAGTGGGGGGAGCGTGGACACAGAGGAGGGAGATCCTGATAGAACATGACACACCTCCAACCATCAGACAGGTGTTGGGTTTATTGAAAGAGAATGAGAGCGGTTTCTTTAACCTGTCTTAATACAAAACTATCGACAAGGCAAATTAACAATGGGTAGCCTGTGATATTATTTCTAGTTTTCCAGATACTACTCGTATGTTGTCAGCTTTATATAAATTTTGGTCAAGATTTTATTACCCCTGTGTCTCTGTTAAACAGTATCATTAGCAACATAGGTACAGCAGCAGGCCATTTGGCCCATCCTGCCTGTTCTGTCATTCTGTTAGCCAATTCCTCATCCTTTCTCCATATCACTTAGCAGCCTTCACTTCCCAAGTTATTACCTCACTCCACACTTCCAATTCCTGTTGGAATGTTCCCGTGTGAACAATTTTCTCTGCACTCATTTTTTAAACTGGCCTAGTTTGAATTCTAAGATCACGGCCTCTTCTTTAAATTCCCCTAAAACCTGTCAATTCCCATCACTGTTTTAAAGATCTCAATTAGATCACCCCTTGACCTTCTCATCGCCAAGGAATATAATCCACGTTTATCCAGTCTTGTCATAGCTGAATCCGCTCCTCCCCTGTACCAAAAGCAAAATATTCCGAATGCTGGAAATCTGAAATAAAAACAGAAAATGCGAGGTATTTCCAGCATTTTCTCTTCTGCCTCCCATGTACCATCCTGGTGAATCATTGCTGGATACTCTCCAAGTTCAGTGTTCCTTCCTAAGGCGCGGTGGCCAAAGCTGAATAAAATATTCCAAATGAGGTCTGATCAGCCCTCTCTATAACTGCAATCGTACCTCTTTGCCTTTTATCATGGATTTTACAGCACAGGAGGCCATTTGGCCCATTGCATCTGTGCTGTCGTTGCTCGAATCCCATTTCCCTGCATCCGTTTCTAGTCTTCACTTTTCAAATATTGATCCAATTCTCTTTTAAATGGTGTTTATAGAATCTGCCTCAATAGCCACCTTTTGTAAAGCATTCCCTGTTCCAATAACCTTTTGTCTTACTTCTTCTAACTTCCTCCTTTGTTTTTCTAGTGATAATCTGCCTAACAATGGAAACAATCTTTCATTAGTTACTCTCTCAAAACTTTTCATAATTTGAAATCCTCTATTAAATTCCCTCTTAACTTTCTCCAGACCTAATTTTTCCAAGCCTTTCTTTGTGACGATGACCTTTCATTCTTGGTACCATTCTAGTAAGTCTTTGCCGTACCCTTTCAATGGCTCAAATATCTTTCCTATAATGGTGTGTCCAGGAACTCCCTGCAATTCTCCAACTGTGGCCGATCTAATTTCTTGTTATTCATCATTCATTCCACTTGTGCCTGTGTGAAAATCACTTGGAAAACAAAAGAGATCCCAGCACAGATCCCTGGAACAAGCACTACTGTGGTCATCTTTCTAGCCATCTAACCACCCGTCTATTCCTATGTCTACATTCCCTTGAGTACCACGAGCCTTTTCGTCCTCCTGAAAATCGTTTATGTTCTTAGCTCAAGTTATGTGATGAGGGTCTAAACAGTACACATAGCCCAGGGGAAAGGGAGAGTGAGAGAGCAAATGAGATCAAGATTTTGATAGAAAAAAGAAATGGGAGTCAGAGTGGCCGGTACTCACCGGCAGTCTTACCTTTCCTGGGCGACGGGCAGAAGCTCGTATTACAAGCTCTCGACACGGCTGGCTTCTGGTGGGGTAGACATCCCGCTGATGGCCGGCCCTGCCTCAGGCAATGCGCGGAGCGTATCTGGACCCCTCCCCCACAGGTTACTGTACACTGCACAAGAAAACGGGAAGCACCTTTATATAAAATGGAAGGAGAACCACACATTCTCATCGAAAGCCATGACATTCACGTTCAGATGGGTTATGAGATGGATGTCAGTCAGCTCTGTGGAAGTACTTCATTCAACTCAATAGGCCCAACACCACCTGCACGTTCCCCTCCAAGTCACACACCATCCCGACTTGGAAATATATCGCCGTTCCTTCATTGTCGCTGGGTCAAAATCCTGGAACTCCCTACCTAACAGCACTGTGGGAGAACCTTCACCACACGGACTGCAGCGGTTCAAGAAGGCGGCTCACCGCCACCTTCTCGAGGGCAATTAGGGATGGGCAATAAATGCTGGCCTTGCCAGCGATGCCCACATCCCGTGAACGAATAAAAAAAATAATAAAATAAAATAAACCACCGCTACTAAATGTTGTCGGGGGTCACGATCCCAAACAATCAGTTTCTCGACGGTCACTCTCAGAAATATTGCAAACGGAATGATAGGGGCATGCTTGTGATTCCCCATACAGTGGACTCCTGATTTTAGGTGTCAGCCTTGGCTCAGTTGGTTGCATTCTTGCCTCTGAGTCAGAAGGCTGTGGGTTTAAGTCCCACTCCAGAGAATTGAGCACAAATTCTAGGCTGACACTTCAGTGCAGTACTAAGGGAGTGCTGAATTCAGTTCCTCTGTCCTTATTTATCCCCATTCTCTTAACAAAATCTCTGCAGTTTTGAAAAATCACACTGCGGTTAAAGGATGCAAACACTTCTGCCTCATCCATGGGTGCGTTGGCTTCGTTATCACCAATGTGTTGCCATGCAACAAGGTCCCATCACATGCTCCACGTTGACCAATGGTAACTGGAGTTGCCACCTCAAGTCGAAAACTGGGCAGGGGGGCAGAATAGGAAGAGGGTTGGATTACAGCCAGAGTTCTGACATTTGCTTTGCTATGCTGCTGATGGAAATTCATTGACAACCTTCAAATGTTAACACCTCCACATCAGAAGACAATGAAGGAATGGAAAAAAAGAAATGACCATAAATTGTAGCAATTTCTGAACACCCCATTCAAAAATAATCTTAATGCTGACACTGGTATTATACAACGCACCCATAGTTCAGCCTTGGCCTACCTACCTGTTGCCATGGTGATGCATACCACGCTGAAGCAGCATTGTTGAGTATTCGATCCATGGAGGTTTTGGGGCAGACTCCCAGATTACAAACACGTTCAAGATCGACGTTTGCTTTGGGTAAGTGACGACATCGTCTCTGAGGAAACTCAAGGTATTTTCCAGATAGACTTTTCTCACTGCACTTCAGCTCTCTTTTTTGTAGGCCAGGACCACAGGATACTGAGCACTACACAACGCAAAAAATATATACAGAAACATATCTTGGAAAAACAAGTACAGTGAGTTTTTAAAAGCTGATGATTTTGATTTTTAAATAATGTGCACATCTAATAATTTCTCATATCCAAGATATGGAAAACCCTTAAAGATCAACTCCAGTTCCTCCCAATGGCAAAGTAAGTAGAATCAGTGTCTGATATGGTATAATATCTTGCAGACAAGAAGACCACAGGTTCAATTCCCCATCTTATGATGAGTAAGCAAGAAGGTTATTGGAAATTTGGCCTTTTATCTCAAGGGATCTGGAATACAAAAAGTGAGGAAATGATGTTTCAGTTGCACAAAGCTTTGGTCAGGCCCCATCTGTAGTATTGAGTTCAGTTCTGGGCTCCGTATGTGAGGAAGGATATATTGGCCTTGGATGGGGTACAGTGCAGATTCACCAGAATGATACCAGGGCTTAAAGACCTAAATTATGAGGCCAGGTTGCATTAATTGGTTTGTATTCCCTTGAGTTTAGAAGATTGAGGGGTGATCTAATTGAGGTGCTTAAAATGATAAAGGGATTCGATAGGGCAGATACAGAGAAACTATTTCCTCTGGTGGGGGAATCCAGAACAAGGGGGCATAATCTTAGAATAAGAGCTAGACTGTTCAAGGGTGAAATCAGGAAGCACTTCTTCACACAAAAGGCAGTAGAAATCTGGAACTTTCTCTCCCAAAAGGCTGTGGACGCTGGGAGACAATTGAAATTTTCAAGATTGAGATCGATTTTTGTCAGGTAACGATGTCAAGGGACGTGAAGCAAAAACGACAATGAGTTACAGATCAGCCATGATCTAACATAACCGCGGAACAGGCTCGAGGGGCTGAATGGCCTACGCCTGTTCTTTTGTTCCTATGAGTCGGCGGATCTCAGCTGGAGAAAACAGAGGCTTTACAATTGGCTTTACTGTTCCTGGGCTGGGGAGGAGAATAAATCAGTCAAGGTTCCTGCCTTCGATCACTATCCAGTGACCCCTGCTGGCAAGTGTGCGTGTGGACGTGGGAGGAAGACTGGACTGTGCTGGGCTGTGATGTGCACACAGTTTAAAAAAAAAGACCTGTTAGCATTCACTGGACTTACAAATGAAGAATGGGAAGAACTTAAGAAGAAAAATGGCAACAGCACTTTTTCGCCCCAAAGGTATTCTTCACTTGGTTTCTGACTTTTAAGCAAAATGTATTGATTTGTAAATAAAAATTTCCCTTTTCAATTAGCTCTCATTGTGCCACGAACCATAGTAACCACCCCCAACCCCTCCCACTCCCATTGAGTTGTCTATCCTGTTCCTGAATTAACTTCTAGGAGGAATGCAAGCTGGGCCTTGTTTGAGCCAGCCAATTTCCTCTCTCGTCCTGTGGGGAGGATGCAGCAGCCCACTTGCTCTGCATCTCACTGGGATGGGCTTGGCGGAGATCGGAGACTCGTGGCACGGTGGAGGGGGGGGGGGGGGGGGGGGGTCATGACCTAGCAATTCGACCAACGTTACCCTCCAATGGGCGCTCAGCCTCCAATTTGCCTCCCTCCGGGGATGTCCCTGGCTCAGCTCAGCCAGTCATGAACTCATAACCTGAGGGTCGATGGCCCACCGCGTGGGAGCAGCGGCCTCCTAATCTCTAAAGTTATTTTCAGTACCTCAGCCCAGGTCGACGTGATCCACCGCAGTCTGTCGTTCTTGGGGCACCTCCTGAGCACGCAGATCTCCTGATTCTTAGGCTTCAGTTCCTGGTTGCACAGGCTGTCCAGTATGACATGAGGCTTTGATGTAGGGTTTGTGCTTATACAGTAGACATCGCGCTTCCTCATTCCCCGGCCACAAGTTTTGGAACACTGGAGACACAAGGCATTTGGTATTAATTTGACAAATGCATACGAGGAAAGAAAAAAGGGTTTACATGTAAATAATGGCTCAGTGTAGCTCTTAGGAACATCTCAGAACATTTCGTACACGAAGCAGATACTTTCTGGTGTCAGCTGCGGCTCAGTGGGTAGCACTTTTGCCTTTAGAGTCAGAAAGTCCTGGGTTCAAGTCCCACTACAGGGACACGAGTGCACAATCCAAGCCGGCACTTCAGTGCACTGCTAAGGAAGTGCCGCACTGTCGAAGGTGCCGTCTTTCGGATAAGATGTTAAACCGAGGCTCCGTCTGCCCTCTCAGGTGGACGTAAAAGATCCCATGACACTATTTCGAAGAGCAGGGGAGTTCTCCCCGGTGTCCTGACTGATATTTATCCCTCAACCAACATCACTGAAACAGACTATCTGGTCAGGTATCTCATTGCTGTTTGTGGGACCTTGCTGTGCGCAAATGGCTGTCGCGTTTCCTACATTACAACAATGACTACCCTTCAAAAGTACTTCATTGCTTATAAAGCGCTTTGGGATATCTCGAGGTCGTCAAAGGCGCTTTATAAATGCAAGTCTTTCTTTCTTTTGAAGTGCCATGGCAAAAATGTTCAGCAGGACACCAGGAGAATTCCATGCTCTTATCTGAATAGCATCATCAGATCTTTAACATCCATCTGAACCACTGGAACAAGCACAAGGGGCCTCAGTTTAGTGTCTCATCTAAAGGACAGTACCTCTGACTATTCAGCACTCCCTCAGTTCAGCCTGGATTATGTCCTGGAATAGAGCTGAAACTCAGAGTCTTCTGATTGAAGAGGCGAGTGTTTTACCAACTGAGCAAAGCTGATATCCAACCATCTGAGCATTAACCGGCAGGAAGAAAATACTTAGTGGCTGAGTTACAATTAAAAGATTATGCTGTCTAATTGCAATTTATTGATAATAATCTGTAAAACATAATGACCTAAAACACGATGAGAGTTCCTACAAAAGGAACCATTTCATTATTCCCTCCCATTTACTTGGGTTTTTTGGGGGAAAAAGAAGAGGGGGGGGACCAACAGAAGGATTCCAGGCAGGTCAGGCCACCTGGTGGACAAAACTGAGATCGATAGATTTTCGTTAGGTAAGGGTATTAATGGGTACGGAACCAAGACGGTTAAATGGGGTTAAGATACACTTCTGTCATGATCTGATTGAATTGCGGAACAGGCTCGAGGGGCTGAACGACCTACTGCTGTTCCTATGTTCCTTCCTGTGTACTTGCTTCCATTTGTCAGAGACGTTCTGCCTGCGGATGTCGTGATTTACAAGGGACCTTGTAACCGATTTGTGCTGCATGTTCCAAGCTACCCTGCTGCAAACTCTTCCACGGGCACAGCACTGTCAAACTCACAACTCCCTTTACTTTTATGCATTTGGGATCACTCCAGGCCAGCACCGATGGCATGAGCAACATTAGAAACAGCCATTCGCAGATGTATAAAGCAATCGACCAATGTCTTCTTTGCTCAAGCAAGTGGTCTCATCTCATACCTAATGGACAACCAACAGAAAGAGTGAGAAAGCTGTACAATTTTACAGAGTGGCAGGGTTTAAAGTAGGATCAAAGTTCAGAGGGTTATAAATTGCACGCACATGGTCCTACAAGCTCCCTCAGACAATGTCACTAGTTACGTGAATAGGAAAGGATTGTTTTGGATGGTCAATCCACTTGCAACAATCAGCACCACATTATGCAAGTCAAGATGGCTTCATTTTAAGGAGCATGCATCCACCAGAGTAATCATCAAGCAGATCCAGGTGAGCTCTGCAGTCTGGTCCGGTTGCAAAACGGGATCCAAAAATTTGACAACGAGCCAGATAAAGAGATATTAAGACAGGTAGTCACAGAGGTAGGTTTTAAGGAGCACCTTAAAGGAGGAGAGAGAGGTAGAGAGACGGAGAGTTTTAGGGAGGGAATTCCAGAACTTAGGGCCTAGACAGCTGAAGGCACGGCATGGAGTGATGAAAATTGGGGAAGCGCAAGAGGCCAGAATTGGAGGAGCGCAGAGATCTCGGAGAATTGTAGGGGTGGAGGCGATCACAGAGATAGGGAGGGGCGAGGCCATGGAAGGATTTGAAAACAAGGATGAGAATTTTAAAATCACGGTGTTGCCGGACCGGGACACAATGTAGCTCGTGGAGCACAGGGGTGACGGGTGAATGGGACTTGGTGCGAGTTAGGATACGGGCAGCAGCGTTTTGGATGAGCTCAAACTTGGCTCTTCAGAAACTAGCAGGGCAGGTCGGGACCAAGATACGTTAGCCCAATTTCCTGCCCTTCCGTTGCATTCCCACCAGACTTACAATAGAAGTGCTCTGGAAGGAAAGTGAACTTTTGGCCATATATTTCTGGCTAAACTACAAATTATTACTATAAATAAATATACACAATGGAAGTTCAACCAGGATCTAAAATTAGCAGTACTTCACTTTCATCGGTACACTAACTGTTTTCTGAAGTTGACAGAACAAGCTTTTGGGAATATTTAAAATCCTTTTTTCCCCCCAGAATCTCAGTTAAAGCCATGGCATTCCAGCTCACTGCTGAGAACTGGAGCCAAATGGATGAATCATATAAAATGAAAAACTGGCCAACACTCATGCATTCATGTAATTATCAGAGCCTAAAGAGGCCATGATAAACAAAGCTGTCAATCAAACCACCTTCAAAGATACAATGGGGCATCTTGACCACGCCAGTCGTCTGATTGAACGCCCTGGTTTGCATCTCGTCCAGGTCTTGCAAACTCAATTAAAGCCTCGACAAGGCATTGGATTAAATCTTGGGAAGGACATTCTGAACCTGACTGATTTATAGCTCAAATCACACAATTTGATTCAAAAAACTACCGCGCCTTCCTGTCACAGAACCTGCAAGTTGGCAGTCCGATGATCAATACTGATCATTTCTATCACCTGGGGTGGATGAGCAAGAAAAAATATTTCCCCGGCCGTCTGGTGAATTGGTTGGTTGCTTTGTCAATAAGGCTCTCAAGTCGAGACAAAGGAAATCTCAGCAGACACGGTTTTCATGTTAATATTCCAAGGCAGGGGCTTGGCTACAAGTTCACACCAAAAGGTAGTATGTTTGAAACATAACTGATCCCTGCCTCCATCACATAAATGACTCAAACTATTTCCCAACGCGATGAACTCACGCTTACCGCAAAACTTAGCTTCCACGGGCAGGCCTGCATTTGATCTATGATCTGAGATTTGACTTAATGAGGTAGATTTTGGAGACCAGAACTGCGCACAGTATTCCAAGTGAGTAAAAGATCTGCAAATGGATTATTTTCATCTGCAGTTTAAAGAAATCCCGGTCCTGGCACAATGCCGTTGGTTGGGATTCATTGGCGGTTAAATCGCTGTCACTGAAACACGAGCACTCTCAAGTCAGGGCCTGTGTATCTCCGGAGGGCAGTGAGTTGCAGATCGCAGCCCGCCGACAGCCCATTAGGCCAAAGCAGGTGCGTGGGTTTCTTTCACAGATGTCGCCAGAAGAACAAATGAAATCCTGAACATGACCTTTGGAGGGCAGCAAAATAATGTGATAGAACAATAAAGGGCTTTCAGAAAGGCCTCCCTTTATACTTCGGTGCAAGGTGCTCCCTCTAAAACTCTAGTAGGAAATAAAAAGAAGTTTATAGATCTTGGAACACATCCAATAAAGGCTTCTATATCGGAGAATATCTGTGCTCAAAAGGATTTTCACATCAGGTCTTACTGGAGTTTTTAAAATTCCTAGCGGGTAATTTTATCAGAAATACTTTATTAAACACTAATAATCTGCAGCTGCTTTAGATGGAGGTACTGAGTACTGTAACTTTATTTAAAGGATAAGATAACTCAACAGGTAAATCTATCCTGGATAAGTACTTACCTACAAATTCGTTCTTGTACTATTGTTTGTGGGGAATGACCCACAGAGCTCCTCCTGTATTATTACTGTTAGGTACTTACACAAGTTTTACACAAAACAAGAAACTCTGGCAATATTCCGTGCAATGTATCTGTGGACACATAACATGGCACTTAAAATAATCGGCTGTTGCACTTTTCATAAATGGACCTTCAACTTTCTCCTTCAGCCAGTTCTGATTGTGCAGATATTCTCTGAGCAACATTGAGTTCCAGAGAATACTTCCGAGCTCTTCCGTGAAATGCTAGCATTTTTTGCATTTTGTGAAAACTCATCATAAATGATGCAGTTGTGCAAATAAAAATTCAGCTCCATATTGCAGGCTTCTTTTGATCCAAGTATAGAATTGTGGCAGTTGAAAGGCTTCGTGCTGCCTCCATATAGAATTTTTTTTTAAAATAGAATCTTACAGCATAGAAGGAGGCCATTCGGCCCATCGTGCCTGTGCTGGCTCTTTGAGAGAACTATCAAATTAGACCCACTACCCTGCTCTTTCCTCATAGCCCTGTAATTTTCTCTCCTTCAAATATTTATCCGTATAATATATTAAGGATCTTACTTCTGCACAAAGTTTCTGTCAACTTATTAAGCCTTCTGTCTACCTCTATAATGGGAACGGTGCATGTAAACTTGTCACGCTGTAACTGCTCCCCTCCTCCAAGTGGAGGCGCTGCAGCATCACCACCAGCAGGCAGAGGTGTTATTACAGTGTGACACGTTTACATAGGCAGTTCCCATTATAAATGTGGACACCGGAATTTCTAATGGAAATATGAAAACAAGGACAGAATGTGTGACTTGAAAATGGAGACTGCGCAGCCTGATCCAATTATTCGCTCAGCCTCTAATCCCTGCTTCAGCTGACGGCCAGGCTTGTCCTTGAATCCCTGCGTGTAACGCCACGGGGGGCGGACTAGCTACGAGCAACGTCTACCTGCGCCCATGCTCCGGTGCTCCACTCGGGTGGGCAGTCGTGGATGTGACAGGGCTGTATCTGGGCGGGTGCCACCGCGGGACACATGGAGCGTGGTACTGCCTCGTCTCGCTGGAAAGCTGCCTTGCGGAAGCACTGGATCTGCCGGGTCTGCTTCCCCCCTCCGCAGGACCTGCTGCACTCGTTCCATTTGCCTGTAGACCAGCTGCAATTAAAAACAAAAACCAAAATAAATTGGAAAGATGATTGGCACAGGATGAAGAGCGAGGCAAATATGGACGTCCCAAAATGTCAGCACGTCTAGAAATGTGAGCCAGATGTCTGTTTTCAGACTGGGTACATTTTTAGTCCCCTGTCCTCTAAGATAATCAGATGCAACTCTGTAGTAGGACAAAGATTTGTGGTTAGGCTTGGATGTGACTGATTTTAAAAAAGATTTGGAACCCATCTTAAACATTAAAGAAAAGAACTTGTATTTATATAGCGCCTTTCACAACCTCAAGATGTCCCCAAGCACTTTACAGCCAATGAAGCACTTTTGAATTGCAGTCACTGTTGCAACGGAGGGAAACGCGGCAGCCAATTTGCGCACAGCGAGATCCCACAAACGTGATATGAGATAATTACCAGATAATCTGTTTTAGTGATGGTGGTTGAGGGATAAATACTGGCCAGGACACCGGGGAGAACTCCCCTGCTCTTCTTCGGAATGGTGCCATGGGATCTTAAAGAGTTACAAAGAATCATGATCCGACATTGAAGATGGTAGAGTTGGGATTCTGGGCGGAGGAGATCAAGTAGACTGAAGGACCTTCTTCATCCAAACCTATGTTGTGATGATAAATGTCTTTTTCTTTATTTATTAACAATTACTAGCAGACCTCCTGTGCTGTTGCTGATGGTAAGTCAGAGGATCTAATGTTTTATAAGGACAGGGGTGTCACACAATTAAAGCACTATTCTACTTTCTTAAGTCAGTCAGAGCTGTGTCTCTTTAAGGCATTAATGCCTAATTGCTGTTCAGCAGACACAGGTCAATGACCGTTTGATCGTTCCTTGGTAAGGAAACTTTGCAGGTGAGACAGTGTTGGTAGATATCAGCTCCAGGTCAACAACTGGCTATTTTTCTTTTTGCTGAAGATTGCTTTGCCTTTGTAACGAAAGGGGGTGAGTTTCTCAGGGCGTGTCTCGCTCCGCCACCGTAACTCCGAATTTATGAAGCAGGTGAAGCCCCAAGGAAACTTCCCGGCAAAATTGTGAGAGTTTGAATTTTGATGCCTGATTGTGCCTAGATGGAAGACCATAAATAGATTTGTTTTTGTTTCAACAGGGAGCGTTTTGTGACATGTGTTGTATTGATTTGGAGACGCTATCGAACTTGAATTAACACGGTGTTGAGGCCTTGGATTTGGGGCTGTTCTCCGAAAATGACAATTCAGAGCTCCCACAGTTGGGCTGAACAGATCCAACAGCACGCGCAGCTTGAAACAAAACACATCAACGGAAGAAGGCAGATCAAAACAAAAAGGAATATCAACATTTACTATCCTTTGTAACTAGTTTCCTGTTAAAGAAGAGTCCTTGAAGGCAAGGCTCCTTCTTGAAGTATTTCTCGGACTGGACACAAATGACCTGCAGTCTGGTCCATCGAGCAGCAATTCATCATGTTTGCATCTTCTGCTAACGTGTCTGATCGCCAGTGCCAATGTGTAAATGTTTCTGCACGGATGACAACTTTAACTTGGCCAAACAGACGCTTCATTTTCCTTTTAGCTGGACACAAAAGAGAAGAGACTGGAACAACATTTACTTTGGGCAGAAAGACAATGTCAAATTAGTATTCGGACAACACAATGGGCCCGTTGGCAGACACTAGGAAGGGCTGAAAGGAGATGTCATGTGGAATTGGAAGATCCAGTAGATCAAAGTTAGCACAGATAGAGAGTGGGAAGGAGGGAGGGGGGTGGGGATGGGTTGAGAACACGAGGGAGGGGGTGAGAGAAAATAAGGATGCTGTTTCTCAAGGTGCTTTTTATAAACATTGACCTTTTTGCTGCTAGAGCAAAATGTAATTAATAAATTAGCATGAGGGAAAGTTATTTTCTTTGTTTCTTCATTCTTTTATTTTAATTTCCAGTGTCACGTATCAACACTACCCGAGAGCTGGGACTGGGGACTTGGCTCTGTCAATATCGCTCTGGAGCTAGCTCCGGATATATGTGACCACTATACCAGGCTGGGACAGGGTCGGAGGGGAGGCCGGAGGAGGGAGGAGGGTGTTAGCGGTGTTATTTGCACTCTTATCCACCCGCTTTGCTTTTGTTAATTGTCCCTTGCCTTTCTCTCCCTATTCTGTCCTTTATTTTTATTATTTTAACATTACATTTTCATCCAATCTAATTGGAAATATGTATTTCGAGCTCCACCCGTTTTCCTCCTCCTCTTCGGTCCCATTGTGCATTTTGTTGGTAGAAGCCAAACCTTTCATCCACCTTTGTCCCAAACCCGACTGTGCCCAAAATATGGGTTTTCCCTTCATTCTTTGTTCATTCTGACTCCAGGAAGCGGAGGGGCAAGTGTCTCTGACTCCTTCCCCATGCAGAGATTCACCAGCAGGCCTGTCAACCAAGCCGACCACCCCCCCAAGTCGCAGGAGTATATTCTCCGCAGACACCCCATGTTGTGCCCGCATGGATAGAATCGTCCTCACCACAATGGGCGTGAATATTTGTTCACCTGAGGCAAGATAACAATTTGCTTAATGGCTCCGGTCGTTTTGTGGAGATCTCTACTGTGTCTGGCTCATAACACCTCTGTCTCAGTGCTGTACGTTTTAAACCTGTGTAAATTCAAATTGTTTTTTTTTAAAAACGCAAAACTTAAAACAAAATTCATTCTGTGGAAAAATGGTCAAAAAATCCCAAAATATGACACCTGGCATCCGTTCCTAATGCTGACAGACCTGTGGACCCCATTCTACAAAGCAGCACACTCAAGTACTATGTCCCCCAGTTCACCAAACCCCACATTCTAACCTACAGTTCCGCCAATGACCAGATTGCCCCCTTCCACAGGCCGACAAACCCCAGAACCCTCTCCCACCACTACCAAATCCCGGAACTTTGATCTCACTGCGACCAAACCTCGGGAACGTCCCCTCAATGCTTCCAAACCCCGGCATCCTGCCCCAATGCCACTAAATTCCAGGAATATCCTCTGTGGTACGAAACCTCAGTGGAGTTGAGGCCAGAATCAGTTCAGCCATGATCTCATTGAATGGCGGAGCAGGCTCGAAGGGCCAAATGGCCTACTCCTGCTCCTATCTCTTATGTTCTTATGTAGCACTTTGAACACATTCCTGCCAAATTGCAAGGTGGCCACCCCAGTTGTAAGAAAACTCCAGGACCATCATCTCCAGTGTTACCAAGGTCCAAGGACTCGAATGCTACGAAACTCCATGATTTCCCCCCCCCCCACCATGTTCCTTGCCAGGTACCTATTTCCAACCTAATAGATCTTATCTACCATCTTCCTGTGCTGTGAATTCTGTGCTTTAACAATGGTAAGTGGTAAAAATTGAGAATACAGGTAAAGCAGTGTGCAGTAATACCCAAATCCACTCATTTATGACGAGGTGAACATTTGACCCCAAAACACTGGTTAAAAATTCCAGAAAACCGTGTAATAAAAGTTCAGTCACTATAAAACAGTAGGCCTGATATTAATACATTGGCCATTACATGACATAACACACCTCTCGTTATTAACCACCGCATCTCCGACTCACTGTAGTGGCGTGCGAGCTCTGTGAGTATATATCTATTCAGTAATATGAAAAATCTCAAGTTTAAGTATAATTCCTGTCAACTTTTACCATTAGAAATTCCTATGCCCCCATTTACAATGGGAATTACCTATATAAACTTGTCATGCTGTAATTGCATCCTCTGGGTGGAAGGAGTCAATGGAGTGCGCTTTAAAAGGACAAACCTGGTTCCCACAGCTGTACTTTAGCAGCAGAATACTAGATTGTTTGTTACATGTTAGAACTCCCTACCGAACAGCACTATGGGAGCACCTTCACCACACAGACTGTAGCAGTTCAAGAAGAAGGCGGCTCACCACCACCTTCTCAAGGGCAACTAGGGATGGGCGATAAATGCCGGCCTTACCAGTGATGCCCATCATCCTGAGAATGAATTTTTTAAAAAGGATGATATTGCCCTTCTAATATTGTGTATCCTGCAACTCACAATAAGCAGTGCCACAGGAGATCTGTTTTTATAAATTAAATGGTTATTCAGCAAGAAAGTAGAGTGCGACAGAGTGCAGCAGCAACAAAACAGGATTAATGTAAGGCCACTTCTCCAATCAAAGCCGACAACTATGGTTATAAATTCCTTCAAAAGAAAATGGAAAGTTCTCGAGATAGTCTCGAGTGGGGGAGGGTTAAAAAACCAAAACGTGAACTTCTGACTGCAAGAGATACATGTACCGACTGCATTCCTGGCACTGCACCTTTCGTATTTCCACCAAGTCTGAACCTGATGAAAGCTTGTGAGACACTTCACCTGGCACAAGTCACACCGTGAGTTCACACGAGGAGAATTTATATATGGGATGCTCCCCCTCCACTAGCAACTCCACTATTAGAACTGGTATCAGCATCAAACAGGGTCAACAGGGTCACACCGTCGAGCTTTTGTTTGATTATTGCTTCCCTGTTAGAGGTGCAGCACTAAATACCAGTCCTCTGGACGGAACATTAAACTGAAGTTCTGTCCCATAGAAATATTTGAAAGAAAGCGAGTTCTCCTGCTGTCCCGGCAAACATTTGTCCCTTATGCAATACCACTAAAAGTCATCTTAACTGGTCATTCACCTCACGGATGTTGGTGGGATGCTGCTGTAGAATGGTTGCAGCAATTGTCAACATAGCCTCACAAGATCACAAATTGATTAGAGGAGGAATGGTCATTCGGCCCATCTTATTTCATCCATCCTGAAAAACCCTTAATTCCTGCCTTTGTGGCATCTAATTGGTTCTTAAAATTATCCCACGGTTTTTGGTTCCATTACTCAACCTAGGAGTCCATTCTACGTGTCGATCACTCTTTGTGTTGAGAAAAACTACCATAGAGCTGTAGCTCGTGGCAGCACTCTTGCCTCTGAGTCAGAAGGTTGTGAGTTCAAGTTCCACTCCAGAGACATGAACACATAATCCAGGCTGACACTCCCAGTGCAGTACTGAGGGAGTGCTGCACTGTTGGAGGAACTGTCAAACTGAGGCCCTGTCTGCCCTCTCAGGTGGATGTAAAAGATCCCATGGCACTGTTCAATGAGAAGGGGAGTTCTCCCAGTGTCCTGATCAACATTTATCCCTCAAGCAATATCAGTAAAACAGATTATCTGGTCACTATCACATTGCTGTTTATGGGTGTTTGCTGTGTGGAACTTGGCTGCCGTGTTTCCTACAACAGTGATTACATTTCAAAAGTACTCCATTGGCGGTAAAGCGCTTTGGGACGTCCCGAGGTCGTGAAAGGTGCTATATAAATGCAAGTCTTTCACTTTTTTCTTTCTTACCTGACATCAGTCCTACATTTGCCTTTTACTCGTTTGTAACTTTGTCCCCTTGTCCTACTCTCGCAATTTAAAGTAATTTTCCAGATTTACCTTTTCAATACCATTTACTATCCTATACACCTTGGTGAGATCGGCTCTCAGTCACCTCCTTTCAAGGCTGAAAAGTCCAGGTTACTCCAATCTTTCTTCATGACTCAGACCTCTTCACACTAAGGATCAACTACATCGCTGTTCTCTGCACTGCCTCCAGTGCTTGAATGACTCCCGTGTCTCTCATCAAACAGAACTGGACACTGTACTCAAGGTGTTATCTGGTCAGAGCGGTACAGGAACATAGGAACAGGAGTAGGCCATTCAGCCCCTCGAGCCTGTTCTGCCATTCAATTAGATCCTGGCTGACCTGCAACCTAACTCCATCTACCCACCTTGGTTCTGTAACTCTTAACACCCTTGCCTAACAAAAATCCATCAATCTCATCGTGAGCATGACTTTCTACTGTTTTAGCTATCGTCAGCATTTTATTGGCTTCACTGCAAACCATTATTCATTGTATGGATCAATGTGAGGCATTTCATTGCGATAAGATGCCACATAAATGCAAGCAGCATGATTTTTTGAACAAAACATACTGCCCAGACTGATGGGATAAAAGGCTCAACTCTCTAATGGCTGTAACGTTGCGACACAAAATGTGTCTGGGCAGCTTCAGCTCCTGGTAGGCATCAGTCCACAGCACAAAACTGATTACCATCAATTTGGGGAGTTAGCGGAAAGCAATGATGTGCTTCTGACGGTCTGAGGAAGCTGATTTAACATCAGTGCAGATACAGTAATTGACTCAGCAGTGCTTCAGTGCTCTTGTTATTTCAATTGTGTGTCTTGTTCATTCTGAACCCTCTGAATCAATGATTTCTCTCAGACAGTTCTGAATGATGAAGTAAGACTATCTCTTTGAGTACAGTCATGCAAGCCATTTGAAACAGATACTGTGGCTGGAGATGGGGCACACTGTCTTACTATAGTAGAAGTGCAACAGGTCCTTGGGAACTAAGGTTACAGTTAAGTTGGTGATTTCCATCGTCAGTCGACAGTAGTTAAACCAATTAGTCTAATATGTCTAGTAACCAGCGATTAATAACAGTAAACATAATACTTGCATATATACCGCATGTTATCAAACACAACCTGCTTTTGTATAGAGCCTTTAACGTTGTAAAATGTCCCAAAGCACTTCACAGGAGTGTAATCAGACACAAAAAATAATTCACACCAAGCCAAAGAAGGAGACATTAGGTGAAGTGGCCAAAAGCTTGGTCAAAGAGGTAGGTTTTAAGGAACGTTTAAAAGGAGGAGAGAGAGGCGGAGAGGTTTAGGGAGGGAATTAGGGCTTAGACCGCTAAAGGCACGGCCGCCAATGGTGGGGCGAAGGAAGTCGGGCATGCACCCATATAACGGATTATCTTGGGTACAGTGACTGTTGTTGTGTAGGCAAACAGGACAGCCATTCTGAGCTATCAATGTCCCACAATCAGCAGTGAGGCAAGTGACCAGTTAACCCTTTTTTTTCATGGTTGAGGGAGGAAGGGTTGGCCAGAACATTAGGACTACTTCCTGCTCCTCCTCCAATTGTGCCACAGGATCATTGCTTTAACATCTCAACTGAGGACACAGACAATACATGGCTCCTACCATGTTGGTCATTTGCCTGGCATTAAAGGGGACTGATACATCTTTCAAAATATGTTTCCAAATGAGAGTCAATGGATAGGCAGGTCATTATAGAGAAGGTTGCACAGTATTGCGATATCCTTGTAGTGATATACTGTCATTATTAAGACTGATGGGTGTGCTGGTCAGTGCTCAATCATTGATATGTTTTAAAAATTTTAAAAAGACTTGTATTTATATAGTGCCTTTCACAACCTCAGGATGTACCAAAGAGCTTTTACAGCCAATTAAATACTTTTGAAGTGTAGTCACTGTTGTAATGTAGGGAAACACTTATTAGAGTACAATAGATTTTAGATCATAAATTGAATCTGAAAATTGACCAAAGCTTCAGACTAACCAACAATTGCAAACCAAACAGGTTGAATGTAATGTGGTTTTCCAACTGTTTAGACATCTGTTTTTCATAGAATAGATCAGGCTTGTTGAAATGACTTCTGGCCTCCCTTAGTGTGGGTCACTACATCAGATTAAATACTGAACACTGTCATACAGTGGAGAGTGCAGTCTTGTACAGCGTGTGATGGGTGAAATGAAAGCATTATTACTATTACACTCTCTTCACTTTCTCTTCCCCCGCCGCCCTTTCCTGACCCCTTCCAGATATTCCATGACTTTGCTCTTGTTCTTGGGAAGAAATTGTTAGGAGGAGCACTCCATTGCAGGGCAGTTTCTAACCTCAAGGTGAAACCAAAAGAAAAATGGGTGCAGCTGTCTCACAGGAAAGTTAGGAAGTCCTGCAGAGTTATGAGCATAACAAGAAGGAAGAACAACAAAGGTCATACCAGTCTTGCATACAGCTGGAAGAGCACCTAAAGATGCAGTGTTGTCATCATGCTCATTTAGCATATTGGCACTGATGTATTGTAAAAAATAATCCCACTTAAGCCAATAGGCTTTAACGTCTGATCCTTTCAGTCATCTCCGATTGCTCCCACCACTCCACCACCACCACTGCTTCACTCCAGTGCTTTGCAGCTCAAAATGCTCTCTCGAGAATCAACCAAATTTAGGAATGATCTGCTGAAAAGGTCATCGACCTGAAAAGTTAACTCGGTTCCTCTCTCCACAGATGCTGCCTGACCTGCTGAGAGCTTTCCAGCATTTTCTGTCTTTATTTCAGATTTTTTTTTCTCAAAGTTTTTTGGATTGGATTGGATTGATAATTATACGGCTGGGTGTTTAGACGGTTCAAGTCTTTTATTTATTCTGGGGAAAGTGGGCAACCCTGGCAAGGCTGCATTTATTGCACACCCCTAGCTGCCCAGAGGTGGTGGTCTGTGGCTATTGTTTGTACAATTGAGTGGTTTGCTAGGCCACTTCGGAGGTCATCAGGAGTCAAGCACCTAGTGTGGACAAGAATCATGTGTAGGCCAGACTAGTTAAGGGGTGGTTGGTCCCCTTCCTTTAAAGGATATTAACAACAACAATTTGCATTTATATAGTGCCTTTAACATAGTAAAACGTCCCAAGGCGCTTCACAGGAGCATTATCAATCAAAATTTGACACTAAGCCACATAAGGAGTTATTAGGACAGGTGACCAAAAGCTTGGTCAAAGAGGTAGGTTTTAAGGAGCGTCTTAAAAGAGAGATAGAGAGGGAGGTAGAGAGGCAGAGAGGATTGGAGGTAGAATTTCAGAATTTAGGGCCTAGGCAGCTGAAGGCCAATGCTGGAGCGAAGAAAATTTTGGATGCACAAGAGACCAGAATTGGAGTGGTGCAGAGATCTCGGAGGGTTGTAGTGCTGGAGGAGGTTACAGAGACAGGGAGGGGCGAGGCCATGAAGAGATTTGTAAACAAGGACCGAGAGCCAATGTAAGTCAGCAAAATGAAGAAGATGGGTTTATAAAGACAATCCCACAAGTCATTTTTTTTTACAGATGCACTGAATAAAATTTCATGACTTGGTGGCATTTAAGCTCTGGGTTTCTCGTCCAGTACCATAACCACTAGAAAATGGGCAAAGTCTGAAAATCTTACTTCACCCACTGTTTTAAGCTTTACTGAATCCCTAGGGAGGAAAAAAAAGAGCAGTGCAGTTGCGTTAAAACCCTGAACACCCACCATTACAATTCCCTGAAATCCTAGTGACACCGAGAAGGATTGACTTATGTCAGGAACAAATTGGGATTCTGCACCAATTTCCTGTTACGGGGAGTTGCCAAAAGTGTTCTTATATCAGCTTTACTTTTATGTGGATTTAACTATGTATTGTATTACTTTTGGGTTGAGAATTTTTAGAAGCCCTAAGGAGCGTGGACTATATCACATTATATTGCCAGTTGTAATAGCTACTTGGCACAGACTCAGAAACCTGTACCTGATCTAATAAATAAGCTATGGTCAAATGACTTTTTGCAAAGGTTTAGTGATGTCGTTCTGGATTCCAGTCAAGCTTTCATACTGGGCTAAATTCTTTGATGAGGTTCCAATTGGCCACAATTTTCATACAACAAGGTTTCAAGACTTTAGCTCTTCAACCTTCAAGGAAATATTCAATTTTGAACAGTTTAAAAAAAAAGAAAATGACTGTAACAGATATAACTGTTGGTCGACAGTTTTTAAGAGGTTGCCTGATTCAGTGCAGCCCAGATTCTAGATTTTAGGGCTCATTGTTGAAAATGTCCCATACGATGGGGGAATTTAGATAGATTTTTAAAAACAAAATGCCAAGTTTGAGGACTCAACAAAAACAACTTGCATTTATATAGCGACTTTAACGTAGTAAAACGTCCCAAGGCGCTTCACAGGAGCGATTATCAAACAAAATCTGATACCGAGCCACATAAGGAGATTTTAGGTCAAGTGACCAAAAGCTTGGTCAAAGAGGCAGGATATAAGGAGCGTCTTAAAGGAGAGAGAGAGAGGTAGAGAGACGGAGAGGTTTAGGGAGGGAATTCCAGAGCTTAGGGCTTAGGCAGCTGGAGGCGCGGCCACCAATGGTGACCCGATTAAAATTGGGGAGGCAAGAATTAGAGGAGCACAGAGATCTCGGAGGGTCGTAGGGCTGGAGAAGGTATTTAGTTTAAAAAAGAAAACGTGGAAATAAAAAGTTGGTACCAGTAAAACTGACCAAGAAGCTGTCGGATTGTCGTAAAAGCCCAACTGGTTCACTAAAGGGAAGGGAACCAGCCGTCCTTACCCAGTAGGGCCTATATGTGACTCCAGACCCACACTAAAGTGATTGACTCTTAAACTGCCCTCTAAAGTGGCCTAGCAAGTCAATCAGTTGTATTTAGGGCAACTACGGATGGGCAATAAATGCCAGCCTTGCTAGTGATGTCTTCAGCCCGAGAATTAATTAAAAATAAAAAGAACTTGGCTACTAATTCTAGACGATGGGTTTGAACACTGCAAAGTTCAATATTATCTCATGCCAAGTAGGAAGAGTGTTCGATTGAAGCAGGATGAAGTTTTCTCAAAGCAAGACCATCAGGGAATCAGGTGCTTAGAAATGGGTGCACAGGCCTTCTTGGTAGACCAGACACTTGGCCACATGCAGTCACAGGACTGCCAACGATCTCGCTCACACACACCATCCTGACACATGTACTGGATTAGTAGAATTTTTCCCCATGTTTTTCTTTATCCCTCCCATAACTGGAACACAAGGGACTTACAAGTGCACCAATAGTTCACAAGCTCCAGAGCTTGCCTTATTACCAGCTGTGCCAAGCTGGCCCATAAGGAGGAAATCACCCAGTTAGTGAACATCGCAAAAAGAGACAAAACATTCCAAATGAAGCCCTCTTGACAGAACCCTGAGCAAAGAAGGCAACTTGCCTGGATGGGGGCAGCCGCAACAACACTTCAGAAGCTCGACATCATCCAGGACAAAGCAGTTCGCTTAATCGGCAGACCACCCACCCACTTTAAACATCCACTCCCTCCACCTCCCGCCCACTGTGGCTGCTGTGTGTACTATCCATGGGATGCACAGCAGTAACTCACCAAGGCTTCTTCGACAGCACCTCCCAAACCCAAGACCTCCACCACCTAGAAGGACAAGGGCAGCAGCTCCATCACCTCCAATTCTCTTTCAAGTCACACACCATCCCGACTCGGGAGATATATCAGCCGTTGCTTCATCGTCGTTGCTTCAAAATCCTGGAACTCCCCACCTAACAACATTATGGGAGAACCTTCACCACACGGACTGCAGCAGTTCAGGAAGGCGGCTCACCACCACCTTCTCAAAGGCAACTAGGGTTGGGCAATAAATGCCGGCCTTGCCAGCGACGCCCACATCCTGAGAATGAATATTAAAAAAAAGTGGCTCAGAATCTGGCACCAAAGATCCATTTGCACTAGTTTCCATGGCAGTCAGTCCATGGCTGAAGAGCCTCAAACACAACTGAAACTGCGACTGCAAGACATACCCATTTAAAACTGGGCAACATTCCAGCCAGGTGACATCCCCCTCGGGTTGCTAGGGAGGAAGGATGGATGGGTAAGTCTGGATCCAAACAGCGCCCATCAGAAAGGCAGTGATTTTAATTAAAATTGGAATATTACAAATAGCCTCCCATCTATAGTGTGACAGAAACCCAGCCAACCACCCTGATGAAAATCTTGATGAAATATAATGAAGGTTTTTAATAATAGAAATGCAGGCCTGATATCGGGGGGAGGGAATTCCTGACTGTAGACAAGCATGTACAGTGAAAACAAAGTTAAATATATCAGTGGCACTTGATCTGTGACTGAATGGAATTGAACACTGGACTTTGGAATGGTAGTTTTGGATAGTAGTGTTACATTATCGGAAGTCTGAGTTTGCACTTTATGTGTACATAAAACTACGTGTGGTATACAGCCTCTTTGAACTGTTTGGATTTCGGGGCTGGAGTCACAAAACGAAAGAGAGGACTGATTGAAAGACATTCTGAGTAACAGCCACCGTCTTAAATATAAGAAAGAAAAGAGAGAAAGACTCTCATTTATATAGTGCTTTTCAAAACCTGAGGACGTCCCAAGAGGGCAGACGAGGCCTCGGTTTAACATCCCATCCGAAAGACAGCACCTCTGACAGTGCAGTACTCCCTCAGTACTGCACTGAAGATTTTGTGCTCAAGTCTCTGGAGTGGGACCTGAACCCACAACCTTCTAGACTCAAAGGTGATAGTGCTATCAACTAAATAAGACACAAGAATCAGATGCTAATTCAACTGCCAATATATGTGCTGAAATGATACAGTACAGTCCCACATATCTATGTAGTTTCATAGTATGATGCAGCAGAGAGGGAGGCCATTTGGCCCATCGTGCCTGTACTGGCTCTTTGAAAGAGCTATCAGGAGTCCCACTCCCCTGCTTTTTCCCCATAGCCCTGAATTTTTTTTTTACTTTCAAGTATTTATCCAATTCCCTTTTGAAAGTTATTATTAAATCTGCTTCCACCTCCCTTTCAGGCAGTGCATTCCAGATCATAACAACTCACTGCGTAAGAAAATGCTTCCTCATCTCCCCTCTGGCTCTTTTGCCAATCATTTTAAATCTGTGTCCTCTGGTTACCGACCCTCTGCCACTGGAAACAGTTTCTCCTTATTTACTCTGTCAAAACCCTTCATGATTCTGAACATCTCTATCAAATCTCCCTTTAACCTTCTCTGTTCTAAGGCGAACAACCCCAGCTTCTCCAGTCTCTCCACATAACTGAAGTCCCTCATCGTGGCATTATTCTAGTAAATCTCTTCTGCACCCTTTCTAAGGCATTGACGTATGCCTTGAAGTCAGTTGTACATTCTCTATCCATGATGTGGAGATGCCGGTGATGGACTGGGGTTGACAATTGTAAACAATTTTACAACACCAAGTTATAGTCTAGCAATTTTATTTTAAATTCACAAGCTTTCGGAGACTTCCTCCTTCCTCAGGTAAATGTTTCAGGCTTTACCCTGAAACATTTACCTGAGGAAGGAGGAAGTCTCCGAAAGCTTGTGAATTTAAAATAAAATTGCTGGACTATAACTTGGTGTTGTAAAATTGTTTACAATTCTCTATCCACTCAGCGCTGCAAGTCTCTGGTAAACTCGGATATAATGGGATTTTATTTCCTTTGTGCATTAGTTTTACAACATTTTCCCATTACATTCCGGCTACTTTCCCCCAGTCATTAGCCGTTTATTTTGAAGAGATTAATGATGGTGTTAAAATAACACAAAGAATGTAATATGAACCTGCTGTACTAAAACGACCTTCCGGAGATACCCAAACCTGCCTCGTACTTGGCTTGATGAAACATACGAACTTACGAAATTGACGGACAGGAAAAGACAAGCCAGTCCAGCAAGCCTGCCCCACACACCATGATGGTTGTGGCATTATGACTAAGCACTTCCCCCACAGCCAATTAATCTCCTGGGAGAGGCAAACACAAAGAGAAAAAACCCCAGGCCAATAAGGGAATTAAATACACTGGAAGATTCCTCCCCCACCCCTCAGGCAATCGAAACCAGTCCAGATCACATGGACCAAGTGTTATCTTGAAACGAGCCAAACACACCAATTGCTCTGGTTTGCTTCCTACTCTGGGCTCCGCTGCAGATGCACAGGCACCTCTGAGTGATACAGCACGTGAGTCCGGGCTGACGCGCAGTATCACTCTGGGTTTCAGAGGGAACTGAAGTGCGTTTCTGTGCAGTCTGTATACCAACCTCTCTGATGGATGTAAAAGATCCCACGACTTTATTCGAAGAAGAGCAGAGGATTTTTCCCCAGTCTCCTGGCCAATATTTATCCCTCAACTATCACTTGAAACAGATGATCTGGCCACTTATTTCATCGCTGTTTGTGGGAGCTCGCTGTGCACAAATGGGCTGTCGCATTTACTACATTACAACAATGACTACACTTCAAAAGTACTTTGTTGGCTGTGAGACGCTTTGGGACGTCCTGAGGTTGTGAATCGCATTATAACAACAATACAAGTTCTTTCTTTTATTTTTAACTTAGCCCAAGTGAGTCAGCATTGTTAATGCACCTTATGCCAATCCCCTGCATTCAATCTGCAGGGCCCAGTCTAATGTCTCTAAATTAACCTAGCTCTGCAGCACTTCTGCACTGAGCAACTGACCAGAAGACCAGAGTTCAAATCTCCATTATCAAAGGGCCAAGACCCCCAACAGAAGATACTATCAAGAATGAAGGGTCAGACAGAAGTCGAGAAGAGTCTGGTGATGTGAGGTGTTAACAAGCTTGGGTTTTTAAAGACTGTATGTTGTCAGAGGAAGGGAAGGCTGAGCAAGGTAAGGAGTAGCACAGTATTGAGATCCAGGGGGGAAATGTTAGAGCAGGGACAGTGTGGTGAATCTTGATAGCAGCACGTTGGGAATGTAAGGACGAGGGAAGCAAGTGCTACGGCATATGGAGTTTAGGACTCTAACTAGACAGGCACTCGCACGCAAAATTCCCAGGGGCAGGATGATGAAAGATGTCTGGGATCCACGATATTAGGTGGGAAGGGTCCCACCTCAAAGCTGCCTTAGCGGAATGACAATGAACGGGAACTGACCCCCATCTGTTGCGATGTCCAAACCTTGGAGGAGCACCAGCCTCCTGGCCGAGGATGAGTACAACAAGGAGGCTAATGTGGTTAGGAGGAAGAAAGTAAAAAAAAACTCTTTTGATCTAATACTATGTATGTTCGACAGAATACTCCTCACTTCAACACTGATTCCAGTGCGTTAAACCACAACATAATCTACAGATACAGACAACTACATACAGTATAGTCTTTGTGTAAATTATACAGGGTAACTTATAGGCTTCAACATGTCCGTCACTTCAAACAACAAAGTGAAATTCATACTGCTCAAAATCAGAAATTTGCTCAGGGGGCCACTGCAAATGGATTTGTCCAGGCCTGATCAAAATTCGAAGCCGAGGTGCTTTTGACATCCCTGTGGAATTCTACAGGAGCGTTTCTGTTGATCCTTCCGCGAAATATTATCCACTTGTGGGGCTGTACATCAACAAGAAAAACCAAACCACAACAGATTGACAATAATTACAGTTAACAATCATCTGCGGGTGACAGAGTAATGAGATTGGATTTCAGGTGCACGTTGAAGTCATTGGTTCACCATGGTGGGACAATGAAAAGAAAGGTTTAACCATAAACACCAGGAAACATAGGGATAGGAGTAGGCCATTCGGCCCCTCAAGCCTGTTTCGCCGTTCAATTCGATCGTGGCTGATCTGTACCTCAGCTCCATTTACTCGCCTTTGATCTATATCCCTTGTTACCCTTCCCTAACAAAAATCTGTTGATCTCAGTCTTGAAGGTTTTAATTCACCCAGCATCCAGAGCCTTTTGGGGGAAGAGAGTTCCAGATTTTCACTACCCTTTGCGTGAAAAAATGTCTCCTGATTTCACCACTAAACGGCCTAGCTCTAATTTTAAGGTTAGGCCCCCTTGTTCTGGATTCCTCCACCAGAGGAAATAGTTTCTCTCTATCTACCCTATCAAATCCTTTAATCATCTCAATCACCTGATTAGATCACCCCTTAATATTCTAGACTCGAGGGAATACAAGCCTATTTAATGCAATCTATCCTCATAATTTAACCCATTTAGCCCCGGTATCATATATCATCGTATATTAATGCCTCCCGTATCTTCCGCCATCGCAACATCAGGGTTAAACACGCCTCTAGCAACCAGTGTTGCTTTGGCGCGAATGATGGAAAATATGTCATATAATGCACTACCCTCGTCTGCATCATACTGAAAGGTTGCTGGTGGGAAACGCAATGGATAGGGATGTGGCGGAGTGCGTTTTCCATCCAACTATCCACCCCAGCTTCAGCTAGAAAATCGGCAGAGAGAAGATGTAAGAGCCTCAGTATCGTATCTAGGCTCCCACGTACAGAAGTTCCGCCTGGAGTCACCTGTGATGTCTCTTATGGTAGAATAGTCTAATGACACTTAGCATCTTGACTCACACCCAAAGAATGGCCACTTGGGCAAGCAACTGGTGGGCCCATGCGACCTGACCAACTGTATCCCAGCAACATGTCAACACTTTCAGGAGAGAAGGAAGAGGGAAAATTGGTAGCCCATAGGGAGGATTGCACACACAAGTGGTTTGTACAATATCCAAGTCTCAAAGACTTTCATTTGTTTAATGAAAACATGAACATTCCAACTGCTAAGGGAACTCTTTAGTAAGAGACAGTGTAATTTGGGACAGTGAACTCTGAAATCCAGTGATTTCCAACGCTCCTGAAGCAGGTGGAGTCAAAGGTGACAGTGAGTTAGAATCATAAAAAGGTTACAGCACAGAATGGTCCTTGACCCTTCTGCCAATGGGAATAGTTTCTCTCTATCTACTCTGTCTAGACCCTTCATGATTTTGAATACCTCTAACAAATCTCCTCGTAACCGTCTCTGTTCCAAGGAGAACAACCCCAGAGTTCATGACACTAACCGTTTATCATCAGGGAAAGAGTAACTGATGAATCATAAAAGGAGGACAGATCCTTCTTCACAGAGAAAAGGGGAACTTGGACCTCGACAGCTCCCCCGAATACTCAGTCACTAAGTGGAACACCGAGCCAGTCTGTTAGCACTCACTGTCTGGACTCGCACATCAAGAACAGTCACCTGTTGAGGCGCTGGAGAGCCCCCACCCCCACTGTGCATGTGGAACCGTAGCCCAACAAGAGTCAATATTTCCAGAGCAGGAGGAGAGGAGAAAACTGGAGAAAGGAGCGAATAAAGGAGACAGTTGCTCTCATGCACCTCCTATTGGGCGGTTTCAGAACAGCATTAGTAGGGCGCGGGAAGAGTCACGCACTCACACCTGGCTACAATTGTGTGCAATCTAAGTGGGGAGAAAGGAGAAACTGACTTATAAATTTCCCTCAGAGAATAATCCTGCAATTCCACTGGCAGGAACAGTGGGCATCAGCACATGACAAAGAGCCTCTACTATGATCAAATGTGGCGGCACACGAGCATTTCATGGGATTGTGCAGCCAAGAATCCACAGTAAAACAGCCCCTTGGAGTTGAGAAAAGAAAGAACTCGGCAAGGGTTCCAGTTCCTGATCGCTAATCATTAATCAAGCGTGGTTGGGTGCGAGTCTAGACAGTGAGTGCTAACAGTCTGGCACCTGGGACCTTCCTAGTCTGTATAGCTGAGTTACACACTCGGTGTTCCACTTAGCGACTGGGTAATCGAGGGAGCTGTCAACGTCCAATTTCCCCTCTTCTCTGCGAGGAAGTATTTGTCCTCCTTTCATAATTCATCAGTTACTCTTTTCCTGATGATAAACAGTTAGTGTCATGGTAATACCCTGCCCCAACTCCCCACCCTGGGGAATAACCTGTTCACACTCACCGTCAATGCTCACACTTCAAGAACGACCCATTGGGTGAAAAAGTTCATGCCTATGGAACTATACCCTAGGATGTGTTACTTCCTTCAGCAGACGACGATACAAAATTGGAGGTTAGGCCAATGGGTCTGTCTCCAGCCCTGGCAAACATCTAGAGCAAGAGCGCGGAGTTGCAGAGAAGAAACATGATACTGGAAACAAACTACTAAATGTTAAACCATTTGATTAAATAATGATACCCTATGAAAAATATTTTCCAATGCAGTTTGTAAGTTTTTTTTCTCTTCCCTCTGTTGGGTCTCTCCACATTCCCCAGCACTCCATGCTACATAACATTCCCTGATCAAAGAACGAGGCAGATAACCCAGCTCCAAGGTCTCTGCCAATGCCATTAGAACCAGCCACTTTCGAGGTACAATAGCAGTCAGCTGCCCTGTCCCTCCTCAGGGCAGCATTTCATTCCTGGCAGCCAGCCCATATCTCAGCAGTTGAGTAATAATAAGGGAGGGGTTGGATCCTGAACCCCAGCACTCAAGATACATACAGATAAGGAAGTCCAGTCTTAGCTCATCCACCCAGAAAGACCCTACAGTCTTAGAATCATAGAATGGTTACAGCACAGAAGGAGGCCATTCGGGCCATCGAGCCTGTGCCGGCTCTTTGTAAGAGCAATCCAGTTAGTCCCATCCCCCCTTCTTTTCCTGTAGCCCTGCAAATTTTTTCCCTTCAAGTATTTATCCAATTCCTTTTTGAAAGCCACGATTGAATCTGCTTCCACCACCCATTCAGGCAGCACATTCCAGATCATAACTACTCGCTGTGCAAAAAAGCTATTCCTCATGTCGCCTTTGGTTCTTTTGCCAATCACCTTAAATCTGTGGCTTCCCATCGTGTCATCCAGTTGTTTCTCATCCAAATGATTGCAGGATTTTTGCCTCCACGACTCTATTTGGAAGTCGATTCCATGTATTGATCACTCTTTGATATCAGTCCGAAATGTTAGTTTGCTAGTTTGAATTTGTGTCTCCTTCTGCTACTTTCACAATGTAGCTTGAAGTACTAGTCCAGATCTACCTTTTCAATACTGCTTATTATCTTAGAGACCTTTATAACTTCATCTTTCAGTTGCCTCCTTTCAAGGATGATCTTTCCATATACCCTATACTAAGAGTCAGCCTCTTAGGTCGTCTCTGAAGTGTCTCTAGGGCTTCAATGTCTCAACAAGCAAAACTGGACACAGTATTCAATGTGTAGTCTGACCAGAGCACCATACAGTTTGAGCACAAATTTATCTGCCTTGTACTCCACTGTTTTGCCTATATAGTTCACCATTCTATTTACTTTGCTGATTACTAAGATATTAAGGATGGAGTTGAAAGACACAGCCAGGTCTCTTCCAACTTCATCATTTGGACATCATTCTTCGAATGCTTATGTCATCCATGTTCTCTTCCTATCTGTAATATCTGGCACTTGGCCACTTGAACCTTCCTCTGCCATTTGTCCAAGTCATTCTATAGTTCTCAAGCTGCCTCCTCAATCAACTGGCCCTCCTACTTTAGTATCATCTGCAAATTTGACTAGTTTGCATTGAGTATTTGAATCAAAGCAACTGATATTGGAGAGGGTGCAGAGGAGATTTACTAGAATGGTACCAGGGATGAGGGATTTCAGTTATGTGGAGAGACTGGAGAAGCTGGGATTGTTCTCCTTAGAGCAGAGAAGGTTCAGGGGAGATTTAATAGAGGTGTTCAAAATTATGGCAGGTTTTGATAGAGTAAATAAGGAGAAACTGTTTCCGCTGGTAGGAGAGTCAGTGACCAGAGATCACAGATTTAAGGTAATTGGCAAAAGAACCAGAGGGGAGATTAGGAGAATTTTTTTCACACAGTGAGTTGTAATGATCTGGAAAGCACGGCCTGAAAGGGTGGTGGAAGCAGATTCAATAGTAAATTTCAAAAGGGATTTGGATAAATACTTGAAAAGGAAAAATATGCAGGGCTATGAGGAAAGAGCAGGAGGATTGGGACTAATTGGACAGCTCTTTCAAAGAGTCGGAACAGATACGATGGGCCGAACGCCCTCCTTCTGTGCTGTACGATTCTATGATTCTAAGATTTACACTCCCCTCCCGGGGTCCTGCATTACTTTAACAGGTTGTACTGCAAACCACTGAGGTATTCTTAGATTACATTCGGTTGATATTCCCCCATTAAAATAACCTTACTGTTTTCATGTGCTCCATAAGGTGAGCTGCACTCCTTTCTCTCTTGACCCTGGCAGTCTGTGGCACACCCTAAGTGTTAGCTTTGTCCTTTCACATTGAAGAGGTCTAACCAGAGCGGGTTGATTGTGTAACTTTTCACCTCCCACAGGATCGACGTCCTCAGCCTCCCAGGTGTCCCTGACATCTCGGGCTACACCACCTCCTTTCCTGAACACTCTACACCACTGTAGGCTGTATTCATTACCAATCCCTGGGGTCGGCCATGTTTCTGACATTGTTACTGCGTCTTAGTTCCCCAACTCCAATTCAGACATTTTATTCCTAATGTTACTCGCATTCATGTTTATATATCTTATTGCAGGTCCCGACACAGAGCATTAGCACATCAATAATGCACCCCTCCCCCACCCAGATCCAGTTAATTAAATGTTAAAATAACGTATACAGAAACCCCATACATTTGATTTTCAATGTCACAATAGGTACAAAGACCGCCAGCCTTGATGACACTTGCACAGAGACCACCTCCGAACCTCAGTGTCTACTAGACCGAACAAAACTTGAACCAGTTCTAAATGAACCTGCATTTGGATACAACGGCTACAAGAAACAAATCTCAAAGATGATTTTCCCAAACCATAAGGTAAAGGCTTCACGTACCAGAAGTGCATATCGGGAATTCCAGCCCATGTCCTATCCCTGACTCCCAAGTTTTTGCATCCATAAAGTGTCAGCTGTGGCTCAGTTAGCAGATTTCTCACCTCTTGAATCAGAAGGTCGTGGGTCCTAATCCAGAGACGAGAGCACAAAAATCTAGGCTGACACTCCAGTGCAGTACTGAGGGAGCGCTGCACTGTCGGAGGCACCGTCTTTCAGTTGAGACATTAAACCGAGGCCCCGTCTGTCCTCTCAGGTAGACGTAAAAGATCCCACGGCATATTTCGAAGAAAAAACAGGTGAGTTCTCCCCGGTGTCCTGGCCAACATTTATCCCTCAATTGACACTTAAAACAGATGACGTGGTCATTTATTTCATTGCCTTTTGTGGGACCTTGCTGTGCGAAAATTGGCTGCCGCGTTTCCTACATTACAACAGTGACTACATTTTTTTAAAAAAGTACTTCATCGGTTGAAAAACGTTTGGGACGTCCTGTGGTCTTGACAGGCGCTATAGAAATGCACGTTCTTTCTTTCTAGTCTTTCTTTCTAGTCATTTTTAAGGATGGGAAATTGTGAGGGCCATGAATCCAGAGTATGTCCCCATTCCCAATCTGTACTCCCGCCGGCTGAAACTCTGCGGCGACAATGCTAAAGATAAAAATGTTGCCTCTTTTCCCCCCCCATACAAGAGTTGGATTTCCTCAGGGTATTATTTTGGCAAAGGTGTTATCACATCATTTTTTTTTGTTCTTAAACAGGTGTTAAAAATTAATGCTCGTGGGAAAACTTAGCCTCACAGACAGCCAGTATGTAGAATGCTGGGACTGTCCGTTTTTAGTTCGGGCCCAACTTCTACAAAGCGCTCAATGAGGAAAGTTTAGTGCTGAGATCATTTACCTGCTGTATAAATCAACAGGAAACGTTAGAAAAACTTGTCTCTTCAGCCCAGAAAGAAGACGGATGAGAGGGGACCTGATGGGTGTGTAGGTGGAGTAGAAATGGTTAATCCTGAGCACTACTTCAAGGTGAGCCCCAACTGCAGGACAATGGGACGTAGGTACGAACTGGTAAAAGGCACTTTGAGAACTGATGTCAGGAGTGAGTTCCTCATAGTGATCCATACCTGGAATGGTCTTCAGGTAAAGTAGTGGAAATAAAGCACTGCCGTCAATCAGGCCCCAAGCCTGTTGTAGTCGCATATAACTACTGATTATGAAACATCATGGAAAATGATTACACAATTATTCTTGATATCATCAGAAAATGGAAATACTCAGTAGTTCCACTAGCATTTGTGAAGAGAAAGTTGGCTTATTCTTTCGGGCGTTTTTAAAAATTCATTCTCGGGACGTTGGCTTCGCTGGCAAGTTGGGCATTTATTGCCCATCCCTGGTTGCCCTGAGAAGGTTTGACAAAACTGAGTGTCTTTGCTGGGCCACTTCAGAGTCAACCACATTGGTGTGGGACTGGAGTCACATATAGGCCAGACCAAGTAAGTAAGGACAGCAGGTTTCCTTCCCTAATGGACATTAGAGAACCAGTTGGGTATTTACGACAATCTGACAGCTTCATGGTCACTTTTACTCATCCCAGCTCTTTATGTCCAGATTTTGTTTTAACTGAATTCAATTTCTCAAACTGCCATAGTGAGATTTGAACTCATATTCTCTGGATTACTAGACCAGTAACATAACCACCATACCCAGAGCCTGCCTTAAGTTCTGAAGAAGGGTCTCCTCTTGAAATGTTAACCCTTCATATTTCTTTACAGATTAGCATTGCTGTTATTATTGTTCTTATTTAAAGTTCTAGCATTTGCAGTTTTTTTTTAATCTCTACTGTGAGTTTGGCTCACTTGGTAACACTCTCGCCTTGGAGGCAAAAAGTCGCAGGTTCAAGCTACATTCCAGGACTTAGGCAGGTATTCTGGGCTGATATTTCAGTGCAGTACTGAGGGAGTGCTGCACTGTTGAAGGTGCCATTGTATGGATGAGATATTAAACCAAGATCCCACCTAACTTTCAAGTTGATGTAAGAGATCCCATGGCACTTATTTGATGAAGAGCAGGGGAGTTCTCCCCGGTGTCCTGGCTCACATTTATCCCTTAACCGAAATCACTAAAAAACAGATTAACTGGTCACTTATCTCATTGTGGGATCTTGCTGTGCACAAATTGCCTGCCACGTTTGCCTACATTACAACAGTGACTACACTTTAAAAGTTAATCGGCTATGCAACGTTTGGGATGTCCTGAGGATGTGAAAGGCATGACATAAATTTCTTTCCATTATAAATACCCATAGTTTTTTTTTAAAAAGAGCTCTTAACATGTTTATGGATTTATTTTAAATACTTACCTTGCAGGGCAGGGCTGAGTGTTGCAGGTAATTGTTCCTGTTACAGGTCTTGTGCGTGCGAGGCACAAGGAGGTGTTGACTTTAACGAGGTGGTCCTGTAGACAATAAGCCGTAGTCATCATTTTCCCTGCAAGAAAGGCAAACGCTTGTCAACATCTGAATTAAGTCCAGCCAAAGGTAGCCCTTTTTCTTCCAACTGATGTGGTATTGAGTCATTCGTACTAAGAAGGCACAGCCTCAAGCTCTGGGCTGAATTACCTGTGATGCAACAATATGGGGAAATAACACTCCTGTGAAGCGCCTTGGGACGTTTTACTACATTAAAGGCGCTATATAGATGCAAGTTGCTGTTGTTGAAAAAGCAGGGGAGTGGAACTAATTGGATAGCTTTTCCAAAGAGCCGGCATAGGCACGATGGGCCGAATGGCCTCCTTCTGTGCTGTATGCTTCTAAAGAGGCAGCAAGTTCGCTCCAAACAACGAGGCGGCCTTTTGGTGATGGGTCAAAAGACAAATCTAATCAGCACGTTGCGGTTTCAGCCGTGGCTCAGTGGGTAGCACTCTTGACTTCTGAGTCAGAAGGTTAATGGGTTCAAGTCCCACTCCAGAGACTTCAGCACACAATCCAGGCTAATACTCCAGTACAGTACTGAGGGAGTGCTGTTCTGGTGAGATGTTAATCTGAGGCCCTATCTGCCCTCTCAGGAGGATATAAATATCCCATGGCACTATTTCAAAGAAAAGCCGGGGAGTTCTTGCTGGTGTCCTGGCCAATATTTATCACTAAAACAGATTATCTGGTCATTATCACATTGCCGTTTGTGGGAGCTTGCTGTGTGCATTTTGGCTGCCGGCATTTCCTACATTACAACAGAAACATAGGAACAGGAGTAGGCCATTCAGCACCTCGAGCCTGTTCTGCCATTCAATTAGATCATGGCTGATCTGTATCTTAACTCCATCTACCTGCCTTGGTTCCGCAAACCTTAATACCCTTGCCTAACAAAAATCTATGAATCTGAATTTTGAAATTTTCAATTGACCCCCAGCCTCGACAGCTTTTTGGGGGAAGAGAGTTCCAGATTTCCACTCCCCTTTGTGTGAAGAAGTGCTTCCTGACATCACCCCTGAATGGCCTAGCTCTAATTTTAAGGTTGCGTCTCCTTGTTCTGGACTCCCCCACACCAGAGGAAATAGTTTCTCTGTATCTACCCTATCAATGCCTTTAATCATCTGAAACACATCATTTAGATCACCCCTTAATCAAGGGAATACAAGCCTAGTCTATGCAACCTGTCCTCATAATTTAACCCTTTTAGCCCCAGTATCGCTCTGGTGAATCTGTGCTGCACCCCCTCCAAGGCCAATATATCCTTCCTGAGATGCGGTGCCCAGTGACCACACTTCAAAAGTACTTCAATGGCTGTAAAGCGCTTTGGGATATCGTGAAAGGTGCTATATAAATGCAAGTTCTTTCTTTAAATATGAGGTGCAAAATAGATACTTAATCTGAGTCCATCTTATTGTGAGCCTCGGAAAATTCTCAGAACTCCTTACAGCAGAGAAGGTTAAGAGAAGATTTGATAGAGGTGTTCAAAATCATGAACAGTTTTGATAGTGGCAGGAGGGTCGGTAACCAGAGGGCACAGACTTGGAATAAGGGTCATGCTCTTTCAAAACTGAGATGAGGAGAAACTTCTTCACTCAGAGGGCGGTAGGTCTGTGGAATTTGCTGCCCCAGGAAGCTGTGGAAGCTACATCATTAAATAAATTTAAAACAGAAATAGACAGTTTTCTAGAAGTAAAGGGAATTAGGGGTTACGGGGAGCGGGCAGGAAATTGGACATGAATTTAGATTTGAGGTTAGGATCAGATCAGCCATGATCTTATTGAATGGCGGAGCAGGCTCGAGGGGCCGATTGGCCTACTCCTGCTCCTATTTCTTATGTTCTTAAGGTGATCGGCAAAAGAACCAAAGGCGACATGAGGAAACATTTTTTTTTAACGCAGCGAGTTGTGATGATCTGGAATTCACTGCCTGAAAGGGCGGTGGAAGCAGATTCAATAGTAACTTTCAAAAGGGAATTGGATAAATACTTGAAGGAGAAAAACGTGCGGGGCTTTGGGGAAAGTACAGGGGGAATGGGGCTAATTGGATAGCTCTTTCAAAGAGCCGGCACAGGCACGATGGGCCGAATGGCCTCCTTCTGCGCTGTAACATACTATGATACTATGAACTGGGGGGGCCTAGACATGCCACAGTGTGTGCTCTAAGACGGTTTTTTGAACTTTTTCTTTCTGCCCGCCCACCCACCACCCCCTCAGAAAAGATGAAACTGTAGAAGCTGACGCATTGTCTGATGGAAACAAAAAAACACAGAAGAGGACAAAATAAAAAATCAAAATCACTTTGCGTTTCACGTCACCGTTGCCGTGCGATTGTTCCGTGGCCTACGGCAGCGGATTTTAAATAACAACACAAAAAAAAAATGGAAGCAGCACTTACTGGCTTGCTTTTGCTAAGCAGGCCGCGGGCTATAAAAAGGACAAAGCTGCACTCTGTGTGTTTTTAGAAAGAAAAAAAAATCGTCCGTTTGTCTCTCTCTCTCGGAAAAAAAAAAGAAGCTTTTTCTTCAGATGAATGGGAGAGTTACTCACCTCCTGCACATGAAGCCGAGCAACCTGATCTCACGACCACCCAGGTGTAGTTGTGTCTCCGAACAGTGGTCTTGCTTTCATTCACAGCCCTCGGTAACGTGTACTCCCAGGCCATGCCTGGATTCTTGCCTTGTAAAAGGATCTGAAGTTTAAGAGGAGGGGGGGAGAAAAAAAGAGAGAGACACTGAATAGGTTTACTGTGAATTGCTCTCCCCACACACCACTTCCCCTCCCAACCCTACCCCAAATCAAATGTTAAGGGGAGATTTAATAGAGGTGCTCAAAATCATGAACGGTTTCGATAGAGTAAATAAGGAGAAACTGTTTCCACTGGCAGGAGGGTCGGTAACCTGAGGACACAGATTTAAGGTAATTGGCAAAAGAACCAGGGGGGTGGGAGAGGAGGAGAAATATTTTTATGCAGAGACTTGTTATGATCTGCAATGAAAGGGCGGTGGAAGCAGATTCAATAGTAACTTTCAGAAGGGACTTGGATAAATACTTGAAGGAGAAAAACGTGCAGGGCAATGGGGAAAGAACAGGGGGAATGGGACTAATTGGATAGCTCTTTCAAAGAGCCGGCACAGGCACGATGGGCAGAATGGACTCCTTCTGTGCTGTGTCAGTCTATGATTCTATGAAATCCCCTTTTTCTTTTCTCACCTCCATGTCGATGAGTGAAGACGTTTAACCAGGTAAAACGTGATGCACCTAGTGGGAAATGGGTCAGGCAACGAGAGCTGACAAATCGTCATTCTGTAGAGAACCCTGCCATGTAGTTCCACCTATAGCAACGGCAGGCTCCTCTTTCCCCGTGCCCTCTATGCGTGTGTGCCTTTCTTGAATTTCAACCTGAGATAAGGTGTCTTGTTTATTCACTGGTCTGTGCTCAGAATTCATGAAGCAACGTGCTTCTAGATGGTGCGTCAAAATTGGGGCGACCTGTCCCGACTGAACTTGTCTGTGCTCTGGGATCTTTCACCGGGGCACCGGAAACGGGCAGTCTCTGTGGCAATGCCGCTGCCTGCGAGTAACCGCAGCTTGCCTGCACTCCGAACCCTTTCGAACAACTGAGGGGGTTTAAGGTTAAAACACTTATTGAAAGGCTGCAACAGTTTGGGGGGGGGGGGGTGGGGGGGGGGGAGAAATGTTACGTCTTGTGATCTGCATTTTAGCCGCTGGTGGTGCCGTGAGCTTGTCAGTATTCATTCCTGCACGGCGTGGCTTCAAAACCCTCGTGGGAACGCTGTACGGTTAATGTGAGTCCATTCAAAATCACCAACACCACTGCTGGTGAGGGCCAGACTGAAGATAATAGAATTGCTGGGTGGTGTAGTGGGTCTGACGCTAACTTTTCACCTCCGTGATCCAAGTTCAGATCCAGCCCAGACCGAGGGGATTAAAGTCTCGGCTGTTTGCGAGAGTCCTACGTGAAATGTATTTGGATGGTCTCAATCCAGTTCCTGGTGGGCATGGGTCCACTGTCCCAAATTCAGCACTTATTGGCGATCTCGCTCAGAGAGGCTACAGAATGACTGGTGTGGGAAATGGAAAAGAATATCAGTGTCCTCGGAGGTGAGGGCTGAGACATATTGTTGGGGAAGAGTTCTTGTTGTAGTATGTACGCAGCCTCATTCATGATACAGCACTGCTCCATACAAAGGGCATAGAATGTGTGAAGCTTCTTTTTAAGATTTTGTGCTCATACAAGGTGAAAGATTGTCATGCTTTCCACTTTGGGCATCCAGTGACAGCATGAAGCACCCCCAAGCCAAGCATAGCACTGAGTAAAGCTTCCTCTACTCTTCCCTTGTGTTGAAGAATTGAATATTGAACAGGCTGGGGCTCTTTTATCTAAAAAAAGAGAAGGGTGACCTGATAAGATTATGAAAGGGTTTGATAAGGTAGACGTAGAGAAGATGGTTCCATTTGTGGGGGAGACCAAAACTGGGGGCCATAAATATAAGAGAGTCACTAATAAATCCAACAGGGAATTCAGGAGAAACTTCATGAAGGAGAAAGGAATAGAAGGATATATCGATAGGGTTAGATGAAGAGGAATGAGAGGAGGCTCGTATGGAGAATAAACACTAGCATGGAGCAGTTGGGCCGAATGGCCTGTTTCTGTGCTGTACATTCTATGTAATTCTATGTAACAGACAGGGTGAACCGGGCGTAATAGGCACTTTTGCTATATAAAATGGGGCCTGTTCCTCTGTACCGTGCCCTCCAGTCTCAAGTACGGTATAAATGAATTTCAAGCCTGTTTTCTCATGACAATTTCTGCCGAAGTTCTGCAAATGTGAGTGTCAGCCGTGGCTCAGTTGGTAGTACTCTCACCTCTGAATCATGAAGGTTATAGGTTCGAGTCCCACTCCACAAACTTAAACACAAAATCTAGGCTGGCACTCCAGTGCAGTACTGAGGGAGTGCTGCACTGTCGGAGGTGCCGTCTTTTGTTAAACCGAAGCCCCGTTTGCCCTCTGGACGTAAAAGATCCCGTAGCACTATTTCCAAGAAAAGCAGGGTAGTTCTTCCCGGTGTCCTGGTCAATATTTATCCTTCAACCAACATCACTAAAACAGATTATCTGGTGATTATCTCATTGCTGTGCACAAATTAGCTGCCACGTTTCCTACGCAGTGACTACATTTCAAAAAAAAGTTCTTAATTGGCTATAAAGCACCTTGGGACATCCTGAGGTTATGAAAGAAAGAAAGACTTGCATTTATCTAGTGCCTTGCATGACCTCAGGACTTCCCAAAGTGCTTTATAGCCCATTAAGAACTTTTTTTGAAGTGTAGTCACTGCTGCAATGTAGGAAAGGTGCTGTATAAATGCAAGTCCTTTTTTCTTTCCAGTGAGCAGGCACGCATCTGGCAGTGGCAGGGCACAATCCCGCTGCCAAATGCTTTGCACTTCAGGACCACTGGAACAGCCAACACACAGCAGTAGCCTGTGCTAACCCCAGGAAACAGAGACACTGAAAATACACGTTCGGTTACTAATGGGCTCAGTGTTCACAGTAAACAGCGCCGACTGTGACAGCCAAGTGTGAAGCAACTCAAGCGCAGCAAAAACTAAACTAAAACATACTGGCAAATGCTGACGAATGAGACAAAAAGAGATTAATGAGTTATCTCTGCCTCGATGTCATGTTGGGTGAAGGATTTTATACTTATCAGGGTGAGGGATGTCAGTGCTAAGAAATGGAAGACTTGCCCACTTCAGGTGCTCAATGCCAACATCAAGTGCGCCTAGGTCACGCTTACAACATGGTTACGACGCACAGTGAAGCTCCTTCCACTCTACGCCAACAATGTGGCTCAATCCCAATCACCAACATACTCCCTCTCCTGCACCAGCGTGATCCCTCTTCCACCATCCTTTTGGCCTCAGTGAAACTGCCAAACGAACGGTAGTTTTCTCCTGTGGGACGATGCCCACTAAGAACTGGGTAGAGAAAGCCCAAAGCCCATTTTAGATAGCCAATGGACAGAGGAGACTGTGACATCTCACCGCCAGGTGTATTGCCTTTTTTAAAAAATTCGTTCATGGGATGCGGGCGTCGCTGGCGAGGCCGGCATTTATTGCCCATCCCTAATTGCCCTTGAGAAGGTGGTGGTGAGCCGCCTTCTTGAACCGCTGCAGTCCGTGTGGTGAAGGTTCTCCCGCAGTGCTGTTAGGTAGGGAGTTCCGGGATTTTGACCCAGTGACGATGAAGGAACGGCGATATATTTCCAAGTCGGGATGGAGTGTGACTTGGAGGGGAACGTGCAGGTGGTGCTGTTCCCATGTGCCTGCTGCCCTTGTCCTTCTAGGTGGTAGAGGTCACGGGTTTGGGAGGTGCTGTCGAAGAAGCCTTGGCGAGTTGCTGCAGTGCATCCTGTGGATGGTACACACTGCAGCCACAGTGCGCCGGTGGTGAAGGGAGTGAATGTTTAGGGTGCTGAATGGGGTGCCAATCAAGCGGGCTGCTTTGTCCTGGATGGTGTCGAGCTTCTTGAGTGTTGTTGGAGCTGCACTCATCCAGGCAAGTGGAGAGTATTCCATCACACTCCTGACTTGTGCCTTGTAGATGGTGGAAAGGCTTTGGGGAGTCAGGAGGTGAGTGTTTCATCCTGTGTGCTGGACTTTCAAGGTCCAGTTGGATGCTAAGATAGGAGAGTTAGAGAGCTGGAAGGCTAAGATTGATAAGCAGCATAGCCTTTTCTCCTCCTTGGCTTTTGTTCCATGTTTTTATGTTTCAGAGGCAGAAAACTACATCTACCTATCTGCTTAAATTCTTCACTGCTATTCTCTGTTGAAAGAATTTACAAACGTGGACTGCTTTCAGGCTCTGACCTACAACCTCACTAGGCCCAAACATTCCAGAGTCGTCTGACCAGTTATCAGCTCTTTCCAAAATTTATGGCCGACATAAAAAAAAAATATATCGGCATCTCCATGTCCTTGATAGAGAGTCTTTAACGTCTGCCTTTACATGCCAGTGACTGACATTAAACACAAAACACTGACCTCTTGGCCACAGGATTTCAGTGCAATAAATTTTACAGCTTCCTAAATCCTGATAAACACAAGCTATGGAATTGGAATGAGGCCGCCATATATATATTTTTTTCGAGTGCACATTCCTGTTGAGGCTACGCTTCTGAGAATTTAGCTTAAGGCAAATGTGGAAGACAATGAGACAACAGCATCCTCCAGAGTAAATAATTTGTTTCTCATGTTCAATTATCCCTTCAAGGCGGAGCATTACCTTTATGGCCAGCTGTGCAGGAATTGTTCCATTCCCCACCCTTTGGGTTTTTCTGCTGTTTGAGGGGTTGATTCTGAACAATGCCCTTGGGCTAGGGAGGGCGGAAAGAAACAGCCAGAGTTCCTGCTCCCAGTCACTATCCAGTGATCCTTACTGCAAAGTATGTACGTGTGCACATTGAGAAACAAGCTTGGGTTTGGTTCTGCCGCTGCCAACCGTCAAATAGCTTACGGTTAGCTTTTGGGAACAGGAATCAGGAGAAACATCTTCACCCAGAAAGTGGTGAGAATGTGGAACTTGCTACCACATGGAGTAGTTGAGGCGAATAGCATGGATGCATTTAAGGAGAAGCTGGATAAACACATGAGGGAGAAAGGAATAGAAGGGTATGCTGATAGGGTTAAATGAAGGAGGCTCGTGTGGAGCATAAACACCGGCATAGACCAGTTGGGCCGAATGGCCTGTTTCTATGCTGTAAGTTCTATGATTTTCATCCTCTTTGCTTAGAACTCTTTTTAAAAATTCATTCTTGGGATGTGGGCATCACTGGCAAGGCCAGTCATTTATTGCCCATCCTTAGTCGCCCTAAGAAGGTGGTGGTGGCCTTGTTCTTGAATCATTAGTAGTTTGGTACAACTGAGTGGCTTGCTGGGCAATTAAGAGTCAACCACGTTGGTGTGGGAATGGAGTCACATATAGGCCCAGTTCAGGTAAGGTCAGTAGGATTTCCTTCCCTCAAGGACATCAGTGAACCAGTTGGGTTTTTAACAACAGTCCAACAGCTTCACAGTCACTTTCACTAACTAGTAACTGCTTTTTATTTCCAGACATCATTTTAACTGAACTCAAATTCTCAAACTGCCATGGCAGGATTTGAACTCTATGTTTCTACTGGGTTATTAGTTCAGGCCTCCGGATTACTAGTCCAGTGACATAGCCATTATGCTACCCTACCCGTATGAACGCACAGCCCTAAACAGTCCTCAAAATTGGCCTTCAATCAAAAAAAAACTAGCGAAATTGCCCCATTGTAGGGAACATTTTCAACAATAAGCTGGGGACTGCAGAAGGTGTATATCCAAGTAAAATGGTGGATAACTAACTTTGTTTTTCTTTTGTTTTGATGATCAACATGTATTTCTCTCTCTACACATGAGAAAGAGCATCTGCTGCCCTTCAAACATCACATTTCAAAGCATCAAAGGTGCCAAGGCAAAGGGAAAGAAAACTTGTCCAGAGTAGGCCGATTGATTACTTGGGCATTTTAAGCTAGAATTTCCTATTGATGATACTGTCAGACGAACACTTCTTGTATTTTTCTGTGCACTGTTGTACTGAAGGCACTAAACTTTAAATGGGTTAATGCTGCAGGGAGAGGAATGGCCGTTAAATCATCAACAGCTCATCCACTAATATCACCAAACAGTAATGTCTCACCTGCCATCTTTTAAAACTCCCTTAGTGGTGGACGGTGGATTCAAATGCTGGCCTTCGTTCCCGAGTCACCATTTCAGCTTTTCTTAAATTTAAAAATGATTGAAGCTTTACGCTGGCGGGGAACAGGAAGTGGGAGAGACCTCGCACTCGAGAGAAGACTCTCAACATAGCGGCGATGTGATAGGGTAGTTCAAAGGTCAAAGGATTCCATTTTGGTTTTATTTTTGAGGCCAAGTGTCCTCTCAAGTCCACTTTACTCACTGTACCCAACAAGCTCTTTTACAACGGCTGCTTCAGAGGCTCCTGGCCTCTGTATCTAGTAATAACTGCCTGTAACAACCATCTGAGACATGCCCTTCAGGGTACCCATTAAGAGATGTGTTTGGATGTTGCACTCCAGCTGGTTTGACAAACGACTTCAAACACAGCGCCGTGCTTTCGAGGCAAGGCACTTGATTGCAGCTTATATCTTGAACACTTGTACAAACATTCGCCCTCCCCACAAAGCTCTCCAGTTAAGCGATGGCCTCTGACAGAACTCACATTGCTTATCGCCCCCCTCTCCAAACACCCAGAGACTATCTTCTGGAGAGCACTTAATTTTTTTTTAAAAAAAGAATATTACATTTTTGATATAATGCATAAGAAAGCAATCACCCTAATAGTTCTGCTGCTAAACACAACATCCTGTGTGGAACTCAGCCACATAAACCAGGAGGATCCCAGGTCCAATCTCCAGGCTGCATGGAGTTAACCGATTTCAGTCAAGGTGACGTAGTTAGCTGAATTCAACCAGAGTTACGTCGGGACGCGACATCCCTGGATTAGGGAGGGAAAAATAAAATCAGCCAGAATTCCATTTCTTGAACAACCATGGGAGGCATCACAGCTGAACCTGATCCTGTCTCCCACAGCAAGTAGCCTGTTGAAGCTCACTGTCTGCGCTCATGCATGAAGATACTGGAAGACCACAAGGTACTGGAGGGCTAGTGGGACCCATGGAACCACAGAATACAAGAGGGATAATGGGACCCATGGAACCACAGAGTACAAGAGGGATAATGGGACCCAAGGAACCACAGAATACAAGAGGGATAATGGGACCAATGGAACCAGACAGTACAAGAGGGATAATGGGACCCATGGAACCAGACAGTACAAGAGGGATAATGGGACTCATGGAACCTGACAGTATAAGAGGGATAATGGGACCCATGGAACCAGACAGTACAAGAGGGATAATGGGACTCATGGAACCAGACAGTACAAGAGGGATAATGGGACCCATGGAACCAGACAGTACAAGAGGGATAATGGGACCCATGGAACCACAGAATACAAGAGGGATAATGGGACCCATGGAACCACAGAATACAAGAGGGATAATGGGACCAATGGAACCAGACAGTACAAGAGGGATAATGGGACCCATGGAACTACAGAATACAAGAGGGATAATGGGATCCATGGAACCAGACAGTACAAGAGGGATAATGGGACCCATGGAACCAGACAGTACAAGAGGGATAATGGGACCCATGGAACTACAGAATACAAGAGGGATAATGGGATCCATGGAACCAGACAGTACAAGAGGGATAATGGGACCCATGGAACCACAGAATACAAGAGGGATAATGGGACCAATGGAACCAGACAGTACAAGAGGGATAATGGGACCCATGGAACTACAGAATACAAGAGGGATAATGGGATCCATGGAACCAGATAGTACAAGAGGGATAATGGGATCCAAGGAATCAGACAGTACAAGAGGGATAATGGGACCCATGGAATCAGACAGTACAAGAGGGATAATGGGACCCATGGAATCAGACAGTACAAGAGGGATAATGGGACCCATGGAACTACAGAATACAAGAGGGATAATGGGATCCATGGAATCAGATAGTACAAGAGGGATAATGGGACCCATGGAACTACAGAATACAAGAGGGATAATGGGATCCATGGAACCAGATAGTACAAGAGGGATAATGGGACCCATGGAACCAGGCAGTACAAGAGGGATAATGGGACTCATGGAACTACAGAATACAAGAGGGATAATGGGATCCATGGAACCAGATAGTACAAGAGGGATAATGGGACCCATGGAACCAGGCAGTACAAGAGGGATAATGGGACCCATGGAACCTGACAGTACAAAAGGGATAATGGGATCCAAGGAATCAGACAGTACAAGAGGGATAATGGGACCCATGGAACCTGACAGTACAAAAGGGATAATGGGATCCAAGGAATCAGACAGTACAAGAGGGATAATGGGACACATGGAACCAGACAGTACAAGAGGGATAATGGGACCCATGGAATCACACGGTGAAGCAAAGCTCCATGCCAGAAGCAGAACCTCACATAATTATCCCTCATATCCTTTACTATCCTTGCTCCAAGCCCAGTGTATTGTTCCCAAGGTGGGGCACCCAAAACTGAACACAATGTTCCAAATGAGGTCATACTAGCGCTCTGTCTAAACATAATGGTGCTTCCTTGCTCTTATATTCTATACCTCTTGTGACAAATCCCAGCATCCTATGTCTTTTTGATCACTTTTTGCACCTGCAAACTAGCTTTTAATCACTTATGTACCAGAGGCCATAAATCCTTTTGTTTATCTAACCAACCTTTCCCTCCCCCCCCCGTTCCACCCCAAACCAAGTGCTTCACTGTTTGGATTGTCCCCTATCTGTTATTCTTACATCCATCTTGTTGAGTATAACTCCAGCAGCCATCGTTTAGCCCACTTACTAAATCTAGCTTCGAACTTTTCCAATCTCCTGTTCTCTTTTTCAAAGAGTACTGTACCTCGGAGCTTAGTGTCATTGGCACAAACTTGAGTATACTTCCCTCTATTCCCAAATCCCCGACAGTTTTATGTGGAGAGGAAAATCTGGGGCCGTAGCATCACAGCCAAGCTGGGAATGTACCTTTTATCCCAACTCTCCGCCTCCCACCTCCCAATCAGATTCCTATCCAGGCTGCAAGGTTGCATCCAGTTCTGTGTGCCTCAGTTTCAGCAATCTCCTGTGAGGAACCTTATCCAATGCCTTGTTAAAATAAAACAGTTATACAGCATCCTCATCCATCCGCCCCCTCAGCGGCTCTGTCAAAACACTTTATCGGAACATAATCGTAAAGTTAGAGTGAATGCAGTCAGTGAATGAAGGCAAAATTTCTTCACATGAAGGGCTGTGACACACTTAATTATCCTCAAAGGCACTAAATTCAGATTTTTAAAAGGGAGATAGCAACTTGCTTACACAGCGAGGGCACTATTTATCCCTCGACCAACATCACTAAAACAAATAATCTGGTCGTTATCGCGTTGCAGTGTGTGGGAGCTTGCTGTGCGCGATTTCGCTGCTGCGTTCCCTACATTACAACAGTGACTACACTTCAAAAGTACTTCATTGGCTGTAAAGCGCTTTGGGACGTCCTGAGGTGGCGAAAGGCGCTATATAAATGCAAGTTCTTTCTTTCTTTTAGGGATATGGGAAAGGGCTGGGAACTAGGGTTAAAAAGATAAAGAACTATTTGTCTCAGTGGGTGTGAGGGACTGCTGGCAAAGCCTCATTTTAATTGCCCATCCTTAGCTGCCCCTGATGAAGTGGTAGAGGAGCTGGAGGTTAGAACGTATGGGTCATGGACATGCTAGGTTCGGGGTCCGGAGCGGGGGGGGGTGGGTGTGGGAGATGGGCAAGAGGCATTGGAAACAGTCCCTCGAAGTGAGCTGCTGCCTTCTGGGAAAAGAGGAGAAAGCTGGCCATTTTAAAGTTTAAAAAAAAACATGTAGAAATGATTCGCCAAGGAATCGGATCAATGATGGGCTGAACGGCCTCCTTCTGCGCAGTGTGATTCTATTCTATGAGGAGAAGCACTCATCCTTGGACCTCACCAGGTCCTTGTGGGGAGAGCTTTATTCGCTCCCATTTTCACACAGAGAAGCGAGCACTCCAGTTGAGCACAGCAAGATTAATGGGACACTGTTCTGCTCCTTTGACAAAGGCACTGTTATTCTGCCCCTGGAATCAAGTATCAGTTCAGAGGCCCTGGCTATGAAATATATTCCCCTCTGCACTCCCCTGACTTGAGGTACTGTCCTTGAATTACCCACAGATAATGACAAATGACATCCAAAAGGTTTGGTTCTGACACTCAAGTGATATTTATATGTTTATGCCTTGCTCTTGGCGTAACCCTACTCTGGGAACAGTCAGTGGGGTTAACCTGCAACATTGATTCAGGATACTCCGGGAACGGGCCACACGAACAATGCATCAGGCTAAAGCCCTTCGCCTTCCAACTGTTTCTGTTTGCTTTTAACACTGTAAACAAACGAGAAAATTGCCTTTTCCTTTATCGTGTCCTTTAAGATCGATAGCATCCCGCCCCTCACTGCCGTGCCTGTGTAACATGAATGCAACTGTTTCACCATCAGTCACAGCAGAGCACTGGTGACATTTAGTTGAGTTCACAGGCCGACTACTAAAAACAGCAACGTGCTTAAGATTTAGAATCTTAAGAGACGGGCCGAAGCCCATACTGCAGAAAACTATCAAAGTCGAGGAGAGTGGACTATTAGTTAAATCAAGTGATTATGTTTGACACCAAACTTGAATCTCGGCTTGGAGTGTACATATCCTAAACGTGATTGTTGAACGGGACTTGGTGCAAGTTAGGATACAGGCAGCAGAAAGTCATTCTTTCTTCAACGGAGGCAAAGTCAGGAGCACCAGTTCACCCATCACCCCCTGTGCTCGCTGACCTACGTTGGCTTCCGGTCCACCAACACCTCAAATTTAAAATTCTCATCCTTGTGTTCAAATCCCTCCATGGCCTCACCTCTTCCCTATCTCTGTAACCTCCTCCAGCACTACAACCCCTCCCGAGCTCTCTGCGTTTCTCCAATTCTGGCCTCTTGCGCATCCCCGATTTGAATCGCCCCCTCCATTGGCGGCCGTGCCTTCAGCTGTCTAGGCCCTAAGCTCTGGAATTCCCTCCCTAAACCTCTCCCCGCCTCTCTACCTCTCTCTCCTCCTTTAAGATGCTCCTTGAAACCTGCCTCCGTTACCAAGGTTTTGGTCGCCTGTGCTAATATCTCCTTATGTGGCTTAGTGTCAAATTTTGTTTGATAATCGCTCCTGTGAAGCGCCCAGGGACGTTTTACTACGTTAAAAGCGCTATATAAATGCAAGTTGTTGCCAACCTAAAACTGGAGCAACGACAGGGGAAATTGAATTTTGTGCTCTCAGGGGGACCTGACTGACTGCCTCCAGTCGGGGATTTGTAATCTATTACACTTTTACAGATTATTAATGTCACTCCTCACATTTCCCCGTGGATGTAGGGCTGGAGGAGATTGCAGAGATAGGGACGAACAAGGCCAAGGAAGGAATTGCTGGCAAGGATTTTAAGTTGAATGCATCAGGGAATGGGGAACCAGAGCAGGTCATTGAGGACAAGATGATGGGCCACCGGGAATTAGTGTAGGACAAGATACTTGTGGCACAAGTATGGTATTAGTGTGGACAACTTGGAGTTTGTGGAGGATGGAGGATGGGAGACTGGAGAGGACAGCATTCAGAGTGGTCAGTCTGGAGGTCACGAAGGCATGTGTAAGGGTTTCAGTGGTGGAGTGGTTGAGGCAGGGGCAGGGGTAGGCAATGTTTTGGAGGTGGAAGTAAGCGACTTTGGTGATGGGTTGGATGTGGGAGCTGAAACTCAGCTCAGGATAGCAAGTCTGTGAATGGCCTGTTATCAGCCAGAGTGTGTGCTGGGGAAGGGGATGGAGTCAGTGGCAAGATTTACCCTCTTCTCCTACCCCAGAATGACACAGCACTTGGTCAGCAGCCCCATTTTCCTCTCTCCCATCAGGCAATCTACCCAATTTCCATCCAGGGCCCAATCTGAATTTGGGGCCCTCTGTCTTTAACCTTCCTTTAACCTTTAGAACCTGGTTCCAAGTCACCACAGATAGATGGGATGAAGATCTCTCTTTCTCTTTGGGGGGATTGGATTGCGTACAAGATCAGAGAATCATGTACAAGAAAACGAACTTTTCTCCTTTGAATCTTGGTTCCACTTGGACAAAAATAAAGGTTTCAATGGAGGAACAGATTGCATAGAGAGGAAAAGTCAATGCTCTTGCACTCCCAATATAAATCCTCACTCAAAGAGTGCAGGGGTGAGCAATAGGGTTACAACACCAAGTCGCTGATTATCCTATCCATGCGTCCTTTGACTGAGGATGCCCACTGGGAGCGTAGAGTCGCTGAATTTACCCAACAATGCCAAGGAAATGTCCTTTCACCTCTGCAAACCTGACTCCAAAATCAGCCCAGGACAAATGTAATGAAGGTTTGTCCCTGACAGAAAACTGGATGGTGGCGGGTACCCTTTTCTTGAAGGGCCATAGGTCCCAAATCTAGACGTAAGGTTGCGATCAAAATCGTCTCTTTATCCACAAGAGGACCAGGTGGTAGAGTGTACTGGTACACTGCCACCTCACCTCCAGATCAGGGTTCCAAAGTAGCCCAAACAGATGGGAGGAAGATCTCTCCGTGTGTGAGGGAAGTGCGTTGTCACGTAACACTGGGAAATGAAGGTCTCCTCTCTTTCACACAGGAGGATTTGCTTGCTTGTACCTATGTTGAGCTATCTGGGCGATACATTTTATGACAACAGGCAGAAACAGCAGTCAGTATAATGATACACTATGCATCAAAACGAGCAAACTGCAAAACCGATCATCAAAATAAGAAGTAAGTACATTATTAACAGAATCCCATAAAACTACTTCTTCCTTTTCCATCCCCATCTTTTGATTAGAATCTTTCTTCCCCCCAATTAAAAATGCTTTGAGACACTCACGTCGATATTTTGTAACTTGTTGCATCCAATTAAACACTCCTTTCATCTACCCCTCAAGATGAGGACCCAGCCATTACATCACACTGTCTGGGATTTTAATTTTCATTCCGAAGGCAAAAAAAAAACAAAACACAACAGTTCCTTTTCAAAGCCAAGCATCTAATGATGAAAATATTGTACGCGGTGTTGACATCATCCTTTTATTCCAACATCTCCGCGGTGATTAAGCGCTCACCATTTGGAAAAATTCTATAGTCGAGCAATCTTTCTCAGAATACAAGGCTGGACTGTAATTAAATGCGACTAAACGGGGGGGCCCTTATGTCACTGAATCCGACTGAACTCGGCAGCACACTGCCAACCTGTCACGGCTAATATAGCGGCGGACACAAGTGATGGAGTGAACAAGGAGGGGGAGAAGAAAAGAAGCTTACTTCAAAGACGAGCGTCTCATTAGTCGGTCCGGCCGAGTACAGGCTCTCTGGTTTGTTAAACGAGCGGCGGTAGTCAAACACAGCTCCGGCGAAGTCGAATTTCCCCGGCCAGTCCACTGTCCAGTCCCCCGTTAGATGGTATTTGCCCTTCAGGTTGCGCGCTGCCAAGTAACTCGTTGAGATCTCCAGTTCGCGTACATGAATGCTGCGAGCCCCGGCCGGTACCGTGACGACGACGTAGTACTCTACGAAACAAAAAACAAAAAAAGAACATGTGTTACATGTACCGGAATATAAAGGGGAGGAAGTTATGCTACAGTTGTTTAAAGCTCTGGTTAGACTGCATCTGGAGATACTGCGTTCAGTTCTGGGCACTGCACCTCAGGATTGGCCTTGGAGGGGGTGCAGTGCAGATTCACCAGAATGATACCGGGGCTAAAAGGGTTAAATTATGAAGTCAGGTTGCATAGACTAGACTTGTATTCCCTAGAGAAAAGAAGATTATGGGTTGCTCTAATTGAGGTCTTTAAGACGATTAAAGAATTTGATAGGGTAGACAGAGAGAAACTATTTCCTCTGGTGGGGGAGTCCAGAACAAGGGGGAATAACCTTAAAATTAGAGCTCGGCCGTTCAGGGGTGATGTCAGGAAGCACTTCTTCACACAAAGGGGAGTGGAAATCTGGAACTCTCTCCCCCAAAGAGCTGAATGGCCTACTCCTATTCCTGTGTTCCTACACTGTGGTAAGCAGTATCCAGATTCACATCAGTCAAGTTCGTTAAATGTCAGAACCGTACAGCTGCATTGAGAAAGAACCAGATACGGAATAAGATAGGATGGAACCCTTGATCAGATGAAATGTCTTTGCTCTTTCGATTTTCTTTTTTTATTATTTTAGGTTTTCACTATTCACAGCTTTACTTTTCATCTCTAGTTTCTGTATTGCAATTCAGAGTCAAAGGATAGACCATCCAACATGCTAAACAGCGCAGATCAAAACCATTCACAGAAGTGTGCTTTGTATTGTAGTTTATGACCTTATTTTTCCTGCGTTAAATGCAATGATCGGAGAACTCCTCACCTTATCAAAGTCAGGGATGGCAGATCTGAGTAGCAGACAACACTGGGATCACAGAAAGGTTACGGCACGAAAGGAGGCCATTCGGCCCATTGAGTCCCCACCGGCTCTATGCAAGAGCAATCCGGCTAGTCCCACTCCCCCGCCCTATTTGAAAGCAAAACCACAGCCCTGCCTTGATGGTGTCGTAGCATATTTTTAGCTGATAACGGAATGATACCAGATTGATACTGGAGCTTAGAGGGTTAAATCAGAATGAAACCAGGGCTTAGAGGGTTAAATTATGAGGTCAGGTTGCATAAACTCGGCTTGTATTCCCTTGAGTACAGAAGATCGAGGGGTGATCTGATTGAGGTGTTTTAAGATGTTAAAGGGACTCGATAGGGTAGATGGAGAGAAACTATTTCCTCTGGTGGGGGAATCAAAAACGAGGGGACACAATCTTAAAATCAGAGCTAGGCCATTCAGGAGGGATTCTGGAAGCACTTTTTCCACACAAAGGGCAGTAGAAATCTGGAATTCTCTCCCCCAAAAGGCTGTGGTTGTTGGGACAATTGGAGCTTTCAAGACTGAGACCAATAGATTTTTGTTAGGTAAGGGTATCAAGGGATATGGAGCAAAGGTGGGTAAATGGAGTTGAAGTACAGGTCAGCCATGATCTAATTGAATGGCAGAGCAGGCTCGAGGGGCTGAATGGCCTACTGCTGTTCCTATGATTGGAAATGATGTGGAGATGCCGGTGATGGACTGGGGTGGACAAATGTAAGGAATCTTACAACACCAGGTTATAGTCCAACAATTTTATTTTAAAATCACAAGCTTTCGGAGATTATCTCATTCGTCAGGTGAGTGACGAAGGAGATTATCTCCTTCGTCACTCACCTGACGAAGGAGATAATCTCCGAAAGCTTGTGATTTTAAAATAAAATTGTTGGACTATAACCTGGTGTTGTAAGATTCCTTACATATGATTGGAAAGACGAGGTGTAGGGCCAAAGCCTCTAGTGCAGGACACCACCAAGGTCAAAAGAGCATAGGAAAAGATGAGGTGACGCACAAAGTAGTGATTAGGTGATACCAAATGTAGGTCTTAAAGTTTGAAGGATGCAGGAGGAAGATAATTCTGAGGGAACTGGTGGGTTCCATAATTTTGTGCTGCTGGGAATACTGATACTAATAAAGTTGTTCTATTCAATGAGAACCTGTTCATTGGATTCACTGGCCTCAGATGTCAACAGATAATATAATTTGCCAAAAATAAAGGATTCAAAACAAATCATATTTGGATGGATTCACGCTTTCTAATCACCTCCAGAAGCCTTTTTTTTTTTACAATCAGTTAAAGAACGATGGCTAATATTAACAAAGTTTTGTTGAATTTTGACCAAGGTTTTTCTATTCTGCTAATGACATCACCGGGGGAAAATGCCCAGGATGAGTTACCGTGACGAACAGTCCGAGGGAATTGGATTGGTGTTAACGTAGGGTGCTGGCTGGGAGGGGTTACTGAAGATGAACGTGTGAAGGGAGCTGGTTTAACATCAGAAGGGATACAGTCGGTGAAAAGGGTGTTGAGTGTAAGGGGAGACTAAGCCCAACACTGTGAGGAAGATGCAGTGATAGCCAGCAAAGAGCTAAGTCATCAAACATGGAGTAATTCAGTTTCAGTTGGACACGTTGGTTCGGCTCGATCACAATGGAGGAAGATTTCCTCTCACATTACGTGCAACAGAATCATGAACCCATTTATAAAGAACAAATGTGCAGTTTTGTTAGATAAATCACACAGAGGAAAGTAGTGGAAATCTGGAACTCTCTCCCCCATAAAGTTGTTGAGGATGTGGAGGCAAGGGAAAATTTCAAAACTGGGATTGATAGATTTTTGTTTGAGGTAAGGGTATTAAGGGATTTGGAACCAAGGCGGGTAGATGGAGTTAAGATACAGATCAGCCATGATTGGATTGAATGGCGGAACAAGCTCGAGGGGCTGAATGGCCTACTCCTGTTCCTATGATGCTTGCCCCCGCTGAGGCTCTGGCCTAGCAACCTCCCATAACATTGTCCGTATTCATTGTTTGAAAAACAAAATACTGGAAAGATCAAATATGTGTTTAAAAGTAGTTACTCAAACTGTTTTTCTGTTGGTGACATGTGCTCAAGAAAATTAAAATGGGTTGGGTCTGTGCTCCAAACTGATTTACTTCATGTCCACCCCGCTTTTACGAACATACGAAAAAGGACAGGAATAGGCCAACTGGTCCGTCACGCCCATCTCACAGTGTGGCTGACATGCACCAACAACCTACTCCCCTCTCCAGTAATGTAATCGCATAGGAACAGGAGGAGGCCATTCAGCCCCTTGAGCCTGTTCCGCCATTCAATTAGATCATGGCTGATCTGTACCTCAACCCCATTTATCCGCCATTGCTCCATGTCCCTTGAAACCCTCACCCAACAAAAATCTATCCATCTCAGTCTTGAAAGCTTCAATTGATCCAGCATCCACGGCCTTTTGGGGGGGAACAGAGTTTCAGATTTCCACTACCCTTTGTGTGAAAAAGCACTTCCTGATTTCACTCCTGAACGGCCTAGCTCTAATTTTAAGATTATGCCGCCTTGTTCTGGATTCCCCCACCAGAGGAAATAGATTCTCTTTATCTACCCTATCAGGGGAAAGGCAAAAAAAGAGAGCAGTCTGATACTGACTAGCTCAAAATTACAATGCATCTTTGACACTGTTAGAAAGCATTGTTATTCTATGAGAATGCATGGCTGCATTAACCAGAATTTGGCCCCAAGCAGTTTGTGTCTTTCGAGATTCCTTTTCAAAGGGATACTCCCTTAAAGTCCTCTCAGGATCCCTGTCTGGAACCCGTGATATTCTGTAAGACAGGAGATCTTTCTGAATTCAGTCACTAAGCAAAATCTGCCAACAGCATTTCAACAATGTTTTGCAACAGACAATATTAACTGAATGTACAACGCAGTCCTCTAGTACTCTTTGCTTCTGATATACTTGCCATTCGCCCGGTGCTGTTGATGGTACTGCCCTCTGAAGAACTTGCAGGTTGAATTGTCTCCATTGCATACTCCGCAAGCATCCACCACGGCCTTTGACCCCAGAACACGGTCACATCCCACTGCCTGAAGGAAAATTTTGCCAATTAAGCTTAGATCAGCGACCTTAATACAGATTGGGGATCATACCCAAGGCCTTTCCGTTCTGTACGGCTCAGCTAATCGTTGCCTTAACCAGCCATCAAGGGAGCCCTAACCAACATTATTTTCAACACCCACGGTGCACGTCAATCCTTGGCGGTGAGCACGGTAAGACTTCTTGGCTGCTGGTAATGTTTCTCGAGAAGAGGAGAAGCACAACAGCAGCCTAGGAAGACGAGCTGGCTGATCTGCTCTTCCTGTGAGGAAGTATTTAGCTCCTGCTCTGCTCATCCTCCAGCTAGACTCAGTTGAGAAACTCTTTGTGCAGTGAAGATCAGCGAGATCTCATGTTCTACGAGACCATGGCAGAGTTCACTGAAGTAGTAATGCTCTGTTTCACATGCAACTCTGTATTTTTTTTTAATATATTGTGTGACAGTTGAATGCTGTAACCTAGGGAATTGAACGCTTACATTTGGAGATCCCAAGTTTAAATTCCCCAACGTGACTGGAATTTACAGTCAGGATTTGCCTAGGAGTGATCTTGTTGATCTTGACCAGGATCACTTGTAGGAGGAAGATTTTTTAAAAAGGTGGGATCCATCTACCCGCTATTTTTACAACAAATGGACTGTGACCAACAACTCAATTGATGTAGTCATGAGGAGTTGACTCAAAGAAAAGGAGGAAACAGAAGACAACACACTAAGAATGAAAGGAAAAGTTATGTATTTTACCTCACAAATGCCATCAATGCAAACATCAAATTTGTTCTCTACACAGGGAGTTCCATCTTTAACTTTGTTGGACATTGCAAAGAAGAAGTCAAAATCTTCAGCTATGCAGTACAACTTGCAAACATCTTCATCTGAAAACACAAAAGTAAGGGATCATGTCACTTAAAAACACCCCCCAGGGAGGTCTGCAAAGGCTGTATTTATATAACCATCAGCAATTAAAGCCGAGTCAATTTGCAACAGTTTTTATGGGCTGCAGATTGTATCTCATCAGATGGTAACAGGAACAGACACAAGACAGACACATCAGTTTCTGGGCTTGACATCAGCTTGAGCCACAGGCTAATCCTGCAGGCACTTCTGATAAGACAATTTTAAACAGTAGTAAACAATGGGCAGAATCCGTCAATGAAAGCAAACCAGCAATGGAATCCAAGGCATTAGGAACAGATACTTTATAGCCATGAAGACGCTGCTTCAGGAAACTCCACGGTAAATATGCCATGTCTTCTGGGAATTGCACCATTACATTACATAGAATTTACAGTGCAGAAACAGGCCATTCGGCCCAACTGATCAATGCCGGTGTCTTCATGCTCCACACGAGCCTCCTCCCACCCTGCTTCATCTCACCCCATCAGCATATCCTTCTATTCCTTTCTCCCTCATGTACTTATCTTGCTTCCCCTTAAATGCATCTATGCTATTCGCCTCAACTGCTCCATGTGGTAGCGAGTTCCATATTCTAACCATTCTCTGGGTAAAGAAGTTTCTCCTGAATACTTTATTGAATTAATTTATTAGTGACTCTCTTATGTTTATGGCCACTAGTTTTGGACTCCCCCACAAGTAGGGGAGTCTATAACGAGGGGGCATAGATTTAAGGTGAGAGGGGAGAGATACAAAAGGGTCCAGAGGGGCAATTTTTTCACTCAAAGGGTGGTGAGTGTCTGGAACGAGCTGCCAGAGGCAGTAGTAGAGGCGGGTACAATTTTGTCTTTTAAAAAGCATTTGGACAGTTACATGGGTAAGATGGGTATAGAGGGATATGGGCCAAGTGCAGGCAATTGGGACTAGCTTAGTGGTATAAACTGGGCGACATGGACATGTTGGGCCGAAGGGCCTGTTTCCATGTTGTAAACTTCTATGATTCTAAGTGGAAACATCTTCTCTACGTCCAACTTATCAAACCCCTTCATAATTTTAAAAACCTCTATCAGGTCACCCCTCAGCCTTCTCATTTAACAGAAAAGTGCCCCAACCTGTTCAGTCTATGCTGATAGTTATAACCATGATGTGGAGATGCTGATAGTTATAACCATGATGTGGAGATGCTGATAGTTATAACCATGATGTGGAGATGCTGATAGTTATAACCATGATGTGGAGATGCTGATAGTTATAACCATGATGTGGAGATGCTGATAGTTATAATCACTCAGTTCTGGTATCTCTTTAGAGTTTTCACTCACAATATAGCTGCGACTGGGTTCCGTTATAATAGGGGCATCCCTGGGCGAGGGAGAGGGGGAAAAAAGTCAAATTTCCTTTGTCCAACTGGTATCCAATTGACTCTTTCTAGAAAGTGCATGTGTGGATAGATTGCAGGAACATAGGAACAGGAGTAGGCCATTCAGCCCCTCGTGCCTGCTCCGCCATTTGATAAGATCATGGCTGATCTGTGATCTAACTCCATGTACCTGCCTTTGGCCCATATCCCTTAATACCTTTGGTTGCCAAAAAGTTATCTGACTCAGATTTAAATTTAGCAATTGAGCTAGTATCAATTGCCGCTTGCTTAACTGTGAAGCCCCTCTTGGTTGAATTGCCCACTGACGCACACTGTCTCAGCTCAAATATGAAGAAGGGCTCCTGGCGCAGTGAACCATGTCCTGGCAAAAGTCCGCCCATTCAGGAGAGAAAACATGGACAGTGGTCAGGGACTGAGGTGGTGCAACAGGTTAGTAATTTATTCCTTTAGTTCTGGGACCTGGGTTTGCACAGCCCAACTCATGGGATGAGCCTCTTCTTTCTCTCGCTCCCAATCGCATTCCGCCCTCTCCCGATCGCCCCTCCCCCACCCTCACCCTTGACTCACCCGAGAGTCGCTGCCGCTGACGCTGACTCGGCAGCCTGAATTCCAATGCTGATTTGGCAGCGAGCTGCCCGAGGATGGCCCAGAATGTGTCCACAGCTCATCTAAATCAGGCCCGAGGCCCAATAGTAGAGGTGTCTTGGGCCTACCCGTCCGGGCTCAAGGAACGTTCCCTAAACCCAGCAAACCCCGCCCCCCGCCCCCACCCCACGAGCTCATGGGCACTGCGGGCCAATTGAAATGCTCATATTAGCCATACCAGCTGATATTAGTACAGACTGAGGACATTATTGATCCGCTTGGGTCATCCGGGGAGGTGTGTTGAGCAGTTACGGGGAGCACGCAGAAGAAGGGGACTGGACTTACGGTGAAGAACACCAACAAGGGTTTGATGGACCTCACAGAATCATTGGGGGGTCATTTTAACTTTGGACAATGATGTAGAACGGGCAATATCGAATTAGCCGCCCATCATACACGATTTGCCTGTCCACTGAAGTCAACAGAAAGGAAGATCCGATGGGACAGCTAACTCAATAATAGGCCATTTCACACTATCGCCCAAAGTTAAAATTACCCCCAGTCAATCCTACTGCACTCAATGAACACCTATGATTCTACTGAATGAGCCACCTGGGCAGCATCAAGTAAGTTTTAAGACCCTTTAGCAAACATTTGCAGAATTTAACTCTTTGAACACCAATACAAGTGGCGTTCAAATAGGCTACAATATTAAGTAAGTAGCGTGGGTGGAGGGGAGTGGATCCATGTTTGCCGGTGGCCCAGGAAAAAGAACTTGCATTTATATAGCGCCTTTCATGACCTCGGGACGTCCCAAAGGGCTTTACAACCAATTATGTACTTTCGAAGTGTAGTCACTGTTGTAATGTAGGAAACACGGCAGCCAATTTGGGCACAGCAAGATCCCACAAACAGCAATGTGACAATGAGCAGATGTTCTGTTTTTTTTTTAAAAGTTATGTTGGTTGAAGGAGCTGCACACTTACAGCTGGTCCCAGTACCCTGTGGGACCACTCAAATTTCAACTGGGTAGGATTGCAGCCCCTAAATTATCAGGATGTTCATTTCTGTTTGCAAACTTCTGGTCCTTATTTATGTGATTGACCATTTAGAAGTTACAGAGGCCAGGCTAATACTTACCCCATCAGTACGATCCCTCAGAGTGTCACTACTATCTGAATACATCATGGCAATAAATATGGCTGTGTATTTTTTATTTCGTATTTCCCCCACACACATAAATTCCTCCCCATCTCTCCTGAAAGCACTGACTCGTGTTGAAGTCCAGTTCCACAGACACTGCTAGTCAGGTACCGAAACCAAGTGATATTTTTCACTTGTTAACCGTGGAAAGCATCCCAATCCCGTTCTCTTCCCACATGCCCTTGTCAGCAATAACCCCTGTAGCCGCAAGCCGGAGTGGGGAACCCTGGCTGATTTTTCCCTTCCTAGCCCAGGGTGCTGAGGCCTTTCGTAGCAGCTTAACTGTTGCCCACCAAAGAGAGCAGATCACTCAGCAGAGGCTGGGGACCCAACCTGGGGCCTTCGTGGTCTGTGCGGGACAGAACCGCACAGAGCTTGGAGGCGTCTTCTGTGTGTAAGGAGCATTAAAGGAATCTAAAGTTGCTGTTCGCTTTTTTACTTGTAGGTTGATAATGGTCGAGTGAAGGAGAATGAAGGGAACGAGAGGAGGGAGGTGAAAAAAAAAGTGTGGAGAAAGTGAGAGAATGAAACAGAGGAGCGATAAAGCAAGAGTGAGGGAGGGAATGGGGAGGGAAAGGGACCAAAGAAAACTCCCCCTGGCAGGCAAAGCACAGTCTAACGGGACAAAAATCTCCCCTACCTGTTGACTAAATCTGGGCCAAATTTGGGCCATCTCGATCCAACTCCTAACAGGCATGAGGCCTACAGCACAAAGCTAGTTTGTTTGACAGAGTCTGACCCAACCTGCTTTGCTCCAGGCTTTATTTCTATTTGTTGTGTCTCCAACCGATTCTTCGTCTTGACTTTCTGACACGGCTCAACATTTTTTTTTAGAGCTTATCTGCAGACCCTCAACTCAGGTCCTGTATTGGGTGCGTGGTCATCTTTTGAGGACGAGAGCGGAATAAACAACAAGAATACGGCGGTAGCTTATTCTGTGACGAGAGTGCGGCACACACTGAGCTCTCCTCCTGAGCTATGTTTGGTCTGTATATTTGGCTCCCAAATTAAGCTGCGACTCTAAATGTACTATCCAGCAGGGACCGATTCAGGCATCAGTCCAAGTGACTGCACTTCAGAGTGGGAGATCCTGTTGGCATCCTTTCTTGCCAAGAGACACCTGTTGCCAGGAGAGCCCTGCCCTGCCAACATAATAGAAACTAAGACTGGCTGGGCAGGAACGGCGGTCAGACGCTGACCTTTCACCACTGGGGTCCGCACTCAAATCCAGCACAGACCGACAGGATCAAAAAGTCTTGCATCGAAACTGCAGCTGCTGGTCCTACGTGAAATGAATTTGGGCTGTATTGACCCAGCTAGTCCTTAATTTAGCAATCTGATTCATAAAGGCCGCAGGATGAGCGATGTGGGGAAACAAAAAAGTGTCACGCCGTTAAGTTCCGAGTTTGGGACCGAGACACCTTGTTGCGCAAAAGATCAGAAGCTTCACTCAGCACCTTGCTGAAAATGCTTGATGCCAACACTGGATTGGTAGAGTGTTCCATTCCCCAGCATTCAGCTGCTGAGCATTAAATACATAAATCAAACACATACACAAATCTTTGAAGGTGGCAGGACAAGTTGTAAGGCTGTTAATAAAGCATACGGGATCCTTGGGTTTTTTCATAGAGGCATAGAGTACAACAGCAAGGAAGTTATGGTAAACCCTTAATAAAACACTGGTTAAGACCTCAGCTAGAGTATTGTGTCCAATTCTGGGCACCACACTTTAGGAAGGATGTCAAGGCCTTGGAGAGGGTGCAAAGGAGATTTACCAGATTGGTACCAGGGATGAGGGACTTCAGTTATGTGGAGAGACTGGAGAAGCTGGGGTTGCTCTCCTTAGAGCAGAGAAGGTTAAGGGGAGATTTAATCGAGATGTTCAAAACTATGTGGGGTTCCGATAGGGTAGATAGGGAGAAACTGTTTCCACTGCCAGGAGGGTCGGTAACCAGAGGACACAGATTTAAGATAATTGACAAAAAAGCCAGCGAGTTGTTATGATCTGGAATGCGCTGCCTGAAAGGGTGGTGGAAGCAGATTCAATAATAACTTTCAAAAGGGAATTAGATAAATACTTAAAAAGGAAATATTTGCAGGGCTTTGGAGAAAGAGCAGGGGAGTGGGACTAATTGGATAGCTCTTCCGGAGAGCTGGCACAGGCACGGTGGGCTGAATGGCCTCCTTCTGCGCTGTATGATTCTATCCTAAATAAAAAGTTAACAAATTAGAATTGCATCGCATGTGTGCTTTGTGGCTGCTGGGAACAGCAGGGAGTCTCATGTATGTGGGAAGCACGCTGCAGGGAGTATGCATTAGTCTGAATTCAATCAATAGGCTCCAGGAGCAGACATGTTCCCACTGCCACTGATGCCTTATGCTGCAGGTAAGGTGCCAAGTTCCCTCTGCAGTGCATTTCGACTCACTTAGCTGTGACGCTGGCTGCGTTAAGTATTCAAACAACAAGAGAAAAATGCTTGTTCCTCAAAGGGATTGAACCTGAACAAGTCCCCACAAAAAAAAAATCCCCCGATGAACTGCACAGGCCGACGGACATCAGACCCTACAGCACAATGCTGCCTTTTCCTGCCCTCCGCTTCTCAGGCATGGGGTTTCAGCCAGCTAATGGGCAGGAGACGGGCAGCAGATCGCAGCGAGATCCATGTCAACGCATCACCCTGTTATCAAAAACTCCTGGTATAGGAAAGACGTGCATTTATAAAGAGCCCATTAAGTTTCCGCATGGAGATATTTACCATCGACCTTTGTGTAGGGCTTCCACTTGTAGTACCATCCCCTGAAGGGTTTGCTGTTGTACTCGGCGCATTGCCGCGCTCGAAACAGGACGCTACCGTGCTGACAAGCCTGGATGTTGCACATCTGATAGATACGGTTGGAGCCGTGGCAGAACTTGCCGCCATACTGAGGCCTGAAGAAGAACAGAAAAAGGACAAAGCCTGAGTGCAACTCAGAATGGGCAGTGCAAGTAATTCAGACTTCTTAAAAAGGAACCGTCAATTAATCGCAGGCAAGCTGAACATAAGACTTTAATATTTAATTCATTGTTTACTTTAACACTACCAATTTCCTCCATCCAATCTCAAGGTCTTGGTTGGCTCTTGAGATTTGGTTTCACCAGTGCCAGTATCCTCCCATACCTCACCCAAAGGCCCATTATTCACGTGAACCTAGACAATGAATATTGGTGGACTCCATCACAGCAAAGCCCAATCCCCACGTTTGTGTCAGTCATGGCTCAGTGGGTATCACTTCTGGACTCTTGAGTCAGAACCTCGTGGGTTCAAGTCCCACTCCGGAGACTTGAGCACAAAATCCAGGCTGACACTTCAGTGCAGTACTGAAGGAGTGCTGCACTGTTGGTTGTGACGTTAAACCGAGGTCCCGTCTGCCCTCTCAGGTGGATGTAAAAGATCCCATGGCACTATTTCGAAGAAGAGCAGAGAACTGGTGTCCTGGCCAATATTTATGCCTCAAGCAACATCACTAAAAACAAAATATCTAGCCATCATCTCATTGCTGTTTGTAGGATCTTGCTGTGCATAAATTAGTTGCTTTGTTTCCTACACTTCAAAAGTACTTAATTGACTGAAAAGCACTTTGGGATGTCCCAAGGCCGTGTAAATTGCTATATAAATGCAAGTTCTTTCTTTCTTTTCATCTGATGTCTATAAACATACATGTCCGACGGGAGTCACTGGATAAATAGGATGTGGTCAATTTTTCTCTCTCACAACCAGATGCAGAAGAGCTAACTGCAGTCCCAGCTGGGATTAGCTAATGCAGCACAGACTGAGGTTCGAACCTGGCATCTAACCTGGTGTGTACGGTGAGCACCGCACTGAATAAACCCGCTGTGCCATCAGGAGAGTACTTAATGCAAACGGAAACAAGGTACTGAAGATGTAAAATCAGCAATGGCAGTTACAGGCACAATAGAAAAACATGTTGGGGCTCTGGCCCACTGAGGTGTGGAGTGGGTGGGCTGCAGGACTGAGTCCAAATTCCCTCATTTAGAGGAGTTCCCAATCTCCGTCACGTTGGAGACACTAAGTGGCGGTTCCGTCTTTCACAACGAAAGGAGACGGAGGGAAAATATGAGGGGCAGTGACTCCTCCTGCTCCTCCTCCCACCCCACTAAGGATGGAATTCATGGAAGCTCCTTATGCCAGAGCAACATTGCCTGAGGCCAGGAAGCAGGGATCTTACTTATCCTTGTTCAGTCGGGCAATCGTGGCTCTGAATCTCCATCTTAGAAAAGCTTAACACGTTTGTCTCAAATTCCTTTTTCTGCTATTCTGGAGGAGGCATTAACCTGTTTAAAACCTCCACTAAAATGGCAGTGAGAAGAACTTCAACCAAAAGCGTTGAGCGTTAGCGTCCCATGGTGAAATTACATGGCCGACGTTGGGTGGGGGAGGGGTGGGGGGGGCTGAGGAGAGGAGTGAACCGAAGGAGCAGATAGGAAATACCTTGGAGGAAAAATAAAGACAAATCGTTTCGCAATGTAACATTTAAGTAAATACGTGAGCATCAGACAACATACAAGTCGATTTGTTACAGAAACCTTTTGGATTTTCACCTTTACAAAGGACTATTTCCAAAATACATGACTTATTAAAACTTTTCTCACACAATGCCCACACACACCCCTGGGGCAAACCTTAAATCATTCCCTAAGGTTGACTGAACAGATTTTATTATTATGATGATGGCAGCTTTCCAGCTGCACGAATACAGCTGTGCAGGAAGCCAAGATTCCCACCTGGGCTCAAACACAAGGGCTAACCTTCAGTGAAGCTCAAGAGCGAGATTAAATATACTGGCACACCGCACTATTCCGAGATGACTCCAAAGATATTGTCAGGCACCATTTTCATGTGGAGAAATCATCACTTTATAATAAATATATCAATATAATAAAGAGTGTGAAAATTTACAGGTGCTGCTCATGAAATCGCTTCACAGCAAAGGAATGAATTACTGGACCATCTCCAGTTTTACATCAGGACTGCAGTCGATAGCATCAGTCTCACTTTACTGCAAAGTAGACTCCATTGAAAAGAACGTAATTAGTTCAGTAACCCCCTTCACCACCGGCGCACTGTGGCTGCAGTGTGTACCATCCACAGGATGCACTGCAGCAACTCGCCAAGGCTTCTTCGACAGCACCTCCCAAACCCGCGACCTCTACCACCTAGAAGGACAAGAGCAGCAGGCACATGGGAACAACACCACCTGCACGTTCCCCTCCGAGTCACACACCATCCCGACTTGGAAATATATCGCCGTTCCTTCATCGTCGCTGGGTCAAAATCCTGGAACTCCCTACCTAACAGCACTGTGGGAGAACCTTCACCACACGGACTGCAGCGGTTCAAGAAGGCGGCTCACCACCACCTTCTCAAGGGCAATTAGGGATGGGCAATAAATGCCGGCCTCGCCAGCGACGCCCACATCCCATGAATGAATAAAAAAAACCGCTCTGCCCGGTGTGGAACTGAACCAGAAAAGGATGACCAAAGGTCCCAGGTGTGATCACTGATCTGGGCTGAGTTAACTGATCTTGGCCAAGGTGCCTGTTGGGTTTCAACATCAAGACTCAACATTCCCAAACTAGGGGACCAATGGGGAGCAAAAACAACTTGCATTTATATAGCGCCTTTAACGTACTAAAACATCCAAAGGCTCTTCACAGGAGCGATCATCAAAATTTGACACCGAGCCACAAGGAGGTATTAGGAAAGGTGACCAAAAGCTTGGTCAAAGAGCTAGGTTTTAAGGAGCGTCTTTAAAGGAAGAGAGAACGGTGTAGAGACGAGGAGAGGTTTAGGGAGCTAATTCCAGAGCTAAGGGCTCAGACAGCTGGAGGCACTGCCGCCAATGGTGGAGCAAAGTAAACCGGGGATGCACAAGAGGCCGGAATTGGAGGAGCGCAGAGATCTCAGAGGGTTGTAGGGCTGGAGGAGGTTACAGCGATATGGGGGGGGGGGGGGGGCGAGTCCATGAAGGAATTTGAAAACAAGGATGAGAATAGGGGAAGAGAGGAGAAAAAAAAATTGTAGGGTTCCTGATCACTGTTGTGAAAGAAAGAAGAAAGAACTTGCTTTTATGTTGCACATTTCATGATCTCAGGATGTCTCAAAGCACTTTAGAGTCAATAAAGTACTTTTGAAGTGTAGTCACTGTTGTGATGTAGGAAACGCGGCAGCCAATTCGCTCACAAGAAGATCCCACAAACAGCAATGACATAATGACCAGATAATCTGTTTTTTTAGTGATGTTGGTTGAATGATAAATATTGGCCAGAACACCAGTGAGAAGTCCTCTGCTCTTCTTCGAAATATTGCCATGGAATCTTTTACATCCAACTTTGACGTCTCATCCAAAAGACGGCACCTCTGACAGTGCAGCACTCCACTGGAGCGTCAGCCTAAATTTTGTGCTCAAGTCTCTGCAGTAGAACTTTTGAACCCTTCTGACCTTCTGACTCAGAGGCGAGAGTGCGACCCAGTGAGCCACGGCTGACACTTTAGTTTAGAGCAGGTTGTTCATTGGCTATCCTCGGTGTCTGGGCTATTACCTGGTGGGCCTTTCTCTGACCCACTTAAATAACCCCATGTTCAATAAACCCTGCTGAACATGTGGATGTTGGGGATGGGGAGGATTGTCCGGAGCTCTTGAATAGCCTTCCGACGCTCACCCTGAGGGTCACACGTGAAGAATGACCATTTTGGCGAGGAACCAAAGGAGGAGAGGGCTCATGAAGCTGAACCTCATCAGCTTCAGATGAGGAGAGAAGTACTGTGAACATACAAGGCGACAGAAAGATTGGATCAGCTGTGAGCCAGTTCTCTCTCTCTCTCTCTCTCTCTCTTCAACATCCTGCCAACAGGAAATGTCTCTCTCACCTCGTATCCGGGATGTGCTAGAATTGGAACAGCTGTGCTCATCTGTAGAGAGAAGAGCTGAAATTGGACCTTCTTTTACAAGTCTGGATTCCGATACAAATAGCATTCCGTTTACAAAAATGGAACTGAATGGGAGCAGTAGTTTGGAGTCACACCTCCCTGATCAGAGAGATTGTGGAAATCTTGCACAAACAATCAGCAACAACTTGCGTTTATATAACACCTTTAAATTATTAAACGTCCCAAGGCACTTCACAGGAGCGTACTCAGACAAAATAAATTGATGCCGAGCCAAAGGAGGAGATATTAGGACAGGTGGTCAAAGAGGTAGCTTTTAAGGAGCGTCTTAAAGGAGGAGAGAGGGGTAGATTAGGGTGGGAATTCCAGAGCTTAGGGCCTAGACGGCTGAAGAAACTGCCGCCAATGGTGGAAGGAAGGCGGGATGTACAAAAGGTCAGAATTGGAGGAACATGGAGTTCTCAGATGGCTGGAGGAGGTTACAGAGACAGGGAGGGGTGGTAGATACGGAGATCATTATCTGGCAACTGTTCTTCACAATTTAATAGCGAAGTTATTTTTGAAACCTTCATTGCTGTCAATATTCAAGCGGAGGTAGTGGAGAAAGGCCCCTTCGCTCACTAGTTAATAACTGGGCACAGAGGATAACCAATCAACAACCTTCTCTGGAATACACAAGTGACAAAATGCACTTTTAAACTAGAGAGTTCAGACTGCTCGTGAGCAGTGTGTGTGCAGAGGTACAGAGTTTGCATTGCTACATCATCTTATTCTGCTGGAAGAATGGCATACCCCTGGAAATATGGGTCCGCAATTGTGCTGTTGGGAAAAGGAGGCTGCTTTTTGCAATCTAAATGCCGAGGGCTTGGCACACTGACACCGGTGTCCCACAACCTCAACTAAAGCACCAAAATAAACATGTTTCAAGTGTCAAAGTCACAAGTGGGTAGGATCGGGTCAGACAGTATGAATGTGAACGTGCAAGTGATTGTGTGTCAGAGAGTGGGAGAGAGTGGAGGAGAGTGGAAGAGAGAGGGGGAGTGAGAGTGGGGGAGTGAGAGTAGGAAGAACGAGTGGGAGAGAGTGAGCGGAGGGAAGTGAGTGGGAGAGAGTGATTCTGAGTCAGAAGCTCATGGGTTCAAGTCTTACTCCAGAGACTTGAGCACGTAATCTAGGGGTGAACACTTCAGTGCAGTACTGAGGGGGGCTGCAATGTCGTAGGTGCCGTCTTTCGGATGAGACATTAAACCGAAGCCCCATCTGCCCTCTCAGGTGGATGTAAAAGATCCCTTGGCACTATTCGAAGAAATGCAGGGGAGTTCTCCCCGGAGTCCTGGCCAATATTTATCCTTCAACCAACATCGGTAAAAAAGATTAACTGGTCATGCATCGCATTGCTGTTTGTGGGAGCTTGCTGTGTGCAAATTGGCTGCTGTGTTTCCTACATTACAACAGTGACTGCACTTCAAAAGTACTTAATTGGCTGTAAAGCGCTTTGGGACGTCCCGAGGTCGTGAAAACGCTGTAGAAATGCAAGTTCTTTCTATTTCATCTTTTCAACCCATTTCTGCTTCATGGCCCAGTCTCTCCAATTTACATAAAATGCGAAGTATTTTACAAGGTCTGATGGACAATTCCTTAACAAGCAGTAGCAGCAAGACTCTGTTAGCTGGAGTTGCAGCTGACATTATTTATTAACCTGCTCTGCTTTGCTTGGCAACAGATCAGATTTGCCCGTGCTGCGCTCTGTAGAAAACCTGCTGTGGAATGATTATTTTGAAACAGCTTAACCCTTCACACTCGTACTTTCATTCTGATCACTTTAAATAGACAGGGTCTGCAGAATGCTCCATAGGGCCAGAACCTGTTGGTGTACAAATGCACTGTACCAGAGTAATACCACCCTCAGGATCACGCCCAGGACTTGCTGCAGATCTCAGGCCTGCTCCCATGGGCAGGAGCTGAGTGGAGGCGACAGACAGAGCAAGAGAAACAGAGACAGAAACAGAGACAGAGAGCGACAGAGAAAGAGACAAAGACAGAGACACAGAAAGAGTGAAAGATTGAGAGAGAGACAGAGAGAGAGATAGAGACAGAGAGAGAGCAATAGAGAGACTAAGAGCGACAGAGAAAGAGACAGAGAGAGAAACACTCAGCCGAGTCATTATTATGCTGTCTGATCACTTGGTTTTAAAGCAATATTTGCAGAAGCCTTAAAGTACAACACCCAGCATTCCATCCATCCTTCTGACCAGAGATGAACTGCAGAATGAGAGAACCCAAGGAAAGAAGTAGCTTCCCCCTCAGATATAGTTTGAACCTTCATTTATGTAACTAAGTGTGCCGCCTGGTGCTGTACTGAGCTACACAGACCAGTAGGTCCCAAGGTTCAGTCTGTGGTCTGTACTGAGTTAATTGATCTCCAGCTGGGACAGCTGTTGGGGTGCTCAGCTCTGTAACTGGTCACAGCATCCCTGTACTAGGGATGTATGGGCAACAAGTGAAGGAGCGGATGGGGTTCAGCTGTGAAGCTCCTCCGTTGACAGCCTAATCATGCAGATGAAGAGGGCCCACCAGGGTGTGGTACCAGACAGTACATTGAGGTTACAGTTCCACAAGAACAAAGAGAAAAACAGTTTATTAAAAAAGTACTTTTAAAATGTGTTCGCTCCACAAACCCCCTAATCTTTTCCTCTTTGTAGGATCTTAGCACCATGCATTAACCCTTCACCTGTGAGAAGGGGTCACGGGCTCTTCAGTGTCAGCTTCCCTGTCCCTCTGTGCTTGGCTGATGTCTAGAATGTTTATATTGGAAACTGACTATGTGCAATTGTCACACCGTAATTACACTATTCAACCGGCTATTCAACCATGGAAGGCATCAGAGCCAAGACCTAAACCCGGCATCCAATCATACACACATTTTCCAGTAGGAATAGAGATTTATGAAATGAACCCGTTAGTCTGATACTATAACCTTGATACAACGGTTGCCGTGCCAACAAAAAACTTGCTTCTACACACAGTTCCTGTCATCTTTTTCCATTATAAATTCCTATGTCAACATTTATATTGGAAACTGACTGTGTAATTGTCACACTGTAATTACACCCTCCTTCTAAAGGAGGTGCTGTCGTGCCACCAGAGGCAAGAGAGAGTAATTACAATGTCACAAGTTTGCATAGATGGTCTCCATTATAGAGGTGGACTTCGGGATTTATAATGGGAATAGGAAAATAAGGACAGAATGTTAAAATGGGGATTGAATCAGATCTGTACACTCTGGTCCAATTATCCCCTGGCCTCTAACCCCTCCTCATCTGAAGAATACACCTGGTCTTGATTACCTGTGTGCAACACCATGGGAGATCAACTAGTATAGATAACACACTCCAAGTTCCTACATGATGTGGAGATGCCGGTGATGGACTGGGGTTGACAATTGTAAACAATTTTACAACACCAAGTTATAGTCCAGCAATTTTATTTTAAATTCACAAGCTTTCGGAGGCTTCCCCCTTCCTCAGGTGAACGATGTTCGTTCACCTGAGGAAGGGGGAAGCCTCCGAAAGCTTGTGAATTTAAAATAAAATTGCTGGACTATAACTTGGTGTTGTAAAATTGTTTACAAGTTCCTACAGATAGTAATCCTGTAAGTATTTACAAAGAAAGAGCTTGCATTTATATAGTATCTTTCACGACCTCAGGATGTTCCCAAAACCCTTTACAATCAATGAAGTACATTTTGAAATGTAGTCACTGTTATAGCATAGGAAACAGGGCAGCCAATTTGCACACAGCGAGCTCCCACTAACAGCAATGTGATAATTACCAGGTAATCTGTTTTTAGTGATGTTGCTCGAGAGATAAATATTGACCAGGGTGAACTCCCCTGCTTCAAATAGTGGCATGGATTCTTTCACATCGGCCTGAGAGGGCAGACAGGGACCTCAGTTTAACATCTCATCTGAAGGCCAGCACCTCTAACAGTGCAGCACTGGAGTATCAGCCTAGATTGTGTGTTACAAAGAACTCTGGAGTGGGGCTTGAACCCACAACCTTCAGACTCACCCTACTACACATTACTGCCGTCCCTTAGCCCATGGATGCTGAGGCCGATGAGGCCCAGGTTTTTAATATCTGTACTACAGAATTGCTCCGTATGGAAATGTGATTGCCCAGGGAACACTGTAGCTTTCATACCACCAGAAATGACATCTGTACTGTATCCAAGGGTGTGGCTTTATTCCCCCAAAAATTCCCAAAGGATTACTGTACTTCTGCCAACTTGACATCTTTACTTCTTTTTAATTAAAGCAGATACTCTTCAACCTTGGCATCAAAGCTGTCTTTTCTGTACTTACTGATTAATGTTTATATGAAAACACACACGCGCATACACACACATACACACACACACCCAAACATTTGAAAACAGAATCAAAAGGCATCGTGCGTTGGTGCCAATATGCAGTATTCCCAAACCTTTGTCAGTGAATAACCGCGAGATGAGCGATGTTGGGTGACTGTTCCTCAGTAAATCGGAGAGCCCAACTTCTGCTGTAAGAAAGGCATAATGGTCCGTCTATGGCCAGTGGGATTATGGCCCCTGGGGTCAGCTGATTCAGACGCACAAAACAACTACAATATCAGGCACAGCAACAATAGTGAGGGCATTGTGAGCAGAATCATGGCACCAACTGTTGTTTATCAACAAACACACCCACTCCTGACATAAGCCACAGATGGGATATAAACTACCCTTCCCCTGAGGAGCCCATTCTAAGGAAAACAGCTGGATTAAATGGAGTTTCTGCCAATTTTGCTTGCTACGTCTTACTTTGGGCTGTTGCAGTGTCTTTCCTTGTAGGTTACTCCACCTCCGCATGTCCGGGAGCATTCCGACCACTCTGCCCAGTTGGACCACTGACCATTAATGGGCTTGGGGCCGTCGTCTCCATATTTCAAGCACTGACCTCTCCGACACCACTGTGAAGATAAAAGGAGTTTTAAGCTTGAGGCTGTGGCTACTTGCCAGTAGTAACCTTCCATAATAGGCTGTAAACACCCGTAAACGAACAGCTGATGGCAGCATAGATGAAAGGAAATGAGGCCCTGTGCCAAGGATCTGTGGCCGAGGGATTCGTCCTTGTCCGTGTGCAGAGAGTCCCAGATCTGTTCTCCTGACCAGAGGACCAGCACTTCCCTGCAGAGAGGGACTCAAAATCGGAACGTGAGGTGTCCCAGGGGTACCCTCTCTCAAATTAACACATCAGCTTGCTGCAAAGCAGTATGAGCTCAAAGACCTATGTGTTGCTCACCTACCAGCCTGGTTTGCTAGCTCATCGGACATGCTATAAGACAGAGGGGCTCACAGCAATGGCATTGAAGTAATAGATCTCTAAATAACAGACAGCAAGGAAGCTTAGCTCTCCTTGCTAAGTATCCCCAATTCTTGGCTTCTACAGGCCAGCACTTTAGTTCACAACCTAGACTGTCCAACTGAGCTGGAGGCGGCAACGCACATGAGCAACAATTTATTTTGTAGTTGTATTTCTCTCCGCCATTTCTAACCTTCACTAAGAGAATTAACACTTGACATAATTAGGGGACATTAACTGATTGATACCAGCTGAGATAGTCAACTTGGCACTGACCATGGATGTTTATTCCCGTCTATGGAGACCCCCCTGCAGCAACTAAATTATAATCATGTGATAAATTTCACGGTCCAATTGTTGAGGAAGAAAGAGATACAGTATAATTAACGTTAGCAACTAGGCCTTGGCGAGGCGCCAACCTTCATCTTGTGCCTTGAGTCGAGAGCAGTATTGTACTCTGTAATTTATCATTCAACATTTCCTCCCAGCCTACAAACCTATACATATACATGCTGTACACAGAATATTGGGCACACGGCTACAATCTGATCGAGGGGTTCAGTTGATGATATGAGCCTGGAGGATGTCATCGGAACACAGAGTAAGAAAACAGACCTTTTTTTATTTAAATAGATTTTTTTTTTACATCTCAAACGTTCTTCCCTTCTCTCCCGAAGGCACTGACTCATGCTGGTGTCTGGCCAATGTGCTGACAAACCAGGCTTGCAGGTGCGTTCCTGGCCCACACTGCCTGACTCCACGGAAGCCAGTTGCCACCTGGTGCAGGCAACAGGCACCCTTCGAGACTGAGCCCTGGGGCATCTGAAGCCAGTTGGAGATCAGTTAACTCAGCATAGATGAGGGATTGGACTGGGAGAAGCTTCCTGGTCTGCAACGCGATGGGTGGTAAATTAAGCCATTGGGACATCTGGGGAGCAGCATTGAAGTACGGTTTAGAATGGGAGAGATTGTTTCATTTTGGTTTTGCTCTTGTACTTCTCCCAAGGGTATCCTGACAGACACCGAAAGCCTGAACATTCCATGCAATTAACATAGACCTTAACTACATTTGATTACCAGATGGCAATGCCGGAGGTGCAGGCTGACGCACACGAGCCACTCACCTTGTTGGGTCCACAGACTGTACCCTCTGCAGCTGGCATGAACTTTGTTTCACATCTGTGGCCACTCCTATGGCACCAAAGCGCTTTGCAAATGTCCTACAGTGAAACATGAAAGCACGAACATTATTTCAGCAGAACATTCCACTCCTGCACCAGAAACGCAACGATGCTGAAACCCCCCCTCCCCCAGCCCTGTGGCCAAATGTTTTTACAACTTGTTTTTTGCATTTTTAGGGAACTTTGTTAGTAGGAATGGCTCTTGTTCCAATTTGAGAAACTTAGCGCACAAGATAGATCTGGATGAGGGAGGTCATTTACCCCAAGCTAGCCTAGCTCAGCCATTCGGAAAGAAAAACTATTTCGTACGATTGTGTCAGTTTGATTCAGTTGATAGAAATTTTACTTCTGAATCAGAAGATTGTGAATTTAAGCCCCTGCTCCAAGACTCCAGCACATAAGCAAGGCTGATATTTCGGGGGGGGGTGGGGGTACTGCGCTGTTGGAGGTGCCACCTTTCTGTCTGTTCGTGGCTCATGTGCATGTTAAAGATCCCAGGCCATTATTGGAAGAGGAGCATTATACTCTCCCGTCCTCCCCTTCAAATACCACCATCAGTAACAGATTATTAGTGACTACACCTCTAAGGTAATTCTTCAGATGTGAAGCGTTCCGTGGATGGTAATAAGGAGGTCATTAGATGCAAGTCCTTTCTCTCTCTCAGTCCATCACATTATCGATTGGTTTCTTCAATAATTTCGGGATTTTTGTCTCCACTACGTGAGTGTGGGATACCACCAAGAGTAAAAACAGTAGAAGAAATAAAGCAAGCAGTAGTTGCTAGGTGACACCAAACTTCCATTTTAAAAGCCGATAGATTGTAGGAAGAGGGAGAAACTGAGAAAGATGAGGAAAACTGAATGGGAAGGAGTTCCATAGCGCTGAGGTACTAGGAAAGGATGAATTGAGAACACAAGAAAAAAGAGGGATGGGAAAAGGCCACTCAGCCCCTCGAAGCCTAAGTCTCAAGTGTATTAACTCTCTTATCATGGCATCTCATTGTATTTTCAATAACCACAAAGATTTTGTCTCACGTTACCTTGTTTGGTAGATGACTGTAATCATTTCACATTCTTTCTCGATGTCTGTCTTAAATTTACTTTCCATTTATCCCTCTCGTCCTAATTTCCTGCCGTTCTGAAAGTAATATTCTGGGTTTACCCTATCTATACCTTTCAGCAGCATTTTATACAGATAAGTGGGTTTCCCCACCACTCTTAACTGCCTTCGTTCTGGACTGTAAAGCTGAAGTTCCTATAATCTCTCTTCGTCGCACATCCCCTTCAGTCTAAGGATCAGTCTGGGGTCAGTCCCCCTGCTCTTCTCTGCATCCCGTCTGTAGCAGGCATGTCCTTTTATGGTGGGGTGAACAAAACTGAATACAGCAGGGCGAATTCTGCAGGGAGGCTGCGCTCAAAGAAAGCAATGGGTTGGAGATAGGGCTTCAATATTGCAGGTCCCATTACCCAATCCGTGCTCCCCATGGGTGCGGCTCCCTCACTGAGAGCACAAGATCAGAGAATTAGCCGTAGTATTCGCAGTGTGATCTGACCAGTGCCGTGTAAAACATTCGGGTGGTGAGACCACACTGAAAATGCCTACTGCAGGCTTACTGCCCTAATTATATATTCTATCAGCTTTTCACCCCATTGCCGCGTAAAGCGATGGGACCACGGTGCAATTTATTCAATGATTTGGCGACACACAATCTCATGGGCTTTCACATGGTTGACCTATTTAATTTAAGGCCTACATTGGCCAAGGCACTGGGAGCTCCTGGGGATGGGAGTCATCTGACTGGGTGGAAGTCCTAGCCATCCAATTGAACCGGTCCAAAAATCAGTCAGAAAATCTACAAGAAACCTCCTCTTCCTCTTTCAAAGTTAATTGTTAAATCAATTCTACTCATTACAGTTGAGGTACCATAACTGGCTAAGAGGTGGTCTTGGCCTAAGGAGGTCAAAAGTCAGTCAGGGTCCTTGCTCCTAACTCTGTCCACTGACATTTTTAGACATCAGGTGAAGGTTAGGGTCATCTGTGTTGCAACCCATGATGGATTAGCCTGCTGACACGCACCGTCTATACAGAATGGTCATGTTCTCTCGATGACTGTGCAGGTTTATCCAGTGAATAGCTGATCAGGAAGGTCCAAGTTTCAATGCTCGCCCAGTGCTGAGTCAGCAGCTGGAGCAGTAAAACAGGACCCAATGGCTCTGGGCTAGACATGGGGGAAATTCCTCCAGGACTCCTGCTCCTGATGATCATCCAGCGACTCGTAATGAAAGAGACTGACGCCACGAACTGCCAAGGTCCGCGTACGAATAATGGGCATTTCACAAGGTACCGAACGGAGTGACCAATACCATGAAACCCGTAACTAATCAAAGGCTTCAGTAGAGGACAGAAGGGGGGAAAATTGACAAGGAAAAGAGTTGAAAAATGGCCCCTTTGATGAGGCATGAAAAAGCCACTGGCTCCCATACAGCCGCACTCCAGAATGAGTCAACATCCTCGAGGGTTCTGAGGAGAAAACTGACAGAAAAAAAAACAATTGTGTTCACTGGTTTCCATTCAAGGGCCCCGATTCAGCAATCATGTCCGTCTACAAAAGCACAAGGACGAGTCAAAGACTTCTTACTGCCGTGCATTCTAGGGAACGTTAAGAACAATCACCTCTTTATTGTAAGTGAGATATGGGAAACCTGACCATCAATAACAGCGACCCATGTGATGATAATATTATTAAACATTAGGCTTTGAGTATACAGTCTTTGGAATTTTAATTTAAACTAGATTGAAAGTGGTTGCGTACAAGATAAGTAGCAGTTAGCCTCTGTTCCGAGGGCATCACTGAATAAATGTACCGATTTGGGGTGAGCTTTTCATCTACCGCGGATCATTAAAGGACTGTTGGCGAGATTTTATGTTCTGTTAATAGACATTCCATAATCTTCAGTTTGAAGTTTATTTTTCGTTGGCCTTAGACAGGCACTTTAAGAAGCTTTTCCGAAGAATATAAGAAACAATCCAACAAGAAAAGGCCATTCGGTCAATCAAGCCAGCTCCTTCCACATCCCATTTACAGTCCACTCTATTATTGACTCTACCCAACCCATTTAATCTCATGAAGTTGGTTCCGGAAGATTTCTCTCTCCCCTACCCACCCTCACACAAGAGGAAATCAAGCAAAATCTTCAGAATCCAAACCCACATCCGACATTATTCGTCCTTGACCAGTTGCCTTTCTTGGTTCTACATTCCTACGTTCCCAGCAGCTCAAGAACCATACTGTTCCATAGGGCTTTTGAATATCACCATAAGTGTCAACCGTGACTCAGTGGTAGCACTCTCGCCTCTGAGTCAGAAGGTTATCGGTTCAAGTCCCACTCCAGAGATTTGAGCACAAAAAATCCAGGCTGACACTTCAGTGCAGTACTGAAGGTGTGCTGCGCTGTCGGAGAGGCCCGTCTTTCGGACAAGAGGTCAATCCAAAGCCCCGTCTGTCCTCTAAGGGGGACGTAAAAGATCTCATGGCACTATTTCAAAGAAGAAGGGAGTTCTCCCTCAACCAACATCACTAAAACAGATGACCTGGTCATTATCACGTTGTTGTTTGTGGGACCTTGCTGTGCACAAATTGTTGGCTGCACATCATTGGCTGCAAAGTGCTTTGGGATGTCATGAAAGGTGCTATATAAATGCAAGTCTTTTTCTGAAATACTTAGAACCCTCAATCCCATCCTGGACCGTGCAGCAGTGGGGTGTCGGTGGGATGAAGGGGGAAGTCAGCTGGGGTTCCCACAACTTGGCGTCGATCATCTGGAAAATTAGAGGAATTTTGGGGGTAATTTCGCCGTGTGATTTAGGTTAAAATCGAGCGCAAAACAAGCATCCAACCCGTTCTCGCCGGGCGGGCTAGGTTAAAATCAAGTGTAAAGCAGGCATGCAACCCTGACCCAGCCCCGTTCTCGCCGGGCGGGTTAGGTTAAAATCGAGGCTTCTGATTCCGAAAATGATAAATTGGACCCAAGAGGCACAAGGAGAAACAGGTTAATAATTAACTTTTTTAAAAAGTGAGTAAAATATTTATAAAATAAGGTATGTTAGACAGAAATAAAAGTAGAGGTGACTTAAAAATAAAACGGAGCAAATGGGAGAAGGCAGGTCGAACAAGAATTGAAGATTTTTAATTTAAATGGTTTTGGTGATTATCTAAATTAGCAGTTTAATATTGTGGCTACAAACTTACTTATGACATTATGAATGGCTTTTACAATACTAGTATATGTTACAGGGAAACTGAAGTCTCCCACATCTGCCAGCTGTTTAATGGTCAATGAATTATGGGATGGTGTTTCTCAGTAATCCTTTTCAGATTAAATTCCTGTAACCTTGCAGCGATGTTTTCACGAATACTTTAATGGTGTGATAACATGTAAACGTTACAAATGACATCGCTTCTGTTTAAAAGAGTGGGTGAATGGGGCGACTGCAGTGAAAATAATCTCAACTGGGGCTCAGAGGACGTGACCAAAATCCCTTGTCGAAAATCATCTCAATCGCTTCCAATATTCTGTATTAACTCCAATCACGTTACCAATGGTTTAACTTGTCCCAGCGTGCTTTTCTAAAGGCGTGGTGGGAGGCTAAGTTTAAAAGAAACAGGGGACCTCGCACTCTTTGGAGCAAGTTTTAAACCTGACGCAGCGGATCGATCGATTGCCAAAGAAACCCTCTGAAAATAGACTACATAATAGTTGGAAAACCGGGCAATTAAAGTTCATTTTTTTAATTAAAAAGAATAGCGAAGGAGAAGAAGACTGAGTACAGCTAAAGGCCTAGAAATTTGACCGCACAGCGCCCATCTCTAGGCCGCAGTGTTTATGGGAGTGACCTTTCAACAGCAGCATTTTTGGCAGTTATTGGGGGCAATAACTTGTGTAGCCCACCCGAAATCCTGACTCACACTCTTGGCAACTGAAGAACTATACCGGGAGCACTACGGTCCATACCTTACCCTACTGCTTTTACTTACATTTTTAGGCGAAAATGTGCTTTAACGGCAGTTGATGCTAGCTCAATTGCTAATTCTAAATCGGAGACAGATAGCTTTTTGCCAGCCGAAGGTATTAAGGGATATGGGCCAAAGGCAGGTCTATGGAGTTAGATCACAGATCAGCCATGATCTTATCAAATGGCGGAACAGGCTCGAGGGGCTGAATGGCCTACTCCTGTTCCTATGCTTGCGGGATTAATTTGCTCTCTTGAGGTCAATCTTGCCATCCTAAAACTATTCCCCAATACTGAGCAGTTTTATTACTGCCACATCAGTGTTCCAATGTCACAGTGCGCGAGCTGAATACAAACCCGGTGAAACAGGGGGTTTCCCTGAACCTGTCAGCAGACTCAGGGTTAAAAATAAAAAAAAGATAAATAATGCCACCATTTATCTATTATAATCCTACATGTACAATGGCAACTGATGGAAATTACACACAGATGAGAACAATTTCTGGAGAAGACTCGTGCTTTAAGGATTTCTCTTTATCCCAGCACAGGCCACCGAGGACAGTGGAAATGAAAATTGGACTATTTCTATAATGGGAGACCGATCTGTAACACCAGTGTTACGCCCCAGGCGGTTAAGTTTGAGAATATATCTGCCTCCATGAGCATAATACGACAGTAAATGTAGCAGCGTCAGCCGTGGCTCAGCACTCTCGCCTCTGAGTCAGAAGGTCGTGTGTTCAAGTCCCATTGCAGAGACTTGAGCATAAAATCTCGGCTGACACTCCCAGTGCAGTACTGAGGGAGCGCTGCACTGTCAGAGGTGCCGCTTTTTTGGATGAGACATTAAAATGAGGCCTCATTTGCCCTCTCAAGTGGATGTAAAAGGTCCCATGGTACTATTTCAAAGAAGAGCAGGGGAGTTCTCCCCAGTGCCTTGGCCAATATTTAGCCCTCAAGCAACATTACTAAAACAGATTATTTGCTGTTTGTGGGAGCTTGCTGTGCGCAAATTGGCTGTCACACTTCCTACATTACGAAAGTGACTACACTTTAAAAGTACTTCATTGGCTGTAAAGCGCTTTGGGATGTCCTGAGGTTATGAAAGGTTCTACATAAGTGCAAGTCTTTCTTTTTTTCCTTCTTTCAGTTAAAAAGGGACTGGCAATATCTTGGCTTCATATTTACATACTTAACCTAAGTCTTTTTTCAAAAAAAAATCAATCTTTTCACATCCTTTGGATAAAGTAATACTTTAATAAACAGCGTGGATTGGATCCAAACTAAAAGCTGGCCCTGTGCCATGCCTGGCAGCGTTCCTCATTAAAGCTGGCAAAAAAATGGCACAGTTTGAAAAGTCATTCTTTCAAAGCCTATCTCACCGAGCAATCAGTGCTAAAAAAAATCTATTTGCTTCACACTGCGAAGCTCGTTCACTTGCAATGCTCATTAAACTTAGTGCGGTCACATGACATTGCTGGAGCCTAATCATCTGTGAGCTGCCTGAAGTCCTTTTAAAGCAAAAGCTTTGCATTTTCTGTTTGCCGAGGACCGATATGAAATTCCCACGAGCCGCGTGCACCTTTAATGGAAACGCAAAAAGTTTCCTGAGGGATATCGCCAGCAGTGTCACGAGATTTATTGGCGCCAACACACATTCTAACAGCGTCAGCTTGGGCTCAGGTGGTCATGGATTCGAATCCCACTCCAGGACTTTTGAGAGCACAAGCTTAGCTGACACTCCAATGCGGCACTGAGGGAGTGCTGTGTTGCCAGAGGTGTCGTCTTTTGAATGAGACCTCAACCTGAGGCCCCCCGCACCCCCCTCCCACCCCCATTTAGGCAGGTGTGAAAGATCCCAAGGCAATATTGAATAAAACAGCTGCTAATTCTCCTGGTGTACTGGCCAACGTTTATCCCTCAAGCAACACTTCCAAAAACAGATTTACTTCAATTTCCGCTGTGCCAGAGGGATCCAAGACACCCAGGGCGGGAAGGGGAAAACCAGCATCAGAGCGTACGTTGCCCAAGTGAGCTTAATGGGCTGAATGAGCTTTTCTTGATGCGTGCTTCATTACGTTCTTATTAGTTCAATATTAAGTCAAAGGTAGTTACTGGAGGCATAAATCAGCTTCTCGTTGCAAGCTGGTTACTAGTAGAATAATGCCAACTCATTACTGCTCAATCGAGAGATTGAGTTCAGTCAGGGCAAGCTGCCCATTAACTTATTGTCACCCAACATGGAATAGCTCATTTGCACAACACAGATTCTTTTCTTCCCTCCCAACTCAACCCACCACACGGCATTGACTACTTGATAGAATACGGTTCCAAGGATGCCAGTCGCCCTCTGGTACCCACCCTCGAGCGGGCAATAGTCACAGGTGAATCTCAACAGTGTCTGCGGGTTATATTACTGCGGGGAGGGGCACGACAGTTGTGTGAAATCTGTTTGACGAACACACACTCACACACACTCAAGCACGTGCATACACGCACGCGCACGCACATTTCTAGCAGCCAACTGTAGCACATCTCCCAACACTCCAGATGAGATCAGCTAGCAGCCGAACCAGGGATTGAGCCTTGTGTCCAGCTGGATTACCCAGTGATTAGCTCAGTCATACAATCCAGCAAGAGAACCACAAATGAGATTTGACCTAACTCACTCAACTAACACATCTGAATTGCAGTGTCAGGGCAGCCTGACAGCATCGTCCTTCTGTCTTAGAGTTGTTTCATTCAATTGCTTGGTTGACCATATCTACCTGTGTTGTGTCAGTACACTTATTCAGCACATTGATACACTATAGTAATACAGAAATTCCCAATTAAGCCAATACGAATGCATTGCCGGCTGGTGTGGTTGCGTGCTGACTCTTCGCAAACCTTCAAAAGGGAGCTGGACCGTTTCGTGACTGGGACAGAGATCGCATCAAATATAGAAGGTAAGCGGATTAACAGTTAACGTACACATGGTCAACGTGATCTCCTGGACTGGTTTCGATCACCCGAGGGGGTCGGAGAGGAATTTCCCAGAGTTTTTTATTCCCTTATTGGCCCTGGGTTTTTTCTCTTGTGATTTTGCCTCTCCCAGGAGATTACATGGCGGCGGAGTGGGATTAGGAAGTGCCTAGTCTTGATGCTCCAGGCATTATGAGTGTGGGGCAGACTTGATGAACCAGCTTTTCCTGCCAGTCATTTTCGTATGTTTTAGCGTGTGACAAAACGTTGTGTGTAACGCTCTTAATTCATCACTTCAAATTGCTCCGACTACTGCCACCACCAGCACTTCACTTATGCTTCAAGATGCATTCAACCAACCCAAGTTTCAAAAGGAAAAATAAAACCTCGAATTGGGACCGCTGGATGTTTTTCAGTTCAAGTGGAGATGGTAATTCTCAGACCCATTATTAAGTTTTACTCCCTTAAGTATAGAAGATTAAGGGGTGATCTAATTGAGGCGGTTAAGATGATTAGAGGATTTGATAGGGTAGATAGGGAGAAACTATTTCCTTTGGTGGGGGAGTCCAGAACAAGAGGGCATAACCTTAAAATTAGAGCTAGGCCGTTCAGGGGTGATGTCAGGAAGCACTTCTTCACACAAAGGGTAGTGGGATTCTACAACTCTTTCCCGGAAAAATTGACAGACTTTTGTTAGGTAAGAGTATTAAGGGATTATGGAACCAAGGCAGGTAGATGGACTTAAGATACGGAACAACCATGGTCTAATGGAATGGTGGAACAGGCTCCAGGGGTTACTCCTGTTCCTATGTTTCTACAATAACTCCTAGTGACAAAACTGCCTACAATCAACAGTTTACTGTGCTCGATCCAAAAACAAGAGCTGGAAACCAGGGAAACGGTTCAACGTTACAGCAGGCAGGAATGTACCTTCACAAAGTCAAGGGAGCACAACTTGGCCTTTGCTCCAAACTGCCACTTGCATTGCGTGTCGGCATCGTAAAGCTGCCCTGGCAGCCCGTCGGGGTACTGGTACTCCCGCACTTGCTTCGGTTCGTCGACCAGGCAAGAAGCCTGAGCTGTACTGTGAACAAAACACATTTCAGACACATAAAAGGAGAGCAAGCCCGAGGAACAACTAAATCTGGCACGGCCGAGAGGCGACTAAAAGGTGAGACGAGCCAAAGACAAGACAAGCCCAGAGGATGTTGTAACGGATTTTGTGTTACTTGGTAAACACAGCACTGCAGATTATGTGGTGAGTGATGACATTTTGTTGGCAAGATATTTTCTGGTATCTCACTGCCCAGAATGTTGTCGCATACAATAATCTACAGCTAAACGATTCCTCTGTCATGTTATAATTCACACCCTTGATCTGTCCAGTTAAATATTTAATGCGGGGGGGCTTGCATTCATGAAAAAAAAAGCGTTTTACTTGGGGAGGGAGAAGAGCTGGTGGAGCAGTGTGTGGATTAAGATTACATAGAATTACACAGAATTTACAGCACAGGAACAGGCTATTTGGCCCAACTGTTCTATGCTGGTGTTAATGCTCCACATGAGCCCCCTCCCACTCTATTTCCCTACTTCATCTAACCCTATCTGCATAACCTTCTATTCCTTTCTCCCTCATGTATTTATCTAGCTTCCCTTTAAATGCATCTCTGCTAATCGCCTCAACTATTCAGTGTTGTAGTGAGTTCCACATTCTCATCACTATCTGGGTAAAGAAGTTTCTCCTGAATTCCTTGTTGGATTTATTAGTGACTATCTTATATTTATGGCCCCGAGTCTTGGACTCCCCCACAACTGGAAACATCTTCCTTACGTCTACCCTATCGAAACACTTCATAATTTTAAAGATGAGGTGCGTCACTGCGTTATGGAACTTAGAGGCAAGCACAGAAAAGGTTTGTAGACACCGTTTTTTTTTTTGTGTGTGTGTGTGAAAGCCTGACTTCTTTTCCCAGTGAGCCAGTTTGTAAGTGTCTTGGCTCGGCTGCTATATCTGGCTTTGTTCGTGAAGTTCAAGGAAAATTCTTTCACTAGACTGGGGCGTGATTTAGTAAGACAATTTCTCTTCCAACTTTACATATAGGACATTCTGTATTCGGTGCCCAGTCTGTATCGAGTTAGCTGATCCCAGCTGGGTTAGTGGTTGAGGTGCTACCATTGGCCTCGCGGTTAGATAAGGGGTGAGGTGGTGGTGGGGAGGTGGGAAAGCAATCAGCCAAGGTCCCCTTGCCCGATTTTTAAAAAATGATTCATTCTCGGGATGTGGCCATCACTAGTAAGCACGGCATTTATTGCCCATCCCCAGTTGCCCTTGAGAAGGCGGTGGTGGTGGGCCTTCTTCTTGAACCGCTGCAGTCCGCGTGGTGAAGGTTCTCCCACAGTGCTGTTAGGTGGGGAGTTCCAGGATTTTGACCCAGCGACGATGAAGGAACGGCCGATATACGTCCAAGTCGGGATGCTGTGCGACTTGGTGGGGAGCTTGGAGGTGATGGTGTTGTTCCCATGCACCTGCTACCCTAGTCCTTCAAGGTGGTGGAGGTCGCGGGTTTGGGAGGTGCTGTCGAAGAAGCCTTGGCGAGTTGCTGCAGTGCATCCTGCAGATAGTACACACTGCAGCCACGGAGCGCTGATGGTCCACTATGTTTCTCCGCTGCTCTTGTGCATTCCAAAGTTCTGGTGATTTCTGCTGGGCAGCTCGTGTGTGAATTCATCGCAAAGGGACAGAACCAGGCAGCAGTGATGTCCCCCATGGTGCAACAGTCTGTTAAGGCTTAGACTGGAAGAATAGCCACTTGGAGGGTACTTGTTGAACCGTACCCCGGCAGGAGTCAGGGTCTTCGGGAGAGGAAGTGGGGAGAACATCCTGTGGATGTTCCTTTCAGTTTGTGTCAGGGATGGAAAGGCAGGCCGTAAGGTGACACGTTTATTAATTTATTTCTGAATTAGGCGACATTATCTTTACTGGATTCGATTTGTTAGTCTCTATTTTTGACTTCGAGTGAAGCCCATACAGCCCTTGTAAACTGACAGGTTTAAGAATTTATTAAATATTTCAGTCAGAGCCAGAAAGGAGCACTTCTTTTAAAATAAAGAGTTGATCACCCCCATGGCTTTTGGATCCAGGTGGTCTTAAGTAGTTGACATCTTGGACTGGGCTTGCCGGTAAATTGACTCCCAGGTTTGTCAAGAGGCCCAGGCCATATCCTCAGTTAAAACTTGAATTGTTAAACGGTTACAGTTGCAACTTAGATACTTTTTTAATTACATCTTTGAATGGCGAAGAGTTTTGCCAACTTACTTACATTTTTCAGTTCTTGGTGTGGAAGCTGCTTTCTGTGTTCGTAGTGCAACCTGATTCTTACGTCTTGACTGGTCCTCGCTGACCACGTGACCAATAATACTACGTGGTTAGCACAGGACAGATCAGAAAGCAATTAAAACACACAGGGATTATATTAGATAGATATGTAATTATTAAGGCTTCGGCCTACCTGAGGAACCTGTTGAGATACTGCCGACTGCACGCAGACCATGAGAAGATTCCATTGTTCCCAGCCAGGGTCGGTGACATGATGTTACCCTCAGTTTTCCGACATGGGTTCCCTTCTCCATCGTGAATCATGCCGAAGCTTTGATAAAAAGGCGTACAGATGCTGAGACAAATCAATCAGCGCATTCCGGGTTTTTAACATGGGATAAGAACATCGGAAAACCCAAAATTTAGTTCTCAATTCCTACAAATTAGGACCGGAAAGTTCTATTTACCAGTGAAACTGCAATGAGTTCGCTAACATCTCTGGTGAGGCCATAAAAAGAGGGGCTTGGCAGCTTGTGAGTGACATCTGTGTGCTTCTTAAGCAATAAATTATGTTCATTAGTTTCATGGTTTAGTACAGGATAGGTATAAGAGGAGACTCGTGTGGCGCATAAACAACGGCATGGAGCAGTTGGGCCGAATGGCCTGTTTCTGTGCTGAACATTCTATGTAATTCTATGTGAGAAATATGCTAATTAATGGGTCATGAGCATCGATATTTAAGTTTTTGGGCCAGCGTCCTAAAACAGCGGCAAACTAATCTTGAATTGACAGCACTCTTTCTCTCAGTGACACTAGGGTAAAAGAAGAAAGAACTTGCTCTTACAGAGCGCCATTGACAGGACGTCCCAAAGTGAAGTACTTTAGAAGTGTGATCACTGCTGTATTGTAGGAAACGGGGCAGCTAATTTGCGCACAGCAAGGTCCCACAAACAGCAATGAGAGAAATGACCAGATAATCTGTTTCCAGTGACGTTGGTTGAGGGATAAATATGGGCCAGGACACCGGGGGAGAACTCCCCTGCTCTTTGTCAAAATAGTGTCGTGAAATCGGCGGGGGGGGGGGAAAAGGAGAGTTCTAGCATTGATATCGCAGCAGTGTTAATTGCAGCTGTGCAGGGCTGGATACTGCAACATCTGGTCTGTGCATATCACTTCCAGTCCATAGTCAATCCATGCTTCATGCCTCAATGACAAGCAGGATACGCCCTGCAGTTAGTAACTTCTGTTGCTGCAGTACGGAACAGTAGCAGTAATAGTAAAAAAAAAAAAATTTTTTTTAATGGAAAGTCTTAACTTGCAGCCAATGGAAGAAAGAACAAAGCCACCTTATTTGGAAGAAAATGGGTGCTCTTCAGTAACCCGCTTGGCTCTGACTGAGCAACAGAAGTTACGTCCAACAGCAAAACACCATAATTAAACCATCATTGTCTGAAAGAAACCAGTTTTAGCTTGAATGAGAGGATCCTCCTTTTCGTTTGCTTTCCAGACCATAATAAATATATAACACGGTTTTTTTTCAACCCCTCCCCCGCCCACCCCTGCTCTTCTCCTCAGCAGCTGACAGACTCACACCAGCCTACTCTCGGAGGCGATCGCTGACTCGCCACATCTGTCTGGAGCCTGAACAGGCTTGTTATTAATCTTTTATTATTGTATATTTTTCGGGGTTTTTCTTAAAAAATAATAGGAGAACTGCTTTGAAAAGACGCGAGCTGCCAGGCAGGTTGGGGGGGAACTCGAACCGTTTGGTTTGTGCTGCTCGCAGAGACTGCACCTGCCGTCGACCGTTCCTTCATCGCTGAAGAGCTCGTCTGACATTGCTCCAAGGGCAGGTCCTGTCGTGGCAGCAGATGGTGTCACTTCTCCTGGCTGTGCGTTAGGATTAGGATCCTGCAGCACAGCCAACAGCAGCGAGCAGCAGCGAATGAGCAAAGGCTCTTCTGGTTACCTGGCAGTAGCCTACAAGAAAAAAAAGAACCTTTCAGGTCCAGGGTCCACGTGTTCTCCTGGACTGGTTTCGATTGCCTGAGGGGGAGTCGGAGAGGAATTTTCCCATATTGGCCCTTGGGTTTTTGGCGTCTCCCAGGAGATCACACTGGGGGAGGGGAGGAGTAGTAGGAAGTGTCTAGCCATGACATTCCAGCCATCATGAGTGTGGGGCAGGCTTGATGGAATAGCTGGTCTTTTCTTGCCCGCCATTTTCGTATGTTCTGATGGCCATTGCTAATGGCAATGTATAAAGCCACGTGGAACGGGAGGTCAGTGCTAAGTTAGCTTTAATTGAGCTCAGCACCCTCAGCTGGGGGGGTGGGGTTGGAGATTTCTCCACCTAATTGCCATCCAGTGACTTCTGTAGGAAAGTGTAAACATGAAGGCGAGGGCACGATTGGGATCGGGATCAACTCAGCTGGGAATACCGTGTCAGCAACTTACATTGGCTCCCGGTCCCGGAACGCCTCGATTTTAAAATTCTCATCCTTGTTTTCAAATCCCTTCCTGGCCTCGCCCCTCCCTATCTCTGTAACGTCCTCCAGCCCTACAACCCTCCGAGATCTCTGCGCTCCTCCAATCCTTGTCTCTTGCGCATTCCCGATTTTAATCACTCCACCTTTGGCGGCCGTGCTTTCAGCTGCCTAGGCCCTAAGCTCCGGAATTCCCTCCCCAAACCTCTCCGCCTTTCTATCCTTCTTGAAGATGCTCCTTAAAACCTGCCGCCTTTGCCATGCTTTTGGTCACCTGTCCTGATATCTCCTTATGTTGCTCGGTGTCAAATTTTGTTTGAGAACGCTCCTGTGAAACGCCTTGGGACGTTACTATGTTAAAGGCGCTATATAAATGCAAGTTGTTGTGGTAGTTGTGTAGGTTCATACATGATGAACGGCCAGGTGGCAAGGTACTGAGAGGCAATTCTACTCTCACCTGACAACCACATGCACTCACTTTCCAGCAGGGAGTCACTGGATAGTAAGCAAACCGCCGAGGCCATGTGTTGCCCTGAGATCATGGAATGATACATGGCAGGAGGCCATTCGGTCCGTCGTGCCTGTGCTGGCTCTTCGGAAGAGTTATCCAATCAGTCCTACACCCCTGCTCTTTCCCCATTGACCTGCAAATTTTTCCTTTTCAAGTTATTATTGAATCTGCTTCCACCACCCTTTCAGGCAGCACATTCCAGATCATTACAACTTGCTGCGTAAAAAAATTCTCATCTCCCCTCTGGTTCTTTTGCCAATTATCTTAAATCTGTGTCCTCTGGTTACTGACCCTCCTGGCAGTGGAAAGAGCTTGTCCTTATTTACTCCACCCAAACCCCTTCATAATTCCGAACAGCTCTATTAAATAGATCAGCCAACTGAGCTAGACCACCATCAACGTGCAGTCAAATAGCACCCTTAACACAGAAAACATCCTAAGACGCTTCAAAGGCGCAGTGTGAAAAACAGATGCCAAGCCAAGGAACAAGAGATTTACGAGTGGGCGGGGGGGTGGGGGGAATCAAAGGCTTGGTCAGCAAGGTGGGCCTTGAGGAGGGTCTTGAAAGGGAGGAGGGAGTTGAGGATCTGGATTGATGGAAGTCCAGGAAATGGCGCCAAGGGTTGAGTTCTTCTCTTCTCCTTTAAGACACTCCTTAAAACTTACCCCTTCTTAAAATTTTGTCAGATTAGGCTCCTGTGAGGCGCCTCGGGACGTTTTACTGGATTTGGAGTCCAAAACTAGGGGCCATAAATATAAGATTGAAGAAATCACAAGAAAATTCTTTACCCAGGGAGTGGTGAGAATGTGGAACTTGCTACCACATGGAGTAGTTGAGGCGAATAGCACAGATGCCTTTAAGGGGAAGCTGGATAAACACATGAGGGAGAAAGGAATAGAAGGATATGCTGATATCTGGGGGTGGTGGGGGAGGAGGCTTGTGTGGAGCATAAACACCGGCATTGCCCAGTTGGGCCGAACGATCTGTTTCTGTGCTGTAAATTCTATGTAATATAATGTTAAAGGCGCTGTATAAATGCAAGTTGTTGCTGAATGTCTTTGTTGTAATATTGGTTGGTGCCATTGCCCACTGGGGCTTGAGGGGAGGTTTCACTATTTCCTACGGTGTCAGAAAGATTGATTTAAAAAGACGGGAGGTGTTTTGAACGGGAACCTGTTTTAGATACAGCGAATTTTCAGTGAATTGGTTGTTCAGGGGAATATCTGGCATCATTTCGAAATGGTCAAATTGGAAGAATATCCCAAGAAACTCGTACAGCTGAGGAACACCGTCTGGGATGCTGTTTATTTCACTCTAATTCAATGCAGATATCTCAGCTGGCGTTCCCCAACTCTCCAGCAAGTAAATTAAATCCCGACTCATGCAGAAGCCACTCCCTGCAGCCCCCTCACATGCTACGCCACACTGTGCAAGTATCCACAAATGCCAGCTCGCCAACTGCTCAGAAAGACGGTGACCTTTTAATGAAACGGATTCATCAAAGCAAACCCAGAACGTCAATCAGAATTAGGGCACTGTCTGTTGCTAAATAACTTCGCACAGATTTATTCCACTGGAGGAAAGTTTTTTTTAAGAAAAAAAGAAGTTAACACTTTCCATGTGATTCAGGGAGGGGAAAAAATAAACCTCAGGGCCCCGTGAACGAGACCCACTGACAGTAGAGTGACTGTAAATGCAGAACCTCGCCAGTTTGACTGATGCAGAATTGAGCCTGCACAAAGCACAACTGGCAGCGATTAAATAGGACCGTGTCGTTGGAAATAGCACTCGAATTGAAAGCCAGCGATCTCTCAGGGCTAGGCCGGATGACTCCAACTTCTGGAGCAATCATTAGAATCGTACAGAACAGAAGGAGGCCATTCGGCCTATCGTGCCTGTGCCGGCTCTTTTGAAAGAGCTATCCGATTAGCCCTGCTCTCTCCCCCCACAGCCTTGCAATTTTTTTTCCCCCTTTTCGAGGATATTTCCAATTCTCTTTTGAAAGTTACTACTGAATCTGCTTCCCCCACCCTTTCAGGCAGTGCATTCCAGATCATAATAACTGACTGCGTAAAAAAAATAACCTTTCTCCTCATCTCCCCGCCCCCCCACCACCCCGGTTTTACTGCCAGGCCCCGGTCTGGTCACAACGCATGTTCACGATTGTCATTACTTTGTTTTTTTACGGATGGAATCGGGAGCGCGTAATCCCCGTCAACAATCCCGCAATCCCGTGTGATAAAAATGGAGTTTGACTTGTTTAGACATCGTGAAAAAAACTGGTAAAAGAATCGGAGGGGAGATGAGGAGAATTTTTTTTTTAACGCATCTGGAATGCGCTGCCTGAAAGGGTGGTGGAAGCAGATTCAATAGTAACTTTCAAAAGGGAATCGGATAAATACTTGAAGGGGAAAAATTTGCAGGGCTATGGGGAAAGTGTGGGAATAATTGGATAGCTCTTTCAAAGAGCCGGCACAGGCACGATGGGCCGAATGGCCTCCTTCTGTGCTGCATCAATGTATGATTCTATGAAACTAGTGACTCGTCATATAAGGATTAATTTTGAAAGGCTCGCTGCTACTTTTACATAGCCAGTGCCTGTCGGAAACTCGCAAGTACATTGCCTGCGGCTGTCCGATACGTGTAGGAGGTCTCGGTGGCATGGGATTTTGGAAGGCGTACACCGTGATGTATTCCCAGTACTCAGAGGTCCCAAAAGGCACTTGCACACTGGCACTCGTTTAGCTCAGATCGCAGGACAATGGAATCAGTGCGTCAGCTCCCGCTCCCGCTCCCACCCCCGTGTGTTTGCATGGCTAAAGCCGTTGCTCAGCGGGCAGCACTCTCACCTCAGAGTCCACTCCAGAAACTTGAGTCCAAAATCTAGGCCGACACTCCAGTGCAGTACTGCCTCTCCCCGCACGCATCATTCCTCACCGGCAGCATCCGGCCGAGAAATCAGCGCTTCACGTCACAATGAGAACGCTCTGAGCCAGCTCGGTGTGTTTTAGCAGCACGACCACAGCCGTGGGTCTACAAAGGGGCCTGGAATCGGAAGAAGATCGTGGCAAACACCCTTACAGTCCCAACTGCATTGGCAGCTGACGTCACTCGCAGAAGGTAAAGGCAACTTGGCCTGTGCTACGCCCGGCCTGGAAACGTTTTGACGATGGGTGGTTCAAGGAAAAGGAACAATTGTACCACTCCCCACTCACAAACATCACTCACCCTGGTGAGAACATGCTGGTAATTTCTCTGCCCTGTCCCCCCCACCTCCACTTTCCTCTCCTGAAGGTGCTGACTAATGTTGTTTCACAGGTTCTGGCAGATCTCCAGCACTTCGACCAAATGACCATGCTCTATGCGGGAGCCTCAACGATGGGCTCCACAACTGTGGAAAAGGATCACAAGCCCATCCCTGCCCTCGTGTGGCCTCCGCACCCCCGTGCTTTCCAGCAGGCATCACTGGACAGCTACCAGGAGCAGGAAACCGTGGCGGACTTTCCCCGTTCTCTATTCTATGGGACATCGAGGCCGATTGTAGGCTACCAGCTGTAACAGCACAGGCCAGGGATTGAACCAGTGACGCTCCCAGTCTATTGGTGCATTTAAACCCGCTCAGTCATTGGGGGTGGAATACAAAAACACGCCAGGTTCTTTTACTCTTCAAAGGATGATGCGGTTTTTGGAAACAAGCCTTATAAAACTGACGTGGTAAAATAGAACTGATATGCGCTCCAACAAACAGGAAGAACTTTAGTCCCCCGTCGCCAACAATGCATCCCTGAAGCTCTTGGCCTGAGGTGGAGCACGTTTATGGACAGTACACACTTTCAGTAAAAAAAAAATCCGCAAAACCATTTTCTCCACATAGGGTGAGTCCTAATGACTGGAAAAGAGGAAACAGCAGCTTCCTCAGATCGTTTCCTGGACCAGATCATTATTTTGCAAACTCCAACCCCTTTTTCCCCTCAGATAAATGACTTCTGATGAGATAAGCTTTCCTTTTGCAACACGTCCCATTGCCAAAACAGGTTTTTCTGTTCCAGTACCTCTCCTAATTTACGCAAGAACCTGGGCCTCCCCACCCCACCCCATCCCGTTAACAACTTTATCTGGCACCGAGTCAGAACCAAAAGTGCAGCACTTTGTATTCCAGCTTCCACCCCTCCTCCTTTAAAAGCGACTCTTTTGGAGGTTTTAGGGGGGAGGGGCTCTGATCCATGGATTTGAACAGCCCTCCGGTACCTCGGGTCAGTGCCCGGTCCGTGTCTAAAGGCATAGACAATGAATGTTGGCAGGCTATTTGGGAGTTGGCATCTTAGCCAACTCCCCCCGGTCGTGCCTTCACTGGATACCCACACTCTCGCACGTTTCAGAGGTATGATAGACAGTGATCAGGAGGAGCGGCCATTGGTCCTTCCCCTCACTAGGGTCAAGGAACAATGAGGCCAGTAGAAGCTGATTGTTGCAGTCCCAAATAGGAATAAAATCAATACAGTAAAAATAAATCATATATATACATATCTATATGAGCATTTGGGAGTACTCTGCACAGTTCTGGTCTCCATATTATAGAAAGGATACAGAGGCACTGGAGAGGGTGCAAAAAAGATTGACAAGTATTATACCAGAACTGTGAGGATATACCTATCAGGAAAGCCTGAACAAGCTGGGGCTTGTTTCTCTAGAAAAGAGAAGGCTGAGGGGTGACCTGATAGAGGTCTTTAAGATAATGAAAGGGTTTGATAAGGTAAACGTAGAGAAATTCTTTCACTTCAGAAAGGATGTGAAGGCCTGAGAAAGGATGCAGAAGAGATTTACTGGAATGATTCCAGGGATGAGGGACTTTAGTTACGTAGAAGCTGGGGTTGTTCTCCTTGGAACAGAGACGGTTGTGTGGAGATTTGATAGAGGTATTCAAAATCATGAAGGGTTTAGACAGAGTAGGTAGAGTGAAACTGTTCCCATTGGCTGAAGGGTCAAGAACCAGAGGACATAGATTTAAGGTGATTGGCAAAAGAGCCAAAGGTGACATGAAGAAAAACTAACTTACACAGCAAGTGGTCAGGATCTGGAATGCACTGCCCGAGGGGGTGGTGGAGGTGGATTCAATTATGATCTTCAAAAGGGAACCGGATAAATACTTGAAAGGAAAACATTTTCAGGGCTACAGGGATAGGACAGGGGAGTGGAACTAGCTGGATTGCTCTTGCATCGAGCCGGCACGGACTCGATGGGCTGAATGGCCTCCTTCCGTGCCGTAACCTTTCTTTCTATGATTTCTACTTGTGGGAAATCCAAAATTAGAGGTCATATATATATAAACAGTCACTAATAAATCCAATAGAGAATTCAGGAGAAACTTCTTTACCAATAGAGTGGTGAGAATATGGAACGCGCTACCACAGGGAGTAGTTGAGGCAAATAGCATAGATGCATTTAAGGGGAAGCTGGATAAACACATGAGGGAGAAAGTAATAGAAGGGTATGCTGATAGGGTGAGATGAAGTAGGGAGGGAGGAGGCTCTTGTGGAGCATAAACACCGGGATAGACCAGTTGGGCTGAATGGCCTGTTTCTGTGTCGTAGTTTCAATGAAGCTCGAGTTCAAGGATGTAATCGCCTCTCGCGGTTAGGGCGACAGTTATCAACCCTTCAATCTCATCACACCATCTGAGCCCTTCAGTGAGATTACTGCATTCAGGCATTCCCAGGCATCCATTATTATACGTTAAATTAACAAAGCCCCTTCATTAGCTTCCCGCCATCAAGTGTTAGGTGCCTTTTGATTTAAAACACATCGATTGCTCCCACACTCTGGAATTCTCTCCCTGATTGCCTGCCATCGAGGAGTCGGACGTGGCTCAATTGATAGCATTCTCGACTCTGATGATTGTGGGTTCAAGTCCCACTCCAGAGGCGTGAGCACATAATCTAGGCTGACACTCCCAGTGCAGTACTGAGGCAGTGCTGCACTGTCAGAGGTGCTGTCTTTTAAATGACCCGTTAAACTGAGATCCCGTCTGCCCTCTCAGTTGGATGTAAAAGATCCCATGGCACTATTTCGAAGCAGAGTAGGGGAGTTCTCCCTGGTGTCCTGGCCAACATGTAGCCCTCAACCAACATCGCTAATTATCTGTTTGCTGTTTGTGGGACCTTGCTGTGCGCAAATTGGCTGCCGCGTTTCCTACATTACAACAGTGGCTACACTTCAAAAGTACTTCATTGGCCGTGAAGCGCTTTGGGACGTCCTGAGGACGTGAAAGGCGCTATATAAATGCAAGCTCTTTCTTTTCTATCTCCTCCACATCGCTACGTCCCACCCCACCTTCAAAAGCCTCCATCCTTGAACCATCCCTTTGGTCACTTACCCTAGTTCCTGCTCCGTGTCGGTTTCTTCCTCTTCCTCTTCCCCCGCCCCCCCCAGCACCCCCCTCCCCCCCCACCACTATTTGAAGCTCGGTCAGGTATTTTGCTACATTAAAGAGGTCACGTAAATGCAATTGGCTGGTTGTTGCATTGAAGCAACAGAGCTAGAAAGTTGCCAATGGGTTTTTATGCCCTTTATTGGATTAGCACTGTACCTGCTCCTGGGAGTTCACTCAGTAGCACAGTAACTAATTGCCATGAGCCCTTGTAATCTGAATTATCAATGCACTCCACTCTCCACAGAAACTACTGAACTAACACAAACCAGAGAGTACGGTCTCTGTAACCAATTTAATATGCTCAGGGTCCCTGTTGGATCAATGACATTGCTCAGTCGAGCGCTTCTTTTTTTGGCTTGGAAGCAAAATATTTATCCCCTGCAGGCATCTATAAACTACATCTTGTGCTTTCCTTATTTCCTCCCCCCAACCTTGGGTTAACTCTGCTCTTGTTGGAACCAGAAACAATCGAACCTGATGTTATCCTGGGTTAAATTACAATGATTTGAAGCTTGGACGATGCCTTGACGTGTAAACATACCAGCTGCTGCCATACAGACCAAGGTGACCTCAGATTCCACTGCCAGTCTGTGCTGATCTCTGCCATGGCCACAGTTGGCCTCAGTACTCCTGGAGCAGGGAGAAGGAAAATAAGCCAGGGTTCCTGCCCCTCGCCCCTGGTTACCCTGTGACCCTTACTGGAAAGTGCCCTTTGGGCGGGCATTGCGTGAGGAAAATAACTTACAGAAACCCAAGAGGTCATTGAAAGAGTGCTGAGACATTAGAATAGTGAAAAACAGTAAGATTCAAGAGACCTAGCATAAACATTCTAAGACCAGATTACGGGGAAAGGCTACGTAAACACTAAGACATTAAACAATCCTTGGTGGTTTCTGAGAGTCAGCAAAGTGGGATGGTTTATGACCATAAGACCAGCAGTGCTTACATACAGAACAACGCAGCCCAATAGTATAAAGATAAGGCATGCTCCCTCCCAAAAGTTAGAGCTCTCAAGAGGGGACGGTCAGAAGTCGATTCCCACAGACAGTCCACGAAGGCTAAGTCTGATCAACTAGGGTTTGAAGGACAGATCGGGTTGTATTAATTGCTTGTCATTAATGTGATCTGTAGACAGTTGTATTATAACTATAACACTGTTGAATGCAATGTTGAAGACAGCTGCAATGCAACTCTGTTGTAAGTCAATCTATTAAATTTGCTATTTTGTAACCAGCCGGGTGAGAATCAAGCAGAGGTTATTGTTGATGGATTAACAACCTGACAATCTATAGTTGCGACAGTAATGGGAGAAATCCACTAACAATCGAATTTGGCCGTTATGCCTTCCAGGGTTGAATAGGCTATTGACATACATCGTTTTGGCTCGCTCATGAGGAATGCCAACTTGGATGAGTTAGTGGGGCCAAGAATCGGCATGGGGGAGGACTGAGAAGTGGATTAAAAAGAGAACTAAAACCACTTACTTATGTCCAGATTCATGAGCAATGGTGAATGCCAAGCCAAGGCCTGTATCTTCATTGATGGTACAGCTACGGTACCTACTGCACATTCCACTTATAGGAGCGAAACCTACAAAAATAAATCAAAGTTTCAGCAACCCCACTAAAGAGCAGGCACAGGCAAACATCACACACCTCAAATCTGAAGTATATATTTTAGTTACGGTTCCAACAAGTTCTTGCTGAGCTTTATCCGGAGGGTGGGAGCTCTCCCGCAGTGTTTCCTACATCTCTTCTCCACACCCACTCTTCCTGGCGTGAACTTCCCTGCTGTTCTAAAAGGCTCCACCTACCACCTAGCAACCCAAAAGATGACTGCTCGTAAGCACTGCCTCCACTGACCTAAATAATATCAGTCGAGGCCAGAAGTTCAAATAAGGCCATCTGCGAGAATTTCCAGCCATGCCAACATGTAAAAATGGCTAAAAGTGGCATGCAAGAACTGCAGGATATGACCAAATAATATTAATATCTCCTTTTCACTCCTATTTCTGACTATTTTTCTCCCTCATGTTTTACTCACTTTCTCTTTCTTCCTTTTGCCTACACCACCCACTTGCCCAAAAATGGTCACGGCCCAGTTTCTAGGCCATTATCCACTCACCCTTCAGACTCATGAATTACATCTTCCTGATGTGACCCGCTGAACTATTTCCCATATTCTACCTCCCCCATTGCTAATTCAAAACTACAACCAAACTGACAAGCCACATAAGATCAGGTTACTCGTACTGTTTTATACATAATATGGACTCCCCTACCTTCTCCTGTGTCCCTCACCTGACTTGCTGTTCCATGTTCCTCTAGGTCTCCGCTCATGGCCTCCCTGGCTGTAGGATGTTGACAGAGCTGGGATTCTGTCCAGTCCCTCTCCTTGTCTCGCACTCCACAGCAAAAGGTGGCAAGGGAATATCTTTCAGAAGTGGGATTATCCCAACTTTCATATAGCAAGTGAAAGAACTTGTGGACTGTGTTCAGTCCTGCTCACTGAAGCTCAAGGGAAACTTCCAACTATACAGAAGGGTTAAGGGGCCGATTCCTCGTCTGAAGAGGCCTGGACTTTGAGGAAAGGTACCTGTTACCAACCTACTCCACGATAGAGGCACCAATCCTATCCTCACCTGCCCAACCCTCACTACCCCAGAAACACTCTGGTCAATTGCGAGACCCCGAACCGTCACCGTGGCTGAGATCTACTAGCTCAGCACAGACCAATGATTGAAGCTGGGACATAATAACATTAGGAACAGGAGTAGACCATTCAACCCCCTTCAGCCTGGTCCACCATTCAATTAGATCAGGGCTGATCTACATCTCAACTCGATTTGCCCTCCATAATCGCTTGACACCCTTACCTAACACAAATTGGGGAGCTTTCTGGATTGTGTGGTTTTTGGTGCCAAGGGGGAAGCACATTTACCTTCTCGAGTCTTCAGGGACTCCCTGGGCATCCCATCAAAAGCAGTGAGGAAACCCAACAGTGGGGAGCACTGCATGCATGGCCGGCTTACCCAAGGTGTCACAGGGCTCGTTCTTCCAGGAGCAGATGTCCAATCCGGTAAGCAACACCGCGTGATCGTGGCGTTTGCCATTCTTTCCCATCAGCCTCGACTGCCACTGACAGAAGCTGTTCAACGATTGGTCCGCGTGATGGTTGATCACTAACCCAGGCTGGGAAAAAAAACAAGACAACCCAATTTTTTTTCCCCACAATTACTTCTGCAACCGTGACACGCGTCAATTATTTGTTAAAATTCCACCCGACACCAAAGGCAATTCGTTTTATAATTAGCTGAACAGAACTGAGATGGGTGCACATATTTTGACAGTGTCGTCCATTTAGCAAATGGACGATCTTCGTACATGAGTGTCAGGAGAATACTTGAGCCAAGAGAGGACATCGCAATTGAGCCAATCACACCCTCTTGTCACTAGATAGTAATCAGAAGCAGAAATTTTCCTCTCCCTAGTCCAGGGGCATGCATCACAGATACTTAGCAACATAGAACAATGCAAAGGACTATTGGGGTCCACTTAGCTGGTCCCATACCATATTCCATCTCTCATACCCCTCAATCTCCTTCTCTGTCAAATAGCTTCCCTCCTGAATTGGCCAAAACTGACTGCCTCCCTGGGCATTCTGTTCCAGTGCCCACTGTCGGCCAGTGGGTAGCACCCTTGCGTCTGAGTCAGAAGGTTGTGAGTTCAAGTCCGACTCCAGAGACTTGAACACGTGGCCTAAGTCGTCTCTTCGCTGCAGTACTGAGGGGATGTTGCACAGGCAGAGGTGCTGTCTTTCAGACAAGATGTTAAATCGAGGCCCCCTCTGCTCTTTCAGATGGAACTAAAAGATCCCATGGCAGTATTGGAATTCTGACCAATAATTATCCCTCAACCAATGTCACTAAAACAGATTATCTGGTCATTAATTTATTGCTGTTTGTGGGAGCTTGCTGTGTGCAACTTGCTGGCTATGTTTCCAACATTACAACAGTGATTACTTCAATGGTTGTGAAGCACTTTGGGACATCTGAGGTCATGAATATATAAGTGCTATATAAGTGATGATGTGGAGATGCCGGTGATGGACTGGGGTGGACAAATGTAAGGAGTCGTACAACACCAGGTTATAGTCCAACAGCTTTATTTGAAATCTCGAGGGCAATTAGGGATGGGCAATAAATGCTGGCCTCGCCAGCGACGCCCACATCCCGTGAACGAATAATATAAAAAAAACAAGCTTTCGGAGCTTTCCTCCTTCGTCAGGCGACTCGCCTGACGAAGGAGGAAAGCTCCGAAAGCTTGTGATTTCAAATAAAGCTGTTGGACTATAACCTGGTGTTGTACGACTCCTTACATTTGCTATATAAGTGCAAGCTCTTTCTTTCGTCATATATTCGCCATCTTCTGTTTGAAGTAGAGAAATCAGATCTGCTGACTGACCTTCCCTCTCCTAAGCTGGAGTCTGTGTCCTCCCCTGTACAGTTTGTGATTATCTCAAACATATGGTTAGGGTTCGGCTCGGCTATACCCCTTCAAGTATAGATCAGAAGGTAGGAACATGAAAACAACCTACTGGATCCTGCTCCAGGAGTAACAGGCTCACAACCACAATCCTTATGTCACTTCCTATGGTGCCATCTTTGAAAAGACTGGAAACCTGTTGGGAATGAAGTCAGTGTGTCACTGCATAGAATTACATAGAATTTACAGCACAGAAACAGGCCATTCGGCCCAACCAGTCTATGCCGGTGTTTATGCTCCACACGAGCCTCCTCCCCACTATTGGCTTCATCTTATCCTATCCTTCTATTCCTTTCTTCCCTCTTCTACTTATCTCGCTTCCCCTTAAATGCAACTATGCTATTCGGCTCAACTACTCCCTGTGGTAGCGAGTTCCACATTCTCACCGCTCTTTGGGTAAAGAAGTTTCTCCTGAATTCCTTGTTGGATTTATTTGCGGCTCTCTTGTATTTATGGCCCCTAGCTTAGGACTCTCCCACAAGTGGAATCACCTTCTCTACGTCCACCCTTCATAATTTTAAGGACCTCTATCGGGTCAACTCTCAGTCTTCTTTTTTCTAGAGAAAAGAGCCCCAGCTTGTTCAATCTTTCCTGATAGTTGCATCAGTTGTTTCAATGCCTGGCTAAAACAGAGGAGCAGGGTAAGAAACAACAACGTCTGCTTCACGCCTGTGGAAGGTGCAGTGAAGCAATTATGGGCTGTCCCTCACAGGCGAGATAAATCTCAATTGGACATTGCCGGCAGCAATATTCTGCTCATTATATACATCCTGGAGGGAAATATATTTTGACACTTTGAAATCTTATAATTTAAAGGAGAGGAATGGTCCAAGAGTCTCCTCATCCCATGTCTCTGTAAAAAATATATAATAATTGGAAAAATACTCGCCACCGCTTTTGAAAAAAACGTTGAAATTTCCTCAGCCACTGGCAACCCTGAAGGACTGCCTTGTCTCCAGTAAAGTTGCAGGAACAATAGGAGGCCACTCAATTAGATCATGGCTGATCTGTATCTTAACTCCATTTATCTGCTTTGGTTCCATATCCCTTAATACGCTAACCCAACAAAAATCTACCAATCTCAGTTTTGCAATTTTCAATTGACCCCCAGCCTCAACAGCTTTTTGGGGGACAGAGTTCCAGATTTCCACTCCCCTTTGTGTGAAGCAGTGCTTCCTGACCGTCCTAGCTCTAATTTTAAGGTTATGCCCCACTTGTTCTGGAGTCACACACCAGAGGAGTCACTGTTGGGGAGGAGTTAAAGGCATCCACTGAAAGAGGGGGCAGCGAAAGGGGCCCGACAATAACAGAACTGGTCAACGGAACTACTGACCCATTAGTTTTTCTCCCTTTCTTCCGGTGGCCAAGCGTCTGATCTCCAGTTGGGAACTGGCCACAACGGCACCATCGAGACCAGGAGCTCACCATGTGAGGAACCGCAGACCCGTACCCCATTAATACTCCAAAACTCCAGCGTGCTGCAGCCTCCCTGGAGTAAGACTTTGGTTGGGACTGTGGCCCCTGACAACAAGTTAATGAGTAACACTGCCCTGTAGATCAATTCTGACTGAACACTAATTTCCAACACTGAAAGAAAAAAGGCACAAAGAAAATGGCTGCTGCGGTCCCTCAGGTACAAGCTCCCACCGATGTGCAGCTGGTAGCCCTTCTCACCCGCTTACCATGTTCATAACAGTGAGGATGTAGGTGGTGATGTTCTCCTTGCCGTGTTTCTCCATCATTTTCTTGTCTGCCACCACCAGAGTTTCGACAGTCAGTCCCCGGCTTTTCCGGGAATCTAGGTCGGAGCGTTTCAATCTGCTCCTGGAGCTGTATTCATCGGGCAAGATGTGGATATCCTCTACTGGAGGTTTAGGCATGTCTAAAGAGGGGGAGGGGTGGGGAAGAGAAGAAAGCAGAGAACGTACAGTTCCAGAGAGAAGCCAAAGTACATTTATTGTGTTCCCCTGCGCATCTGCGAAAAACAGAAACTTATTGCATGGCAAACAAGCACAATGAAACAAAACCTTGAGGCAGTCTTCGATCCACAATGCTGACCAACTTTAATCTCCTACCTTGTATTGGAAACCCAAGTATTCATTTACCTCCTGCACCCTCCAGAGTGACCCACCATTCCAGGCATCAAGTTCACCGGGGAGTTATAAAATTCAGCAGTGAACGGGTCAATATGGTCAAGTGACGATCAGAAGCAGTTTGGCGGATGCTAACTCAAGGGGGGCTTGAAACGTCAGTACAGAGTGCACAGCTCCCAAATCGCATCTCTGCTCTCTATTGCGTTAGCCAATCTCACCTGGAGCAGTGATGGAATGCTTAATTGGCCTCAGTGTCACGGAGAGAGGGGAGAGCGGGAAAAAACAGCTAGATCCATTTTGGCTGCTACCCAGTCACAGACCCCCGCCCCTTCACCTACCCACCTACCTCGCTGCATGTGGATCTCGGGCGAGGGTAGAATTGTAAACAATTGGCATTTATTTTGCATCTTTAACGTGGAAAAAACATCTCAGTGCTTCACAGAGGCGCAACCAAAAAAATGGACGCCAACCCAAAGAGGGTGACTTTAGGAGGGGTGGCCATAAGAGGTGGGTTTTCAGGAGTCTTAAAAGGAGCAGAGGGAGACGTCAGACGTGAGGTAAAGCAGGGGGGGGGGGGGGGGAACGGAGAGTTCAGAGGGAGGTGGGGTTATAGGACTGGAGGAGGTCACGGAGATAGGGAGGCAAGCGTCCAGCTGACAATCACACGTGAAAAATGGGCACTTAGTTGAGGTTTGAGAGTGTCCGTAGGACCATACCTCAGCAAGAATCAAAGTGCTCGGGAGAGAAGGGGAAGAAATTATGTTTAAGAAAAGAGATATTACGGTATCTGCTGACTACGCTAAACACTAGTGCTGTTTGGACAGTGCTAAATACTTTCTCTGACTGACAGGTTTCCCTGCGTTACCTCTACCTTGCTATGATGAGGCCTCACCAGAAAAAAGCCCGAGGAAATACTTATGGGAATAAACTTCTTGGCAAGAGAAAGGCAAAGCGAGCCCCTGGAGCAACAATAGAAGATCAAGCAACTAATTTACCAGCAGGATGAACGGTGTGTTCACAACGCGCAGGGCCATTATAGACCAATTCCCTTCTCCCTCACCCACCCTCCCCCCACCCTCCGCTGCCACCCCCCCCACCCTCAAAAGATATTACGACCTGCAAACCACAGCCAAGAAAATAAAGGCGAGAGATGCCAGATCCACACAGGCCTGTGGGGGGGGGGATGTGAGATATGATACATTGATTGACCAGGAGAGTAGGATTTAACAGGTCTCATGCTGAGAGCTGTGCAAGGAGCAAGGAACTGTTGAAACGGAGGCAGTCCCTGTAACTCGATGCCCATCAAGCATGTTCCTCGATGATTACCGACAGACACCTTAATGTGTCACAGCTGAAGGCAAAAGAAGCGGTTCTCTCACTGCTAACTGCAGTCAGAGATACTATAGCCCCCGACTCACCGTGTGGAGCTGGTTTAGCGCGCCATGACACAGTGGGCCAACGATGCGCCCCGGCCACCATATTAGATGCTTCAGCACCCATTTTGACCCTGAAAAATGGGCACGCGCCAATGAACGTTTAGGCCAAAGGAGTTGTTTGGACGATGGAATGTCCTCCCAGTAACAGTGGGGTCGGTGGGGGGGTGGGGGGGGGAAGAGGGGAGAGCAGAATCCAGAATTAGCTTTCGAAAGGGAGGTGGATGAATATTTGAAAAAAAATGAATGTTTGCAAAGGACTATGGAGAAGGGCAGGGGAAATGGGACTAGACAGAGGGCTCCCCAGGCGCGATGGGCCAAATGGTCGCCTTCTGTGCTGTAAAACCCAACGGCAGGAGAAAAAAAACAGTTCCTGTAAAAGCTAATCTTCTAATTTTAAAAACCTGTGGCATTGCACCAGGGACAAGTTACCGGGTAACAATCAGTCAGCACTGCGCTGGTATCAATACTGAACGTGGTCCAATCCACACATCTCTGCTATATTTCAACATTAAGACAGTATAGAGAAGGAACTTATTATGAGCAGAACGAGCGTTTGTATGAGAAAAGTGCTGGCTTTAAAGTCTACACATGCACAAGAGTTATTTTACCAACGCCTTTTTTTTTGTTGTTGACTAAACTATGGTTATAAATGCTAAAAAAGGTTCCTTACATACATTTCTTTCGCCGCCCACAGTAGTGTTGCTTCTGGTCTCTCTCGTGGTGCTGATACTTTTGTTGGTGGTGATGGTGATAGCGGTGGCGGTGGTGATGCCCGCCACCCGCTGGGCGCTGCTGCACTCTGTGCTCCACCGATCGCTTGTAGAGGGCATGAGGTCGATGGTCAGCAGCTGAGGTGTGGTTGTGTCTCAGTGCCAGGTGATGAGGTAATGGAGTTATAAGGTATTCATTTTCTTGGCTCCGTATTAAACCTGACTGGAAGACAAATGGGATTTTTTGGGGGTTTTTTCTCATTTGTTAAAACGCACCGAAGGCTGCCAGATAACGTCTTAAATCTCAAATATCTTGAGAACCCCGTGCGTCAGCAGTTGGGACAGCTGAGCGACTTTGTTTGGGTCCTTGTTCTAGTCGCGTCAATTTAACAAGCCACAATCAAGTCCGCTAAGTAGTGGTATTCAAGGCAGTTAAAACAAAACAGCCCTGGTGTATAAAAGCTCAGTAGGGACTGTGGGGGTTGATGGCCAAAGACCAAGAAATATTACTACACTTTCGGAGTTTTATGCCTCTTTCTTTTTAAAACTTATTCTTGGGATGTGGGTGTCACGGAAAAGGCCAGCATTTATTGCCCATCCCCAACTAGCCCTTGAGAAGGTGGTGGGCCTTCTTCTTGAACCTCTGCAGTCCATGTGGTGAAGGTACTCCCACAGTGCTGTTTGGTAGGAAGTTCCAGGATTTTGACCCAGCAACGATGAAGGAATGGTGATATATGTCCAAGTCGGGAGGGTATGTGACTTGGTGGGGAATTTGGAGGTGATGGTATTCCCACACACCTGCTGCCCTTGTCCTTCTAGGCGGTGGAGGTCGGGGGTTTGGGAGGTGCTGCCGAAGAAGCCTTGGTGAGTTGCTGCAGTGCATCCTGTGGATGGTACACACTGCAGCCAGGGTGCGCCGGTGGTGGAGGGATTGGATGTTTAAGCCAGTGGATGGGGTATTATGGAGTTTATCACTGTTGTACTGTAACCTTTCAGAATAAGCATAAAATACTGTCCAGAACACACAGAGAAAGCAGAAAATGGAAAGAAAGGCTGGATAGAGTGCAAGGGATTCTAGAGAGTGGGACCATATTTCTTTTAACGTGGGCTGTTCAGATGTAAAGTTTCCGTTTCTGAACTGTATAGAGCAGGAAGGTCTCTGGTTTAATCTCTGATCTGTGTTGAGTAAGCTGTTCTCAGCTGTAGCAGAGCTAGGACTATCTCTATGCTCATGGGCAGGGTTCTTGCTGCCCATATCCTGACTCACACCAAGTCCAGTTCACCAAACACCCGTGTGCTCACTGACCTACAATGACCCCGGTCTAGCAATGCCTCGATTTTAATATTTTCATCCATGTCTTTGAATCCCTCCGTGGCCTTGCCCCTCCTCATCTCTGTAACTTCCTCCAGCCCTACAACCCTCCGAAAACTCGGTGTTCCTCCAATTCTGGCCTCTTGTGCGTACCCGATTTCCTTCGCCCCTCCATTGGCGGCCGTGCCTTCGGCTGTCTAGGCCCTGAGGTCTGCAATTCCCTCCCTAAACCTCTCCGCCTCTCTCTCTTCCTTTAAGACGCTCCTTAAAACCTAACTCTTTGAAGAAGCTTTTGGTCACCTGTCCTAACATCTCCTTACGTGGCTCGGTGTCAAATTTTGTCTGATTACATTCCTGTGAAGTGCCTTGTGACATCTTACTACATTAAAGGCACAATATAAATGCAAGTTGTTGTTGTTGTTCCTGCTCCTGATTGTCGACTTGAAGTGGGTGCATCTGGACACTGGGTGAGAACAACATCAGGTCTGGCTGTGGAGTCCTACAATGTCCATTGCTTCTTGGCACCCACCATGAAGGCTCAGTGACCAAGAACGGCCATTTAGGCAAGATGCCAGAAGGTGCCCAGTGCTCAACTGAGTCGGTCAATGCCTCCAGGAATGGGGAGGAAAAAACTGGAGAGGAAAAATAACAGGGGAGGTTACTGTGGCCTGACAGTGATTTAAAAAAAAGAAAACTCACAATTAGAACGTGGCAAAATGTCCCATGACGCTTCACAGGCACACAAGGTCAATCAGACGCCAAGCCAAATGGACGAAAGATTAGGGGGGGACCACCAAACATTTGGTCAAAGAGGTTGGGTTTGATTAAGAGGAGATGGAGGAGGAGAAGAGGAGGCGATTAGGGAAAGAATTCCAAAGGTTGGGGATTTGGCAGCTGGAAGCACGGCCACCAATGGTGGGCAAAGGAAGGGGGAACGCAAAAGAGGTCAGTGGAACGGAGAGTTTGGTGGGGCGGGCTGTAGGAGGTTACAGAGTTAGGAAGAGCGAGGCCATAGAGGGATTTAAACGTAAGACTCAGGTTTCCATCTATTTTTTTCTCCCTTATCTCCTGAAGCCACCATCTCGTGTTCCATATGTGCTATAAGCGTTCCAGAATCTTGCCCAAGTGGCTACTTATCATGTGTGTAAGCCAGGATAATGAGCGTCAGCACAAACTCAACTGTGGGGCGCATCACAGCTGAACCTGATGCTGCCCTCATCCAACATCTGCAAATGTTCCTATTTCCCCCAAACAGAGGTCACTGGATAACAATCGGAGAAAAGAACTCTGGCCAGTCTCCCCTCCCTAAGATCCGAAGGTAATTACAGATGAGGCAGGTCGACCAGCCCATCTTAGTTGACCCATCCAGAAAAACCTTAAAGTCCATTGTAGTATCCAACTGGTTCTTAAATGATCCCAGCGTTTCTGCCTCCACTACTCAGCTGGTGCCAGGCCTGTTCCGTTTAGGATTTTCCAACGAAGTGAAAGCTTTTTTTTTAAATGTACGAGTAATCGTTGCGGTGGAGCCAGGAGCAGCAGAAGCATTCCCCCTTCTCCACAGCCCTCCCGATTGGCCTCCCACTCATTGCCCGCCTCCCGCGCCTCCCCAACCCCTCCCCATCGTGGGACTTAGCTTCAGGACAATGCCATCGAGTATCAAATATTGATTTCTTCAACTGTCAGCGGAGATGCTGGTCGCTCAGCAACGTTATTGAAATGAGGCCCAATTTTGGGCCGGCCTTGGGCCTCCCCCTAGTTATGGGCCCGAAATGGGGCCAAAACCAATTTTCACCCCCACAAGTGTGTTCCAGGACCCCAGGCTTCCTGTGAGCATCGCCACTGGAGATCAGTCAGTAATTACGAATAAACTGCAAAAAAAAACTTGATCTTCATACAGAGCTACCCACACTGTCAGTGAGGTCTGTTCAATTAATTAACATAAAATGCTGGCCATCAGGTTCCGATTTTTCTGACAGTCAGAGAATTGCACAAACTGCAGATTGTCTCCAAAATCACAGCCTACTTTGTTCAGGAAAATAATACCAGATTGGCTGCCAAAATATACTTTCTCCTGACAGTGACAAGGAGCTAAAAGGTGCTGGTAATCCAGCTTTTAGCATGCTAGTGCCCGTCTTAGCACTTGACTTCCCCTCATCCCAAAATGAACACGAGTGTGCTGAGCCCTAAAATAAACGCACACATTGTAATCCCTGTGAAAACACAGCATGACAAATGCAAAGGCTTTACCTGTCTTCGGTTTTGTATAGCTGTAAAGTGTCTTACCTCTCCTTGCTTCACCAGCGAAAGCAAGACCTTGTATCCTTCAGTAATACTTTGTCTTTCTTTCGTTCCTGCCAAAGTTTATTTTAACTACACACACTCCACCTTCAGTTCACAAAGATAGGCCACAGGCTTCTTAACGGCTGTTGCCAATGCTACTTTTGTTGGGACAACACAGATGCACCTCTGAAGGAAGGACTGACTGATTTTCCTCCCTTCTCTTTCCCTTTCGATTAAGTATGTTGAAGTATGGAAAGTCAAGGGCAACAGTGAGACTCATGCAAAAAGGGAAGTGAAACCAAGTGGCCATCAAAGCTGTGATTCACGGTAGCAATTATTTGGTTGGACGCTGTCAAACACTGCGGCCAGGACTACAAAGTGGTCTTCACTGACCAGGCTTCTGAAAAACTCGACAACCCCCCGAGACCTCTGCACTCCTCCAATTCTGGCCTCTTGCGCATTCCCGATATTCATCGCTCCACTATTGGCGGCCGTGCCTTCAGCTGCCTAGGCCCTAAGCTCTGGAAATCCCTCCCTAAACCTCGCCCCCCCCCCTCTCTACCTCTCTCTCCTCCTTTAAGACGTTCCTTAAAACCTACCTCTTTGACCAAGCTTCTGGTCACCTGTCCTAATATCTCCTTATGCGGCTCGGTGTCGAATTTTGTTTGATAATAGCACCAGTGAAGTGCCTTGGGACATTTTACTACATTAAAGGCGCTATATAAATGCAAGTTGTTGTTGTTAGGAGGAAGGAAAATCAGCCAGGGATCCCGATCGCTACCAGTGACCCTTGCTGCAACGTATGCACATTGAGCAAGGAAACCATCTGGCTTAGCCCGCTACACTCGAATGGTCTGCCAATGCTCACTCTTTAAGCGCACACATGAAGAAGGGCAAGATGCCCAGAGGGCTTGCGTTAGGGTTAGGGTTAGGAATGGCATTTAAGCAAGGGTCGTATCTTGAGAACAGGAGTGGAGAAAACTAGACAAGATGTAGGCAAGTCAGGATTTTTGTACAGTCGCTGCGGCCTCGAGGGCCGTGCAATCAGGTCACAGGTGTGACACCTTGACTGGTTATCACCAGTCACAGGAATGTGACTCGATATCATGTGGCTACAGTCACCTTTCTGTATTCAAATCTCAGAAAAAGTTTTGAAAAGACTCTTTAAAACTGCTAGCAAAGAAAAACAACAAAACATTTCAAAAAACATGTGGAAATAGCATCAAAAGTGCCTACAAAAAAACCCTGAGAAACGAGTCATTATTCAATCCTTTAAGGACAAACATTTATATGCACCAGCTGTGATCCCCAACTTCACAGACAATTGTTTGTGCCATACAAGAAAGAAGAACTTGCATTTATGTAGCGCTATTAACGACCTCAGGACGTCCCAAAGCGCTTTACAGCCAATGAAGTACTTTTGAAGTGCAGTCACTGTAGGAAACGCAGACTTTGGTCATCTACTTGGTAAATGTTCCTGTTGGGACAGTCTAACCATGGCAGCTTCTTTAAGGTGTAGATCTGTTGCCCATCATGCAGGTACTGCACCAAGGACTGACCCAGGGCACAAGCTCCTGCCAGGCTTCTTTACCCAGAGAATGGTTAGAATGTGGAACTCGCTCCCACAAGGAGCAGCTGAGGCGATTAGCATACATGTACTTAAGGGGGATCTGGATAGCTACATGAGGCAGAAAGAAACAGAAGGTTATGCTGATTGGGTTAAATGAAGTCGGGTGGAAGGAGGCTCGTGTGGAGCATATACACCAGCAAAGACCAGTTGGGCCGAATGGGCTGTTTCTGTGCTGTAAATTCTATGTAATTTTAGGCATGCTGCGCTGCTGATCTCCAGGGATGGTGCACCGGTGAGTGCCAAACAGGGTAACCCTCCCTGCAATCACCTCATGCAGCAGCACCTCCATTTCACCAGCCATCAAACAAGGGGTTTGGGGGGTGCAATGCTCCATCATTTGCCGGACATGATTTCCACGCCTCTAAATTTATTTTGACTGTCGCTTACCTTTTGGCCAACAGAGCAGCCCTTACCATCCTCCCACCCGGTAATCTCCTAGCGATGAACTAATCCAAGTTAACTAATAAGGTTCAACTCTCGAAAATCCCCTCAGCTTGGCTCAGCAGGTGGTCAACTTATGTTAAACTCCAATATGTAGTTTTATGCACCAAGGAAAGGAGTTGAAATAAAATAAACACAAAGTATTTTTAATGTCTCACGTAACGCATCGTCCCACAAAAGTTCTGGCAGATAATTGGAACATAGGAACAGGAGAAAGCCATTCAGCCCCTCGAGCCTCCACAACTCTTAACACCCTTGCCTAACGAAAATCTATCAATCTGAGTTTTGAAATTTTCAATTGACCCCCAGCCTCAACAGCTTTTTGGGGGAGAGAGTTCCAAATTTCCACTACCCTTTGTGTGAAGATGTGCTTCCTGACATCACCCCTGAATGGCCGAGCTCTAATTTAAGGTTATGCCCCACTTGTTCTAGACTTTCCCACCAGAGGAAATAGTTTCTCTCCATCGGCCCTATCAATTCCTTTAATCATCTTAAACACCTCAATTAGATCACCTCTTAATCTTCTATACTTAAGGGAATGCAACCTGTCCTCATAATTTAACCCTTGTATCCCAGTTATCATTCTGGTGAATCTGCGCTACACCCCCTCCAAGGCCAATATATCCTTTCTGAGATGCGGTGCTCAGAACTGAATGCAGTACTCTAAATAGTGCAAGTGATCAATGTTTCAGTGTAATAGAAAACTAGACAGCACAGGAGAGGAAAAAAAGTTTTGTCCCAGACCTTAAACACATGAATTTCTTTGAGATAGAAAGTGGAAGTGAAACAATAAGTAAAGTGGCTGACAAAATTAAGGTAAATGATTAATTGAATATGCTAATCTAGGATAAAAAGTGTAACCCTGCACCCGTTGACTTCCAACAAAAGCTTTTGTGTTGCCATGGCAAATAGCTTCTGTTGGGAGCCAATGGGTGCAACATTACACTTGTTCTTTTGTGTTGCCATAGCAAATAGTTAATGCTTTGCCCAAATCTTGGGTGGCCGACCACAAGATCTAAACATTTTTTTTTGGTGGCCAACAAAAACAGAACCAAAAAAAAAGTTTTATTTGGGCCACATGCTTTGTAATGCATGTCTGGTCAAAAACTAAAACAAAGAATTTCCTTATTTAATTAAACAAAATGTCTCTGTGAATGTCTAACATCAGGCTTCTAAAGTAAGAATTTTGCCCGGGGACACTTGTATCCAACAAAAATCAAATTTGAGAAGGGAAATTAGTGTCAGGCTCGACTTGTTATGTTACAGTTCACTGTGACTTAAGGGACAAAAAATGAAAACTTTGGAACATCAACTCCAATATTGTGATTCATGGGAGGTCAAAGTGATGGCCAGTGTCAGCCTCTAGAGTTAGACAAGATTGTTTAATTGTATGCCAATCACAGCCATGGTTTCCATCAAAAGGAGATAATGATGTCGACAAACTCCTTTACAAGATTCCAAATAGATACAAACGAGGGAGGCCATTCAGCCCATCTTAGGCAATCCATCCAGAATAAAAAACTACATCACGTCATCCAATTTTCTCTTGAATGATACAAAGGTGTCGCTTCGACTACCCTTCCCATAAAAGCATTCCAAGTGATCAGACTTTGTGTGAAGAGGCTCTTTTTGGCATCTGTCCTGAACTATCCCTTCTCTAATGTCCCTTGTTCTAGTATCCTGGCATATATAAAAGTGGTGCTTCAGATGAACCATTTAATATCTTGTATACTTCCATACCACTCAGGTACCTTATTTCAAGGTTAAACAGTACAAGTAACTCCATCCTTTGATTCCAAGGATTAACCTCATGGCTCTTCTCTGCACTGCCTGCATGAACTTTTCCTTTATGTCTTGATGACCAAGGCTGAGCACAGTATATCCATTTTTCCTATCAATATATGGAACCTTGAACTTATCTGTATTGGACTTCATTTGTCACTCATTTGTCCAGTTGAAGATTTTAATCGCATTTTTTCTGTAGGTCCCTAGCTGCATTATCTTTCTGAACATCACTCCCCACCACCTTTCCAGTTTAGAATCATCTGTGATCCTCATCAGTTTGTAATGGGTTTCTGTATCTGAGTAATTAGTATAGATTTGAAATAGTAGGGGACTCCCCAACAATGCACCCTGGAGGCTTCCACTAAGTCCTCACCCCACCACCCTGACATCACTCCCTTAACAAGTACCTGCTGTCTTGTTTCCTTCTCCCAATTCCTTACCCACATTCAGATTTTCTCTCAAATTCCCACTGTTTCCAGTTTCAGCAGCTGCCAGTAACAAGGGATTTTGTCAAAGGCATTTTGGACATCTAAGTATACCACGACATAGGGGTTTCCACTGCCTACTCAGTATGGGCAATAAATGCCGGCCTTGCCAGCGACGCCCACATCCCGTGAACGAATAAAAAAAAATTTTTTTTTAAATGTCACTTTGTCAAAAGGTCAAGGAGGCTTGTCAAACAGGATCTTCCTCTTCTAAAGCCATGCTGGCTACTATTCATTACATTATTCTCACAAAAGTACTCCTCAATTTTGCTCCATTATTTTACCAGGTATAGTTATTTGACTGATGGGTCTATTGTTATCTGGTTTAGACTTGACCCTTTGAGTCCTGTGTCAGTTTATCTCCAATGCTGTGGTATGCCCCCAAAACTCACTGACTTTCTAATGATGGTTGTTAGCACGTCACAAATTTCGTCCCAGTCTCTCTTAACACCCTGGGACAGATCCTAAACATCCCAAGGGATTTGTTAATTTTGAGCTCTTTAAGCCTTTCTAAAACCTGCGTCTTATTGATACTGACACCCTTAAATCTGATGGATTATTTCCCTAAAGGTAGGGCATGTTGCTATAGTCTTCTCCAGTAAATACTATTCATTGAGCATGCTAACTATTCTCTGCTCATCCTCAGTTTCATCCCCATTGATGTGCATTTAAGTTCTCACCTCTTCTCTGAGCGTCCTCTCGCTGCTGTGATGAGCATTTGCAGTTATGCTCATTGCCAGTTCCCGCCTTGCGCCTCTGATCACTGCTGCGACTTGCTTCTAAAGTTTCTTGTAACCTTCCTAGTAGACTCCCTCCCTGCAGATGCTTGGTCCAGTTTGACATCACCCCTTCCCCTTCCCAGCTTAGCATCATACAATTGGCCGTCTTCAGGGTCCAAGGGAAGTATCACAGTTTTCCTTTGGAAGAATTCCCTGTGGATTCACCTCCACCAGGAGACTGTTAAGTTGGAGAGAATCCATGACAGTGCAAATCATAGATCCGTTTGCTGGCAGTACTAAGCTGACAGCCGTTCCCAATTCCACAACTTCTTCTATTCTTCTGAAAAGCATAAATGCTACTGCATTTGGCAAAGTGTCCTCTAAGAGTCTTTTGGATTTGTAAACGGACGAGTATGATGACACAAACAGTGAGAGACTGACTTCACTGTATGACCAAATGTGTCTGACACTGTGGGGTGATTTTCTCAGTGGGAGCCTCATCGGCAGCAGTGCGAATCTGAAATTCAGGCCCGCGCTGTGCACCATCTTCTGACTATTTACAATAATAGTTGAAAACTTGTGTGCCTGAATTTCCAATAAACATTGCTCGCAGGGACAGCTCCCATTAACAGTGCAAAGTCAGAAAGTTGCCCCTTTTAAGTTTACGATTAACATTCAACAGAACCCAGGATAAAAGTTTGAATTCATCTCAAGCTCACGCTTTTATTTCTCAAAGTGGAATAACGAGTTTAGGAGTAAATCCATGGGCATAGCACTGCTAGATGTGGAGCAATACCTTGTAGCCATTTGCAAAAGGGACTAACCATCAGCTTCTAGTCCTGATCACAAAATTCAACTGCAAAGGACCACACAGCCAAGAACTGAGATGATCAAGGATAAGATTGTTTGCAGTAGATCTTGTCCTAGATGCTGCAATGTTGGGAAGGGGGTGAGGAATTGTTTCGGGTGGAGGGGGGTCTTCTCTACGTGGCACAAGAGAAAAAGAACATCAAGGGAACAAGTTACTCCGTGCCCGCTCTCGCAAATCCGAGCATTTGGCTCAAGTCCGACATTGGCACAGGTCTGGGTGCAGGTTGGCTGGCTGCCCTTGTAAAACATTTCATTCACTCCTTCACTCACTGTCCAAGCATGCAACACAGTTTTAAACAGATCACGCTTTCATCGTTACTGGGGGCCAAAATCACGAGTGTCAGCTGCCCGCTGGTCAAGGGAGGACAATGAAATGAAGAACATCCTACACTTGACCAAGGGTTAACAACCGTGTTAAAGCAGTACAAACAGGAATTCATGCAGACTTGTGAACCAGTACACTAGGACTAGCACACATAGGAAATCAATCCCACTGATGTTTTACAATTCAGATAGAAGATAACATACAGGCACACACACACACGAAAGCAAGCCATGATCCATCAGCACCTGCATAACCGCTAGGCTAAAGAAAGAACTTGCATTTATGTAGCACCTTTCATGACCTCAGGATGTCCCAAAGCGCATTACAGCCAATGAATTACTTTTGAGGTGTAGGCACACAGCAAGATCCCACAAACAGCAATGAGAATGATGATCTGTTATAGTGATCTTGGTCAAGGGATAAATACTGACCAGGACACTTGGAAACTCCCGTGCTCCTCCTCAAATAGTGCCGGAGGATTTTTTTACATTCACCTGGGGAGGTAGCTAGGGCCTCAGTTTAACGTCTCAACCGGAAGACGGCACCTCCAACAGTGCAGCACTCCCTCAGTATCAGCCTAGATTATGTGCTGAAATCCTGAAGTGAGACCCATTACCTTCTGACTCAGGCAAGACTGCTACCACTGAGTCAAGGCTGACATTTAGGTTGCAAGTTACAAATAATGCGCAGAATCTCAGATTACAAGCAAAATAAATTTTGAGTTTGTGGTCTGTTCTCTAAACTCATTCGATAAAACACGAGTCATTCTGGCCCCAGTGCTCAGAGTTCCCTCCTCGCTGCACCATGACAAGCCACATCTGTTCACAGAAGGAATGGGTAGTTGCACCACTGAAATGCCACAGATGTTCTGAGACAACTCCAGCCCATGGAAATATAACCTCTGTTAAAAAATGCTGGGGAATAAAATATTTTCCATTTCGAGCACCCAGTGCTGGTACCAAACATTCCAAAGAAAGAAAAAGCATAGTTTAGTGCAGGGTAAAGCTCCTTCTACACTGCCCGAACAATGTGTTTCAGGCCCAGTCTCAGAACAACACTATCTTCTCCATTTTGTGGGCATTCTCCATTCCCCATGGCAGTCATTTTTGTGGCCACTCCGAACGAGCTTGCTTTTCTACTGCTGTTTTTTTCCTCCTGCACTTTTTTTTAATAAAAGAAAATAGACTACAACTTCCAAAATGCCTGCCAAAATCAGACTGACTACATCTAAGCCTTTTTGTGACTTTTTTTTTTGTTGGTTTACTTTTTTCTTCATCCTCCAACAGGCACAGAGTTGCAGGTCCAGGGTTTGCACTGTGCTGCGTTGTACCTGTGGGGCCAACTGCTGACAGGTTACTCATTTGAAGTGAGAGACGGAAGACGTGAAGGAAACAACAAAATAGCAGAGAAGCCATTCCAATCGATGAAGTTCACGTGCTGTCATTTAACGCACATTGCTGTGTACATCCTTTGTACGCAGGTCTGTCTATATTAAGGTCAGCACCTACGAGTAAACAATGCGTCCAGGAATGTAGGACATGTGTATTAGGACAAGGGAAACACAGAAGGAAAAGGAACTGAAGGAAGAAACAGTAAGTTATAGACAGGGTATGAATGACATATCACATTAAATTTACAGCACAGGAACAGGCCATTCGGCCCAACTTGTCTATGCCGGCGTTCATGCTCCACACGAGCCTCCTCCCATCCTGTTTCATCTAACCCTATCAGCATATCCTTCTATTCCTTTCTCCTTCATGTGCTTATGTAGTTTATTATTATCTAGATATTAGGAGTATCAAAATTCTGATCTAAGCAAATTGGTGAGAAAAAACAAGCACAGCAACAACTTTAGCCTTTCTTCACATTTTCTTTGTGGCCTCCCACTCGCAGGGAAATCATCACTTTAAAAAGAAAACACAGGAAGAGAGAGAGGGGAACATGAGCACACAAGATAATGAAACCATGATACTGCAGGCTAAGTACAAATGAGAATGCCTTTTGGTCCATTTGATCTCTTCGCTCCAAAATAACCAAACCCAAGGTCTTCTCATTAGAACAAATGAGAGAAACAACCTTCCCGTCAAAAGTAACAAGCAATTGAATCAAACAAACTTGGATAACAGCTGAAGACACCATTTTGGGATTAATCATTTTACAGGCAACTATAGACAATCCAAGAACACCAACATACCAAAAACATCACATTCACTCCCATTGTATATAATTGCAAACCCTTTTTCTGTTGACTCCCATTGTGCAGAGCTCCACTGGACCAAACCCCTTCTCTTCCTATTCCACTGTATATAATTTCAAAGGACTAAATCCTTTCCTCAATGGCTCCCATCGCAAATATTTATAATGGGCAAAGCCCCTTCTCATTCACCCCCATTATGTATAATTCCAATGGATGGAACCATTTCCCACTTCCTCCCATTATATAGAATTTCAATGGACCAAACTGCTTCCCATTCACTCTCATTTTACAGAATTCCACAGCTCTTAAATACAAAATCCCTTCTCTTCAATACTCCATGCAGTGAATATAACCAATCCGCTCCCCACCATTGCTGAGATAGCATTACATCTTGGAAGTGAAACACTTTTGTATGAAATATATGCTTCCTGCTCAAAATGTTCAGTGGGCTTTACTCGAGCTGAATGGGCTACAATGCAAAGAAAAGGGCAATTTCTTTTTTTTAATAGAATTGACAGAACTCCTGATCCCAGCATAATCCTGATCTAAGCATAAAATTTCTTGGCAAGCTAGTTATGCTTTTTTTTTCAGCATTCAACTGTACTTACAATAAAGCGAGACAAAGGAACTTTGTGTTCTCAGCATCTGTTTTAAACCAATAATTATTGCTTAAAGCTGGACTCAATAGACTTAAGCCAGCCCTGCAGCAAATGCTCAGGACTGGTACTCAGGAATGGAGTTACTGGGAACAAATTAGTTTGAGGAACACAGCCCTGACACTAATATATAAATAAATGGGGGGTCAGATTGGATTCAACATGAAGATGGCATGATTGGTGCGGTCTCCTCCAAAATGTGCTCGGAGGTTGTAATATGCTCAGATTCATGCTACCAAACCAGGTATGATTTACATTATGGTAATTCAAATCAGGAATGACGAAGTCCAAAGGACTGAGGGATACTGACTTTAGCCTGGACTCAGCCCTTCGGGACCAGATTGAGAAGGAGGTAAAAGGGCTGTTTGGTCTCTCCTTAAAATCACAAAGTCTAAAAATAAGTGAGACCTGCAGTGCAGAAAGCATGTGTTCATCATGATTCAGAACACATAAGCATGCAATGCAAGGACTTCATGGCCTCGTATGCAAGACCCAGGATCGTGCTGTGAGGTGGCAAAAAGATCCAACGGTTGCTGGGAGGGAGAGCTCCTGACTAATGCCGACTTGTCAACGGTATCTTGGAGGAGCAGTCAGTCAGGAGCAGCAGGCATCACTCTTTGCCAAAGGCCCTCACACGAGGGTCTGGGTTAAACAGTCAGTGATACAATAAGCCCGATATGACGCACTGGACTGGGACACCTCGAAACGTCGTGGGGACTGGCAGATCACAAGCCATTCTTCCACTGTGCTTGGAGTAGTTGTCATCACAAAGCTGATGAAGTAACTCAGACTTGGAATGGCAGCTTCTGGAAGCATTGCCTGGATGCTAGCTATCAATAACATGTGCTCTTGTATCCAGGGCCATACCTACCACATTTGGGTAGCAGAGTGGCAAACACTTGTTGAAGGTCTGAACCTCCAACTGAGTTATGGTGTGTATCCATGCTGTGGTGAGAGAGATGTTAACAATACACTCACCATTATGTGGTGCCAGCTGTGGCTCAGTTGGTAGCTGCATTGCCTCTGAGTCATGAAGGTTGTGGGTTTATAGTCCCACTTGCAGAAACCTAAGGGCATAATCCAGGCTGACACTTCAGTGCAGTACGAAGGAAGGTGCAGTCTTTCAGATGAGATGTTAAACCAACACCCTGTCTGCCCTCTTGGGGATGTAAAAGATCCCATGGCACTAAAGAACAGCAGAGGGGTTCTCCCTGATATCCTAGCCAATATTTATCCCTCAACAAACATCACTAAAACACATTATCACATTGCTGTTTGTAGAACCTTGCTGTGTGCAAATTGGCTGCTATGTTTCCTGCATTACAACATATCTAAAAATATTTCATGGGCTATAAAGCACTTTGGGACGTCCTGAGGTCGTGAAAGGTGCTATATAAATGCATGGTCTTCCTTTTTTAATGATATCAAAAACTGATCCTCAGGAACAAAATTCCAAATATCCCTGTCCATTGAATTTTTAATAATAGTTAACTACTGCTGCAACTAGTATTTACATAGCACTTTCAACATAGAAAAAATGTCCCAAGGTAATTCACAGAGGTGTAAGGAAAAAACTGGATGTTGAGCCAAAGGAGGAAATATTAGAAGGGGCGACTACAGGCTTGGTAAAAGAGGTGGGGTTAAGGAGGGTCTTAAAGGAGGAGAGGGAGGTGGAGAGGCAGAGAAATTTTGGGATGGAATTCTACAGCATGGAGCCTTAGAGGCTGAAGGCACGGCCGCCGATGGTGGAATGAAGGTGGGGGTTGCACAAGAGGCCAAAGTCAGAGGAGGAGAGAGCTCGGGGCACTTGTAAGGCTACAGAGATAGGACGAGGCCACGGGGGATTTAAATGCAAGGATGAGAATTCACAGGTAGGTGGACAAGAAGTAGCAAAGTGTACAGTCACACACTTAAAGAGCAGGTGAATGTTTCAGGTTTAACCGTCTTCACCAATTCTGACGAAGGCTCCCAGCTGAAGCATTAAGCCGCCTTTGTTCTTTCAGATTCGAATGCTGACTGACCTCTCTATGTGTTTGCAGCATTATTTGCTTCTATTTCAGATTTCAATCATCTGCACTTTTTCCTTTTAACTCATCGGCCTGTAGCTTAATTGTTCCACTAAAACCGACTTGGGATATAACCACTGAACAAAGCAGAGTGGTGCTTAGGCTAAAGGCATCTAATCTAACATTAGTCTCACGGATACATGATCACGTACGTCCATCAGACCCAACCACAACTTTTGTTGTTAATGTGTTTGAGTTGGCACCGAAACATCCCAATGGTTTTATGCAAAATTCCTTGGCAATCTAATTGAATTTTGTTATATCGAAGTCTTGTTATTACTGACCTCCCACAACATCCCTGCTCCCATCTTAAGCTCCCTTAAGAGTCAGTAGCTGAACTCAAATTTTGATAATAAACTAGACTTTGCCAGTCTGCGGGAGCCTGCAGTGCGAACAGCTGACCGTATCATGTACTCTTAAAAGAGTAAGAATGATTGTATAGGTGTCACAACGGAATTAGTTATTTCAATGCAAGGAAACATTGTGCTCAAGGTGAGCTGAAGAATGGAAACACTTTTCCGCATTTGGCACCCAGCAGTCTATTAGTATAAATTTCAATTGGTGTCTAAACTTTTCCGTACATGATGCGCACCCGCATGTATAGAGAGCTTTAGACACAGCTTGAAACTTAAGACTACCAGAGTGCTGTATTGTCAGATGATACATTAAACAGGGGCCCCGTCTACCTATTCAGGTGGACGTTAAGGATCCCATTGCATTATTCAAATAAGAGGGAGTTCTCCTCCCAGTGTCCCAGCCAACATTCCTCCGTAACCATCACCACCAAAAACTGGTTAACTTGTTATTTATTTCATTGCTGTTTCTACGATCTTGCTGTGTGCATAACAATCACTGCCCTGCTTCATATGTGAAGTGCTTTGAGATGTTTATGAGAGACAAAAGGAGGGGGGATTTTAACTCACTGCACCTGGTGGAAACCGGGCAGAATGGGAGTTAAAATCGAGAAGCTCTTCATCCCATTTCGATACCGCCTCATGGTGATTTTTACGCCGAGTGATTGAGGCGTTCGCCCGAGTCAGGGGGACATCTCGTTAATATTTGCTAATCGGGTTCAGCTAGGACCCCAAGGCAATTTTAATGGCCTACTAGTCGGAGTGGCTGGTGAAATCAGCGGAGGCTCCACGAGATAAGCAAAAAAAACCTTTTCTTTGTGGTGGCAGGAGGAGCAGCAGTGTGCCTTAGGGCAACACAAGGAAACTCTGGGCCTCCACCCCAGGCTCCCCACCGTTTCCCACCCATGGAACCCTGCCGAGCCCATCCTCCTCACTCACGACTTACCTGAGTGCTGGCAGGTGACCTCCGGCCCACCAGATCCTCGCCTGTCGGCTGCTTCTTTACACCTGTTTCAGGTGGGCAGCCGACCGACAGGATATTAAAATCGGCCTAGTCTCCCACAGGGCCTCCCAGGGTGGGGAGTTTGGCTGCTTCCCCTCCCGCCCTAGCTTTCCACCCGGGAGTTAAAATCCACGCTTAATCCATAAGGACGATTCCAGGCACCAAAAGAATGTGATTCTCATTCCAGCAGATTGGGTTGGATATAAAACCAGGTCCTTGATGTGAAAGAACAGCATTCAAACCCACAGTGCTTCCCAGTCAACTTAAATTCAGAAGGTCAAATGTATTAAAGTTATTAGTGAGCCATGAGAAATGCAGACAATTTTTTTTTGGACTCTGCACAAAAGTAAATATTTTGTCCCCTTGACAGCTGGTGTCAATGTGCTAAGTGACGCTCTGGAAGCATACTCAACAATCTATAGATGACGTGCAACTGGAGCATTAAGCAAGTCATGTCATAGAGAGGAATAACCATGCACCTGAGCTAAATTAACAAACTGCAGTGTTGCCACGAAGATTTCGTTAAAATGCAACGGTGACTACGAAGTTTTTGTAGCACATCTACTGGAACTGTGAAAAAGAAACACCCCACAGCATAATTACAGGGAATGTCCTTGCAATCCAGAGGGAGCGTTTTGCACCATACGACACTGGGAGGAAGTAGTGCTGGCTATGAGTCCGTCACGGATGGTGGTAATGTGGGAACTGTCCAAGATGAGGAATTAACAGTCTCTCACACAGGAAGCATATCACACAACGTTCAAGGGAAGATTGTCCTCTCACTGTGCTCGGCTGATACCAGAGCTGAGAGGTTGTAACGATCGGGAAAGACTGGACAGGCTGGGGCCCTTTTCTCTAGAAAAGAAAAGGCTGAGGGGTGACCTGATAGAGGTCTTTAAATTAGGAAGGGGTTTGATAGGGTAAAGGTAGAGAAAATGTCTCCACTTGTGGGGGAATCCAAAACTAGGGGTCATAAATATACGATAGTCACTAAAAATTCCGATAGGGAATTCAGGAGAAATTTCTTTACTCAGAGAGTGGTGAGAATGTGGAACTCGCTACCACAAGGATTGGTTGAGGCGAATAGCATAGATACATTTAAGGGGAATCTAGGTAAGTACATGAGGGAAAAGGAATAGAAGGTTATTTTGATAGGGTGCGATAAAGTTGAGCGAAAGGAGGCTCGTGTGGAGTATAAAAACACCGACATAGACTTGTTGGGCTGAATGGCCTGTTTCTGTGCTGTAAATTCTATGTATAGGATCGTCTAAGTGCAGTGCATTGAGGAACCCACCTGATTTTCTGTTCCACTCATTTGAGTGGATGGAAGAATGGAGTGGGCTCCGTTATGGGTGTTGAATCCTCTCCGATCGATTTTCCCCTTTCCACTGTGCCCAGACCATCCTTTATGCCAACGCACAGTGAGAGGAAAATCTGCCACTCAGTGCCTTTCTTTTAAAAGGAAACATTTTTTTTTTGTTCCTCAGTTCTCTCACCAACACAAAACTAAAACACGGGGCATCAAAGGCTCGAGATATCGGGAGGCGAATTCCCGCAGGGGTTTTTCCCGCTTATTGGCCAGAAGTCCAGCCATGGAAACCTCGGAAGAGCAGCAAATTGGAGCTGAAGAACGGGAATTTTTTCAATTCTGAAAACAGGTCCAGGTTCACACCTGTATTCCAGGTGTGAACAGAAATGAGGTTGAAGAGCACGAGAAACAGTCGAGGTGCCCGATGCAAAGTGAAGCTCGGATCACAGACTCACAGGCGTTGCAAGGTGTGCTAATCTTCACCATCTGGCTGCTGCTCACAAAACCTACTCGCTTCTCAAATATCATTCAACAACCCTTTACAGAAAAAAAATACTCTTCTTTAAAAGGGAAAGGAAACCTCAAGCATTTTGTTTTGCGGCGTTCGGAACGACCACTAATTTCAAATGGAGTGTTGAGGTCACTACAAGAGCCGTTAAACTGCCCAGCTGCAGGATGGAAATTGGTGCTACAACTGGCTAAAGGCAGCACTCTGGAAACCTGGTACAAGACGTCAGGTGAAGGATGTGTCGGGCTGGTGATCGGCACTCCCCCAACACTCACTTCTGCCCAGTCCTCGCGTTTGCCTGCCAGCACTTTCCGGTGGTTTCCGTGCCGTGCAACGCCGTGGCGAGCTGCCACAGCAGAGCAAACCATCGCCACGTAAGAACGTAAGAAATCGGATCAGGAGTGGGCCATATGGCCCCTCGAGCCTGCTCCGCCATTCAATAAGATCAAGGCTGATCGTTGACCTCAACTCCACTTTCCCGCCCGATCCCCATAATCCCTTGATATACGCAAGAAAAAGCCCCGCCTTGCTGTCACTTGGCTTTTATTTCCAAACTTATGGCAGGACTGAGAATAACGTGCTGTCTAGTTTTACCAGCCTCACGTACGTACGCCCAAACTGCTCCCGCCATTGTTGGCTAGCTGCCTTGCACTAGAAGGTGGCGTAGACTGAAGGCTAAATGGCCTTGAAATGCTGCTGAGGGATATTAGCAGACAAGCGTTGGACGCATCTTTCTAAGATGTATTAAACTTAGAACGTATGTCATGCACTTAATTGGGCTATCACCATTCTGTGACATACACAGTCGCACCTGCAGCTGCTACCCTACGACCAGAAGATGGAGCTTCACAAGCTCCAGATCCCCGTATCTACAGGAAGCAAAATAGAGACCTTGCATTTATATAGCACCTTTGATGACCTGAGAATGTCCCACAGCGCTTCGTAGGCAATTAAATACTGCTGATGTGCAGTCACTATTGTAATGTAAAGAAATCCAGCAGCCAACTGCGAGACCCCACAAACAGCAACAAGGTAAACGACTAGATAATCTGTTTTTAATGCTGTTGGTTGAGGGATAATTCTTGTGTCAGGACACCAGGGGTATTCCCCTGCTCTTCTCTGAATAATGCCAAGGGATCTTCAATGTCCAGCTGAGGGGCAGACAGAGCCTCGGTTTAATATCTCATCTGAAAGTCAGTACCTCTGATGGTGTAGCACTGCACTGAAGTGTCGGTCTAGATTATGTGTTCAAGTCTCTGGAGCAACTTGAATCCATGACCTTCTGACTCAGAGGAAAGAGAGTTGGCATCTATAGCATCACTACTGCAGTGTAATGGGAAATTCATTTTGGCCTAACTTCCTGTGAGTAAAACCACAGGAACAAATGATGATGGATAATCATCAATTTCCATTTATAAAGCACCTTTAATGTAGAAGGACATCCCAAGTGGCTTCCCAGGGTTTGCCCATTTATTTCAAACAGGTTAAAACAAAGCCAATTTGTTGTTGTCAGAACCAAGCTCCTCCTCAATGTTTCTGTGATTCGATACATTTAAATTCACGGGGTGGCAAGGGGAATGGGGATATGTGTAGGTTGCACCAGGCAGGGATTGAACAAGCTCGATCAAAGAGCAATTCTTCTCCTGTCCAATCTCTGCACATTAACAGCGTTCGGCTTTGCCAATGTAACATTTACAGTTTCTATAAATGAATTCCTCACACTGAACCAGACTGTGTGCAACCTCGTTATCCTGTTCTACCCCGAAGTGGACCTCCTGCCCTAATACCTCGACCGCCTACTTTTACCTCCGTAACATCATCCACCTCTGCCACTATCTCAGCCCCTCTGCCACTGAAACCCTCATTCGTGCCTTTGTCGCCTCCATATTCGATTACTCCAATGCTCTCCTGGCCAGCCTCCTATCCTCCACAAACTTCAGCTTGCCCCGTATCTGATCTTGCACCAAGCCCTGCTCACCCATCACATCTGTCCTCATTGACCTACACTGGCTCCCCATCTCCCAGTGCTTCAAATTTAAAATCCTCGTCGTCATCCTTCATTTCCTCACCGTTACCTATCTCTGTAACCTTAACAACCATCCCTCCAGTACCCACGTTCCTCCGACTCTGGCCTCTTGTGCAAACACCCCTCACTTCACCCCACCCTTATCGGCCGTGTCTTCAAGATCCTAGGCTGTGCACTCTGGAATTCCCTCCTTAATCTCCTCTCCCTCGACAGCTCCCTCTCCTCCGTTACGACCCTTCTTGAAACCCCCCTCTTTGGCCATGTTTGTGACCATCTCTCCCGATTTCTCCGTCTTTGGCTTGGCATCCATTTCCCTTATGCCTCTGTGAAGCACCTTGGGATGTTTTCCTGCGTTAAATGGCGCTATATAAATGCAAGTTGTTCTTGTTGATCGTGGTTACGTTAGCTGATCTCAGGCAGCGCTGTAGTAAGGGTGTTACAAACAACTTCAGCACCATTCGGGCTTGGTGGTGGGGCATCTCAGCCAAGGTTTAACAGTGAGCAGAATAACCAGAGATCTCACTTGCATCCTTATTAAACATTCATTTAATACTGTACAACTTGGTTCAGCGTAACAGGGGCATTAGGCCATTTCTGTTTGGAGTTAGTATTCTGTGTTCAATTTACTGGTAGGAGCCCCTTTCTTCCCTTTGCATGTGTTTCTCACTCTTGTCAGTTTTATAAATGTGATGTCTAATTGTTTCCGTGCTTGGTGTAATGTATTTTTATTGCAAACCAGTATTTAACATGGCTCGCAATAAACAATGGGTTTAATTTCATTCCCTTGAAGACCATAATTATGGAAATATCAACACAACACTCATAGCTATGGCATGTTAAAAGGAAACAGATTTTTAACAGAACTCTCCGCTGACATCTTCCTCTGACTCCTGGAGATAGTTTACAGGTCTCTGGTAATGGTAAGATCCAAGTCAAAGGGTAGTCAAAAAAAACTGAGAGGTAAATCAAATGAATCTGTTGATGGCTGCTGCCTGGAGATGGGAAGGAATGTAATGGGAGACAGGGAATATTCACCAATATTACAGGTACAATGAGGCCATCAAGCATTGTTCTTTCATCTGTCCACACTCCAGCATTGAGTTCAATATTCAACAGCACAGAGACGGAGGACATCAGCCTGTTTTGGAATCAATTACCACCTGAAAATATAGCCCCCCCCCCCCGGTTCATTAGGGAGAGTTTAATGAGATCCCTTCATTATTGGATTGCTTACAGGTGTGGGTCCATTAGTGGAAAAAGGGGGACAATCAGGACGAGATCTTTCAACTCCCCTGAGGACTGTACGTTTCTAGTTCTACATCACATGGGATGGGGGTGGGGAGTAAACTACCTAAGGAAGAAATCACTGAATCAGTAATACCGCAAAGGTTTCCACTCAATACATCCTGGGCTAGTAGGGGGCAGTCAGCGTACAGAGGAAGAAACAAGTTGCTCAATAATGAGCAAGTCCATGAAGGTCCACCAGTCCAGTTTATTGGAGCAAAGTGTTCATTTAAGTGACTCAGAAACTGAGATTGGGTGGTGTGATGGATTGAACACAGGCCTTTTATCCTTAGGACCTGGGTTTGAATTCAGTCCAGATTGTTGGTCTTTTCTGTCTGCTGGCTACAATGTAAATAAGAATCCGTGAACTTACACAGCATATTTCACATGACACTTTGCACAATGAATTACATTTGACACACAGTGACTGCTATATTGGCAGGAGCCAATTTGCACAAAACAAGATCCCACAAATACCAATTGATTGAATAACCAAGTAGTTGTTTTTCTGATGGTGTTGGCCGAGGGTGAAATGTCGGCTGGGACACCAGGAGAAGCAGCGTACTCTTCTTTGAATATTGCCGCTGGGCCTTTCATCTAAACGATCAGACGAACAGGTGGACCAGACCTGGGTTTCACAACTCATCCAAACGACAGCATCTCAGACAATGCAGCACTCCCCCAGTATCACACTGGAGGCGGGTCCGTCTAAGTTTCTGAGCTCACATTCTGTGTTTTGTGTGAAATGAGTTACATGTGTGATGGTGCCCATGGCACAAAACTGGCCTTAATTCGGCATTAGCTGATAGAAAATTTGCAGTCCTGCTCAAGGAGGCCTCACGAAGGCCGGTGTGGAAAATGACACAGTGTGGTCATAATGTTCTTCAGATGGTGGCTCTGAGGCGCATTGCTTGGGCAGAGTAGAGAGAGAGCTCTCCTCTGCATCTGGCTGTCTTGTACAAAACTTGGGGAGAGCCCGAATGCTGGAACTGGATGCCCAAAATGGAAAATGCTATATTTCCCAAGCACAGACATCCCTCATGTTAGTGAACGTAGCAAAAAAAAATCCCACAACAAAACTTTAAGAAACTGATGTCAGGCCGCAGGCATCACTCTTGTGAATGAATACGAATTGGTATGGACAGGTGATACTAATATAAAGTATGGCACGAAAGGATAGATGACAAGCAGAATTGCACTGGACTGGATCAAGTCGTCCTATCATGCAGGTATGTGAACCGAGCCGGGGAACATTAATCAGACCAGCATCAGACAGGCCAGCCATTATGACATTCAAATATGCCACGGTACTGCATCTGTTAAAGTCATTCTGGTACTTTTGAAAGATCGTATGACAGCAATGTATCTGCTAAAAATTTCTATCTGCTTTTCATTTCCCATTATAAAGTTACCACATAGATGATTTATCCCTTGGGTTCCATTTGTTAGTTATTCCAACCATATGGAATTAAAAAAAAACAATTCAATGTATGTTTTCTTTGCCTTTGCCTCGAATCTCTCAACGCACACCATCTCCACCCATGCTCCATATGCCCAAAGTCCAATCAATGCCACCGTGAAACTGCCCCCAAAGTTATCTTCAGGGTAACTCTTCTCCCAATAGTTTCTCCCCTTGAGGAAGCTCCTGGTCTGCACTCATGGGGACTTGACCAAGACTTGAAACTCAGGGTCTGGAAACAGCCTCAACATCAATACTGTCACTTTGGATCGCACGCAAGTTCGGAAATTAAACGTGTTGCAAAGTCCAACGTCCATTGCCCAACAGTATACTGGGATGTAATGTTTTCCGTGGCTAACCTGTCTGAACACCAACGACACCTTTGATTGCTGTGATCGTCTCCCAGCCTATATATGCTATGCGTTTTTAGAACCCTTCACTCACCTGACGAAGGAGGTAAGCTCCGAAAGTTTGTGATTTAAAATAAAACTGTTGGACTATAACCTGGTGTTGTGCAAGTCCTTACTAAAATTTCTGTTTGCAACTGCACTGTAATGACATTTCTAAAGCTTAGCCAACTTTTATTCTCATTTCTTTCACTTTGTTAACTATTCTTTTGTGCATCATTGTGTATTACTGTTCTTTTTTGCTAATTTCCATTCTGTCTTGAAAATGCCATCTATTGTTGTGTACAATTCTTCCCATCTCACTCACTGAAAATTCTCAGTCTCTCTCCCTGTGATTTTCAGTTCTATCTAGTACAATCTCTGTCTCACTCCCAATCAAAGCACCCTGTGGACATCTTATATAAGACTGCCTGTGTCTCTCTGGCAGACACTGGACCATTACCAAAGGTTCCCATGCTCACCTCCCAGTCATCTTTTATGCAGGATATCTATGATGCAGGTTGACATTACGCGACACGGGTGGTTCCATTTATTGATGGCAGATGTTACAACATTTAAGAAACATCTGAGAGCTGAGAGCTGATCCTGTTAGCGTTTCCTTACTCACTGTTAAAACATGCTGATCGACAAAGAGAGCTCCCTTCAATCTCTCAGGCATGTCTCTCTCCACACAACACCCTCCACTGGCGAGTATTTCCTGCAGTGTCTGGAACATGTCAAGATTGCTCCTCGTAGTCAGCAGTGATATGAGCTCTCAAACTCAATGACTAATAATTACTAGGGCAGGGTTAAGAATTTTTTTTTTTAGGAACAGTCAAAGGCCATTCGATCTAATGACAATAATTTGCATTTATATAGTGCCTTCAAAGTTTAAAAAGAAGTCTCAAGACACTTCACAGTTAGGTGTAAAGAAAATGATCCAGAAAAGAAGAGATTAGGAGGGATGCGTGGTAAAAAAGATGGCTTCTAAGATGGTTTTTAAAGGAGATCCCTTTTTCAGAGGTCATCCCAAGTTAACCACAATATCTCTCAATCCTTTTCACATCCAGAAATGGATCTAATTATTGCTGTAGCCCATTTGTACTGTCCACTTTGGTCGTAATGTATTCCATAACACTATTACTATTCGTATGAAAAACTTCTAATACCCTATTTACATGACAGTGCCACCACCCATAGCAACTCTACAGTATAAATGAAGGATCCCTACTGGCACCAGAGAAGCCAAGAACTGTCACCTCAGGAGATGTTTTTTTAAGACTGCTGTGGAGGTAGCAATCTCGCACAGTAGCTCAAGTAAATGGAGGCTACCAACATCATTAAATGTCACAAGCTGCAATGTTCTTCAGGGTAGGGGTGGGCTGAGCAGTCAGTCTGCCCCTGTAAGTCAGCAATAAGGTTATTTACATTGCTGACCTTCCACCGACACTGGAAAAGCTCCCTGGCCAACAAGTTAAAGTTGTGAATGTATCTCGGCAACAACTGCGCACATGAAAGCTAGTGACTGCACAGCTGTTTCCAAATCACAACTGCTGCGTACCTTACAAGTTCCCCAACAGAATCCTAGATGTTCCAACTAACATCTCCCAATATTGCAAGGGCAGCAGGTGCATGGGAACACCATCAGCTCCAGGGTCCCCTCAAAATCACACACCATCCCGGCTTGGATATAATCACCGTTCCTTCATCGTCGCTGGGTCAAAATCCTGGAACTCCCGACCTAACAGCACTACCGGAGCACCTTCACCACACGGACTGCAGCGGTTCAAGAAGACGACCCACCACCACCTTCTCAAGGGCGACTAGGGATGGGCAATAAACTCTGGCCTTGCGAGAGAAGTCCACATCCCAAGAATGAATAATAATTTTAAAAATTCCAACCGCATTGGTCCATGGTTCTAAATGGAAAGTTTACCGTCCACAAAAGGTGATCCACCATCCCATTAGATTGCTTTTAAGTCATACTCTGTTTGAACTAATCATACATGCACACACACAGTCCTACAAATGGGCTCATTCAAAGCACTAGGAGCCAAAGCATGTTTCCAAATCATCTAAAGCTATTCAGCTGCATAAATGCAAAAACGGTCTCTAAAATACCTGCAACATTCCCTGGAGGCCTAAAACATTGATAGAAGAAGTCCAAGATTTGACCAGAATAGCTGCTAATAAAGAACAATTTTATTTGATCATGCAACGATGGTGATTTTTTAAAAAAATGCCACAGTAGAGATTCTTACTTTGAAGTAACGCATTTGAATTCGCCATTAACTTCAATCGGAGAATGTTCAGTCAAAGTGATGGGCACTTCAACTTGTAGCTTTATGGAATTCCTCAGATTAGCCTGCTTAATTTTGATTAGTCATCTGTTTTCACTTGGTTTTAAATGGAGCAAACAGTTACTGTTCCCTGGATCCCAGATATACTGCATTAACTTAGCAGTGCAAAGGATGTTATCCAGCAAAGCATCCTATTTCTTGCAGTGCTGAGTTTTTTTTAAAACTGTGTCCACCTCAATCATTTCCTGCTGGTATCTGCTGACCTGGAGCTGGGAATTTACAGGCAGCTGCTCATTGCAAACCTCCCTCCCCAACTGCAGTTAACCCTCAGCTGACCTCAGGATATCCACGTTCACAGTGATTAGACTTTGCGGCCTAACCGCTCATGGTTAAACACGGCTGCAAATTAGCAGCAGAATAATACGTTGTGCCTCGCCCAGCGACGCACTCCTGTTGTTTTAAAACAATGCATCACCCAGCCCACTCTGAGCAACGTCAAGAGTAGATCCACAGAGAAAGATTTACCCTCCAACCGACTTCTAGATGTATCTACGGGTAAGTCGCCTGTAGTAATTTACCCCAACCGCACCTGGTGGCTTTGAAGGGGCACACACAGCTCCACTATAGCAGCAGAATACTACATTGGGGATGTTATGTGGTATGATGCTCCTGTCAACAAAAGCATCTGACTTACTGTAAGCAATGCCATGGGAGGTTCACTCAATCGGGTAGAAATTGGTATGTGCAAAAACAGGTGCAAAGCATAACGATTCAGCAGTGGGATGGTCTGTGTCCAACCTGCGCAGGTGTCGGTCCCGTTACTAAATTAAACGAGCCTCATTTTTTTAGGTGTCCCAGGCGGCCTGTTTCAGGACCTTTTCTCAAAACTAGTTCCCGGTGAGCGGGGCAGGGGCTGGCAGGCCAGCTGACCCTTCTCTCACGGCCACTGCCGAAAGTGAGCCTCCATCAACAGAGTTTGGCCAGGGCCGTGGTGCCTCACCCGGTTGAATAACCCGTCGACACTCACCGTGGAACCACATTTCAGGAAAGGGCCAACCTTCAGGAGAGATGGGGCGAAAAGAAGAAAGAAAACCGGGAGGAAAAACATGAGCGTGTAAAAAGGTCAAGGATAAAGAAAGGCCATTCAGCCCATCGAAGCTCATCCCCCCACCCCCCCCCCCCCCCCCGTATCTTAACTCGATTTTGGACGTCTCCAACCGGCAGCTCATTTCAAACATCTATCGAGTTGCTATGGTGAAGTCAACAAGAAATGAAAAGAAAGTTTTTCACTTTTTCTGAGAGGATTAAAGGATAAACTTTTCTGGTTACATTCTCAGCGCAGGGCTTCACGCGACTAGATTGCACATGAGGAATTTGGGAGAGTGCCCAATTCTCAGTCTGCATGGTTGTCCATCCGTAAGTGTCATTGCTGTAACAATAGTCCATAAAGTAATCTTTTGTTCACCACATGGACTGCAGCAGTTTCAAGAAGATCCTCCACCATCTTCTCAGGGCAACTAGAGATGGGCAATAAATGCCAGCCTTGCCAGGGACGCCAGCATCTCAAGATTGAATAGAAAAGAACTTCCTTTCCTAAAGTATGTTGTATAATCAATTTTACATGAGATCATACAGTATATTTTCATATTTCCAGGGGGTCAGCTGGGTGTTTGACACAAGCAAGAACCTATCACGGGTCATTTTCAGGTTGGCAGGCTGTAACGAGTGAGGTGCCGCAAGGATCGGTGCTTGGGCCTCATCTATATTAATGACTTGGATGAAGGGACCAAGTGCAATGTATCCAAGTTTGCTAACGGTACAAAGCTAGGTGGGGAAGTAAGCTGTGAGGAGGACACAAAGGGGGTGATTTTAAACCCCAAGAACGGGTGGGTTGAGGGCGGGTGGGAGTTGAAAATAGTTGTTTTTTTTGGGTCGCAACCGCAAAATTTTCGGACTTTGCATTTCCGGTGGGAAGCCTGGACTTTTACACGGTGACGTTAAACCCGGAAATAAAGCCGGGTTGCGGTCGCAACCCAAAAAACAACTATTTTCAACTCCCACCCACCCCCAACCCACCCGTTCTTGGGGTTTAAAATCACCCCCAATGAGTCTGCAAAGGGATATAGACAGGTTAAGTGAATGGACAAGAAGGTGGCAGATGGAGTATAATGTGAGGAAATGTGAGGTTATTCACTTTGGTAGGAAGAATAGAAAAACAGAATATTTTTAAATGGTGAGAAACTATTAAATGTTGGTGCTCAGAGAGATTTGGGTGTCCTCGTACAAGAAACACAAAACGTTAGCATGTAGGTACAGCAAGCAATTAGGAAAGCAAATGGTATGTTGGCCTTTATTGCAAGGGGGTTGGAGTACAAGAGTAAGGAAGTCTTACTACAGTTGTACAGGACTTTGGTGAGACCTCACCTGGAGTACTGTGTACAGTTTTGGTCTCCTTTTCTAGGGAAGGATATACTTGCCTTAGAGGCGGTGCAACGAAGGTTCACTAGATTGATTCCTGGGATAAGAGGGTTGTCCTATGAGGAGAGATTGAGTAGAATGGGCCTATATTCTCTGGAGTTTAGAAGAATGAGAGGTGATCTCATTGAAACATATAAGATTCTGAAGGAGTTTGACAGGGTAGATCAGGAGAGGTTGTTTCCCCTGGCTGGAGAGTCTCGAACTAGGGGGCATAGTCTCAGGCTAAGGGGTCAGCTATTTAAGACTGAGATGAGGAGGAATTTCTTCACTCAGAGGGTTGTGAATCCTTGGAATTCTCTACCCCAGAGGGCTGTGGATGCTGAGTCGTTGAGTATATTCAAGGCTGAGATGGATAGATTTTTGGACTCTTGGGGAATCAAGGGAAATGGGGATCAGGGGGGAAAGTGGAGTTGAGATCGAAGTTCAGCCATGATCTTACTGAATGGCGGAACAGGCTCGAGGGGGGCCTTATGGTCTACTCCTGCTCCTGCTCCTATTTCTTATGCTTCTTATGTTACCACCGTGTTCAACAGTCTCTAATTCAAGCGAGTTGGAAATTATACCTCCTGTACAATTTCTGATTGCCCAACTTTGCCGCACCCTTGGCAAACCGTGCTTTTAGCCATCTAGGCCCACCACTCTGGAATCCCCTCCCGAAACTCCTCCATCTCTCCAAATCCCTCTCCTACTTCAAGATCTTCTGTAAAACCCACCAATTTAACCAAGGTTTTGGTCACCCCTCCTAATATCTCCTTCTTTGTCTCAGCATCCATTTTTCATCTGATTATGCCTGTGTGAAACGCCTCGGGACATTTTTCTATTATTAAAAGTGCTATATAAATATACATTGTTGTTGCCGCACATTCTCTCCCCAGTAGGATAAACACCACTCACCTAAATCCAGAGAGTTTGGGGCAGGTAGGCAGAGCCAAGGTTTAGGGACCCACAATTGCTTCGAGGGATCCTGCTGGAGTTTAACCAGCGCCTTAACAGGACAGAGCACTGGTAAGTTTCTCAACTACTTTCCTAGCTAGAAATGTCCGACGCGTTGGTACTTTGCCTCATGGGACTAATTGGAGCCAAGGAGCAAGAATCCTGGTACCAAGTGCCAGGTCTATCCCTTCAAATTCCATCAGTGAGCCAGACTGGTTGGTCAACCATTACTGAGCGTAGCGGGGTAGGTCAACTTGGTTCAGAGCTTCCATCATCAGTCTTGTCTTCTTGGAGCCATCTCAGCCTCAAGAAGATCGTGCGTACCCCCTTCGCCCCCACCCCCCCCCCCAAGAAGGACAGTCACCAAAGAAAATTTGTGTAAATGGAAACGTAATACTAATCCCTCCCTTCCCTGAGTACATTTTGCAATTTCATCAAAATAATGAAAATTACAGACGGTCCCCAGCGAGTGCCTCTTCCAAATTTCACAAGGCCAGGGCTCAAGGCAGAGGTTTCGCAATGTTAGAGAGTGGGACACCTCCAGGTGCTCTTTAAATACCGCACACTCCCCGAGGGGCCTCTGTCCTAACTTCTAAAAGCCAGGGCCGTCTACTCCAAAAAGTTATGCTAGCACCTCAAAAACACGTTTCAAATTAGTATAAAGCATCAAAATAATGTGTTACTACGGCAACAAATACGAACAAAAATATGCAGAAACCTGATGACATTCAGCTCCCTGAATGGCTCCAGGTTATGATGCACAGGGATGTTTATGACATGTAAGGGCGTTTCTGATATGTGGCGGTGATATCTCTTTTCAAATGAATCTATTTAAACAAGCAAAAAGTCTGGCTCACACAAGTTGTATCTATATCAACATACCAGACGCACCCTCCACATTTCAAAAGTGTCAGGCGTGCCTCAGTCGGTAGCACTCTCGCTTCTGAGTCAGAAGGTTATGGGTTCAAACCCCACTCCAGAGATTTGAGCACATAATCCAGGCTGGCACACCCAGTGCAGTACTGAGGGAGTGCTACATCGTACTAAGGTGGTGTCTTTCGGATGAGACGTTAAACCAAGGTCCTGTCTGCCCTCTCAGATGGATGTATAAGATCCCATGGCACTATTCGAAGAAAAGCAGAGGAGTTCACCCCAGTGGCCTGGTCGATATTTATCCCTCAATCAACATCACTAAAACAGATGATTTGATCATTATCACATTGCTGTTTGTGGGAGCTTGCTGTGTGCAAATTGGCTTGTTGTGTTTCCTACATTACAACAGTGACTGTACTTCATTGGTTGTAAAGGGCTTGAGTTCATCCAAAACTCTGCTGCCCATACCCTACCTCGCACCAAGTCCCATTGACCCATCACCCCTGTGCTCGCTGGGCTACATTAGCTCCCGGTCTGGGAACACCTCGATTTTAAAATTCTCATCCTTGTTTTTAAATCCCACCATGGCCTCGCCCCCTCCCTATCTCCGTAACCTCCTCTAGCCCAACAACCCTCCAAGATCGCTGCGCTCCTCCAATTCTTGCCACTTGCTCATCCCCGATTTTCATCGCTCCACCACTGACAGCCGTGCCTTCAGCTGCATCAGCCCTGAGCTCTGGAATTCCCTCCCTAAACCTCTCCACCTCTCTCTTCCTTTAAGATGCTCCTTAAAACCTACCACTTTGACCAAGCCTTTGGTCACCAGTCCTAATATCTCCTTATGTGGCTCGGTGTCAAATTTTACTATTTTTTTAAACACTCCTGTAAAGCGCCTTGGGACGTTTTACTACATTAAAGGCGCTATATAAATGTAAATTATTGTTGTTGATTTAGTGGTTGGGCACCAATCGAGCAGATTGGTTGGTATTGGATGGAGTCGAGCTTTTTGAGTGATTTGACAGCTGCACCATCCAGGCAAGTGATGATTATTGCACTGCATTCCTGACTCGAGCCTCGTAGATGATGGAGAGATTTTGAGGTGTCAGGTGGTGATCCGCTTGTCGCAGAGTACCTAGGATTTCCCTTGCTCTTATAACCATTACTGGTCCAGCTTTAAGTCCAGCTGAGAGGGCACACAGGGTCTCGGTTCAACATCTCACCCGAAAGACGGCAGATAGAAACAGACTACGGATTGACATTTAACTTTAAGCACCTCCATCAAATCACCCCTTAGCCACCTCTGTTCTGACAAATACTGCCTCATCCTTGTGAATCTGCACTGTACCCTCTCTATTACTTCCTATATGGAGCCCAAAATTACACACAGTACTCCCAACTGTAGTCTTACTAAGATATTATATAGATTCACCATTACATCGCCAATTTTATGTTCTATGCCTCTTGCCAAAAGACCCAGTATTCCATGAGCTTTTTTCTCTCCTTATCCACTTGAATTGTTAACACTTCGTTACAGGATCATCATTAAGATTTGAGTCAATTAAACTGGTCAAATTTCCTAAACTGTCCACTTAAATAGGGAACAGCCTCTGGCACTTGTATCTTTCTAAGCCTGAGCTGCATCTGGATTGACGATTTTGAGCTTTAGAGTACAAGATTGAAGGGTTATTGGTCACAGGTCAGTCACTTGTGGTGGCAATGTGGGAGCTATTTGAAGTGATGAATTATGACTATTAAAGTGAATTAGAGAAAGTATGATTTTTCTCTCATTCAGTGCATCCATACACAGAACAAATCTGTTCCTATATTGTATATGAAATATTTTCTAATGTATCACATATTAAACGCCTTATGGTGTGCCAAACACCAATACATGCTGTATTTGTTTCCCCCAAATTGGCCTGAGTTTTTATCTGGTTTTTTACCTCTCCCAGGAGATCACATGGCTTTTGGGTGGTGTGGGGAGTGTGTATAATGCGATGCACAAGGTATCGCAGTGGTGTGGGACAGGCTGGGTGGATCAGAGGGTCTTCTGCTGTCTGTCATTGTTCGTATATAGTGTTTAAATTACTCATTATAGAGTACCAAGCATATAAAGCAGTCAGAATCAAGGCTGGTATTATTGAGTCGGATTAATGTACCATCATATTCTAAAGCTGATTATGCTTTGATCTATTTTATCCATCTCATTACTTTATAAAATATTAACTACATCACACAAAGAGCAGGATGTGCATTGCCGTGCATTTGAGGCAGTAATTCAATATCGAGGTTCTATCGTCATTGCCCTGCATCCAGTTGTGTGACAAAGTCTGTTTAATGTATTGATACCAATACAGCGTGGGAGCTAAAACACTGCAACGTTTTGTGACGCACTTCTTGTATTATCTATTGGTTTAACCCCTGCGTTACACAGCTTAAGACGCCCTCTCCAGTCACAACCCAAGTTTTTTGGAAGGATGGAATCCATTCCTGGGCTCTTTTCACAGTTCAAGTGGACATCGTGTGAGGAATTTCACCTGCCCGGTTGAAATCCCACCTCAAGTGGCAGATCCGTGCTTCTTTGTAGCTAAAGAGAGCCGTGGAGGCCGACTTACGATCTACTTAACTCACTAAGAGAAATGTTTCATGCTGCGCGTGACGAGCAGCACGCAAGATAGATGCGCTGTGGATTTTGGAGGAAGTAAAACAAATGGGCTGGCGACCACAACGCAGAGAAGAGAGTCAGGGAAAAAAATAAATACAGATGAAGAACAGATGAAGATTAATCATTTAAGAAGAGAAGTGAAGCAAAACGACATGTGCCACGACATAAACTGCAGTCATTTCCCCCAGACTACGGACCGGAGGGTGGAAGGATCTCCAAGGTAACAGGCAATATTTCAGCTTTGATTAACTCTTTATCTCACAATCTTTTGTTAAATTAAACTGCGTTGTGGTACAAAATAAAAAAACACAACATAACACAACACACATACAAAACACACACACAACACACAACACATACAAAACACACACAACACACAACACACAGCACACAACACACACAACACACACACACACAGCTCTGGGAGGTAGCGCACGGTTTAAAAAAAGTGATGAAATCACACAAATTTGAAGGCAGCCACCCTATTTGAGGAAACATCTGGTTATGATCTAAATGAGAAAACTCAAAGTGAAAACGTTTATTTGAGGGTTGCTAGAAAGTTTTTTTTTAAAAAAAGGAGATTATATAAAACAGCCGGACTTCAAAAGGGTCCAAAGAGTGAATTTGATTTTCCCATTGAAGTGTCAGTCAATATCCCCTCTCTCACTTTGGTTAATAAATATGTTTCTTTTTTTAAAAAAAAATGATTCCCCTGATGGCTGAGTTGATAAATGGATTGTGGTGTGACAGTGAGCCACACAGAATGAAAGGACCCTCTCCCCAACTTGTTTCAATCCCTAGTCTGTGCTGAGCTGGCTGTTACCATCCAAGGTAACAGCAGAAATTGTACAATTGGCCTCCTGAGGTAGGGAGCTACGAAAAAAATCAATCAGGGTTCCTTGATCTGATCATGGTCGAAAGACTTGCATTCATATAGCATCTTTCACGGCCTCAGGACGTCCCAATAAAGTACTTTTGAAGTGTAGTCACTGTTGTAATGTAGGAAAAGTGGCAGCCAATTTGTGCACAGCAAGGTCCCAAAAACATCAATGAGATAATGACCATATCATCTGTTTTAACAATGTTGGTTGAGGGCTAAATATTGTCCAGGACACCAGGAAGAACTGCCCTGCTCTTCTTCAAGATAGTGCCATGGGATCTTTTACATCCACCTGAGATGGCAGACAGGGCCTTGGCTTAACATCTCAGCCGAAGGACGGCCCCTCCAACAATGCAGCACTCCCTCAGTACTGCACTGCAGCATCAGCCCCAGAGATTTTGTGCTGAAGTCTCCAGACTAGGGCTCGAGCCTGCAACCTTCTGACTCAAAGGCGAGAGTGCTACCCACTGAGACACAGCTGACACACACAGATGTCAGGTGAGGAGACGGCACCACAGTCAAATAGCCTGCCAACACTCATCATCTAGGATCATACAGGAGGGCTGATTCTGTACTCACAGCAAGGAAGCAATGCTCACAGGGAAGCTCGTCGTGGAGAATTTGCAGGTGCATGGCCTTTGATTTCCTGCAATGCAATGCCTAGGAGCAGCTCTACGAAGAGTGGCCATTTGACTGAGGTACCAGACTGGGCAGCTGGACTCACGGGAATCACAGCCCTTGTGAGCGAGCAGCTCCTGACAAGGAAGGGGAAGTTGGGGAAAATATAAAAGCTGGGCCGTTTTTTCTTCTTCCCTACCTTAATCTTGCCCGTGTTGCCAACGACGGTATCTCAGGAAGAGGGTGAGTTGATGGCGCACTCGTCAGGAGTATTCAATCACTGGCCACTGGAAGGCTGTGCCCGTCTTACCCAGGCTGACCCTCTCAATGATTTCTATTCCCTCCCTGCCTTCCAGCCCAGAGACTCCATACGACAGTATGGCTGAGATCAAGAAGGCACCAAGCGAAGCAGAGTGCAGCCATATCTGAGGCACAACTCACAAAGCTCTGATAAACTGCACTACAACCGCCACATAGAGTGACACCACTATTCCCGGCTAGAATGGAGATGACTGGGTAATTCCCCCATCAATCACGCCTGGAGACCGCACTGCTGTAAGTGACTGGGATTGATTTTATGTACATAACTTGTATTATGTAACTATCCTCAACTCTCTGCGTTTTTCTGGAGAAATCATCCTGCTTTTATTGGGAGACGTTGCTGCAGTTTCGGTCAAGAGTTCTGTTTGCTGTAGTTCGAAGCGACTCCTTTTACATAGACTCTGTAGACTGTTTGCTGTAGTGCGCTGTTTAAACAGACTCTGTTTGCTGAGTAAATAGATTGTTTGCTGTGAGTCCTGTCTTGAGTCCTGCCCCTGCCTCCAACTCACTGGCTGGCACAATGGTGTCAATAGACACTCTGCACTACAACACACCTATCTGGTGCCACTCACTTGGAATGGCAGTCCCTCACTGTAGATTAACGTGAACTATTCACTAACTGTCACTCTGAGAAACATAAACAACTCTATGGGGGTATATTTTCCAACCAGCATTGTTTTAAATGGGTTAATGCCATTGCTAAGGGCATTAAGCATTCTTACAAGAATAGTACAGGCAGAAATGTAGTTAAATGGGTTTACAATTAGCTTCACTCCTGATCGGTAATAAACCACAGTCCAATCCTTTCCCTGGCGTCGTCAGTGCTTCTATTAACATGCTCCCTTTTGACCAGCCCCATCACATTGTTTCCATTCCAACAGCTTAAACCCCTGCAAAAGTAAGGAGGAGGTGGTATACTTTAAGTCAATTACAGTAATTCTGGCTGGCGACAAGAGAGAAAAAGTGAGGGTCCACCTGACTGTATGAGAAAGAATGTTAATTGAAGGAGACTCGAAAATGTAGAGAGATTGAAACACAAGAGAGCCTGGAATGAGAACCATGCACCAACAAGTCTGCTTCTGGAATTATAGAAATTACAGCCCACTGCACCTGTGCTAGTGCAAGCTGTACAAACTAAGCTATCTGCCACAATCCCATTCCCCAGTTCATTCTTTAAAGAGCTGCACAGAACTACACGCAGTACTCCAAATGAGGCTTGACCAATCTCTTGCACAAATTCAACATCACTTCCTACTTCTGTATACTTACAACCCACAATCCTACTTGTTTTCTCTAATGACCTTTTCTACCCCTATTCCCACATTTCAAGATCTATGTATCTGCGCCTCACACATTTCACTGTTCCTCCACTCTATCTTCCCTTTTACACCAACACCCATATCCGGCTAATCCAAAAAACATCCATTTACCCCATTTCTCGGACCATCAGGCTAGATTCCCTATAATGGCGCATGCTTTCACTTTTGCAGTAAGTCTCTCATGTAGCACCATATTTAAATGCTCCTGAAGATCCTTAAATACATCCACCCAGTTCCTTTTATCTGCACAGTGTATGATTTCCTCAAAAAATTCATTTAAATTAATGAAGCACAGCCTGACCTTTACAGATCCTATGTACAATCTACCCATTCATGGACTCTCCCCCACCTATTTAATTTCCTGAGGGAAAGTTTTGCATTAATCCTCCCTGTTCCAAAGGTAATCAAGGAATCTTCGCTATTCCGCAATTCAACTCTAGCCTACTGCCCTTCAGGCAACATTCCTCCTACCCCAACAGAAGAGGAACCAGTGTGTGACAGGGAATATTTGATCCTCCCTATTCTCTGTACTTTCCCCTACAACCAGCATTCCCCATTCCCAATCGGATATTTATGCAGCTGCATTTTTAGGGGGTTACGTGTCTAAGTCTGATTTGCTTTTTGCTTCAAGGCGGTTTCACATATCCTCTGGTGATTTTACATGAGGCAGTGAAACATAGTGCTGAGGCAAACTGCAACTGTAGACAGTCACTTACAAACAAGATCTCACTCACATACTGTAATCTCTGCATCTCAGATAAAAAAGAAACAGAACTTGCATTTATATAGCGCCTTTCACAACCTCAGGGCGTCTCAAAGCGCTTTACAGCCAATGAAGTACTTTTGAAGTGTTGTAATGAAGATAATGTGGCAGCCAATTTGTGCACAGCAAGATCCCACAAACAGCAACGTGATAATAACCAGATAATTTGTTTTTTAGTGATGTTGGTTGAGGGATAAATATTGACCAGGACACCAGGGAAAACACCCCTGCTCTTCTTCAAAATAGTCCACCTGAGAACACAAACAGAGCCTTGGTCTAACCTCTCATCCGAAAGACAGCACCTGATAGTGCAGTGCTCCCTCAGTACTGGCACTAGAGTCTCAGCTGAGATTTTGTGCTCAAGTCTCTGGAGTGAACCCAAAACCTTCTGACTCAGAGATGAGTGTGCTGCCAACTGCGCCACGGCTGACACTGTCATGTTGCATTGAAACACTTTGTGCGGGCTCCCCTTTATGGGCTCAGCAGATAACTGAGTAATGCTGATCAGGCAGGTCCCAGGTCCGATCGGCAATCTGTGCCGAGACGGCCCATTTTAGCCAAGGCACCAGTAGGGGGCACTTCAACTGGCATTACCAAGGCTAGACAGAGGGACAGAGTAGCCCGAGTTCAGACCCGTGATAATTATCCAGTGACTGCTGCGCGTATGTCAGTGTGGGTTGAGGGCAGGATCGTGCTTGGATGTGATACCCTCCAAAGTCAAATAGCCCGCCGACACAATCTACGCTTGGATACAGTACCGGAGAGAGGAACCGTGCTCCGGAATGATTCAGGCAAAGAAGGGGAAAGAACAATTAGACGGCAAAATGCTTTGCAATCACTCCCTGAATCTCCCGCCTAGGGTTTTCCAGCTGATAAAATCTCTCAAGTTTTACCAGTGTCACCTCATTTGATTTTTAAAATCCTTCATTTATCAGGCACCTCTGTTGAACCTTGAAAACGTTGATGTTCGTTTGTGTTGAAGGTGTGATTGGTAGGGTCGCCAACTCTGGCCGGCTGTATTCCTGGAGGTCCCATCACATGGCCTCCTCCCTCCAACTGCCCCGCCCTCCACACTCCCCTCATTGGTCGCCCATCACATCCCACGGCCAACTGGAAAGCGAACAGACTCTTCATTGCCCGATTGGATGATTCTTGACTGTCAGTCAAACAGTCTTTTCTTTCCCATCTCCAACATTTTTATAACTAATTAACAACAGCATTGAAATAATTTTTTTTAATGCCCCTATGATTTTTCTCCTGATTTTGCTCCCAGCTGTGTCCTGGAGATTAATCTTCAATTCCTGGAGACTCCAGGTCAATCCTGGAGGTTTGGCAACCCTATTGATTGGGGATTGTTAGGCCTGGGTATCCCCTTCACTCCTTTCTCTCCCTTCATCTCGCTCTCTCTCTCTCTCCTGCTCTCCCTCCCGCTCTCCATCCCTCTTTCCCATTTGAAACAGGATCCTAACATATAATCCCTGCGTATGGAAATAGCACAACAACATTCCTAAATAAAGACAGTGAAAGTCTGAACTCTACTCTTTTGCATCAGCAAATTTTTTTTTAAGGTTTCCTCATATCCTTCATCAGAGTTCACAGGCGCCCTCTGCTGCTTCCCACCAGCGGCCTCTCCATCATTCACAGACCAGGCTTGCTTTGTGCAATTCATGCAACAAGACTGCTTGTGCCGAGGCTTTTATGCTTGATCCCTTATGCATCGCATCAGCCGGTTAGGTCCAACCAACCGGTCTGATCACTAACATTAACTGATGACTTCGATTAATGTAATGGGGCCTGCAATGAAGCTTTCAGTATAAGTGTCAGCCTTGGCTCAGTGGGTAGCACTCTTACCCCCTCAGTCAGAAGGTTATGAGTTCAAACTCCTCTCCAGAGACTCTTGAGCACCTTATCTGGGCTGATAGTCCAATGCTGTGCTTTTTCTCAGATGATATGTTAAGCTGAGGCCCTACCTGATTTCTCAGGTGGACATAAAAGATCCCATGGCACTATTTGAAGAAGAGCAGGGGAGTTCTCCTGGGTGTCTTGTCCAATATTTATCCCTCAACCAACATCACAAACAGATTATCTGATCATTTATTTCACTGCTGTTTGTGGGACCTTCACAGGAGCGTCATCAGAAGGAGGCCATTTGGTCCATCGTGCCTGTTCTGGCTCTTTGAAAGCTATTCAAATGGTCCCTTTCCCCATAAGCCCTGCAATTTTTTCCCTTCGGCATAATTCTTAAAAAACAGTGGGGTAGTTGCATTGGTTATATTACTGGAGTAATAATCCACAAGCCTGGATTAATAATCCAGAGAATGTGAGTTCAAATCCCACCATATCAGTTTGAGAGAGAGAGAGAGAGAGAGAGAGAGAGCATAAGAAGGAAAGAAAGAACTTGCATTTCTATAGTGTCTTTCACAACCTCAGGACGTCCCAAAGCGCTTTACAGCCAATGAGTACTTTTGAAATGTAGGAAACGCTGCAGTAAATTTGCACACAGCAAGCTCCCATAAATAGCAATGTGATCATGACCAGATAATTTTTTTTAAAAAGTGATATTGGTAGAGGGATAAATATTGGCCAGGGCACCGGGGAGAATTCCCCTGCTTGTCTTCAAAATAGTGCCGTGGGATCTCTTACATCCACCCGAGAGGGCAGACAGGTTTAACGGCTGATCCAAAAGACAGCACCTCCAACAGTGCAGTACTCCCTCAGTACTACATTGGAGTGTCAGCCTATATTATGTGCTCAAGTCTCTGGAGTGGGACTTGAACCCAGAGGTAAGTAGTCCTACCCACTGAGCTACAGCTAACAACTCAGAATTTGAATTCAGTTTAAGAAATCTGGAAATAAAAAGCTGGCATCAGTAAACGTGACCATGAAGCTGCAGGGTTGTCATAAAAACCCAACTGGTTCACTAATGTCCTTTAGGGAAGGAAACCTGCCGTCCTTATCCAGTCTGGCTTATATATGACTCTAGTCCCACATCAACATCACTGACTCTTAACTGCCCTCTGACATGACCTAGCTCTCCCCTCAGTTGTATCAAAGTGGCACCACCCTCTCCAAAGCAACTAGAGATGGGTAATCTGGACCAGCCACATAAATACTGTGGTTACAAGAGCAGGACTGCGGCGAGAGACTCACCTCCTGACTCCCCAAAGCCTTTCCAACATCTACAAGGCACAAGTCAGGAGTGTGATGGAATACTCTCCACTTGCCTGGATGAGTGCAGCTCCAACAATACTCAAGAAGCTCGACACCATCCAGGACAAAGCAGCCCGCTTGATTGGCACCCCATCCACCACCCTAAACATTCACTCCCTTCACCACCGGTGCACCGTGGCTGCAGTGTGTACCATCCACAGGATGCACTGCAGCAACTCGCCAAGGCTTCTTCGACAGCACCTCCCAAACTCACGACCTCTGCCACCTAGAAGGACAAGGGCAGCAGGCACATGGGAACAACACCACCTGCACGTTCCCCTCCAAGTCACACACCATCCCGACTTGGAAATATATCGCCGTTCCTTCATTGTCGCTGGGTCAAAATCCTGGAACTCCCTACGTAACAGCACTGTGGGAGAACCTTCACCACACGGACTGCAGCGGCTCACCGCCACCTTCTCAAGGGCCAATTAGGGATGGGCAATAAATGCCGGCCTCGCCAGCGACGCCCACATCCCATGAACGAAAAATAAATAAATGCCTGCCTTGCCAGTGACACCCACATCATGAGAATGAATTAAAAAATAGCTCTTCCACAAACCTATTGATTTGGACCGTATCACAATTGACATGAACCAACTAGTTCTCTCTTCAATGTACCGTTTATATTATATTTATACGCCAATAAAAGTCAACTTTAACCCATCGTTCAATAGCAGAATCACTTCCACCTGCATTAAGTCTTGTCCAACAGTAAGAACTTTTAAACCATGGAATGAGAAAAGACGATTCAGCCCATGATACCTGTTCCTTTCACACATTATGTGCAGTCTACACTGTCGTGGGATTCACTCCACTCCTTTAATCTCTCGAGGGAAAGTTCGATGTAAATGCTCCCTCACGCACAAAGGTTATCAAAAATATTTGTCTATTTCCGCCATTCGAACCATGCCAGCTATGCTGAAGACAAAATTCTCCCTCCCCCCACCACTATTCACCAGTAGTTTCCACCCATCAGCTGCCATAACTTCCTACTGCCAATGAAGTACTTTTGAAGTGTAGTCACTGTTGTACTGTAGGAAACACAGCAGCCCATTGGCAAGATCCCACAACAGCAATGCAATAATGACCAGCTCATTTATGTTAGTTATGGGGTATATATTGGCTGGGAGGACTCCTTTGCTCTTCTTCGAATAATGTCACTGGATCCTTTACGCCCACTTGAGAGGGCAGACGGGGCCTCGGCTTAACTTCTCACCCGAAAGATGGGACCTCCCGACAGTGCAGCACTCCCTCACGACTGGCACTGGAGTGTCAGCCTGGATTATGTGCTCAAGTCTCTGGAGTGGGGCTTAAACCCACAACCCTCTGACTCAGAGGAGAGAGTTGTACCCACTGAGCCATGGCTGATACCTTGTAAACTCCTGAGGCCAATTGCTCGTAAATTTTAGGCTCTGGGTCGGCAGAGCCCCATAACTTTCTTTATTTTTTTTAATATAAAAGAAAAGCATCTGTAATAAAGTGTGACACCTGCAGTGTGATAAAGGTGCACTGGATATGTAAAGAGTATGTCTAGCAAAATTTTGCTAAAGGAATTCGTCACGACATTATTTAAAATGCTGCTACACCCAGCGACCAGAAGAATAGTTAGCCTCAAAGCAGTAATTCCCATGGCGATATCAGTAACGTAAAGACAGGCAAGATGGCACTGGATGGAGTTTGGAGGCTAGAGTTGAAAGGAGGATTAGAACTGTCCACGTTATAGACATTTGCCCACCTGAACCAGTGAGAGTGTTTCACAGCCGAAAATAAACTCTTCTCCTTCCACCCAACCAAAGAATTGTGATGCAAATTATTTTAACTGACAACCCTAAATCTGTTTCTTAAGACTAGTTATGACATTACACTCGCATTCCTCATATCAACCCTTTTCAATCACATCAATCCAATAATGATTTCTGAAATTTGGGTGCTTCAGATCTCGAGAGATGCTGGCAATAATCCAAAAAAATATATATTTCATTTTTAATTAAAATTGAAATTGAACAAGCCCCTCCAAAAAAACATCATAACTCCATGAACACCCGTGTGATTAAATATTGGGTGGGTACACAAAAATTGGACACGTTTTCTAGATTAAGTTGGACACATTTTCTAAATTAAGATATTAAAGTTTCCCTGCCTGTGTTTTTGACAGGGGAGGTGCATGGCAAGAGGAGAGTATAGACAAGGATAAAATATCTTTGTTTTACACAGCTGGTAGGCTCCCTGCTCCGTGCTGAGTTAGCTTATCTCAGTTAGGGGTGTTACAATTGGCCTCTCTACTCACAGGCTATGAAGGGGGAAGAATCAGGCACAGGATTCCTGCAATTATGAGCACCATCCGGAGGCACCCCCGCTGGATAGTGTGTCGACATCAAGTGTGGACAGTGTCGCCTTGGCAGCAACACCACGCTCGATGAAAGGGTCCGTCACCATTTACCACCTGGGCTCTCGCAGAAAGAACCACCTCTTGGGCAACACACAGATGACTGTTGAAACACATGGCACTACTTCCCAGCACAAGTCGCCACCTTAAGGAGGAGGGAAATCCAGGGAGTGTGGACATGAGACATTAAGAAAAGGGAGAATCTCGGGGGGAAAAAAAATTGATGTGGTAGTTTTTTTTTAAAAAAGATTGAACGATAAAGAACTTGCATTTATCAGCCATGTCTCAGTGCCTCTGAGTCAGAAGGTTGTGGGTTTGAGCCCCACTCCAGAGACTTGAGCACAAAATCAAGACTGACACTGCTGGGGCAGTAGTGAGGGAGTGCTGCACAGTCGGATGTGCAGTCCTTCGGATGAGACGTTAAACCGAGGCCCCGTCTGCCCTCTCAGGTGGATGTAGAAGATCCCATGGCACTATTTCAAAGAAGAGCAGGGGTGTTCTCCCCAGTGTCCTGGGCAATATTCATCCCTCAACCAACATCGCTAAAAGGCAGATTAACTGCTCATTATCACACTGCTGTTTGTGGGATCTTGCTGTGCGCAAATTGCTGCAGCATTTCCTACATTACAGCAGTGACTACTCTTCAAAAGTATTTCATCGGCTGTAAAGCGCTTTGGGTCGTCCGGAGGTTGTGACAGGCGCTATACAACTGCAAGTTCTTTCTTTTTATATTGTACCTTTAACAATTTGAGGACTTCACAAAACACTCACAACCAGTGAATTACTTGTGATGTGCAGTCACTGTAGTTATGTAGGCAGACATGGCAGCCACAAACTTCAAGTGAGATTGTTTAAATGTTGGCTAGGACAATGGGAGAACTCCGTGCACTTCTTTGAACAGTGCCAAAGAAAGAAAGGACAAATGAATGAACAAAATTAAATTTATATGGCATCTTTTACAACGCCTCAATAAGAATATAAGAACTAGGAACAGGAGTAGGCCATACAGCCTCTCGAGCCTGCTCTGCCATTCAATCAGATCATGGCTGATCTTCGACCTCAATCCACTTTCCCGCCCAATCCCCATATCCCTTGATTCCCTTAGAGTCCAAAAGTCCATCGATCTCAGCCTTGAACATACTCAACGACTGAGCATCCACAGCCCTCCCGGGTAGAGAATTCCAAAGATTCTCTGAGTGAAGAAATTCCTCCTCATCTCAGTCTTAAATGGCCGACCCCTTATCCTGAGACTATGCCCCCTAGTTCTAGACTCTCCAGCCAAGGGAAACAGCCTCTCAGCATTTACCCTGTCAAGCCCGCTCAGAATTTTATGCATTTCAATGAGATCACCTCTCATTCTTCTAAACTCCAGAGAATATAGGCCCATTTTACTCAATCTACTCAAAACTCTTTAAAGGAAACAGTGATTCATTGGTTGTAAAGTGCAGTCACTGTGGTCATGTAGGTCAATTTTGCTCAGAGCAAGGCCCCACAAACAGCACATCAATGACCAAATCAATCTATTTTTGGCAGCATTAGGGAGGAATGTTGGCCAGGATTATCATCTTCAAATAACGCCATGGGATCTTTTACATCCACTTGTACAGGCTCAACGAAATTACGTCACTTCAGACAATGCAGCATTGAAGTGTCAGCCTGGATAATCTGATCAAGTGGAATGGGACTTGAACTCACAATTAACTCAGAGGTAAGAGCACACCCAGCTGAGCCAAGTTGACGCATCTAAAGACTCTGGGCTAGGTGGCCAGTTTCAACAGAGTCTTCACAATCAGGAAGGAAGAAGTAGGAAATTCTGAGTCAGGGAACAAGTGAGCATGAGAGCAGTGACACTCAATAGCCTCATACAGCACAGGAGCCTTTGCTGAAAACATTCCATGTCAACCCTCCAATCCCTCAGCTGGTAAAGGCAGTGCATAGCTTAGCCATACCTGGTCCATGCTGGTGGCTGATCTCAGCCTAAAATGACAGGTCAATTGACCTTCGCACCCTTAATTAGCGAGGGACAAATCAGTCAGGATTTTAAATTACTGATCGTTAAGCAGTGACCCCCCCCTCCTTGAAACTGTGTGCGGATGTCGGGTGAGGAGGTCTCAGGCTCAATTATGATCTCCTCCATAGTAAAACAGTCCACCAACACTCACTCTCCAGGTTGGCGGATGAAGAATGGTCATATGGTTGAGGTAGCAGAGGACTGCTAGCAACCTTGGAACTGTATCCCAGCAAGAGTCAGCACCTTCAGGAGAGGAGGAGAGAATACTGGCCACAAAATGAGAAGTACTGTACTGTGTCGGTGCGTTAACAAAGGTTCACCACACACAGACTCTCATTTGCGTGACCAGTGCAAGGCCTCAACCTCCACCGGTATGGGGAACCCTCTTCAAATATCGACACACGCTCAGGGACCACCCCCACCCCACCCCCCAAGTTCTAACTCGCAAAAGACAGTGTGAGCCGCGCAAAGGAAATTAGTGCGATCGCTGAAGGAGTGGACAATCTATGGAAGAGACGGTGGAAGCAGTTAGTATTGATTAATTCAACGCAAATTGGACAGATTTCTTTTAGAAAATAACATTTTGGGATACAGTGCGTAAGTAATTTGAGACATGAGATGTGGTAAGTGTAACATGCTCGGGAGGAAAAAGGTGACTTTGGATCTCTGGTTCCCAAAGCTCTCCACCACTGGGGGGTTTCCTCACCTCATGTCTGGGTCTGTTGTAGACTAATTGATAGAAATTGATTGCTACGATTAGTCAACAATTCCATTATCGTTGTATCATGCGACTATCAGGATGGTAGAAGGCGAACTAGATGGACCTTGGTCTTTTTCTCGTCTAGGAATTCCTATTTTCTTAAAGGGGTTTTCATTAGCGAATGGTAACAGAATGCCCGTAAATCAATAAATAAAGCAAATTATAAATAGCGATGACAGACACACATTCTGGGATTCCCCTCGTGGAATCCCTAGTGTCCGGCGACCCTGGTTTGAAAACCTGACGCCTACATAAAAACAAATTCCTCCCCCATGCCAAGAGCATCAAAAAAAATGTTTTAATTAATTAAAATCCAAAATCCAAATAAATAATTTCAAAGCAAAACATGATTGAGTCTTAAACAGAAGACTAAGATGCTAAATCTTTGGGTTTTTTAAGCTCTACTTGTGAGTCACAAGTGAATTATGCATTTGCGTCAGTTGTGGAATCAAAAATTATCACTGTGTTAAATCACTATCACCACAAAACACCCAGAAGGCTTCCTAAAGGTTCAGTAATTTATTATGTGTTAAAAAAGAGCAGCGATGTAAACTGATGGGAAACAGACATGACACCGTGATGTCTTTACGGGTGGTGTGTTCAGCAAATGGTTTGGAGACAGCTGCAATATTCAGGCTCGATATGTGGTTTGAAAGGAGAAGATAAACGGCAGGAGCCCTCCAGAAGTGAGCAGTTGGGTACTTCCATGTTCTTGGGCGCTTTCTAAGTACTCGAGGTGTTACGACAACAGCAACTTGCATTTATAAAGCTCCTTTAACAGAGTAAAATGTCCCAAAGCGCTTCACAGGAGTGTTATCAAACAAAATTTGACACCGAGCCACGTAAGGAGATATCAGGATAGGTGGCCAAAAACATGGTCAAAGAGGTAGGTTTTAAGGAGTGTCTTAAAGGAGGAGAGAGAAGCAGTGAGGTTTAGGGAGGGAATTCCCGAGATTAGGGCCTAGGCAGCTGAAGGCACAGCTGCCCAATGGCGCAGCGTTTAAAATCGGGGATGCGCAAGAGACCAGAATTGGAGGAGCGCCAAGATCGCGGGAGAGTTGTAGGGCTGGAGGAGGTTACAGAAATAGGGAGGGGGCACGGCCATGGAGGGATTTGAAAACAAGGATGAGAATTTTAAAATCGAGGCGTTGCCGGACCGGGACCCCACGTAGGTCAGCGAGCACAGGGGTGATGGATGAACAAGACTTGATGCACGTTAGGATACGGGCAGCAAAGTTTTGGATGAGCTCAAGTTACTATCTAGTCGGTCATGCTCTGCATTCAAAATAGTCCTGCATGCACAACGCTGTAGTGGAGAACTTGAGCGAAGGTATTCTGTAGCGTGCTACATAGAAGGAGACAGACATACTGCTGCATGCACTCTGATGTTTACTCTCAGGGGCGGCTGGGTGCATGTAAAATGTGCGTGTGGAGGTACTTTTTTGAGAATTCAATTCTAAAAAAAATCAATCTCCTACAAGGTGGAGTAGTGCTATTTTTTGAGAACCAATCAGAGGGAGAGCATCTTAAATTGAAGATACCTCTTTCGATGGCTACCTGTGGTGTGAATTTCAGAAGCTACACTCGTTTGGTTCAGAGCAAGAGTAGGAAGCCAGGCCTCTGCTTTCTTGGTTCCCATTTGGCCAAGTTCAAGAGGTTTATCCTGTACACTGGACTGCGGGTTGTGAATGATTTTAAAGCTGCTCCGATCTCTGGTGTACAGGAATGCTGTGCTATTACTCTGCTATCGGAAGGTTTCTCTAAAGCCTCAACCTCTCATGTGCAACCAGTCACACAAGTATTAATGAGAAGTCTATATCCAAAAATGACCCTTAATTGGAGCCCTAATCCCTGAAGCAGTTTCTGTTCACATCAACAGTCCACTTTAATCAGACACACACAACCCAGCAGGTGCCAACCTATGGTCCATTGGATCGCTTTGCAACTAATCGCCATGTCTCAACGCAAACGAATCGTCTGCCTGCTAATTAGGACCAAAGGTGTGGGAATGGCAGACTCCTGGAGATGTTTTGGCACTCTGGGGTGTGAACGAACACAGAACATGGGATTCCTCATTCACTGGAAACACTGCTGCCATTATCTCCCTCCCAAAATCAGCCAGGTCTATGCTGTCGCTTCAGTCACATTGAGTACACCAGCCTCACTGCCTTTCTATGTGCAGCAACTTTAAATCACGTGTTCACTGGCAGGTTAACGTGGCCCAGGGAATAATTCACACTTTGTCGAAACGTCAGTAAGTTTACATCTGGACTGATCAAACAAAATCAAAAACCCGTAAGCCAAGGCTTCTGTTTCCATCTAGGGCCAACACAATATGTTGTCGGATACAGACAAGCTTTTTGCCTCAAATTAAATAATTCACAGGTCTCTCGGTGAGGTGCAGTGTATGATGTTGCAACAGAGAATTACACAGATGATGCTCTTAAGCCTAGTAACCTCCACGAATGACCTAGAAAATACATTAATAGTTTTGGCCAGGAAGCAAAAGAAAGAATTTGCATTTATATAGCACCTTTCACAGCCTCGGTCTTACGTCTCATCCGAAAGACGGCACCTCCAACAACGCAGCACTCCCTCAGTACTGCACTGGACTATCAGCCTAGATTTTGTGCTCAAGTCTCTGGAGTGGGATTATGAACCTACAACCCTCTGACTCAGAGTCCTACCCACTGAGTCACGGACGAGAACGTGGCACACCAACAGCTCAGGGCTGGTCCTCATTAACTTGGGGGTAAGGATGGTAAGGGGTGAGGTGTTTACAGCATTAGTTGGCATCACTGTGCTAAGCAGTTCTTGTTTATTCTGCAGGGTAGGGGTTAAACCATTAGCAGCACTTGTGCTCACAAGGACTTCCTGTTGATTCAGCAAGATAACGACAGGAAAATCCAAGGGCTTCCCCCCAATGATTCAGCTGAGAGGCACTGCCCGGTACGATATTGAGCCCTACGGACAAGGATGGTCCCGCATTCAATCCCTGGTCGGCACGGAGTTAACTGAAATTAGCCGGGGCAGTGGTGCAAGTGCTAAAGTTGGCTTCGGAAACTGCGATTCAGGACAGGTGAAAAGTAACTTAACCAGGGTTCCGTCTTCCTGAACGTAACCCCTCGCACGTCTGTGGATTTCGACGTGGAAGGGTTTGATGTTGATGCTCAGCAGAAAAGGGGAGAGATTGGAGAACATTTGAGCAGGAGTAGGCCATTCAGCCCCTCGAGCCTGTTCCGCCATTCAATGAGATCATGGCTGATCTGTACCCTAACTCCATCCACCCGACTTGATTCCATAATCGCTCAATACCCTTGGCTAGCAAAAATCTATCGATCGCAGATTTTAAATTATTAATTGAGTTAGCATCTGCTGCTTTTTGTGGGGGGAGAGTTGCACATTTCTACCACCCTTTGCGTGAAGAAGCGTTTCCTAACTTCTCTCCTCAACGGCTTGGCTCTGATTTTAAGGCTATGCCTCCTTGTCCTAGACTCTGCCACCAGCGGAAAACGTTCCTCTCTATTCACCCTATCACTTCCTTTCAAAATCCTAAAAGCCTCAAAGAAAAACAAAACACGAAAGCACCCTCAAACTCAGAAGGAAAAGAAATTCAATACGTGCTTTAGGCACAGAGTCTCTCCCGTCGGGAGGACATCATTAGAAATTGTGCAGCCCGAGAGTTTGTGCCCAAAAAGGATGGAAAATCGTGGGGCACGGAGGCATGATGTCAGGAGAGTCCACTCTCCGTGAGCAAGGCTCCATGCTGGGGGTACGCAATTAGAAAAAGTTAAAGCTCTGTGCCTGTATGCTCTTGTTCTTACAATTACCACTATACAATGCTTGACTGTCAGCCATGGCTCAGTGGTAGTAATCTCACCTTTGAGCTAGAAGATTGTGGGTTCAAGTCCCACTCCAGAGACTTGAGCACATAATCCAGGCTGACACTCCAGTGCAGTACTGAGGGAGTGCTGCACTGTTGGAGGTCCCGTCTTTCATAGGAGACGTCGTTAAACTGAGGCCCCATCTGCCCTCTCAGATGGACATAAAAGATCCCATGACACTATTTCGAAGAAGAGCAGGGGCGTTCTCCCTGGTGTCCTGGCCAATATTTATCCCTCAACTTACATTGCTAAAACAGATTATCTGGTCATTATCTCACTGCTGTTTGTGGGACCTTGCTGTGTGCAAATAGGCTGTCGCGTTTCCTACATTACAACAGTGACTACACTTCAAAAGTGCTTTGGGTCATCATGAAAAGCGTGATATAAATGCAAGTCTTTCTTTCTTTTTCTCTAAATATGACCAACTACTAAGAAAGTAAGTAGGTAAATGCATGCTTCAGATGGAAAGAGAACCACCAATTTCTCAAGCAAACTCACACTAAAATGATACTCTTAACCTGCTCCTTTCACCACTGGCTACAACCCAGCAAACTCTTCAAATGATGCAGCTACTCTATACAAATCAATAATGACTATGCTTCAGAAGTATTGTTTTCTCTATAACCAGATAGCCTGGTTACCATATCAATGCTAGATCAATGAGATAATGGGCAATACTTGTGAGAACCACATACCCCTATATCCTGAGTACCTGGGGTGAAGAGTGACTACCCTGGAAGATTTGCTGATATATGTTGTTCCTCTGTGCTGTACGAGCAATGGTGGTCCACTCAGAAGAGATAAAAATGGCCAACGTCAATATGTAGGTTGGTCTATTTGTGTTAAACTACAAGTACCTGAGGAAAACTTCCAACTTGCCTGCATCTTGGTGTTCTTTTAACCAAGATATTAAGTTCCTAAACTCCTCAAGACAGTGAGGAAAATTTTACTGTATGTAATGCAATTTTGTGCCACTGTCTTTCATTATGTTAGGCTAGGGCTTAATGCCTCACCACACTGTACACAATACCACAAGCAACGAAGGGGTAAAAATGCCTTGGCACACTGCAAATCGCAAAATTACACTTTCTCTCCCCACAGTTTTCTATCCTTTAAAGTTAATGGATGGAAAATCGCAGGCCAGGAGTGCGTCAAACAGAAGCACATTGGAATTTTAACCCCAAACTCCCTTCATAAGTGATGCATCAAGAGGACCCAAGCCACTAATGACATTGCCTTTTCAACTAACACAATTAACATTTGTTGATGTAAAAACACAGGCAACCAAGGCTCACATTCACCAAGCAGTTGCATGGATTTTGTCAGCTAACTCTCATTTAAAGGGGATTTGGATTTACAAAGATGCATCTGTTTCACCAATTCAAGGTGTCACATACATAAAATGGAACACATCTTTCTGTTAAGGCTATGTGCAAGGAGGTACAAGATCATACAGATTTATTCAATTGAAAGGTACCTACAATGGAGCTAATTTTCATCTTCATCTAATGCATCCTTAACCACTTAAATTATCTTGGCTTCTCTCCTATTCCTTTCATCCTGTCGATAACCTGTATCATGGCCCTTGGCCCTTCACCTAAGTTTCCCATTATTATAATTTGGTTGCCTGCTGACTGGACTGAGTAGGACTTCAATTTCAAAAACATTTCAGCCCAATAGTATTCAAAGATCCACATCTTCCCCATGTTGCATTAAAAGCTGATTTACCCGAAATGTCTAACTGACTGTTTCAAAGACCCAAATTCAAGGAAAAAAAGATTCAAATCTGTAAACCAGTCGATGTTGGTGTTCAACGGCACAACAATTCACTTGTTCCTAATGCCAGCGCCTCTTCTTGCAAGGGTCAGTTCATTTAATTCTTCAATCTGAATTGATGCCTAAATTGGAACAGAACATGAAAGGACTGGCTGTAAGCAAAGAGGGGTCCTTTCAAACACTGGTAATCACCGTTCCAAATCTCTTATCAAGCAAAACAAACAGCCAACACAAAGGGTTGAACAAACAAACATGGCTCCGGCCAGTTTAATGAACAATTTATACAGTAAAACCTTGACGAAAGCTTCCCCTTCCCCTTTCCTCCCCCAACCCCACCACCGCCCCCCTCTCCACTCCGCTCCACTCCACTCCCCCAAGACAGTTAATTGAGTCAGAATCTGAATTAACTTCCCGAATGTAAACAGGCCTAAGGCTCATCTCAGAGCCAGTAAACACAAGCTTGATCATGAACAGAATCGTATCCTCTCACACAGGTCAACAATGATGACTTTTATCCCATCATGGACTAGGTTAGTAGTTGCAACTAGAATCCTGTGGTGAACTGACTTAATGGTTTTGACTTAAAACCTGTAATATTTTGCCTGGCGAGATTCTCAAACTCTCAGAATCATACCTCAAAAAGGATGAGTGTCCTTTACTATCTGGAGAAATGTATTGGATCCCTTCCACAGAATGTCTTTGGGAAATGCATAAAACATGCTGCAGAGATAGATGCGCTATAAAGAGTGTGTTTCCAGCAATTTCTCTGTTAAACAGTGAACCATATCTCACTGTAAGAACCGTTCATTCAACTGTCTGCAGTATTTTTGTAGGAGACATAGTAATACATTGGATATAGTGTTATACAGATGGGCTTCTTGTATGTACCTAAAACATCTGTGAAGACTGTCAAACATTTAAGGCCCTGTATCATCCCACTGGTTCACCCGAGTTGATACACGATGTCTGGAACAGTCTAGGCTGTCTCCAAAATTGATAACATCTGCACGACATCCTCCACACTACAAGCGGACAACTACAGCACTGCTACATTCGACAGTTCTCGAGCTGGGCCTGCAGGAAATCGACCTCTGTGCACCAACTCACCCATCATTAAACCAGCACCCTTACCCTGATAGCAGGATCCTGGACCCACATTGTCATGAGGCTACGATTCTGGCATCAAGATTAAGGGAACTGGTTTTAGCACTAACGTAAGGAGCCGCTGCACAAAAAGGAAGAGGGGGGGGGGGGGGGTGAGGGGGAGGGCCCCCAAGAGGATCCAGTGATACATTGACCACATAAAACGTAGGGGCCCCAAACCAAACCGTTGCACAGCTCCCCACCCCACCCCCACCCACCCAAGGCAAACGCCACCCCTGACCACATGGATCGCAAGAACCCCACAATCCAAATGTGCAAGCAGCTCCACACAAAGAGCATAAGGAGATAGGAACAAGAAAGAATCCATCCAATTAAAGTCGCTCACCTCCCGTCTGCTTCAGCGACAATCCTTTGCCCCTCTACTTCCTGGTGAATCGTGAATCTGCCTGTTCATTTCTTCAACCAAGAATTAAGTTGCATTAAGTGGCAGCTTGTTCCATTAATTGTCAACTGTAATGCTGTATTTAGATTACAGAAACACTTCAAAGAGCAGAGGCTGCCGAATCCACTCCCTCCACCACCAGCGCACCATGGCTGCAGTGTGTACTATCTACAGGATGCACTGCAGCAACTCGCCAAGGCTTCTCCAACAGCATCTCGCAAACCCTAGAAGGACAATGGCAGCAAGTGCGTGGGAACACCATCACCTCCAAGTTACCCGTCAAGTCACACACCATCCCAATTTGGACATGTATCGTCGTTCCTTCATCGTCACTGGGTCAAATTGACTGGAACTCTTGACCTAACAGCATTGTGACAGCACCTTCACCACACGGACTGCAGCTGTTCAAGAAGGTGGCTCACCACCACCTTCTCAAAGGCAACTAGGGATGGGTGATAAATGCCTTGCCAGCGACGCCCAAATCCCCAGAATGAACATATAAAAACATCAGGGAATGGATTCCATGGCACCGGTAGCAATAGACAAGCAACCTGCACATCTGCAGTTCTTTCAAACCCACGATTCACATCTTTACTTTCTTGATGCAAGACCTTCCCCAATGACTAAGGAAAGTCCTGATCACTGATGGGAAAAACCTCATCATTGGCATTGTACAGGTGAGCTCGGCCAAAAGGGTGCTGGCCACTACCACCGGAGGTATGATTGACAGTGCTGGTCCCATGTTGCGGTCTCTGGAGTCCCCAAAACAAACATCTCTGTCGGAATCTCTGTCTCCTGGTGAAGACCAACCGCTGATTTTCCGCACAGCACTGCCACCGGCTGCTGTGCTGTGGTGTAAATGTGCCATGTGCAAAGTAGTTACTCATCACGGAGACAACCGCGGTGCTTTTAACAAGGAAACGTCTCAAGTTACTTCACAAACTGGCCTAAGGAGAGCAGTTGCTGAGCCAATAAGTGAGGGATTCGGAGGAGTGACCAAAAGCTTGCTCAGAAAGATGGGGTTTGAGGTTTTTTTGTAAAAGAAAAGGTAGAGAGGCAGAAATGTACCAAATGTGAGGAGGTTATGGACCACTTTATCTTCCTGATCAAGACCATCCTTGCAACTGCCTCTTCCTCCTGCCCACTGTCCCCTATCTTTTCCAAGTCTCCCATTCCCAGAGAGGAACTTCTGGACAGTAGGACTGAGAGAGGCAAGAGTGCTACCACTGAGCCAAGGCAAATACCTAAAAACTGTCCCTAATTTGGAATTAATATTGATGATCTCACTAAAGCCACTGGATGGCTAATGTGGGAAATGGGGTGGGGGAATTATATTGGTGCAGTACAGGGTGCCCCTCCAAGGGTGAGCAGTGTGGATGGATCTAACTGTGCTAATAGAGGCCTGGGAGCAGTCAATGCCAACACTAGATACTCAAAGTAGAAAACTGTTCCATTCCCCATCATTAATATCATTCACCTCCATAAGATTCGCAAAAAAAATAAATTAAGTCACAGAGTTTCCTCAACTCTTAATCATGTCATCTAGCTTTCTGAACTCTCATTTCATATCCTGAGTAGTTGAAAGCTTTTTGACTCACTCAACTCTACTAATCCTTTACAAGATTATGAAGCTTACAATTTATGACAAATCTTTGGACCAATCCTTCTATACTCTCAGCTGGAGAAACACTGCACCAGAGACATTCTTTACTTAAAAATCCTTAAGATGGCCGCACGGTGACACAAAATGTTGGTGAACTCATGTGGAGCAGCACAAGATTTACATCCTCCAAGCTGTTGCGCGCTCCCATGAGGGCAGCAGAATTGGAGAACATGTTGTCCCTGGCCTGCTCTTTTGCACCTCCAAGGCAGCCGTTTTGAGCAGCACTAGGACTTGCGGTAATTCACCCATTCACCTTCATCACACAGATCGTCCATGGGGTGGTGACACTGAGGCGACTGGGGGTGGGGTCGGGAGGAAGAGGATGAGAATAATTAGGAGAATTCAATGCCTCTAGGTTAGAGAGGGGTTAAACCAATCAGGCTCACCCCTCCTGGGCACTACTGGAAGTTGCACATGTGTGGACATTGAGCAAGAACAGAATTGGGCTCGTCTGTGATTTTCCCTGGTTGGTACTTGGTTCACACACGAAGAATGGCCACTTGAGCAAAGCACCAGGGGGAGGCCAGCATGTGTGGAACTACACCTAGCAACAAGTCAAAATCTTCTAAAGCCCTGATTAGACCACACCTGGAATACTGTGTTCAGTTCTGGGCACTGCATCTTAGGAAGGATATATTGGCCTTGGAGGGAGTGCAGCATTAATTTACTAGAATGATACCTGGACTCCAAGGGTTAAATTAGGAGGAGAGATTACACAAACTAGGGCTGTAGTCCCTGGAATTTAGAAGATTAAGGGGTGATTTGATCGAAGTTTTCAAGATATTAAGAAGAATTGATAGGGTAGATAGAGAGGAACTACTTCTGCTGGTTGGGAAGTCTAGGACTAGGGGACATAGCCTAAAAATTTGAGCCTTTCAGGAGCGAAGTTAGGAAACACTTCTACAGAAAAAGTTTGGAACTCTCTTCCGCAAACAGCAGTTGATGCTCGCTCAATCGTTAATTTTAAATCTGAGATTGATAGATTTTTTGTTAACCAAATAAGGGATATGAGGCTAAGATATATGGAGTTAGGGTACAGATCAGCCATGATCTCACTGAATAGCGGAACAAACTCGAGGGGCTAAACGGCCTACTCCTGTTCCTAAAGAAAATTGATCGGGAAAAGGGGAGAATATTGATAGAAAAGGAAGAAGAAAAAAATAAATCTACGAGCTAATTAGGTGTCATTTCATAGGTTAAAGTAACCCACATCTGACCTTTATCAATATTGTTATGACGTACTTCTCCATGACAATTATTTGAGGTACCAAGTCTTTATGTCTTTCTTTTAATTTGTTCTCAGGGGGTACATAATGCCTTCAAGGCTGCAATTATTGTCCATCCCAAGTTGCCCTGATAAAGTGGTGGTGGGCCTTCTCCTTAATCCGCTGCAGGCCTTGTAGTGATGGTGATCTCTGTACCTAGTCTACATTACAACAGTGACTACACTTGAAAAGTACTTCATTATCTGTAAAGCGCTTTGGGATGTCTTGAGGTTGTGAAAGGCGCTATATAAATACAAGTCTTTCTTTCTTTACAAAATAGTAATTTTAATAATTAAAGCAAGTGGGCTGCTATTTTAAAAGTTTCTTCATATTAAAGTGTCAGCCATGGCTCAGTGGCACTCTTGCTTCTGATTCGGAAGGCTGTGGGTTCAAGTGGGTTTAAATTTAAAACAGAAATAGGCAGTTTCCTAGAAGTGAAGGGAATTAGGGGTTACGGAGAGCGGGCAGGAAATTGGACATGAATTTAAATTGAGGTTAGGATCAGATCAGCCATGATCTTATTGAATAGCGGAGCAGGCTTGAGGGACCGATTGGCCTACTCCTGCTCCTATTTCTTATGTTCTTACGTTCTTATTAAGTCCCACTCCCTTGACTTGAGCACATAATCCAGGCTGACACTTCAGTGCAATGCTGAGGAAGTGCTGCACTGTCGGAGGTGCCGTCTTTCAGATGAGACGTTAAACCGAGGCTCCGTCTGCCCTCTCAGCTGGACATAAAAGATCCCATGGTACTATATCAAAGAAGAACAAGGGAATTCTCCCGGTGTCCTGGCCAATATTTACCCCTCAACCAACATCACTAAAACAGATTATCTGGTCATTATCTCATTGCTGTTTGTGGGATCTTGCTGTGCGCTAATTGGCTGCTGCATTTCCTACATTACAACAGTGACTACACTTCAAAAAGTATTTCATTGGCTATAAAGTGGTTTGGGATGTCCGGAGGGCATGAATGTCGCTGTATAAATGCAAAATCTTTGCTTTCTTTCTTTTACAGTGCCCTTTCCTAATAGTGGCAGATTGTTGGAAGAGTGTTACATAGTGTATGTTGAAGTTGTCAAATCCCACCATGGCAGTTTGAGAATTTAAATTTAGTTTAAAAAACCTGATATCAGTAAAAGTGGCCATGAAGCTGTCAGATTGTCGTAAAAACCCAACTGTTTCACTAACGTCCTTCAGGGAAGAAAACCTGCCGTCCCTACCCGGTCTGGCCTATACGTGACACCAGTCCCACATCAGAGTGGTTGACTCTTAACTGCCCTCTGAAGTGGCCTAGCAAACCACCCAGTCATAACTAACTAGGGGATAGGCAATAATTGCCGGCCTTGCCAGCGACGCCCACATCCCGAGAATGAATGAGAAAAAAAGTTTTGACGCCCTGTCAATTTGACTCAGTGTTTGGAAGAATTCTTGTAACCTGTTCTATTGCACTTGTTCGTGTGATTATATGTATCCAACTTTTGAGAAATGTCCTGGTTTGGATTACAGCAGCATGGGGTGATCTAACGGCAGACTGGAGCCAAATGCTAAGAGGGGGAAAAAAAACCCACCAAACCATTAAAAGAAACTCTCTCTACTGCGTGTGCAATTGACAGTCAGAAGACAACTAAATAATTGGACCCCTGCCCGAATCATCCCAAAAAAATTAGATCAAAGAGATCCTTAAATCTTTTCAAATTCAGTTCACATTGTGTAGCTGAAAGAATGGGTCACTAGCTGGTTTATTGCCGGGTGGCTGGGGGGGGGTGGGGGTGGGAACAATAAAAAAAAGATTAGAGCTTTCGACCATACAGAAGAGACATCAGTTTAGCTTAATTGAAGTGGGGAAAAGAGGTGAAGAAAGCAACAATAGAGCGGAATTGCAGAGAAGACATGTTAATACTTGCAAACCATTAGAGAGAGGCAGGATGTACTGACTGAGCGATGGGAAAACCAGCACTCACCAACCCCTCGCATGTGGACACTGCGACCGAGGAGGCACTGTGATTCCTTATAGATCCGTGATAGAAGCAGTTAACGTGGGACGCGGAGACAGGTCTCTCGGTGACACCTTCCACGCCCAGTGTGTGCACCGTGAAACCTTTCGCCAGCAGGTTCGACGGCCTTAAGTCCAGGTGCAATTCTTGCCCAGAAAAGGAAAGTTTGTAGTGCAAGGAATCCAGAGGCGCTGATCTTTCCGCTCTGCTCTTCTGCATCTCGTTCGACATGTAACCTCCACCGGGATCCACTTCAACAGGTGTCACCAGTATATAATCTGAAATCAGAAAGACTTTTACAGTGAATGTCGATATATTTAAATTTCCCCCAACTGTGCAAAATGGCCCAAACTGACTCTAAGCCCTTTTAAAAAAAATGTTATTTTTAATGTGTTATTATGATTGCCACGTGCTGCTGTGTTTCTAAGAGGCTGAATCTGCCAAAAAAAAAAATTACTACTTTTAGGTAGAATTTTTTTTTTTGTGGCGAGATGATTACAGTCTTTAAGAAAAAAAATCACTGATTTAAGTGTCCGGTTGACACAACATACGAGATCCACTAAAACTGCAAGTTGGACAGAATTAAAAAGCTTTTTTTGTAAAGAAAAAAAACAAAATAAAGTAACCCCTTCCTCCCCAGCCTCAACCTGATCACCCCTGCTTATTCCATGTAGCTTGGATTGCTGAAAGTTAAAAATATTTCCAACTCGACCTGTCTTTTTAAATCCCAGCTAGACACTAGAAGAGTTTCACCCCCCCTCAAGTTTCGATAGCAATAAATTCCCAGCTCCGACAGTCAGCCAGAGGCTGCATTGAAAGAGTGAATCCCAGCCTTAGATTGACGTGTGGTATCCTTAAGCTAGTAATAACGAGTCTCTCTGGCTGTGTGTGTCTCTCTCTCTGTCTATGTGTCTGTCTGTTACATACATGAATTACAATCTTCAATTCCCACACTAGCATTCACAAACATAACTGCATTTAAATTGTGCAAGTTATATATATATATATATATTACAAACCATCGTTTATTCCAGTGCTCTCAGGACGGTATGGGGACCTCTGACTTTCAGGAGTCGCGTAACAGAAGTGCAAACTCTGCGAAATGGAGGAAAAAAGCTAGTCAAATATTAAAATAGGTTAAAGTTTAGCACATAAATCTCACTACTGTACATGATCGCACTGTTTACAATCAGGGTGTCTCCTGGAAGAGATTTTAAATATATTAGATATATATATAGCACGTTTAAAGCTTGCATTTAACTCATTTTTTTAAAAAAAGGATTAAATTCATAGCACCTGCCTGCATAACATTCCCAAGCCAGAACGCTGTAAAAAGTTGTACTGCCGTGTTGCTGAACGGTGCAGGTACATTCCATATCGCCAGGAAAAGACCATCCATTTTAGCACTTCTTTCACGCAAAACAAAATGTTTGTTTTAAAAAATGCAGCAGCCTGTTACCTCCTGGAACACGAATGCACGAGTGAGCTTTGCAAACTGGGACTCCGTTGGTTCAACATTTTGGGTCGTGCTGTTTTTGCTTTAAACGGTGTCCCTTTGGATTTGGCGGTGGAGGTGCTTTTTTGCATTGGTTTGTTTTGCGGGCAGGTAGTGCGAGGCTGAGTAAAAGAGAGAGAGAGAGGAGGGGGCTGTGCCGGTGCAGTGCTGGATGTGAATACGATGCACCTCTTGTCTGTCTTTGCCCGATTCTATGAATGGGGAGAAAATCTGGGCTCGCGCTCACTTGCAAAGCTCTGGGACCAATCACCGGGCAGCACTGAATGAGCGTAAGTTCGTCCCTGCTACACACACACACAGACAGACAGACAGAGCTGTATCCTGCTCCCGGCACTGCATTAACTAATATTCTTTACTTGCAATCCAAAGGTGTGTGGATATGATCCCTTTGCACCGTATACAATTGGCCTCAGTGCCCCCGGGCTGGGAGAGAACGTATTAACCGGGACCCCCACCCCCACCTCTTTCCTCTGGTCGTTATCCAGTGACTCCTGCTGGGAAGTGGGCACCTGTGGATACAGAGTGAGAACAGGGCACCACCAGACCCACCGACTGCGCAGGTTCACCTGCAGAATTGCCCCTTGGGTGGGGTTCAGAAGGGCTCAACTTTCTGTTTATTTTGGGAGGGGGGGGGGGCGGAAATATATTTATCAGATGATATAAACATAGTCCCAGACAATCAAAAGTTGACCAATTGGCTAACTGACCCTCTACCATAGGTGGGAACGGTTTCACAGTAGTTTGGTAAAAATGTAAATCAGATTGCCAAAGACCATAATCTCTCAGTTTGGTCAGAACAATGGGAGTGAAACTGGTTTTCGGCAATAGTGCAAAACGGGCGGTAACGAATCGGCAGGCCGGTTATCTTTACCGTTCAAGTCAAATCGGGCGGCGTGTTAAACAGGCTGCCAATTCGCTATCGCCTGTTTCACACTACTGCCAAGCAGCAATTTCACCCCAAACGACTCTCTAGTATATAATAATGTCGAAGCATTAACATAATCTCAAACTTTATAAAATGTAATATTTGTACACCTTCCCTGAGATTCCGGCTAACCTGTTGTGCATTTCCGGCATTTTATCTTTTTATCTCTGTACACTTATCCATGCCATTTCAGTCACACCTTGTTGCTCTGTTCTGCATATTGATGCCACCCATTCAAAAGCCTCTTAAGCTGTGTTTAATTTTACAATGCGCAGTCCTGGAACGTGACTGTGTTGTAGGGGAACACATGCTCGGAGCTGGCCGTGACATTCTGACCAGCATGTGGGCTTGGAATTGTGACATAAAAATGACCTGCATTTATATAGCGCCTTTCACCATCTCGGGACGACCCAAAACGCTTTACAGCCAATTAAGTACTTTTGAAGCGTACTGACTGTTGTAATGTAGGAAATACGGCAGCTAATTTGAGCAGAGCAAGGTCCCACAAACATTAACGTGATAATGACCAGATAATCTGTTTTAATGATATTGGCTGAGGGATAAATGCTGTCCAGGACACTGGGGAAAATTCTCCTGCTCTTGAAAATAGTGTCATGGGATCTTTTTACATCCACCTGAGAGGGCAGACGGGGCCTCGGTTTAACATCTCTTCCAAAAGACGGCACCTCCGACAGTGCCGCACTCCCCCTGTACCGTACTGTAGTGTCAGTTTAGATTTTATGCTCAAGTCTCTGTAGTGAAACTTGAACCCACAATCTTCCGACTCAGAGGCAAGATTGATACCACTGAGCCAAGGCTCGCACCTATGAAATAACAGGAAAGGCCATGTGTGATGCCAGTGTTTAACACAGACATTATATAGAGAGCTCCCCCTGAGAGGGTTTCCATTCCAGGGATGAATGAGTGCTGCTCACAGCCCACCCACCATCCCCATTAATTGTGTGGAACTCGCTCGATTGTATCAATTGCTGAATTCGCTTATCACCATATGATCAGTGAATCCCGATAAACACATAACTACCCTGGCAGGAACCATTCTGCCTGGTTCAGGATATCGCTTGAATGAGATTTCTATAAACTGTGACTAGAAAAGGCAAATCTCATGATCTTTGTACCACAGCTCATTTGATTGTACATTCAGCAAATCCAACTGAACAGCAACACATACTGAGCGCACAAGTGCGTGAACTGCCAAATAGTCCTGTTGCCTCTATATAAAGTCTAGTTGTGCCAATTGAGCAGTTATGGTGCGGCTCGTTGGAAACATTGACGCCGGACCCCATGAAATCTCGTGGCATCAGGTCTAACATGGACAAGGAAACCTCCTGCTGATTACCACCCACCGCCCTCCCTCAGCTGATGAATCAGTCCTCCTCCATGTTGAGCACCACTTGGAGGAGGCACTGAGGGTAGCAAGGGCACAGAATGTACTCTGGGTGGGGGACTTCAATGTCCATCACCAAGAGTGGCTGTGTAGCACCATTACTGACCGAGCTGGCCAAGTCCTGAAGGACATAGCTGCCAGACTTGGCCTGCGACAGGTGATGAGCAAACCAACTCGAGGGAAAAACCTACTTGACCTCGTCCTCACCAATCTACCTGTCGCAGATGCGTCTGTCCATGACAGTATTGGTAGGAGTGACCACCGCGCAGTACTCATGGAGATGAAGTCCCATCTTCGCACGGAGGACACCATCCAACGTGTTGTGTGGCACTACCACTGTGCCAAATGGGATAGATTCAGAATAGATCTAGCAGCTCAAAACTGGGCATCCATGAGGCACTGTGGGCCATCAGCAGCAGCAGAATTGTATTCCAGCACAATCTATAACCTCATGGCCCAGCATATTCCTCACTCTACCATTACCAACAAGTCAGGGGATCAACCCTGGTTCAATGAGGAGTGCAGAAGAGTATGCCAAGAGCAGCACCAGGCGCACCTAAAAATGAGGTGCCAACCTGGTGAAGCTACAACACAGGACTACATGCATGCTAAACAGCGGAAGCAACATGCTATATACAGAGCTAAGCGATTCCACAACCAACGGATCAGATCAAAGCTCAGCAGTCCTGCCACATCCTGTCGTGAATGGTGGTGGACAATTAAACAACTAATGGGAGGAGGAGGCTCTGTAAACATCCCCATCCTCAATGATGGCAGAGTCCAGCAAGTGAGTGGAAAAGACAAGGCTGAAGCACTTGCAACCATCTTCAGCCAGAAGTGCCGAGTGGATGATCCATCTCAGCCTCCTCCCGATATCCCCACCATCACAGAAGCCAGTTTTCAGCCAATTCGATTCACTCTACGTGATATCAAGAAACGGCTGAGTGCACTGGATACAGCAAAGGCTATGGGACCCGACAACATCCTACAACACTGGCATCTACCCAACAATATGGAAAATTGCCCAGGTATGTCCTGTTCACAAAAAGCAGGACAAATCCAATCCGGCCAATTACTGCCCCATCAGTCTACTCTCAATTATCAGCAAAGTGATGGAAGTTGTCGTCGACAGTGCTATTAAGTGGCACTCACCAATAACCTGCTCACCAATGCTCAGTTTGGGTTCTGCCAGGACCACTCTGCTCCAGACCTCATTACAGCCTTGGTCCAAACATGGACAAAAGAGCTGAATTCCAGAGGTGAGGTGAGAGTAACTGCCCTTGACATCAAGGCAGCATTTGACCGAGTGTGGCACCAAAGAGCCCTAGTAAAATTGAAGTCAATGGGAATCAGGGGGAAAGCTGTCCAGTGGCTGGAGTCATACCTAGCACAAAGGAAGATGGTAGTGGTTGTTGGAGGCCAATCATCTCAGCCCCAGGACATTGCTGTAGAGTTTCTCAGGGCAGTATCCTTGGCCCAACCATCTTCAGCTGCTTCATCAATGACCTTCCCTCCATCAAAAGGTCAGAAATGGGGATGTTTGCTGATGATTGCACAGCGTTCAGTTCCATTCGCAACCCCTCAGATAATGAAGCAGGCTGCGCCCGCATGCAGCAAGACCTGGGCAACATCCAGGTTTGAGCTGATAAGTGGCAAGTAACATTCGCGCCAGATAAGTTCCAGGTATTGACCATCTCCAACAAGAGAGAATCTAACTATCTCCCCTTGACATTCAACGGCGTTACCAGCACCGAATCCCCCACCATCAACATCCTGGGGGTCACCATTGACCAGAAACTTGACTGGACCAGCCATATAAATACTGTGGCTACAAAAGCAGGTCAGAGGTTGGGTATTCTGCAGCGAGTGACTCACCTCCTGACTCCCCAAAGCCTCTCCACCATCTACAAGGCACGAGTCAGGGGTGTGATGGAATACTCTCCACTTGCCTGGATGAGTGCAGCTCCAACAACACTCAAGAAGCTCAACACCATCCAGGACAAAGCAGCCCGCTTGATTGGCACCCCTTCCACCACCCTAAACATTCACACCCTTCGCCACCGGTGCACAGTGTGTACCATCCGCAGGATGCACTGCAACAACTCGCCAAGGCTTCTTCGACAGCACCTCCCAAACCCACGACCTCTACCACCTAGAAGGACAAGGGCAGCAGGCACACGGGAACAACACCACCTGCACGTTCCCCTCCAAGTCACACACCATCCCGACTTGGAAATATATCGCCGTTCCTTCATCATCACTGGGTCAAAATCCTGGAACTCCCTACCTAACAGTACTGTGGGAGAACCTTCACCACACGGACTGCAGCGGTTCAAGAAGGCGGCTCATCATCACCTTCTCAAGGGCAATTAGGGATGGGAAATAAATGCTGACCTTGCCAGTGACGCCCACATCCCATGAACGAATATAAAAAAGCTGGATGATCCCAGATTTTATTCCCTCATTTCCATTTTTCTCCTCTCATCTTCTGAAGGTGCGGACCCATTTGGGCTGGGGATTCACAGGTGGCAGGCTCATTCCGGGAGCTCATTCCTGTAGACAAGACGCTAAACCGAGGCCCTGTCTGCCCTCTCAGGTAGACATAAAAGAGCCCACGGCACTATTTCGAAGAAGAGCAGGGGAGTTCTCCCCAGTGTCCTGGCCAATATTTATCCCTCAACCAACATCACTAAAACAGATAATCTGGTCATTATCACATTGCTGTTTGTGGGACCTTGCTGTGCGTAAACTGGCTGCCGCGTTGCCCTACATTACAACAGTGACAACACTTCAAGTGAAGGACTGAGTGGACGGACGGCAGGCACCCTGCTAACAATGAAAACTGAGAGCTGGAGAACTTTAAAATTGCGCATCATACCATCTGCAGTTATACCGCAGCTGGTGCAAAGCTGAAGGGGTCTGCGACTGACTCCTCCAGCTGATCTGATTATTGCCTGAATTTGATTTGCGTCACTTCAGATGCAAGTTATACCATACATTTTTCATCAACATGAAACCAAAACTGCTTTGCATTGACATGAAAAATATGATGTTACTGGCCTGTTACAAACTGCAGCAAGCAGTTAATAATTGTAGGAGAATTGCAACTTAATACACTCAACAATAGCCATTACTGGCCATTTTAAAATACAAAGTCTTATCCATAATGTTACTGAGCACTGTGCTGATTTGATTTGGTGACAAGTCCTCCCCTTGTGCATGCTCTCCTGGCCGGCCTCCCATCTTCAACCCTCCATAAACTTGAGCTCGTCCAAAACTCTGCTGTCATAGAAAATTTACGGCACAGAAGGAGGCCATTCGGCCCATCGTGTCCGCGTTGGCTGAGAAACGAGACACCCAGCCAATTCCCACTTTCCCGCATTTGGTCCTTGGCCCTGCAGGTCATGGCTCTTCAGGTGCACATCCAGGTATTTTTTAAATGAGTTGAGGGTTTCTGCCTCTACCACCACCCTCTGGGTGAAAACATTTTTCCTCATGTCCACTCTAATCCTTCTACCAATCACTTTAAATCTATGCCCCCTGGTGATTGACCCCTCCACTAAGGGAAATAGGTCCTTCCTATCCACTCTATCTAGACCCCTCATAATTTTGCACACCTCAATCAAATCACCCCTCAGCCTCCTCTGTTCCAAGGAAAACAATCCCAGCCTATCCAGTCTGTCATCATAGCTAAAATTCTCCAGTCCTGGCAACATCCTCGTAAATCTCCTCTGCACCCTCTCAAGTGTAATTACATCCTTCCTGTAATTTGGTGACCAGAACTGTGCGCAGTACTCAAGCTGTGGCCTAACTAGTGTTTTATACAGTTTCAGCATAACATCCCTGCTTTTATATTCCATGCCTCGGCTAATAAAGGAAAGCATTCCATATGCCTTCTTAACCACCTTATCTACCTGTCCTGCTACCTTCAAGGATCTGTGGACATGCACTCCAAGGTTTCTCACTTCCTCTACACCTCTCAGTATCCTCCTATTTATTGTGTATTCCCTTGCCTTGTTTGCTCTCCCCAAATGCATTACCTCACACTTCTCCGGATTGAACTCCATTTGCCATTTTTCTGCCCACCTGACCAGTCCATTGATACCTTCCAGCAGTCTACAGCTTTCCTCCTCACTATCAACCACACGGCCTATCTTTGTGTCATCCGCAAATTTCTTAATCATGCCCCCTACGTTTAGATCCAAATCGTTAATGTATACCACTAAAAGCAAAGGACCTAGTACCGAGCCCTGCGGCACCGCACTGGAAACAGCCTTCCAGTCGCAAAAACACCCGTCGACCATTACCCTTTGCTTCTTGCCTCTGAGCCAATTTTGGATCCAATTTGCCACATTTGCCATGGGCCTTTACTTTTTTGACCAATCTGCCATGTGGGACCTTGTCAAAAGCCTTGGTAAAATCCATGTAGACTGCATCAATTGTGCTACCCTCATCGCTGTCCGTATCCTAACTCGCACCAAGTCCTGTTCACACATCAAGTGCTCACTGACCTACATTGGCTCTTGGTCCAGGAATGCCTCAATTTTAAAATTCTCATCCTTGATTTCAAATCCCTCCATGGCCTCTCCCGTCCATACCTCTGAAACGTCCTCCAGCCCTACAACCCTCCGAGAATCTCTGCACTCCTCCAATTCTAGCTTCCTGCGCATCCCCGATTTTAATCGCTCCACCATTCACAGCTGTGCCATCAGCTGCCTAGGCCCTGCGCTCTGGAATTCCCTCCCTAAACTTCTCCACCTCTATACCTCTCTCTCCTTCTTTACGTCTTTCCTGAAAACCGAGCTCTCACCAAGCTTTTGGTCAACTGTCCTAATATCTCCTTATGAGGCTCGGTGTCAAATTTTGTTTGATAATGGTCCTTTGAAGTGCCTTGGGACATTTTACTACATTAAAGGGGCACGGTAGCATAGTGATTATGTTACTGGACAAGTAATCCAGAGGCCTGGACTAATAATCCAGAATCATGAGTTCAAATCCCGCCACGGCAGCTGGGGAATTTAAATTCAATTAATTAAAATATTAGTATCACTAATGCACCTGAGGGAAGGAAACCTGCCGTCCTTACCCGGTCTGGCCTATATGTGACTCCAGACCCACAGCAATGTGGTTGATTCTTAATTGCTCTCTGAAATGGTCTAGCAAGCCACTAGGTTGTACAATCTCGCTAAAAAAGGTCATAATAAAAATAAAATCGGACGGACCACTAGGCACCGCAGTGACAAGACAAAGGCAAACCAAGCCCACTTGACCCTGCAAGGTCCTCCTCACTAACATCTGGGAACTTGTGCCAAAATTGGGAGAGCTGTCCCACAGACTAGTCAAGCAACAGCCTGACATAGCCATACTCACAGAATCATAACTTTCAGCCAACATCCCCGACTCTTCCATCACCATCCCTGGGTATGTTCTGTCCCACCGGCAGGACAGACCGACCAGAGGTGGCGGTACAGTGATATACAGTCAGGAGGGAGTGGCCCTGGGAGTCCTCAACATTGACTCTGGACCCCATGAAATCTCATGGCATCAAGTCAAATATGGGCAAGGAAACGTCCTGTTGATTACCACCTACCGTCCTCCCTCAGCTGATGAATCAGTACTCCTCCATGTTGAACTCCACTTGGAGGAAGCACTGAGGGTAGCAAGGGCACACAATGTACTCTGCGTGGGGGACTTCAATGTCCATCACCAAGAGTGGCTCGGTAGCACCACTATTGACCGAGCTGGCCGAGTCCTGAAGGACATAGCTGCCAGACTTGGCCTGCGGCAGGTGGTGAGCGAACCAACACGAGGGAAAAACCTACTTGACCTCGTCCTCACCAATCTACCTGTCGCAAATGCATCTGTCCATGACAGTAATGGTAGGAATAACCACGCACAGTCTTCGTGGAGACGAAGTCTCGTCTTCGCACTGAGGATACCATCCAACGCGTTGTGTGGCACTACCACCGTGCTAACTGGAATAGATTCAGAACAGATCTAGCAGCTCAAAACTGGGCATCCATGAGGCACTGTGGGCCATCAGCAGCAGCATAATTGTATTCCAGCACAATCTGTAACCTCATGGCCTGGCATATTCCTCACTCTACCATTACCAACAAGCCAGGGGATCAACCCTGGTTCAATGAGGCGTGTAGAAGAGCATGCCAGGTGCAGTACCAGGCATACCTAAAAATGAGGTGCCAACCTTGTGAAGCTACAACTCAGGACTACATGCATGCTAAACAGCGGAAGCAACATGCTATAGACAGAGCTAAGCGATTCCACAAAAAACAGATCAGATCAAAGCTCTGCAGTCCTGCCACATCCAGTCGTGAATGGTGGTGGACAATTAAACAACTAACGGGAGGAGGAGGATCTGTAATCATCCCCATCCTCAATGATGGCAGAGTCCAGCACGGGAGTGCAAAAGACAAGGCTGAAGTGTTTGCAACCATCTTCAGCCAGAAGTGCCGAGTGGATGATCCATCTCAGCCTCCTCCCGATATCCCCACCATCACAGAAGCCAATCTTCAGCCAATTCGATACACTCCACGTGATATCAAGAAACAGCTGAGTGCACTGGATACAGCAAAGGCTATGGGCCCCGACAACATCCCGGCTGTAGTGCTGAAGACTTGTGCTCCAGAACTAGCTGCACCTCTAGCTAAGCTGTTCCAGTACAGCTACAACACTGGCATCTACCCGACAATGTGGAAAATTGCCCAGGTATGTCCTGTCCACAAAAAGCAGGACAAATCCAATCCGGCCAATTACCGCCCCATCAGTCTACTCTCAATCATCAGCAAAGTGATGGAAGGTGTCGTCGACAGTGCTATCAGGTGGCACTTACTCACCAATAACCTGCTCACCAATGCTCATTTGGGTTCCGCCAGGACTACTCTGCTCCAGACCTCATTACAGCCTTGGTCCAAACATGGACAAAAGAGCTGAATTCCAGAGGTGAGGTGAGAGTGACTGCCCTTGACATCAAGGCAGCATTTAACCGACTATGGCACCAAGGAGCCCGAGTGAAATGGAAGTGAGGGGGAAAACTCTCCAGTGGCTGGAGTCATACCTAGCACAAAGGAAGATGGTAGTGGTTGTTGGAGGCCAATCATCTCAGCCACAGGACATTGCTGCAGGAGTTCCTCAGGGCAGTGTCCCAGGCCCAACCATCTTCAGCTGCTTCATTAATGACCTTCCCTCGATCATAAGGTCAGAAATGGGGATATTCGCTGATGATTGCACAGTGTTCAGTTCCATTCGCAACCCCTCAAATACTGAAGCTGTCCGAGCCCGCATGCAGCAAGACCTGGTCAACATCCAGGCTGGGGCTTATAAGTGGCAAGTAACATTCGCACCAGACAAGTGCCAGGCAATGACCATCTCCAACAAGAGAGAGTCTAACCACCTCCCTTTGTTATTCAAAGGCATTACCATCGCCGAGTCCCCCACCATCAACATCCTGGGGTCACCATTGACCAGAAACTTAACTGGACCAGCCAAATAAATAATGTGGCTACAAAAGCAAGTCAGAGGCTGGGTATTCTGCGGCGAGTGACTCACCTCCTGACTCCCCAAAGCCTTTCCACCATCGACAAGGCACAAGTCAGGAGTGTGATGGAATACTCTCCACTTGCCTGGATGAGTGCAGCTCCAACAACACTCAAGAAGCTCAACAACATCCAGGACAAAGCAGCCCGCTTGATTGGCACCCCATCCACCACCCGAAACATTCTCTCCCTTCACCACCGGCGCACAGTGTGCACCATCCACAGGATGCACTGCAACAACTCGCCAAAGCTTCTTCGACAGCACCTCCCAAACCAGCGACCTCTACCACCTAGAAGGACAAGAGCAGCAGGCACATGGGAACAACACCACCTGCACGTTCCCCTCCAAGTCACACACCATCCCAACTTGGAAATATATCGCCGTTCCTTCATCGTCGCTGGGACAAAATCCTGGAACTCCCTTCCTCACGGCACTGTGGGAGAACCTTCACCACATGGACTGCAGCGGTTCAAGAAGGCGGCTCACCACCACCTTCTCAAGGTTAATTGGGGATGGGCAATAAATGCCGGCCTGGCTAGCGGTGCCCACATCCCATGAATGAATATAAAAAAAATAGAAATGCAAGTTGTTGTAGCACACACCATTGTCAATTGTAAGTTCGTCTGTAGCTATGTGAGTTGTGCTATTACATTACATGCGCGATGCATCATGTCTGCGATGACAACTTACTGAATGAGGTAGAAAGAGTTAAAATTACCGTCACTGAGAACTGGGTGGTGATGAAATGATTAATCAAGGCCTGAAAGCTCTCTGAGTTGGATGTAAGAGATTTCGCGGCACTATTTCAAAGAAGAGCAGGGGAGTTTTTCCTGGTGTCCTGGCCAATATTTATCCCTCAACCAGCATCACTAAAACAAATTATCTGGTCATGATCACATTGCTGTTTACGGGATCTTGCTGTGCGCAAATTGGTTACCGTGTTTCCTTACATTACAACAATGACTGCATTTTAAAAAGTACTTCGTTGGCTGTGAAGTGTTTGGGATGTCCTAAGGCCGCGAAAGGTTGCTATAAAAATGCAAGTTCTTTCTTTTTTTCTTTTTTAGATTAGGCACTAGGCTTTCACTCTGGATACCTGGGTTCGAATCAGCCCAGCCTGATGGGATGAAAGTCTCCTCTAGCTGTAAGGATCCTATGTGAAATGAGTTTGGATAGTCTCAATCCAGTCCCTCATGGGCATAAACTGACAGCACAAAACTGTCCCTAACTTGGCACTAATTAGCAATCTGACTCAAGGCCCACAGCATGGCTGGTGTGGGAAATGGAGAAAATGTAGGTGCTGTAGCGGTTACTGTTGGGTCTGAGAGGTACTGTTGGGTCTGAGAGGTACTGTTGGGGCAGAGTGAGTTTGAGGGGTGGTCCGATCAAAGTGTTTAAAATGTCAGGCCAGGACCTGACTGTGGAGTTTGACTGTAACTTTAAGTATCGCTGCAAAATGGAAACTACATTGCAGTGGCAGTGAAGATGCTGTATGAACACCCTTGAAAAGAAAGAGTATTCCATTTTTGGAAAACGTCCATAACTCACACTCCATCTTTCATCGCAAGTACCAAGGTTGTTCCAAAGATTCACAGTCTGGAATCAGAACATTAATTAGCATAGAAATGATTAAAGGATACGAGTATATTTTGGTAGATAATATAACAGTGCTGAGAAGAGAACAGAAGCTTTGAAGACCTCAAAGGTGCTCAGGTGTTTCAGCTAGGAATGAGTCAAACGACTTGGACTTGGCATGACTCTTTAAAGCTACAGCACCCCATAATTAAGACTTCTATGAATAGATACAAGCTAAAGAAGTCTATCTGTGGGAAAATAAAATCTTTCAAACATTGGATTTGGTTTCAAAAGGGGCCTTATTCTTCCAGGAAAATTATGTTTGTGTCACTTTTCAGTTGAAGTGCACAATGACGCAATGCATCATCAATGAAAATCGTCATTAAAAATGTTTTTAATTTTAATTGAGAAACTAAGGTGAAGGCCCACAGCGCAGGACATGACCAAGGTTGCAAAGGGCAAGGGAGACCATGAGAAGTAGTGGTTTGGTGACACCAAGTTTGGGTTACAAAAATATAGATTATGGGAGAGGAGGGAAGACTTTGTGATGAACCATCTTTGTTATAGAACACCACATTTTCTGACTCCTCGTGAGCGATATTATAGGAGATCTGCTTGTATGTATAAAAAGTCTTGTGACGAGCACACATTTGCCATACTCCAGATGTAAGTAAGCTAATAAGTGAATCCTTTTCCTCTATTTCAAAATGATTGAGAATGACCTGTTGTGATGGGCCTATGGGCAGGTTGGACAACGGTAAGATTAATACTCTTCCCAAAACCAATTCTGTTGCTTCCACTCATCCTTACATTTCACCTACAACTTTTTTATATGGATTCAACAACTTTCTAAGACATGCATAATGGGTAGTCAATGACCATGGGTCAATAACATCTGGGGACTTGTGCCAAAATTGGGAGAGCTGTCCCATAGACTAGTCAAGCAACAGCCTGACATAGCCATACTCACAGAATCATAACTTTCAGCCAACATCCCAGGCTCTTCCATCACCATCCCTGGGTATGTCTTGTCCCACCGGCAGGACAGACCCACCAGAGGTGGCGGTACAGTGATATACAGTCAGGAACGAGTGGCCCTGGGAGTCCTCAAAATTGACTCCGGACCCCATGAAATCTCATGGCATCAGGTCAAACATGGGCAAGGAAACCTCCTGCTGATTACCACCTACCGCCCTCCCTCAGCTGATAAATCAGTTCTCCTCCATGCTGAGCACCACTTGGAGGAAGTACTGAGGGTAGCAAGGGCACAGAATGTACTCTGGGTGGGGGACTTCAATCTCCATCACCAAGAGTGGCTCGGTAGCACTACTACTGACCGAGCTGGCCAAGTCCTGAAGGTCGTGAGCGCAAAAGACAAGGCTGAAGCGTTTGCAACCATCTTCAGCCAGAAGTGCCGAGTGGATGATCCATCTCAGCCTCCTCCCGATATCCCCACCATCACAGAAGCCAATCTTCAGCCAATTCGATTCACTCCATGTGACATCAAGAAATGGCTGAGTGCATTGGATACAACAAAGGCTATGGGGCCCGACAACGTCCCGGCTTTAGTGCTGAAGACTTGTGCTTCAGAACTAGCCGCGCCTCTAGCCAAACTGTTCCAGTACAGCTACAACATTGGCAACTACCCGACAATGTGGAAAATTGCCCAGGTATGTCCTGTCCACAAAAAGCAGGACAAATCGAATCCGGCCAATTACCGCCCCATCAGCCTACTCTCAATCATCAGCAAAGTGATGGAAGGTGTCGTCAACAGTGCTATCAAGCGGCACTTACTCACCAATAACCTGCTCACCGATGCTCAGTTTGGGTTCCGCCAGGACCACTCGGCTCCAGACCTCATTACAGCCTTGGTCCAAACATGGACAAGAGAGCTGAATTCCAGAGGTGAAGTGAGAGTAACTGCCCTTGACATCAAGGCAGCATTTGACCGAGTGTGGCACCAAGGAGCCCTAGTAAAATTGAAGTCAATGGGAATCAGGAGGAAAACTCTCCAGTGGCTGGAGTCATACCTAGCTCAAAGGAAGATGGTAGTGGTTGTTGGAGGCCAATCATCTCAGCCACAGGACATTGCTGCAGGAGTTCCTCAGGGCAGAGTCCTAGGCCCAACCATCTTCATCTGCTTCATCATAAGGTCAGAAATGAGGATGTTTGCTGGTGATTGCACAGTGTTCAGTTCCATTCGCAACCCCTCAGATAATGAAGCAGTCCGAGCCCGCATGCAGCAAGACCTGGGCAACATCCAGGCTTGGGCTCATAAGTGGCAAGTAACATTCGCGCCAGATAAGTGCCGGGCAATGACCATCTCCAACAAGAGAGAGTCTCACCACCTCCCCTTGACATTCAATGGCATTACCATCGCCGAATCCCCCACCATCAACATCCTGGGGGTCACCATTGACCAGAAACTTAACTGGACAAAACATTTAAATACTGTGGCTACGAGAGCAGGTCAGAGGCTGGGTATTCTGCGGTGAGTGACTCACCTCCTGACTCTCCAAAGCCTTTCCACCATCTACAAGGCACAAGTCAGGAGTGTGATGGAATACTCTCCACTTGCTTGGATGAGTGCAGCTCCAACAACACTTAAGAAGCTCGACCCCATCCAGGACAAAGCAGCCCGCTTGATTGACACCCCATCCACCACCCTAAACATTCACTCCCTTCACCACCGGCGCACAGTGGCTGCAGTGTGTACCATCTACAGGATGCACTGCAGCAACTCGCCAAAGCTTCTTCGACAGCACCTCCCAAACCCGTGACCTCTACCATCTAGAGTTTTAGATGCCTTGTAGGGATTGACCACAGAACTATCGAAATTTGCAGCACAGAAGGAGGCCATCCAGATCATTATGTCTGTGCCAGCTCTTTGTTAGAACAATCCAAACTGATGGAGTCGGTATAAAGTTGTCTCAGAGGTCTTGTGCGAAGGTGATACAGAGCACTGATTCCCATCCTAGCACATTAGTAATTTCACAAAATGCAGAGATGGATAAAGAAAGACTTGCATTGATATAGCGCTTATTAAGACCTCAGGATGTCCCAAAGTGCTTTATAGCCAATGAAGTACAGCCAGGAAATGCAGCAGCCAATTTGCACACAGCAAAGTCCTGCAAACAAATGACCAGATAATCTGTTTTTAGTGATGGAATAGATGTTGACTAGGACACTGGGAGAATGCCCCTGCTCTTCTTCAAATAGTGCTAATGGGATCCTTTACATCCACCAGAGAAGGCAGACCTTCTGAACAGCAATACCTCCGACAGTTCAGCACTCCCTCAGTACCGCACTGGAGTGTCAGCCTCGATTTTGTGCCCAAGTCTCTCGAGTGGGGCTTGAACCCACAACCTTATGACTCAGAGGTAAAAGTGCTACCCACTGAGTCACAGTTGCCATATCTGATCCTAAGATGCACCTGGGTTGGGGGTTGGGATGGTTCTATTCCCTGTACTGAAGAAATTAAGCAGCCTCTGAAACAGTGTTGGAGCAAATATACAAATCAATCAGGAACCTGAGTACCAAGTCTTGCCTTTTGGTTTAGAAAATTTGGGAAGGTGCAGCAAAGCTTATTGCAGAAGTAAAAACATAAAATACTGCAGGTCAGGCAGCTTCTACAAAGTCCATCAGTAGTTCTGATGAAGGGTTTGCACCTGCAATGTTCCTTGCTCTTTACAGATTCTGACAAGCCAGATGTGCATTTCCAACATTTTCTCTTTTTATTTCAAATTTCCAACACTTCCATTTATTTTGTTTTTATTTGTAAAGTTTATTGCAGCTGTCAGCATCCATATCGTCTAACCTGTAATATTCTTGAGTTCGGAGCTTTTCTAGTTTGACCCAGTCCAGCTAGGATAACAAGTCCTTTCACTGGAAAGTACTAGCAGGGGCATCTATGAAGGGCCCGACTGCACCTCTCTATCTAAGAAGCTTGTCCATGACTCCATTATTCCATAGCTTTGATGGTACAAATTCAGAGGGATTTTGGAAATATCAAAATAGAGTAAAGGAACACCAGCACACCTCTTTTTAAAATCAAAGAGCACTACTTCTGTGTTGTTATTGTAAACCTAATTGAAAGCTGAGCTCCATAATGCAGGACACTATCAAAGTTGGGATACTCAGATTAGTAAATTGCCCGTGGCACTGCCCATAATCAGTTGCTGAATTTAATGTTTTTTTTGTATAGAAAATGGGAATCGAATTGGCAGTGTTCAGAAACTTGCTCCACAGTGCATCCTATTGGCCAGAGCCTGCAACTACATTGTGACAGTTGACATAACAAAATTCAATGGGAAATATTGGCACAGCAATTTACAAAGGAAAATGCTAACAGAAAAGCATGACCAAAAACTGGGGCAAAATGAATTGGCACTTGGAAAAGTATGGGATAATAAATGAAAGTCAGCACGGATTTGTTAAAGGAAAATCATGTTTGACTTGCTTGATTCAGTTCTTTGATGAAGTAACGGAGAGGGTTAATGAGGGTAGAGTGGTTGATGTTGAGTATATGGACTTGCAAAAGGCATTTGATAAAGTAGCACATAATAGACTTGTTAGCAAAATTAAAACTTATGGGATTAAAGGGACAGTGGCAGCCTGGATACAAAATTGGCTAGGGGACAGAAAGCAGAGAGTAATGGTGAACGGTTGTTCTTTAGACTGCAGAGGAGTATACAATGGTGTTCCCCAGGGGTCAGTATTAGGACCACTACTCTTTCTGGTATCTCTTAATTATGACCTGAACTTGAGTATACAGGGTATAATTTCGAAGTTTTCAGATGACACGAAACTGGAAAATGTAGTAAACAATGTGGAGGATAGTATCAGACTTCAGGAGGACAAAGACAGTCTGGTGAAATGGGCAGACACATGGCAGATGAAATTTAACGCAGAGAAGTGTGAAGTGATGCATTTTGGTAGGAAGAATGAGGAGAGGCAATATAAACTAAATAATACAATTTTAAATGGGGTGCAAGAACAGAGAGACCTGGGGGTGCACATACACAAATCTTTGAAGGTGGCAGGACAAGTTGAGAAGGCTGTTCAAGAAGCATATGGGATACTGGGCTTTAATTATAAAGACATAGAGTACAAAAGCAAGGAAGTTATGCTAAATCTTTATAAAACACTGGTTAGGCCTCTGCTGGAGTATTGTATTTAATTCTGGGTACCACACTTTAGGGAGGATGTCAAAGTCTCAGAGAGGCTGCAGATGAGATTTACTAGAATGGTGCCAGGGATGAGGGACTTCAGCTATGTGGACAGACTGGAGAAGCTGGGGTTGTTCTCCTTAGAACAGAGATGGTTAAGGGGAGATTTGTTAGAGGTGTTCAAAATCATGAAGGGTTTTGATAGAGTAAATAAGGAGAAACCGTTTCCAGCGGCAGAAGGGTCGGTAACCAGAGGACACAGGTTTAAGGCAATCGGCAAACAAACCAGAGGCGACATGAGGAAACATTTTTTAATGCAGCGAGTTGTAATGATCTGGAATGCACTGCCTGAACGGGTAGTGGAAGCAGAGTCAATAAAAGCTTTTAAACGGGAATTGGATAAATACTTGACGGAAAAAAATTTACAGGGCTGGGGGGAAAGAGTGGGGGAATGGGACTAATTGGATAGCTCTTTCAAAGAGCCGGCACAGGCACGATGGGCCGAGTGGCCTCCTCCTGTGCTGTACCTACTATGACAGTATGAAAATTATGATGAGAAGAAGTAAGGTTTGTGGACAGGAGATGAGCACCCTTTGCAAGATTTTTAATGAAGTACAGGAGACTAGATAAATGAAGGATTAGTGATTGGGTGTTACAACATTTTGGGCTTTAAAAGCCTCTCATTTTCAGCAGGAGGGCTAGTTAGAGACTCACCCACTGCAAACCCATATCAGAAAAATCACTCCCCACAATTTCCCATCCATCAGAATGTTGGTCGGGAGCACAGCCAGCAGAAGCTCTATTGAGTTACTCTGTTCCTCGTGGTTTAGGGATTTTGGATTCTTGGGTGCTTCATGAAACTAGGTTTCCAAGGGCCCCACTTTTGAGGGCATGAAGAGTGGTATAACTGAGTTAAAAAGCCCGAAACATTGGCCTCATGCATGTTGGGAGGGATAAGTGCAAAGAGATAGAATTTACACAAACCAATCAATACAACGCATCAAGCAAAAGATATCAAACTTAACATAGGAACAGGAGTAGGCCATTCAGCCCCTCGAGCCTGCTCTGCCATTCAATTAGATCATCCATTTATCCGCCTTAGCTCCTTATCCCTTGATATCCTTAACCAACAACAATCTATCGATCTCAGTTTTGAAAGCTGCAATTGTCCCACCATTTTTGGGGGAGAGAATTCCAGATTTCTACTACTCTTTGTGCAAAAAAGTGCTTCCTGATTTCCCTCCTGAATGGCCTAGCTCTAATTTTAAGATTATCTCCCCTCATTCTCAATTCCCCCTCCAGAGGAAATAGTTTCGCTGTATCTACTGTATCGAATCTTTTTAACATCTTAAACACTTCGATTGGATCACCCCTCAATCGTCTATACTCAAGGAATAGAAGCCAAGTTTATGTGCTTATAATTTAACCCTATGAGCCCCGGTATCATTCTGGTGAATCTGTGCTGCACATTTGTAAGAAAAGGAATGAATAAAATGAGCTAGTAATGATCAGTATATCACGAGCATGACAAACTTAACCTTTGTCCTCTTGCACCATTGTGCTGTGCAATGGTGCACCAACATACTATGACACTATGTCATTCTCAGTTTTTAACTTTTTTTGAATGAGACGTCTGCCCTCTCAGATCGACGTAAAAGATCCAATGGCACTATTTAGAAGAAGAGCAGGGGAGTTCTCCCTGGTGTCCTGGCCAATATTTATCCCTCAACCAATACCACTAAAACAGATGATCTGGTCATTATTTCGTTGCTGTTTGTGGGACCTCGCTGTGTGCAAATTGGTTGCTGTGTTTCCTACATTACAACAGTGACTACACTTCAAAAGTACTTCATTGGCTGTAAAGTGCTTTGGGGCGTCCTGAGGTCGTTAACGGTTTTTATATAAATGCAAGTTCTTTCTTTTCTTTAAAATGTACTGCATGTGTATTGGGAGCTGGTCAGTGTGATAACCCTTGAGAACTTTTACTGTGTTTGCATTTACTGTTAAACACAAATTTTTAATAAAATGTCAGGTTTTTACCAACAACATAAATGAACAAGTGAAGACACAGACAAAAAGAAAGACTTATTGTATATAATAATGGATACAGGGGAGTGAATTACAGGCTGGAATTTAAGTGAGGGGATCAGATGGTTTATACAGAGTAATAAAAGCTCAAGAGCAAGTTATAGGCTGGAATCTAATCAAGGGAGTTGGATGCTTTATATATAGAATATAATGGATACTCAGGACTGAGTTACAGGCTGGAACCTAATTGACAAATTCTGATGGTTTATAAAGAGAACAATAGATATGTAGAAGAAACTACTCAGCTGTGGTCTTATTAAGCAGCATTTACATGATATTGTAGACTACAAAAACAATCGTAACTATCATATTAACCCCTGACCTGGAATTACTGCCTTGCAATTCCTTCCATATATTTTTATTTTTAAAAAAAAGAAAGCCTTGCATTTATATAGTGCCTTGAAAGATAGGATAAGTTAGAATAATTAGAAAATGAGTAAAATTAAAAAGTAAAAAAAAATAAAAATTGGACAGAGCGAATGCTAAGGTGAAATAAAGAAGGGAGGGCAATCAGAATTCAAGAACTTATTTTTAAGCAAAATTGGCTCAGAAATTATGCCACAGAATATTAATGTACAAATACTTAACGCGTTCGTCTGAAATTCTTCTCTCCACTAATCTGTTTAAAATGAATCAGTTCACGTCTCCACTAATGTAGTGCAGTGAGGCATTTCAGACAACACATGTGAAGTGGTCACCTGCTAGTGTTTCACAAAGTGATTTCAGGGCCATTTTTCAAGTGTGGATTTTAATTCTATTGCACATAATAAAGCTATTCCTGATTTTTTGACCAGTGCTATTTTCAGCTGCACAGAGAATGAGCTGAAAAAAGAAAGAAAAACTTGCACTCATATAGCACCTAACATGACCTCTGGACATCCCAAAGCGCTTTACAGCCAATACAGTACTTTTGTTTTGTAGTCACTGTTGTAATGTAGGAAACACAACAGCCAATTTGCACACAGCAAGGTCCCACAAACAGTAACACGATAATGACCAGATAATCTGTTATTAGACATTGGTTGAGGGATAAATATTGGCCAGGACACCGGGGAGAACTCCCTTGCTCTTCTTTGAAATAGTGCCATGGGATCTTTTATGCCCTCCTGAGAGGACAGATGGGGATGATAACCTCTCATTCAAAAAACGGCACCTCCGACAGTGCAGCACTCCCTCAGTAATGCACTGTAGCATCAGCCTAGATTTTGTGCTCAAGCCCCTGGAGTGCGACTTAATGTCATCCCCCAAGTTTCAGAAATGTTTACTGGAAGGACCCTTCTTTGCATCTGGAACAAAGAGACAGCAAAACCCAACAAATTGGATTGAAATAAAGCATGTTTATTTTTGTAAGTGTATTGTTTTCAGTTAAGGGATTACTTTGTGGGTGTGTTCAGAAAAAGGTTTGTTGGCCGTAAACCGTCACTCTGGCTCTTGGCGCCGGTTCAAAGCTTGACATCATTGGCACTATCAGTAGAGTAGCTCTTCTTTTGCCCAGTCCAGGACTGGGTGGCATTTAAAGCACTGCTGTCCTGGCAGAAGAACCAGGGACGAGATGAGGAGAATTTTTTTTTTATGCAGGGAGTTGTTACAATCTGGAATGCACTGTCTGAAAAGGCGGTGGAAGCAGATCCAACAGTAACTTTCAAAAGGGAATGGGACATATACTTGAAAAGGAAAAATTTGCAGGGCTGAAGGGAAAGAGCAGGGGAGTGGGACTAATTAGGTAGCTCTTTCAAAGGACCGACACAGGCACAGTGGGCCGAATGGCCTCCCTCAGTGCTGTACGATTCTACGTGTGAAAGGGGTTCCACACATGGATTCACAAATGTCAAAGGGGCCCTTCAGTGAATAATCGGACATGCTTGGACAAGGGCACAGTGTTCTTTTTCAAAGTAACAACTTACCATCTGATTTCCGGTTGCCATAATTACCGGCTGGCAATTCTGAAACCAGTTCTGTGGTCAACCCAAATCTGAGTTGTGCAAAATTTGAAATCCTTTGGGCTCTTTTCTGGGTAAATTTTCCCTTTTTCTGCAGTAATTACTTTACCATCTTAAGTCGGGCATCTTGTAGTTGAAAAGGCACCAGCAGCCAGTTCCTAGGCAGATGGTAGCATATTGGGGGAATTATAGCTAATGATGTGGAGGGCTGCACCAAAATACAGGAAGGTTGACGGATACACGGAAAATGAAATTAAATATAACGATGTGTGAGGTGGTTCATTTTGGAAGGAGGAATAAAGAGGCCACATTCCTTGGAAGGGAGGAAACAAAATGGGGTAGAGCAGCAAAGAGATCGGGAGTAGGAAAAGAAAGACTTGCATTTATATAACATCAGGACGTCCCAAAGTGCTTTACAGCCAATGGAATACTTTTATTTTGTGGTCACTGTTGTAATGTAGGAAAAGCAGCCAATTTGTGCACAGCAAGGTCCCACAAGCAGCAATGAGATAATGACCAGATAATCTGTTATTAGAGATTGGTTGAGGGACAAATATTGGCCAGGACACCAGGAGCACTCCCCCCGCTCTTCTTTGAAATAGTGCCATGGGATCTTTTACATCTACCTGAGGGGGCAGACATGGCTTTGGTTTACCATCTCCAATGAAAGGCAGCACCTCCAGCAGTGCTACATTCCTACAATACTACACTGAAGTGTCAACAGCAAGGCTCTGGAGTGGGACTCGAACCCACTACCTTCTAACTCAGAGGCCGAACTGCTACCACTGAGCCACAACTGGTAGCTTGAATGTTGGCTGGTTGCTTGGCCACAAGGGGGTGTCACAGCTGAGTCCGATCCGGTCCTCGTCACACATGCAGCCGAGTTGACTGGGTAGCAAACAGGAGCAGAAGCTCTAGCTGATTTTTCACTTCTCTAGCCCTGGGCGGTAGCAATCACTTAAACCATCTCTATTGTCACCCAACTTGAGATCAGCGAACTCAATACAGACCAGAGGTTGAATGGGGGGATGGGCAGGGGGAGGGGCTTCTGATCTGTTGGGGTTGTTGCTGCACCAGGCAACAGCAACAACAACAACTTGCATTTATGTAGCGCCTTAAACATAGTTAAACGTCCCAAGGTGCTTCTCGGGAGCGATTATCAAACAAAATTTGACACCGAGCCACATGAGGAGATATTAGGGGATCAAAGATGTAGGTTTTAAGGAGCATCTTAAAGGAGGAGAGAGAGGTAGCGAGGCGGAGAGGTTCAGGGAGGGAATTCCAGAGCTTAGGGCCTGGGCAGCTGAAGGCACGGCCGCCAATGGTGAAAATCAGGGATGCGCAAGAGGCCAGAATTGGAGGAGGGCAGAGATCTCTGAGGCAGTTAACTTTTTCATGCAGAAACTGTAACACATCTCACTCTCTCTCACTATATTTTCGTTTAAAACCTAGAGACTCAGCAAGACCGAGGAGAGTGGATAAATTGTACAATTATTACCAATTACTGTCAAAAACGTGCTGAGAAAATCTGATTATTTGTTGCTATAACATTAATTGCAGGGGCAAATTTAGAAAAACTGGGCGTTGCCTTTTGGCAGGCAAAAAAGATTAATTAAAAGTTAACAACAGATTGATACAGATGATGTAGCTAAAATCATTATGTGCTTAAAATCATTTTTTAAATGCATTCTTCTACAGTTTTCATGTTGCATCTGAGAGATTACTTCAAAGCTGGAAAATAATTGTCTGTCAAATGACTGTGATTTTTTTAAAAAAAAATTCACCACACATATCTTATTTCAACATTGATATATCTATCTGCTACCCTCCCCCAGCTCCATGCTTACGTTGTGAAGTTAGTTTCTGGTGTAGTGTCTCAAAAGCTTTCTAAAGCACTGTGATTTTTGATCAAACTTCAATGTTGCTTGCTCTGAATGTGCTTGGAGCCTTACTCTTGACTTAAATCATTTTAATATATTTTTTTTACTCATTTTAGTTTAAAGACACATTTGCTTGGACATTGTCCGAGGAACTCTCATCAGCGCCTGAGAGAGGACTGATGTACGGTAACAGCGAAGGCGGAAATCACCGGCCCCCACCTCAAAACTCTACCTTACAGCCGTGTTGGTGGCCCCAGGCCATTTGAATCTGATCCAACCCATCCACCTGGCTGCAACCTGGAAACCTGCCAAGCCCATAGTTACTGCTGTCTGTCACTCTGAATATTACTGTCTTCACCCCAGACTGTGGGTCATTGAAGATATTGCTCTTGCCTGCTGCGAATTAAAGGAATATTCCAGAATAAACTCGTGTAATGGCCTATCCCGGACTTGCCTTTTATGTTTTTGCAGCTTGTGTGAAATTCTGCCATGTTTGTGAAAGCTATATATATATAACTTTTTTTTTAAAATAAGCATTTCTTTATGGTACTGTGTTTTACTTCTCTCTATTATTTTTCAGCCCACCCGACACAAACGGGCAATAGGAGGGAAAGGACACCTACTCTCAGGCCTCCACCAATGTGACTCTACAGCCTGCCACTAGAAGGTATGGGCGAACAGTGGACGGGCCTACTCTTTGACAATTTTCAGAGATGTGAATGTGTGAGAATGGAATACTTTCGAATTAGGGCCCACCAAGCACTCTCAGCTCGGGTATAGTGCAGCCCAAAGCAGAGTAAAGCTCCTCTGCTCCACACCCAACAATATGCCACAGCCCCAACATCGAAACAGTAATCTCCATGACTTCAGTGTGGCATTCTTCCACTTTCCGCACCAGCCATTCTGTGGCTTTTCTGAATGAGACTGCCAAGTTAGTGACAAACTGGGGGGGGGGAGGTTTTGTATCCTGGACCCACGCCCCCCTCACCCAGGGTGTCTGGCTCGAGACTGCCCAAACTCGTTTCGTGTAGGATCCTTACAACCAGCGTACAGGAGACTTCAGTTCAAAATGTTAGTGTCTAACCCACTACACCATCTCCACCCCAAGACTTTTTCTTGGTCTCCGACCTCTGTTGAGCATCTCTTCAGGGTGGTACGATTGAGATCAGGAATTCTCTGTCGGAGTATAAACGCACAACATACATGTCATTCCTTCTCTCTGCACCCTCAATCCAGTTCCTCTTTAGTTGGGGCCTACAGCGCATAAACCCATGTCTTACTATCCTGTGGTGCATTGCATCAGCTGCCTGCTGAGCTTCCATTGTGTGTTTAAAAATTTGTTTGTGGGATGTGGGCGACATTGGGTAAAGCAATGTTTATTGCCCTTCTCTGGTCATCCTGAAGGTACTGAGTAAGAGTAAACCATGTGGAGTCAGATGTAGGCCAGACTGGGTAGGGGTTGCAGGTTCTCTTCCCTGAAAGGCATTAGTGAACCAGTTGGGTCTTTATGCCTATCCAGCAGTTTTCATTGTTGTTTTTTTGTACCAGCACCATAAATAACCAAATTTATTGATCTCAATTTCATAACTTGCCATGGGTGGGATTTGAACTCACTAAAAGTGAGGTGAAGATATGTACCGCACGATAGCACTGTGGATAAATGCACCCGTATTGTAGTACCACATAGACTAAAAAGGTCTCATGTTCGATCCATGGTTGGGGTTAGCTAGCTGATCAGAGCAATGGTGGAGGTACAACGTCTGTGGGCTCAGGAGGAAGGGAAAAGAATCAGATGGGGATCCCACCCTCTGACTCAAATGAGTCAGATTTGACTTTGATACTACAACTCCCCATGGTTGAATAGCCGGTTGACACTTACTTTCCAGACTCACATGTGGAGGAGTGGCTGATTGGCCAAGCTACGAGAGACCTGTCAGTGTACACGGAGCAGCAAGCAAGCGAGGGCGACTGACAGAATTTTCAGTACCCTTTTTATTCCTGCTCCTGATGGTGATTTGTGATTTCCACCCACATTTGTAGTTAGTCGAGACAGCCCTGCTCCTGGCACTGACCGTCAAAGTTATATTTCATACGTGTGGCTTTATTGCTACGTTAATGTAACATCTGCAGAAATGATTTGTGCGACTTGTTTAAAATGATAAAAGGATTCGATAAGAGCAGATGCAGAGAAAGTTATCTCCTCTGATGGGCACATTCTTAAAATTAGAGCCAGGCCAGTTAGGAGTGAAATCCGGAAGCACTTTTTCACACAAAGGCTGATGGAAATCTGGAACTCTCTGCAAAAGGCTGTAGATGCTGGGGGTCAATTGAAATTTTCAAGACTGACATCGACAGATTTTTGTTAGGTAAGGGTATCAAAGGATATGGCTCAAAAGCAGGTAAATGGAGTTGAGGTACATTTCAGCCATGATCTAATTAAATGATGGAACAGGCTTGAGGGGCTGAATGGCCTACTCCTGTCCCTATATTCTTATGAATTTTCAGTGGTATTATAAAATAGAATGATAAAGATGTAATAAAAACAGAAAATGCTGGAAATACTCAGCAAGTCAGGCAGCATCTGTGGAGAAAGAAACAGAGTTAACGTTTCAGGTTGAAGACCTTTCGTCAGAACTGGAAGATGTTAAAAGATTTAAAGTTTTTAAACAACTCAGCTTCCCACCCCGCTTCCTGTAAGGACTCTATTCCCTTCTCCCAGTTTCTTCACCTCCGTCGCATCTGTTCTGACGATACCACCTTCCGCACCAGCACTTCCGATATGTCTTCCTTTTTCCTCAACCGAGGATTCCCCTCAACCGTGTCCATCCTATTTCCCGCACTTCTGCCTTCACCCCTTCCCTTCCCTCCCAGAACCACGATAGGGTCCCCCTTGTCCTCACCTTCCACCTCACCAGCTTCCACATTCAACGTATCATCCTCCACCATTTCCGCCACCCCCAGCGCGATCCCACCACCAAATACATCTTCCCTTCCCCTTTCAGCATTCCGAAGGGACCGTTCCCACCACGACACCCTGATCCACTCTTCCATCACCCCCAACACCCGCTCCCCTCCCCACGCCACCTTCCTGTGTGAACGCAGGAGATGCAACACCTGCCCCTTTCACCTCCTCCCTTCCCACCGTCCAGGGTCCCAAACACTCCTTCCAGGTCAAACAGTGATTTACTTGTACTTCTTTCAATTTACTAGACTGTATCCGCTGCTCACGATGTGGTCTCCTCTACATTGGAGAGACCAAACGCAGACTGGGTGATCGCTTTGCTGAACACCTCCGCTCTGTCCGCAAACGTGACCCTGACCTGCCGGTCGCTTGCCATTTTAATTCCCCGTCTCGCTCCCACTCTGACCTCTCTGTCCTCAACCTCTTACACTGTTCCAATGAAGCTCAACGTAAGCTCGATTAGGCACTTTACAATCTTCCAGCCTCAACATTGATTTCAATAACTTCAGATCGTAACCACTGCTCCCATTTTTTCGGTCAGCTAGTGCTAGTAATGGTTCTGCTGCTGCCATTTACAGCTACTCCTGATCAATCTTTTGTTTCTTAACCTGTCCCTTTTGCCATTTAATCACTCGTGCCCTCTACCCTATCACAGGCCTTCCCTTTTGTTCTCTCCTCTCTTCAACCTGAAACTTTAACTCTGTTTCTTTCTCCACGGATGCTGCCTCACTTGCTGAGCTTCTCCAGCATTTTCTGTTTTTATTTCAGATTTCCAGCATCCGCAGCATTTTGCTTTTGATTGAGCCTCCGTTAAGTGTTTGATTCCCATGGTGCAGATTCAGGGCCTGTCATTTTTTATCAACACCAAACGGCCAATATTTATCCCGCAACCAACAGCGCTAAAAAAAAATTATCTGGTCGTTATCACATTGCCTGTTTGTGGGATCTTGCTGTGCACAAATTGGCTGCCGCGTTTCCCTACGTTACAACAGTCACTACCCTTCAAAAGTACTTCATTGGCTGTAAAGCACTTTGGGACGTCCTGAGGTTGTGAAAGGCGGTGTAATAATGCAAGTTCTTTCTTTCATCCAAGCATTCTGATTTTTAAAAATAATTGAGATAGGATAGTGCAGGACATCACCAAGGTTTTATAAAGTAGGAGAAAACACGCAAGTAGTGAGTAGGCGACGTGAAGATGGTGTTTTAAAAGCCTGCGTACTGTAAAAGGAAGGGGAGACGGAGGGAGATCCACGCTTTTGAGGAGCTGTAAAAGAATGAGTACGAGGCAGTGAGAAGAGACTTGCTTTTAACACGGAGGAAGAGTGCGTAGGATGACATGTTTGGAGCTCAGTGACAATAAACAGCTTTTTTTTGCGACTGATGGAATTATCTGAGCCCCTCAGTCCTATTGTTCTCCTGTTGCCATTGTTTCTGAGACAGCTCCTTGGCGCACAAAGGATTGGGTTTCTGTCTTGTTCCTCTCTCTTCAGTGATATGTGTGGAGCTTTCTCTTCAGCTTTCTGCTGGGTTTCAATCATTCCTAACCGTTCTAAATCTCCCCAGGCCTCCTAGGTATTCAGAGCACGTAATTACTACAAGTGCAGTAAAACCCATTTTGGGGGGACTTGAGAGGCAGGTGAAGGAAGCATTCCACAAGGTGTGTGATCAAAAATCTAATGAATAAAACATGTCTCTCTCCAGCAGGGCGATAGTGGGAGCCCTGAGGACATTGTTTTTTTTATATAAAACTCACACTTTCGGAATATTCACTTAGAAGAATCCAGAATTTGAGGCACAGCCAACGATGAAACAGGGGCACCCTCCCAAAAAAGCATGTGTGTAAACCAGGTCCCGAAGGAGAGGTTCCCTCTTTAAACAGGGGATGGATTGTAAACGACTTCCTCTTCAATGAGGATGCAGAAAGGAGGCAGAGCATGTAGAATAGCATGCTACTATTTAGGTGTCAGCTGTGGCTCAGTGGTAGCACTCTCGCCTCTGAGTTAGACGGTCATTGGTCCAAGTCGCACTCCAGAGACTTGAGCACATAATCCAGGCCGACACTCCCAGTGCAGTACTGAGGGAGTGCTGCATCGTCAGAGATGCCGCCTTTCGGATGGGACGTTCAGCTAAGGCTCCTTCTGCCCTCTCAAGTGGACGTAAAAGATCCCACGGCATTATTTGAAGAAGAGCATGGGAATTCTCCCCAGTGTCCTGGCCAACATTTACTCAACATCACTAAAACAGATGATATGGTCATTTATTTTATTACTGAATGCGGGAGCTAGCTGTGTGCAAATCGGCTGCCACATTAAATCATTGCTGTTTGTGGGATCTTGCTGTGCACAAATTGGCTTCCGCATTTCCTACATTAAAAGAGTGACTACACTTCAAAAGTACTTCATTGGCTGTAAGATTCTTTGGGGCAGGTCGTGAAAGGCACTCCATAAATGCAAGTCTTTATTTTAGTGTGTTTTAATAAAGTAGTATTTTATAACATAGAGTGTAGTCTTTTTTACTCTTGCTATTCGAGGAGAAGGTCAACCATCACCTTCTCAGGACAACTAGGGCCGAGCAATAAATGCAGCTTTGCCATCATTGCCCAAATCCCGAGAAAAAACTCCGACCGCTTTAGTTATTGTTCCTCTGGACTTTGTCCTTTCATACCTCCTAAACTGCCAAGTGTAAAGATAGAAGAAAGACTCGCATTTATATAGCACCTTTCACAACCTAAGGATGTCCCAAAGCACTTTACAGCCAATTAAGTATTTTGAAATGCTGCTGTAATGTCAGGAAATGTGGCAGCCGATTTGCACACAGCTAGCTCCCACACACAGTAATAAAATAAATGACCATACCATCTGTTTTAGTGATACTGAGTAAATGTTGGCCAGGACACCGGGGAGAACTCCCCTGCTCTTCATCAAAATAATGCCGTGGGATCTTTTACGTCCACTTGAGAGGGCAGACATGGCCTCGGATTAACATCTCATTTGAAAGACAGCACCTCCGACAGTGCAGCACTCCCTCAGTACTACACTAGAGTGTCAGGTTAGATTTTGTGCTCGAGTCTCCAGACTGGGGCTTGAACCCACAACATTCTGACTCAGAGGCGGCAATGCTACCTCTGAGTCATGGCTAACACCTCTAGTGTACTAGTCTAGTACCATAACCACTGCGCTACCACACCCCATGTGCAAGCATGTAACACAGAGGGGCAAAAATGCAGGATTGAGGGGTACCGAGCTCTCAGGATGCAATGAGTGGAAAAACATAAGGTCTAGCAAATTATTTATATGGTGAGTGCTTGGATTGAACTTTCAGTTTGTTTCTTTTGGATCTTTATTATGGATATAGAAAAAAAAATCTGACATTTCATAAGCAAAGTAAACTTATAGATGAAAGACAATAGTGCGTAACCAAGCAGTTCCAATCCAAATGCAGTGTATTATAATTCCTGTCAGTATTTTCAAAGGCAGCATTAAAGGCTCTGTGCATCACATACCTGTCATTTTTGCAGTTATTATGCAATTAACGGCAGAATGACAGATGCGATTATGTGCGGATATGTCATGAGTTAGTATTTTAATCATTGCAGGTATTGAAAAGGTAAGTAACCCATATATCAGTAACCACTGCTACTGTGACTCTGTGCCTGTGCCGAATACAGCAGACCGTCACTACAATGCTGTCCACACAATATAGGGGACATCGGATATCACTCAGTCAGTAATCCAGCTAAGGGATTTTGCCGCCCAAGTTCGTAACATAGAATCATAGAATCATGGAATGGTTGCAGCATGGAAGGAGGCCATTCAGCCCATCAAGTCCGTGCTGGCTCTCTGCAAGAGCAATCCAGCTAGTCCCGCTCCCCCGCCCTATCCCAGTAGTCCTGCAAATTTCTTCCCTTCAAGTACTTATCCAATTCCCTTTTGAAAGCCACAATTGAATCTGCCTCCACCACCAGGCAGTGCATTCCAGATCATAACCACTCACTGTGCAAAAATGTTTTTCCTCATGTCACCTTTGGTTCTTTTGCCAATCACCGTAAATCTATGTCCTCTGGTTCTTGACCCTTCCGCCAATGGGAACAGTTTCTCTCTATCTACTCTGTCTCGACCCTTCATGATTTTGAATACCTCTATCAAATCTCCTCACAACCTTCTCTGCTATATTGTAAACAATTTTACAACACCAAGTTATAGTCCAGCAATTTTATTTTAAATTCACAAGCTTTCGGAGATTTTCTCCTTCCTCAGGTAAATGTTTCAAGATCTCGAAACATTTACCTGAGGAAGGAGAAAATCTCCGAAAGCTTGTGAATTTAAAATAAAATTGCTGGACTATAACTTGGTGTTGTAAAATTGTTTACAATTGTCAACCCCAGTCCATCACCGGCATCTCCACATCATGACTACCTTCTCTGCTATAAGGAGAGCAACTCCAGCTTCTCCAGTCTATCCACATAACTGAAGTCCTTCATCCCTGGAACCATTCTAGTAAATCTTTTCTGCACCTTCTTCAAGGCCTTCACATCCTTCCTAAAGTGCGGTGCCCAGAATTGGACACAATACTCCAGTTGTGGCCGAACCAGTGTTTTATAAAGGTTCATCATAACTTCCTTGCTTTTGAACTCTATGCCTCTATTTATATTTGTTTAACCTCTTTCTCAACCTGCCCTGCCATCTTCAACAATTTGTGGATATGTACCCCCAAATCTCTCTGCTGCTGCACCCTTTTAGAATTGTACCCTTTAGTTTATATTGCCTCTTCTCGTTCTTCCTACCAAAATGTGTCACTTTGCACTTCTCTGCGTTAAATTTCATCTGCCACGTATCCGCCCATTCCACCAGCCTGCCTATGTCCTCTTGAAGTCTATCACTATCCTCCTCACTGTTCACTACACTTCCAAGTTTTATGTCATCTGCAAATTTTGAAATTGTGCCCTGTACAACCAAGTCCAAGTCATTAATATAGATCAAGAAAAGCAGTGGTCCTAGCACTGACCCCGAGGGAACACTACTGTACACCTCCCTCCAGTCCGAAAAACAACTGTTCACCATTACTCTCTGTTTCCTGTCACTTAGCCAATTTTGTATCCATGCTGCCACTGCCCCTTTTATTCCACGGGCTTCAACTTTGACGACAAGCCTATTATGCAGCACTTTATCAAACGCCTTTTGGAAGTCCATATACACCACATCAACTGCATTGCTGTCACCGACCCTCTCTGTTACCTCATCAAAAAACTCAATCAGGTTAGTTAAACATGATTTGCCTTTAACAAATCCATGCTGGCTTTCCTTAATTAATCCACACTTGTCCAAATGACTGTTAATTTTGTCCTGGATTATCATTTCTAAAAGTTTCCCCACCACCGAGGTTAAACTGACTGGCCTGTAGTTGCTGGGTTTATCCTTACACCCTTTTTTGAACAAGGATGTAACATTTGTAATTCTCCAGTCCTCTGGCACCACCCCCGTATCTAAGGATGTTTGGAAGATTATGGCCAGTACCTCCGCAATTTCCACCCTTACTTCCCTCAGCAACCTAGGATGCATCCTATCCGGATCGAGTGACTTATCTACTTTAAGTACAGCTAACCTTTCTAGTACCTCCTCTTTATTAATTTTTAGCCCATCCAATATCTCAACTACCTCTTCTTTTACTGTGACTTTGACAGCGTCTTCTTCCTTGGTAAAGGCAGATGCAAAGTACTCATTTAGTACCTCAGTCATGCCCTCTGCCTCCGTGAGTAGATCTCCATTTTGGTCCCTAATCAGCCCCACCCCTCCTCTTACTACCTGTTTATGTTTATATGCCTATAGAAGACTTTTGGATTCCCTTTTATGTTGGCTGCCACTCTATTCTCATACTCTCTCTTTGCCCCTCTTATTTCCTTTTTCACTTCCCCTCTGAACATTCTATATTCAGCCTGTTTCTCACTTATATTATCAACCTGACATCTGTCATATGCCCCCTTTTTCTGCTTCATCTTACTCTCTATCTCTTTCATCATCCAGGGAGCTCTGGCTTTAGTTGCCCTACCTTTCCCCCTGGTGGGAATGTACCTAGACTGTACCCGAACCATCTCCTCTTTAAAGGCTGCCTATTGTTCAATTAGTTTTGCCCGCCAATCTTTGATTCCAATTTATCCGGGCCAGATCTGTTCTCATCCCACTGAAATTGGCCTGCCTCCAATTGAGTATTTTTACTCTAGATTGCTGCTTGTCCTTTTCCATACCTAATCTAAACCTTATCATACTATGATCGCTGTTCCCTAAATGTTCCCCCACTGACACTTGCTCCACTTGTCCCACCTCATTCTCCAGAACCAGATCCAGCAATGGGCCGGAAACGTACTGGTCAAGAAAGTTCTCCTGAACACACTTCAAAAATTTCTCCCCCTCTTTGCCCTTTACACTATTACTATTCTAGTCTATATTAGGATAGTTGAAGTCCCCCATTATCACCGCTCAATGGCTTTTGTACCTCTCTGTAATTTCCCTGCAAATTTGCTCCTCTATCTCCTTCCCACTAGTTGGTGGCCTATAGAATACACCCAGTGATGTAACGGCACCTCTATTGTTTCTTAACTCTAACCAAATAGATTCTGTCCTTGACGCCTCCAGGACATCCTCTCTCTCCAACACTGCAGTATTCTCCTTAATCAATACTGCCAACCCCCCTCCTTTCTTTCCTTCCCTACCTTTCCTGAACATCTTGGGGGAAAAAAAAATTGGATAGGGCCTATTTTTGGACGCGGGTAGCGCGAACCGCTATTACCCCGTGTCCAATTGCCCCTGCGCAGGCAGGACGAGACTTTCGTGAGGCCTGAGGACTTACCTTCAAGCAGCGTTCCGAATCGCATTTACCACCAGTAGGGGGACCCCAATCTCTTGAGGGTGGGTTGTCTTTTAAAAATCTCTTAAAGGTAGCAGGTACCTGTTATTTGTTGAAAATAACAGTCTGCTGTCTGCACAGAGCCTGAACGGAGATCAGACATCGCACATGCAAAATACAGATCTAGCTCCCGTCCCTATATTTACAAACTGATGAATTATGTTAAAACATTGAATAAAGGTTGCGCACTGTTAAATCCCATATCCTCCAATCTGCAAGCCAGACCTCACCAATCCACTGATCTGAGTTGGTACCGGGCCTGCGAGAGTGCGTGCACCAAGGTTTTCTGTTAATGCACTAGAGACCTTGGTCCAAGAGGTGGACAGAAAGAGGGACGGAAGCGGTGGTGGGGGTGGTGCGAGAGGCTCTCCAGACATATACCCAAAAGGCAGTGGGAGGCAGCGGGGGACGAAGTCAATGCCAGGCGCACAGCATCACGAGCATGGATGCCGTGTAGGAAGAAGTTCAATGCTTTGACATGAGTGGTCAAGGTGAGTGAGATCAACTGTCAAGTGGCTTCTCCCACCAATTACACCATTGGCCACATCCACTGCTCCACACACTACACCCCCATCACCCACATACCAACAAACTCTCTCCATTAGTACTCAACTCTTCCAATCAGGTGCCTCTTCTTCCCCTACGCATTACCACTTTTGCAAGCCACCTACCCACAACTCACAGGCCACACACACTGGCAGCTATTCAACCATGACAGGCACATCACCCAGACACACGGCCCGCTTTCTTGCAGGGGAAGGTGGCGCAAATCAGGAGGCAGCAAGTGGCAGTGGCATTTATCTCCGCCATCCAATGAGATCATGGTGGACCTGTGACCTAACTCCATATACCCGCCTCAGCCCCATATCCCCTAATACCCTTGGTTCACAGAAATCTATCAATCTCAGATTTAGAATTCACAATTAAGCTAGCAGGAGCATTCCAAACTTCTCCCACCCTTTGCGTGTAGAAGCATTTCCGAACTTCACTCCTGCACGTCCTGGCTCTAAATATTAGGCTATGTCCCCTAGTCCTAGTATAGGAGACCTCCAAACAGAGTTACAAATGTCTCAGAAGCCAGAAGCATAATCCAGCCACTAACCTGTAAATCCTGCATGGTCCCTTTAAATAGCGCTGGTGGGGTTCCTCCAGGCATTCTAAGACACGTTCAGATGGTTGGGGTTAAGACTGTGCGTTGAGTTGAGTGTTAAGTCCCAAAATGGTGTCTATCACTTTGAATCAGCGTTGCACACAGATTGTATCCATTTTCTCCTTACTTTACATGCTTTCAGTGTTCAGTATTTGAGCATTCGCTAACTCCTATACCAAGATGGCATCTGGTGCACATCACACTGGAAACGTGCGTGTGCACCCAAGATGCCATCTTAGATGTTGGAGAGGCCGTGTAGCACCAAAACAACGGGTGTTACACGGCCCAATTTAGTGCCCCTTGTATCCAGGAATATTTAGTACCCAATCCTGCCCTCTTTTGAGCCAAGTCTCCTTTATTGCCACAACATCATATTCCCATGTGACTAATTACGCCTGCAGCTCATCAACCTTATTTACTACGCTTCATGAATTTACACACATGCACGATAAACCTATCTTAGATCTTCTCATATTCTCTCTTAGTCTGATCCCACCTATTCTTGTACTATTTCTTACTCTAGTGCTATCTGTCTCTTCCAATCCTTTGTGCATCTTGTTTCTCCTTTCTAATATTACATCCTGGTGCCCATCACCCTGCCACATTAGTTTAAACCCTCCCCCACAGCACAAGTGAACCTCCCTGGGAGGACATTGATCCCAGCTTTGTGGAGGTGCAACCCGTCCAGCCTGTACAGGTCCCAGAACTGGTCCTAATTCCCCAGGAATCTAAAGCCCTCCCTCTTGCACCATCTCTCCAGCCACGCATTCATTTGATCTATCCTCCTATTTCTATAGTCACTAGCGCGTGGCACTGGGAGTAATACAGAGATTACTACCTTTGAGGTCCTGCTTATTAATCTCTTTCCTAGCTCCCTAAAATCCGCCTGCTAGACCTTATCCCTCTTTCTACCGATGTCGTTGGTACTGATATGGACAACGACATCTGGCTTTCCCCCTTTAGAATGTTCTGCAGCCGCTCAGTGACATCCTTGACTGTGGCACCAGGGAGGCAACATACCATCGTGGACTCACGTCTGCGGCCGCAGAAACACCTGTCTGTTCCCCTAACTATTGAATCCCCAAGGGCTATCAGGCATTTTTGTGTGTTTTTGCTTGTCGTTAAAGGAAGATGAAATGTGACACCAACAAAAACTGACCTCCTTCGCAGATATGCTCCTCATGTGGTCCAGTGGCTAAGTGTTGGGCTCCTGGTTCGAGACCTCCCCCACCACCCCACTTCCCCCCACACCGCCCCCCCCCCCGACCCCCACCACCGTCTTACGCAAGAGGTGAACCAATAGTGAGCTCCAGCCGCCTTAGCTGATAAATGGATATCATGGCTTCCATTGGCAGGAATTGCATGGTCCTGGTCAGAGGCCTACAAAAATAAGACAGTGACATACCAATGGCTGCTGGCTGCAGAGTACTCTGTGTTTGGCCGACAGACTGACCTGCTTCAGGTACTGACCTCACTCCGTCTTGGTGTAAACAAGATGCATCTTGTGCCATGTGGGAACTCCAGGGCGCTTCCCGTTTCCTGGACAACCACAGGTGCAGGAAGTGTCGTCAGCTGGAGAAACTCGAGCTCAGGATTTCGGAACTTGAGCGGCAGCTGGCGTCACTGCAGTGCATCTGCGAGGTTGAGAGCTACGTGGATAGCACGGAAATTTTCTATGATTCTATGATGCTATACTAAATGATGAGCCACATCTTAGTCATGAGTAGGACCTACATAACTAACTTTCACATGCACCACTTATGAATTATTGAACCAACTCACTCAAAGGATAAATGCTGGATTGAAATCATCAAGAATTCACTCTTTCTCTCTTGCTTGCCTCTGTCTCTTTCTGAACACATGGATAGATAAAGAGGCAGATAGCTAGATGGATCAAGGTTCTCCTGATCGCTTTGCTATTAGTTTCTTATTTTAGATGTCAGCCTTGGCACAATGATAGCACTCCCACCTCTCAGTCAGAAGGTCATGGCTTCAAGTCCCACCCCACAGACCTTGAGCACATAATCCAAGCTGACACTCCATGCAGTACGAGGGAGTGCTGCACTATAAGAGGTGCCGTCTTTCAGATAAGACTTTAAACCAAGGCCCCGTCTGCTCTCTCAGGTGGACGTGAAAGATTTCATGACACTATTCGAAGAAGAGCAGGGAATTTCTCCCCGGCGTCCTGGCCGATATTTATCCCTCAACCAAATTCACTAAAACATATGATCTGTTCATATATCTCATTGCTGTTTGTGGGAGCTTGCTGTGCGCAAATTGGCTGCCGCGTTTTCAATGTTAAAACAGTGACTACACTTCAAAAGTATTTCATTGGTTGTAAAGTGCTTTGGTGCGTCCTGAGGTCGTAAAAGGTGCTACATAAATGCAAGTTCTTTCCTTGCTGGTTAAGGCACTGAATAGCTGAGCAATATAGGCTGGGAAGGTCTTGGGTTTGATGCTCAGTCTGTGTTGAGTTAGTTGATCTCAGTTGAGAAGCTGCAATTGGCCTCTGCATCCCCTGGGTTTGGAGAAGGAATGTTGACCGAGGTTCCCGCTCGTGAGTGCCGTCCCTGCCAGAAGTGCGTGCTTGTGGCCTTTGGGTGCTTGTGGAAGATAAGGTTTTGCTCAGTTGCAAAGACCCTCTACGGTACAATAGTCTGCTGGCATTCACCGTCAGAGAACGCATATGATGAATGGCTATTTGGGAAGGTATTGAGGGCAACTGATGCCTGCGGAATGGTGTTGGAGCAAGGAGTCAAAGCCGTCAAGAGAAGAGTGGGGAGAAAAAGGAGTTGGAAAATAAAAGATAGATGGGCAGATGGATAAACACACCGGGAGAATTCCACCATCGGACGGAGAATGACAATTGCAGGAAGCACACCGAGGAGAAATGTGGACACACAACCCACGATTTTCCGTCTATTAATACATGAAGAATCATTGACTGCATGCCCACAATTGCCCCAAGATACCATTCCCAGTCTGAAGCGCCAGGTTGTGGAATCACCTCTACAGATAGACTGACAGATTGATAGATAAATAGGGATATAGATAGTTAGACAGAGACAGACATCTCTAAATGGATTTTATCTCTAGTGGCTCTTGAGATTTAGTTTCAAGGGTAAGAAGCAGTTGATTCAAGGCGAGACATGTTGTATCTTATGTGGTTTTGTATGGATACAAATTAAAAGGTGTAAAGTAATGTAAAACATACTACAAAGTGTAAATAATATTCTTAATTATATATTTCATGCAGCTTTCATCCAGTTTCAAATAATCTGTAATCATAGGCTAACGATTGCTCTGTAATATTTGTTTAAAGGTCAGAAAATAAAATGGAGACTTACAAGCATCTCCTATTTGAGTAAATGTAGCTACAAACAATTCAAAGCCTTAAAGGGACATTGCCCTTATGCATAATTGTTTGGCAACATCAGCGAACTCCTCCAGCTATATATCCCGGTTCTGTGTCCTTTACTCCTCCTGCACCCTCCGCTCCACCATCAGAGACCAACATTTCAGTCACCACCACTCTGCTCTTTGGAACTCTCTCCCAAAACCACTTTGTCTTGCATCTCCCTTCCCTGCCTTCAAAAGACTTATTTTAAAACTTTATCTCTTTGTCCCTAGTTTCAATACAATATTGGAAAATGTGAGGTTATGCACTTTGGCAGGAAAAATCAGAGAGCGAGTTATTATCTTAATGGCGAGAAACTGGAAAGTACTGCAGTACAAAGGGATCTGGGGGTCCTAGTGCAAGAAAATCAAAAAGTTAGTGTGCAGGTGCAGCAGGTGATCAAGAAGGCAAACGGAATGTTGGCTTTTATTGCTAGTGGGATAGAATATAAAAACAGGGAGGTATTGCTGCAGTTATATAAGGTATTGGTGAGACCGCACCTGGAATACTGCATACAGTTTTGGTCTCCATACTTAAGAAAAGACATACTTGCTCTCGAGGCAGTACAAAGAGGGTTCACTCGGTTAATCCCGGGGATGAGGGGGTGGACATATGAGGAGAGGTTGAGTAGATTGGGACTCTACTCATTGGAGTTCAGAAGAATGAGAGGCGATCTTATTGAAACATATAAGATTGTGAAGGGGCTTGATCGGGTGGATGCGGTAAGGATGTTCCCAAGGATGGGTGAAACTAGAACTAGGGGGCATAATCTTAGAATAAGGGGCTGCTCTTTCAAAACTGAGATGAGGAGAAACTTCTTCACTCAGAGGGTAGTAGGTCTGTGGAATTTGCTGCCCCAGGAAGCTGTGGAAGCTACATCATTAAATAAATTTAAAACAGAAATCGACAGTTTCCTAGAAGTAAAGGGAATTAGGGGTTTCGGGGAGCGGGCAGGAAATTGGACATGAATTTAGATTTGAGGTTAGGATCAGATCAGCCATGATCTTATTGAATGGCGGAGCAGGCTCGAGGGGCCGATTGGCCTACTCCTGCTCCTATTTCTTATGTTCTTATGTTCAATTCCCACCCCTTAATCCCTTCCCATCCCCTGCTTGGTTCCCTTCTTCATGGTGCAAGGATAATTGTTGTTTTTCCATTTGTTTGTCAAACGCATGAAATAAATCACATTGAAATTCCTCATTCTCTTACAAAGATATTGGGCCGAATCTTGCCGGAAAAATAAGGTCCCAGATGCTTCATTGCCCTCGCAATATCAGCTTATCACATTATCAGCTCGCACTTCCAGCAAGTTACTGCACAAAAAAATTTCCAGCTGAAGGGTGCAGGAAAAAGTCTAAGGGTGCACATCGCAAGATGCCCCAATCCTGCAAGAGCTGGCCCAATATTATTTCACTTGCTGATGCAGCTTCATGAAAAAAACAGTGCCCAACTCTTCTACCTCGCTGCTGGTGACCAGCAGGCACAAGTAGACATTTCAAACTTGAATAATGAGTTATTAGAAGGTGCACATGAAGACTATACTTGGCTGTCACTCCTGAATCCTTTTCATCCTCCAACAATCTTCACATTTTTAAAACTTAATTCTACCATCATCTCATCACAACTTTGTGATTTACCTTGCCTCCTCTTTTGCTTTAACCTCGATGGACCTTGGTCCTTCATTGCAATTCCTCAACAATAAGAAAGAATCTTTGGGGGTGTTTTTAAACCCGAAGAACAGGTGGGTTGGGGGACGGGTGGGAGTTGAAAATAATTGTTTCTTGGGTCACGACCGCAACCCGGCTTTATTTCTGGGTTTAATGTCGGAGTGTAAAAGTACAGGCTTCCCACTAGGAATGCAAAGTCCGAAAATTTTGCGGTTGCGACCCAAAAAAACAATTATTTTCAACTCCCACCCGCCCCCAACACACCCGTTCTTGGGGTTTAAAATCACCCCATTTTTAAATGTTGCATTCAATGTGCATTTTGCCCGTCACACTTCAGTTTTTGTGTAACACCTCAGGCGTCACACTTCAGGTGTCACACTTGCTATGCATCACACTCGTGCCCAATTGGCTCAAATATCACGTTCACAAGACTGCAACAAATCACAACTAAGCAGGTAGAGAACGTACCAATGAACAAAGAGCAATAAAAACCAACAATGAAGAATTCTAAGAAACTACAGGCGGTAATTTTCAACATCGTCACTTGTCTAGTAACCTGGTGGAGCAGATTGTCCACCTGTTGTAGAACCTGCCTGATTTTCATCCAGTTGAAATCAATGGGATGAGAATGGAGGGGGCCTACCATGGGCACCGATCCGTTCCACCAGATTACTGCCCAGGGAACAAAGCTGAAAATTACTCCCTGTAGTTCCTTCGAATTTGTGATTGGCGGTGGCCAGTCAGCAATCAGTTGGCAATGACAAAAAGCTGAAGGTGAACCAATTAAGTCATTCCAAGTACCTTCTGAAAATTCTTTTGTCTGTCACCTTGTATTTGCTGACAGAGATCAGGAATAGTATCTGGGACCTCCAGGTCCGTTTCGTACGGTAATTACACTGGGAGGTACTTCTATGTATTAGACCACCAGAGCAGCAAATTTAACAATTTTATTAACAGGACAGCACACCGTGAGATTTGTTTCTTCTTGCAAACAAACAACATCATCGCATCATATAGAAGGTAAGTGGATTAACAGATAATGTACACACGGTCAATGTGATCTCCTGGACTGGTTTTGATCGCTTGAAGAGGTCAGAGATGAATTTTCCACAGTATTTTTCCCCTTTATTGGCCCTGGGTTTTTTTTTTTGCCTCTCCCAGGGGGTTACAATGGCTGCAGCGGTCGGTGGTGGGGGGAGAGGGGTAGGGGGTAGGAAATCTCTAGTCTTTATGTTTCAGGCATCATGAGTGTGGGGAAGGCTTGATGGGCTAGATGGCCTTTTCCTGCCCGTCATTTTCGTATGTTCGTAGCATAATGCCGTCACTCACGCCAAAATGCATCGAAGCATCAATTGGGCGTTACACCTTAAGACTCTGTTGGGTCTTGTACCACCTCAAATATAGAAAGATGTGCTAGCCATTTTTCCTCTGTAGATGATGCCCCCTTTATGTAAGAAAATCATAAACTGAGCCTGGTCGCTGTGCTTTGGTAAAAAATTGCAGCTGTGATTCGTTGGATGGTGAGTTTCCGTGTGCCAGTGCACGTGTGGGATTTCTAATAACATATGACCAGTGAAGCTTTAAGAATTAAATCATGGATTGGTATCGACGCAGGAATTTAAATTACAAAGGCAACCACATTAAAATGTTACTTTAATGAGCAACTTAGATTAAAAAAGGCATTGAACATTAATGAGGCTCCATTAATGCTGTAATATACCAAGTAGCTGAGAACATAACAGTAGGACACAGTCGAAGCTTAAGCAACACACAGCTAGATTTATGCTTCCCCATGCACTGAACAACAGTCAATAATCCCTATTATGAACCGAGGGAGTGCTGTTGGATACACCGTCTTTTGGATGAGACGTTAAACTGACGACTGCACTCTCAGGTAGATGTAAAAGATCCGATGGCACTGTTTCAAAGAAGAGCAGGGAACTCTCCCCGATGTCCGGGCCAACATTTATCCCTCAACCCGCATCGCTGAAGCAGATGATCTGGTCATTATCTCATTGCTGTTTGTGGGACTTTGCTGTGCGCAAATTGGCTGCCGCGTTTCCTGCATTACAACAGTGACTGCACTTTGCGACGTCCTGAGGGCATGAAAGGCGCTACATAAATGCAAGTTCTTTTTTTTTACTTGAATTTATATTGCATCTTGTCGTGTGGAAACATCTTAAAGTGCTTCATACAATGAATTTGTCCCTGACGTGCAGTGACTGTTGTTATGGAGGCAAATGTGACAGCCACTCCGCACTATCAACACCCCACAGACAGGTAGTGAGATAAATGACCAGTCAATGTGCAATTTGCAGTATTGGCAGAAGGAGGAATGTTGGCCAGGATACTGGGAGTCTCCCGGCTCTTCTTTGAATAAAGCCATCAGCAGTTAACATCCACTCAAACAGACAAACAGGACCGTGATTTAAAATCTCATGTGAAGAACGACGCCTCTCACAATGGCAATTCTCCCTCACAATTGCACTGAAATGTCAGCCTAGATTATGGGCCCACAAAGAACCCACAATCTTCTGACCTAGAAGTGAATGTTACCAACTAAGCCAAGGTGGCACACAAAATCATAAGAATGTTATACAAACGTGAAATATTTAGACTTAGAACATGAGGTGCAACAAACCCAATCCCTTTTCATAGATCTAGCCCATAAACAAAAAATATTTGTCCATTCAGATTTATGATTTGAATGATTGCGTGTTGGCCTTGGCTCGGTTAGTAGCACTCTCACCTCTGGCTTTGAGAGTCCGTACTTGGAATCTTGTATGTTTCAATGAGATCACCTCTCATTCTTCTAAACTCTAGAGAGTATAGGCCCATTCTACTCAATCTCTCCTCATAGGACAACCCTCTCATCCCAGGAATTAATCTAGTGAACCTTTGTTGCACCGTCTCTAAGGCAAATATATCCTTTCTTAGGTAAGGAGACCAAAACTGTTCACAGTACTCCAGGTGAGGTCTCACCAAAGCCCTGTACAATTGTAGTAAGACTTCCTTACTCTCATACTCCAACCCGCTTACAATAAAGGCCAACATGCCATTTGCCTCCCTAATTGCTTGCTGTACCTGCATGCTAACTTTTTGTGTTTCTTGTACGAGAGCCTTTTCATAGATCTATCCCATAATACCCAAGTCTCTCTGGACACCAACATTTAATAGTTTCTCACCATTTAAAAAATATTCTGTTTTTCTATTCTTTCTACCAAAGTGAATAACCTCACATTTCCCCACATTATACTCCCTCTGCCAGAGTGTCATCGTCGAGTGCTCCTAAGTCAGGCATTAGCATGATTAGAAACAGAGTAAAGCTCGCTTCACCCTGCTTCAACACTGTGCCCAACTACAGAACACTTTCCATTTTCCACACTAGCCATCCAGTGATCTCTCTGATCGAGACGGCCAATTTAGTCCAGTTCAGGGTTGAATTTCAGGGCTGGAACTCCGTGCTCAGAACAAATTGGATTGAGACTGCCTGGCTGCAGGTTTTAACATATCATTTTCAACTTACTTTCCATGCAAAAGTATTTAGAAAAAAACTTGCAACAAAGCAATACAGTGACTTCATCGTCACTGAACTAATGCAGCACACATCAGCCTTCATCCTTTTATCCAATACTCTCTCCCTTTGTACCTGCACCAGTCCAAAAATGGCACCAAAGTAAATGAAGTGGCTTTAATACATTTGGAGCTAGTACCCAATGTGTTGTTGAAAGATTGTAAACAATTTTACAACACCAAGTTATAGTCCAGCAATTTTATTTTAAATTCACAAGCTTTCGGAGGCTACCTCCTTCCTCAGGTGAACGATGTGGAAATGAAGTCCTCGAAATGAAGTCGCATTTATAATTCACAGAACAATGCTTGGTGATAACAGACAGTTTTTTCAACTGCCTGTTGCCAAGCATTGTTCTGTGAATTATAAATGCGACTTCATTTCGAGGACTTCATTTCCACATCGTTCACCTGAGGAAGGAGGTAGCCTCCGAAAGCTTGTGAATTTAAAATAAAATTGCTGGACTATAACTTGGTGTTGTAAAATTGTTTACAATTGTCAACCCCAGTCCATCACCGGCATCTCCACATCATTGTTGAAAGATCACATTTTTGTGAGGATTCTTAATGAACCAGCATCAACAACAACAACCTGTTTAGGGAGGGAATCCCAGAGCTTAGGGTCTTGGCAGTTGAAGGCTCGGCCGCCAATGTTGGAGGGATGAAAGTCGGGGATGCCCAAGAGGCCAAAATTGGAGGAGAGCAGAGATCTCGGGGGGGTTGGAGGAGGTTACAGAGATAAGGAGGGGCGAGGCCATGGAGGGATTTGAAAACAAGGATGAGAATTTTAAAATTGAGGAATTCCTGGACCGGGAGCTAATGCAAGTCAACGAGCACAGGAATGATGGGAGAACGGGACTTGGTGCGAGTTAGGATGGGGGCAGCAGAGTTTTGAATGAGCTCAAGTTTACAAAGGGTGCAAGGATGATCGAATGATGAAGGATTATTATGCTTGAAAAGTTTACATTGAGCAGCTCATTGCTAGCTTACAAACTCCATGATGCAGATTGACTCACGTCTCCAGTATGGATCTAGCCAGTTGCTTAATTGCAACATTGATGCTTAAGAGAAGACCTCTAAATGCTCAAAGTCATTGCCAGCACTAACTATCAAAACAGGTGTTGTTGGCCTGAACCTGCGATATCGACACTGCCTCTGATAGCAACATAATACTCTTATCACTGGTGGCCCACACAAAGCAGTTTTGATCCCACACGCTCATATGGACTGTCCCCAGCCATTAGAGAAGGTGGTGGTTCCCAGTAAAAGGTGGCAATTTAACAACAGTGGCTCATTCACGGCTGTGTTCAATGTGGATCTGACTCTGTAGAAACCGCTCTGCAGATGGAAGCAGTGTGGTTTCAATCGGTGTGTTTGCACTGTGTGAAACACGAGCTAGTTCCATCAGGTTCCTGAAACAAGGATCTTAGGCAAGCCAAAGTTACAATGGCTGGGATTTGCTCAGACCAGCTCCTAAGACGTTAAACCAGGGCCCCGTCTGCCCTCTCAGGTGGATGTAAAAGATCCCATGGCACTGGTTTAAAGAAGAGCAGGGGAGTTCTCCCCGGTGTCCTGGCCAATATTTATCCCTCAACCAACATCACTAAAAAAAAAACGATTAGCTGGTCATTATCACATTGCTGTTTGTGGGATCTTGCTGTGCGCAAATTGGCAGCCGCGATTCCTACATTACAACAGTGACTAAACTTCACAAAAAGTACTTCATTGGCTGTAAACCGCTTTGGGACATCGTCATCCTGAGGTTGTGAAATGCACTATATGAATACAACTTTATTTCTTTGATTTCTGGCTGCTGCACATTCCCCCAGTGGTGGTGTGGGAAGGGCCTGTGCAGGCTGGAGCTACGAAAGCTGCATGGGCAGGCTGAGCAGTCAGCCAGAATAAAATGGCGGTGGGCGCTGATGGCAGCTGTGGTTCTCCCCTGCCAGCGGTGGCATTGCCGCTCCAAGAGTAGTGGGCAAACACCTTGTGCCGTGGTGGTTCTCTGATCTACCAGAATCTGCGTTTCCATCCTCGTTTATACAACAGCAGCGATGCCACTGCAATCAGGGCGGGTGAAGAGGAGAAAGGGAAAGAAGTAGAGATATTAAAAGAAAGAGGTTTTAGAAGAAAAAAAAATATGCAAACTGTTGCAGCATTTGTCCAAGAAAAACAGGATTTGCCGTTTATTAACACAGTTGTCTCACATGGATGTGTTGATGCCAGTCCCACACAGCAGGCACATTTAACCCAAGTGTAAAGAAGTCATTTACTCCTGCACAGGACACACTAACACCTGTTTAATGGGATTCCTGCTACTTATGTTCATTTCCTTAGGTAAACATTAATTCCGTTCTCTTTCAGACAGTTCGGTTTGATTAAATGAGGCTGTTCACCTTTTTCTCCAGCACAAGTGCCCACTTCTCCTTTGCACTCGTGCTGCTTTTAGTTTGGGTTCTGGGAGCCGTGCCCTGTTGGATCGGTTCAAAGCGTCTGCCCTGTTAAAATCAGTCCGCCTTAGCCCAGTGGCAGAATCGGAGGCGTGTACAAGAATAAAACTGGGTCTACCCTTCTGCTGCTGGAGTGAAGGATGTGGCTTTAATGCTGCAAAACGCTGGAACCTGACTCACAAACATTCTCCTTCCCAGAATCCAAAACAGCACAAGCGCGAGAAGCAGCTTAAATTAAAGTGTGGACTTGTGCTGGAGAAGGTGCTAACAGCATCAGTGTTCGCCGAAAATGAAAAACGCACAGGCCCTGATTTTAACTCCCCTCCACCTGGCAGGAACCGACTGCATGTAAAAACATTTAAACAAAAAAACTCTGGGTCCTGAACTGCCTGAAAGGGCGGTGGAAGCAGATTCAATAATAACTTTCAAAAGGAAATTGGATAAGTACTTGAAGAGAAAAAATTTACAGGGTTATGGGAAAGAGCAGGGGAGTGGGACTAATTGGATAGCTCTTTCAAAGAGCTGGCACTTGCAAGATGGGCCGAATGGCCTCCTTCTGTGCTGTATCCTACTATGATACTGTGATCCTCTCCTAGTGGGCAATGGAGGGGGTCCAGACCATGATCCCAATCTGTACCCCACTTTTTGTCAACCCGATATGAATGGTATTGCTGAGAGTACCAGCCGGTGATCCTGCCCCTGCCAACTCAGGGTTCGGGAACTCTGGCATTTGGAGTCTCCCTCCTTGAGCTCACCCTCCGGACTTTGTAAGGAGCAGGCCGAGGCTCCAGCCCTCACAAGGCCAAGCAGGATTTCCCACACAAGGCCATGACCTGTCGTATCCTGGTCCTGACCCCGGTCCCTGGCCGTTCTGGTGCGGTCCCTCTGAAGTTACAGCAGGGGTGTACCAGAAAGGCCACAGATGTTCAGGTCCATTGATTACCTCATTAAAGGAGCTTGTAAGAGCCACACAGAGACATTAGAGACATTGGAGGCGTGTAGAAGAGAAAGGAGGCAACGACAACAACAACTTGCATTTATATAGCGCCTTAGCTCCATATCACGTTTGAAACATCATCAAAGCGAACTCATTAGTATCTTAAAATTCTCATCCTTGTTTTCAAATCCCTGCATGGCCTCGCCCCCTCCTTATCTCTGTAACCTCCTCCAGCCCGACAACCCTCCGAGATCTCCTCATTCCTGCAGTTTTGGCCTCTTGCACATCCCTGATTTTCATTGCTCCACCGTTGGCGGCCATGCCTTCAGCTGCCTAGGCCCTTAGCTCTGGAATTCCCTCCCTAAACCTCTCCGCCTCTCTCTCCTCCTTTAAGACGCTCCTTGAAACCTACCTCTTTGACCAAGCCTTTAGTCACCTGTCCAAATATCACCTTATATGGCTCAGAGTCAAACATTGTTTGATAATCACTCCTGTGAAACACCTTGAGACATTTTACTACGCTAAAGGCACTATATAAATGCAAGTTGTTGTTATTGTATTCGATCTACTTTTTTTAGCTTGCAGGAATACACTGTCCTTTTAAAATATAACATCTGTGGAAAATTGGTCAAAAGATCCCAAACCATGATAATGAGACAGAACGAATGAGAGCGGGAAAGAAGCAGAGACAGTTTTACTGTCATTTTATTTTTGTTGATGAGCAATGCCTTCTTATCATAAACTAGCGTGTCCTTTGACTCAGTAGTATCAATTTCAAAATTTAATAAAAAGCACATCACCAGTTTCATTTTGGCAACTCTTCAATAAGAGAAGAAAAAAGTTTACATTTGGGATTGAGTTATTGGTAGCTGTAGAGCAGCACAGCTTTGGGAGGGGCGCCTATAAGACAGCCCTTCAGGATAAATTCCCTTTGACTTTAAAATCTTAATTATGTCAGTTTAAGATGCGAGTTCTACCGCCTGGGGAGTTCATAAGATAGATACGGCTGGGTAAAATGATTTGGCCTATTTTTGCCAATCCATCCGGAAAGGCTCCCTATCACAGTATCCAGCTGTCTCTGAAATGATTCCAGGCATTTTTCCCTCCACCTCATGAGTGGGTAGTGTCTAAGACAATTAATTTGTTGGTGGTCAGAGATTTGTTCTTGGAGACCAATGTTTTCACTGCTCCGGGGGGCTTTTATGCAAAGTTATGGTCGTTTGGTGTCACAGTTGATGTAGAAATTGGTAGGGTTTTATTACAGAATTGCATACTGCACCAAGTTACCTAGCTTGTTTATTTCAACGACAGCAACTTGTCTGCCCTCTCAGGTGGAGGTAAATAATCCCGCGGCACTATTTCGAAGATGAGCGGGGAAGTTCTTCCCGGTGTCCTGGCCAATATTCACCCCTCAACCAACATCAGTAAAACAGATTATTTGGTCATTATCACATTGCTGTTTGTGGGACCCTGCAGTGCATAAATTATCTGCCACGTTTTCTACATTACAGCAGTGACTACACTTTAAAAAAAAATACTTCATTGGCTGGAAAGCACTTTGGGACGTCCTGAGGTCGCGAAAGGCGCTATATAAATGCAAGTTCTTTCTTTCTTATATAGCGGCCTTAACAGAGTAGAACATCCCAAGACGCTTCACATACAATTGACTTCTGTTCCGATGTCTTTCATATCACTTTGCCCAATCGCCTTTTTTCACAGAGCATTGCTATCAGTTGCTTTTTATGTTACACTTTCAAAGACTCTTGTGGTGTTCGTTGGGATTCCACTCTGTGTGGGTTGACTTTTGGATACTGCAGCCTTTTGTCGAAAGTAAATTTCTAGAAGGTGAAACTTTGATTGCAGGTCCTCCTTAGAAAGAAAGACCTGCATTTATAAACCGTGCCTTATCAGGTCTCACAGGAACTCCACATGTAGCGAATTACTTTGAAATGCAATGACTGTCGTTGTGTAAGCAAACATTTTGCGCACAGCATGATCCCACAAGCAAAATGACCAGTTGATCTGTTTTTGGTTGAAGGAGTAATGTTGGGCAAGCAGTAGGGGAGACTACCTCATACGTTGCAGGAAAGGATGCCCCAGAGCATGGTACATTGGTGAGACCATGCAGACACTGCGACAACGGATGAACGGACACTGCGCAACAATCGCCAGACAGGAGGGTTCCCTCCCAGTCGGGGAACACTTCAGCAGTCAAGGACATTCAGCCACCGACCTTCGGGTAAGCATACTCCAAGGCGGCCTTCGAGACACACGACAAAGCAAAATCGTCGAGCAGAAATTGATAGCCAAGTTCCGCATCCATGAGGACGGCCTCAACCGGGATCTTGGGTTCATGTCACGCTACACGTAACCCCACCAGCAAACAAATGTTATCTGTTTTTAATATAATGGGTCATTTGCTGTCTTTTCTATGTTTCTGCCTCTCTCTCTCTGTTTTTTTTTGGTTGTTTGTATATTTGGTGGCCTTGTAGGTAACACCTCTCTGTCTGCACACTGTGATTGCCTTGGCAACGGGCAGTTGGAAAGACTATCTGTAATCACCAGGTATTGTTCTGTGATTTATAAATTCGAAGGGTTCGAGGATTTCAATTCCACCTGAGGAAGGAGGAAGCCTCCGAAAGCTTGTGAATTTCAAATAAAATTGTTGGACTATAACTTGGTGTTGTAAAATTGTTTACAATTGTCAACCCCAGTCCATCACCGGCATCTCCACATCAGTGTTAAATGAAGTAGGGAGGGAGGAGGCTTGTGTGGAGCATAAACGCCAGCATAGACCAGTCGTGCCGAATGGCCTATTCCTTTGCTGTAGTTTTGATATATCTCGATGCAATAGTGTGTTTGATTGGAGGAGGATGGGAGGACTGAAGGAGTGAGGAATTGCACAATTTGAGATCCAGGGAAAGATTGACTTGGAGTAGGCACACTGACTCTTGATCTCAACGCAGTGAGGGAGCAGGAAGGGCGTGTACGATGGCATATCCGGAGCTTAGGAGGATCATAAGTTCAGATGAGCAACGACCATTGTAATATCAACAAAACAGAGAGAGACAAGACACTGTGATGTAAAAGGACAAGTTGAAACTTCTTACAGGTTAAGTACTTAACCTGTGGTTGAAGAGCACCGCTGTCTTCAAACGGCTGGTCCGTAAAGAAAAATTCTTCACCTATCCTCCACTCCTCTGATCTCAACTAACTTCACCTGACACAATAAGGTCAGAGGCAATGGTAGTGGTGCGACAGAAAAATACATGACTGGACTGCTTTAAGAGGCACTCAGCTCTATTGAGTGAAACTTGGCCAGAACAAGTAAACCAAAAGCATGTTTAGCACGCACTAAATTACACGTGCAGAAACCAAACAATGTGAATGAGCCGTTTCTTCGAGCTACAAAGGAAGATGTGGGAAAGGAAAGAATGTTTATTTTTTAATAATTTTTTTTCTTCTCCTTTCCTCCTCTTGGCTCGCCAAGCTGGAAGGACAAAGATTAACTTTTAATCTTGCGATGTCTTTGTGGTTCGGTCGGAAAACCCCCCCCTACAATAAATGAAAAATATTGGTTGGAATTGTTGGGGAGAAACTATCTCCCATCAGATAGGCATGTAGGCAAATCTTGGATAAAGAAAAGGCTGAAATACTTAATTAAAAAATGTATGTGTATCCAATCTTTTCCACAATGTTGTTAACTAAATGGATGTTATGTTAAAATAATTCTATTCATTAAACGTATATTCATAGCTTTAGGGCCATTTATTATTAATGATTAGATTGGAGGGTAATTTATTTCTGTGCCGGGATTGGTTGGAAACAGCGCTGCCAAGTCACCAGTTGTTCCCCTCAAGACGTTGGGTCGAAATCGTTTTTTAAAAAAAATTTCTCTCCCCCTCCAATTTCTCCCTTCACCTTCTGAACGGGTTGACCCATACTGGGGTTCAGCTTCTCGGTCTGTGCTGGATCAGTTGATCTCGGTTGTGATGGTGTCAAGGGGGCTACACTTGGTCACAGTGCCCTGGGGCTTGGGATGAGTCTTTTAAAATAAAAATTCGGCTGAATGCCGGAAAGTGTGCACGTCTAGACATAGATCGAGTGTGGGATCGGGCTGCTCCCCCACCCCCGCGGGAGTAGGCCATAAAGCCCCTCGAGGCTGCTCCGCCATTCAATAAGATCATGGCTGATCTTCAACCTCAATTCCACTTTCCCGCCCGATCCCCATATCACTTGATTCCCCTAGCGTTCAAAAATCCATTGATCTCAGCCTTGGATATACTCAACGACTCAACAATCGCAGCACTCTGGGGTAGAGAATTCCAAAGATTCACAACCCTCTGAGTGAAGAAATTCCTCCTCATCTCAGTCTTAAATGGCTGACCCCTTATCCTGCGACTATGCTCCCTAGTTCTAGACTCTCCAGCCAGGGGAAACAACCTCTCAGAATCTGCTAACGCACAGTCCAGGCTAGGCTCACATGTGAGGAATGGGCAGAGTCCATGTAAATTTGCTCCAGTGTGGGTCAGTGCATTCAGGAGAGGAAGGTGGAAGATTCTAAAATAAATCTACACTTGTTTTATAAAGGAATAGTCAGCTTTCAAATTGTACAATTGATGAGACCTCACCTGGAGTAACGTGTACAGTTTTGGTCTCCTTATCCAAAGAAGGATATATTTGCCTTAGAGGCAGTACATCAAAGGTTCACTAGATTGATTCCTGGGATGAGAGGGTTGTCCTATGTCGAAAGATTGAGGAGAATGGACCTATACTTTCTGGAGTTTAGAGGAATGATCTCATTGAAACATTCAAGATTCTGAGGGGGCTTGATAGGGCAGATTCTGAGAGGTTGTTTCCCCTGGCTGGAGAGTCTAGAACTAGGGAGCATAGTCTCAGGATAAGGGGTCAGCCATTTAAGACTGAGATGAGGAGGAATTTCTTCACTCAGAGGGTTGTGAATCTTTGGAATTCTCTACCCCAGAGGGCTGCGATTGCTGAGTCGTTGAGTATATTCAAGGCTGAGATCGATGGATTTTTGAACGCTAGGGGATCAAGGGATATGGGGATCGGGCGGGAAAGTGGAGTTGAGGTCGAAGATCAGCCATGATCTTATTGAATGGCGGAGCAGCCTCGAGGGGCTTTATGGCCTACTCCCGCTCCTATTCCTTATGTTTCTTATAGAACTTTCATCCAACTCCAGAAAATCGAGGGCTCTCTTCCATTAGAACAAAGTTTGAGTGCTCAACAGAGATGCTCAAAATTGTGAGAGATTTTGACAAAGCAGATCGGGAAAAATTATTTCCTATGGTCAGTAAGCCAGTAACTAGAGGGAATCAATTTAATATTATCACCAAAAGAACAAAGGGAGAGGATAGGCAAACAATTTTTATGTAGAAGGCTGTTAGGACATGGGACATGATCTTATTAAAGGTAAATTAATTGATCCCAGAAGAAATTGATTACATTAATTTAAACATCAATGGCTCCCATTGGAGTCCATGAAGCCTCGGGGTGCTCCCAGTAGAGTAGGTTGGTGCCACTCCACTTAACAGCAGGAGCATTGGGATGGGCACCTCTGATACACCCTTACAGATGTGATGCGCCCACAGTGACCGTGTGAGAGACCTTGTCCGCACGAGGCTGGATGAGCTGGAAACCTTCATTTTGCGGTTCTAAAATTTGGAAATTTTGGCTACTCGCTCTTTACATGGGTACAGAGAGACTATGAGCAGGGAATAGAACAGGGGTGGGGAAGGGGAAACAAATACCTTGTAAAAAAAATGTCCGGAATGTAAAAAATAAAAACCTTTTCAAAGAAAACCCTTCAAAGTCAGTTCAGCGCATGTACACCATGCTCAGAGACACTCCAGTACTACGCCATTAACAAGCGAAATTGTTTGCTATTCGATTTTAAACACTGCAAGATTACTAACTTCATGGTCTGTCCATGTTAATATTCAACCCAGGTGCCTAATAAATGGAAAAAATGTATTGTCAATATTTGTATAAGGATAAATTGATGTAAAACATAAGCATTCCATGTGTGATGTTGATTGCAGGCTCTGTGCTATTGGGATATGCTATGATTATTAAGGCTGCCCTGAATTACACGAGACTCAATTTCAGACTCATTTTTAAAGTCCTGGCATGAACTATATTGTTTGCTTTGTTTCGACAAAAGTATAAATTGCTGACAGAATAAATCAGAGATAAAAAAAAGTCCAGCATTTTGTCAATTAAATTGCATCAACGGATGAGCATCATTAAATGATCATATATACAGCACTAATATTCAGCTATTTCAGATTCTCAGCATTTACACAATATTATTGAGGTACGGTGTTACCTGTTCACAGAGGTAAGATGCATACTTTTAATCATATACACAATACTGTCCTGGAATGTGACATCTAATACCTTCTTTTATTGACTGACCCACATTTGTAATACCTAAGTTGATGCTACTTATCATACTGTATCCACCTAGGGGACATGGCCTAAACATTAGAGCCTGGATTTTCAGGAGTGAAGTTTGGAAACACTTCTACACGCAAAGGGTGGTAGAAATTTGGAACTCTCTTCCGCAAATGGCAGTTGATGCTAGCTCAATTGTTAATTTTAAATCTGAGATTTTTGTTAACCAGAGGTATTAAGGGATATAAAATTAGGTCACAGATCAGCCATGATCTCACTGAATGGCGGAACAGGCTCGAGGGGCTAAACGGCCTACTCCTGTTCCTATGTTCCTATGCATGAATCCCTTTTTTTGTTAATGTGTAATATGTCTGTCTGGAAATGGACTGGATTGTATTTCTCTAATAACAACCCCAGGCCCTGCATGAAAAAGTGGTTTGAAAGCTCAAGATGTTTTTCCTTGTCTGATGTTCTTAACAAAAGAAAAATGTGACCTCTGCAATGTCAGGGAGCCGGGTGCTGCAGACACTGTGATTCTTACCTCTACCCTTTCACCTGTCGACCAAGGATTAGGTCCAGGCCTGACCGATGAGATGAAAGTTCTCCCTCTTTCTTTCTGCTGGCTTGTGGTGGTCTTAACTTGATTAAACCTGGGTAGTCTCAGCGAGGCTCCTGGTTCAGACTATTCCGTTGCGCAAGCCTGCTCAGATTTTGGTACAAATCGGCACTAAGTTGCAGTCTCACTCAAAAATGTGGCTGATGCCTAAAGTGGAAAATATATACTTGTGTAGTCTGGTGCAATCTTCTGAAGATATGTTGATACACATTGGAAGGGCAGAGTAGATAGAACATAACATGTATCTAACCTGGGACCGAATGATACTGACTTTAGGTGACAAAAGTGGGAAAAAAATGTTCCTTTCCCAAGCATTGTTATCCCTCACCATGATGAGCACAATACAAATTAAATAAACAGACATACACCAGGCTCATGATTTGTATAACTGTGGGGTAGAAGCAAACACGACTGCCATGATGAGAACTTTCCCAGGCTTTCTTCCATCACCAGGATATGTGTATAACATCAAGTTACATCAAAACTACAACACAGAAACAGGCCATTCAGCCCAACTGGTCTATGCCGGTATTTATGCTCCACACGAGCCTCCTCCCTCCCTACTTTATCTAACCCTATCAGGATACCCTTCTATTCCTTTCTCCCTCAGCGACGCTCCTGGTTCAGACTATTCCGTTGCGCAAGCCTGCTCAGATTTTGGTACAAATCGGCACTAAGTTGCAGTCTCACTCAAAAATGTGGCATCATTAAATGTATCTATGCTATTTGCCTCAACTACTCCTTGTGGTAGCGAGTTCCACGTTCTTACCACTCTCTGGGTAAAGAAGTTTCTCTTGAATTCCCTATTGGATTTATTAGCGACTATTTTATATTTATGACCTCTAGTTCTGGACTCCCCCGCAACTGGAAACATTTTCTCTACGTCTAGCCTATCAAACCCTTTCATTATCTTAAAGACCTCTTTATGGTATACGGATATGGATGCCACCTTAAATTCCACCCTTCATGTTTCGGATCCACCCGTGATTACAGATATCTCCATGATATTCAGCGTTCCTCAAACAACTGCTCTCGCCGCTTCCTGAGATCCACGCTCAACGCCACGCGTCACTACATGCACACTCTCGACATCTCCAGCAGCACCGACTCACTCTATTTCAGAGTTGTCCTGGTCCGCAGTTCCATTTCATCCTTCGCCTCAACCAGCGCTTTAACAAAAATGTTTTTTCTTCCTTTCAGGTGTCAAGGGCCGCAAGCTTCAACAACTCTTGGGTACCATCCCCCCTCCTGATGCTTCTTCCCCTTCACTTTCCTCTGACCCCATCCCTTCCTCCAATCTCACCCTATGTCATGTTTTCACTATTCACTCTGACCTTCCCTTCTCTGACCCCGAATGATCAGTCCTCAGCAAAGGCCTCAGCTTCATCCCCTTACGCCCCCGCCTCAATGAATTTCGAGCTCGACACGATGATGAGCTCTTCTTCCATCCACAGAACTTCCCCTTTGTTATTTCCTTCCCCCCCCACCCCCCAACTTTGTACTTGCTTATAAACTGTTAAATTTCTAACTTCTTCCAGTTCTGACGAAAGGTCATCAACCTGAAACATTAACTCTGTTTTCTTCTCTCCACAGATGCTGCTGAGTGTTTCCAGCATTTTCTGTTTCTATTTCAGTCACTCTCTTGCTCCTCAATGGGCCAGTTCATCAGTGTATCACCCAGTATGCAACTGAGCTTTACAGACCAGGAAGGACCCACTTCCTACACCTCAATATCAACAAAACTATATCCAACTTGTTCCCTTTCACAAGCGCCTGTGTGCCTCTGGCTTGAAGTCCACCAACCACACTGGCTGCCTCCTTAGACTCTGAACCCTGAGCTGACCTTTAAATCATGCAGCCAGTCCATCACCAACAAAAGCAACTTCCATCTCCAAAATATTCCATAGTTATGCCCCTACCTCACCCTTACCACTTAAATCTATGCCCCCTCGTTATAGACTCCCCAAAGGTAGGGGAGTCTATAACGAGGGGGCATAGATTTAAGGTGAGAGGGGAGAGATACAAAAGGGTCGAGAGGGGCAATTTTTTCACTCAAAGGGTGGTGAGTGTCTGGAACGAGCTGCCAGAGGCATTAGTAGAGGTGGGTACAATTTTGTCTTTTAAAAAGCATTTGGACAGTTACATGGGTAAGATGGGTATAGAGGGATATGGGCCAAGTGCAGGCAATTGGGACTAGCTTAGTGGTATAAACTGGGCGACATGGACATGTTGGGCCGAAGGGCCTGTTTCCATGTTGTAACTTCTATGATTCTATAAGATCCTTATCAGTGCCTTTGTCAGCCTTGTGTCAGTTGGTAGCACTCTTGATTCTGAGTCAGAAGGTTGTAGGTTGAAACCTCATACCAGAGACTTGAGCACATAATCCAGGCTGACACTCCCAGGGCAATACTGAGGGATTGCCGCACTGTCGGAGGTGCCATCCCTCGGATGAGATGTTAAACTGAGGTCCCGTCTGCCCTCTCAGGTGGACGTAAAAGACCCCACAGCACTATTCAAAGAAGAGTAGGGAAGTTCTCCCCAGTGTCCTGGCCAACTTCAAAGACTGCCAGAAGCAGTAATGAAGTTTCCATTGATTATTACTGCCATGTTCCTAAAAGATATTTATGAAAATTATTATGCACCTCTGTAGAATGGTGAGGATGGATGGGGCAGGGGAGGAAAGGACCCAATAGAAAGTTCAATTTATAATTGGAGCTGTGAATTAGTTTTACGAGAAACGTGCACATTTTCAGCACAATATTGACTAAGTAAATTGTACCCACAGAGTTTTCAACCCCACAGCATGGATATAGCAGCGATCCCATAGTCCATCAGGAGCTTGAGGAAAGGTCATCACTCACAAAAGCAATTACCTCAGGCTCTGTACCCGTGAATAGAAGGAAACTCCACTTCTGGCGTGGAGCCTCGCTCGATGGAGGTCAGCTCCTCTGATTCACGGTGTTCCTGATACTCTGGCCGTTGAAAGAGCAGAACGAGCGAACGTGTCCTCACGGAATATTTCAACCAGGAATTTGTTGGGACCAGGTTCGACTGCGGTTGGGCACCAAACAATTGCGATGGTTGCATTTGAGTGAGTTTATTCTTGTGGAATTACGGTATGATTTGGTGTCAAATTAGGCTGAGCCTAATTAGCTCAAAAAAAAATGCAGTAGCATTTCTGTCCCACGTCCAAAAGCAATATAAAATTATTATTTTTCATTTTCTTTCCTGAACTGGACCATAAACAGAGACATGTGCAATGTGTATGTAATTTCTCCTCATTATAGTCTGTAATATTCAGCATGTTTTATTTCCCCAGACTTATTAATTGCAGAGAGGGGGAAAAAGTCAAGGGAAAAAAAAATGTTTGTTTTCAGATATTATCCAGAGAAAGTCCTTTGGTCCTTGGAAGGTTTCAGCTGTGGCCCGTTTCGCCTGTTGAACAGGTATTTGCTTAATGCAGCAGTGCCCCACAGCTGCCCCATAATTATATTTCCCTTCACAGAAAGGTAGAAGCTGGAAAAAAAAAACTGCCTTGCAAGCAAAAGAAAACTGTCCTGGCCGACATTCTGCCAATCGGCAGCTAGTCACTTTGCTGACCTCTTGATATAGAGGTTTATAGCGCAAAAGAAGGCCATTTGGCCCATCGTGTCCATGCCAGCTCTTTGCTAGAACAATCTAAAACTAATCCCACTGTCCTGCACTCTCCCCATGGTATTATAACTTCCTCTGCTTCAAATATTTATCCACTTTTCCACTAGAGGAATCAAAGGTCTCTGCCGCAACCATTCCCTGTGGCACAGTGTTCCATACTTCAACCCTCTGTGCAAAGAGGTTTCTCCGAACCTCTCTCCTCACTCTCTTAATGACAATATAAACTGATGACCCTCCTAACCCTGTTCCTGACTGAGGAAAAACTTTCCCTATTCATCCTATCAAAACCATCCACAATCTTAAAAACCTCTATCATATCTCCTCTGCTCCAATGGAAATAGCTAGAGTGAACTTGCATTACGTCAGGATATTCTAAAGTGCATTACAGTCAATTTTTAAGTGTAGTCCCTGTTGTAGGAGACGCGGCAGCCAATTTGCGCACAGCAAGGTCCCACAAACAGCGATAAAGACCAGATAATCTGTTTTTTTTGTGATGTTGGTTGAGGGGTAAATATTGGCCAAGATATTGGGGAAAACTCCCCTGATCTTCTTCAAAATAGTGCCGTGGGATCTTTTACGTCCACCTGAGAGAGGGCAGACGGGGCCTCGGTTTTAATGTCTCATCTGAAAGACGGGACCTCTGACAGCACAGCACTCCCTCAGTACTGCACTGAGATGTGTCAACCTGGATTTTGTGCTCAACTCTTTGGGCTTGAGCCAGAAACCTTCTGACTCAGCTACGCCCATATCCGAAGAACGAATAGAGAAGGGGAGAGATGGGAGAAACTGAACAAAAATTGCTGGTGAATTTTCTTCTTATGGGATGGATTTCGATCTGAGCAGCGAACGAATTTCCCACCGCTTGTTAGACTTGCAATTGCCCATTGACCTTTCATAGGCTTTTGTACAGCAAGTTCCTCTGATTGGGCCCTCAATCCAACACGGCGCCCTCTGCAGGGCATCTGGGACCTGTGTGAACGGGGCAAGCAACTGTCTATCCCCTTAACCAATCAGATTGAAGCATTGCTAATAAACAGGGCAGAGTCAGATCCAGGAAATGTAAGTTAGAATAGTGAATTCAATGTCAAATCAGGTACAGAAAGTGAAATGACGAGAGGGAAAGAAAGATTGAATTTCAGTGCCAGAGAGGTTGTTTGGCAGTCATTAAGACTTACCACGCCGTTAAAAATGTGCTTAGACCTTTTTTTGGCGAGATTAGTGCATATCCATCAGGTCAGTGCAGGAACTTCACGCTGTTCCGTTCATTTGGACGGAGAGCCAGCCGGCGAGATGTCATTTTCGCGCAGCTTACGGAGGAGCGGGGCATCTGGTACAGCAACTTCCGGATTTCCACGTTTGACTGCGAATGTGCAGCCGCTGGAAGTTGCTCTACCAGATGCACGGAAATGACGGCGAGCCCTGTTAGGCTCGCCGTCATTTTCACAGGAAAACCCGGCCCATTATGTCTGGGAAACAGTGAACGTTTCTGCTTTTTTGAAACTGAAGTCAGCATAAAGCAGGTACAGCAAAGGTGTAGGTATGGACGATGAGTCCTTTTACTCTGCCCCAACAGTGACCTCAGCAGATGACCTAAACCCTTACTGCATCAGTGTGACGTTTTCCATTCAACCACTGTTGTGGTTTCTGTAAGCTATACTGCCAATCTGTGTCAAATTATGGGCAGTTTTATGATGTGGACTTGGAGAAACTGGATTCAGGCCACTCAAACCCAGCTCTCTTGGACCTGTCAAAAAAAGGAGTCTTTCATCCCATGTGTCTAAACTGGATTTGAAGCCAAATCCCAGAGGTGCAAGGGCAATGTTCTGACTCATGCACCACACAGGGCAATGCATCTTTAAATCTGAATTTTGGTAATTAAATTATAACGAGCGGCAACCTGGAAAACAATCCACAAATCACATTACTAAAACTTATCTTAAGTGCATAATCAAAAGCCCATTAATATTTTAAACAGAAAATTAATTTTTTCTTTCTATTCTCACAAACTGAAAGCATCCATTTCGTGATTAGCTTGTGTTTTAATTCGTGGTGACATTGCTGAGCTCGGTCCAACAGAAATCTGGCTCCTGTCCTGCACCCAAAATGCTGTTTCACAAAAGCATCCTTTTTCTTTTCTCTACCTCCCCATGATTACCACCTCAGTCCTGTGTTTCCATCTGAAAACTAATGTATCAGAAGGATTCCACAAGCTCCCCTGATGACTTCGCTGGTCACGGCAGTATGTGGCTGAGACCAGGAAAGGCTCCTGTTCTGGACGATATAAAGGTTGGCCTCCATAACAACGGTGAATGCACTTCAAAAGTAATTCATTGGAATATGTAGGGACTTGGCATGTCCTGACGATGTGACAAGGCACTATATAAATGCAAGTTCCTTGCCTCTTTCTTACGGTCTGCACTTAAGTTCACTGATCTCAGCTGGGGGCCACATTGGGTTGACTCAAAATCCCTGGGTTCGAGAAGTGTAATAATTAGCCAGGGTTCCCACTTCTGATATGTATCCAGTGACCCCTGATGGAAGTGATCACACAAAGTCGGTCCCATAGTCAAATAGCCTTCTGACACTCATGGTCTTGGCTTACGTAGGACAAGTGATCGTGGTCAGGTAGTGGTTATGTTACTGGGCTAGTAATCTAGAGAACTCCAGAATGTGAGTTCAAATCCCACCATCCCATCCCAGCAGTTTGAGAATTTGAACTCAGTTTAAGAAAAAGTAAGCTGGAAATAAAAAGCTGGTATCGGTAAAAGTGGCCATGAAGCTTTAAAAACCCAACTGTTTCACTAATGTCCTTTAGGGAAGGAAACCTGCTGTCCTTACCTGGTTTGGGCCTCTATGTGACTCCAGTCTCACACCAATGCAGTTGACTCTGAAGTGGCCTAGTAAGCCCCTCAGTTGTATCACCAGCTTCTCAGAGCAACTTGGGATGGGCAATAAGTGCTGGCCTTGCCAGTGATGCCCACATCCTGAGAATGATATTAAAAAAAAAACTTGGATGAGATATTGGAAGCCACCAGGTAGCTGTGGAGTAAGAGCTCAGCAATAGGCCAATGCTTGCAGGAGGGAAGGAAGGGAGGGGACAACACAAAAGAGAGTATCAGAGGCACTATATAACATAGGAAACACTGCCTCTGACACAAACCTTAAGCCCTAAAAACACAAGATGCAGTGCATCCATGGAAGTAGGATATTTCATCCATTCAAATGTTAATTGGTAATCAAATCAATAACTGCTATGGCCCATAAAGCTTAATGTCCTTTCACTTTGTGTACTGCCACTTAGCTGAACATGCTTACACTCTGTATAGTCGCAGTCTTGCCTTTTCCTGTGTTAAGTCTGTCATTGGATTTTGTATGGAAATTGTAAAGTAATACTTTTATTTATTTTACACCTTTGCTCAAGGAGGTGAGAGCTGGGGAGCAAAAATATTTTTCCTACTTTAGCACCTAACAGTCAAAAGTATCAAGCACTTCCAGGACATTAACAGGGCATGGTTACATTTAGCCAACACCCCACTGTAGCACTCAATCCTCAAAAGAGCACTCCCTACTGCATCGGTGTGGCACTTGCATATCAAACACCAAATTAACCTTGTGATCTCTTGGAGGGAGATTGCCAGTATAGTAACAAGTTGTGCTGAGTTATGGGCATTTTTATGCCATGGATTTGTGCCCACTAGGAAGTGGGTTGAAACTACTTTAACTTAACTTGGTTGCAATCTGTTAGAGAGAGACCAGGGTTTAAGCTCCTTGGTGGTCCAGCTGTTAAAAGCATTAGTTGCAGCATGAAACCACATAGCCCAGATGGTGCATCATTTGATTCCCGGTCAGATTTTATTTTTATTCATTCCCGAGATATGGGAGACGCTGGCAAGTCCGGCATTTATCGCCCATCCCTAGTTGCCTTTGAGAAGGTGGTGGTGAGCCGCCTTCTTCTTGAACCGCTGCAGTCCGTGTGGTGAAGGTTCTCCCACAGTGTTGTTAGGTCGGGAGTTCCAGGATTTTGACCCAGCGACGATGAAGGAATGGTGATATATGTCCGAGTCAGGATGGCGTGTGACAAGGAGGGGAACGTGGAGGTGATAGTTGTTCTCATGTAACTGCTATCCTTGTCCTTCTAGGTGGCAGAGGTCACAGTTTTCGGAGGTGCTATCGAAGAAACCTTGGCGAGTTGCTGCGGATAGTACATACGGCAACCATGGTGTGCCGTTGGTGGAGGGAGTGAATGTTTAAGGTGGATGGATGGGCTTTTTGTTGTTCTCAGCTGAGGCAGGATTCTAGGCACTATAATTGGTCTCAGTGCCTGTGGGCGGTGGAAAGGTAAAGCTAGCCAGGGTCTGTTCCTGAGTGTGCCAAGTGATTCCTGTTGGAAAGTGCGCACTTGTATATGTCAGACGATGGTAGGATTGGGCTTGGATGAGATGCCATCCATGGTCAAATAACCTGCCCACCCTCACGGTCTAGACTTATATACTAAGCGCAATCACTTTGGTGAGGTATCAGATGGCCGCCAGTGCTTATAGACTTGCCTCCAGAAGATAAGGGGAGAAAATTGGCAAAAAAGAAGAGACTTTTACCACACTAGCATTGACCGAATTTGAAGCCTGGGATCCAGAACTTAAAGGGAAATGGGTAAGTCAGCAATATGGTTCCATGTTCTGTTGTGGGGATTTTCTGATGCAGTAAGATGTACTTTTAGAATGACTTTGAACATTGCCAACTGACTAATAGCCAATGCTGCCCTGTAGGAAGTTGCAGGATTATCGCAGATGAAAAAATTATAGTTATGAGGAAAGCTTGAGTTACCGGGGCTGCTTCCATCAGAGCAGAGAAGGCTGGCCGTAACCATCTCTATACCAGTGGATAGGGTGCTTAGTTTTGTTCGGCGGGAAGGTTTCAAGGGCTCCCACAACCCATATGATGAGGGGGGTGGGATTGGCCACCCACACACGCCAGACGTGAGTATCCCGCTTGATGTTAACCTAGAAATCAAAGCTGGGACTGTCTGGAGCCGGGTTCCAAAGCTGCAACTTCTGACTCAGAGGTAGGAATGCTACCACTGAGCCAAAGGCACACTCTAGAACATTCCAATGAAGGATCCACACCTGATACATTAACTTGTCCATTCTCTTCACAGATACCAATTGACCAGGAGTGCTTCCAGCATTTTCTGTTTTTGTTTCAGGATTCCGGCATCTGCCCATTTTTTTCCTTCTTGTTTATGCCGATTTATTTTGGATTGCTGTAGCAATGAGCTGGCACAGATATGATGGGCTGTAAGGCTTCCTTCTGTGCTGTAAACATCGATGGTTCAACGGTTTTAAGTACCGGTAACACAGGGAGGAGAATTTTTTTTTCATTCTTGGGACATGGGCATCGCTGGCAAGGACGGCATTTATTGCTCATCCCTAGTTGCCCTTGAGAAGGTGGTGGCGGGCCTTCTTCTTGAACCCCTGAAGTCCGTGTGGTGAAGGGAGGGAGATCCAGGATTTTGACCCAACGGCCACGAAGGAACCACCAGCCCAGCATAAGTGATGTGATCCCAACCCTACTTTTTTAGTTCATCACGTAGGCCACAAATAATTTACTAATTAAATCTGAATCTCCAAAATCGGTACGTCAATCCAATGTCATAACTTCAGTGGAGAGACATGTAAACGAGGTTTCCGCCAAAGTCACAGCTGCCGATCAGGAGGAAATTCCTCGAGGAAATTCCCGGCATATATCCTGGGGGCAAAGGGAGTGCTTTTGTAGGCGCTAGTGTGCCTGATCCAAGACGAGTCAGCAGCCATTTTAAAGTCAGCAAATTTGGCAGCCATTTTGTATTTTGGCTTGTCAATACTCCCGTGCAAATGTATCACTGATACATAAATCAAATCTTTAAAGACACTCTTCTCTGAATGTTCTTATTTTATTCGGAAGGAAACAATATCCACCAAAACCATGTCACTGGACCGCTGTGGATTTTTTTTTAAATGGTGTGATCCACTTCTAAATATAGAGCACACCGCAAAATAAATTGAGGCAGACTGGTGTAGCATTTGTCCCATTATCTGGGGAACTGGCTTGGAGGATTTACTGAATCCAACAGCATGAGGAATGCAAGAATCTAAGTTAACATAAGCAAAGATATTCATTAACTGGATTAGAACTGGATGGTCTGGTTTTGGGGCTTGCCGCCTGGTAATTTTGATCACTGAGAGACAGACGGCAGAAGTACGGTTTAAGAACATGTTTAACACTGTATGCACGTGCGGTGCGTAAACATTTGAATCCACTCAAGCCGCCTGTCCTGTCTCCCTAAATAAACTGTAATACTCTACGGCAGAGAGAAATAAGTGGGCCTCAGTGTCACCACATTTGTAAACCATTTTCCACAGCCCTGCCCCACCTGGTTTTTTGGTCTCGGCTACCCTAGTCCTAGTTGGTAGGAATTGTTGCCATAAAGAACATAGGAACATAAGAATTAGGATCAGGAGTAGGCCATGCGGCTCCTCGAGCCTGTTCCGCCATTCAATCAGATCAAGGCTGATCTTTGACCTCATCTCCACTTTCCCGCCCGATCCCCATATCCCTTAAATCCCCTAGAGTCCAAAAATCTATCGATCTCAGTATTGAATATATTCAATGACTCAGCATCTACAGCCCTCTGGGGTAGAGAATTCCAAAGATTTACAACCCTGCGCATGAAAAAATTCCTCCTCATCTCAGCCTTGAATGGCTGACCCCATATCCTGCGACTATGCCCCCTGGTTCTAGACTCTCTAGCCAGGGGAAACAATCTCTCAGCATCTACCCTGTCAAGCCACCTAATAATCTTATACGTTTTAATGAGATCACATCTCATTCTTCTAAACTCCAGAGAGTATAGGCCCATTCTACTCAATCTCTCCTCAAAGGACAACCCGCTCATCCCAGGAATTAATCTAGTGAACCTTCGTTGTACCGCCTCCAAGGAAAGTATATCATTCCTTAAATAAGGAGACCAAAACTGTACGCAGTACTCCAGGTGAGGTCTCACTAAAGCCCTGTACAACTTTAGTAAGACTTCCTTACTCTTGTACTCTAACCCTCTTGCAATAAAGGTCAACATGCTATTTGTTTTCCTAATTGCCTGCTGTACCTGCATACTAACTTTTTGTGTTTCTTGTACGAGGACACCCAAGTCTCTCTGAACACCAACATTTAATAGTTTCTCACCATTTAAAAAAATTCTGTTTTTCTATTCTTCCTACCAAAGTGAATAACCTCACATTTCCCCACATTTATACTCCATCTGCCACTTTTTTGCCCACTCACTTAATCTGTCTATATCCCTTTGCAGACTCAGTGTGTCCTCCTCACAGCTCACTTTCCCACCTAGCTTTGTATCGTCAGCAAACTTGGATACATTACACTGGGTCCCTGCATCTAAGTCATTAATATAGATTGTTAAATAGCTGAGGCCCAAGCACTGATCCTTGCAGCACCCCACTAGTTACAGCCTGCCAACCTGAGAATGACCGATTTATCCCTACTCTCTGTTTTCTGTCTTTCAACCAATCCTCTATCCATGCTAATAAAATACCCCCACCCCATGAGCCCTTACCTTGTGCAACAACCTTTTACGTGACACCTTATGGAATGCCTTTTGAAAATCCAAAGATACCACATCCACTGGTTCCCCTTTATCTACCCTGCTCGTTACATCCTCAAAAATTTCTATTAAATTTGTCAAACATGATTTCCCTTTCATAAAACCATGTTGACTCTGCCTAATCATATTATGATTTTCTAAGTACCCTGTTACCACTTCCTTAATAATGGATTCCAGTATTTTCCCGATGATCGATGTCAGGCTAACTGGCCTGTAGTTCCCTGTTTTCTCTTTCCCTCCCTTCTTGAATAGCAGCTAACATTTGCTACCTTCCAGTCCACTGGGACCATTCCAGAATCTAGAGAATTTTGGAAGATCATAACCAATGCAGCCGCTATTTCTGCAGCCACCTCTTTTAGAACCGTAGGATGTAGGCCATCAGGTCCACGGGATTTGTTGGCTTTTAGTCCCATTAGTTTGTCCAGTACTTTTTCTGGTGATATTAATTGTTTTAAGTTCCTCACTCTCATTTACCCCTTGGTTCCCCACTATTTCTGGTATGCTTTTTGTGTCTTCTAATGCAAAGACAGATACACAATATTTGTTTAACGCATCTGCCATTTCCTGATTCCCCATTATAATTTCTCCTGTCTCAGCCACTAAGGGTTTCAGGATTATCGCAGATGAAAAAATTATAGTTGTGAGGAGAGCAGAGAAGGCTGGCCCTGATGTTTACTTTTGCTACTCTCTTCATTTTTATATACTTGTAGAAGCTCTTACAGTCCATTTTTATACTTTCATATTTTATTTTCTCTCTTTTTATCAATTTTTTGGTCGTCCTTTGTTGGTTTCTAAAACTCTCCCAATCCCCAGGCTTATTACTCTTCTTGGCAACATTATAGGCCTCTTCTTTCAATCTAATACTCTCCTTAACCTCTTTAGTTAGCCACGGGTGGATCACTTTTCCTGTGAGTTTTTATTTCTCAATGGAATGTATACTTGTTGAGAATATTGAAATATTTCTTTAAATGTTTTCCATTGCTTTTCAACTGTCAAATCCTTTAATTTATTTTCCCAATCGACCTTTGACAACTCGTCCCTCATACCTGTGTAATTGGCTTTATTTAAGTTTAAGACTGGTTTCTGACTTACATATGTTACTTTCAAACGGAGTGTAAAATTCTACCATATTATGATCACTCTTCTCCAGGGTTCTTTTACTGCGAGATTACTAATTAACCCTTACTCATTACATTATACAAGAACTAAAATAGCCTGTTCCCTGTTTGGTTCCATGACGTATTGCTCTAGGAAACCATCTTGAATACATTCCATGAACTCGTCCTCCAAACTACCTTTGCCAATTTGATTTGCCCAGTCTATATGCAGATTAAAGTCCCCCATGATGACTGCATTACCCTTGTTACAAGCTCCCATTATTTCATGATTAATACTCTGTCCAATGGTATTGCTACTATTAGGGGGCCTATGAACTACTCCCGCCAGTGTTTTCTGCCCCTTGTTATTTCTAATTTCCACCCATATTGATTCTACTTCCTGATCTTCTGAGCCCAGAGCCATTCTCACCACTGTCCTTATGTCATCCATTATTATTCGGGCTACTCCTCCTCCTTTTCCATTCTGCCTGTCATTTCTAAATGTCATATACCCTGGAATATTTAGTTCATTTTGCAACCATGTCCCTGTAATGTCTATTAGGTCAAACCCATTTATCTCTATTTTTTTAAAATTCATTCATGGGATGCGGGCGTCGCTGGCGAGGCCTGCATTTATTGCCCATCCCTAATTGCCCTTGAGAAGGTGGTGGTGAGCCGCCTTCTTGAACCGCTGCAGTCCGTCTGGTAAAGGTTCTCCCACAGTACTGTTAGCTAGGGAGTTCCAGGATTTTGACCCAGCGACGATGAAGGAACGGCGATATATTTCCAAGTTGGGATGGTGTGTGACTTGGAGGGGAACGTGCAGGTGGTGTTGTTCCCATGTGCCTTCTAGGTGGTAGAGGTCGTGGGTTTGGGAGGTGCTGTCAAAGAAGCCTTGGCGAGTTGCTGCAATGCATCCTGTGGATGGTACACACTGCAGCTACTGTGCGCCGGGGTGAAGGGAGTGAATGTTTAGGGTGGTGGATGGGGTGCCAATCAAGCGGACTGCTTTTTCCTGGATGGTGTTGAGCTTCTTGAGTGTTGTTGGAGCTGCACTCATCCAGGCAAGTGGAGAGTGTTCCATCACACTCCTGACTTGTGCCTTGTAGATGGTGGAAAGGCTTTGGGGAGTCAGGAGGTGAGTCACTCACCGCAGAATACCCAGCCTCTGACCTGCTCTCGTAGCCACAGTATTTATATGGCTGGTCCAGTTAAGTTTCTGGTCAATGGTGACCCCCAGGATGTTGATGGTGGGGGATTCGGCGATGGTAATGCTGTTAAATGTCAAGGGGAGGTGGTTAGACTCTCTCTTGTTGGAGATGGTCATTGCCTGGCACTTGTCTGGCGCGAATGTTATTTGCCACTTATCAGCCCAAGCCTGGATGTTGTCCAGGTTTTGCTGCATGCGGGCTCAGACTGCTTCATTATTTGAGGGGTTGCGAATAGAACTGAACACTGTGCGATCATCAGCGAACATCCCCATTTCTGACCTTATGATGGAGGGAAGGTCATTGATGAAGCAGCTGAAGATGGTTGGGCCCAGGACACTGCCCTGAGGAACTCCTGCAGCAATGCCCTGGGGCTGAGATGATTGGCCTCCAACAACCACTAACATCTTCCTTTGTGCTAGGTATGACTCCAGCCACTGGAGAGTTTTCCTCCTGATTCCCATTGACTTCAATTTTACTAGGGCTCCTTGGTGCCACACTCTCTCTTGATTTCAAGGGCAATCACTCTCACCTCACCTCTGGAATTCAACTCTTTTGTCCATGTTTGGACCAAGGCTGTAATGAGGTCTGGAGCCGAGTGGTCCTGGCGGAACCCAAACTGAGCATCAGTGAGCAGGTTATTGGTGAGTAAGTGCCGCTTGATAGCACTGTCGACGACACCTTCCATCACTTTGCTGATGATTGAGTGTAAGGCAACCCTATGTGAGAACCTCCCTGGATATATCGAGGCATCCTGAAACCCATCGTACAGGGAACCCCCAGCTTTTGTCGCGACACTACAGACTTCCTACAAAAACTCAGCACCCACGGACCAGTTGAACCAGGAACACTTCTCACCACGATGGACGTCTCGGCACTCTACACCAGTATCCCCCACGATGACGGCATCGCTGCAACAGCATCAGTACTCAACACCAACAACAGCCAATCTCCAGACGCCATCCTACAACTCATCCGCTTCATCCTGGATCACAATGTCTTCACCTTCGATAACCAGTTCTTTACCCAAACACACGGAACAACCATGGGGACCAAATTCGCACCCCAATACGCCAACATTTTCATGCACAAGTTCGAGCACGCCTTCTTCACTGCACAGGACCTCCAACCAATGCTATACACCAGATACATCGATGACATTTTCTTCCTATGGACCCACGGCGAAGAATCACTGAAGGGACTACACGATAACATCAACAAGTTCCATCCCACCATCAAACTCACCATGGACTACTCCTCAGAATCAGTTTCTTTCTTGGACACACGAATCTCCATCAAGATGGGCACCTCAGCACCTCACTCTACCGCAAGCCCACGGACAACCTCACGATGCTCCACTTTTCCAGCTTCCACCCTAACCACGTCAAAGAGGCCATCCCCTATGGACAGGCCCTGCGAATACACAGGATCTGCTCAGACGAGGAGGAACGCGATGGACACCTACAGACGCTGAAAGACGCCCTCGTAAGAACGGGATATGACGCTCAACTCGTCGATCGACAGTTCCGACGGGCCACAGCGAAAAATCGCATAGACCTCCTCAGAGGACGAGGACAAACACGGGATGCAACCAACAGAGTACCCTTCATCGTCCAGTACTTACCCGGAGCGGAGAAACTACGCCATGTTCTCCGCAGCCTTCAACATGTCATCGATGACGACGAACACCTCGCTAGGGCCATCCCCACGCCTCCACTACTCGCCTTCAAACAGCCACCCAACCTCAAACAGACCATCGTTCGCAGCAATTTACCCAGCTTTCAGGAGAACAGCATCCACGACACCACACAACCCTGCCACGGCAACCTCTGCAAGACATGCCAGATCATCGACACAGATACCACCATCACACGAGAGGACACCACCCACCAGGTACATGGTTCATACTCCTGTGACTCGGCCAACGTTGTCTACCTCATACGTTGCAGGAAAAGATGCCCCGGAGCATGGTACATTGGCGAGACCATGCAGACACTGCGACAACGGATGAACGGACACCGCGCAACAATCGCCAGACAGGAGGGTTCCCTCCCAGTCGGGGAACACTTTAGCAGTCAAGGACACTCAGCCTCTGATCTTCGGGTAAGCGTTCTCCAAGGCGGCCTTCGAGACACACAACAACGCAAAATCGTCGAGCAGAAATCGATAGCCAAGTTCCGCACCCATGAGGACGGCCTCAACCGGGATCTTGGGTTCATGTCACACTACACGTAACCCCACCAGGGGGGGGGGAAATAAGTTATCTGTTTTTAATACAACTGGCCATTCTTTGTCTCTCTCTCTCTCTCTCTGTCTTTGTAATCTGACCGCTTGCGTATTCAGTGGTCTTAGGTATAATGTTCCCCTGTCTGAACACCATCCATGCAGAGGTGTGATAACAGGCAGTTGGAAAGATTATCTGTAATCACCAGGCATTGTTCTGTGACTATATATGCGGTGCATTGATGGAAACCTTCACACACCTGAAGAAGGAGGTAAGCTCCGAAAGCTTGTGATTTTCAAATAAAACTGTTGGACTATAACCTGGTGTTGTAAGATTCCTTACATTTGTCCACCCCAGTCCATCACCGGCATCTCCACCTGATGATGGGGCGGTAATTGGCCGGATTGGATTTGTCCAGCTTTTTGTGGACAGGACATACCTGGGCAATTTTCCACATTGTCGGCTAGATACCAGTGTTGTAGCTGTACTGGAACAGTTTGGCTTGAAGCGCAGCTAGTTCTGGAGCGCAATTCTTCAGCGCTACAGCCGGGATTTTTTCGGGGCCCATAGCCTTTGCTGTATCCAATGCACTCAGCCGTTTCTTGATATCACGTGGAACGAATTGAATTGGCTGAAGACTGGCTTCTGTGATGGTGGGGATCTCGGGAGGAGGCCGAGATGGATCATCCACTAATTTGTGCAATTAGTTCATCTATCTTGTTACGAATGCTCCTTGCATTCAAATAAAGAGCCTTTAATTTTGACTTTTTACCACTTTTTCCTGCTTTGACCTTACTAGTTGTTGTACTATTATTGGTAAACTCTCTGTCCCTTCCTGCCACACTCTGCTTATCTTTACCCAAGTCACTACACTGTTCTATTGTCTTAACTTTTCACCAGATTTCTAAATTTCCCCTCACCTGACCCCTCCCTCCCTTTTTAGTTTAAAAACTGGAACATCAGCCCAGTTACACTCATAAAGCCTGAGAAAACTTCAGCGATCTTTTCAATGTGTTAATTCATGCCCCCAACATCCTCAGGTCAGTTTCACTGGTGATGTCAATATCACCACTCGCAGTCTCCGTCGAATTAACACCCATAAGAAATAGTTCAAAATACTCAAAACGATGTTAAAGCTATCCAGAATTCTTTGAAACCGTTTCTGAATACTCCATCCTCTCCTGAGGGTTTTGACTCCTTGTTGGCGTTTGGTTGCTTGGGTTGCCGGGTGAAATGCCAGGAACTTGCCGAAGCAACCGAATGTGAAGGCTGCTTGGCTACATGGGACTTCACAGATAAATCCGAGCCTTTCCTCACCAGACATTCTCGCATGCAGCATAGGCCGAGTATCAAAACTTGGGCTTAACTGGTCTGTATCGCTCAGCTTCTCACTGCTTTAACCAGTTGTGCTATTAGGGGAACAAACACAGATATGCATTTATCTGCACTCAACTGTTGTCGAACAAGTTATTTGGAGAGAAGTGTACTGTGCCAACTGAAGATCTTAATGTTGAGTTTCATAATATGAAAATGAAAAATACAGATTAGTGCAGTTCAGGATCTGAGAGACTGGTAGCAATTTAATCGCTGCCAGAATCACGGGATGATTATAGCACATCTGGGGCATTGTCTAACAATGGGTGCAGAACAGGACCGGAAAACCGCATCTGGTCCTTGGCACAGTGTACTTTGCCCACACACGCCGATACATAAACACACACTAAGGCTTCTACTGTTTTTATTGGGAGAGGAAAGCACAGTCTGGCACATTCTTGCCAGAGGACTCAGTTAAGTGCAAAGACTGGAGAAACTCAAGCTGCTCACGTGTTGAAAGGAGGTGACTGAAAGAGAAACTCAGAGAGGTGTATAACAAAGTGAACAGGACAGAGTACTTCCAGGTGACAAAAGGACAAAGAGATACCGATTCAAAGTGAGGAAAGACAAATTAAAGATTAACATCAGACATTGCAACGTTGATTACACTTCAAAAGTACTTCATTGGCTGCAAAGCGCTTTGGGACGTCCTGAGGTCGTGAAAGGCGCCATATGAATGCAAGTTCATGAGTTCGCTCGATTCTTCACGCAAACAGTGGTCAACATGTGGAATGGACTACTGGGTAGGGTAGTGCAGGGAAAATCTGGAATCATTTAAGAAATCATTGGATGCTGTAATGGGGGAGGGGGAAACTGTTGAATTGTTCTGGTTGGATAAGCTAAGATGAGCCAAAGGACCGCCTCTCCCATATTTATCCAGCCATCACTTCCCTACCCAACGTACAGAAATATTTTTATGGAGTTCTTTAACTTTACATGAAAATATTGCTCATGTGGTGATGGGAATTCCTGGCTTTTTTCATGGAAAATGACCTGCACACAGGTGTAGGAAGGAGCACGGTAACTCTCTTGGAAATGCATGGGAGAGAATGAGAGATAAAGAGCAAAGAAAAAGAGAGAGTAATAGAAAGCAAGCAGAGAGACGAGAGGGAACAGAAAGAGAAAACAGAAAGATAGAAGACATGAGAATGGAGGCACAGAAGAAGGTGGCAGAGGGAAGAGAGGGAAAAAGAGGAGAGAGAGGAAACAGAAAGGAGGTGGAGGGAAGAAATTATAAAGCAGATACAGAGGAAGGAAGACAAAAAGAAGGTAAGAGTGAGAGAGAGAGGTGCAACCAAACAATACAGAAAAAATAGCTCTAAAGAGTGACAAATCCCCAGGACCAGATGGTTTCCATCCCAGGGTTTTAAAGGAAGTAGGTGAGCATATTGCAGATGCCCTAACTATAATCTTTCAAAGTTCTCTAGATTCAGGAACTGTCCCTCTAGATTGGAAAATTGCACATGTCACTCCGCTTTTTAAGAAAGGAGAGAGAGGGAAACCGGGGAATTATAGACCAGTTAGCCTAACATCTGTTGTGGGGAAAATGCTGGAGTCTATAATTAAGGATAGGGTGAATGAACACCTCGAGAATTTTCAGTTAATCAGAGAGAGCCAGCATGGATTTGTGAAAGGTCGGTCGTGCCTGACAAACCTGATTGAATTTTTTGAAGAGGTGACTAAAGTAGTGGTCAGGGGAATGTCAATGGATGTTATTTATATGGACTTCCAAAAGGCATTTGATAAGGTCCCACATAAGAGACTGTTAGCTAAGTTAGAAGCCCATGGAATCGAGGGAAAAGTACGGACTTGGTTAGGAAATTGGCTGAGTGAAAGGCAATAGAGAGTAGGGATAATGGGTAGGTACTCACATTGGCAGGATGTGACTAGTGGAGACCCGCAGGGATCTGTCTTGGGGCCTCAATTATTCACAATATTTATTAACGACTTAGATGAAGGCATAGAATGTCTCATATCTAAGTTTGCTGATGACACAAAGATTGGTGGCATTGTAAGCAGTGTAGATGAAAACATAAAATTACAAAGCGATATTGATAGATTAGGTGAATGGGCAAAACTGTGGCAAATGGAATTCGATGTAGGCAAATGTGAGGTCATCCACTTTGGATCAAAACAGGATAGAACAGGGTACTTTCTAAACGGTAAAAAGTTAAAAACTGTGGATGTCCAAAGGGACTTAGGGGTTCTGGTACATAGATCATTGAAGTGTCATGAACAGATGCAGAAAATAATCAATGAGGCTAATGGAATGCTGGCCTTTATATCTAGAGGACTGGAGTACAAGGGGGCAGAAGTTATGCTGCAGCTATACAAAACCCTGGTTAGACCGCACCTGGAGCACTGTGAGCAGTTCTGGGCACCGCACCTTCGGAAGGAAATATTGGCCTTGGAGGGAGTGCAGCGTAGGTTTACTAGAATGATACCCGGACTTCAAGGTTTAAGTTACGAGGAGAGATTACACAAATTGGGGTTGTATTCTCTGGAGTTTCGAAGGTTAAGGGGTGATCTGATCGAAGTTTATAAGATATTAAGGGGAACAGATAGGGTGGATAGAGAGAAACTATTTCCGCTGGTTGGGGATTCTAGGAGTAGGGGGCACAGTCTAAAAATTAGAGCCAGACCTTTCAGGAGCGAGATTAGAAAACATTTCTACACACAAAGGGTGGTAGAAGTTTGGAACTCTCTTCCACAAACGGCAATTGATACTAGCTCAATTGCTAAATTTAAATCTGAGACAGATAGCTTTTTGGCAACCAAAGGTATTAAGGGATATGGGCCAAAGGCAGGTATATGGAGTTAGATCACAGATCAGCCATGATCTTATCAAATGGCGGAGCAGGCACGAGGGGCTGAATGGCCTACTCCTGTTCTTATGTTCCTATGTTCTTACATCAAACACTTTTCAATGTTGTGCCTGGATTGGGAATCTTGTATTCTGGGATTGAGTGGAAATAATATCGAGTGCTTGGAGGAGGTATTCATTTACACTTCCTTTTTCCACCAATTTTCTTTCCTTCCCTCCTCCCCGCCACCTTACCCCCCCCCCCGCCCAACCCCCCCACCAACACCCAAAAACTTCTTTGCTCTCCTGAAAGCATTAACTCCTTGCTAGGACGAGTTTCATGGACAGCAGCACCTCATCCAGTACCTCATCCGAGTGGTCATACATGAGCCGGTGAGTGCCAGCAGGCTATTCAACTGCGAGAGCATGACAACTGAGGCCCACAGGCTCAGCACGGACCAAAGATCAAAGCCTGGCACTGTCCTCCTGGTCTACACCGTTCAGCTTCTCATGGCTTTAACCAGCTGAGCCACTGGCAGAGCCCACACAGGTGTGCATTTATGTGCAGTCAACTGCTGCAGAGCTAGGATTTTGAAGAGAAGTGCACGGTGCCAACTGAACGTCTTAATGTTGGGTTTCATAATAGGAAAATGGAAAAATACAGATTACTGTGGTTCAGGATCTGAGAAGCTTGCAGCAATTTAATCGCTGCCAGAATTACAGGATGATTATAGCACATCTGGGGCGTGTACTCCCACTGACTAACAATGGGTGCAAAACAGGACCGGAAATCCGCATCCAGTTCTTAGCAAGATAAGGTTTGCCCACACACGCAGGTACATTAACCACACGCCAGAGTTTCAATTGCTGTTACTGGGAGACGAGGTACTGGCTAGAACATCTTAGATCGCAGTTCCACTCAACATACAGAGGTCTTTTATCCGCAGGAGATTTTGAACTTCATATGAACATCCCAAAATTTGTGGGGATTCCTGTATTTTTCAGGAGAAATGACAGGAATAATAAGGAAAATCTGGTAATCTTTCTGAGGAATGTACGAGAGAGAGGAAAACGGAGAAGGAGAGAAGGACGGAGAAAGTGAGCACAAAAGAATCGTCAGAGGGAAAGAGAGGAACCCTCAAGAAAAGAGAGAGAGAAAAGAAAGGATGGAAAGAGAAAAGAAAAAATAATCCAGAGGAAGAGGCGAAAGAGGCAGAAAATAAAGAATGAGATAGAAAAAGAGAGGAAATATTGAGGGGACAAAAAGAGAGAGGAAAAAGAGACGCGATTGGGCTTATACCACACTTATCAATATGCGATGTCCCCCATTAAAATGGTATTTGTTGGTTAACGAGATACACCAAATGTCAACCAAGTGTGATTATTCCGTTTTCACACTGTTAAACAGAATATTGCTGTTTCATTGTTTTGTACTGATCCTGGTGAGTTTTTATTCTTGTTCGCCACAGAAATAGGAATTAAAACTATCAAATAAAAGACAATAAAAGCCTGTTCACAATCTGGGAACTTTGCAAAAAATAAAAAGAAAGAGAAAGATTAGTTGGTGTTACTGTATGTTGCAGAGTTTCAGATGTCAGCTATTTGCCCTTAAGGGAGATTCTACCCCTCACTATGGTGAGGTGAAAGGACACAAGGCAGCAGTCACCACCGACCTGTCTAAGAAATGTCTCTCAACACAAACCTTCTTTTCTTTCCTTTAGCCAAGCTGTTGTACAGATAAGAGATCTTCTTCCAGCTCATGCTGGCCTAGCAAGGGACTGGCCTAGACACGGCTCACGCAAAGTAAAGAGACCACAGCAATGTCTGAAACCAAACACGTATACAGTGCACTGTCCATCTCTCTGATAGGGCAGCTCTCCAGCAGATTCCATTACAGATCTGATCTGCAGTGTTATTATTTTATATTGGCATCAATCTCCCGGACAGGGGGGGCCCACAGAGATGGTAAAAAACCGAGTAACCTGTTCACAATGTACAGTGAAATCTATGTTCAGGGTCAATATTACAGCCTAATCTCAGTCCTAGCTCCTATTAGGAAATCATAGAATCATACAACGCAGAAGGAGGTCAATCGGCCCATCCTGCCTATGCTAGCTCTTTGAAAGAGCTATCCAATTAGTCCCACTCCCCTGCTCTTTCCCCGTAGCCCTGCAAACTTTTCCTTTTTAAGTATATATCCAATTTTCTTTTGAAAGTTACTACTGAAGCTGCTTCCACCATCCTTTCAGGGAGTGCATTCCAGATCATAACAACTCGCTGAGTAAAAAAAAAAAAATTCTCCTCATCTCCCCCCCTAGCTTTTTCGCCAATTAAATGATTAATATTATTATTACTATATTACTGGGGCCTGGGGCATGGCCACAATCTCCACACGGTGCAATGTAGTCATGGCCCCTGACGCTTTCTCCGTTCAGTTTCTTTTCTCTCTCTCTTACATTTTTAACTCATCCCTTTCTGTGAGGAAACATCTGCCCTCGGCTCCTAAACCTCCAGCCACATGGGGGAGATGGACGGGACTGAGTAAAATGGGGCCCCCGTCCTATCGCTCTTGGGGATGGTGCGTTGCATTTGGACTCAGCTCTTCAGGTTGAATGGAATGTGTGCTAACCCATTCTGCCACCCAGTCCCCAGGGCTAGTGATTTTAACAAGATAAAACACTGTGTGTTGAAACAGAATGGAACTGCCTTTTAACAGTCTTGCTGTAGGGCACTCAACTCTGAATTGAACTGTGATGAGAAAGAATGTAGGTCTCAGAGACAGATACTGTAAAGCATTCTATGTCTCGTAGTTATTTGAATTGGAACCTGTCCTAATGATCACCTAAGGGACAGGCATTGGGTGGTCTTGATAGGGAGAGGGACGTGAGCTTGTCTCGTGGCTCAGCTCGACAAAGCACTGCCCACTATGGAACTGTAACTGAATCATTTACACCGGGACAGTTCTAAGTTCAGCCTCCAGTCTGTGAAAAAAAAGAGCTTGCATTTATAAAGTGTCTTTCCCAACCACAGGACATCCTGAAACTCTTTATAACCAATGAAGTACTTTTTTTGAAGTGTAGTCACTGTTGTAATGTAGGGAAATGCAGCAGCCAATTCACGCACAGCAAGATCCCACAAACAGCAATGTGATAATCACCAGATAATCTGTTTTGGTGATGTTGATTGAGGGATAAATATTAGCCAGGACCCTGAGGAGAACTCCCCTGCTCTTCTTCGAAATAGTGCCATGGGATCTTTTACATTCACCTGAGAGGGCAGACAGGGCCTCGGTTTAACGACTCATCTGAAAGACGACACCTCCGACAGTGCAGCACTCCCTAGGTTAGATGCTTAAGCCTCAGGAATGGGAGTTGGACCCGCAACCTTCTGACTCAGAGGCTAAAGTGCTACCACTGAGCCAAGGCTGACACCTGTGGATGAGTCAGGGACGCAACAAATGACCTCAGTACCCCATGGCAAGCAAGAGGAAACCCCCTCAGGGTACCTGCTAGCCACCGACTGCTCCCTGCTGGAATGTATGACTGTTGGGTAGGGATAGGGTTAGGTTTGGCTGTGAGTGTGTCCATAGTCAAATAACCTACAACTTGTGTTGGGTTCAGTTATATGGGTGCTGATTGCCTTTCAGTACCTGCCCGAGTGGCCAATCTTTATATGTAGGCATAGACAATGAGCATTGGAAGGTGACGTGGCCATGGGAGCATTATCAATCCCGTCCTTGCCTGATGTTCACAGATACACGTTTCAGTAGGAGTCATTGGGAAGTGATCAACAGTGGCTGAATATCCCCCATCCCCTCACCTCCGCCCCCACCTTTAACCTGTGTACATTGAGTACAATTGCAATGCTCCTAATGTATTCCAGACTGAGATCAGCTAACTCAGTACAAAGCAGGGATCAAATCTGGGTCTTCCCAGGCCTACGTGGCTCAGTTCGACAGCAGGTGTTACCAACCGGGTCACCAGGGAGTCTGGACGGAGATAGTTCCTCACATGTTAAAACAAATACAAAATCAAATTTGGTGCCTGCCATGGCTCAGTTGAGAGCAATCTCTTGCCTCTGACTCAGAAGGTTGTGGGTTCAAGTCCCACTCCAGAGACTTGAGCACATAATCTAGGCTGACACTCCAGTACAGTACTGAGGGAATGTTGCACTGTTGGAGGTGTCGTCTTTCAGATGAGATGTTAAACCGGGGCCCTATGTGCCCTCTCGGGTGGATGTAAAGGATCCCATAGCACAATTTTGAAGAAGTGCAGGAGAGTGCTCCGTGGTGTCCTGGCCAATATTTATCCCTCAACCAACATCATTAAAAAACAGATGATCTTGTTATTATCGCATTGCTGTTTGTGGGACCTTGCTGTGCGTAAATTGGCTGCCACGTTGCCTACATTACAATAGTGACTACCCTTCAAAAAGTACTTCATTGACCATAAAGCGCTTTCAGATGTCCTGAGGTCGTGAAAGTCACTACATAAATGCACAATCTTTCTTCTTACAATTCTCAATTCGAAACTGGTCCACAAAGATCTTCCATTACTCTGTTGAAAATGGTCCGAATTTTGAACTTTTTTAAAAAAAAAAGCAGACACCACAGAATGCTTTCAAGACTGTGTCCTAATCTCGCGGTTCAGACAATGCTCGTAAACGTTCTCACGGTTTTAGAAAGTTGGTCAGTCCTCCAAGATTGGGTTTCAACCTCCTCAACCGCTCTTTGTATCTGCTGTTGCCCATTTAAACCTCCATTCGTCTGAAACCATGAGGGAGCTCAGTATTTCCTCTGCAGTAAAGTAAACGCTTCCAATTAAATGATGCTTACTTTGCAAAAAAATATCATAATTAAAAACAAATTTCAGCGAGCATTTACAGAAAGAAAACAGAGAAAATTAATATCCTTCATGTAACAGAAATGTGCCCTAATGTAACCCACATGGAAAATAATGACCGGTTTAGTTTAATAAGATTTGTGTCACACTAACCCCTCACGACAATACTACGGTAAACCACTGACTCCAATATAATATGCATTGCTTATGCTCCTCGCTGATATGGAAATGAATGGTGAGTGCCTTAAAAAAACAAGAGGGACACAATAAAGACCCTGCCAGTCTGATGCTAAGTAATATCTACCAGCAAGGTTCTGGATTTGATTCCTGGTACATGGTGAGTTAGCCAATGTCAGCTGAGGCACCATAACCTTGTTTAGGTGTCAGTTGTGGCCCAGTTAGTAGCATTCTTACCTGAGTCAGAAGGTTGTGGGTTCAAGTCCCACTTCAGAAACTTGAGCACAAAACCTAGGCTGACACACCAATGCAGTACTGAGGGAGTGCTGCACTGTTGGAGGTGTCGTCTTTAGGATGAGGCGTTAAACCGAGGCCCCGTCTGCCCTCCCAGGTAGATGTAAAAGATATGTATAGCACTATTTCGAAGAAGAGCAGGGGAGATCTCCCTAGTATCCTGGCCAATATTTATCCCTCAACGAACCTCACTAAAACACAAATGATCTAGTCATTGTCACATTGCTGTTTGTGGGACCTTGCTGTGCACAAATCAGGCTGCTGCATTTCTTCCATTACAACAGTGACTACACTTCAAAAGTACTTCATTGGCTGTAAAGCGCTTTTGGACATCCTGAAGTCATGAAAGGCGCTATATAAATGCAAATCTTTCTTTTTTCTTTATAACTGGATGCAATGATTCTGGGATAGGTAGAAGGATAAATCAGCCATGGTTCCTGTTTCTATTGGGTGTCCAATGACTCCTGCTGGGTGAGGACTTGAAAGATTGGGGTGTAACACAGCCTGTAATAGAAAATCCAGCCTATGCCATTTTTACTAAAATATGCGCAATATCAAGCGAGACGACTGGATAGCAATCAGGAGCAGGAACCGTGACTGATTTATTTTCTCTTCCCCAGCCCAGAGGCACCGAGGCCAACTTGTGTTAGGGTTAGCACCACCACTTTACCCCAGCTAAGGTGGGTAAAAGGAGTCAAGGTGCAGATCAGCCATGACCTAATTGAATGGAGGAGCAGGCTCGAGGGGCTGAATGGCCTGCTCCTGCTCCTATGTTCCTATGTTTATCAGTTTACCCGGCACAGCAGTTACCATGTAAACATGGAGTGATATGTGCAGCCAGCTTACGTTCGAATGCCAACATGTTCATCCTTTTGATTTGATTCCACTGCCACATGCGGCCTGAAATGACCTTAACGCATCATTAAAAGGAGCAAGTTCAAGCAGTTGCTTGCAGGCGGCATAAACGACAGCTTTAATATAAGTTCTAGCTGCACATTAAAAGTCACCCTTTACACATGTATGGAGTGCCTGCTCCAGGGTGGCCCACATAATAGGGCAGAAGGTTAATCGGATCTTTAGTTGTAAACCAAAATGGAAATTGCAGTTCTTGAAAACAAAATGACATTTTATTTAGCTTGTGGGTAGGTCATGGCACTGAATGATACCTCAACATTTCGCAATGGAACATGGAAATACAGTGCAGCTAATCATTAATGCAGCCAGACACGTTTCCCCTTAATGAAACACGGCATAAAAACACGCTTCCCAAAGGTAAAAGTGAGGTTTGACACATTGGTTGAAAATTAGCTGCGGTACACCACTTCAGACCCCCGAGTCTCTTGTTACATATTCTAGGTGGTAGTAAAATAGTAGCAGAGAATGAAACTTTTGTACTGTCACCAGGCAAAATGTGAAAAGCATTCAGCAGCACAATTATAGGTGAGTCTGCACAGTCGCCAATGGCGGAGCGATTAAATTCGGGAATGCACAAGAGGCAAGAGCACTGAGTAAACTTAGAGACAACACCGAGTAACGTACACTTAGCACATACAAGTTAGCATTAGATAATAAATCTGGCAGGTATGTATTGCTGGGGAAAAAACCCTTCCTAGTCTTTCATTAGCAATGTTATGATATCATGTTGGGTATCAGATGTTCACTATTTCTTAATAAGAGAGATCCCTGCTAATTTAGGGTTGAGCTATCCAATTATCTTGGAAATGGAATATGCCATAAATTATTGAGATGATTGGTCTAATCTTCAAATGCATTACATCATAAACTTGCAGCAGGCCCTCGGTTGAATGTGTGCCCATACTGTGCCCATACTGAGTATTCATTAACAAGTTCCTTAAAACAGTCATTACCTTATGGTCCTGCAATGCATGTAGTGCTGTACAGGTGGGTTCTCCCCGGTGTCCTGGCCAATATTTATCCCTCAACCAACAATTAAAACAGATGATCTGGTCATTTATTTCATGTTGTGGGAGCTTGCTGTGCCCAATTTTGGCTGCTGTGTTTCCCACATTGCAACAGTGACTACACCAAATGTACTTTATTGGTTGTAAAGTGCATTGGGACATCCTGAAAGGCACTGTATAAATGCAAACCTTCCTTTCCTTCACAGTACAATGATGAGATGAAAGCATTTTTTGTAATGTTTGCTGTAGAGAGAGGGTCCATTACTTTGATTTTAAAAAATGTTGCCCTTTTATACATGCTACGCTCAAAATTTGGCAAAATGCTGACCAAAAGCTTCAAAAAAGATGGAACAGCTCCCCATACCTCAACTAAATTATTGCGAAGTCTTAATGGGGTCTGTACTGCCAAGAGGCCATCTGTATCACATAAACAGATAAAGCCCAGGCCACAAATTGGCTTCAGACACCAGGTTGAGTTTACTAAGGGAAAACAATTAACACTTTCGAGGAGAAGAACCATTCATATTCTTGCAATGTTTACAGCTTTTAAATGTAGATTTCAATTGAGAAGGACAAAAGATGTCATCAGTTTAACGCCAAAAATTCTTCCCCTCTCCCTCCGCCCCGGCATGAGTAAAACCCTAACTCCAGTTTCTCTCTTTGCCTCTCCTGAAACTGCTGACTCGCGATTCGTTTCAGTTCTTCAGGCACCAGCTGGTAGCGAGTCTAAGTGGCCATTCGTCATGGGCAGTGAGCGTTGAAGGGTTCTTACGGCGCGCGTGGCATCACAGCCAAGTCCAGCCCTGTCCTCGCTTGACATCTCACACACATCCTGATTTCTTCCCCTCCTCAGCTCAAAGGCCAACTGCAAAGGGGTCGTAGTCTCAGGATAAGGGGTCGGCCATTTAGGACTGAGATGAGGAGAAATTTCTTCACTCAGAGGGTTGTGAATCTTTGGAATTCTCTACCCCAGAGGGCTGTGGATGCTCAGTTGTTGGGTATATTCAAGGTTGAGATCAATAGATTTTTGGACGCTAAGGGAATCAAGGGATATGGGGATCGGGCAGAAAAGTGGAGTTGATGTTGAAGATCAGCCATAATCTTATTAAATGGCAGAGCAGGCCCGAGGGGCCATATGGCCTACTCCTACTCCTATTTCTTACGTTCTTATGTTAAAGTCCCCACTGCCGGCACGTCTGAATTTGGCTATCTCAACACTGACCAGGAAACCTACGACATCTTGAACCCAATGCTGCTGAGTTGAGTAAAAATAATTTATATAGCCCTTTTCACGACCTCAGGATGTCGCAAATCGCTTTACAGCCAATTAAGTACTTTTGAAATGTGGTCACTGTTGTATTGTAGGAAATGCAGCAGCCAATTTGCGCACAGCAAGATCCCACAAACAGCAAGGAGATAATGACCAGATGATCTGTTTTTAGTGATGTTGGTTGAGGGGTAAATATTGGCTAGGATACCGGGGAGAACTCCCGATCTCTTCTTCAAATAGATCCATGGGATCTTTTACATCCACCTGAGAGGGCATGCAGGCCCTTGTTTTAACATCTCATCTGGAAGATGGCACCTCCGACTCCCTCAGTACTGCACTGAGAGTATCCACCTAGTTCTTATGCTCAAGTATCTGGAGTGGAACTGTGAACCCACAACCCCTTCTGACTCACAGGTGAGAGTGCTACCCACTGAGCCACGGCTGACATTAACCTGTGCATGGGTACTGACCTGTGCATGGGTACTGACCTGTGTATAGGTATTGACCTGTGTATGGGTACTGACCTGTGTATAGGTATTGACCTGTGTATGGGTGCTGACCTGTGTATGGGTACTGACCTGTGCATGGGTACTGACCTGTGTATGGGTATTGACCTGTGTATGGGTACTGACCTGTGCATGGGTACTGACCTGTGTATGGGTATTGACCTGTGTATCGGTACTGACCTGTGCATGGGTACTGACCTGTGCATGGGTACTGACCTGTGTATGGGTACTGACCTGTGTATAGGTATTGACCTGTGCATGGGTACTGACCTGTGTATGGGTACTGACCTGTGTATGGGTACTGACCTGTGTATAGGTATTGACCTGTGCATGGGTACTGACCTGTGCATGGGTACTGACCTGTGTATGGGTACTGACCTGTGTATGGGTACTGACCTGTGTATAGGTATTGACCTGTGTATGGGTACTGACCTGTGTATGGGTATTGACCTGTGTATGGGTATTGACCTGTGTATGGGTACTGACCTGTGTATAGGTATTGACCTGTGTATGGGTACTGACCTGTGTATGGGTACTGACCTGTGTATGGGTACTGACCTGTGTATAGGTATTGACCTGTGTATGGGTACTGACCTGTGTATGGGTACTGACCTGTGTATGGTTCCCTTGTGTAGTTTTTTCTTTACAAAAATATGAATGATTCTTAGACCTTTTTCCATCCTATATAATATTAAAGGAACAATCCGACGGGCCATCTGCTGCCAATTAAATGGCTGGCATCGTTTCGGTGTGTTTTGACAGAATGCCACTCATATTTCTGTGTTGCCTTTTAGAAAATTATAACATAGCAGAAATAGCGTACTGAATGGTTGTCAAGTAAATTTTACTCGAATGGTCGAAATTGTAGTTGGTAGACTGTAACTATTGATTGTCCTTGAGGTTTTCACTATGTTTTGGCAAAGGTTCATGGCACATAAGTTCTTATCTAACCAGTACTTATTGCATAAAAGTCATAGACAACCAGGAAATGAAAACACCCATTTCTACATAGTAGCCAAGACCCATAAAAGTATCGCGGCAGCAATGGCAGTCATCCTTCCTTATTAGGCGTTGGATTTTAGAAACAGTCTGACATTTTGTACAACAAGAACTTGAATTTATATAGCGTCTTTAACGTAGTTAAATGTCCCAAGGCGTTTCTCAGGAACTCCTATCAGACAAAATTTGACACCGAGCCACATAAATAGATATTAGGACAGGTGACCAAAAAGCTTGGTCAAAGAGGTAGATCTTCAGGAGTGTCTAAAAGGAAGAGAGACAGGCGGAAAGGCAGAGAAGTTTAGAGAGGGAATTCCAGAATTTAGGGACTAGGCAGCTGAAGGCCAATGATGGAACGATGAAAATCGGGGATGCGCAAGAGGCCAGAATTGTAGGAGCGCACAGATCTCGGAGGGTTATAGGGCTGGAGGAGGGTACAGAGATCTACTTCCCCTGCCCGTCCCCAGCTCCCTTTCCGCTAGGGACTGATTCATTTTGGAGTGTAGGCCTGGAGTTCCCTCACTGATTGCATCACCATTTTAAAATTTCAAATCGGTGTTCGATTTGCTGAAAAGATGAAAGGGCAACATTTTTTCCCTTTTAAAGCAATGACTTTGACAGTTCTGGTGGATAGGGGTGTTTCTCAGTGGAGCATGGCAACCCCTCTCCCCCCCAACAACTCCTCGACTGTTTCAGACAGTCTGCTGATTGCAGACGACTCACAGACGCAGAGCAGACTGCAAAGTCTGAGCCGTTATCAAACAGCGGCTGACGGGAGACACAGGCTCTTCCATTCCCACACATTAAACCGGCATCGCTAGGGATGTCTTTATCTCACGTTAAAGCCCCTGGGTGGGTAGTAAATTAGCTGTTGCTGATTTGCGCTGTGACATTTTAACAAGCACACTGATTAGACAAAGGGAATAGAGTCCGCATTCGCAACCCGATTGGTGCTTTTAAATAAAAAAAAACCCTGAAATATTGTAAAGGTTTGGAGTACATTCTTGGCATCAGTCTTCCTGCATTAATGACAGACATCCACACAGCACAGTTTAACTAAATGAGTTTGTGATGAGTTTACCCATATTTCGTTACAAGGACTATTTATTTCACGTCATCAGTGCTACGAGTTCGATATGACATTTTACAGATATATATTCACGTAAGCTTTTTTTTAAAGAAACTTTTAACTCCACACTTTTTCTAAAAAAAAAATCTAAAAACTATTTCCGGCCTTTGTGCGTTTTCTCTTAAACCTGGAAATTATCAGTGTAGATTTTCCACGTCTTTGGCCTAGGGGCAATGGGATCATCTGGACACAGTGGATACAGGAAAATAGGGGGCAGAGGAGTGCACTCCATTCTTTTAAATGGCAAGAAAAATCAGGCAGGCTCCCTTATGGAGTCCTCACTCCACTCTATTCTCCTGTACTCACTGTGCCCAGGTGATCCAATAGCCCCAGGCCCAGCCTCCGGAAAATCTACCCCACTGTTTGTGGCATTGGTGGGCGAGAGCTTAGCATGTCAGTGCAACATTTCTTTGTTTTAACACAGTTTCAACGGAGTAGTTATTTTAAATGTGCTAACTCCTCCGTTAAAATAGCAGAGAAGGGAACGTCATTACATGTGCTGACATGGGAAATGATAGTTTCTAGGTTTTTGATCTCAACATTTAATTCATTGGCATCTCTCTTTCAGGAATGCCAGCCAGGTAGAATTTACGTTCCTCTCTTTATTGTGATTTTTGCATGTCTCTCTCATCCTGTTCACTGTCGATAATGTCCATTTCCCTTATTGTTTCTGACGTCGTGCCAAAACCTCTGCTGGAGGATCCTGACTTGCTCGTTCAGTTTAAACGTGAAAAGGAAGGATAAACTGCAGATGTTGGAAATCTGAAACGAGAAAGAGAAAATGCTGGAAACACTCAGCAGGTCAGGCAGCGTAGGAACACAGGGACAGGAGTCGGCCATTTGTGAGAGAACGGACCAGTCAACGTTCTGGGTGCTGGCCTTTCTTCAAAACTGGAAAATAATAAAATAAAATGAGATTAGTTTTAGGTTTTGAAGAAGGACCAGCACCTGAATCCTTAACTTGCCCGTTCTCTCTGCAGATGTTGTCTGACCTCCTGTACGTTCACAGTATTTTCTATTTTTGTTGACATGGAATTAATAGGCCATTCGGCTCAACCAATCTATGCCGGTGATTTAGCATTGCCAACCCTCCAGGATTGTCCTGGAGTCTTCTGGAATTAAAGATTAATCTCCTGGACATTGTTGCGAGCAACCCGGGAGAAGAATCATAGGGGCGGTAAAAGAAATTACGTGGTTTTTTTTCACTTTCATTTATTTGTTGTAAAAAATAGTGGAGATGGGGGAAATAGGCTATTTGACTGGGTGGGGCGGTTGGAGGTGGGAGGTCATGTGATGATACCTCCAGGAATACATTCAACCAGAGTTGGCAACCCTGTGGAATTTGTGTTCCACATGAGCCTCCTCTCACCTTACATCATTTCACCCTGTCAACATACCCTTCTTTCTCCCTCATGTACTTATCTAGCTTCCCCTTAAAAAATAGTACCTATGCTATTCGCCTCAACCACTCCATGTGGTAGCGAGTTCCACTCTCTGAGTAAAGAAGTTTTTCCTGAATTCCTTATTGGGTTTATTAGCGACTATCTTGTATTTATGGCCCCAATTTTGGACTACCCCACAAGTGGAAACATCTTCTCCAAGTCTACCCTAACAAACCACTTCATAATTTTAAAGACCTCTATCAGGTTACCTCTCAGTCTTCTCTTTTCTAGAGAGAAGAGCCCCAGCCTGCTCGGTCTTTACTTTTTATTGATTTTTTTTTTGTTGCTTATTCCTCCATCTAAAAAGTCATCCCCTCTCCCCACCTAATATGCCATGGGCCATTCACCTCCCCAAAGAGGCAAATGAGTGACCCTCTTCTGGGGCCTCTCTCTGCCGTGCCCAGTGAGTGAGGGATTTAACAAAGTGACAGAAGATCAGCTCCTTCCCCCTCCCCTGACCACTAGAAACTGATCAGTGTTTAATTTGTTCCAAGTATTATTGTAGGCACCCTGGTTAAGACAAGCGTGTTAAATTCCTGCCTGCTCTAGTTTAAAGATTTGGATGCGATCCAATTTCTAGGCCACTGACTTCGACATCACTCACAGACTCAAAAAGCAATAAATCCCCAGGAGGGCCCGCATGCTGGGATTTAGGGCAAAGTCTACATTCATCATGAGGGAGTCAATGAATACAGGCATGGTCCCACTGGATTAGAAACCAGCCAGCATAGATCTTTATTGAGAGGGTAAACCGGGCCTCAGTTTAACATCTCATCCGAATGATGGTACCTCTGACAGTGCAGCACTCCCTCAGTACTGCACTGGCGAGTCAGCCTAGATTTTGCGCTCAAGTCTCTGGAGTGGGACTCAAACCCACAACCTTCTGACACTCAGGCAAGCATGCTACCAACTGAGCCACGGTTGACACCAATACAAGGAGCCTGACTGTTTCTAATCTACATAAATGACATGGGTCCAGAAATACAATGCGAAATTGCAGATCATACTAAAACTGGGGGGATGGGTTATCAAGTGTGATGAAGCAGCCAAGGGCCCACAGAAGCACCTAACTGAAACTGCAAGTGGGCGGGACTATGGCAGATGAAATTCAATATAGAAAATAGATACTTGTAAAAGGCAAGTTCAGGACTGATGACAGGAAGTATTTGTTCACATAAACAGTGATTAAAACCAGGAATTATCTTCTGGGTATTGGTGAGAATGAAGCTAAAAACCCTGGAATCCTTCACAAGTCAGATAAATGTTGTGACAGGACTGAAAGGCTTCCCTCATCTGTATGTATCTTTACTAATTTTTGTGTTACTGTATGGTTCGACGGCCTTCTTTGCCAACTTGCTTCCGACGTCGATTACCCTTTGAATGAACAAGTTCTCCCTTCTTTCTCGTAGCTCCTCAGTTTTGAACTTGTTTTCCCCTAGTATTTGAATCCTTCACCATAATGAACAATTCTGGGCGAACATCAGATGAATGCTTGTAAAATTTCGTCTTGCATGCTCATTAAAGACTCTCACAGTCACAATAATCACTTCTCAGAGCCAACACATCACCCTCATAAAATGAGTCATTGTTAACCAGCCAAAAAAAACAAAACAACAACGGTGGATTACATTTTTCTTGATGGGCTACAAACATTATAGGGTAAAATCACTATAACTATAAAAACACAACATACTCAAACAAGTTCCTCTCCACTAATGTAACAGACGTTTTAGCCGGTGTAACTTAAGAACATACAAGCACATGAGAAAGGGTAGGAAAAGACCAGCTGGTCCACTAAGAAAGAAAGACTTGCATTTATGTGGCACCTTTCACGACGTCCCAAAACACTTTACAACCAATGAAGTACTTTTTGAAATGTAGTCACTGTTGTAATGTAGGAAACGCAGCACACATCAAGGTCCCACGATGATCAGGTAATCTGTTTTATAGTGATGTTGGTTGAGGGATAAATGTTCGGCAGGACACCAGGGAGAACGTCACAGCTCTTCCTTGAAATAGAACCATAGAACCATAGAAAAGATACAGCGTGGAAGGGGGCCATTCGGCCCATCGTGTCCGCGCCGGCTCGAAGAACAACCAGGTGCCCATTCTAATCCCACCTTCCAGCACCCGGTCCGTAGTCTTGCAGCTTACAGCACTTTAGGTGCAGGTCCAGGTACTTTTTAAAAGAGTTGAGGGTCCCTGCCTCTACCACCAATTAGGGCAGCGAATTCCATACACCCACCACCCTCTGGGTAAAAAGGATTTTCCTCATGTTCCCTCTAATTCTTCTGCCAATCTGCTTAAATCCATGTCCTCTAGTTCTTGAACTCTCTGCTAGGGGAAACAGGTACTTCCTGTCTATTCTATCTGGGCCACTCATAATTTTGTACACCTCAATCAAGTCTCCCCTCAGCCTCCTCTGCTCCAAGGATAACAACCCCAGCCTATCCAATCTCTCCTCGTAGCTGCAATTTTCAAGCTCTGGCAACATTCTTGTAAATCTTCTCTGCACTCTCTCAAGAGCAATTACGTCCTTCCTGTAATGTGGTGACCAGAACAACGCACAATACTCCAGCTGTGGCCTTACCAGCGTTTTATACAGTTCCATCATTATATCCCTGCTTTTGTATTCTATACCTCGGCTAATAACGGAGAGCATTCCGTATGCCTTCTTCACAACCTTATCTACCTGTACTGCCACCTTCAGGGACCTGTGTACATGCACTCCAACATCTCTCACTTCCTCTACCCCTCTCAATATATTCCCGTTTACTGCATATTCCCTTTTACTGTTTGCCCTCCCTAAGTGCATTACCTCACACTTCTCCGGGTTGAACTCCATTTGCCACTTTTCGCCCACTCCACCAACCCATTGATATCTTCTTGGAGTCTACAGCTATCCTCTTCACTATCAACTACACGGCCAATTTTTGTGTCGTCTGCAAATTATCCAATCATGCCCCCTATGTTCAAGTCCAAATCATTAATATGTACCACAAACAGCAAGGGACCCAACACTGAGCCCTGTGTCACACCACTGGAAGCGGATTTCCATTTGCAAAGACATCCATCGACTTTTACCCTTTCTTTCCTGTTACTGAGCCAATTTTGGATCCAATTCATCACATTTCCCTGCATCCCATGGGCTTTTACCTTTCTGACCAGTCTGCCATGTGGGGCTTTGTCAAATGCCTTACTAAAATCCATGTAGACAACATCCACTGCACTACCTTGTCACTTCCTCAAAGAATTCAATCAGATTTGTAAGGCATGACCTTCCCTGAACAAATCCATGCTGACTATCCCTGATTAAACCATGCCTTTCCAAGTGACAGTTTATCCTATCTCTCAGTATTGATTCTAAAAGTTTGCCCACCACCGAGGTAAGACTGACCAGCCTATAATTGTTTGGCCTTTCCCTCGTACCCTTTTTAAACAATGGTACTACGTTTGCAGTCTTACAGTCCTCCCCTGTATTAAGTGAGGATTGGAAAATGATCCTCAGAGCTTCCGCTATTTCCTCCCTGGCTTCCTTCAATAGCCTAGGAAACAATCCATCCAGCCCTCGTGACTTATCAGTACCAGAAATAGTACCATGGGATCTTTTACACCCACCTGAGAGGATGGATGGAGCCTCAGTTTAATGTCTTATCTGAAGGACACCACCTCCAATGTTCCCTTGGTACTGAACTGAAGTACCAGCCTGGATTTTATACTCAAGTCTCTGGAGTGGGACTTGAACCCACAACCTTCTGCCTCAGAGGTAAGATTGCTAGCACTGAGCCATGGTTGAGCTCTATGTAATGCAACCTACATACACCATTAGCTGTCATTTGTTTCCATATAATCCCACCCTTCTACTATCCTGTATTTTTACCAACTGGATTCTCCTGATCCTTAGTGAGTTCAGTACTAAAATTATTTTTTCAATATTTTTTTAAAGAAATGCTTGCTTTCATATAGCACCAGATCACATCTTCCAGAAACATTTCATGTAGGATAAATTATTTTGAAATGTAATAACTGTTGTCATGGAGAAAACTACCCAGCAAGGTCCCACAAACATCAATGAGATGAATGATGAGTTGATCTAAGTTAAGAGGACGAGTAAGTTGTGTAGATGGGAGCGGGAAGTTACAAAGGGGCATAGACAGATTAAGTCAGTGGGAAAAACTGTGGCAGATGTGGGGAAGTGTGAGGTCATCCACGTTGGATTCAAGAAAGGCAAAGCGGGATATTTTCTTAATGGTGAGAGACTAGGAATTGTAGAGATGCGAAGAGATTTGGGTGTCCATGTACACAAATCACCAATAGCTGGTGCACAGACACAAAAAGCCTAATGGAATGTTGGCCTTTTTCTCAAGGGGGTTGGAATACAAAGGAGTGGCAGTTATGCTTCAGTTGTTAAAGCTTTGGTCAGACCCCATCTGGAGTACTGCGTTCAGTCTGGGCACTTCACATCAGGAAGGATATATTGACCTTGGAGGGGATGCAGTGCAGATTCACCAGAATGATACCAGGTCTTAATGGGTTAAATTATAAGGACAGATTGCATAAAATTGGTTTGTATTTTTTGAGTTAAGAAGGTTGAGGGGTGTCCTAATTGAAATGTTTAAAATGATAACGGGATTCGATAGGGTAGATAAAGAGAAACTATTTCCTCTGGTGGGGGAATCCAGAACAAGGGGGCATAATCTTAAAATTAGAGCTAGGCCGGTCAGGGGTGAAATCAGGAAGCACTTCTTCACACAAAGGGTAGTGGGAATCTGGAACTGTCTCTCCAAAACATTGTGGATGCTGGGACAATTGAAATTTTCCAAACTATGATGGATAGATTTTTGTTAGGTAAGGGTATCAAGGGATATGGATCAAAGGCTGGTCGATGGAGTTGAGGTAGAGATCAGCCATGATCTGATTGAATGGTGGAACAGGCTCGAGGGGCTGAATAGCCTACTCCTTTTCCTATGTTCCTATGTAATCTTTTTTTGGGTGGTGATGTTTGAGACAAGAATGTTGGCCTCGGACAACTCCCTGCTATTCAATTAGCGACATGGAATTTTTAGTGTCCATGTGAATAGGCAGACAGGGCCTAAGTTTAACATCATCCAAAGGGCAGCACCTCCAACAATGCATTACACCTTCAGTGCTGCACTGGAGTGTCTGCCTAGATTCTGTGCTGAAGTCCTGGAGTGGAGCTCGAACCCATAGCCTTCTGACTTTTCCAGACCGATACCTTAAGTAAATAATCAAATTAATAAGGTAAACAGTCATCTTGGTAAAATGATGATAGGTTCCTAATGAGAACAAGAATTTCAAAGAATATTAGGCCCAAACAAGATGAAGCCCACCTGCCTGTCTTCCCACCATATCCCTCCATCCCTTCACTGGACAGCTCGACAGATGAGGCAAGAGAGGAGCGCGCGACAGTGAAAAAAAACTGCCTCTTGTCCTCGGCTGGAGGATAATCGCTTGCATACTGTCGACTTGAATTTTCATTGTCTTCAAGGGAGAAGAAGGTGCCGAAAGAAATTGCATCTGCCACTAACTCAGCCAAGATTTTGTGCCCTAAAAGCTTTTACAAACTTTGGAGACATGGCAGATGAAATTTAACGCAGAGAAGTGCAAAGTGATACATTTTGGCAAGAAGAACATGGCGAGGCAATGTAAACTAAATGGTACAATTCTAAAAGGGGTGCAGGAACAGAGAGACCTGGGGGTATACGTGCACAAATCCTTGAAGGTGGCAGGACAGGTTGAGAAGGCTGTTAAAAAAGCATAAGGGATCCTGGGCTTTATAAATGGAGGCATGGAGTACAAAAGCAAGGAAGTTATGTTGAACCTTTATAAAATACTGGTTCGGCTACAACCGGAGTATTGTGTCCAATCCAGGGCACCGTACTTTAGAAACGTGTGGTACCCAGAATTGGACACAATACTGGAAGGCCTTAGAGAGGGTGCAGAAAAGATTTACTAGAATGGTTCCAGGGATGAGGGACTTCAGTTACGTGGATAGAGTGGAGAAGCTGGGGTTGTTCTCCTTAGAGCAGAGAAGGTTGAAAGGAGATTTGATAGAAGTGTTTAAAATCATGAGGGGTTCAGATAAAGTAAATAAAGAGAAACTGTTCCCATTGGCAGAAAGGTCGAGAACCAGAGGACACAGATTTAAGGTGATTGGCAAAAGAACCAAAGGCGACTTGAGGAAAAACTTTTTTACGCAGCAAGTAGTTATGATCGGGAATGCTCTGCCTGAAAGGGTGGTGGATGCAGATTCGATCGTGGCTTTCAAAAAGGAATTGGATAAATTCCTTTTACCAAGGAGAAAAAATTTGCAGAGGAGAAAAAAATTGACTCAGAGGTTTGGACCCATGGGTCTTTGAATGGGTTCTACCCACAACCCATGTTCATTTTATTAAGTCAACAAAAGATGGAGTGATGGCTACAACTTCAATATTATGATATCGTTCTAAAATAATTCTCCGAACACCAGGACAGTGTGTTATGAACTGAGATATCCAAATGATCAGGATCAAGATGAAAAAAGCAGAAGAATTTTAAAATGAAAAAGAATTCCCTTCCAATTTTTCTCGAACGAATGGACTCACACTGGGGTATAGTTCTATTGGGTCCAACTGCCTGATCGTTCCTCACCCGAATGGCTATTCTTCATGAATAAGCAACTTCAACCAATGTTCCCTCCCCCGCCCCCTCCATTCTTCAGCATGCTATTCAAATACATAGGGCATCACGGCCAGACCTCATCATGTCCCTACCCGATGTCCATACAATGTGACGTTTGCAGCAGGAATCACTTGATAGCGATGATGGTGGAAAACCTTGCTTTTTCCCTCTCCCTATTGCAATGGCAATGTCCCTACTGCCACCCTGGATAGTTCAGCAGATGGCACAAGATCGATCAAACTGGGACCAGTCAAGCTCAGTACCACATGACACAGCCAAACCATTGGGATAGTTGTGAAATTGAAAGCATTTAATGAAAATCAGTAGCCAAGTGGTTAATAGCGTCCACTCGTATATATGTCATTTTCTTCTTTCTCGTACGCTGAGGCTGTGGCATTCCCCACAGAGCCAGATAGCTGACTCGACTATATTGGTAATGCCGTCTTAAAAGCAAAGCAAATCTCAATTACCCACTCTGTACTTTGAGGTTGACTTGTGGTTTTGTTTGTGCACAGACTAACCAGTTCCCTGCCCATATAAGTACCTGGGTGGAGACATTTGCTTATAGCATCATAATAACTGCACTTTGACCGATTGCATGGCCAGCAGATAGATGCAACTTAGCTCAAGCGTTGAACAGAAAGCTTTCATTGGCAACTGGCACCCCCTCGGAAAAACAAAAGTAGAATAACTTTGTGTGAGTCTCAGTGCAACAGGAGAGCAACGAAGATGGGATTAAATGTTTCAGGGCTGTCACGATTAACTGTGGAGTAGACTTTCTGAATTAACACTCCCAGCACAGAGGATTTAAAAAAAAATTCATTCTTGGGTTGTGGGCGTCGCTGGCAAGGCCGGCATTTATCGCCCATCCCTAGTTGCCCTTGAGAAGGTGGTGGTGAGCCCTTTTGTGAACTGCTGCAGTCCGTGTGGTGAAGGTGCTCCCACAGTGCTGTTAGTTAGGGGGGTTCCAGGATTTTGACCCAGTGGCGATGAAGGAATGGTTTGTGAGTTGGAGGGGAACTTGGAGGTGATGGTGTTCCCACGCGCCTACTGCCCTTATCCTTCGAGGTGGTGGAGGTCGCGGGTTTACGAGGTGCTGTCTATTGGGAACACATTCTAGGAATTCAGACGCAGAGATCAGCATGGGGTCCGCATAATTTTCTTTCCATTCATTCTAATTGGTAGAAAATTGCACAGGGAATACTGATCTCTGCTCCCAGAGGACAGAGATCCTCACTTCGAGTGTTAATTTGTAAAATCTACCCTTGTGTAACCGTAGACAAGCAACTCCCTTAATGGCTCGGTGTGTTACTGCACCATAGTATATGAACCAAGACTGTCTCAGCTCCGATTCCTCGCCTGTGCTGAGTTCGCTGATCTCTGTTAGGATGTCACAACTGGCCTCACTGGCGGTGGGCGAAGCAGGGCAAAAAAAATCAGCCAGGGTTCCCACTCTTGACTGCTATCCAATGATTGATGCTAGAAAATATGCATGGGCAAATATCAGTCGAGGACAGGATTGGACTTGGCTGACAATGATTTCCATGGTCAAGTAGCCGAGCCTAAGTGGCCATTCAGGCCAGGTGTTGAGTGGCTGTGGTGCCTATAGAGTCATACCCCAGGCATCGGTCAGGGAGAAAACCGGGGAAAAAAACAAGATTAATTGATGTCTGTGTCCACAACATCTCGAGATTCTCTCCTGCGCTGACCTCTCACACCTCTACAATGCCTGAGAGTAAGTCGAGAGATCATAAGATACACAGAACAATGAGTCCCGCAGCCAATGCAACAGCTATTTCATTCAGAATAGCGGAGACCTGGGAGTGATGCCAAGGCAGCAGTCTCATTTTAGGATTCAGATGACAAGATAAATTGTGCGAAGGCAGCATCAATTTATTGTGCCGTGGTGTAGCTCCATAAAGATATTCAAGCTTTCTTCTTTCTCACTTTACATATAATGTGCAGTGTCCTCCTGCTTTTATATTCTGTGTTGGGAGCCGAGCTTTGTAGGGACTCTGGGTTCTGTTGCTATTATGCGGACCTAAGGAGCAAACCTGCACGACAGGTCCCTGCTTTTACTTTACTCCTAAGAGGTGGCTTAACCCAATAAATCCATGTTTTTATGAGTCTACGAGGCTCGTTGTGTCATATAGCTAAGGGAGGGAGACCTTCCTGTGCCTGCAGTTGGCGGTACTCCGTCCAATGTTCAATGCTACTCTATAACGGGCACATAGGAAGTTTGCAAGAGCAGTCCAGGATGAATACTGGCCCATTGATTCCTCCTTCTTAGCTTGACTTTCACTCAGCACTTCACATGACAACGTAGCAAGGGCTAGGAACTACCAGTCTGGAGATTTGTAGCTGTGATCCCAAATCCTACCACTCTGTGGCAGAGTATGCCACCAAACCATTCAAACTCTTTAAGCCCATGTGTAAATATGATGCCAGGCGTATGCAAACAGAGAATGTAATAGAGCTGTGAATGATTCGACAGTAATTACATAGAATTGCATAGACTATTACAGCACAGACACAGGCCATTCGGCCCAATAGGTTTATGCCAGTGTTTATGCTCCACATGAGCCTCCTCCCACCTTACTTTATCTCACCCACTCAACATGTCCTCCTATTCTTTTCTCCCTCGTACTTATCGAGCTTCCCTTTAAATGCATCTAAGCTAGTCGCCTCAACCATTCCATGTGGTAGAAAGTTCCACATTCTAACCACTCTCTGAGTAAAGAAGTTTCTCCTGAATTCCTTATTGGATTTATTAGTGTCTATCTTATATTTATTACCCATAGTTTTGGACTCCATCATAACTGGAAACATCTTCTCTATGTCCACCCTATCGAACCCCTTCATAATTTTAAAGAGCTCTATCAGGTCACCTCTCAGTCTTCTTTTTTCTAGATCTCTACTTCTCTCCTCCTTTAAGACGGTCCTTAAAACCTACTTCTTTGACCAAGCTTTTGGTCACCTGTCCTAATATCTCCTTATGTGGCTCGGTGTCAAATTTTGTTTGAAAATCGCTCCCGTGAAGCTCCTTGGGACCTTTTATTATATTGAAGGCACTATAAAAATGCAAGTTGTCGTTGTTGTTGAAAAGAGCCCCAGCCTGCTCAGTCATTCCCGATAGTTGTATCCTCTCAGTTCTGGTATCATCATAGTAAATCTTTTTTGCACTTTCTCCAGCGCTTCTATATCCTTTTTGTAATAGAGAGAGCACAGTACTCCAAGTGTAGTCTAACCAAGGTTCTATATAACTTTAACATAACTTCTCTGCTTTTGAATTCTATTCCTCTAGAAATGAACCCCAGTGCGTTGTTGGCGCCTTTCGATGGCTTTGTTAACCTGCATTGCTAGTTTTAGTGATTTGTGTATCTGTACCCCGAGATCCCTTTGCTCCTCTATTCCATTTAAACTCTTATTTTCCAAGGAGTTATTCCTCCTACCAAAATGCACCACCTCACACTTATCTATATTGACATTCATTTGCCATTTACATGCCCATTCTGCAAGTTTGTTAATGTCTTCGAGTACTGGAGTAGACACAAGTGCTCAGCATTAGGCCGAATACACAGAGACTTAGTTGGATAACACCTTGGAGTCCAGTACTTGAAACAACATTTAATGGTGTATTTTAGATATTCTAGCCCACCATACATTAGCCCTTAAAGCACTAACAGCTATTGTCCCTGGACCTACCATTCTTGTGCTAAGATTTCAACTCATCTAATGTGCTGCTGAAGAATCCCCCACTATTACACGAACAATGCTACAGATGTCAGAAGTAAGATTATTGCTCCAATATTCATCTCGTTGCTTGAAATGCTTGAGCTCATCCAAAACCCTGATGCCCATATCTTAACTCGCACCAAGTCCCAGTTGCGCCCAAAGCGGAAACTCCAGGCCAGTTGCATCTCAGTTTGAACTGCTTAATAATGATCACCAAGGGAATTGCCAGGCTGGCGTTTGCGAAACGAGATTAGACTGTCAAAGCACATACGCAGACAAGTGAAAAAAATGGAAAGGAAACAGTGAGAGAGGCAGAGTCTGCATGAGAAAGAGAGAGAAAGGGGGACAGAGAGAGGGCTGAATCTGTCTGCTGACCACAGGTTATACAAGGATAACACTAATGAGACCATGGAGGAGGAAGGGAAGCATGGGAAAGGGTAAGTATAAATAGCATAACTTTTTCAAATTCTGGTGAGGTTTTGAAAGTAATTATAATGTTGAAAACGGTTATTTTCTCTGCATTTCGTCCCCCTCCACCAACTGATAAGTAATGTGGTATCATTGGTTTTCCAATGAAAATTTGCTAGAAGCTGGAAAGCTGAATTAAAAAATCAGTAAGCACTTACTGAGGATAATCATTATGGTTGACTCTTAACTGCCCTCTGAAGTGGCCTAGCAAGCCATTCAGTTGAAGAAGGCCCATCCCCACCTTCTCAGGATAACTAGGGATGGGCAATAAATGCCGGCCTTGCCAGCGACGCCCACATTCCGAGGATGAATACGTTTTTTTTAAAACTGCGAACAGCGATTTCTAGTCTGTTGTATCCTCTGATATGGGGCAAGGGGTTAGCTGACCAACTCCATGCAGCTGGGGAATCTAAACCAAAGGCTTTGCCTCTCCTAGCGGATTCAGTTACTGTTGCACTTTCCCCAGGCTCAAGTGCATGCCAACAAACTTATCGGTTGCACGCACTTGCAATTATTTTCCCCCCACTTGATGTTGAATTATCGAGCAGGAGTAGAATCGGAGGGATGAGTGAAGTGAATTACTCCTTCTGTTAACAGACCACCTTGAAATTTCCATCTGTATGACGCAATTTGTCTCCCCAGCTTTAAGCCATGGACGCACTGCCGCTAGGTTTACCAACCCTCCAAGATTTCCCTGGAGTCTCCAGGAATTAATGATTAATCTCCCAGACACTGCTACAAACAACCTGGGAGAAAAATCACTGGGGCATTAAAAAATAAATTGTGTGTTTTTTTTCATTTTCTTTGAAAATGTTTATTAGTTATAAAAATATTGGAGGTGAGGGAAAAATGGATGCTTGACTGACGGTCAAGATTCATCCAATCGGGTAACGATGAGTCTGTTCGGTTTCCAATTGTCCGTGGGAAGGCAGTTGGCCGTGAAGGTGGAAATGTCGGGTGACCAATGGCAGGTGCGTTGGGGGGGGGGGGTGTGGGGTGAGAGGTCATGTGATGAAACCTCCTGGAATACGTCCAACCAGAGCTGGCAACCCCAATCCCTTAGCTGGCTGATCTTCTGCCAGGCCTCCTCCTCCATTGTCACACTAAGACGACAAGCTCAGGGATAACACCATGATGATTTCTCTCCCCCTCCCTCACCCCATGATGGGCGGGGGGGGGGGGGGCGGTCGGTGGAGGGGCGTGTCTGACGTTCACTGGGTGAATTTGGAGGCCCAATAGCATTGGGGCAATGATCCTGTGTCTCCTCCAACCCCACTGCCATGATACCAGATGTTGATGCTCCGGTGCAAACGTCCTGCATATTCTAACAGAAAAAAATATTTAATAACTAGGTTACAAAAAAAGAAACATCACCTATATTACAGATGGGGTTGCCAGCTCTGTTCCAGTTTGGGAAATCTTTTATAAGGGTGATTCCGTGATCGGGCACTCCCAAGAGCTTGAGACACTTACAGCGACAGCATCTTGGGATACACAGTAGCGCAGTCCGAGATGTACGCCCCATGTCAGATCATGAATTCACTCCTTATAAGTTTGGTTTATAAAAGGATAAGGTGTCGGCCATTTAAGACCGAGATGAGGAGGAATTTCTTCACTCAGAGGGTTGTGAATCTTTGGAATTCTCTACCCCAGAGGGCTGTGGATGCTCCGTCGTTGACTATGTTCAAGGTTGAGATTGATAGATTTTTGGACTCTGGGGGAATCAAGGGATATGGGGATCGGGCAGGAAAGTGGACTCGAGGTCGTAGTTCAGCCATGATCTAATTGAATGGTGGAGCACTGGTTCCTCCTTATCTATTCTACTAGTTACATCCTCAAAGAACTCCAATAGGTTTGCCAAACTTGATTTCCCTTTCATAAACCCATGTTGACTCTGCCAAATCCCATTATTATTTCCTAAGTGTCCTGTTATCACATCCTTTATAATAGATTCTAGCTTTTTCCCTATTACTGATGTCAGGATAACAGGTCTCTAGTTCCCTGTTTTCTCTCTCCCTCCTTTCTTAAATAGTGGGGTTACATTTGCTACCCTCCAATCTGCAGGAACCATTCCAGAATCTATGGAATTTTGGAAGATGACAACCAATGCATCCATTATCTCTAGAGCGACCTCTTTCAAAACCCTGGGATGTAGATCATCAGGTCCTTGGGATTTATCAACTTTCAGTCCCATTAATTTCTCTAGTACTATTTTTTTACTAATACTAATTTCTTTCAGTTCCTCATCCTCGCCAGACCCTTGGTTCTCTAGTATTTCTGGGAGGTTTATTGTGTCTTCTTCTGTGAAGACAGACACAAAGTATTAGTTTAATTTCTCTGCCATTTCCTTATTCCCCATTATAAATTCTCCCGTCTCTGTCTGTAAGGGACCCACATTTGCCTTTGCCATTCTTTTCCTTTTTACATACCTATAGAAGCTTTTACGGTCCGTTTTTATGTTTCTCGCTAGTTTACTTTCATATTGTATTTTCCCTTTCTTTATCAATTTCTTGGTTCTCCTTTGCTGAATTCCAAAATGCTCCCAATCTTCAGGCTTACTGCTTTTTCTGGCAACTTTATATGCCTCTTCCTTTGATTTAATACTATCTTTAATTTCTGTTGTTAGCCACGGTTGGATCACTTTTCCTGTTGGGTTTTTGTGCCTTAAAGGAATATATATTTGTTGCAAATTATGTATTAATTCTTTAAATGTTAGCCATTGCCTGTCTACCATCATACCTTGTAATGTAGTTCCCCAATCAACCACAGCCAACTTGCGCCTCATACCTTCGTAGTTTCCTTTGTTTAGATTTAAGGCCCGAGTTTCGGCTTGAACTACATCACTTTCAAACTTAATGAAGAATTCTATCATATTATGATCACTCTTCCCTAAGGGCTCCTTTACAACAAGATTATTAATTAATCCTTTCTCATTGCACAATACTAGATCTAAAATAGCCTGTTCCCTAGTTGGTTCCTCAACATACTGATCTAGAAAATCATCTCGTATACATTCCAGGAATTTGTCCTCCACAGTATTAGTGCTAATTTGGTTTGCCCAATCTATATGTAGATTAAAGTCCCCCATGATTACTGTATTACCCGTGTTACATGCACTTTTAATTTCCTGCTTTATACCATGCCCTACATTACCACTACTGTTTAGTGGACTATAAACAACTCCCAACAATGTTTTCTGCCTCTTGCTGTTTCTTAGCTCCACCCAAACTGATTCCACATCTTGATCTTCTGAGCCAAGATCCTTTCTCACTATTGTATTGAACCCATCCTTTATTAACAGCACTACCCCACCTCCTTTTCCTTTTTGCCTGTCCTTCCTAAATGTCAAATATCCTTGAATATTCAATTCCCAGCCTTGGTTACCCTGCAGCCACGACTATTAGATCATACCCATTAACTTCTATTTGTGCCGTCAATTCATCTACCTTATTGTGAATGCTGCGTGCATTCAGATAAAGTGCCTTTAATTTTGCCTTTTTAACATTTTTTGCTATTTTGACCTTATTAGCTGCTGGCCTTTGTTTCCACTGCCTTCCAATTTCACTTACTACTTTTCTGCCTTCTACTTCCAGCTTTGTTAATCTCCCTTCTGATTCTCCTCTTAGGTACCCGTCCCCTTGTCAAGTTAGGTTAAACCCTCCCCATCAGCACTAGCAAACCCCCCTGCAAGGAAATTGGTCCCGGCCCCGTTGAGGTGCAACCCATCTGGCTTGTACAGGTCCCACCTCCCCCAGAACTGGTCCCAATGATCCAGGAATCTAAAGCCCTCTCTCCAGCCACGCGTTCATCTGCTCTATCCTCCTATTTGTATACTCACCAGCACGTGGCACTGGGAGTAATCCGGAGATTACTACCCTTGAGATCCTGCTTGTTAATCTCTTTCCTAACTCCTTAAACTCTGCAGGACCTCATCCCTCTTTCTACCTATATCGTTGGTACCGATATGGACCACGACCTCTGGCGGTTCACCATCCGCCCCCCCAGAATGTTCTGCAGCTGCTCAGTGACATCCATGACCCTGGCACCAGGGAGGCAACATGCCATCCTGGAATCAGGTCTGCGGCCGCAGAAACGCCTGAATGTTCATCAGCAGCAAATCAAACTACAGAGCTCAAGTCCCTGTCTCCAACCCCTGCCCTCCTTGTCTCAGTTGATAACACACTTGCTTGTGGGTTAGAATGTTGTGGGCTCGAATCCCACTCCAGGCCTTAAGCATGTAATCTAGGCTGACACTTCAGTACAGTACTGAGGGAGTGCTGCACTGTCAGAGGTGCATTTCTTTTGTATGAGATGTTAATCTAAGGCCCCAGGACTCTGGTGGATTTAAAAGATGACTGGGCACTATTTGAAGAAGAGCAGGGGAGTTCTCCCAGTGTCCTGGCCAATATTTATCTCTCAATCTGGTCATTATCATATTGCTGTTTGTGGGAGCTTGCTGTGCACGAATTGGCTGCCATGTTTCCTACATTACAACAGTGACTACACTTCAAAAGTACTTCATTGGCTGTGAAGCGCTTTACAACGTCCTTAGGTCATGAAAGGCACTATATAAATGCAAGTTCTTTCTTCTTTCTTTAATAGTCACTGTATTTCAAAGAGCCTCATTGCATGTGAAGAGCTTCGAGACATTATAAATAAAATGCATGTCTTTCTTTATCTCATCCCCTGTCTGATTTTGGATTTAGAAAAAGGTGTGAAAAGAGGATTGTGACCTTTGAAAAGAGAGTGGGAATTTGTTGATGAGCTTTGCCGGGGAATGTACAGTAATAGCTTTGCTCAACTCAACAGGTTCAGTTCTTATTGGAGCACAGTCCTTGGTTAGACATTCCTCTTTTAACAAAAACTGAGAGGATGCCTATCCTTCTCCGTAACTAACGACCTCTTAATAAAATAATGTTCTCAGGTTTTGTTTAACCTTTCAAAGCCGCTTGCTTCCATGGTTTTGTTAGTGGGTCATTAATCCTGGAGTAAGTAAAATTCCTTTTCCGCAATTTTTGCTGGAAGAGGAATTTTACCCCATTGGTCACTGAATGAAAGCAACAACAGACAAAATATGACACAAAAATAAAAGCGAAATACTGTGGATGCCGGAAATCTGAAAAAAAATAGAAAATGTTGGAAATACTCAGCATCTGTGGAGAGAGATGCAGAGTTAACGTTTCAGGTCAATGACGTTTTATCAGAACTGGAAGAAGTTAGAGATTTAACCGTTTTTAAGCAAGTACCGAGCCAGGGAAAAGTAGGAGGGGGAAAGGAGAGAACAAAAGGGAAGGCCTGTGATAGGGTGGAGGGCAGGAGTGATTAAATGACAAAAGGGATGATGGTGCAAGGCAAAAGGAGGGTGGTAATAGGACAAATAAAGAAACAAAAGACGGGTCAAGAGGAGCTTTCATTGGCAACAGCAGAACCACTAGCAGCACCTGCTGTCCGAAAAAATGGGAGCAGTGGTTATGATCTGAAGTTACTGAAATCAGTGTTGAGTCCGGAAGGTTGTAAAGTGCCTAATCGAAAGGTGCTGTTCCCCGAGCTTCCGTTGAGCTTCATTGGAACAGTGTAGGAGGCCGAGGACAGAGAAGTCAGAGTGGGAGTGGGTTGGAGAATTAAAATGCCAAGCGACCGGCAGGTCAGGGTTGCACTTGCGGAATGAATGGAGGTGTTCAGCAAAGTGATCACCCAATCTTGTGTTTGACACTTATAGGGGGTGATTTTAAACCCCAAGAACAGGTGGGTTGGGGGCGGGTGGGAGTTGAAAATAATTGTTTTTTGGGTCGCAACCGCAACCCGGCTTTATTTCCGGGTTTAACGTCAGCGCGTATACTGGGAACGCAAAGTCCGAAAATTTTGCGGGTCGCGACCCAAAAAAACAACTATTTTCAACTCCCACCCACCACCAACCCACCCGTTCTTGGGGTTTAAAATCACCCCCATAGTTTTGTTAATGGGAAGACATACAGTGCTCTGATTTTAATAAGATGTCTGCTGAATGAATTGATAAAAACTGGCTGTCTGACCATACCCTAATCTTATTTAACTTGAACGATTCTCTGTTAGTGATTCAACCTTTTAACAGAAATAATTCCAGTTTTGAAGAATTGTCCCCCTTGTTTTAAGGAGTGGTCGCCAAATGTATGACAACATAATTCTTGGAAAAATTGTCAAAGAATGCAACATTTGCTTTCAAAATCCTCTGGAGTCAATGACTCAACCAAGCTTCGGAAGACTTTAAACAGACGCGTGCCAGTAACACGATGCCCATCATTGTTGACAAATCTTGAGTGCGATGACGCAACAAAATCCCATTAATTATGTCACTTAAAAACTGCAACTTTCAATTCAAACCCGCACATATGCCTTTAGTAATATACATAGTGGTGTGGTTTACAACATTACTCATTGATCTATCAAATGTCCACAGAAAGCTAGGCCCTGTGCAACCACTTGATCTAACTTATAATTAGTTTAATACTCTCATGGAACTCTGATTACCTCCTGATTGCTGGATGAAGTATGAACTGCTTAAAGGGACATTGCTTTGAAATGGGATATAACAATTTTTTTTTGCGATAATTATAACATGACACCTTCCCACTCATTTCCCTTCTAAGCTCCAGATACATTATCCTACAGGTTCTTCCATCTCCATGAATCCTCACGGTGGTTACTTCTGTAGTTACGATTGGCTCCCGGTGCCCGCAGCTTGGGTTCCACACAGCCAACGGTCACATCAATATAGACTGTACTCTGTTCCTCCAATTCTGGCCTTGTGTGCTTCAGCCCACCATTGGCGGCCTTCAGCTGCCGTGACTAAACTTTGGAACTCCCTCCCTAAACCTCTCCGCCCCTCTTTCCCCTTTCAGACGCTCCTTAAAATCTACCTCGTATTTGGTCACCTGTCCTAATATCTCTTTATGTGGCTTTGTATCAAATTTTTTTTTGGATTACACTCCTGCGAAGTGCCTTGGGACATTTTACTACGTTATAGGCGCTATATAAATGCAAGTTGTTGCTGTACCTGACATTTTAAGACCCGTGGCCAGCGAGACCTGTTTTTATTGGGTCTTCCTGACTACCGCTGGGTGTCCTGGAGCCAGTAAACATAGGAACATTAGGAACAGGATTAGGCCATTCAGCCCCTCGAGCATCTCAACTCTGTTTGCCCGCCTTTCCTCCATATCCCTTGATATCCTTACCCAACAAAAATCTATCAATCACAGTCTTAAAAGCTCCAGTTGGCCCCACAGCATCCACAGCCTTTTGGGGCAGAGAATTCCAGATTTCCACTACCCTTTGTGTGAAAAATGCTTCCTAATTTCCCACCTGAATGATCTAACTCTAATTTTAAGATTATGTCCCCCTTGTTCTTGATTCCCCCACCAGGGGAAATAGTTTCTCCGTATGTACCCTATCAAATCCTTTTAACGCGCTGCTCTGGTGACGTCAGGGCACTTTGGTGGTGGTGACATCATGTTATCACGTCGCTATTCTCTCTGTAATGACGTGTGGCTCAATGTTAAGATGTCACTAAGCCATGCACGTGCGCTGGCTAAAACGTCACAGCCAGTCAGTGCAGACATGGAACGGTGAGCCCACACAGTGCAGCCCTGCAATCTGCGGGGGGGGGGGACCGGCTGTGTATTGTGACCTCGAATTTGCTCGGGACGCGATTCTCGTGCCAATGTTATAGGTGTCAGCCGTGACTCAGCGGGTAGCACTCCCGCCTCTGAGTCAGAAGGTTGAGGGTTGCAAGCCCCACTCCAGCGTATAATCTAGGCTGGCACTGCGGTGCAGTACTGAGGGAGCGCTGCACTGAAATCATTATGCACCCTGTATCTCGCACATCCGGCTCAGGCAGGTGCAAACTGAACTTCATTCTGCTCTTTGCCAAGATCAGTGTGCCTTAAGCCAAAAGGCAAAGAGCAACCCCAGGCCCCATTGTAACAGTGTGAATTTTCCACATCTTACACCAGCCACTTTGTATTCACTCTGAATGACATTAGCAATTTGGTTCCATGCCATTCCAAATTACAGGCAGCTTTGTGCGGAGGATTCACGCCCACTCAGAGCAGGGGTTAGACTTCCTCAAACTCATTTCATGGAGAATCTTGACAGCCTTCAGAGGGAGAAGATTTTAATCCTGTCAATCAGGGCTGGTTTTAAACTCAAATCCCAAATTTGTAGGAACAGCTTGCCAACTCATTATCAGTTTAATAAATTCACAAGAGGGATTTAACCTCATTTGTGACATTGTTCTGTATCAGTAAAGGGTTAATAGTTTGTTTTATGCTGTAGAAAGGCATCTCGAAGAAATGTCCATTACTCGCAGTGAACTTAAAATAAGATGCTATGTTCCACATGTAAACTGAATTTCAATATGTCACTTCCTGATATATTCAAAGTTGTTTGTAATACTGCAAATCTCCCAGAGTGCCTATGCTTTCTATGATCAACCAATCGCAGAACGTTCAGTCAACAAGACAACAAGATACTCACTACATTGTAAGCATGGAGATATAACTGAAATAAGACTGTTTTCCAGAGAATCTCCCGCAATGGCTTCTCTTCCCGCTCCCACACCGTTACCTCTGGAGTCCCCCATGGATCTATCCTTGGCCCCCTCCTATTTCTCATCTACATGCTGCCCCTCGGCGACATCATCCGAAAACACATCAGGTTCCACATGTACCCTGACGACACGCAGCTCTAACTCGCCATCGCCTCTCACATAGAACCATAGAATCAGAGAAAAGATACAGCACAGAAGGGGGCCATTCGGCCCATCGTGTCTACACCGGCTTGAAGAACAACCAGGTGCCCATTCTGATCCCACCTTCCAGCACCCGATCCATAGTCCTGCAGCTTACAGCACTTTAGGTGCAGGTCCAGGTAATTTTTTTAAAAGGGTTGAGGGTCCCTGTCTCTGCCACCAATTCGGGCAGTGAATTCCATACACCCACCACCCTCTGGGTATAAAAGTTTTCCCTCATGTCCCCTCTAATCCTTCCGCCAATCAGCTTAAATCTATGCCCTCTAGTTCTTGAACTCTCCGCTAGGGGAAACAGGTACTTCCTGTCTACTCTATCTGGGCCCCTCATAATTTTGTACACCTCAATCAAGTCTCCCCTCAGCCTCCTCTGCTCCAAGGAAAACAACCCCAGCCGATCCAATCTCTCCTCGTAGCTGCAATTTTCAAGCTCTGGCAACATTCTTGTAAATCTTCTCTGCACTCTTTCCAGAGCAATTACGTCCTTCCTGTAATGTGGTGACCAGAACTATGCACAATACTCCAGCTGTTGCCTTACCAGCGTTTTATACAGTTCCATCATTACATCCCTGCTTTTGTATTCTATACCTCGGCTAATAACGGAGAGCATTCCGTATGCCTTCTTCACAACCTTATCTACCTGTACTGCCACCTTCAGAGACCTGTGCACATGCACTCCAAGGTCTCTTGCTTCCTCTACCCCTCTCAATATATTCCTGTTTACTGCGTATTCCCTTTTACTGTTTGCCCTCCCTAAGTGCATTACCTCACACTTCTCCGGGTTGAACTCCATTTGCTAATTTTCTGCCCACTCCACCAACCCATTGATATCTTCTTGGAGTCTACAGCTATCCTCTTCACTATCAACTACACGGCCAATTTTTGTGTCGTCTGCAAATTATCCAATCATGCCCCCTACATTCAAGTCCAAACCATTAATATATACCACAAACAGCAAGGGACCCAACACTGAGCCCTGTGGCACACCACTGGAAACGGATTTCCATTTGCAAAGACATCCATCGACTTTTACCCTTTCTTTCCTGTTACTGAGCCAATTTTGGATCCAATTCGCCACATTTCCCTGTATCCCATGGGCTTTTACCTTTCTGACCAGTCTGCCATGTAGGACCTTGTCAAATGCCTTACTAAAATCCATGTAGATAACATCCACTACACTACCCTCATCAATCCTCCTTGTCACTTCCTCAAAGAATTCAATCAGATTTGTAAGGCATGACCTTCCCTGAATAAATCCATGCTGTCTATCCCTGATTAAACCATGCCTTTCCAAGTGACAGTTTATCCTATCTTTCAGTCTCACCGAGGTAAGACTGACCGGCCTATAACTGTTCGGCCTTTCCCTCGTACCTTTTTAAACAATGGTATTACGTTTGCAGTCTTCCAGTCCTCCGGTACCTCCCCTGTATCTAGTGAGGATTGGAAAATGATCCTCAGAGCATCCGCTATTTCCTCCTTGGCTTCCTTCAATAGCCTAGGAAACAATCCATCCGGCCCTGGTGACTTATCAACTTTCAAGGATTCCAGTCCCTCTAGTACTTCCTCTCTTGTTATGTTTACCTTATCCAATATTTCACACCTCTCCTCTTTAACTATTACGTCTGGATCATCCCTTTCCTTTGTTAATATGGAGACAAAATATTCATTTAAATCCCTACCCACATCCTCTGCTTCCACACACAAGTTACCCTTATCATCCCTGATAGGTCCCACCTTTTCCTTAGCTATCCTCTTGTTCTTAATGTACTGATAAAACATCTTTGGGTTTTCTTTAATCTTACTAGCTAATATTTTTTAATGCCCTCTCTTTGTTTTCCTTATTTCCTTTTTTACGGCATCCCTGTACTTTCTATACTCCTCTCGGCTTTCTGCAGTATTTAGCTTTCTGTGACAGTTATAAGTCTTCTTTTTCTGCTTTATCTTGCCCCGTATACGTCTAGACAACTAGGGGACTTTAGATTTGGGAGTGCCACCCTTTTTCTTTGAGAGGATGTGTCTGCATTGTACCTGTAGAATTTCACTTTTTAGTGCCTCCCACTGGCTTGCCACTGATTTCTCCTCAAATAGTTGTGTCCAGTCCACTTCTGCCAAATCACCTCTTAGTTCTGTAAAATTTGCCTTCCCCCAATTTAAAATGTTTACTCCTGATTTAACTCTGTCCTTTTCCATAATAATGCTAAAACTAGCTGAATTGTGGTTACTATCCCCAATATGGTCACCCACTGTCACTTCACCCACTTGCCCATCTTCATTTCCCAGGACTAAATGTAGAATTGTATCCCCTCTTGTTGGGCTTGTCATGTACTGGCTAAAAAAGTTCTCCTGGACACCAATCAAGAATTTTGCGCTCTCTGTGCCCCTCACAATGTTTGAATCCCAGTTGATGTTAGGGTAGTTGAAGTCCCCTACTATTATTGCCCTCTTATTTTTGCACTCAGAAATTTGCCTACATATTTGTTCTTCTATCTCCCTTTCACTATTCGGGGGTCTATAGTACACTCCTAGTAGTCTGACTGCCCCTTTTTTTAATTTCTTAGCTCAACCCATATGGCCTCGATTGATGATCCATTTAGCATATCATCCCTTCTCACAACTGTAATTGATTCTTTAACCAATAATGTTACCCCCCACTCCTTTTTTATCACCCACTCGATCCTGCCTGAAAACTCTATATCCAGGGATGTTGAGCTGCCAATTATCCCCCTCTTTAAGCCAGGTTTCCATTATAGCAATGATATCATGCTGTCATGTGTCCATCTGTGCCCTCAGCTCATCTGCTTTGTTTGTAATACTCCTTGCATTGAAGTATATGCCCTTTAACCCCGTCAAATTCCTGTGCTGAACACTATTTAACCTTTGCTTCTTTTGCCTTTCTGAGTCGCTAACTATGTCACTAACTGCTTTTCTACTTCCTGTTTCCTGGTCTGAATTTATCCTATCTGTACCTGCCCTTTGGTTCCCATCCCCCTGCCATACTAGTTTAAACCCTCCCCAACAGAACTAGCAAATGCCCCCGCGAGGATATTGGTCCCGGTTCTGCTTGGGTGCAACCCGTCCAGCTTGTACAGGTCCCGCCTTTCCCAGAATCGGTCCCAATGCCTCAGGAATTTAAACCCCTCCTTCCTACACCATCTCTCAAGCCACGTATTCATCTGGTCTATTCTCCTATTTCTGCTCTCGCTGGAACGTGGCACTGGGAGTAATCCTGAGATTACTACCTTAGAGGTCCTGCTTTTTAATTTATTTCCTAACTCCCTATATTCAGTTTGCAGGACCTCATCCCTTTTTTTACCGATGTCGTTGGTACCGATATGGACCACGACCTTTGGCTGTTCTACACTGTTCGACCCCTCCACCGTCTCTGATTTGTCACACTACTTGTCTGACATCCAGTACTGGATGAGCAAAAATTTCCTCCAATTAAATATCGAGAAGATCGAAGCCATTGTCTTTGGTCCCTGCTACAAACTCCGTTCCCTAGCTACTGACTCCACCCTTCTCCCTGGCCGCTGTCTGAGGCTGAACCAGACTTCACAAACTTGGCATCCAATTTGACCCTGAGATGAGCTTCCAACCACTTATCCACTCCATCACCAAGACCGCCTACTTCCACCTCCGTAACATCGCCCGCCTCCGCCCCTGCTGCAGCTCAGCTGCTGCTGAAACCCTCATCCATCCTTTGTTACCGCTAAACTTGAGAAGTCCAATGCTCTCCTGGCCAACTTCCCATCTTCCACCCTCCATAAACTTGAGCACATCCAAAATTCTGCTGCCTGTATCCTAGCTCACACCAAATCCCTTTCACCCATCACCCCGTGTTCACTGACCTACGTTGGCTCTTCGATTTTAAATTTCTCATCCTTGTGTTCAAATCCCTCCATGGCTTCACCCCTCCCTATCTGTGTAAACTCCTCCTGCCCTACAACCCTCCGAGATCGCTGCGCTCCTCCAATTCTGGCCTCTTGCGCATCCCTGATTTTAATCGCTCCACCATTGGCGACCGTGCTTTCAGCTGCCCAGGCCTAAGTTTTGGAATTGTCTCCCTAAACCTCTCTGCCTCTCTACCTCTCTCTCCTCCTTTAAGTCTCTCCTTAAAATCTACCTCTTTGACCAAGCTTTTGGTCACCTATCCTAATATCGCCTTATGTGGCTCGGTATCAAATTTTGCCTTCTAACGCTCCTGTGAAGTGCCTTGGGACATTTTGCTATGTTAAAGGCGCTATATAAATGCAAGTTGTTGCTGTTGTTCATTGTATCCTGCACACTTGCAGAGAAAAGAATAGCATGACATGAAACATCTGTTTTCATTTTTAGAACTTATCGCCTTCATGTCATCCCATGTGTCATTTATCATTTGTTCCACAACAGAACAGTAGTGCCGTGTCCTTATGCGTAGCCCTGCATGGCATTTGAACATTGCGGTAAATAACTTGGTGACGTCCAATTGGGTTGCTTACTGGAAGTCCTTGGCTAAGTAGTTCGACCATTCACTCGTGGTGAAATTATTCAGGGCTGAGGCTCGTAGGCAGTAAGGTACAAAGTAATGATTGAGTTTAAAGATTCTGATTTTCAATGAATTAGTTACACGCATTACACCTCGGATAGCTGCTTTTTACTTTGTTACCATGGAAGCCGTTAGTTTGTGGTTTCATTGAAGAACTGACGGACTCATGGAATGATATCCCAAGATACTAGTAAAAATTCTGGAATTTTGTGTTATGAAAATGGGATTTAACTTACTCAGTCACCATATAACAGTGGCCCTATCTATAATACATGCAAGCGACCTGCATTTATATAGCACCTTTAACACTGAAAAATGTCCCAAGGTGTTTCACATGAGGAATAAAATGGCGCCAAGCCAAAGAAGGAGACATTCGGAGAAGTGACCACAAGCTTAAAACCTACCTCTTTGACCAAACTTCTGGTCACCTGTCGTAATATCTCTTTATGTGGCTCGGTGTCAAATTTTGTTTGATAATCGCTCCTGTGAAGCTCCTCGGGCCATTTTACTACGTTAAAAGCACTATATAAATGCAAGTTGTTGTTGTTCCATGTTTCAAATGGACTGGCCTGGCTAAATATTCATAAAGAAGATGAAAGAGGCATTGTTAAATGTGCTCTGATTCAAGTGTAGCATTCCAAAATTTTGATTGTCTCCAATTATCTTTGTTGTTTTAATTCTCAAATGTTCTCACCTTTCTGTCCTCTCCTGAGGTACTGTGGTATGTGTAGGTGGTTAACAAAAAGGGAATAGTAACTGACCAAAACATGGAAGGAGTGGAAGAGGGAAATTCAACAGGACAATTACTTAAAATTCAGTTTAAATGAGTTCAAATTCAGTCAATTAATTTGTCTTTGGCACATAAGATCTGTGACTAGCATTTAACTGAAACCACTGATTGGTCTGTTTCTTCAACTGCAGCAATTACTTGAACAAATTTTCAATTTAGATGAGTTCAATTCAGTAATCTTTAGGACCCATGGGCCCTGTTCCAGCCAATAATTGATTGCGACCGATAACACTGCTCGATTGCGTTGATTCATGGAAGATTTTATGTTCGGGATCATGCAAATGAGTTTGAGCGGAAACTTGGCTGTAACTTTACCTCGGCAAAACAACCCCAATTGTGCTCCTAGCGGAAACTCCAGGCCAATATATTTTATTCTGGGCTCTGAATCTAGTCTGATCAAACTTAATGTTCTAAATTGAAAACGTAAAGTCATAGAATCAAGGGATTTATTTGAACCCACTTGGGTACTTTTTACATGTAATGCATTGAGACAACGCAAACATGAGAAATAAAAGTATCTAAAAAGAGCAAGAGATTTTGTCTACCCCCAGATCAGCCATGATCAAATTTAATCAGGCTCGAGGGGCTGAATGGCCTACTCCTGTTCCTATGTTCCCCTATATTGCCGATGAGAATCCCTCTCGAGGGTTTTATCACTGAGTTTTCCATTGCTTGTGAAACCTAAAGACATCCTAATGAATTGGAAAAACCGTAAAACAATGATACGAAAGCCCAAAGGTCCTGACATTTGCAGATCATCAGCCTTTACCTACGTCAAATCAGCATTATTTCCACATGTGCTCAACTCACATTACCAAGAATTCGATCTGAATTCGAAAGGCTAAATTCACCACACTCCTCAACACATACGCAGACAGCTATCAGCATTATTCTGTATTCAAATAAATTTTCACAAAGTCTGCTGCACAGACAACTGGAACAGTACCAGTTATGCGTGGTTGCAATGAAAGATTATTTGGAACCAACTGTCGATCATGATTATTAAAAGACAATGACTAAGAAGAATTCTCAAACATTCAGACTTCTCATCATGTTCTGCCCATGTTCTACCACAAAATGTTATGGCCACTTTGAACACAGCAGTCATATACTGTAAATGAGAGACTCGCCTCTCAGAGTAGGCTTATCATGCAGACTTGTGTAAATCAAAATTTTTTTAAATGCAGACATGGATTCTCTACGTTTATAGATCCTTCAATTGTATGATGCTCAAATTAAAATCAAAACTATTTGGATGTTATATGTGTCAGTCGTGGCTCAGTGGGTTGCACTCTCGCCTTTGAGTCAGAAGGTTGAAGGTTGCAGAGATTGAGCACAAAATCGAGGCTGACACTCCCAGTGCAGTTCTGAGGGAATGCTGCACTGTCGGAGGTGCCATCTTTCCGATGAGGTGGGGTACCCTCGCAGGTGGACGTAAAAGATTCCATGACACTATTTCAAAGACAAGCAGGAGCGTTCTCCTCGGTGTACTGGCCCATATTTATCCCTCAATCAACACCTAAAACAGATTATCTGGTCATTATCTCACTGCTGTTTGTGGGACCTTGCTGTGTGCAAATTGGCTGCCGCATTTCCTACATTCCAACAGTGACTACACTTCAAAAGTACTTAAGTGGTTGTAAAGTGCTTTGGGACATCCTGTGGTTGTGAGAGGCGCTATATAAATGCAAGGTTTTCTTTCCTGTCATTAATAGATTTTTGAAGGTTATTTAGCCCTTCTACAATGTGTCCATTCACCAGCAGCACCCTCCCGCCGACCAATTTTTTTTTACATTGTGTATTCACACCATTCTTGAGCCATGTTCACCCTGAGCCCAGTGTGAAGGCTGATAGAAAGGGTTGGCATCCTTTGCTGAGTCCAAAACCAAACAGGAAATGAGATCTGGGTGGCATAAGGAATAGGCACTCGAGAGGTTCCAAGGTTTGGTTTGCTGACAACGCAAATACAAGAACTGAAACTACAAATAACATTAATAACCAATGCCTCCACATCATAAGCGACAAAGGTTAGTGAGAAAATTGACATTTAAAAAAAAATTATACATACTTTTGGTGTCTAGTTTACATTTTACAAATTTCCAGACAGCCCACTCAAAAAACAAAGTCTGCTTCAACCTCAGACACATGACAACACCAGTCGATGGGCTGTTCCCAGATTCTCCAAGAACACAGCTCTTAGTCAACCATGAACACTGCTGCAAAACGCAGCCCAGTGAATCTCCCCAATGGCTCAGGAGATTTATCCAGGGAGTAGCTGAGATGTAAAGACCAGGAAGTTTCCCAGGGTTGATTCCAGGCCTCTGCTCAAATGATCGGTGTCAGCAGATCTACAATTAGCTCCACTGACCGAGGAAGGAGAATATCCAGCAGGGTTCAGAGCCCTGAGTCTTATTCAGAAAGAGTGCATCTAATCAGGCAGAGTACCAGAGGGTGTCTGGAGCCTCTTTTAGTCCCCCCTCCTAATACCTTCTTTGGCTCTGTGTCAACTTTTGACTGATTGTGCGTCCATGAAACGCCTTGGGACATTTTCCTACGTTAAAGGTGCTCTTTGTTGCTGTTGTTGTGGAACTGGGACCCAGCAAGGACAGAATGAGGCTTATTTTCCTTCATTTGATGCCCCATGCAGGCCTGATTCTGGGGTGTTAAGCAGAGGTAACTGGAGTAGTAGCCCCTTAGTGTTGGATATCTGCCCACTTTGTGTTTGATGCTCATGGCTCTGGGGCATCTTTAGTGTGGGCGAGAAGCTCCTGCTTGAAACAGGCAAGAACATTTAAATTCAGATTGATTTCTGGGATGAGAGGGTTGTCCTATGAGTAGAGATTGAGTAGGATGGGTCTATACTCTCTGGAGTTTAGAAGAATGAGAGGTGATCTCATTGAAACATACAAGATTCTGAGAGGGCTCGACAGGGTAGATGCTGAGCGGTTGTTTCCCCTGGCTGGAGAGTCCAGAACTAGGGGGGCATAGTCTCAGGATAAGGGGTCGGACATTTAAGACTGAGATGAAGAGGAATTTCTTCACTCAGAGGTCTGTGACTCTTTGGAATTCTCTACCCCAGAGGGCTGTGGATGCTCAGTCGTTGAGCTACACATCCGAGAGGGGGGTGCAGAGAAAGAGAGAGAGAGAGACCTCATCGGCCGTTGGGAGATGGGGGGGGACAAAGATCGGAGTGGGGGGAGAGACATCACACATCGGAGAGACATCGGACATCGGGGGGAGGGGGGCTGCAGGTGACATTGGTTTTAAGGTATGTTTCGTTTTTTTTTTACAATGGGAAATGTAATTTTATTTAATTCATTGAGTCTATTTTTGCCTGATCCGGCCCTTCCCACCTGGTTTCACCAGGCGTGAATCGGAAGCCGTGGGAAAGTCACCCAGGTAAGGTTAAAATCTTTTCAAATGTCCAATATACAAAAAATAAACTACCTTAAGTACCTCAATTAGGCACATTTGCCCCCTTAATTATCGGCCCGCCGGATTTAATTACTGTCGAGACTTTTGGCTTCCTGATCCGTGCGCACCCAGATGCGTCTGTGTTGTACGCATTTTTTGGCGGGTTGGAGCCGGAATTCCCTCCCGCTCCATAAAAATGGGATTTTGTTTGCCCACCCGCCCCGAACCCACCCGGACTTGGCAGTTAAAATCCTGCCCAACGTTTCAGGTCGAAGACCTTTCGTCAGAACTGGAAGATGTTAAAGATGTTTTTGGCGAAAGGTCTTAACTCGGTTTCTTTCTCCACAGGTGCTACCTGACCTGTTGAGCATTTCCAGGATTTTCTGTTTCAATTTCGGTTCCAGCATCCGCAGTATTTTGCTTTTGAGTGTGGCAGCCATTTTGTGCACAGCAAGGTCCCACAAACAGCAATGTGATAATGACCAGATAATCTGTTTTACTGATATTGGTTGAGAGATAAATATTGTCCAGGACACCGGAGAGAACTCCCCCTGCTCTTCTTCGAAATAGTGCCATGGGATCTTTTATGTCCATGTGAGAGGACAGAAGGTGTCTCGGTTTAACGCCTCTTCTGAAAGACGGCACCTCCGGCAGTGCAGCACACCCTCAGCATCTGGTGTGTCAGCCTGGATTATATGCTCAAGTCTCTGGCGTGGGGCTTGAACCCACAAACTTGTGAGTCAGAGATGAGAGTGCTACCCACTGAGCCACTACTGACGCACATGGTGATGGTTGACAGACGATCCTTTCAGATTGGAGGATTTGTAAAGGTGAAGAGAGCAGCTCCCAGTCCCTCAGGTAAATTTCATTCTTTCCTTCCAGACTGCAGCTGGTCTCCACTACAGGGACGGAGACTACTGCCTGCTATTTCTAACAAAAGGCAGAACCAATGGGGAATTCACGCTGGCGCAGGCCTTTTAGGCCGACAACTCCACTCACCCGCCCATAACCCCCAGCACCCCCCGCCGCCCCAAACACCCATGCTGATGAGCTGATAAAGAGGGAGAAAATAGAATATGAAAGTAAACTAGCAAGAAATATAAAAACAGATTGTAAGAGCTTCTACAAGTATGTAAAAAGGAAGAGAGTAACGGAAGTCAACGTGGGTCCCTCAGAGGCTGAGACAGGAGAAATTATAATGGGGAAAATGGAAATGGCAGAGACGTTAAACAAATATTTTGTATCTGTCATCACAGTAGAAGACACAAAAAACATACCAGAAATATCGGGGAACCAAGGGTCTAACAGTGAGTCTAAGAGTGAGGAACTTAAAGTAATTAATATTAGTAAAGAAAAAGTACTGGAGAAACTAATGGGACTAAAAGCTGACAAATTCTATGATTCTATGATTCTATGAATCCCCTGGACCTGATGGCCTGAAACCTAGGGTTCTAAAAGAGGTGGCTGCAGAGATAGTGGAGGCATTGGTTGTTATCTTCCAAAATTCCCTAGATTCTAGAACGGTCCCAGTGGATTGGAAGGTAGCAAATGTAACCCCGCTATTCAAGAAAGGAGGGAGAGAGAAAACAGGGAACCGCAGGCCAGTTAGCCTGACAGCAGTAGTTGGGAAAATGCTGGAATCCATTATTCAGGATGTAGTAACAGGGCACTTAGAAAATCATAATATGATTAGGCAGAGTCAACATGGTTTTATGAAAGGGAAATCATGTTTGACAAATCTATTAGAATTTTTTAAGGATGTAATTGGCAGGGTAGCTAAGGGGGAACCAGTGGATGTAGTATATTTGGATTTTCGAAAGGCATTCGATAAGATGCCACACAAAAGTTTGTTACACAAGATAAGGGCTCATGGGGTTGGGGATAATATATTAGCATGGGTAGAGGATTGGATAATGGACAGAAGACAGAAAGTAGGAATAAACGGGTCACTTTCAGGTTGGCAGGCTGTAACTAGTGGGGTTCCGCAAGGATTAGTGCTTGGGCCTCGGCTATTTACAATCTACATTAATGACTTGGATGAAGGGACCGAGTGCAATGTATCCAAGTTTGCTGACGATACAAAGCTAGGTGGGAAAATAAGCTGTGAGGAGAACACAAAGAGTCTGCCAAAGGGATATAGACAGGTTAACTGAGTGGGCAAGAAGGTGGCAAATGGAGTATAATGTGGGGAAATGTGAGGTTATTCACTTTGGTAGGAAAAATAGAAAAACAGAATATTTTTTAAATGGTGAGAAGCTATTAAATGTTGGTGTCCAGAGAGATTTGGGTGTCCTTGTACATGAAATACAGGAAATTAACATGCAGGTACAGCAAGCAATTAGGAAGGCAAATGGTATGTTGGCCTTTATTGCAAGGTGGCTGCAGTACAAGTGTAAGGAAGTCTTGCTATAATTGTACAGAGCTTTGGTGAGAGCTCTCCTGGAGTACTGTGTACAGTTTTCGTCTCCTTACCTAAGGAAGGATATACTTGCCTTGGAGGTGGTGCAACAATGGTTCACTGGATTGATTCCTGGGATGAAAGGGTTGACCTATGAAGAGAGATTGAGTACAACGGGCTTATACTCTCTGGAGTTTAGAAGAATGAGAGGAGATCTCATTGAAATATAAGATTCTGAGAGGGCTTGACAGGGTAAATGCTGAGAGGCTGTTTCCCCTGGCTGGAGAGTCTAGAACTCGGGGGCATAGTCTCAGGATAAGGGATCAGTCATTTAGGACGGAGATGAGGAAGAATTTCTTCGCTTGGAGGGTTGCAAATCTTTGGAATTCTCTATCCCAGAGGGTTGTGGATGCTCAGTCATTGGGTATATTCAAGGCTGAGATCGATAGATTTTTGGGCTCTGAGGGAATCATGGGATATGGGGATCGGGCAGGAAAGTGGAGTTGAGGTCGAAGATCAGCCATGATCTTATTGAATGGCGGAGCAGGGCTCGAGGGGCCGTGTGGCCTACTCCTGCTCCCACTTCTTATGTTCTTATGAACCTGGAAGTCTTCTGGGTCCTGCCTGGTCCAGGTTTCAGACTTGCATGACCTGACTTAACGCTGTGACGGTGAAAGAGAAGGAACGTCAGCCCCGATGTCTTCAGCGGGAGAAGGAAGAAATTTAACGAGGAGAAAAAAAAATCACACGGAGCCAAACAAGACATTCGAGCCCAGTGAGGACTTGTTCTCATCCTCATCAGCGCTCTGGCTGTGATAGAAAATTCATCAGAGTAGAGGAGGGGGAATCAAATCTGCAGCCTCCCATTTTTTGAGCAACCCGCTAACCGATTATTTTTGTGTAGTTTGAGGGAAAGCGCGTATTTACCATTTAAAAAAACAAATGACCGGGAAACTGATATTCACAGGTCCACCACTGACACTTCCTCTATGATGCTGGTGTGAAAATAACAATCACATTCTTCTCGGGTCCAGTGTATTTAACAGCTTACGGAAAGCATGTCAGATTATAATCACCTTCAAACATTGCTGGGGTTGTGATTTTATACATGCCAACACACTACTACACAAAGTGCGACACATGAAGGTGGGAGGGGAGAGGTTGAACTTTTGCGCTTGTGAAAGCAAGCGATGTCAGTGCTGCGGAACAGAGAAATGTTCTACTTTTGCATCCAGCATCAAGTGCTATCAGTTATGGGCTATAATAGTCTAGTAGTTATGCTACTGGAGAACGAGAGTTCAAATCCCACCATGGCAGTTTGAGAATTCAATTTTAAAAAGAATCTGGAAATAAAAAGTGACCATGAAGCTGTCGACTTGTTGTTAAAAACCCCAACTGGTTCACGAATGTTTAGGAACGGAAACCTGCCACCCTTACTCAGTCTGGCCTATATGTGACTCTAATCACATATCATCACCAAGGGTCAACCTTGGCTCAATTGGTAGCATTCTCGTCTGAGTCAGAAGGTCATGGATTTAAACCCCACTCTCGAGACTTGAGCACAAAAATCAATTCTGGCACTCCCAGTGCAGTACCGAGGGAGTGCTGCACTGTTGGAGGTGCCGTCTTTCGGATGACACTTTAAAAGGAGGTCCTGTCTGCCCCCTTGGGGGACATAAAAGATCCCACAGCACTATTTCGAAGAAGAGCAGGGACGATATCCCAGTGTCATGGCTAACATTTATCCCTCAACCAACACCTAAAGAACAGATTATCTGCTCATTATCTCATTGTTGTTTGTGGGAGCTTGCTGTGCGCAACTTGGCTGCTGCGTTTCCTACATTACAACAGTGACTACACTTCAAACTGCCATGGTGGGATTTGAACTCTCATTCTCTGGATTACTAGTCCAGTAGCATAACTACTAGACTATCATAGTTCATTGATTGTAAAGCACTTTGGGACGTCATGAGGTCATGAAAGGCGCTACGTAAATGCAAGTCTTTCTTGTCTTAATCCCACACTAAGGTGGTAAAATCTGCCAACAAGGCCCCCATCCTGAGAACGAATGAAGAAAAAACATACACGTTAGGTGCAGAGTACACTTTCGACCACTCCATCCACATGTATATCCTCCACTATCTCAGGGTCACCTTTGCCTTCCCCATCCCTCTGGTCTCTCGGAGTGAGACTGCGCCCAAAGTGAGGATGCAACGCGTTTACATTTGTCAGTACCGCTGTGCCTCACGGCACCGGTGAAACGCCTCCGGCACTGCTGCTATATCCGTGGGGTCTGCCACCGGTACGTCAGCCACTTGGTGCAGGTTAGAACCTCGGCCCTTCAGTTCCAAGCCTTTGACTGAGGTTTCAGCATTAGCACAAGATGCAGTCTCGCCCCTCCTCCTCCAACCCCAAGTGAAATTCCTCTCCAAAAAAAAAAGTTTTGGCCCAGAAGTTACTTTATTTTAAAGAGGTTACTGCCTCCATCAAAATCACACAGAGAAAGGAATTTCAGACAAACACATAAAGTGTTCATAGATTAGTATCCCGTGACATGATTTCTGAGGCTATGTTCTTTTTCATTTCTGGCCCGTGTCAGATAAACCTACTCTTTTTAACCGTGGTGTAATACCTTACTCACTTGCTCACAATGCCCTGAGAAGCTTGGTATGTGTACAATTTTGTCATGGGAATGCTGTGTAAAATGTGAGGGACTATCACAGCATGATTTATTGGGCTTTCACGGTCTGCCGAAGATCCTGTTGTTACCAACATGCGGTGACACATCCTTGCTTTTCAGTCATCTTTACCGTCCAGCAAGAGACAATGATTGTTTTTATTCCATGTCAGTGTTTCCTTTTACCGTGATCTAGGCATTGGAATGGCGTGCGGCATGGTGTGGCACTTCCACGGCTCCACGTGGCGCGCACACTCACCAAATCCATGTGGGATGCTGTGCAACACTTGTGCAGCTCTGCATGGCACGCCTATGCATTGGGTAGCATTCCTACGGTTCCACATAGTGCATAAGAACTTCGGGGGGCAGCAAAAGGCCATTAGGCCCAATAAGCCAGCCCCTTTCTGATATATCAACCCATCTAGGAGCATAGGAACAGGAGTAGGCCATTCAGCCCCTCAAGCCTGTTCCGCCATTCAATTAGATCATGGCTGATCTGTATCTTAACTCCGTTTACCCACCTTGGTTCCATATCCCATAATACCCTAACCTAACAAAAATCTATCAATCTCAGTTTTGAAATTTTCAATTGACCCCCAGCCTCAACAGCTTTTTGGGGGAGAGAGTTCCAGATTCCCACTACCCTTTGTGTGAAGAAGTGCTTCCTGACATCACCTCTGAATGACCTAACTCAAATCTTAAGGTTATGCCCCCTTGTTCTGGACTCACCCACCAGTTTCTCTCTATCTAGCCTATCAAATTCTTTAATCATCTTAAACACCTCAATTAGATCTCCCCTTAATCTCCTACTAAAGGGAATATATCCACCTGCCTTCTCACCATATCCATCAATCCCATCTCTTCGGAAACACATCTAACTGATTCTTGAACTCGTTTATCTTGTCCAATTCAATGTCTTTCCTGCTAACATTCCACAATTCTATAATCCTACAGAGTAAACGCATTGGTCCCTTCCTGTGGAGGGGAGCCATGTTAGTCGGGCGTTCGGGTTGGAGACTCAGCCCTTCGGTATTGTAGGCGAAACTCTAACCCGCGCTCCCTTTAAACACGAATCCTGGCTGGGAGTGTGGATCAGTGAATATATCTGTATGAGTGAAAAAATTCTACCAGACGTCCTTCTCACTCCTAACTGCCTAATTTTTAACTTGTGTCCCCTGGTATTTTAAGCCTTCGTCATAGTGAACCATTTGCCTGGATCTAATTCTGATATTCATGTGAGGAATGTTAAGAACAAATGCTCTGACTCATCACTGAGTACCACAGTGAGTTGGCACAAACACCTTTCGGCAGATTTTTAAAATTCAACCAGCTGCAAAAATGATTCAGTGATTGCAATCATCCATGATAGCAACACAGGTCTGGAGAATCACACGGCCTGGTGTCCTGCTCAATCAGTTCCCCCACCCTGCTTTCATCCCCAAAACCAACACGGCAGGACAAATGTGCCAGCTATTTTCATCTGATAGAAAACTAGACCCTAAATAGAAGAATGGTAAGTGTGTGCACAAATGCCACTTTCTTGTATGCTTTCTGTAAATTACATCAGCATAACTTTTGAGCTAATGGCAAAATAGAGATGTGCTGTACACACCAGGTTTTACGGTACAGTACTGTGTCAGCCAAGTGTGTGCTGTCAGGTGGTGGGACTGTCTTTTCAGTTCAAATAAAAATGGCAATTCAACAAACAGCGACGATGACGTTAGAGCTCCAGCAAATCTCAAATCCCACCAGTCGTGCGGAAGCACCCATTCCCCCAGAGACCTTTAAACTCAGACTTCAACAAGCGTCTAGTCTCTGCTCTATGGAGGTTTGCGGCGTCTGCGTTACATTTGGACAACTGTCCCATGCACCTGTTTACCAGACGTGCTATTCCAAGGCCACTTGCTGTCTCAACTTGTGCCAATGTGCAACTTTGCACCAGCTCTGCTGACTAAGCCTAGGATTGCATGGGGTTGGAGGTGGGAGATCATGCGATGAATACTGGAGGTTTCATCGCATGATCTCCCACCTCCAACCCCATGCTCCCGCCATTGGTTATCTGACAAGTCCATCCTCACAGGGTCCCGCCCCCATGTTCCTGCCATTGGTTGTCTAACACATCCATCCTCAAGGCCCCACCCCCACCATGCTCATGCCATTGGTTGTCCAACATGTCCATCCTCATGGCACCCCGCCTTCCCACTCCAATTGGAAAGTAAAAGACTCTTCATTGGATAATTCTTGACAGCCAGTCAAACAGCCTTTTCCCCAATCGCCAATATTTTTATAACGAACCAAAGTGTTCAATGAAAAGAAAAAAAACACATTTTTTTCTAATGCCCCTATGATTTTTCTCCTGGGTTGCTGTGTCCCGGAGGCTAATCTTTAATTCCTGATTGACCCCAGAACAATCCTGGAGGGTTGGCAACCCTAACTAGGCCATCTGTAGAAATCATCACTGCTGGGAGGATCATAGCCAGTCGTGCTCAATAACACGACTATCCAACTTTCTGCAGTGTGCTTTCAGTGCCATATTAATAAATGTTGTAAGATTCTTTACAATTGTCAACCCCAGTCCATCACCGGCATCTCCACATCATATTCATAAAAAGTCAGCCAACACTGTGTTTTTCTTTTTTCTTAACCTACAGCCTGTTGTGTTTGTATTCCAGAGCACTGGACTGCCATCTGTGAAAAAAAAAAATGACTAGACCTGGGACCAGACGCAATTAATTTTTCATTTCCCTTAGGGAGGGGTTCAAATGCAACACGTGTGTGACAAAGACCATTGCAAAAAAACCCTGACGCAAAACACCACTAGGATCCAGCGTGTTCTGGTAACCACTGCCCTTATGTTGAACCACAAAGAACATTATCTTAAACACATCAGAAACAGACCGTAACAGCATGGGAAACGCATGGTAACTGCAGTTCCTTAATGCAACCCCTTATATTGTAGTTAATACAAACCATTTGATACAGTGAGGAGGGGCATGGTGAGAGGGTGAAACATTCAATGTGTCTGGGCCTAGTCTAAGTATGCCAAGTACGCTGGCAAAAAGGAGAGGGAATGTTTCCGTATATCCCCCTCTCGCTGACATATCTTTTGTGTAACGTGATGACGGATGATTGATCAGAAGAGTGCAGTAGGGAGGTGATAGGAAGAAAAGGAGGCAGTCAAACAGCCCCCCTCCCCCGCTGAATGGAAGAGTCCTAAATGTAACTATTCATTTGATTCCAAAAAGGAGAGAAGCCACAGGATGTTTAGAAAGTGTTTATGGAGTTTTTTTTTGTTGTTACTGGTTGACTGGTGGAATTCTAATTATTTTTCTTTAAATAACAACCACAAAGCAATTTAAAGAACAATTAACGTAAATTACGACCAGTTCCTTGGTTTTGCTATAATAATCTTTACGTTAACCTTTCGCCAATAGTAATGTTTTTCTTGGACAAAGAAGGGCTCCATAGCTTACACCAAACACTGTGTGGTTTTCAGCCTTTCTGACCTTACCTTAATGAAATATTAGGAGAGGTTTTCCATTGTTGGGGATATTGCATCTGGCCCTCCCCCAGCCTGTGATTATTCTGCTCACAGGCTGAGGGGGGGGACATTTTATTTTGTGATATGTGCTTCTGACATATATGCCAAAGCTGCTGCCCCCCTCTATTTGTTTCCGAAGGTTATCAAATCAGCTCCTCCTTTGGCTGAATTGGTAAACGCAGCATGTGGCTCCGACCTAAAGACAAGAAGGCTCCAGTTTCGATTTGCAGCCTGCGCTGAGTTTGCTTATCTCAACTGGGCCAGTGGTGATTGGCCTCAGTGTGCCTTGTCTCTCCAGACATGGGTACAGGAATAGGCCATTCAGCCCCTCGAGCCTGTTCCACCATTCAGTTAGATGATGCTTGATCTGTATCTTAACTCCATCTACCCGCCTTGGTTCTGTAACCTTTACTACCCTTGCCGAACAAAAATCTATCAATCTCAGTGTTGAAATTTTCAAATGACCCCCAACAACCACAGCTTTCTGGGGGAGAGAGTTTCTCGCCTGTGCAAACTATTAACCCATTAAAATCTTTGGTATTTTAGAAATCCTCTATTGGATTCTCTCCCTTAACCTTCTCTGCATCAGAGAAAACAGCCAAGAATGATTGGAAGAGTGTGATAATATTTATAAAAAGCTCACCACTACCTTCAGTTCAGTGTGAACCATTACACCAGCACACGCTCACATGGACTGCAAGTACATCTACACTGCATTGTGCAAATGCACAAGTTTTCCCACACCAGACCATTCATTTATTTTGAGCGTTTGGTGCAATGGAGCTAATTTTTCTTCCCTAATGTGCATGTGATGATACAGAGGAGACAGGAGTGGGCCATTCAGCCCGTCGAGCCTGTTCCACCATCCAGTTAGATCATGTCTGATCTGTATCTTAACTCCATCTACCTGCCTTGGTTCCATAATCTTTAATTCCCTTGCCTAACAAAAATCTATCAATCTCAGTTTTGAAATTTTCAATTGACCCCCAGCCTCAACAGCTTTTTGGGGGAGAGAGTTCCAGATTTCCACTCCCCTTTGTGTGAAGAAGTGTTTCCTGACATCACCCCTGAACGGCCTAGCTCTAATTATAAGATTATGCCCCCTTGTTCTGGACTCCCCCTACCAGAGGAAATAATTTCTCTCTATCAACCCTATCAAATCCTTTAATCATCTTAAACAATTCAATTAGATCACCCCTTAATGTTTTAAACGCGAGAGGAAATCACCAAGCATTCACTGGTGGACTGTTCCTTACTGCTTTCTGCAGCGACTTCTTTGCTGGGAAATGTGCACGCATGGACATCAGGTGAGGACGCATTGGGCTCAGCAGTATTCCCCCCATGGTCGAATAGCCTGCTGACGCTCACAATCTGACCTCAACCACGTGAAGAATGGGCAAATGGTTGAGGTGAGGTGGAGGCCCCAGCGCCTGCGGAACTATCGGCCAGCAAGAGGAGACGAGAAAACTGCACCCTCCCCCCCACCGCCCCACTTCACAACAAAAACGAAAGCTACAAAACTTCGGAAGCTAAATCTTACCAGGCAGATTGGCATTCCTCAGCCAGTAAATCTTTAAGTCCTGCAGAAACTTGTGAAATAACTACATGGGTCTGGTTGCGGGTGACAAGACACTGCAGCCCATTCAGTGCACTGGTGTAAAGACAGGCTCCTCTGTTAATCCAATAAAAGCCTACAGCTGTGAGCATCTAGATACAGGGGTTATCAGAAGGTGGTGTCACAGCCATATTTCACACGCGAAAAAAAAACACACATAAATAGCTTGTTACTGTTGTTTCAGCTCATCCAGGAATTTTCAGAGTCTCCTATCTTTGCTGTGTGTTCTCTGTGTCTCCTTGTAAGGGAAAATATTTGCAAATATTTTAAGGCATGCAACAAAGCTGCCTTCATAGAATCCTAGAATGATACAGCACAGACGGAGGCCATTCAGCCCATCGTGCCTGTGCCGGCTCTTTGAAAGAGCTATCCAATTAATTCCACTCCCGTGCCCTGTCAGGGTAGCCCTGCAAATTTTTCCCCTTCAAGTATTTATCCAATTCCTTTTTGGAAAGTTATTATTGATTCTGCTTCCACCGCCCTTTCAAGCAGTGCGTTCCAGATCATAACAACTCGCTGCGTAAAAAAAATTCTCATCTCCTCTCTGGTGCTTTTGCCAATTGCTTTAAATCTGTGTCCTCTGGTTACTGACCCATTTGCCACTGGAAACAGTTTCTCCTTAATTACTCTATCAAAACCCTTCATGATTTTGAACACTTCATTTAAATCTCCCCTTAACCTTCTCTGCTCTAAGGAGAACAACCCCAGCTTCTCTCGTCTCTCCATGTAACTGAAGTTCCTCATTCCTGGTGCCATTCTAGTAAATCTCCTCTGCACCCTCTCATGGACCAGGACTTGAGGTAATACATCAGCCCTGATGTTGCGAGATTCCGTTCCCGCCACAGAGTGTCACTTGACGGGAACGGTGATTGGAAAATTGACTTGCGGCATTCCTGACTTTCTAGAATGCTAAGCAAACGGATGGAGGCTACCAAGTGCCATCAAAGAACCAAGGGAAGGGATGGTTTGTTTGGAACATGGGATGCATGGCAAGAATTCTTCAGGGGATCCTCACACAAGGAATATGAATCCTTAATGTGCAGCTGTGGCAATGCCATGGTTCTACGCGCTTTCTCTGTATTATTCTTTTGCTTGCGGGACAAGATGGCTGTTGATCACAGAGAACAGACCCGAACACGAGGAGATCTGAAGCCACTGACTGGCTCCTTTCGAAGAGGCCATCATTGAAATCACTGGTTGTCAGAGCATCGAGTGATTGGAAACAGTGAAGCTAATACATTAATGCTCATGTCATGTGATCCTGCTGATAGTCACTCAGGCACGCATTCAACTTTTTTTATTATTCATTCTCAGGATGTGGGTGTCGCTGGCAAGGCCGGCATTTATTGCCCGTCTCTAGTTGCCCTGAGAAGTTGGTGTTAGGCCTTCTTCTTCAATAGCAGTTTGATACATCTGAGTGACTTGCTAGGCCACTTGAGAGAGCAGTTAAGAGTCGACCACGTTGGTGTGGGACTGGAGTCACATGTAGGCCCAGACCGGATAAGGACGGCAGGTTTCCGTCCACGAAGGACATTAGAGAACCAGTTGGGTTTTTAACCACAATCCGACAGCTTCATGGTCATTTTTACTGATCTCGGCTTTTTATTTCCACAGAGTCTCAAGCAATGGAACATTGTGCTTAAAGGTGATTACTTGAGTCAGTCTTTTGACATTTTGTTCTCCCCTGCTTCCTGAAGATTGGATGAAAAATCTGCTACTGTAGCTTGCAAGCTTGCACCTTGCAGCATCCTGTATTGCTATCGCCACCTCTGCACAGCTAGACGAAGATGTCGATAGCAAGGCTGAGGCATGGCACAGAATGAAGAGAAGCAAGCGATGTGGCTGCTGAAGGACCAGGTACCTTTTGGTGGAGGCCCAGCATTGCTTCCTGCTCCTGTTGCAGATTCAGACCTCACAAGACCCGCTTATAAATGGAGATTGTTGTCAGAGCAGATCATCTACATCAGTCACCTGTGTCTGTGTAAAATATACCGCAAGAGCTGTGGAAGAGTATGGACTATCTGGACCTGCACAGTCATGGATGGATGGTTGCCACTGCAGTCTGACATGGAGCGTGTAGCATCTACAGCAGGATGTTCAGTGTCATGGGTCGAAGGTGCACTGGGGGGGCACTGCTTGTGAACGCTCACACGACTGCTATAGAGGCCTTGGGTTCCAATTTTAAAGATGATCTCTCGGCCAGTGTCAACATACTGAGAAATTGGTCAGAGACAACCTTGAGGCAGGAATTCATCAGCCTCATGGCTGCCCAAAGTCTGCCCTGAGACCGATCGGTCAACATATTGATGGATCACCCAGTCCGGAGCATTTATGGTATGCTGTCAAGCTGATGCCAGATATAGCAAGAAGAAAGAAAGAAAGAAAGATCTTGCATTTTTATTGCGCCTTTCACAACTTCAGGTTGTCCCAAAGTGCTTCTCAGCCAATTAAGTACTTTGGAAGTGTAGTCACTGTTTGTAATTTAGGACAATGTGGCACTTAATTTGCACACAGCAAGTTCCCACAAACAACAATGAGATAAATGACCAGATAATCTGTTTTAGTGATGTTGGTTGAAAGAAAAAGAAAGAAAGGCTTGCATTTATATCAGGACGTCTCAAAGCACTTTACAATCAATGAAGTACTTTTTAAAGTGCAGTCACTGTTGTAATGTAGGAAACGTGGCAGCCAATTTGCGCACAGCAAGATCCCACAGAAAGCACTGTGATAATGACCAGATAATCTGTTTTTTTTCGTGATGTTGATTGAGAGATAAATATTGGCCATGACACCGGGGAGTACTCCCCTGCTCTTCTTTGAAATAGTCCAGTGGGATCTTATAAGTCCACCTGAGAGGGCAGACAGGGTCTCGATTTAACGTCATATCCGAAAGGCGGCACCTCCGAAAGTGCAGCACTCCCTCAGTACTGCACTGGAGTGTTTGCCTAGGATATGTGCTCGAGTCTCTGGAGTAGGACTCGAAACCATGACTCAGAGGCGAGAGTTCTATCACTGAGTCAAGGCTGACACTATAGGCCAATAAGCCACGCCACACAAGTAACAGTAGAGGTGCTGGAAAAGCTGGCGGAACCAATCAGCCGCCAATCAGACTTAGCTGACTCAGATGAGGTTTGTGACAAAAGTGATGACGTTGTTGACCTTGGTGAATAGTACATACGTGATGTGCTTGATAAATCTGTGGTCAGAAAACTGGCCGATACTGCAGAGGTATCTGGAAAAAGCCAGACAAATAAAAATTGAGTGCAATGGTGGCTTTAACAGACACTGGCATTACATATTGATCAGAGGTCGTCTGAGGGTCTTTCTGAAGGAGCGAGTACTGCTCTGTCACAGCCTTACAGCTAAACTTCAGCTTCTTTAAGTGCATTTCTGCCATCATTTCCCCGTTTGCCTGGTACAATAGGCCCATCGATGCTTGTTTGCTGTTACATGGGCTGCAACGTAAACTTTTTTTCCCATTGGGACTGGCGATTGCCAGTGTGAACAAATCAGATCAGTTGGAAGGTGGAACTGTGGCCTGTCAGAACCAATCAGTGCGATTGGAGGGTGGACCTGGAGTCTATCATAACCAATAAGATCGGTTGGATGTCGGGACTAGAACCTGTCAAAACCAATCAGAACGGTTTGAGGGTGAAACCAAAGCCTGTCAGAACCAATAAGATGTTATTTTCTCCACATGGATACGAATTTGAGGCAAAAAAAAAATCCCTTTTAAAATGAGCAGATGGCTTCAGAGAGACACACTTGTGTTTATTCAATTTTTGTCCCTAAGAAATTATATAAAAACAAGTAAGGTGTTAAAATCTGGCTTTTAAAAAACATTTTTCTCAAAAGAACATTCTGGAATTGTTGTCTTATGTCAAGATTTATTTTCTTCAAGACGAACTGCAGCTGCTGTTTTGAGATAAGATGGATGTGAATGTATCAGCTGGCTTTGTTTGAGCATTCCTATCTCTGCACTTGCAGAATTGCCAGGATTTTGGAAATAGAGAGTAGGATTGGAGTGGTAATGAGATTTGTTTAATTTTTTAAAACTGCACTGAGATTCCCATTTTTAAGCTGATACTACAATGTGCAACATACAAGTTGTTGTTGTTTCAAAACATGCAGTTCAACTTATGACCAGCCTGTGTCCCACTGCACTTTCAGTTTAATTCCTTATCTTCACATGTCATAATGGGGTATATTCAGGGCTGTTTTTGAGCTGTCAGCTTTTTTGAAGCTCTTGGCCAGCTTTTGCTAATTTTCTAGGTTGGCCCATTTTTTTTTTATTCGTTCATGGGATGTGGGCGTCGCTGGCGAGGCCGGCATTTATTGCCCATCCCTAATTGCCCTTCAGAAGGTGGTGGTGAGCCGCCTTCTTGAACCGCTGCAGTCCGTGTGGTGAAGGTTCTCCCACAGTGCTGTTAGGAAGGGAGTTCCCGGATTTTGACCCAGCGACGATGAAGGAACAGCGATATACTTCCAAGTCGGGATGGTGTGTGACTTGGAGGGGAACGTGCAGGTGGTGTTGTTCCCATGTGCCTGCTGCTCTTGTCCTTCTAGGTGGTAGAGGTCGCGGGTTTGGGAGGTGCTGTCGAAGAAGCCTTGGCGAGTTGCTGCAGTGCATCTTGTGGATGGTACACACTGCAGCCACTGTGCGCCAGTGGTGAAGGGAATGAATGTTTAGGGTGGTGGATGGGGTGCCAATCAAGTGGGCTGCTTTATCTTGGATGGTGTCGAGCTTCTTGAGTGTTGTTGGAGCTGCACTCATCCAGGCAAGTGGAGAGTATTCCATCACACTCCTGACTTGTGCCTTGTAGATGGTGGAAAGGCTTTGGGGAGTCAGGAGGTGAGTCACTCACCGCAGAATACCCAGCCTCTGACCTGCTCTCATAGCCACAGTATTTATATGGCTGGTCCAGTTAAGTTTCTGGTCAATGGTGACCCCCAGGATGTTGATGGTGGGGGATTCGGCACCAGAAGCAGGAGGCTCACCCGAAATTCGGCTTCGGACCTCATTTTAATAATAGAGGCGAGTTGCCAGCACCTGATGCACCTCCAGGGGCAGCTTGCCCAACGTCGGGGATCGAATTTGGACCTGCTGTCTTGGTAAGTGATGGGAGGGAGGGTCAAATGCCATCCGGTAGCGGCCCATAGTAGTGATGTGGAGCCAGATGAGAACTCCTGGCTCCACAAAAAGGATAGTTAAAAAAAAAAATCTTTCCCTCCCCTTTCTTCGGCAGCCCTTCAAGGGCAGCTGGTTAAGCCGATGTAGAACTGCAAAAACTAGGCAGAGCTTGCACAGATTTTGTGGAGGATTCCTGAAATGGGAGCAGGACCCTTCATTGTACATTTACATCTCATTGCTGTTTGTGGGATCTTGCTGTGCGCAAATTGGCTGCCACATTTCCTACATTACAACAGTGGCTACACTTCGAAAGTACTTCATTGGCTGTAAAGCGCTTTAGGACGTCCTGAGGTCGTGAATGGCGCTATAAGAACGACAACTTGCATTTATACAGTGCCTTTAATGGAGTAAAACGTCCCAAGGCACTTTACAGGAACGTAATCAGGCAAAATTTGACACCAAGCAACATTAAGAATTAATAGGACAGGTAACCAAAAGTTGGTCAAAGAGGTAAATTTTAAGAAGGGTCTTAAAGGAGGAGAGAGAGGCAGAGAGGGTTAGGCAGGGAATTCCAGAGCTTAGGGCCTAAACAGCTGAAGGACCGGCCGCCAGCGGTGGAGCGATTAAAATCGGGGATGCGCAAGAGGCCAGAATTGGAGGAGCGCAGAGATCTGGGAGGGTTTTAGGGCTAGAGGAGGTTACAGAGATAGGGAGGGGGGGGCGAGGCCATGGCGGGATTTGAAAAGAAGAATGAGATTTTTAAAACCGAGGCCTTGCCGGACTGGGAGCCAACGTAGGTTGGTGAACATGCAAGTCTTTCTTTTAATCATAATGTCCGACAAACACTTTTCAGGTAGACAGTGCCAGTTTTATCTTTTTTCATTATTTTCTTCCCCTCGGCTCTCTTTCTCCTTTGCCTGGTCTATTAGCGATCGTTTCCCTAGCTCCTGTTCTCCTGCTGTGTGGCCGCGGCTTTCCCGAGCTGAGTCTGCACAGGTGCTTTAAGGAAAACAAGCCTTTATTCAGCGGCATCTGCAGGAGAAACAGTCATGTTTGCAGTGCTGTCATGCTCAGCTATTAACTAAATCTTCCTTTGAGAACATATTTGACCAAATTCCTGTCAATTCCTATGTCGACCAGATACGCTGGATTCCCGGCTCATCTCTGTGGAACTCCACTGCCCCCCAGTTTCCAAGCCTTTATCGCAGGTAGTTCTACCTCAGGCCAAGAACAGCTCCAGTTACATTCACCCGTTTGATTAACATTCATTGACAACCCTCTTCTTTTTTAACAATTGTTTTCCTTCCATCCCCGCAGCTGATGAAGCTCCACTACAGTTAGTGCAATAACGCTGTGCTCGTTCTTCTTCCACGCTGATCAGAAAGAAAGAATTGCATTTTTCTAACGCCTTTCACGACCTCAGGACATCCCAAAGTGCTTCACGACCAATGAAGTGTAATCACTGTTGCAATGAGGAGGAAATGTAGCAGTCAATTTGTGCACAGCAAGATCCCACAAACAGCTATGAGGTAAACGACCAGATAATCTGTTTCTATTGGTGTTGGTTGAGGGAGGAAATATTGGCCAGTGGGAGAACTCCCCTGCTCTTCTTCGAATAATGCCGTGGGATCTTTTACGTCCACCTAAGAGGGCAAACAGGGTCTCGGTTTAATGTTTCATCCAAAAGACGGCACCTCTGACAGTGCAGCAGTCTCTCACTACTGCATTCAAGTGCCAGAGCAGATTTTGTGCTCAGTTCTGTGGAGTGGGACATTACAACAGTGACTACACTTCAAAAAATACTTCCTTGTCTTTGGGACGTCCTGAAGTCATGAAAGGTATAAATGCAAGTCTTTTTTTTCTTTTTACCTTATTCAATATAAATAATGGTAAACCTTTACAAATCACTGGATAAGCCTCAGCTGGAGTATTGAGTCCAATTCTGGGCACCACACTTCAGGAATGATGTCAAGGCCTTGGAGAGGGTGCAGAGGAGATTTACTAGAATGGTACCAGAGATGAGAGAATTCAGTTATGAGGGGAGACTGGAGAAACTGGGGTTGTTCTCCCTAGAGCAGAGGAGGTTTACGGGAGATTTAATAGAGGTGTTCAAAATTATGAGTGGGTTTGATCAAGTAGATAGGGAGAAACTGTTTCCACTGGCAGGAGTGTCATTAACCAGAGGACACATTTAAGATAATTGGCAAAAGAATCAGGAGGGGAGCTGAGGAGAATTTATTTTAGGCAGCGAGTTGTTATGATCTGGAATGCGCTGCCTGAAAGGGCGGTGGAAGCAGATTCAATAGTAACTTTCAAAAATAAATTGCATATGTACTGGAAAAGGAAAAATGGGGAAAGAGCAGGGGAGTGGGACTAATTGGCTAGCTCTTTCTAAGAGCTGGTACAGGCATGATGGGCCGAATGGCCTCCTTCTTTGCCGTTTGATTCTCTGACACCTCCTTTCCAGCCGATTGGAGCACATGCTTGGTATACCGGACCGGACCTCCCTGGCAACTTGCAGCAGCAACAATATCGGAATGATATTTCTTGCAAACACCTTTGTCAACACTGCTTCCAGGGCATGAACGCTTGAGTGTCTGGTGATGCAGACACTCATTGCACCACACTGCTTGCTTTTGTTTATTTTCTCACTTGCAAGCAAGAAAATAAACAGGATGATGGGATGCTTCGAATTGACTGTGCTTGTACCTCGTATCGAGTGACTGAATGTTGACTAATGGCCTGCAGAGAAATCACTTTCTCTGTACCAACTAATTTAAACTCCTCTTTACATTCTAAAGCCAAGTGTTTGCTGAATGTGACAGCACTCTGCCCTAAAATCGTATCAGGTTTCTGTAAACAGCATGACAAGCTTTTCCTGTCAACCCTGATAGTCTTTTTGTAAAAAAAAATGTAATTTTACTACACAATAAATCAACGAAATGTTCCTTCATCTGAGATCAAGTGAAATACTTTAGCATTCCAAGGCATTAAAAAAAAACTTTGTGTTCTGTGAATTATCTATTGTGACTGCGCTTTTTCCAAACTCTGCCTGATTAACTTCACTAAGCGATAAAATGGGAGTTGTCTTTTTCACAAGGTCATTTGCTGACTTGAGAGCCCGTTGAGATATCTCTCCTGAGTTGTCGACTCGTTTTATACACAAACAGGGGATCAATTCCCCTTCTTAAGCCCAAATTGTAATGGCCTGTCCTAATCTTCATCATCTTTGACAGGAATAACCCCTGACTCATCCATGAGGCCGGTAAAATCCCAGGACAGTCGATCCCAATTTTTTTTTCCTCCAGTGATTTCCAAGGCTCAACCGACATCTAATAGTCGAAACAATTGGCTGGGCTCGATGGAATGCTGTTCTGGAATTTTCCTAGACGTAGACAACTGACAATTGGACTGAATTTGCCTCCCAAATCTCTTCCGCCAAAACCTTAATTGATCCTCACTTTAGATTCAAAGCAGTACATCCCGGCTATAAGCAATACACGTGCGTCCTGAGTTTAACCATGTGGATAATCTAACAGAGAGCCATTAGCACTGAATAACCCAGACATAAAGAGAGCAGGGCAGATCTGTCTGCCCGACTTCTAGTTACATCTACTGCATATCATTGATTAGACATCGTTCAATCAATTATGGCCTAGCTTTCCTTGCTTGGAGTACATAATCCAACAAGGATCATGCAAATCCCAACGGCTAGGACAGCATGCTGGAGATCATATCATACATCCATGCCAACTATTTAAGGGAGATGCATGATGTTGGTAATGTCTACGGCATTTCCTGTAGTGTTCATGTACAAAGGTTGCCATCCTCTCTTGTTGCCCTGGTGATGCAGAGGCCCAGCAAGGCCTTCATCTTTGGAGATCCAACTTCCTAAACGGTAGAAGCAGAAAATGCTGGAAATACACAACAGGTCAGTCAGCACACGTAAAGAGCAAAATGGCAGTCCTCCAAACTGAAAACTATAAGTCAAGCAATCATTTTCATATCTCTTTTATCGTTTAGTTTTTAGTTCTTATTAACTTGTCTTTTTTCAGATGTCCATGGATTTCCTGAATTTTCGGTTCTCATTTCAGATTTCCAGCGTTTGCATTTTTTTAACTTTTTGCTAAACCGCAGCCATTGGGTGTGAACTTGTGTCGACGATTCTCCATGTGATCTCAACTGTGCTGCCCCAAAGGGAAATCGCAGAGGAACGGCGTGAACCGATTTCTAGGCCTCTATTTCTGAAAGAATTCAGATTCTTGACGGAAAATGTTGTACGGAATAAGCAATTCTCTTTCACATCAGCGAATGAGAGTCTGTTAGAATCAAACAGGCTAAACATCAACCAATTTAATTAAATTCACCCAAAATTCCCCTCAATTCTCTCTCCTCCTCCACTGAGGATGCTGACTCACATGGAGGCATCACGGATAACGATCAGGAGCCCTTGTCAATTTGACTTCTTCCTAGCTGAGGCCAAATGTAAGGGCCCACTGCTGTACAGGCCGGGATCAGCTAACCCAATACAGACTAAGGATTGAACCTGGAACCTGCTGGATCTGTTTAGCTCAGCTGCACAGAGCCTGTAAGGGTACAATTCCCCAATCTCATTGAAACATATAATATTCTGAGGGGGCTTGACAGGGTAGAGGCTGAGAGGTTGTTTCCCATTGCTGGAGAGTCTAGAACTAGGGGACATGGTCTCAGGATAAGGGGTCGGCCACTTAAGACTGAGATGAGGAGGAATTTCTTCACTCAGAGGGTTGTGAATCTTTGGAATTCTCTACCGCAGAGGGCTGTGGATGATGAGTCGTTGAGTACATTCAAGGCTGAGATAGATAGATTTTTGGACTCTAGGGGAAGCAAGGGATATGGGGATCGGGCAGGAAAGTGGAGTTGAGGTTGAAGGTTACCCACGATCTTATTGAATGGCGGAGCAGGCTCGAGGAGCCGTGTGGTCTACTCCTGCTCCTATTTCTTTTGTTCTTAAGAACTAGTTGCTCTCCAGTGGCTCACCCAACAGGACCTTCTTCTCCTGTCAGGATGGACTAGGTAATCTGCTCTTGTGGAATTGGGGCCTACCTTCCACCCACCACAAAGGCGCACCCTTGACCCTGGCTGATATTTCCAGCCTTGGGATCATTTTGGCAGCCAGCCTTTTGGGAAATCCAATTAGAGAAAGGTGGAGATTGACTGTGGCCGAATCCTATCACCAAGTGTTGGCGGGCCATTTTTCCCTGGGTGGGGAGGGAGCCATCACAGTTGGGGGCCCAATCCTGCTCTCAGTAGATGTCTACACATATGGAGGAGTCACGCTTGACTATTCCAGTGCTCTCCTGGCTGGCCTGCCATCTTCCACCCTCCATAAACTTCAGCTCATCCAAAACTCTGCTGCCCGAATCCTAACTCGCATCAAGTCCCGTTCACCCATCGCCCCAGTGCTCGCTGACCTTCATTGGCTCCTTGTCTGGCAACGCCTCAATTTTAAAATTCTCATCCTTGTTTTCATATCCCTACATGGCCTTGCCCCTCCCTATCTCTGTAACCCTCCAAGATCTCTGCGCTCCTCCAATACTGGCCTCTGGTGCACCCCCGATTTTCAATGCTCCACCATTGGCGGCCGTGCCTTCAACTGCCTAGGCCTAAGTCCTGGAATTCCCTCCCTAAACCTCTCCACCTCTCTACCTCTCCTCCATTAAAATGTTCCTTAAAACCTACTTCTTTGACGAAGCTTTTGGTCACCTGTCCTAATATCATAGAATAAACACAAAAAGTTAGCATGCAGGTACAGCAAGCAATTAGGAAGGCAAATAGCATGTTGGCCTTTATTGCAAGGGGGTTGGAGTACAAGAATAAGGAAGTCTTAATACAATTGTACAGGGCTTTGGTGAGACTTCACTGGAGTACCGTGTTCAATTTTTTTTCTCCTTATCTAAGGAAGGATATGCTTGCCTTAGAGGCGGTGCAACAAAGGTTCACTAAATTAATTCCTGGGACGAGAGGGTTGTCCTATGAGGAGAGGTTGAGTAGAATGGGCCTATACACTCTGGAGTTTAGAATAATGAGAGGTGATCTCATTGAAACATATAAGATTCTGAGGAGGCTTGACAGGGTAGCTGCTGAGAAGTTGTTTCCTCTGACTGGAGAGCCTAGAACTAGGGGGCATAGTCTCAGGATAAGAGGCCAGCCATTTAAGACTGATATGAGAAGGAATTTCTCCACAGGCCTCTTTCCAGTTCTGTTTAGCTCAGCTCCACATTGGTTCAAACACTTCTTAGCAATTTTATTGAAGTTGGTTTTTATTTTCAGATCAGTACTTTTTGTCAAGAAAAGCATGATAAAAATAAATGTATAATCTTGTCCTATGACATCATCTGAGGACAAGAGGCAAGTTGTTAAAGCAATGCCTAGCGAGACCTGTCTTTGTATACAGCAGGCTCCCTGTCAGTTCAATAAACATTCACATTGGCAGGATAAAATCTAATTATATCACTGCGCACTCTTTGACCGTCACTAATTAAACACTTCAGAGAAGGAAAAAGCTGCCTCACATTAATTTTTTTCCCAAACGATCTTTTACACTTGTGATTATTTATTTCTAACACACTTTGGAATATATCCACAATCACAAACCGTGTGCAACGCGGAAATTAGACCAAAGGAGAGAAAGGAGCTTTCCCCCTCAACCTAATTTTCTGCTCTGAAGATTAAAGGCCCATTTAACAGAGGTGTTCAAAATGATAAGGGGTTTTGATAGAGTCGATAGGGAGAAATTGTTTCCACTGGCAGGAGAGTCGGCAACCAGAGGACACAGATTCAAAATGATTGGCAAAAATCCAGCGGGTAGATGAGGAGGCATTTTTTTACGCAGCGATTTGTTATGATCTGGAATGCACTGCCTGAAAGAACCAGATTCAATAGTGACTTTCAAAAGGGAATTGGATATAAACTTGAAAAGGAGAAATTTGCAGGGCTATGGGGAAAGAGCAGGGGAATGGGACTAATTGGATAGCTCTTTCAAAGAGCCGGCACAGGCACGATGGGCCTAACGGCCTCCTGCTGTGCTTCATGAATCTATGATTCGAGGATTATCAACAATAACCAATAATCGTGTAGCTATTTTTCGGTCTTCTGTTCATTCTCTGGTTTCAGAGCATCTTTCGCAAAGCTGCTTTCATCGAAGCAACAATACCAGACATTTAAGGAGGTAATTTTAACCTAGCTCACCGGGCAGGAAACCCACGGGATCGGGAGGAATGCCGGATTTACACCCCGCCCAATACTGCTCGCCGTTAAATTCAATGGAGAGTAAAATCGGGCGGGGTGTAAAACCAGCGTTGCACCCGATCCCGTCAGTTTCCCGACGGGCAGGTTAGGTTAAAATTGTCCCCTGAGTCTCTTTCTCTGCTCTTAATGGTTACAGCACATGGTTGTTCCTGGACTTGGCAGCTGGTTGGACGATGAACAGGAATAGTGAGGACTAAGGGTTAGAGAACAGGATGAAGAGCTGTTGAAATCGAACTATAGAAGTGCCACAAATACCCAACTGGTCCATCAACATCTGGAAAGGGCGGATTTGCTTCCAGGTGCTGATGGATTTGTTGCATTTCCAGCATTTTCTGTTTTTATTATGACAGCAACTTGCACGTACACGATGCCTTCAATGCACAAAAATGTCCAAAAGCGCTTCACAGCGGTGTAAGGGAAAATGGAGGCTTAGCCAAAGGAGGAGAGATTAGGAGGCGGTGACCAAAAGCTCAGACAAGGAGGTGTGTTTCGATGAGGGTCTGGAAGGAGGAGAGGGAATTGCAGAGGGAGAGGGCTTTAGGGAGGAAATAAATTACATTTATATTCCACCTTTCACTTCTTCCAGCTGTCCCAAAGTGCTACACAGCCAATGAATTACTTCTGAAGTGTAGTCATTGTTGTTACATGGGCAAATGCAGCATCTAATTAATGCACAGCAAGGTCCCACAAACAGCAATGGGATAAAATGACCAGATAATCTGTTTTTAATGGTGTTGATTGAGAGATAAACATTGGCCAGGACACTAAGGGAACTCCCCTGCTGTTCTAGGAATTGTGCCACAGTATCTTTTACACCCGGTAGGACAGATGGGGCCTCGGTTTAACGTCTCATCTAAAAGATGGCAATTTGACAGTGCAGCGCTCCCTCAGCACTGTACTGTCTAGATTAGGTTCTCAGCTAAAAGCTGGCTTTAAATGTATATCATGGTAATCAAAGGACGAGAGGGCCCATAACCTGAGAGACAGAACTGAAACAGGCGACGCCCCCAAGATGCCAATCTCTCACCATTTATGAGGAAGAAGCTAAGCAAATCCTGCAGAGGGAGGCAATAGAGGGTGTCGGAGACAGGGAAGTGAGAGAACAGCTGCCAACTGTAGGTTCGTCACAAACTTCTGCTTCTCTTCTCATTCAGTGTGTACCCCTCAGCAAACTATATCATGAATCCTCCATGTCACTTCTTCCACTAGGAGAGTATGTGAACTGTACTCCTCAGCAATGTGTTCTAACCCCTCTTCCTCTATTAGATGTGCCAGAGAGGAGCCAGGCTCCTGTGCTTCCCGCTTTACCAGCACTTACATCAAGTTACATCGAAGCTACAGCACAGAAACAGGCCATTCGGCCCAACTGGTCTATGTCGGCGTTAATGCTCCACTAGAGCCTCCTCCCTCCCTACTTCATCTAACCCTATCAGCATAACCTTCTGTTCCTTTCTCCCTCATGTGCTTAACTAACTTCCCCTTAAATGTATCTATGCTATTTGGCTCAACTATGCCTTGTGGTAGCAAGTTCCACATTCTTACCACTCTTTGGGTAAAGAAGTTTCTCCTGAATTCCTTATTAGATTTACTAGTGACTATCTTATATTTATGACCTCTAGTTTTGGACTCCCCCACAAGTGGAAACATTTTCTCAACACCTACCCAATCAAACCGTTTCATTACCTTAAAGACCTCTATCAGGTCACCCCTCAGCCTTCTCTTTTCTAGAGAAAAGCACCCCAGTCTGTTCAGGCTTTACTGATTAGTATATCCTCCCAATTCTGGTATCATTGGAAATATATCGCCATTCCTTCATCGTCGCTGGGTCAAAATCCTGGAACTCCCTCCCTAACAGCACTGCGGGAGAACCTTCACCACACGGACTGCAGCGGTTCAAGAAGGCGGCTCACCACCACCTTCTCAAGGGCAATTAGGGATGGGCAATAAATGCCGGCCTCGCCAGCGACGCCCACATCCCATGAACGAATAAAAAAAATCAGCCTTGTGAACAAATTGAGATAACATCATCGCTCCCCATTCTCTCTCGCATGCACGCCCGCCAAAACAACATCCCGGGGGGGGGGGGGGGGAGGGGGGGTTGTGGAGTTAGCGAGAGGCGAGTGCACTGGACAACAAGCAGAGCTGCTGGTGGGCCATTAGGAGGAAGCTGTTTCCCCCCTCCTCTCCCACGCAACCCCCTCCCACCACCGACTGACTGAACAGCCCAGGGATTCAGAGCTGAGAGCTCAGAGCTTTTAAAAGAAGGATACTTGCAAAGCATCGAGTGTATGTGAAGGCACTGTGTCAGACAGAGAGCTGCAAAGGGAGGATCAAGTGGAGGGGTCCACTAGCCATGTGTGCAGTAGAATGCTGGATTTATTTAATATCTCTGCCAAACCTTCATCCTCCACAATTAGACTCCCTTCTTCATCCCCGCGCATTTGTATCCTCTCTTTAATTATTCTCTTTTTGATACGCTTATGAAAGCCCTTACTAGTTGCTTTTATATTATCTTTTTTTCATATTCACTTCTAATCTCCCTTTTCATCTCCCAACTATGCTTTCGATAGTCCTCATCACTTTCTTCAGTATCATAAGTTCTAGTTTTAGGTGTTGCCTTTCACGATGAAGGGCTTGCAGCTGAAAGCAGTAGATAAACGTGCGGGAACGATCGGGGATTTTTATTTCAGGCTTCTGTACTTGTAGTGCCTGAGGAAGCGGGTGGAAAAGCCAATATTCCTCATGGCGCTGGGGTGGACTTTACATTCAGTCCATCCCCATGGGAGAACAGCAAGTGACCAGCACTGTTGGAGTTGGTCATTTAGGTTTCTGTTTGTCACTGCCTGTAAAGGGGTGGGTGCAACTACAACTTGCATTTATTTAGCACCTTTAACGTAGCAAAACGTCCCAGGGCGCTTCACAGGAGCGATTATCAGACAAAATTTGACACCGAACCACATAAGGAGATATTAGGACGCGGTGACCAAAAGCTTGGTCAAAGAGGTGGGTTTTAAGGAGCGTCTTGAAGGAAGGGAAGTAGAGAGGCGGAGAGGTTTAGGAAGGGAATTCCAGATTATGAGTCCTCCGGAGAAAATAGAGCCACCTTGTTCACCGTCCGGTACCGTCGCCGGAGTTGGGAGCTGTGATCAATGGAGCTGAGCGGTAAGTGCAACATTATCAGGACATCAGGCAGCACAGACCCTCCAGGGAGTTTCAGATCTGTTCAATCAGGGCTGCTAAATGCCCAGTGGTTCCCATCTGGCAAGAGCAAAGAGAATGTTTGGTCCACGGGAGTCATGTTTGCGCCGTGCCCACACTGCGTCCCCCCTACCCCCGCTCCAATTGCCTCCTCCTGGGACTTACCTGAGGGCCTCTGCCAGTGGGGCAGGTGACTCTTTGTTCGGGAGCCGTGCCCGTGGAGCTGTGACCAGCGCTGGAAGCTCGCGCCGAGTACGCTGATGAGGCCGGAGGACCGATTTCCATTGATCCTCGGGCCCCTCGGTTTGGGCGCGCGCTGATCGCAATCATCAAGAACCATGAGACATCAAGGAGCAAATCACAAGCCTATGGAGGGACCACATGGCCTACTCCTGCTCCTATTTCCTATGTTCTTACATGACGGCTGGTGCTAAATATGGAAGAATGTCTCAGTGTGGGGCGGAAAGAAGTGTGGCTCTGAGATTTCGGGTTGAGGAGCGAGGGTGGGGGCAGGGTGAAGGGAGCTTTATTTGCACCTGGTTGTGCTATACCAGACCAAGGAGTGCCCGATGCTAACGCCAGGCGCCCAAAATGGCAAGTGTTCCAGTCCCCCAGCGCTAACCTCCCCTCACCTTGAGGAGCTCAAAAAAAAATCTGACTGAGTGCTCGGTTACTCATAGCCAGAGACTCCGGGAGCTGGCATGTGTGTTTATAGCCGCTGCCAGTCTCATGGCTGCCACTGCAGGGTCCCGGGAATACCGCCTCCAGGACTGATTCCCCACTTTGCTGAAGAGCAGCGGCCATTTCATTTACATCACAGCCCCTGGCTGCCAAAAATTAGAGCTGTCATCAAGAGAACAGTGTGGCCAGCCTCTCAAACCTAAACCCCACCCGCAGGGCTACAACGGTATCCGTTGACGTGAATCTGTAAGATTTATTTTTGTTGATGTAAATACTCGAGTTGCCTGAAATTCAATCCGTAGTTACGCCTAGCAATGGGCCTGATACTTCAGCGAGTTTCCCCCTCGCAACGGATATGACAGCTGTAGCAGTCTTACACATCACGTAGATGGATGGGAGAGGGAGAGGAGGGGGAGCACTGCGGCAGTTAATTCCCTTGCAGTCTTAGAAAAATGACCACCATCCTCACCTTTGTAAATATTGTACGAATCCTGTCACTGTTCACGTGAATTTATCACTTCAATACCTTGTAGTTCATTAAACGCTGGAGTCCAGGCAGCCAGAATGTAAATGTCATCCATTGTACCTCTCCCCAGAGCAAAAAGAGTTTAATGAGAAAAGGCAAATTGAAAAGTCATATTATATGCCTGGTCGCTGTGCAAACGTCATCGTGGTTTAGTCCACTGCCGGCATGCATGGGCACCCTGGTAATGACTTTCGTGTCTAAGTTCTGATTGAGCATTAGATGAGGGCAATTCAACAATGTTTGAATACTAATGAGGACCTGAAGCTAATCAACCAGATGTGTAATTAAACATTTAAAAACAGCAAAGAGCCTGCGTGGGCCAAGTGGCCTCACCATAAAACCCATCTGTAAAAACAATCTCTCCGGTGCAGCAGCAACAACAACAACTTGCATTTATATAGCGCCTTTAACATAGTAAAACATCCCAAGGCGCTTCACCGGAGCGATTTCAGACAAAATTTGACACTGAGCCACATTAAGAGATATTACGACAGGTGACGAGAAAGGTTTTAAGGAGCGTCTTAAAGGAGGGGAGAGAGGTAAAGAGGCAGAGAGGTATGGGGAGGGAATTCCAGAGCTTAGGACCTAGGCGGCTGAAGGCACGGCCGCCAATGGTGGGGCGAAGGAAATTGGGGATGAGCAAGAGGCCAGAATTGGAGGAGCGCAGAGAGATCACGGGAGTTTGAAGAGCTGGAGGAGGTTACAGAGATACGGAGGGGCGAGGCCACGGAGGGGTATGAACACAAGGATGAGAATTTAAAAATTGAGGCATTGCCCACCGGGAGCCAATGTAGCTCAGCGAGCACAGGGGCGATGGACTTCTAACCAGTCACGATGGAAGAGTAACCCAACTGCCCATAGTTCCTCCGCTTGATCAACTTGAGCAATAGTAGCAAAAGGAATGTCACCAAGAGTCCTAAACAATGTGGCAGTTGTGATTCCCCTGTGGGCTTTTTTCACGTTATAGATTTTTAATTTCTAAAGAAATGTTCAACAGAATATTATCATTGGCTTACAGTCAACGGCAGCAAAAAAAAAATTGGCAGTGAGATGATAATCCTCCATTATAAATTGCTCTCTTTTGAAGTCTTCAAAACCCAAGCTGGTAGATGTATTGTACAGCTGAAATGTACCAATCATTAAAGTCCCATAATGAAGGAGTGCAATATGTTTGAGGCTGACAAGTCGTCAGTCACAAGAAGAATGGGCTGTGTTGTGAGATGGAGTGGGGGGGAGGGGTGGGGGTGTTGTTTGTTTGAACTTGGAAGAGTTTGAAGCCATGATGAAGATAACCAGCCTGAATATTATGGTCTTCACCTGCTTGGTTTTGCATCAGACACTCCAATTCTCGACTGGGCTGTTTGTAAGTCCCAAAAATATAAACCAGATGGCAAAAATTTTGTTTTATTAAGATATAAATCTATTTTCCCCCACTTTTCTATTTTATCTTGTGGAAGGTTTGGTTGTAGAAGTTTCCAATTAATTTTTATCATTAGAAAATGTGAGACAGGAAGCCCAATTCCAGTCCTATACTGTTCCCCTGCGCAGTTTGGGACTCGGCAAAAATGATGATTAATTTATTACTTTCTAACCTGCAGTACCCATAGATCCATGCGCAAGGGAGCAGAATGTTGTAGAAGATCATTTCACGATCACACATTCAATCACCATCACACGAGAGGACACCACCCACCAGGTGCACGGTTCATACTCCTGTGACTCGGCCAACGTTGTCTACCTCATACGTTGCAGGAAAGGATGCCCCAGAGCATGGTACATTGGCGAGACCATGCAGACGCTGCGACAACGGATGAACGGACACCGCACAACAATCGCCAAACAGGAGGGTTCTCTCCCTGTCGGGGAACACTTCAGCAGTCATGGACATTCATCCACCGACCTTCGGGTAAGCGTACTCCAAGGCGGCCTTCGAGACACACGACAACGCAAAATCGTCGAGCAGAAATTGATAGCCAAGTTCCGCACCCATGAGGACGGCCTCAACCGGGATCTTGGGTTCATGTCACACTACACGTAACCCCACCAGCGAACAAATGTTATCTGTTTTTAATATAACGGGTCATTGACTGTCTTCCTTATCTCTCTCACTCTCTTTTTTTGGGGGTTTGTATATTCGGTGGCCTTTTTAGGTGACACCTTTCTGTCTGCTCACTGTGATTGCCTTGGCAACGGGCAGTAATCACCAGGCATTGTTCTGTGATCTTAAAATGCGAAGGATTCGAAAATGTCATTTCCACACCGCCTGAGGAAGGGAAAAGCCCCCGAAAGCTTGTGGGATTAAAAATAAAATTGTTGGACTATAACTTGGTGTTGTAAAATTGTTTACAATTGTCAACCCCAGTCCATCACCGGCATCTCCACTTCATTTGATGAGGGGAAGCATTTAGATGTAGAGGAAAAGTTACCTGACATATGTTACTACTCCGCTCCTTCTGTTATCATCAACTCTTCTCCCCCCACCTCCGCCAACACACTTTCCCCTCATCGTTTAAAGGCACTGCAACATGTTGAGATACAATTCCACCCCCCAATACTTTGCCCAATTGGTTATTCGCTTATGTGTGCGCGTCAAGATGGTGAAATGAAAAGAAGAAAGAATTTGTAGAACTCAAGACATCCCAAAGTGCGTCACAACCAATTTATTATTTTTGAAATGTAGCCACTGTTGTTGGGGAGGCCAGCATGACAAGCCAATTATCACACAGCGAAGACCCACAAACAGCAAATGAGCTGAATGACCAGTTAATGTGTTTTTGGTAGTGTTGGCTGAGGGAGTAATGTTGGTCAAGACAATGGGAGGTCTTCCTCCTCTTCTTTGAATTATGCCATGGGATCTTTTACATTCGCCTGAACAGACAGACCGGGCCTCAGTTTAACAATTTCATCCAAAAGACGGGTGAGAAATAGGATAGACAAATAAGGGAATATTGCAGGTGATCCTGATCTTGTCCTCATCCAAAATCAAGTTCACATACATTCAGCCTTCAGCGGGAGTCATTACTTAGCAACCAGCAGTTGGGAACATTGACCAGTTTCCTCCCCCCCTACCCCCCCCTTGCCCCGTGGGCACTGAGGTCAACTGTAATGCCCTACCACAGAGATCAGTTAACTCAGCACATATCTGGTGTCATTCTTGGACCTTCCTAGTCTGAATGACACAGTTCCATACCAGACAGTGTGTTTACTCATTTAGCCATTGGGAGAGCTCACAACTATTTTTTAATATGAGTCACTTTCTATTTTGCTCACCTTCTATCTTCAAGATGGCTGACAGTCTGTCCCTGGGTCTCTATAACTGTTTAATGGGAGGTTGCATGAGAGTATTTATTGGGGGTTGACATAACGCCCAGATTCCTTTCCTTCCTCTGACTAGGTCTGAATTTGCACGCAACCACTCTGGCAAAGAAAGGGGCTCAATGGGGTTTTCTCTGCGAAGAAAAAAAAAGACAAAGAATGGGGTCGGGTGTAAACGTGAATGAGGGAGATCAATGCTGGGAGGTTAGTGTAACGGTTAATGTCAACTGTGACAAAGTGGTAGCAGTCTTGCCTCTGAGTCAGAGGTTGTGGGTTCAAGTCCCACTCCAGAGACTTGAGCACACAATCTAGGTTGACACTTGAGTGCAGTACTGAGGGAGTGCTGCACTGTCAGAGGTGCTGTCTTTTGGATGAGATATTAAACTGCCCTCTCAGGTAAACGTAAAAGATCTCATGGCACTATTTTGAAGACAAGCAGGGGAGTTCACCCCTGGTGAATAGTGACCTTGGCCAATATTTATTTAGGATCAAGCATGAAGAATTGCCATTTGGATCATACCAAAGGAACCATATCCCAACAAAGGGTTAATGCTCGCAGGAGACAAGGGGAGAAAATTGCTGAGAAAAAGAAAGAAAAACAGTGCGCATTTATGTGTTTCTCTACAAGAAGGAATGTCCCTTTCATTTCCCACCAATCAGCCTGGTCATTAAAACAGGATACATTGTTGAAGTTTAACAGAAAACACAATATTGTGTTAACGGTAAGAATTTAATTCAACAGAGCACCATACATGTAAGCTGACAATACGTTGACTTACAACAATGATGGAGATATATCAGCGCTGGAGCAAGATGTCAACCCACTGGTAACTTGACAATGTAGGAAAAAAACCTAAGTAGTTTATTACTAAGAGACATGGCAGAGAAAGTCCAGGGAATATCACATTTTCAAATATATCTGGGTTTACATCAAATTCTTTGGTCCCTTGAACACAGCAGTTTAAATGTAGATTAACCATCACTTGTAGGACCAAGGTTGCTGGAGCATGCATCAGGCTATGGGAAAACTGTTGCTCATTGATACCCAAGTAAGAGAGAATTGGCTTGCTTTATGTTGCACCTTTCATGTCCTCAGGATGTCCCAAAGTGCTTCACATGCAATTACTTTTTTTTCGGAGCATAGTCCATCCACCACCTTAAACATTCACCCCCTTCACCACCGGCGCACCGTGGCTGCAGTATGTACTGTTCACGGGGATGCACTGCAGCAACTCGCCACGGCTTCTTCAACAGCACCTCCCAAACCCGCGACCTCCACCACCTCAAAGGACAAGGGCAGCAGGTGCACGGGGACACCACCACCTCTAAGTTCATCTCCAAGTCACGCACCATCCCGAATTGGGCATATATCGCCGTTCCTTCATCGTCGCTGGGTCAAAATCCTGGCACTCCCGACCTAACGGCACTGTGGGAGCACCTTCACCACACGGACTGCAGCGGTTCAAGAAGTCGGCCCACCACCACCTTCTCAGGGGGCAAGTAAGGGTGGGCAATAAATGCTGGCCTTGCCAGCGACATCACGAGAAAGAATTTTTTAAAAATTATGCAACAGCCAATTTGCATGCAGCAAAGTTTTGCAAACAGCAAATGAGATCAGTAACTGGACAATTTATTTTTGGTGATGTTGTTCGAGGGGTGAATGTTGGCCAAGAAGCCCAGAAGAACTCACCGCTCTTTCAACAGTGCCGTTGTTACCTGTTACATTCATCAAAATAGGCAGAGACCTTAATCTCCTGTATCATCTAAAAGATGGCACATCCAACAACACAGCACCCCTCAGTATTGCACTGAAATAAATACCATATTTGCAAGCCCTTGAACCTGCTGAGTCAGAAATAAGAGTATTACAAAACAGGAGAAGGCATTTTTGTGTTCCCAGCAACTTCTAGAGTCCAGTTTAAGAGACATCTGTCCTTGTTACTGCTATCTGCCGCCCAATATTCAAAAAAAAATCCCTTTCAAAGATCCAGATCAAAATACAAACAGTGTGTGGTCACTAAGCTTAGTTTAATATCCTTGAGACTACCCTTGCTGAAATCTGCTAATTTAACACAGACCAGGGACCCTTCATAGTTCAACTATTCACTAAATAAACTCACAAAGCGAACAGGGAAGTTTACTTTAACTTTCTCATTGCAGTGACAGGAATCTAACTGTAATCAGAAATTAAACTACTTTAGAGAGCAAAGTTGAACGATTCTCTCAGCAGAGTTAAACGCTGAGACAGACATTAGCAGGCAGTCTCGTAATGTGCCTTATAAATCATGCTGTCATCGCCAAGCCAAGGAAATGTCAACTTGCGAAGTGAGATAACCTGTTATCTCGTCCCCAAATGCATAGCTTTCCCCTACCATTAATTAGCACCTCATCGGCTGATAAAACTAAGAGCATACCAATATCCTAGGAGGGATAATTACTGCACTCAGGACAAAACCATTGAAGAAATGTTATTTTACATCAACTAACCTGCCAACTCATCATTTCAATCTTAATGCTAGATCCCGTTTATATGATTTATGGGGTTTTTTTTCAGCTTGTCTCAGTTGGTAGCACCTGAGTCAGAAGGTTGTGGATTCAAAGCCTTTTCCAGAACGTGAGCATGTCATCTAGGCTGACACTTTAGTGCAGTAATGCAGGTATACTGCATTGTCAAAGGTACCGTCTTTCAGATGAGACATTAAACCGAGGCCCCGTCTGCCCTCTCAGGTGGATGTAAAAGGTCCCACGGCATTATTCAAAGAAGAGCAGGGGAGTTCTCCTGGTACCTCGCTCAACTAACACTACCTAAAATACATTAAGTGATGGTTCATCTAATTTTCCGCTTGTGGGATTGAACTTTGCAAGCTGGCTGCCGTGTTTGTCTACAAAGAAACAGTAACTACAGCTCAAAATGTAATTCTGAACTGGCTGGGACGTTTTTCTCTAGAAAGGAGAAAACTGAGATATGACCTGTTGGAGATCTTTAAAATCATGAAGGGGTTTGATAGGGTAGATGTAGAGAAGATGTTTCCACTTATGGGGGAGTTCAAAACTAGAGGCCATAAATATAAGATAGTCACTAATAAATCCAATAAGGAATTCAGGAGAAACTTCTTTACTCGGAGAGTGGTGAGAATGTGGAACTCGTTACGATGTGGAGTAGTTGAGGCGAATAACATAGATGCATTTAAGGGGAAGCTAGATAAGTACATGAGGGAGAAAGGAATAGAAGGATATGTTGACAGGGTGAGATAAAGTAAATAGAGTGGGAGGGGGTTGCCGTGGAACATAAATACCAGCGTAGACCTGTTGGGCTAAATGGCCTATTTCTGTGCTGTAAATTCTATACAATTCACTGAATGTAATTCTTTGTGAAATCCTGAGGATGTGATAAGGCACTATATAAATGCTCGTTCTTTCTTGCTTTGTATATCCATTAATAACATTTTGTTTCTGACTCAGAGGCTTTGGGGGAATTGTTCTCTGTGATCCTTCCCGAAATTGGGAGAATGAGGGAAAATTTGCAAAATTTATTTTTGGTAGTGTTAGTTGAGAGGGGCATGTTGGCTAGGCTACTGGGATAACTCCCTGCTCTCCTTTGAAATGTGCCATGGAATCTTTTACAGGGAAACAGGTCAGTGTTGGGATAGGTAGAAGTCCCATCCCGCTGGGAGTCCGGCCTGGTGAGAAGAATCCCAACATTTGTGTCACGCTGGCTCATGTGAAGGAAAGGTTCAGCTATCGTCTCATCATTGCCTTCATGACACTCAAACGTAAGATATCACTTATTCTTCCATTTGACACCATTCTCAGGAGGCAAAAACAACTCAGAGGGTTCCTGCCACTGAAAATCATTACATTGGAACAGTAGCTGAACCATTTCTTCACATGAGCCAGTGTGACATTGGAACACATGCAGTAAGTGTTGCAGTGGTCTTTTTTTAATCTGACTTTTTTTCTCAACTTCACTTGAAAATCGTGACTCGCACCAGGATGGGGTTCTATACCGATGCTAATTCGTTCTTCAATTGGCCATTTTTCATGTGCGATCTAGCCAGCGATCTAACCTAATTTTAAGTTAACCCACCGGGCGGGTTCGAGTCAGAGGTCCGTTTTACACCCTGGCTCGATTTTACTCTCCAGTGACTTCAACGGAGAGTAAAATCGGGCGGGAATTAAAACCAAAAGCTGCCCGTTTCCCGCCAGGTGGGTTAGGTTAAAACGACCCCCTGAGTTGTCAATAAGTTATCTGAGCATGGAAGCAACACAGTTGAGTCCGAAATCCATCCTTTCCAGCAGAGGTCAATGGATAGTGATTAGGAGCGGGAAATTCCCGCTGATCCTTCTCACTCTTAAAACAGGAACACTGAGACCAAAAGTAGAGTTCCGACTGCTCCGGTTATTATCTAATCCACTACAGACAGGGGATCGGACCTGGGATCTTCCTGATCTGTACGATTCAGCTCCACACTCGGCTGTGCTCTTAACAACGGAGTAGAAGGTGTTTTACTGAGGCGCATCAGTTGCCTCAATCAGAAAACGGCATTATGTTCACGTGCAAAGGATTCAGTATCTATTGGAGTATCTTCTCCAGTTTTGGTCACTAAGGTACAAGGGAGACATTCACTCCTTGGAGGTGATGAGAGAAAAGGCATGAGTTCATGAAGGAAAACTGGGAAAGACTTTCAAAGATGGTAACTAAGAGGTGAATACAAAAAGTAAAATAATATAAAATAAGGTAAATCCAGAACACTACTTTAAATTAAACCAGGACGGTAGGACAAAGGGAGCACAATTCAAACTGGCACAAGGAAAGTCTAGGACTGATTTCAGAAAATTCTTCTTCATGTGAAAAGTGATCAACATGTAGAGCAGACTTCTGGGTATCGTGAGTTGTGAGGAGGATGCAAAGAGGCTTAAAGGCGATTTCGACAAGTTGAGTGAGTGGGCAAATACATGGCAGATGCAGTATAATGTGGATAAATGTGAAGTTATCCACTTCGGAATGAAAAACAGAAAGGCAGAGTATTATTTAAATGGTGATAGATTGGGGAATGTTGATGTACAAAGGGACCTGGGTGTCCTTGTACACCAGTCACTGAAAGCAAACATGCAGTTGCAGCAAGCAGTTAAGTAGGCAAATGTTATGTTGGCCTTCATTGCAAGAGGATTTGAGTATAGGAGCAAGGATGTCTTACTGCAGTTACACAGGGCCTTGGTGAGACCACACCTGGAGTATTGTATGCAGTTTTGGTCTCCTTACCTAAGAAAGGATTTACTTGCCTTAGAGGGAGTGCAGCGAAGGTTCACCAGACTGATCCCTGGGATGGCAGGACTGTCGTATGAGGAGAGATTGGGTCGACTAGGCCTGTATTCACTCGAGTTCAGAAGAATGAGAGGGGTTCTCATTGAAACATATAAAATTCTGACAGGGCTAGACAGACTGGATGCAGGGAGGATGTTTCCCCTGGCTGGGGGGGTCCAGAACGAGGGGTCACAGTCTCAGGATACGGGGTAGGACATTTAGGACTGAGATGAGGAGAAATGTCTTCACTCAGAGGGTGGTGAACCTGTGGAATTCTCTACCACAGAAGGCTGTGGAGGCCAAGTCACTGAATATATTTAAGAAGGAGCGAAATAGATTTCTAGATACAAAAGGCATCAAGGGGTATGGGGAGAGAGCAGGAATATGGTATTGAGATAGAGGATCAGCCATGATCATTTGGATGGCGGAGCAGACTCGAAGGACTGAATGGCCTACTCCTGCTCCTATTCTCTATGTTTCTATGTATAACAGTTGGAGACAAAATCCTGAAATCGTTTAAAAGACCCATGGATGCTGTGATGGAGAGATGGTAGTTTCCTTCTGGGTGGATGAGCTAAGATGGGCCGACTGACTGACTGACCCCACGTCCATCCACTCTATGACTGTTTTAAAGGGACACTATCTACATGAAAACATTTTAGCAAAAATTTCTTTCACTTTTTTGCAAACACGCAATGCAAGGTATTTTTTTTATTCGTTCATGGGATGTGGGCGTCGCTGGCAAGGCCAGCATTTATTGCCCATTCCTAATTGCTCTTGAGAAGGTGATGGTGAGCTGCCTTCTTGAACAACTGCAGTCCGTGTGGTGACGGTTCTCCCACGGAGCTGTTAGGAAGGGAGTACCAGGATTTTGACCCAGCGACGATGAAGGAACGGCGATATATTTCCAAGTCGGGATGGTGTGTGACTTGGAGGGGAATGTGCAGGTGGTGTTGTTCCCATGTGCCTGCTGTCCTTGTCCTTCTAGGTGGTAGAGGTCGCGGGTTTGGGAGGTGCTGTCGAAGAAACCTTGGCGAGTTGCTGCAGTACATCCTGTGGATGGTACACACTGCAGCCACGGTGCGCCGGTGGTGAATGGAGTGAATGTTTAGGGTGGTGGATGGGGTGCCAATCAAGTGGGCTGCTTTGTCCTGGATGGTGTCGAGCTTCTTGAGTGTTGTTGGAGCTGCACTCATCCAGGCAAGTGGAGAGTATTCCATCACACTCCTGACTTGTGCCTTGTAGATGGTGGAAAGGCTTTGGGGAGTCAGGAGATGAGTCACTCGCCACAGAATACCCAGCCTCTGACCTGCTCTTGTAGCCACAGTATTTATGTGGCTGGTCCAGTTAAGTTTCTGGTCAATGGTGACCCCCAGGATGTTGATGGTGGGGGATTCGATGATGGTAATGCCGTTGAATGTCAAGGGGAGGTGGTTAGACTCTCTTGTTGGAGATGGTCATTGCCTAGCACTTGTCTGGCGTGAATGTTACTTGCCACTTATCAGCCCAAGCCTGGATGTTGTCCAGGTCTTGCTGCATGCGGGCATGGACAGCTTCATTATCTGAGGGGTTGTGAATGGAACTGAACACTGTGCAATCATCAGCGAACATTCCCATTTCTGACCCTATGATGGAAATATGATAAATTGCGTCAAATAATTCTACACATCATAGCCACATGATGATATCATAATACAGACGGTGCACAGCCTTTCCCCCTTCTCCATACAAAGAGAGGTTTGCCAAACACTTTTAAAGGGGAATCGGCATACAATCCTAAGTGTAATGGTGGAAGATATCAGTGAACTTACAGTGAACTGTCATTATTGTACTTACCGCTTTTTGGAGTAGACAGGAAAAGACATTGGGGATCCCATGTGGTCTCCAGTCTGATATATGGTTATGGGTAATTATTGGTCTCATGGCACTCACGGTATGTATAAGGGTTCAGATCTTGGCTCAGGACAGGCTTATGGAGATTGCCTTTTGCTGTGAATACAAGTGAAAAATGTTGGGATAATTGTAATAAGCATAATTATAGCAAGTACCCTTAGCTATCTAACCACTAGCTGTGTTTCTCACTGATGGAAGTAGCCATGTTTTTGTTAAATATAATTTATTAGTTTAGGCTCCAAACCGAAGCTTAACTTCCATTCAAAGTTGTAATGCTGGTTAATGAGTCCTACAAAGAAGATTAAATGTGTGGGAGGTTTAATTACTATCACAATTTAAGAACAAATTAAGTGTAATTGCTATTAATCTGAATCTGTTTCTTCCTACACATCTTTTAAAGCAATGTCTCAATATTTAACACTAATTTAAAACACCAATGCTGTCCATACTATTCATGGTGTCATACTGACATTCCAGCGTGACAGTAACTGGAGTGAAGTACTCAAAAAAAAAATCACTTTTAACCCTTGGTATGCTTCGTCCTTCTTCTGTATTGCTTCCTGTTTTCTCCTCCCAGTTTTCTCTCGTCCTCTCCTGAAGGTGCTGACTCTTCACTGAGGCATGGTCCTGCGGTCACAGGCCATCCTATGGTACCATGCGGAAGTGATCGTCACGTGTCAGCCTGCGCAGCGAGCGCTGGAAAGGTGCCTGACCATCCTGTCCTGACCCGAGGTCCATGCTCATCCGCATTCTGGCAGGGCTCACAGGATAGCGATCAGAAGTGGGAATGCTGCTGCCACCTTTGTTGAGGTTAGCTGACTCAGCTTAGTCTCAGATCGAGGGACAGAGTTTCCACTTTGGGCGCAATCGAGAAATCGCGCCCGAAATTGCGCTGTTTAGGTTACAGTTCAAGTTTCCGCTAAGATGTATTTGCACAATCACAAACGTAAAATCTTCCATGAACCAGTGCAATCAGGCAGCGTAATAGAACGTAATTGTTTCTTTTTTCTTTGCATGAAAAACTATTCTTTGATGTATTTAAGAGTGGTAACCTGGTGCAGTTTTATTAATACAGCTTGAAAGTGGGTTTATCACAAAAAATAAGCATTTTTAATAAGGGTGTCCCGTCCTCCACCTGTGAGTAACCTGATTATCACTGAAAATTACTTTAAAAAAACGATACTGAACCATTTACTACTTTCATTGGTGTACACTAGACGGTTTCTTAGTAAGTTAAATACTTTTTGATATGTAAAAACTTTTAAAACGTGCCTACTAGTGCCCGTGCGCCTAAGAAAATGAGCGCAATTTGAAGGGCCTTCCCGAACCACGCAATCGGCGGAAACTCGCAATGTCGAGCTGGGGGTGGGGCCAGTTCTGTGGGCGGGGCCCGATCCGGGGCGAATTGAATCTTAAACCAGCGTAAAAGATCGCGGAAAACTCGAAAGTAAGTGGTTTTTGACGTAACTTACTTACGTTTAAAGTCCCCGGTCTTTTGGGCTGGTTCAGCCGATTGCGCTGGAATCTGGGCGCAAAACTAACGGAAACTCTACCCCCCGAATCTGGGACATTGCCGGTCTCAGTTTCAGACCGGGCACTGCAGCTCCCACCGGGGGAGCAGTTTGTGGAGCATTTTTGCATATCAGGAATTGACCCAGTTGCCACTTCACTGTTCTGGGGTTTGATCAGTGAAGAGCAAACGTTTTTAAAGCTGCCCCCCTTTCAAAAAGGTTGGTAGGGGGCAGAGGAAGAAGAACGAAGGTGTATTAAAATTCAGGTTCTTTAGAGAAATAAGTTAGAGAAGAATAGATTAGGTTAGATTAGATGGAGGAAAAAGTAAAATTTATATTATAAATCCATCCATCTGAACCACCAGAAGAGGCAGACATGGCCCAGTTTAATTTCCAATGTGAAAAGCAGCACCTTTGACAATGCAGCACTCCCTCAGCAATGCACTGAAATGTCAGCTTAGGTTATGTGCCAAATACAGCACCAAGATTTCTTATTTCCTCTCAGGTTTTTGAGCAAAGCATACCTTCAAATCAAAGTGAGCAAAATGTCAAATGATGCAGTGTCCGGAGAATTTAAAATGGTGACCGTTTGTTTGGTTCTTCTCAGTGCTTGAGAAAATCTGGCTGTGGCGTTTAACTACATTAAGCTGATGGAATGGATGTGTTTACCATAAAACATGGGATGGAGTTTACTGAAGGAAATGGAATGGATGTGTCAGTCAGAAAATGTGGATTGACACATGTCCAATTATAGCAAAGCATCATGTTTTTATATTGCTGTTCCAGTATCCATTATAGGAATGTAGGAACTGGAACATAGGAACAGGAGTAGGCCATTCAGCCCCTCGTGCCTGCTCCGCCATTTGATAAGATCATGGCTGATCTGTGATCTAACTCCATATACCTGCCTTTGGCCCATATCCCTTAATACCCTTTATTGATAGATTTTTGTTTGGAGTAGGCCACTCAGCCCCTCGAGCCTGTTACACCATTCAATTAGATCATGGGTTCTTATCAGTCATTTTGAAGTAGCACATCTACTTGCTGTACCAATTTGTTTAGCAACCACAGCCCCGATTTTAACCTAACCCGGCCAGTGGGAAAGGGACAGGTTTGGGTCGATGCCATTTTACACCCCGCCCGATTTTACACACCATTGAAGTCTTGCAGGGTGTAAATCGGGCTTCTCTTCCCTTGAGTATAGATGATTAAGGGGTGATCTAATTGAATTTCTTAAGATGATTAATGGAGTTGATAGGATAGGTAGAGAGAAACTATTTCCTCTGGTGAGGGAGTCCAGAACAAGGGGGCATAATCTTAAAATTAGAGTTAGGCCGTTCAGGAGTGATGTCAGGAAATACTTCTTCACACAAAGGGGAGTGGAAATCTGGAACTCTCTCCCCAAAAAAGCTGTTGAGGCTGGGGGTCAATTGAAAATTTCAAAACTGAGATTGATAGATTTTTGTTTGGCAAAGGGTATTAAGGATAACGGAACCAAGGCAGATAGATGGTGTTAAGATACAGATCAGCCACGATCTAATTGAATGGCAGAACAGACTCGAGAGGTTGAATGGCCTATTCCTGTTTCTGTGCCCCTATATTACTACGTAATCCACCGGGAGGGTTAGGTTAAGATCAGGGCTTACATTTCTGGAGTATTACTTTGCTTTTAAATTAATACTTGCGAATTAACACAGCAGAATGACAGCAGGGTACCAAGGCAGAGTTGAAAATGCTAAAAGTTCTTTACACGAGGTGCTTCCAACAAACCCGGGCAGAGTTTTTTGGAGTTTTTTTTTCCTGTACGTCTATGAAAATTGGTGTTGCACAAGAATGAATGTGGGCATTAGCCTTGGTACGTGTTTGAAGGTGAAGGGAAGGAGCATTATCCAGATCATGTATTTTATTTATTGCAAGAACATTGGACCTGGCAATTGCTGTCTGAGGAGATAAGGAAGGACAAAGTGCCCTTATAATTATTATTGCGTTTTGATCAGGTGCAATACGTCATTGCAACAAACATTAATGTCACACCAAGAAAGAAAGAACAACTTGCATTTATATAGGAAAAACTCAACATGTGATTTTGGGCAATGGGACAGGATTTAAATCTCGTTATGCTGCTCTTGAGTTCTCTGCCACTTACAGGAAATAAATTGCATCTATTGGCTTCTCATCAGGTTTTTTGTTGTTTGGGCCAGTGTATTTTACAAGAGTGAAAGCTAAGAGAAAGATACTGTGGAACTCACTCCTGAATCCAGTGCACTGTTGAGGAAATCTTGCCCCAAATTAAGCCGAACCAAAGAGAACGGTAGTATGGATGCTCCGTTACAGGGGTTTAACAACTTCGAGAAATGGGGTGCTGCGTATTTTGTGCAAGGTTCCCCACATCACTTTTCATTCAGGCCGAGTCCAGTCCATTCTGTGGCTTCGCACCTCTGGCATGAAGAACCACTGCAGCCATAAATCTTTAATAGCGGGGTTTTGAATTACTGCTTCCGGAAAGGCTTTGCCTTGAAGCAATCTTCCTCAGCTTGTCACCTCACCAAATGTTTGTTTCTGAAGAGACCAACGGACGATTGACTGCAGACTGCTAGCTCAATTAATAATTTTAAATCTGAGATCGATAGATTTTTGCTAGGTAAGGGTATTAAAGGATATGGAGCCAATGCAATTGAGGATTTAAGCCAATCAGTGCAATGATACAGCCAGATCAAACTGCAATAAGGTGGTACCTCTGACTGGGTTCGAGTCCCACTCCAGAGACTTGAGCACATAATCCAGGCTCACACCTCAGTGCTACACCGTCAGAGGTGCTATGCTGTGGCTGGAATTAAACTGGATACTCACATTATCCAACCGGAATGAGCTTAAGGGAGCCGGAATGAATAATGGAGGTCTGAGGCTTTCTGGCTAGTTTTGTTTTGCTGTACATTTTTACGCTGGAATTCTGTTCTTAATTTTTTTCCAATTATTTTTATGAAAACATTTTCATTGACGTTCTTTTTTTCTTTGGAGAATTGCTTTTCTTCTCCTTAATGGTATTTTCACGAAATCTAAACAAGCTGAATATTATCTGTGAACTCACTAGAAAGCCAACTAACTGAAGCATTTACAAAGCTTGAGCAGAATAGGATGGCCATGGCCAGAAAGATCGTCACTATAACGATGGACTTTGGTGGAAGTGGCAAAGGTGGAAGGAAAGGATCCATTGGAGGGTTTGCTTGACTGTCAACTTGCTGAACAGCATAACTAGTGTAAACAGATTGGAATTTGAAATATTCCCCTCTCCTCCTGCTATGACTCCAGATCTTGAGCTAAGTCCCTAAATCCTCTGGGTAACCTGTTGTGCTTCCCAGTGATATGTCTGGTATAGTTTTGATGAGATGTTGCAGAGCATCATTGGCAGACAGTCAGGAGCAAGGCTGCCCATCCTCCCAATCAGGGACCAATGCAGAACAACGAGGACTACTTAAAGAAGCAAAGGGTTAAAAAAATATTGGGTAAGTGCATCAGCCAGTGTGGTTCTAAGTCATACAGGCCACATTCAATCCCTAGCATGTGCCGTGCCTTCAGCTGTCTAAGCCCTAAGCTCTGGAATTCAGTCCCTAAACCTGTCCGCATCTCCACCTCTCCTCCTTTAAGGTGCTCCTTAAAACCTACCTCTTTGACCAAGCTTTTGACCTCCTGACCTAATATCTCCTCATGTGGCTTGGTGTCAAATTTTGTCTGATTTTGCTGCTGTGAAGCGCCTTGGGACTTTCACTTGGTTAAAGGCACTATATAAATGCAGGTTGTTACTGGTAGGTGTGCTACAATTGGCCTTGGCGCTCCAGATCAAGTGATGGGTAAACTGGTCACGGTTCTCACTTCCGATCGCTGTTCAATGACCCCTGCTGAAAAGTGCACGTGTGGATGACGGGAGAGGACAAGGTCAGGCTCGGCTGTCGTGTCGCCCGCTCCCAGGGTCAAAGAGCTTTCCGACGCACACTTTCTGGGACCACACATGAAGAGTGTTTGGATGGAGGGCACCCCGTAGAACTGTGCCCAGCATGAGTTGGCACCCTCAGGAGAGGAGAGAGGAAAATTGGTGATTTAAGACGTAGGGTAACATCTTTCGTACGATCGAGGCTTGACGTACGTTGTATCGGATAGCCGTGTTGAACAAGAAAACTCAACCGTTTGGTGTGCGGCCCACTCGCTGCCAATCCTGTCAGTAATAAAAATCCAGCAGCTCACCAGAAAATTCAAGTGTTCATAAACACTTACTTGTCTTTTGATCTTGCATGTTGGTTAAACAAAAAGCAGAAGAGTTTTTTTCAATACAGCAAAATGTTCTGTTCCAGGTTTCTGATTGTAACAGAAAGCAGACACATCTAATCAGTTTCATCACTTCTGTGGGTTTTGGCAGAAGACAGAACAAATTTACTTGAAACCGATGCCCAGAAGGCTATGTATATATTTGTATCTATATTTGTATATATATATTTAAAAATATACACCAGGTAAAGAAATCTCGAGTGACGAAAGATGACAACTTTCATCATTCACAACAAAGTAACTCTGTGGTTCAGGTGATGTTTGTACAAATATTACTAAAGCCATTTACCAAACAAAAAATAACATGAACAGTCATTGGCTTTGATTTAGAATGAGGCAGTTTAAGCCTATTACATGTCCTGTTGACAGAGAAATAGGTTTCAAGCATAAAGTTGAACTCAGAAAAATAATTTAGGATTAACTCGTTGATGACAGTTCCTGCATGATTAGAGCACAGCTTCTAACGCACTTCACAGTTTTCAATCTTTCTCATTTCAAATGCACTCTCTCAAGCAGATAGATCCTAACAGAATACTATGAGGTAAGTGAAGCCTGCAACAAACGATCGATAATAGACTCAGGGTGTTGTCGACTTAGTACTGGACAGTGTACCTGTTAATTGTTTTGAGAGCCATGTGCAGTAGTACAGAGATTCTGAGCAGCAATGTGCAGTGGATTAATGAGGGGATGCACCAGTGTGCAGCGGTACAGTGAGTTGGAGCACTAATGTGCAATGGTGTATCTGGTTGGAGCACTAATGTGCAGTGGTGTATCTGGTTGGAGTACTAATGTGCAGTGGTGTATCTGGTTGGAGCACTAATGTGCAGTGGTTTATCTGGTTGGAGCACTAATGTGCAGTGGTGTATCTGGTTGGAGCACTAATGTGCAGTGGTTTATCTGGTTGGAGCACTAATGTGCAGTGGTGTATCTGGTTGGAGTACTAATGTGCAATGGTGTATCTGGTTGGAGCACTAATGTGCAGTGGTGTATCTGGTTGGAGTACTAATGTGCAGTGGCGTATCTGGTTGGAGCACTAATGTGCAGTGGTGTATCTGGTTGGAGCACTAACGTGCAGTGGTGTATCTGGTTGGAGTACTAGTGTGCAATGGTGTATCTGGTTGGAGTACTAATGTGCAATGGTGTATCTGGTTGGAGTATAATGTGCAGTGGCGTATCTGGTTGGAGCACTAATGTGCAGTGGTGTATCTGGTTGGAGTACTAATGTGCAATGGTGTATCTGGTTGGAGTACTAATGTGCAGTGGTGTATCTGGTTGGAGTACTAATGTGCAGTGGCGTATCTGGTTGGAGCACTAATGTGCAGTGGTGTATCTGGTTGGAGTACTAATGTGCAATGGTGTATCTGGTTGGAGTACTAATGTGCAGTGGTGTATCTGGTTGGAGTACTAATGTGCAGTGGTGTATCTGGTTGGAGCACTAATGTGCAGTGGCATATCTGGTTGGAGCACTAATGTGCAGTGGTGTATCTGGTTGGAGCACTAATGTGCAGTGGTTTATCTGGTTGGAGCACTAATGTGCAGTGGTGTATCTGGTTGGAGTACTAATGTGCAGTGGTGTATCTGGTTGGAGCACTAATGTGCAGTGGCGTATCTGGTTGGAGCACTAATGTGCAGTGGTGTATCTGGTTGGAGCACTAATGTGCAGTGGTGCATCTGGTTGGAGCACTAATGTGCAGTGGTGTATCTGGTTGGAGTACTAATGTGCAATGGTGTATCTGGTTGGAGCACTAATGTGCAATGGCGTATCTGGTTGGAGCAATAATGTGCAGTGGCGTATCTGGTTGGAGCACTAATGTGCAGTGGTGTATCTGGTTGGAGCACTAACGTGCAGTGGTTTATCTGGTTGGAGCACTAATGTGCAGTGGTGTATCTGGTTGGAGCACTAATGTGCAGTGGTGTATCTGGTTGGAGCACTAATGTGCAGTGGTGTATCTGGTTGGAGTACTAATGTGCAGTGGTTTATCTGGTTGGAGCACTAATGTGCAGTGGTGTATCTGGTTGGAGCACTAATGTGCAGTGGTGTATCTGGTTGGAGCACTAATGTGCAGTGGTGTATCTGGTTGGAGCACTAATGTGCAGTGGTGTATCTGGTTGGCGCACTAATGTGCAGTGGTGTATCTGGTTGGAGTACTAATGTGCAGTGGTTTATCTGGTTGGAGCACTAATGTGCAGTGGTGTATTTGGTTGGAGCACTAATGTGCAGTGGTGTATCTGGTTGGAGCACTAATGTGCAGTGGTGTATCTGGTTGGAGCACTAACGTGCAGTGGTGTATCTGGTTGGAGCACTAATGTGCAGTGGTGTATCTGGTTGGAGCACTAATGTGCAGTGGCGTATCTGGTTGGAGCACTAATGTGCAGTGGTGTATCTGGTTGGAGTACTAATGTGCAGTGGCGTATCTGGTTGGAGCACTAATGTGCAGTGGCGTATCTGGTTGGAGCACTAATGTGCAGTGGCGTATCTGGTTGGAGCACTAATGTGCAGTGGTGTATCTGGTTGGAGTACTAATGTGCAGTGGTGTATCTGGTTGGAGTACTAACGTGCAGTGGTGTATCTGGTTGGAGCACTAATGTGCAGTGGTGTATCTGGTTGGAGCACTAAGGTGCTGTGGTGTATCTGGTTGGAGCACTAATGTGCAGTGGTTTATCTGGTTGGAGCACTAATGTGCAGTGGTGTATCTGGTTGGAGCACTAATGTGCAATGGTGTATCTGGTTGGAGCACTAATGTGCAGTGGTTTATCTGGTTGGAGCACTAATGTGCAGTGGTGTATCTGGTTGGAGCACTAATGTGCAGTGGTGTATCTGGTTGGAGTACTAATGTGCAATGGTGTATCTGGTTGGAGTACTAATGTGCAGTGGTGTATCTGGTTGGAGCACTAATGTGCAGTGGTGTATCTGGTTGGAGTACTAATGTGCAGTGGTGTATCTGGTTGGAGCACTAATGTGCATTGGTGTATCTGGTTGGAGTACTAATGTGCAATGGTGTATCCGGTTGGAGCACTAATGTGCAGTGGTTTATCTGGTTGGAGCAGTAAGGTGCAGTGGTGTATCTGGTTGGAGCACTAATGTGCAATGGTATTTCTGGTTGGAGCACTAATGTGCAGTGGTGTATCTGGTTGGAGTACTAATGTGCAGTGGTGTATCTGGTTGGAGCACTAATGTGCAGTGGTTTATCTGGTTGGAGCACTAAGGTGCAGTGGTGTATCTGGTTGGAGCACTAATGTGCAATGGTGTATCTGGTTGGAGTACTAATGTGCAGTGGTGTATCTGGTTGGAGCACTAAGGTGCAGTGGTGTATCTGGTTGGAGCACTAATGTGCAGTGGTGTATCTGGTTGGAGCACTAATGTGCAGTGGTGTATCTGGTTGGAGTACTAATGTGCAGTGGTGTATCTGGTTGGAGCACTAATGTGCAGTGGTGTATCTGGTTGGAGCACTAATGTGCAATGGTGTATCTGGTTGGAGCACTAATGTGCAGTGGTTTATCTGGTTGGAGCACTAATGTGCAGTGGTGTATCTGGTTGGAGTACTAATGTGCAGTGGTGTATCTGGTTGGAGTACTAATGTGCAATGGTGTATCTGGTTGGAGCACTAATGTGCAGTGGTGTATCTGGTTGGAGCACTAATGTGCAATGGTGTATCTGGTTGGAGCACTAATGTGCAGTGGTTTATCTGGTTGGAGCACTAATGTGCAGTGGTGTATCTGGTTGGAGTACTAATGTGCAGTGGTGTATCTGGTTGGAGTACTAATGTGCAATGGTGTATCTGGTTGGAGTACTAATGTGCAATGGTGTATCTGGTTGGAGTACTAATGTGCAGTGGTGTATCTGGTTGGAGTACTAATGTGCAATGGTGTATCTGGTTGGAGTACTAATGTGCAATGGTGTATCTGGTTGGAGTACTAATGTGCAATGGTGTATCTGGTTGGAGTACTAATGTGCAGTGGTGTATCTGGTTGGAGTACTAATGTGCAATGGTGTATCTGGTTGGAGTACTAATGTGCAATGGTGTATCTGGTTGGAACACTAATATGCAGTGGTGTATCTGGTTGGAACACTAATATGCATTGGTGTATCTGGTTGGAACACTAATATGCAGTGGTACAGTGAGCTGAAACACCAACGTGCACTAGTGCAGCAGGTTGGAACACCAAAGCATGGCAGCCACAGTGTGGAGGGATACATCGCTACTGTGTTGAGTTCCCAATGTTGTGGGGAGGTAACGAGCAGAGGTCAGGAGCCTCCATCTAGACAGCAGGGAATAAAGAAGAAAGACTTAGCATGTACATAGCGCCTTTCACGACCTCAGGATGTCCCAAAGAGCTTAACAGCCAATGAAGTGCTTTTGAAGTGTAGTCACTGTTGTAATGTAGGAAACGCGGCAGCCAATTTTCGCACAGCAAAGTCCCAGAAATAGAAATGTGATAATGATCAGATCATTTTTTCTTTAATGATATTGGTTAAGGGATAAATATTGGGAGAACTTCCTTGCTCTTCTTCAAAATAGTGCCATGGGATCTTTTATGTCCACCTGAGAGGGCCTCAGTTTAATGCCTTATCTGAAAGACGGCACCGCCGACAGTGTAGCACTCCCTCAGTACTATACTGGAGTGTCAGCTTAGATTTTGTGCTCAAGTCTCTGTAGTGGGACTTGAACAAACACTTGAACAATAGCAGAATGAAAACTGGTGGGAGAGCTTTCGCTGGCTGGAGAACAGAGGCTTGGGATCAGGTAGCTACCTTACCTGCCTGAGGCAGTTGTCTCTGGAGATCCTAGATGTGGGGAAAGCAGAACAATTGGGGGAACAAAGGGAATCATACTATCACAACCAAACATGACCATTATTGAAATTAATAGTGAAAGTTCCTGGTTTTAAATTGAAAAATATATTGAATTTGACAAAAAAAAGCACTTTGACCGCTCCAACACAGTTTAATCTCAAATAGCCATTCTTCATTTTAGCTCATCTCCCGTCACTTGAACTGATTGTTCTTATGGAACCATGCCAGAAATGAGCAGAGCGGAAAAAGACTGAGATCGGGCTCATCTCCTGCACTATTCATTTCCAGGTGTGTGAGTCAAATTGTACTCTAACAAGCAAAGCACACTATAAATGGTAGAGAGCTGAGATCCAGTCTGAATCAATCAGTTTTGGTCGCAGAGACATTCAAGGTAGAGTTAATATGGTGCACAAACTTGGGAGTGTTCCATTCTCCAACACTGATATCCTAGGCCAGCAGGCGAACTCACCAAAAATAAAATGAAACTCATTGGGCTTTGTACTGGTGCAACGTGGAATCTGAACATATGGAAATGACAGGCAGCAAAAGACCAGCTGTTCCATCAAACCTGTCCCACACTCATGATGGCTGAATCATCAAGACTAGACACTGCCTACCCTCTCCCCATCCCTCCCAACACCCCCGGCAGCCATGTAATCTCCCGAGAGAGGCAAAAAATCAGAGAAAAATCCAGGGCCAATAAGGGGAAAAAACTCTGGAAAATTTCTCTCCGACCCCCCCCCCCAGGTGATCGAAACCAGTCCAGGAGATCACATGGACCGTGTGTTCATTGTCTGTTAATCCACTTACCTTCTATATGATGTGATCTCTGCCCCAGTCAAGAACCAGTCCAGCTCCCTCTTGAGTGCGAGGAAACACGTCATCATCCCCTCTTCCATTTACGAGTCCCTGCACATGGTGAATTCCCAACCTCACCTGGACCATTGATTGGCTTTGCGAACAACGGGAATTAGAGAGCAAACAAGAAAGAGAAAATAGAGTTTAAATGTTAGCTTGGCTCGGCTGGTAAGACTCTTGCCTCTGAGTCCCGTTCTCCCATCACCCCTGTGCTCGCTGACCTACATCGGCTCCTGGCCCCGGAACGCCTCGATTTTAAAATTCTCATCCTTGTTTCCAATCCCTCCGTGGCCTCGCCCCTCCCTATCTCTGTAACCTCCTCCAGCCCTACAACCCTCCGAGATCTCTGCACTCCTCCAATTCTGGCCTCTTGCATAGCCCCGATTTTAATCACTCCACCATTGGCAGTTGTGCCTTCAGTTGCTTAGGCCCACAGCTCTAGAATTCCCAACCGAAACCTCTCCGCCTCTCTACCTCTCTCTCCTCCTTTAAGACGCTCCTTAAAACCTACCTCTTTGATCAAGTTTTTGGTCACTTGTCCTCATACCTCCTTATGTGGTTTGGTGTCAAATTTTGTTTGATAACACTGCTGTGAAGCGCCTAGGGACATTTTACTACGTTAAAGGTGCTAGATAAATGCAAGTTGTTGTTGTTGAGTCACAAGGCTATATAGGTTCAAGCCCCATGATAGGACTTCAGCACACAATTGAGGTTGGCACTCCAAGGCATTACTGAGGGAGTGCTGCATTGTCGGTGGTACTATTCTGTAGGGGACATGTTAAACTGAGGCCAGAACACCATGCATGTCCGCACAGATGCTATTTGAAGAAGTGCAGGGTCTTCTGGCCAACATTGTTCCCTCAACCAAAAAACATTGAACTCGGTGCTGTTTGTGGGATCTTGCTGTGTGCAAAGTGGCTGCTGCGTTTGCCTACATAGCAACCATCACTTCAATTCATAGTGTGCGAAAAGCTTTGTGATGTTTTGTTTCTTTTATTCATTCTCGGGATATGGGTATCGCTGGCAAGTTATCCTTGAGAAGGTGGTGGTCAGCCTTCTTCTTGAACCGCTGCAGTCTGTGCGGTGAAGGTGCTCCCACAGTGCTGTTAGGTAGGCAGTTCCAGGAATTTGACCCAGCGACAATGAAGGAACAAGGGTAAATGTCCAAGTCAGGACGATGCGTGACTTTGAGGGGAACTTAGCATGCATGTAGTCCTGTGTGAAAGATGTGCTATTCTTTTCATCAAAAATTAGCGCTGTATTCTTTCCGGATTTGCTCGAGTAACAGGAAAGGCTAACAACTCACTTCTGCTCTTACAAATGCCGTAAATAGGCTGTCATTTTGAATAGTTTTAAACAAAGCTTGCAAAAATCCTATAAAACAGAATCTGTCTGGCTGCGATGATTTCCTTGAATGTCCATTGGGTGTTCAAAGCCATTAGCTGTAAAGTTAAGGGACCACAAACCTGTCAAAAAGCCCCAGGGGCCACTCTCCTAGTTTAGGAAACACAAAATGAGCTGGTGAATGTGTGACTGAGAATGCGAAACACTTGATCCCGATTGTTAAAAAACTGACAACGATTGGGGAGTGAAGCGAGTGATTATAGTGATTTGGGCAAATCCTTCCTGTGATTATGCAGCTTTATATCCTCAAAGATGTGATTATGGGTGAGGTTTAGGAAGTTCTTTTCACACCACAAGTCAAGGAGAAATAAAAACTCACAGGCCTCCGCCACTAACGATGTGACCTCGTCTCTTAAAAGTTCAACAGAGAAACTACTCTGGGCAAGGTGCTGGAGAGGAAACAGACAAAGGTTTTGACACAGGTTGCCTGTCTATGGGGGCAGGGTCATCTTATTGGGCCATGTTCTGTACAATCCAGTGCCACAGGTGCCAACCAGTAGTGCAATGAGCAGCTACCAGGATTATTGGAACTTGTTCAGGACTAAGGTGCTTTTAAGAAAGAAAGACTTCCATTTATTTAGCGCCTGTCACAAGCTCAGGATGTCCCAAAGCGCTTTACAGCCAATGAAGTACTTTTTGAAGGATGGTCACTGTTGCAATGTAAGAAACACGGCAGCCAATTTGCACACAGCAAGGTCCCACAAACAGTAATGTGATAATGACCAGATAATCTGTTTTTAGTGATGTTGGTTGAGGGATAAATATCGGCCAGGACACTGGGGAGAACTCTCTTGTTTTTCTTTGAAATAGTGCCATGGGATCTTTTACGACTACCTGAGAGGGCAGACGAGGCCTCGGTTTAAGGTCTCATCCGAAAGACGGCACCTCCAACAGTGCAGAACTCCCTCAGCATTGCACTCGGAGTATCAGACTCGATTATATACTCAAGTCTCTGGAGTGGGATTTGAAGCCACAACCTTCAGAGGTAAGAGTGCTACCCACTGAGCCCCGGCTAAAACCTGTAGGAATATAGATCCGTGTTCACTGTTGTCACTTACATCCCATCGTGCAAAGAGACCAACACCGACCCAATAAAATGCAATTGCATGATTCTGCCAATGGTTTTAAGGGAGCGAATTCTAATAACGTAAATGCAGGAAGTTGGCTCCAATGCTTTATGCTTTCTCTCTCCGGGCGTCTGCTTAAAAACAGAGTCCAAAGCGACCAAACATAAGATTACATGAATTGCCAGCAGCTTTTTCAGCACTGGAATGGTGTCTTCCAAGATCAGCTGGAACACTTCATAACACTATATTCATCCAGGTTATTTTACAATGAGTTGAACGATATAGCTTTAATCCTAATGGGAGTTTATTCTCCTGGTTCCACAGTCCGAATGTAAAAGCGGCACAGATGCACACATCTGGCTGCAATGTCAGCTTTCAGGAGAACAGCATCCACGACGCCACACAACCCTGCCACGGCAACCTCTGCAAGACATGCCAGATCATCGACACGGATACCACCATCACACGAGAGGACACCCCCCACCAGGTACATGGTTCATACTCCTTTGACTCGGCCAACGTTGTCTACCTCATACGTTGCAGGAAAGGATGCCCCGGAGCATGGTACATCGGCGAGACCATGCAGACACTGCGACAACGGATGAACGGACACCGCGCAACAATCGCCAGACAGGAGGGTTCCCTCCCAGTCGGGGAACACTTTAGCAGTCAAGGACATTCAGCCACCGATCTTCGGGTAAGCGTTCTCCAAGGCGGCCTTCGAGACACATGACAACGCAAAATCGTCGACCAGAAATTGATAGCCAAGTTCCGCACCCATGAGGATGGCCTCAACCGGGATCTTGGGTTCATGTCACGCTACACGTAACCCCACCAGCAAGGGGAAAAAAAAGTTATCTGTTTTTAATACAACTGGAAATATTCTCTCTCTCTCTCTGCCTTTCGGGTCTCTTTCTCTCTGTCTGTATAATTTGACACAATGTGTATTCAGCATACTGTGACCTACTGTTTTCCGTGGCTAACCTGTCTGATCACCAACGACACCTTTGATTGGTGTGATGGTGTCCCAGCCTAATATAAGATATGCTATTTGAGAACCTCTTATTCACTACTCACCTGACGAAGGAGATAATCTCCGAAAGCTTGTGATTTTAAAATAAAATTGTTGGACTATAACCTGGTGTTGTAAGATTCCTTACAGCTGCAAGTATAACAGAGTCTTTAAAATGGCCAAGTGAAGCTAGCTGGAAGTTCAGGTGATGTTATCTCCACCATTTGTTACTTTTCACCTCACCTTCAATCTTCTCCTCTCCGAAAGAAAGAACAAACTTCGCACCTTGGGCGCCCACCTGGCAGAAGAGGATACAAAATGTGGCGGTCGCAGCTCATAGGACAGCCCATCTGTGCCCACTTGCCCCCTTAAAACTTTTCAGTGATCCAGGCCAAGTTGGAGCCACAGTCACGTATCGGCAGGCCAGGGGCGAGGAAGCTCCCCCAGCCACATCCCCTCTGATACCAACGTTTGGAGCAGTTGGAAGCTCTGCAGAAAAAGGCAGGGAAGGCCAGGGCTTGGGGTATCCAGTTTGCGGCCTAATTCCTGACTTTCCGCCGTACTCCCAGGGGAGGCGTGCGCTGGAAGGGCTGTGGATTTTGAGGCCCTTAATCTTATGTTTGTGGGGAGAAATGCTTCAAACCTGTTATATCACTTGGGGCATTCCAATTTTGCACTTACATACTTCTTGTTTTTGTTTTCAGTTACATTGGTTATTGGCAAAAATAAAAGTTTTCTTTTATTGTTCTCCAATGTCCAGTGCTACATACAAGCTGCCTAGCAGTTGGCCTCTTAATGGTCGGCATTACGATGTCAAGTAAGGCAATTATTGATTGTAATATTGTTTGTCCCATCTAATTCACAAAAGTAATAAGTAGCATCCTGAACCTTGTCCAACAACACTGATGGGTTGGCACATAATTCTGAATGTTATGAAAGGAGATACCCGGATACTTTCAGGTACCTCTGGTAGATATTTAAAATATCTTGTGCTTTGTTATTCCTTGTCAGAGGCAAGTTGTGGAGGGCTCTTCCTTGACGTGACTTCATGGAGCTTCATCCTGCAAACATCAAGACCAGGAATGGTGAGCTGTGAGCCAACCTTTCCAGTCATAAGATCACATTTGCCATAGTTGTACACAAAGGAAGCAAGCAAATGCTTGAAAATTTAATAAGCTAAAGCAGCACAACAGAAAGATTCACTTCTCCGCAATTTGGCCTCCACTTCCGAGTTAAATCGGCTTTTAAAGTTTCCACCGTCTCGCCCTCAGACGGTGGGATCCTTTTTTTTTATTCGTTCATGGGATGTGGGCATCGCTGGCAAGGCCAGCATTTATTGCCCAACCCTAATTGCCCTTGAGAAGGTGGTGGTGAGCCGCCTTCTTGAACCGCTGCAGTCTGTGCGGCGAAGGTTCTCCCACAGTGCTGTTAGGTAGGAAGTTCCAGGATTTTGACCCAGCGACGATGAAGGAACGGCGATATATTTCCAAGTCGGGATGGTGTGTGACTTGGAGGGGACCATGCAGGTGTGTTGTTCCCATGTGCCTGCTGCCCTTGTCCTTCTAGGTGGTAGAGGTCGTGGGTTTGGGAGGTGCTGTCGAAGACGTCTTGGCGAGTTGCTGCAGTGCATCCTGTGGATGGTACACACAGCAGCCTCTGTGCACCGGTGGTGGAGGGAGAGAATGTTTAGGGTGGTGGATGGGGTGCCAATCAAGCGGGCTGCTTTGTCCTGAATGATGTCGAGCTTCTTGAGTGTTGTTGGAGCTGCACTCATACAGGCAAGTGGAGAGTATTCCATCACACTCCTGACTTGAGCCTTGTAAATGGTGGAAAGGCTTTGGGGAGTCAGGAGGTGAGTCACTCGCCACAGAATACCCAACCTCTGACCTGCTCTTGTAGCCACAGTATTTATGTGGCTGGTCCAATTAAGTTTCTGGTCAATGGTGACCCCCAGGATGTTGATGGTAGGGGATTCGGTGATGGTAATGCCATTGAATTCAAGGGGAGGTGGTTAGACTCTCTCTTGTTGGAGATGGTCATTGCCTGGCACTTTTCTGGCGTGAATGTTACTTGCCAATTATCAGCCCAAGCCTGGATGTTGTCCAGGTCTTGCTGCTTCATTATCTGAGGGGTTGCGAATGGAACTGAAGACTGTGCAATCATCAGCGAACATCCCCATTTCTGACCTTATGATGGAGGGAAGGTCATTGATGAAGCAGCTGAAGATGGTTGGGCCTAGGACACTGCCCTGAGGAACTCCTGCAGCAATGTCCTGGGACTGAGATGATTGGCCTCCAACAACCACTACCATCTTCCTTTGTGCTAGATATGACTCCAGCCACTGGAGAGTTTTCCCCCTGATTCCCATTGACTTCAATTTTACTAGGGCTCCTTGGTGCCACACTCGGTCAAATGCTGCCTTGATGTCAAGGGCAGTCACTCTCACCTCACCTGTGGAATTCAGCTCTTTTGTCCATGTTTGGACCAAGGCTGTAATGAGGTCTGGAGCCGAGTGGTCCTGGCGGAACCCAAACTGAGCATCGGTGAACAGGTTATTGGTGAGTAAGTGCCGCTTGATAGCACTATCGACGACACCATCCATCACTTTGCTGATGATTGAGATTAGACTGATGGAGCGGTAATTGGCTGGATTGGATTTGTTCTGCTTTTTGTGGACAGGACATACCTGGGCAATTTTCTACATTGTCGGGTAGATGCCAGTGTTGTAGCTGTACTGCACAGGACAAAGAATGCAACATTTTTTTCTCATCGTCCAGTTGGAAACTGAGCCGGACTCAGAGACTCGTTGACCACAGGGCTGGGCCCGGTGACTTGTGAGACTAAGAATGATTTAAGTCTGGGGACTGACTGTCTCCCGCTCAACAGCACTTTAGAGGATAGAGGTAGCAACATTGTACATACTCCATTGTGCTGCTCTCAAACCCGTTTATTTCCCGGCAGCTTGGGGCAGGTTCATGCCCGAGATGCACCCCTCATGGTTCGGGGACCAACGGGCCTCTTGGATATTGGGTACCCTCCCCCTTGACTCTACCTACTCTGGCAGTGTCTGCACTGGGAGGGCATTGCCAGGCGCGATCCTGGCAATAGTGTGAGACTGCTTTTGATTTGCTCGAGCTTAGACAATCAGTTGTTTGGTAATTTAATGCTCATTTTCAGCTCTTCACTGTTACGTTCTGAAGGGCAACACTGCGTGAAGCGTGACACTTTGGAGATGTGACGCCTTAAAGGTGTGCTACCATCAACGTGTGCAAGACACAAAATTTAAATTACCGATTGGCAAATAATGCTCTCTAAAACTAAACATAATTTAGGCTGGCACTCCAGTGCAGTACTGAGGGAGTGCTGTACTGTCGGAGGTGCTTTCTGATGAGACATTAAACCGAGTCCCCGTCTGCCCTCTCAGGTGGATGTAAAAGATCCCACGGCACTATTTCAAAGAAGGGCAGGGGGAGTTCTCCCCAGTGTCCTGGTCAAGATTTATCCCTCTTTCAACACCTAAAAATAGATTATCTGGTCATTATCTCATTGCTATTTGTGGGATCCTGTTGTGTGCAATTTGGCTGCTGCATTCCCTGCATGCTTGGTTTCATTGGTCAGAACATTGGTCAGAACATTGGGATGTCTTGTTGAAGTTGTACAGGGCATTGGTGAGGCCACACTTGGAATACTGTGTACAGTTCTGGTCACCCTATTATAGAAAGGATATTATTAAACTAGAAAGAGTGCAGAAAAGATTTACTAGGATGCTACCGGGACTTGATGGTTTGACTTATAGGGAGAGGTTAGACAGACTGGGACTTTTTTCCCTGGAGAGTAGGAGGTTAAGGGGTGATCTTATAGAAGTCTATAAAATAATGAGGGGCATAGATAAGGTAGATAGTCAAAATCTTTTCCCAAAGGTAGGGGAGTCTATAACGAGGGGGCATAGATTTAAGGTGAGAGGGGAGAGATACAAAAGGGTCCAGAGGGGCAATTTTTTCACTCAAAGGGTGGTGAGTGTCTGGAACGAGCTGCCAGAGGCAGTAGTAGAGGCGGGTACAATTTTGTCTTTTAAAAAGCATTTGGACAGTTACATGGGTAAGATGGGTATAGAGGGATATGGGCCAAGTGCAGGCAATTGGGACTAGCTTAGTGGTATAAACTGGGCGACAGGGACATGTTGGGCCGAAGGGCCTGTTTCCATGTTGTAACTTCTATGATTCTATGATTCTATGATTACAACAGTGACTACACTTCAAAATGACTTCATTGGCTGTGAAGTGCCTTGGGATGTCCTGAGGTTGTGAAAGGCGCTATATAAATGCAAGTGCTTTCTTTATATTAATTTCTTTAAACACACAGACATACATCTGCATGTCCCAACACGGATCACCTTCATCTCCTCGAGTTATTCTTTATATTGGAGAGTCCTAACCTGTTAACAATTACAACTCACTTGAAAGAATTCTATTTTTATTTCAACACTGTTCTAATTAAGTTGTGTTACAATGGGCTGCTTTATGGTGGTTGTAATGGTTTGTGCATTCAAAGTGCCAACTCCAAAAGAACGATTGAATGCAAAGTAGTAATAAAGTATATTGAATTTGTACAAATTCAGTACTTACTATTGCACTGCAAACACATGGAAACATATTAATTAAATGAAGTTGATGTAGCTTGGCAAAAACAATTAACCCTTAGTGTGCTGCAGACAAACATACAAATGTGATCTCACACCCTGTGGTCTCTTCTGGAAGTCACTGACAAGTACACTCAAGTATAAGCTAAATTACTAGAAACAGGACAGGACAGGATGCCAAGCTTGAATTGTAACAGACTGAAGATTGTGGGAAGGAGGGAGGTCCTGGATAAGACTGAGTTTGAGTCAGGGAAGGGGCAATACCCTTGATTTCAAGTCCAGCGTCAGAACATTTGGAAAAGTGAAATAAAAAGCATAATAGACAAATTCAAGAGGTGCAGTCTACATTTTGGGCTGTGGATGTCAGGCTGCACAGAACGCTGGCTGGGATTTTTTCACCTCTGCACTCACCTTCCTGCCATTTTCAGCCCAGTAAAATGAATAGGTGAAAAACCACAGGCTGGAGCACTCAGGGGTGGAAGATCAGAGCCGCTGTTTCCACGATTCCTACCCATTCAGGGCTTCGCATCAACATTTGGTTCAATACTTTGATCACGGTGCTAAACATAAGGCAGAACTGAAATCCCAGGCTTATTATTGAGAGCGGGCCTACACAAAGTGATTAAATATGTGCTGCTTGATGCCTGAGCATGAAACTTGCTAAGAGTTCCAAAGCAATACAAATAACTAAAACCATACTTCAAGTACAAGCTGCAAGAATGGACCACAAAAATTTATCAAACCTTTTTCCAATTGGTTTCTCCTACCTTCAGTCAGTTGTAGAGTGAGACCCCACCCAGATCAGTAAGGTTTCTTGCTCTGGATCACTTGCTCAGTGGTTGCAGCTGGGAAGTGGTATGTGCGCGGACGTTTAGTGAGGATGGGATCAGCTCAACCGTGATGACTCCCCGGATTGGCCATTGGACACAGATTCATCAGAATGAAAGAAAGACTTGCATTTCTATAGCGCCTTTCACGGCCTCAGGACATCCCAAAACTCTTTACAGCCACTGAAGTATTTTTATGAAGTGAAGTCACTGTTGTAATGTAGGAAACATGACAGCCAATTTGCACACAGCAAGGTCCCACAAACAGCAATGTGATCATGACAAAATAATCTTTTTTAATGGTGTTGGTTGAGGGATAAATATTGGCCAGGACACCGGGGAGAACTCCCCTGCTCTTCTTCGAAATAGTGCCATGGGATCTTTTACATCCACCCGAGAGGGCAGGCAGGGCCTTGGTTTTAATGTCTCATCTGAAAGACGGCACCTCTGACAGTGCGGCTCTCCCTCAGTACTGCATTGGATTTTGTGCTCAAGTCCCTGGAATGGAATTGAACCTATTTTTCTGACTATGGGGCAAAAATGCTACCATTGAGACACAGTGACAGGACTTAAAAGGGTCAAATTATGAGGACAGCTTGGCTTGTATCCCCTTGAGATGGGGAGGCTGAGGGGAGATCTAATCGAGGTGTTGAAAATGATTGATTGATTCCATAGCGTAGATACAGAGAAACTATTTCCTCTGGTGGGCGAATCTAGATCAATGGAGCATAATCATAAAATTGGAGCTGGGCCATTTAGGAGTGAAATGAGGACGCACTTTTTTGCACAAAAGGTGTTAGAAATCTGGAACTCTTGCCCCGAAAAGGCTGTGGTCAATTGGTGCTTTCCAGACTGAGATTGATCGATTTTTGTTTGGTAAGGGCGTGAAGGGAAATGGAGCAAAGGTGGGGAAATGGAGGTGGTTGAGCGATAAAGAAGGACAAGAGCAGCAGGCACATGGGAACAACACCACCTGCACGTTCCCCTCCAAGTCACACACCATCCCGACTTGGAGATATATCGCCGTTCCTTCATCGTCGCTGGGTCAAAATCCTAGAACTCCCTTCCGAACAGCACTGTGGGAGAACCGTCACCACACGGACTGCAGCGGTTCAAGAAGGCGGCTCACCACCACCTTCTCAAGGGCAATTAGGGATGGGAAATAAATGCCGGCCTCGCCAGCGACACCCACATCCCATGAACGAATAAAAAAAAAATGTTGGCCAGGCCAGGTACAGATCAGCTGTGATCTAATTGAATGGCAGAACAGGCTCGAGGGGCTGAATAGCCTCCTCCTCTTCCTATGTTTGGCCGACGCTCACTGTTTAGCCTCACACGTGACGAGTGGCCAACTGGGCAATGTGGTGGAGGGTGGGCAGTGCCTGTGGAACTGAACCCAGCTTGAGTCACTGACTTTCCAGCAGGAGTGTATGGAAGGGCCAGAAATTAGGGCTGCGCTCGGCTTCGCTGTGTCCCATTCTTAAGCCGGGATATCTGTGGGCCTTGTAAGATGCTGAACCCCTCTGCCCAGGCCTTACATGGCCAGCAGTGTAAAAGGGAACGGGGCCAGGGGCTCCCAATGTCCGGTTGCTTCCTGCGTCCGTAGCTCTCCGTGAGACCCGGTGCTTAATCGGTAGTGATGGGCACCCTAACATAATTTGCAACGTCACTGCATCGTTCATACTGAGAAAACGCAATTGAAACACAGATACGTCACTATGCCACTTACACATTGTATACAGGTGATGAGCATTGCTTCTGGGCAGTGCCCTCTGAAACTCAGATTGTCTCTCTTTACTTCAATCTAAGGGAAAATGCCCTGTAACAGCCCATGGTATTCTGATATTTGATGTAGCACAACCTTCACTACATTACAACAGTGACAACACTTCAAAAGTACTTCATGGGCTGTAAAACGCTTTGGGACAGCTTGAGGTTGTAAATGATACTAGATAAATGCAAGATCTTTCTTTCTAACAGATCTGATCCAGAATGTAGTTGTGTGCAATTTAAAATATAAATCGCAGCTAATTATATAGTATAGTAAATACCATTAATAGCTTTTGAAAGAAAACTGTAATGTTCATATTATTACATCAGAAAGTAATCCTGTAACCACCAGTATTGTAATTCATTCAGTTTTTTATAACCTGTCTCCTGTCCTCTGCTGGAAGCTCTGGGCTTTGCAGGTCCACAGGTGCTATCAGCCCAGACTCGAGCCTGACACCTTCCCAATGTGGATACCTTAGCATTAGGCAAGGAGTGGACTTACATGTTGAGTCATTAGGAGAACTTACTCACTGGTTTAATTACAAACAGCAGTGGCACATGGGATTGATGGATCAGCGCACTGTGGCACGGAGTGATGGGATACAAGTTTATGCCTCCAACTCCCTTCATATGTCTTTCCTAATTCATTTCGGGCTGAAAGTGGGGAAATGCAGAGTGTGGGCCACTTCCCATACCGATAATATATGGGCATTACATTATTACAGAGGGAAGGGCTCACTACAAACAGCCCTCCTACATCTTCCGACAGCTGTGGCTCAGTTGGTCGCACTCTTGCCTCTGAGTCAGAAGTTTGTGGGTTCAGGTTCAAGTCCTAATCCAGAGACACGAGCACATAATCTAGGCTGACACTCCCAGTGCAGTACTGAGGGAGTGCTGCGCTGTCAGAGGTGCTACCTTTCAGAAGAGGTGTTAAATCGAGGTCCCGTCTGCTCTCTCAGGTGGACATAAAAGATCCCGTGACACGATTCGTAAGAGCAGGGGAGCTCTCCCTGGTGTCCTGGCCAATATTTATCGCTCAACCAACAGATAAAGTTGATTATCTGGTCATTATCTGATTGCTGTTTGTGGGACCTTGCTGTGTGCAAATTGGCTGCCACGTTTCCTACATTACAACAGTGCTTCACTGGCTAAGAAGCACTTTGGGACGCCCTGCCATCATGAAAGGCGCTATATAAATGAAAGTCTTTCTTTTAGAGAGTGGCAGCAGCATCGGGCTGGAAGCAGGTCACTTGCCAAACTGGGCAGACAGGGAGTATTGAATGGCATAGAAAGGTTAAGAAAAATAAATAAAACCACTAAGGGGAAAAAAAAACTCCAGAAAATACTGGAATTGCAGAGCATGTAAGTCAGCATTAGAAAGAGAAAATCAGGTGAATATTTCAGGTAACACCCTGCATCACAACAGTGACCACAGTTCAAACATTACAACAGTGACTACACTTCAATAAGTACTTCATTGGCTATAAAGCGCTTTGGGACGTCCTGAGATCGTGAAAGGCACTATGTATAAATGCAAGTCTTTCTTTGTTTGCATCAGAACTTCTGATACTGGAACCTACCTGAAGCATTCAAAACTGTCTTTCTTTCAGATGGTGACTGAGCTGCCGTGCACTTCATCTCTTTTTATTAATAGATTCGCAGGTTATTTTCTTTTTACCCAAACAACACTGCCACCTGCTCACCTGGGTTGATCACTCATCTATCCGTGTGGTCTGGTTATTATCATAATCTGCTCACACAACTGGGTCTGAGTGAAACCATCAAGCCTCCTCAGCATGTGCACAGCAGGCTTTGTGGGACATGAAAGATCACTGGAAACAGATTATGAAGGGGTATGCGGCCCTTTGTTGTTTCTAGACGAGAGCGTTCATTCATCGCTGTACCACTCCTGCGCGTAACAGCCAAATAAACAACTCAAGATTGCATGCCCCTTTGTAATATATCCTCATCCGTGCATTATTCCAAACACTGGAACTAGGACAAAGGGCATTCAGTTAGCATTAGTTCAAAGCCTGAAGTGTTTCGTTAACAGGAATCCAATAGGTGTGGATAGGTAATGCTCGATTGTGTTTCAATTTCCATTTATTGAAGGAAAGGCATTCACTGAGGTGGAAGTGACTCAGTATGTGTCTGAGATCCTTAATTAAAACCTTTTCTATAAATCTTGACAGGGGATTTTGTTCAAAAACCGTGTCTACCTTTAGCCTGCGTGCAGGTAATCCGAAAGGTATACTGAGCTTAATTTTTTTTTTATTTAGATTGTTTAAGCTCTTTGCCTGTGGGTGGCCCAGTCCCTCAAATAGTAGATTCTTGTGCGTCCCACTCTTCCTTCACCTCACCACTGGTGGCCGTGCCTTCGACCGCCTAGGCCGCACATTGTGGAATTCCCTCCCTAACCCATCCACCTCGCCACCGCCTTTAAGACTCTTCTTAACACCCACCTCCTTCATGAAGCTTTTGGTCACCCCTTTCTAATATCTCCTTCTTTGGATTGGCGTCCATTTTTTTTAAAATTACGTTTCTGTGAAAAGCTCTGGGATGCTTTTCTACGTTAAAGGTGCCGTGGAAGTGCGAGTTGTTAAGTGTTTGACTCCTATTCAGAAAGCCTCTGGTTTGGAAAACCCTGGCTGACTGTTGCTCGAACTCTGATTTGGCTCATTTTGGGTCTAATCGCAGTTGAATTACTTGCAGCTGAAGTGTTCCATTGCAGTTAGTGGATGGCCGGGGGACGAGAAGTTAAAAACTAAAACACCATTGTTATGCATGCTGCCAGTGTGCTCTGAATAGAAAGGAGTGATTGGCACACCCCTGAAACTTATAGGGTTTGCGCCAAAATAGTGAATGGAGATTGGGTTGCCAATTTTTGCTGCAAATGGATCAAGGACAGGATAAGAATGAGGGAGAAAGAAAGAAGGAGGGAGGGATGATGACTTGAGTTCTGCCGATGAAAAATTCATCATAAATCTTAATAACCTCAATAACTAATATGAGACATAGATTTAACACCAAGCAAATTACTTTATAAACCAGACTTTGGGGCATGGTTTATCTTTTTACAAATTTGTTTGCAGCCCGCTCAACAATAACAGCAACAACAACAACTTGAATTTATAAAGCGCCTTTCATGTAGTAAAACATTCCAAGGCGCTTCTCAGGAGCAATTATCAAACAAAATTTGACACCGACACTGTTCAGTTTAAAGCAGGCTTGTACACAGGTGTGATTCATGTCCAGGTGTGGTGTGTGCATTCTCACGCCCCTGGGAAAATACGGCCCCTTCTGCTTTCGGCCTTGTGTTCCGTTGACTGTTAAACGCGCTCTATATGCAAGCAAAATGCAAAATGAACACAGTAAGGACATATATTCCAGGCCCTGCCCCCACCCCCACCCCATGGCTCCTTTCAGGTACTGCATGAAAAGTACCACAGTCCTCTCTTGGACTGTCAATCATTTCACTCAATAAGGAATAGTAGGGAAACTCAGATAGATTGAAGTGTCATTGTGCGATATTAGTAATGAACACATTGACGCTTTCAAATTAAATTCCTTTGTTTGCTCTTTTACTGAATGTGCTGACTTGAGGTTAACACCGTTCCTTAAAATAGCCAACAGAGGAATTTCATATCAACAACAATTTGCATTTATATAGTGCCGTTAATTGTAAAAAAAAAAGGTACCTAGGCGCTTCACAGAGGCGTGATCAAAAAAATGGACTCTAATCACAATCAAGAGATATTAGGAGGGGGAGGCGACCAAAAGCTTGGTCAAAGAGATGGGTTTTAAAGGAGAGTCTTAAAGGAGGAGAGAGAGGTGGAGAGATTTAGGGATGGAATTTTTTTTTTATTCGTTCATGGGAGGTGGGCGTCGCTGGCGAGGCCAGCATTTATTACCCATCCCTAATTGCCCTTGAGAAGGTGGTGGTGAGCCGCCTTCTTGAACCACTGCAGTCCGTGTGGTGATGGTTCTCCCGCAGTGCTGTTGGGAAGGGAGTTCCAGGATTTTGACCCAGCGACGATGAAGGAATGGCGATATATTTCCAAGTCGATATGGTGTGTGACTTGGAGGGGAACGTGCAGGTGGTGTTGTTCCCATCTGCCTGCTGCTCTTGTCCTTCCAGGTGGTAGAGGTCGCGGGTTTGGGAGGTGCTGTCGAAGAAGCCTTGGCGAGTTGCTGCAGTGCATCCTGTAGGATGGTACACACTGCAGCCACTGTGCGCCGGTGGTGAAGGGGGTGAATGTTTAGGGTGGTGGATGGGGTGCCAATCAAGCGGGCTGCTTTGTCCTGGATGGTGTCCTGCTTCTTGAGTGTTGTTGGAGCTGCACTCATCCAGGCAAGTGGAGAGGATTCCATCACACTCCTGACTTCCAGTGCCCGGGGCGTAGGCGTGCTGAAGTTCTTACTTGAACCTTTTTTGCCCTAACCAGAAAAAGATGGGAATTCAGATTCCCTTCTCCAATCCATACATAACCCATGCACCTCCGACAGTGCAGCACTCCCTCAATACCGCACTGGAGTGTCAGCCTAGATTTTTGTGCTCAAGTCTCTGGAGTGGGACTATGAACCCGTGACCTTCTAACTCAGAGGCAAAAGGGCTACCAACTGTACCACACCTGGCATCTTTGAGAGAATGGAAGGGTTATGGGTTGGCCTTTTGAGCCACTTATCACATATATCTGATAGTCCCCTAAATCTGGCAAAATGTTCACTACTTACTTGCTGCATCCCCAGTTGCGATCTTCAACCATTCTAGGATGTTTAAAAAGCTGCACCTTCATTTTCCATTCTCCCCAATGCAGCATCCGGGAGTTAAGCTCAGCCAACACCAAAGAATTTTTGGGACCATGTTATTTATTGACGATCTTCAATAAGCAACTTCAAGAGTTAATTGTGATGTATGTTTTGTCAATTGGAGTTTTCTCAGTGCTTGTCACACTATGAGGACCTGTTCAAGCAATAGGTTAACCCCAACCCTAGGCTTGGTGAACAGACCCTAGTGGTGTAACAGGTACTGAGGAACCCGGGAATGCTCAGTGCAAGATCTCAGGTGTTAGACAGAGGACTGCTTCATACTCTGGGCTATTATACAATGTGTGCGATTTATCTGGTTATTACGTTTCCCCAAGCCTCTGTCTTGCTCGTCCCAATGTATCTATAATTTTTGATCATGGTATCAGGGCTCTACTGTCACTGTTCCAGGCTCTATGATGATACGTTATAGAGGGAACCCCCTAGCCCCTTCTCAGCATCCAACCTGATCTGTTCACATGGCAGCAAGTTGGGGGGGTGAGGGGAGGGTGCGGTAAAGGGGAGGGGAATCTTTGTGGGAAACATCAAACACACTGAGACTTAGCTGAGTGTTTCAAAAACTTGCAGATTGTCTGTTTTTTTTCATTGCTAGGAATCAATATTCAGCCAAGATATATTTACGTCTTTAAACAACTAAGGAATAGTAGCATATGTGCACAAAACAGTGCTTGACTCCTCAAGGACTCCTATGCAGCTGGCTGGTTGAAGATAGTGACTGTTCGGTTCTGTCAGTTCAAGAGAAACACGATCCCAAGGTATGGAGTTTTCATTAGAAGATTTTCATGTGACTAACATTGCTTTTGGGAATTCCATGGATAGATCTGTTTGCATCCAGCTGTAAAGAAAACAGGAATCTCGCAGGGCTCGCCAATGCCTTGACGAGTGTGGTACTTAGTGGTATAGATTAAGAAGGTACTAGGTTTGACCAATAGTTTGTGGTTAGCTGATCTAGACTAGGATGTCAGTGGAAGTGATACAATTGATCTCATCGGCTCTGGGAATGAAGGGGAAAAGCTAGCCACAGTTCCTAGCCTGTTAGTTTATCCAGTGACCTCTGGTATAAAATGTGTGACAGTGGACATCAAGTAAGGACAGTATCAGGCTGTGATGTTCCTCCATGGTCAAATGGCCTGCTGACACTTGCTTTCTAGCCTTGGTAATGAAGAATGCCCACTTGGATAAGGTGCAGGAGGCCCTTTTAGCACCTGTGCAAAATATCGCGGTTGGGGTAAGTTTCACTGCTTTAATGGGTGGTAAATCATGGAGGTGTGGACTCACACTCTTGATATGTGCCCCTGCCATATGATCAACAACAACAACTTGCATTTATATAGCGCCTTTAACGTAGTAAAACATCCCAAGGCGCTTCACAGATGCGATTATCAAACAAAATTTGACGCCGAGCCACTTAAGGAGATATTAGGACAGGTGACCAAAAGCTTGGTCAAAGAGGTAGGTTTTAAGGACCAATTTAAAGAAAGAGAGAGGTGTAGAGAGTCGGAGAGGTTTAGGGAGGGAATTGCAGAGTTTAGGGCCTTGGCAGCTGAAGGCACGGCAGCCAATGGTGGAGCGATTAAAATCCGGGATGCGCAAGAGGCAAGAATTGGAGCAGCGCAGGGACCTTGGAGGGTTGTAGGGCTGGAGGAGGTTACAGAGATAGGGAGGGGCGAGGCCATGGAGGGATTTGAAAATAAGGATGAGAATTTTAAAATTCTCTGCACCTGGAATACCAGAGCTGAAAATTTATCTCAGAGTCTTTCGGACAGAAGTGGAAAAATGTGGGGAGAAAAAAATGGAAGCTAGCCCAGGAGCTAATAGGAACAGAGATTTGGGTGCCCCTCCCCTTTCATATATCCCCCAGAAACTTCAGAGCTTTAGGTGTAAAGTGATGTAGTCTGGTGTTATTTCAGGCATGTTTATGGTAAAATTAGTCAATTGTAAAACACTATCCTCTCACAAATTCATTGGCTGTTGTGTACTCACACTCGCACTCTAGGACTCTCTCACACACTCACAGTCCCCGAGCATACTCTCTCCCTCACATGCCTCTAGAACACTCTCGCATAGCCCCAGGCTCCTCGAATACTCTCACACTCACAATCCTATCACACACTTACAAACTTGTCACATACCCTCTCTCTCACTCACATACATTCACAAACACAATCCTCTAGCACACACCCAAGCTTGTCACCTACTCTCACATACTCACAATCTGCTAACACTCTCTCTCACCCTCACAATCCTTAGTGAATCTTTTCTAAACTTCAAAAAAAAAACAATTTCAACAACATGATCATGACCATTTAAACTTGCCAGAAGAAAACGTTATTGGCATCCCAGCAGCTTAAAAAAATGAAAGACCCTCAAGGATAATCTAAACATAAACACTTGCTCCACCGAACAATACAGACATCAAGGAGTACATGGGTTTGATTGTGAAAACAACCTCAACTTATTTTGATGGTTTCTGCAATAAATATATTTTTAAATTACGATCTTATTATGATCTGGAATGCACCGCCTGAAAGGGTGGAGGGAGCAGATTCAATAGTAACTTTCAAAAAGGAATTGGATAAATGTTTGAAGGGGATAAAATATGCAGGACTATGGGGAAAGAGCGGGGATGTGGGACTAATTGGATAGCTCTTTCAAAGAGCCAGCACAGACACGATGGGCCGAATGGTTTGCTTCTGTACTGTATGATTCTATGATTCTATGACTCTATTTCAATTAGATAGATAATTTAAGTGTACACTTCTCTCTCTGATTGAGAACTATTTGTTAGTTCTATATCTACTAAACAGATCTTCCAAGAGTCTCCTTCTGACTTTGCATTGCCTCAGTTGATATAAAATGCAAACAAGGAAAAAAGGTTTTCACATCAGTTACAACCACAATTCAAAAGCAAACAGTACAGGATAAATCCGCCAATCTCACGCCCCTGGGGAGAGCCGAGTTTGAGGTGAATGTGAGTCGGTGAATTGCTGCTACAGTAACGCACTGATATCGCCCATTGGCTCTCCCTTCATTCGCTGGGATCATGGGATCGCTGAATGTAGCCTCACATGTCGATCCACCCTACTGAAAACCATTAGAAGTGGTAGTAACCTCGCAGGTCAGCTGCTTTTATAAAACATGACTCAAATCATGCCTGGATATTGAGTGTAAAATGAGACTGAAACTTGATTTTAAAATCAAATCCACACGGCCCTCGATGTATATAATGTTTGGTGCTGTCAGTGTGTTTAGATTCTCTTTCATTTTACCCGGCTGCATGGATACTGGGAATTTTGGCCACAGCAGACTGTAGTCCAAACCAGTCACATGGAGCAGAACCAGTCAGGAGAAGGTTCAATCTTTTCAGGAGAAGATTCAATCCTTATCAATTGCGGATAGGGATGTAACTAATGGGCACAACAGATGGGTGAAGGTTTATATCTTCCCCATTCTCTCCTCTACTGATGTTTACACCTGTGGCGAGACCGTCACAATTCCACCCCTCAAAAAAATTTTCACTGGGGGAATTAGATGCTGCAGTGGGTCAGACACGAGAGCAGTAGGGGTTGCTCTTCTGAGGTTGAGGCTGACATCTCATTGCAGTACTGAGGGAGTGCTGTACTGTGAGAGGTGCTGTCTTTCAGATAAGACCTTAAACCGATGCCCTGTCTGTCCTTTCAAGTGGTCGTAAAAGATTCCATGGCAGAATTCGAAGAAGAGCAGGGGAGTTCTCCCCGGTGTCCTGGCCTATATTTATCCCTCAACCAACATCACTAAAGTAGATTATTTGGTCATTATCTCGTTACTGTTTGTGGGAGCTTGCTGTGCACAAATTGGCTGCTGCTTTTCCTACATTTCAACAGTGACTACGCTTCAAAAGTACTTCATTGGCTGTAAAGTGCTTTGGGACGTCTTGAGCTTATGAAATGCGCGATAGAAATGCAAGTCTTTCTTTCTTCTTTTCTGACTTAATATCAGCAAGACCAAAGCCACTTCATTTGTCTCCTGTAACCGCACTTTTGGTCACTTCCCTCTAACTCTTCTCCTGCCATTGCTCGGTGTGTGTTTTCACCTGTATGAAGCACTCTGAGATCTTTTATCACATTACAGGTAGAACATAAGCACAAGTTGTTGTTGTAGACTAAACGAGTGGCTGCCAGTGGTGGAGCAGAGGGGGTGAGGAATGGCTTTAGTCTCTGACAATTGATTTTATTTACAAGAAAACCAAGGAATGTTTCATTATATCTTGGCCCCTTACTACAACTTGCACTTATTTCCACCTTTACCATAACAAAAACATCCCAAGATGATTTACAAAGAGGAAATCAAGCAGGGGTTTGAGAGGGAAGTTGGATCATAGAATCATACAGCACAGAGGGAGGCCATTCGGCCCATCGTGCCTTTGCCGAGTCTTAGAAAGAGCTATCCACTTAATCCTATTTACCCTGCTCTTTCCCCATAGCCCTGCAATTTTTTCCTATTCAAGTATATATCCAAAACCCTTTTGAAAGTTACATTTTTGAAAGTTGGGGGAGGTGACTGAAGGAGTGGTTGGAGGAGGAAGTTTTGAGTAGGCTTTTGAAGCAGGGGAAGAGATGTGGAAAGAGAGGGGGGGTGGGTGTTTGGCAAAGAGCTTGAAGAGAGAGCATCACTATCAGTACCAGTTAAAAAAAAGTTAAAGGAGCAATATGATGAAAATGTTGAGTAGAATGGGCCTATACTCTCTGGAGTTTCGAAGAATGAGAGGTGATCTCATTGAAATGAGGGGCTTGACAGGGTAGATGCTGAGAGATTGTTTCCCCTGGCTGGAGAGTCTAGAACTAGAGGGCAAAGTCGCAGGATAAGGGGTCGGCCATTCAAGACTGAGATGAGGAGGAATTTCTTCACTGAGGGTTGTGAATCTTTGGAATTCTCTACCCCAGAGGGCTGTGGATGCTGAGTCATTGAGTATATTCAAGGCTGGGATGGATAGATTTTAGGATTCTAGGGGAATCAAGGGATATGGGGATTGGGCAGGAAAGTGGAGTTGAGGTCGAAGATCAGCCGTGATCTGATTGAATGGTGGGCCGGATGGCCCACTCCTGCCCCTATTTCTTATGTTCTTATGAACTTTTAACAGTTCATCAAACTGTGCTGTGCCTGACATGGGAGTGCTCGAACTCAACTCTGACACTAGATGAGACCTGAAGCGGAAGGTGCTCCATCCCTTAGCACTAACATCCCTCACCTCGATGAACACAAAATTTATCCCAAAAAAATTACAAACTCATTCTTCAACGGTGAAAGGAGTAAAATAATGAAACACAATATATTGCAGCAATTCATGAAAATGAGTAGATTTTGTTTATCGAGAACAATAGTTTGTTTCATGTCATACTCATATGCTGCCTTTTATTATTTTACTCATTTGGATCCCACGAAGCATGGCAAGCTAACAAGGGATTGTGTTGCACTTTCTCGTGTTGAGATTCACAGCGACTTTAGTGACAGAATGATCACTGTATAAACGCCCAGGTAACTTTAAACTTCTGACCTCACACTGCAGTCTCAACGTTGAAAGTAAAAACTTAATTGTGAAGTCACCCCTAACCATCGGAAATGAACAAAGGTGCTTTCTACCAGTTATTGCCTCTCAAGGGATGAATTCACTGGCAAGAGTGTGTAATGATTCACCCTTTTCATGCTTTGGATATCCTCTGCATGGGAAGCTTTGAAGCTTGAACTGGCACTTATTCCGACTATTAGAACTGGGGCCAGAAAGGGAGCAGAGTCCTGACTGATAAGGAAGTATAAGAGGGGAAGGCCACCATGGGAAAGAAGCAGTCAAGAACTCCACTGATCGATACTTACAGAAAAATCAGCCGTTCTCTTGCTATCATTTTCCCTCCTCCCTCAAGAAAGAAAGACTTGCATTTATATAGCACCTTTCACAATCTCCAGAAGTCCCAAAGCGCTTTACAGCCAATGAAATATTTTTGAAATGTAGGAAATACAGCAGCCAATTTGCGCACAGCAGGATCCCAGCAATGTGATAATGAGCAGATAATCTGTTTTAGTGATGTTGGTTGAGGGATGAATATTGGCCAGAACACCAGGGAGAATTTCCCCACACCTCTTTGGAATAGTGTAATGGGATCTTTCACGTCAACCTGAGAGAGCAAATGGGGCCTCAGTTAAATGTCTCATCCGAAAGACGGCATCTCTGACAGTGCAGCACTTCCTCAGTACTGCACTGAAGTGTCAGCCTGGATTATGTGTTCAAGCCTCTGGCATAGGCCTTGGGCCCACAACCAACTGATTCAGAGGCAATACTGCTACCAACTGAGCCAAGGCTGACCTCTTGCAGGAATGTGTCTGGCCTGTACTTCCCACAGTGGCTTCGGTGAGGTCAATAACTCAGTACTGCAGACTATCAAAGATTGCAACCCCCGTTGCCATGGAGCCATACACTGGTGCTCGAGCATAATGCACTACTGGACGGCCCTCTGTGCTGACACCTCGAGAATCCATCACAGTCCTAATTATCTCCATAATTACAATAATTTCTGAACACAGTAAAGCAATTGATCAAACCCCAAACCTACCTGACTATTGCAGTCATCATTCTACAAGTCAGGTAATGGGCAGGATAAGAAGAGGTGGGATCTTCCAAAGTGCAGATAGTATCTTGACCTTAGAATTCCGCAACCAGGTTTCCTTGTTGGGGGCGGGCATTTAATAGTTTTGATGCAAATTTTACATCAATCTGTTCAACAACAGTCTTGCTTCCATTTTGATAGCCTAATTTCCACCCGCTGCAAACCTCCAGTACAATTTTCATGCCCCACAGGCAAAGACATATTTGTCACACCTGGCAGATCTGGTTCAACAAGCTCAAACAAAGGTATTTCTCCCTTCTCACTGGCCAAACCTCAGGTTCATCCTGGAGAGCAAGGACAACCGCAAATTCCTCTTCTCCAGCACAATCGTACCTTCTCTGCACCTTCCTACCTATTCTTACCTCTGATACCAGATGTGAGGAACTCATGAACTTCATAGTATCTAAGAACATGGCCATCTCCTTGTCTACCTCGTTGCTGCCTTCTCCCTCTCCCCAACCCAGCCTCCATCCTCCTTGCAATCAATTTTCTCCACATTCCCTCAATCTCATCAGACTCATTACCGTGATGAAGTCCATCAGCTGCTCTGTCACGATCCAGCTGATGATGTTCCCACCTCTCTTGAAATTGTCACTGCTCTCCTCCTTAAAAAGTATATCTTCAAATCTTCTACCTTTGCAAATTATCACCCGATTTCTAACCCTTCCTTTCTCCCCATGTCCTTGCATTTTTGGCGGTAAATTTCATGCTCACCTTCCTCTCCGTTCCTTGTGCAAGTCCCTCCGAACCAGTCTCCAAAGAGGCCACAGAGACTGCCCTGTTCAATTTACCAATGGCATCCCTGCAAGCTGGTGTATCACTGTAAATCACCATTACAGGTGCTCTTCTGTAACAGCCAGATGCATGAGGCTGGAGTGGGGAAGGAGGTTCTTGGCATCCTTCCTTACTTCCCTTTTTCATCACTTGCTGGGCACCCAAAGGACATGGCCTTTCCCCCAGGCCCCACCACTAAAGGGTCCTTGGGGGCCTAAGGAGAATCTGAAGACTTCCAGGTGAGGAGTTTATTCCTTTTTTAAATCGCCCCCAACCAGGAGTTCAGTCAGGACTCCATCGGCAGCCGGAAGGTCCCAATATCCCAGGCCTCAGAGGCCTGTGCTGCACCTTGTTTTCCTGCTCCTGCCGAGGCCTGGGTCTGTGCCGGAGTGTCCCTTGGGCCATACAAATGGCCTGGGACAGGAATTCCCATCAATCCGGGGCTGGAGGGGAGCAGCACACTCCGGATGTGGTGCTCCTGCCTGGTGCTGGGCGGAGCAGGGCAGGAATAGGGGAGGACAATCTACCCGAATCATCTTAAAACAAGTTAAAACAAAACAGGCAGTGTACTTGTGATTTACCTGTTCATCACAGAAGCCAGTCTTCAGCCAATTCGATTCACTCCAAATGATATCAAGAAAAGGCTGAGTGCACTGGATACAGCAAAGGCTATGTGCCCAGACAACATCCCGGCTGTAGTGCTGAAGACTTGTGCTCCAGAACTAGCCGCGCCTCTATCTAAGATGTTCCAGTACAGCTACAACACTGGCATCTACCCGACAATGTGGAAAATTGCCCAGGTATGTCCTGTCCACAAAAAGCAGGACAAATCCAATCCGGCCAATTACCGCCCCATCAGTCTACTCTCAATCATCAGCAAAGTGATGGAAGGTGTCATCGACAGTGCTATCAAGCGGCACTTACTCACCAATAACCTGCTCACGGATGCTCAGTTTGGGTTCCGCCAGGACCACTCGGCTCCAGACCTCATTACAGCCTTGGTCCAAACATGGACAAAAGAGCTGAATTCCAGAGGTGAGGTGAGAGTGACTGCCCTTGACATCAAAGCAGCATTTGACCGAGTGTGGCACCAAGGAGCCCTAGTAAAATGGAAGCCAATGGGAATCATGGGGAAAACTCTCCAGTGGCTGGAGTCATAACTAGCACAAAGGAGGATGGTAGTTGTTGTTGGAGGACAATCATCTCAGCCCCAGGACATTGCTGCAGGAGTTCCTCAGGGCAGTGTCCTAGGCCCAACCATCTTCAGCTGCTTCATCAATGACCTTCCCTCCATCATAAGGTCAGAAATGGGGATGTTCGCTGATGATTGCACAGTGTTCAGTTCCATTTGCAACACCTCAAATAATGAAGCAGTCCGAGCCCTCATGCAGCAAGACCTGGACAACATCCAGGCTTGGGCTCGTAAGTGGCAAATAACATTCGCGCCAGACAAGTGCCAGGCAATGACCATCTCCAACAAGAGAGAGTCTACCATCGCCGAATCTCCCACCATCAAAATCCTGGGAGTCACCATTGACCAGAAACTTAACTGGACAAAACATTTAAATACTGTGGCTACAAGAGCAGGTCAGAGGCTGGGTATTCTGTGGCCAGTGACTCACCTCCTGACTCCCCAAAGCCTTTCCACCATCTACAAGGCACAAGTCAGGAGTGTGATGGAATACTCTCCACTTGCCTGGATGAGTGCAGCTCCAACAACACTCAAGAAGCTCGACACCATCCAGGACAAAGCAGCCCGTTTGTTTGGCACCCCATCCACCACCCTAAACATTCACTCCCTTCACCACCGACGCACAGTGGCTGCAGTGTGTACCATCCACAGGATGCACTGCAGCAACTCGCCAAGGCTTCTTTGACAGCACCTCCCAAACCCGTGACCTCTGCCACCTAGAAGGATAAGGGCAGCAGGCACATGGGAACAACACCACCTGCACGTTCCCCTCCAAGTCACATACCATCCCGACTTGGAAATATATCGCCGTTCCTTCATCGTTACTGGGTCAAAATCCTGGAACTCCTTTCCTAACAGCACTGTGGGAGAACCTTCACCAGACGGACTGCAGTGGTTCAAGAAGGCAGCTCACCACCACCTTCTCAAGGGCAATTAGGGATGGGCAATAACTGTTAGCCTCACCAGCGACGTCCACATCCTATGAACGAATAAAAAAAATGTGTTACTCAATAGGGTTCAATCATTGTTTAACTGTGATATCCTCCATCGAGATCACCCATGCCTCAGCATACACCACATCTATATCAACAACAACTACTTCTATTTATATAGTGCCTTTAACATAGTAAAACGTCCCAAGGCGCTTCACAGGAACGTGATCAAACAATATTTGACACCGAGTCACATAGAGATATTAGGACAGGTGACCAAAAGCTTGGTCAAAAGATGTAGGTTTTAAGGAGCATCATAAAGGAGGAGGGAGAGGTAGAGAGGAGGAGAGGTTTAGGGAGGGAATTCCAGAACTTAGGGCCTAGGCAGCTGATGGCACGGCCGCCAATGGTGGAGCGATCAAAATTGGGGATGCGCAAGAAGCCGGAATTGGAAGAGTGCAGAGATCTCGGGGAGGGTTGTCGGGCTGGAGGAGGTTACAGAGATAGGGAGGTGGCGAGGCCGTGGAGGGATTTGAAAACAAGGATGAGAATTTTAAAATCGAGGGGTTGCCGGACAGGGAGCCAATGTAGGTCAGGGGTGAGCGAGTACAGGGGTGATGAGCGAACAGGACTTGTATATCATACTTACACTCACTGGACATTTAAAGAAAGCGAATTTTGGTATTTTTTGATGTTGTCAATGAATTAATTGTTTTCCGGTTGGTTTAGATAATGTGGCCTACTCCACTTTGAGCTCCCCACTGGAGCTGGGTACTTTGGTTTCAATTCTGACAGCGACTGCGTCACTTAATAGAATCTGCTCAAGGAACATGATAACGAAAATCTGGAATTTTGATGCCAAGGGTACGTCGTGACTTTCTCTTTCCTTCTCCACTCCGCTGGATGATGTCATGAGTTGAACAGCTAACTCCAGGCTTGTGGCTGAGATTCAATCCATGACTTCCTCAGGATGTCCCAAAATGCTTCACAACCAACTAGTTACTTTTGAAGTGTAATCACTGTTGTTATCTAGGCTAACATGGCGGCCAATTAGTGCAAGGAGACTGAGAGGTGATCTGATCGAGGTGTTTAACATGTTAAAAGACTTGATGGGGTAAATATGGAGAAATTCATTCCTCTGGTGAGTGAATCAAGAACAAGGGGGCATCATCTTAAGTTAGAGCCGAAGCATAGTCGAAATCAGGAGAAACTTTTTCACACAAGGGGTCGTAGAATTTTGGAATTCTCTCCCCCAGGAGGCTGTGGATGCTGGGTCAATTGAAACTTTCAAGACTGAGATTGATAGATTTTTGTTAGGTAAGTGTATCAAGGGAAATGGAGCAAAGGCGGGTAAATGGAGTTGAGGTGCAGATCGGCCGTGATCTAATTGAATGGTGGAGCAGGCCCGAGGGGCTGAATGGCCTACTCCTGTTCTTGATGTTCATAGATAAATGACCAAGTAATTTGTTTTGGAGGTGTTGGCCAGAAAACTCCCCTGCTCTTATTTGAATAGTGCCATGGGATCTTTTACATCCCCTTGAACAGGCAGAGGGGATCTGAGTTTAACGTCTCATCTGAAAGACAGCACCTCCGACATTACAGCACTCCCTCAGTACTGCACTGAAGTGTCATCCAAGATTTACATTCTCACATCTTGGAGGAGGGCCTTGAACCCATGACTGTCTAACTCAGGGGCAAGAATGCTATCATTGAGCCCGGGATGACACTATGTGCTGTTTCTCGAATAGCCCAAGGACAACAGTGAAAACAAATGTAAACATGATAATAACAATAAAGGCACATTTTTTTCAAATGTTAAACCTGAACATACTAATTTTTAAAAAGGTTTTTTTTCCCCCATCAATATTCTCCCATCCTTTCCTCAAGGCACTGGGTTACAGTGATCTTTACCACCTAGAAGGACAAGGGCAGCAGGCACAGGGGAACAACACCACCTGCACGTTCCCCTCCAAGTCACACACCATCCCGACTTGGAAATATATCGCTGTTTCTTCATCGTCGCTGGATCAAAATCCTGGAACTCCCTACACAACAGCACTGTGGGAGAACCTTCACCACACGGAGTGCAGCGGTTCAGGAAGGCGGCTCACCACCACCTTCTCAAGGGCAGTTAGGGATGGGCAATAAATGCCGGCCTCGCCAGCGACGCCCACATCCCATGAATGAATTTTTAAAAAAGTTCCTCAGCCACCTGTCATTCTCCGGAACCTTCCCCAAGTACCCATTCTTCACGGGTGAGCATTGACAATGATGTTTAACAATGGCAGCATCTCAGCTGGGGCAGATGGTGTCCTCACCTGGTGGACCTACTCATCAGGGGTCACCGGACAGCGATCAGGAACAGGGTCTGCGGCTGAGCTTTGCTCCTTTCCTACGCCAGGATCATTCAGGCCAGTTTTAGCAACCCTATCACCATCCCAGCGGAAACCATCTGACTCAGCGCAAGCCAGGGATGGTGCCTGGGGGCTCTCTATTCTGCATTGCTCAGTTCAGCGCTGGGGAAACGTTCCCATTTCGCTAAAGGATTCATTTCTTTTCAGATTGAAAACCACCCTGCAATTTTTACGACAGTTTAGAAATTCTGTCACAGTGTCAAAGAGGGAAAAATAAATCCCCAATCTAAATGACTGATGGCAAACTCCTTCAGGGGATTAAGCACAATGGGCAGCATAGGTTGTCTTTGGAGGGAGTGGGCTATATAGATAGAATGTCATTTTCTTGTTCTATACTTTAAAACAGAAAATGCAGGGAACATTTTTAAAATTAATTCTCAGGGTGTGGTCATCGCTAACTAGGCCAACATTTATAGCCTTTCCCTAGTTGCCCCTTGAGAAGGTGGTGGTGGGCCTTCTTCTTGAACCGCTGCAGTCCGAGTGGTGAAGGTGCTCCCACAATGCTGTTAGGTTGGGAGTTCCAGGATTTTGACCAAACGACGATGAAGGAATAGCCGATATACGTCCAAGTCGGGATGGTGTGAGATTTGGAGGGGAGCTTGGAGGTGATGCACCTGCTGCTCTTGTCCTTCTAGGCGGTGGAGGTGGTGGGTTTGGGAGGTGCTGCCGAAGAAACACAGCAGGTGTGTCAGGAGAAAAAGATACATTTTGTGTGGGTCTCAGCGCAGATCAGCTTTAATTAATTCCTTGATCCACTCCACCCACATCGAGGGAGTTCTATTGCAGGAGCATTGTCTCACAAAAGTTACCCTAAAAGATAGGCTAACAGTTTCAGGAGAGACCCTTCATCTCCACTCAGAAAGTTAACCTATCTTTCAGTTTTCCAGACCTGCTGGGAACTTCATGCTAAATGCAGCAAAATCGTCAACATGTTCTTTAGGAATGTGATTTCATGTTAGCTGTGGCTCAGTGGGTAGCACTCATTGCCTCTGAGTCAGAAGGTTGTGTGTTCATGCCCGACCGCAGAGGCTTGAGCACAAAAATCCCTGTTGACACCCAGTGCAGTACTAAGGGAGTGCTGCACTGTCAGAGGTGCCGTCTTTTGGATGAAATGTTAAACCGAGGCCCCGTCTGCCCTCGCAGGTGGACCTAAAAGATCCAACAGCCATTATTCAAAGAAGACCAGGGGAGGGACAGTTGTTAGCCTGGTGCCCTGGCTAACAATTTTCCCTCAGCCAACATCACTAAAAACAGATCACTTGGTCATCCAACAGTGCAGCACACTCCCTAAGTACTGCACTGAAGTGTCAGCCTAGTTTATGTGTTCAAGTCTCTGGAGTGGGACTTGAACCCAAAGAGTTAAGACAGGATTCCCTGAGTTGAGAGCACCCACATTGTAAGAAAGCATTCATCAACATGAAATATGGTCTTGAAATAAGATTTGCTCTGAAGATTATTATTCTATAATAATTAATGCTTTCATGGTTGGATGTTATAAATTTTAAAAGATTAAAGTATAGCCAAGTTATGTCTGCCTTTTATTTGCATAACGTAATGTTCTCAGCCAGTCAATGTGAAGAGGTAAAGAAATGCCAGTTTCATATGAAAGGTGAAAGGAGAAGCCAGAATTACTTGTTACAGCTGGTGAGCAGAATCACGAAATGCCAGGAGACTACACTCACACCTGTGCATGTTTTCAAAGGCTTGCCCTTACATTTCCTTGTCTGAAGTGTTGCCTAGACAGTCATTAAAAAAATCCGAAGCAATTCACTCTTTAATTAGTCAACCCAATCTAAAGGAAAATCGTGGTATTTTCTGAATTGGGCTGTGATGTGCTCAATGAACTATTTGTTCTCAGTAAGTTCTTCACCATAAATCAAAGGTAACAAGGACAAACTACAAATGATGTTATAAGACTATCTGGGGTTTTTGGGTCAAAGCATTTAACAGTGAAAATTGAACCCATTGTGATTTTACAATTGGTATAATTTAAATGGATTCAGCAGGTTGGTATTTTGTAGAGGCAGGGTGGTGGGAGGGAAGAGGGTTTGAACATGCGCCTCTGTGAGTTTTATAATCTTGGAGAATGGTATCCTGGAAAAGATTTTTCAATTTTTGCACCCATTGTCAACTTCAACCTTTTCTGGGTTATGGTGGTCTCAGGAGGATGAAGTTTGCTGCCATACTGGCCAAAATGGAGCAAATTTATCTCACTGGTGATCTCGGCGCTCCTCCAATTATGCACTTTGCATCCCTAATTTTCATCACCCCACCATTGGCGGCCGTGCCTTCAGCTCGGAGGCCCTAAGCTCTGGAATTCCCTCCCTAAATCTCTTTGCCTCTCTACCTCTCGCTCCTCCTTTAAGACGTTCCTTTAAACCTACCTCTTTGACCAAGCTTTTGGTCACTTGTCCTAATATGTGGCTTGGTGTCAAATTTTGTTTGATAACGCTCCTGTGAAGCAACTTGGGACATTTTACTACATTAAAGACGTTATATAAATGCAAGTTGTTGTTGGTGAAGAGCCAACTCTCATCTGATTGTATTATTTCTCCATTGCAGCAGCCAATAATGTTGCCTGCAACTGTGATGCAGTGGGTGGTGTGGTACATGAGGTGTACGCTTCTGTCACGCTTTTGGGTCTTCCCAAACCTTTCATTCTAGAAGGATGTCAAGGCCTTGGAGAGGGTGCAGAGGAGATTCACTAGAATGGTACCAGGGATGAGGGACTTCAGTTATGTGGAGAGACTGGAGAAGCTGGGATTGTTCTCCTTACAGCAGAGAAGGTTAAGGGGAGATTTGATAGAGGTGTTCAAAATTATGAAGGGTTTTGATAAAGTAGATAGGGAGAAACTGTTTCCACCGACAGGAGGGTTGGTAACCAGAGGACACAGGTTTAAGATAACTGGCAAAAGAACCAAAGGGAGAGATGAGGAGAAATAATTTTACGCAGCGAGTTGTTATGATCTGGAATGCGCTGCCTGAAAGGGTGGTGGAAGCAGATTCAATAGTGACTTTCAAAAGGGAATTAAATATACTTCAAAAGGAAACATTTTCAGGGCTATGGGGAAAGATCAGGGGTGTGGGACTAATTGGATAGCTCTTTCAAAGAGCCACGATGAGCCGAAAGGCTTCCCTCTGTGATGTTTGTAATTGGGTCACTAACTCCAAGAACGCAATTTCCACTAAAGCATTATCTGGTCGGTAAGAGGCCATCCAATAAAAGCATCGCTAGGTGCGAGACATCAGAATTTACTGAGAGTTTTTTGTGTCTATGAGGAACAGAACAGCACTTTAAAACCAATGTAAACAGCCCGTTTCACACGTGCAATTTGTTTACATATCATAAAAGGTATTGTCTGGGCATGAAATGGCTGGCTTGCAAAGAATACCACTATTTACTGGCAAGAAACCTTTTACACATAATCCTTCTAACTCGATAATGCCTTCCAAATGTCTGCACCTGGACTTGTTTTGAACAACAGTGCAGAATGTGATTAACTTCCAAGTAAATTATGGGGATATTTTACTCCTTTGCAAGGAAATGGTTAATAACCCTAGGGCTGATTTTCTGGTCACCATGCCCGGTGGCATTGGGGGGCAAGGGGTGAAATGGGTAATCAGGGAGATTCAATCTCGGCCCACTGTATACCACACGTCCCAAAACATCAAGGACCTCATCAATCTGTAATAAATTCGCTGTGTAGATCACACACTCCTCATTTGGCCGTTACCATTCTTTCTAGCCTCTAGTGGCATCCAGACACGATTTCCTCCTTATAAAGCTACCAGTCGCACTGTCACGCCTGCAGCTACACACATCTACCTCCAGGTGGAGCTTCACCAGCGCCAGAAGGTGCAAATCGCCATGTCTCTATCTAAAGCATCACCAATAAACTGAGGGGAGTATCTTTTGTCCTGACTTTCCACGGGCAATGCCATGAGAGACCCACTAGCTTAAATATGAAAATCATTCGAAATTATACGATTTTCATGTGGGATTGTGGTGTGCACTCAGATTGTCCATATGACACAGAGGAAAGAGGAGCTGACAGGGTAGATGGAGAAAACCTATTTCTGCTGGTTGGGGAGTCTAGGACTAGGGAACAAAGCCTAAAACTTAGAGCCACGTCTTTCAGGAGTGAAGTTAGGAAATGCTTCTACGCGCAAAGGGTAGAAGTTTGGAACTCTCTTCTGTAGACGGCAGTTGATGCTAGCTCAATTGTTAATTTTAAATCTGAGATTGATATATGGGGTTAAGGCGGGTATATGGGGTTAGGCCACAGATCAACCATGATCTAATTGAATGGCAGAACAGGCGCGAGGGGCTAAATGGCCTACTCCTGTTCCTATGTTCCTGCCTATGTTCTGAAAGAAAGAGAAAAAAAGGAAAAGAGCCTGCATTTATTTAACGCCTGAGGAAGCCCACAATGCAGAATCTGGAGAAAATATACTTGTATTATCTCTGATGATGCTGGTTCATCATAAATGTAGCTTTTATTGCTATCCCGCAAAAATCTTGATCTGCCTTTCTTCTGTTAAAATAATAATTATACAGAATTGCAATTTTAACTTGCGTGCTGGTTGTGCTAGGCTCACTGAGCAATGCAGAGACCCCACCGCTGTCTCAGGAGAAAGATGCTTGGCTCCCTTCACTGAAAGCGGCTCCCTGAAACCAATGGCACGTGCGAAGACCCACCTTTTCATGGGCTCACCATGCTGTTGGTTCTCCGATGGCTGCCTTCCTCTGTAATATTGAAGCACCTGAAGTTTTTCCCTCGGAAACTCACCCAGGCCTGAAACTCTTGAGTTCAACCCGTAAGGCCTCTTGAGCGTGATGAAAAATTAGGAGTGACAGGCCGCTATATGATAAAAAATAACCAGATAAGGTTTCGTTCTTTAGCCGGTGAGATTAAGCAATGACACATTGATGTATTATTCAAGTCTTGCAATGTCAAAGTTGACATTCTGAATAAAAAATGTTGGTAACCCTCATTTTTCTTCCATAGTTTTCTGATGCCTGTGCATAATCAAAAAAACATGAATGGGAAACATTTGCTACCTTTAGTTTGTGGTAGAAGAGTTCAATAAAAGGGGATTACATGGTAGATGAGCTCTTAAAAGTTTACAGTGTAATATAATGCAATGCTTTACGAGGAGATATCACTTCACGCCCTTTTGGGAAATGAATCCATTGTGGATGGAAATGAGGGCTGGGCCTGTTTTCGGGCCTAAGCTCCTCGCTGTGCGGGCAGCACGCGCCCGAAGGTGGAGACATCGGTAGACATTGGTCCTCGGAACCTCATCTACAGGCTCAGGGCCAGCTGTGGGCGTGAGTCGCACCTCCACAAGCAGCTCACCCGACCAGAGGAACAAATTTAGGGCCTTCTGTCTCACTGGCAGAGGGCCTCAGGTAAGATCCAGGAGGGGGATTGGAGCGGGCTTTGGTGGGGGGAGGTGGCGGCGATGCATTTTGTTGGTGACCGTAGGAGCCGCTGAAATGGTCTAAGCAGAGCAGGCCCAAAGTCTGTACCGTTCAATGTCAACTAATTGTACAGAGGGGTCCATCAACAGGTGTTAGGCCCCTAATTAAAATATTAAAGGGCCTAACACCTGTTTTAGGCCATGATGCAGGGAGCAGGCTGTCCCACTGCTAAATTGGTCTCCTTTGCACCCGTTTTATGCCCGAAAAACAGGCTAACTTCTTCTCCATTGTATTTTACTTGTCATGCCCTGTCTCATCTTCTTTTACAGGCTTCTCATCGCGGTGCGATCCTTCTGAGTCAGGAGGGATCAGATCACTTGGTTCATGGGTTACTCCAAGGGCCAGACCCAGTACAGCTATCGCTAAATGCAGCTAAAAGAAGGAAACAAAGACAGGTAAAGAGAGGAAGGGGGAGACTGCCTATAATCCATAGGCAGTCTGTTAAAAGCTTACAGTGTAATATAATGCAATGCTTTACGAGGAGCTATCACTTCATGCCGTTTTGGGAAATGAATCCATTGTGGATGGAAATGAGATTCGGGCCTGTTTTCGGGCCACGCCCACAATGCGTTAAATGCGTCAAATAATCGGCGTATCACCCCGACAGAAAACCGACAAAAATCCCGCTGTTGAAAGGACAACAAGTCCTAATGTCAAATCTCAGGCCCTGTATGCGGGAGTCCAATGTCTACACGACAAATTGCTCTACTGCTTTAATATGGATCAAATTTACAAACTATGCTTCAGAAAAGTTTTTTTAGCCGCCTATGCTCCCAGCAACCTCTGCCCATCAGTAGAGACATCAGGGCGTGGAGCTGACATTAAGTATTAGAACACCACATTTCGCTGCTCAACCTCAGGGACACCACAAAGACATCTGTCCTGGGTAGAAGGGCAGTTCCCTGCCAAGATTCATTTTGGCTCGTTGGTTTTTTGTGCACATACGCTGCCAAGCACTTTTCCTGTAAATCTGTGAGAATGAAGCCCTCGTGGAGCCTTATCGTAAAGTATTCCTTTAACTGGTGCCCGAGGTAGATGCCTTTCTGCTAGATCAGAAGAATTTTGTAAAAGAGTTGCTCTGTAGTCGTTACAGAAAATGTAAGTCAATATAAAAGAAAGAATTTGCTTTTATATAGCACATTATCACATCTCACACAGGCATTCCAAAGCACTTCACAGAGGATGTATTACATTGCGTAGTTATCGGGGTATGGACAAACGCAGCCATTTTGCACATAGCAAGTTCCCACAAACAGTAATGAGATGACTTTGGGATGATTTCCTTGGAGCAGAGGAGGCTGAGGGGAGGCTCGATTGAGGTGTACAAAATTATGAGGGGTCTAGATAGAGTAGACAGGAAGTACCTGTTTCCCCTAGCGGAGAGTTCAAGAACTGGAGGACATGGATTTAAGCTGATTGGCGGAAGGATTAGCGGGGACATGAGGAAAAACATTTTTACCCAGAGGGTGGTGGGTGTATGGAATTCGCTGCCCGAATTGGTGGTCGAGGCAGGGACCCTCAACTCTTTTAAAAAGTACCTGGACCTGCACCTAAAGTGCTGTAAGCTGCAGGGCTACGGACCGGGTGCTGGAAGGTGGGGTTGGAATGGGCACCTGGTTGTTCTTCGAGCCGGCGCGGACACGATGGGCCGAATGGCCCCCTTCTGTGCTGTATCTTTTCTATGGTTCTATGGTTCTATGATTCTATTTTGTTTTTTTTTTGTTAGTTGAAGGAGGGATGTTGACCAGGACACCAAAAGAGCTCGCTGCTTTTCTTCGAATAGTAACGCAGGACCTTCAACACCCACCTGAACATGCAGACGGGCCTCAGTTTTATATCTCACCTGAGGAACGGCAGTGTAGCACTCCCACGGTGCTGGAGTGAAGAATCAACCTAGAGTACGTGCTCAGACCGTGAAAGGGAGGGGCTTGAATCTACAATCTTCTGATCAAACGCAACATTACTACCACTGAACCAATCCAGCACAGTTTTTGGGTGGATGTTTTTTGCCCATTCGCTGTTTTTAAGTATCAATGTTCCCCTGTTCCCACACCATGGGTAGATTTCCATCTTCACTGCCCAGACAGTAACCTTACAGAATGGATCTCACACCCATTATGGAATTCACCCAATTTTCATCCCGATGAATTCAATTGTAAAAAAAAAATTTACAGCACCACCAAATTAAATCATCAAACCTGCATTAAAAATTAGCAATTGACTGGTCCATTTTCTCTAAATAAATATCTTGATTGTGCTGAGTTTGCCTTTTGGCCATTCAAATTTTCTCCGACTGTCCCTAAAATGAAATTATTTTTTCTCCACATTCCTGGCGAGACTCCAAGAGGCAAAGTTTTTAGATTCTTTTAGTCAGTAATTTTCAGGAAGCTATGTTTGTCCACCACAGTTTTTTTTTTAGAAACCTCATCACGTAATATTGCTCCAAATCATCTCCTCCACCCACTCCGCCTAATGGGATTCTACTTTCAGTCTCTTAAAGGGAAAGATAACTTTCCTCGTTGATCACCATTTACATAAACAATTTGGACTTGGGAATCGGAAGTACAATTTCAAAATTTGCAGACAACACCAAATTATAGTTAATACCGAGGAGGACAGCGACAAAATAGAGGAAGACACTAATAAACTTGCAGAATGGGCGTGTAATTGGAAAATGAATTTCAATATAGATAAATGTGAGGTGAGATACTACATTTTGGTAGGAAGAATAAGGGGGCCACATACTGCTTGGATAATAAGAGTCTAAATGGGGTAGAGGAGCAGAGGGATCTGGGGGTACAGATACACGAATCACTGAAAGTAGCGACGTAGGTCAATAAGACCATAAAAAAGGGAAACCAAGCTCTGGGGTTCATTTCTAGAGGGATAGAATTGAAAAGCAGAGAAGTTATGTTAAACTTGTCTAGAACCTTGGTTAGACCATACTTGGAGTACTGTGAACAGTTCTGGTCTCCATATTATAAAAAGGATATGGAGGCACTGGAGAAGGTGCAAAAAAGATTTACAAGGATAATATCAGAATTGAGAGGTTATAACTATCAGGAAAGATTGAGTAGGCTGGGGCTCTTTTTTCTAGAAAAGAGAAGGCCGAGGGATAACCTGATAGAGGCCTTTAAGATTATGAAACAGTTTAATAGGGTAGACATGGAGAAGGTGTTTCCACTTGTGGGGGAGACCAGAACTGGGGGCCATAAATATAAGATAGTCACTAATAAATCCAATAGGGAATTCAGGAGAAACTTCTTTACCCAGAGAGTGGTGAGAATGTGGAACTCATGAGGTGAATAACATAGATGCAGTTAAGGGGAAGCTGGATAAACTCATGGGGGAGAAAGGAATAGAAGGAGATATGCTGATAGGGTGAGATGAAGTAGGGAGGGAGGAGGCTCATGTGGAGCATAAACACCGGCATGGACCTGTTGGACCGAATGGCCTGTTTCTGTGCTGTATGTTCTACGTAATTCTATGTAATAACTCTGTTCAGTAGTCCCATAATCTCTAAACATGATCAAGAGAGATGTCTGCACACACACCCATGTCTCTCACTCACCCCTTGTTATTGTACTTTATGAATATAAGTATTTTTATGAACAGAAAATAGCCATTAGACCCATGAATCCCATCCCCCATTGATAGATCTGCACCTCTTACCCATCTTCTCCCCATATCTCTCAATCCCTTCTCCCTCGATATCTAACCCACTTATACTCTCTGCTTCATTGGCCATTTCTGTTCATTTGTTCCACTGCTCTATCACTCTTTGGTTTTACAAGTCATCCCTTATTGGTCCTAATTTCATTGAATCACAGAACGTTACAGCACAGAAACAGGTCATCTGGCCCACCACGCCTGTACTGCTGTTTTTCTCCACGAGGCACCAAGTCTAATCCCACTCACCCGCTCACCTCCCCATTCCCTTTAATATTCCCTTTATACAAGCAGCTATCCAATTCCCATTTAAAAGATTCTTCTGCTTGAACAATGGCTTGTGGTAGAGAATTCCAAACTCTAACCATGTTGATTCTTAACTTGTGTTCCCTGGTATTTAACCCCATCAAAATAGTGAACAATTTGCCAATCGCCTTCTTCATCTTCAAAATTTCAATCAGGTCCCCTCTTGTCCAAAATTAAACAAGCCCAACTTCCTTAAATAAAAACAGAAAATGCTGGACATACTCAGCAAGTCAGGCAGCATCTGTGGAGAGAGAAACAGAGTTAACGTTTCAGGTCGATGACCTTTCGTCAGAACTGGAAGAAGTGAAAGATTTAACAGTTTTTAAGCAAATACAGAGCCAGGCAAAGGGGAGGAGGAAGGGGAGGAGAGGAAAGAACAAAAAGGAAGGTCTGTGATAGGGTAGAGGGCAGGAGTGACTGAATCAGAAAAGGGATGATGGTGCAAGGCAAGGAGGGTGGTAATGGGACAAGTGAAGAAACAAAAGATGGGTCTAGAGGAGCTGTAAAAGGCAACAGCAGAACCATTACCAGCACTTGCTGTCTGAAAAAATGGGAGCAGTGTTTATGGTCTGAAGTTATTGAAATCAATGTTGAGTCTGGAAGGTTGTAAAGTGCCTAATCGAAAGATGAGGTGCTGTTCCTCGAGCTCCCGATGAGCTTCATTGGAACAGTGTAAGAGGCCGAGGTCAGAACGGGAGTGGTAAGGGGAATTAAAATGGCAAGCGACCGGCAGGTCAGGGTCACACTTGCGGACTGAGTGGAGGTGTTCAGCAAAGCGATCGTCCAGTCTGCGTTTGGTCTCCCAATGTAGAGGAGACCGCATTGTGAGCAGCGGATACAGTGTACTAAATTGAAAGAAGTACAAGTAAATCACTGTTTCACCTGGAAGGAGTGTTTGGTGGGAAGGGAGGAGGGCAGAAGTGCGGGAAATGGGACAAACATGGTCGAGGGCCCAGTTAACAACAGCGGAGGGGAATCCTTGGTTGAGGATAAAGGAAGACATATTGGACGCATTGGTATGGAAGGTGGCATCGTCAGAACAAATGCACTGGAGATGGAGAAACTGGGAGAGGGGAATAGAGTCCTTACAAGAAGTGGGGTGGGAGGAAGTGTAATCAAGGTAGCTGTGAGAGTCGGTGGGCTTATAGTAGATATTGGTTGACAGCCTCTCCCCAGAAATAGAGATAGAGAAGTTGAGGAAGTGAAGGGAAGAGTCAGAGATGAGCCGTGTGAAGACGAGGAAAGGGTGGAAATTGGAAGCAAAGTTGATGAAATTTTCCAGTTCGGGGCGAGAGCAGGAAACAGCACAGATACAGTCATCGATGTACCGGAAAAAGAGGTGAGGGAGGGGACCTGAGTAGGACTGGAACAAAGAATGTTTCACGTATCCCACAAAAAGGCAGGCATAGCTAGGACCCGTACGGGTTCCCATAGCGACACCCTTTATTGGGAGCAAGTGAATGGAGTCAAAGGAGAAATTGTTTAACGTGAGAACAAGTTCAGCCAGGCGGAGGAGGGTGGTGCTGGATGGGGGCTGGTTGGGCCTCCATTCAAGGAAGAACCGGAGGGCCCGCAGGCCGTCCTGGAGGGGGATGGAGGTGTAGAGGGACTGGACATCCATTGTGAAAAGGAGACGGTTAGGACCGGGGAACTGGAAGCTATTAAAGTGGCGGAGGGAGCCAGAAGGGACTGGACAAGGGGAGAAAAAATAGAGTCGAGAAACGAAGAAATAAATTCCACGGGGCAAGAACAGGCTGAAACGATGGGTCTCCCAGGGCAGTCCTGTTAGTGGATCTTGGGAAGGAGATAGAAGTGGGCTGTGCGGGGTTGGGGGACTATGAGGTTGGAGGCCGTGGGGGGATGATCTCCAGAGGAGATGAGGTCAGTGACGGTCTGGGAAACTATGGTTTGATGTTTGGCAGTGGGGTCATGGTCCAGGGGGAGGTTGGAGGAGGAGTCGGAGAATTGGCGTTCAGCCTCCGCAAGGTCGAAGGCTTTCTTGATCCTTCTTCGTAATTTACATTCCCGAAACCCGGATTCATCTTCATTGCTGGTTACAGGGAGCCAGGGAACATGCATTTTACACAGAAACATCGAAAATAGGAGCAAGAGTCGGCCATTCGGCCCTTCGGGCCTGCTCCGCCATTCAAAATGATCATGGCTGATCGTCTCACTCAGTACCCTGTTCTCGCTTTTTCCCCATATCCCTTGATCCCTTTAGCATTAAGAAATATATCTATCTCCATCTTGAATACATCTAATGACTTGGCCTCCACTGCTTTCTGTGGTAGAGAATTCCACAGGTTCACCCCCTCTGAGAGAAGAAATTTCTCCTCATCTCGGTTCTAAATGGCATACCCCGTATCCTGAGACTGTGACCCCTGGTTCTGGACTCCCCAGCCATCGGGAACATCCTCCCTGCATCTAGTCTGTCTAGTCCTGTTAGAATTTTATATGTTTCGATGAGATCACCTCTCATTCTTCAAAACTCTAGTGAATATAGGCCTAGTCAACCCAATCTCTCCTCATACGTCAGTCCTGCCATCCCAGGAATCAGTCTGGTAAACCTTCGATGCACTCCCTCCACAGTAAGGACATCCTTCCTCAGATAAGGAGATTTTAAGAGCGGTGGGGGGGGGATTTTAACTCCATCCGCCCAGCAGAAACCAGGCAGAACAGGAGTTAAAATGGAAGCAGTGCACATCCTGGGCGTTTAAGGCACCTTACCTGACTCAGGTGATCGCACAGTGAGTATATGCAAATCGGGGTTCTAATGAAAGCCCTTTTAACTTTCATCTGCTTTTGTTTTGTTCTATTTCTGTTCATTTTTTTTTGAGGGGGCTGGGGAGACAATGGTTTCCTTTAAACTTTCATGGTGCTGTCATCAGCTGAACAGCTCGGATGGGCAAATGAGGCCAAGACTGAGTTATTGACAACAGGCACTGCCCTCATATAAGGGAGGGTCAAGTGCCAGGATTAGAGAGTACAGTACTTACAGTAAGAGGAACCTTCTGTAAAGCTTTCCTGTTCAATTTTTTTTTTTACTTTAACGGGTTCTTCATATCCTTAGGGATGCAAATGCTGTAATGGAAATTGGATAATCGAAATCCCTTATATTAAGCTTTTAGTTCTTGGCTATTCAGATTACCTCACCATGTTCCCAACATGTGTGGGTAAGCTTCTATTTTAAAAATGATCCACTCTTATACAAAAAAAAATGCTAGCAGCCTGATTCCTGCTGGTCTCCCAGCTCTGGAGTATTGTGTCCAATTCTGGGCACCACACTTTCGGAAGGATGTCAAGGCCTTAGAGAGGGTGCAGAGTAGATTTACTCACATGGTACCAGGGATGCAGGACTTCGGTTACGTGGCGAGACTGGAGAAGCTGAGCTTGTTCTCCTCTGCGCTGAGTGGTTAAGGGGAGATTTAACAGAGGTGTTCAAAATCATGAAGGGTTTTGACAGAGTAAATAGGGAGAAGCTGTTTCCAGTGGCAGAAGGGTCGGCAACCAAAGGACACAGGTTTAAAGTAATTGTCAAAAGAACCAGAGGCGATGAGAAGACATTATTTTTAGCTGGTCACCTCCTGATCCATCTGTTACCAAATTGTCCCTGTGTAGTTTTAAATATTTCCCCATATACTTTTCCTGTGCACTGTCAGAAACGAAATATTTCAAATAAAACACGTCAGCTTTGCTGCATTCTCTGAATTGACTCCTAACCCTGTCTGATGACACAGCCTCCCTTAATATGAATGGAGCTGCTCTGGAACACACTTGGCATCTCCCCGCGAAGAGAGTCCTGAAGGCAAATGGGTGGGTCACTGTTGGTACAGGAAACGTGACTTTTTAAAAATGTTTTTTTTTTCTCCTCCTCTAATTTCTCGTCTTTTTTTCCAGAAAGTCTCTGCTGTGGCTCAGGGGATAGCAATCTCATTTTCTATATCAGACGGTTGTGGGTTCAAGCCCCACTCCAGAGACATTAAACACATAGTCCAGGTTAACACTCCTGGTGCTGCACTGTCAGAGGTGCTGTCTTTCAGATGAGACATTAAACTGAGGCACTGCCTACCCTCTTAGGTGAACATGGCACTATTTTGAAGTTCTCCCCAGTGTCCTATCTAATATTTATTCCTCAACCAACACCTAAATCAGATTATCTGGTCATTATCTCATTGCTGTTTCTTGGAGCTTGCTGTGCGCAAATTGGCTGCCATGTTTCCTACAATATAACAGCGACTACACTTAAAACAAAAAGTACTTCATTGATTGTGAAGCACTTTGGGACGTCCTGAGGTCGTGAAAGGTGTCATAATTCTGCCTTTCTTTCTTTTAGAAGATGCTGACTCCTTACTGGGGTTAGTTCTACAGCAGCCGATCTCCCTCCACTACCTCGTTCGGTTGGCCATTATTCGTGTGTGAGACTTGACGACAGGCTAACTGACCCAGGGGTTGGGACGGAATTTGTGCCAGCACCCAATCATCGGCTATAAACCTCAGATCTGCGAAAGGAGTAACTTTGCAGCAAAACAGTGTAAACCGTAGTGTGTTTTTACCCAAATCTAATCAATGAGCAAATGAAGGAACAGTAAATATTGTTACTTTTGTTAAATAACTGTAATGCAATGTATTGGAATTGACAGGATTCTGAGTGAATGCTGCCCTCTAGTGTTTGTAATCGAATGACTGGTGTGCAAATGCAGCGGCAGAAATTGTCGTCTCAAAGCAGAAATACTTGCATTTTTCCAGCACTTTATCACACTGTCAAAACATCTTGAAGGGATTCACACAATGAGCTACTTTCTGGAGTGCGCTGACTGGTGTTATGTATGCAAATGCATTAAAACATATTTATAATGATTATAGACGAGGTGGTGAAACTTTGCATAGTTCACTATTCGAACATCACTGATTTAAAGTAAGATCCTGATGTCCTCAAAGTCGCATTCTGTGAGATCAGTAAATCGCAACACCAGCTGCTTAACTACCTTTGATTATAAATGAATGAGGTATTCTGTCGGTGACTTACGGAGGGAAATCCAACCTCCCTCGATCTTTCCTCCTTCAATCCTCCTTCAATTTGGCATCGCTCAAACATTCCTTCTCGGTTGATTTTTGTCTTCACTCTCATCCATTTTCAGCCTTGGTGGTGGCCTTGACCCTCCACCTAGGAATTCACAAGAGTAATAATTAAAAAGATCAGGGTCCTTAGACGATGAACAGAGCCTGCTAAAGCTTCTCTCTCACTTTTTAAGATAGCCCTTGACCCAAGGATTGGGTTATTAGGCACTTTATTGGTGTTTTGTTTTCCGTTAAGAAAGGAAGAATGAAACAAACTAACACAAGAAAGAAAAGAAAGAACTTGCATTTATATAGCACCTTTCACGACCTCAGGACGTCCCAAAGCGCTTTCCAGCCAATGAAGTACTTTTGAAGTGTAGTCACTGTTGGAATGTAGGAAACGTGACAGCCAATTTGCGCACAGCAAGGTCCCACAAACAGGCAATGTGATAACGACCAGATAACTTTTTAGCATTGTTGGTTAGGAGATAAACACTGGGGAGAACTCCCCTGCTCTTCTTCAAAATAGTGCTATGGGATCTTTTACGTCCACCTGAGAGGACAGACGGGGCCTCGGTTTAACATCTCATCCTAAAGACAGTACCTCCAACAGTGCAGCACTCCTTCAGTTCTGCACAAGGAGTGTCAGCCTGGATTATGTGCTCAAATCTCTGGAGTGGGACTTTAATCCATGACCTTCTGCCTCAGAGGCGAGAGTGCTACCCACTGAGCCAAGGCTGATACCAGCTGATGCCTAGCAATGGATGCCTGAAATGGAGAGCGTTCCATTCCTCAGCATTAACATCCTTCGAAGGAAAAAATAATCATAATTAATAAAAAAATAACTGTACTACATAGTAGTAATAGCAGGAAACAGGTTCAACACACCAGTATTATTAATTTATATTCACTGTACAAGATTTGACAGAAATGACTAGAAATGTCACTTGAGGTTTATATGGTGATGTCATGACGACAAGTCTTTCACAGAATGAGTCACCTTTGACTCCTTACTTCACGTCTACTTTTAAAGGTTGATCTTGCAATCAGGTTTCACCAGCAAGGAGTAGCACTTTTTATTTCAATACAGTGAAGATGCAGGGGAAGGGAAGAACATGTCGGATGGTGTATTTAGAGCGAAGGAGGAACAAGAGAGGAAAGTTAAGAGATGCAATGACTATTGTAATATTGATATAGGAAAGAAAGAAGAAAGGTGCAGGAGAAAACATAAGAACATAAGAAGTAGGAGCAGGAGTAGGCCATACGGCCCCTCGAGCCTTCTCCGCCATTCAGTAAGATCATGTCTGACCTTTGACCTCAACTCCATTTCCTGCCCTTTTGCCCTATGCATTGATTCCCCTAGAATCCAAAAATCTATCGATCTCAGTCTTGAATATATTCAATGACTCAGCATCCACAGCCCTCTGGGGTAGAGAATTCCAAAGATTCACAAGCCTCTGACTGAAGAAATTTCTCCTTATCTCAGTCCTAAATGGCCGACCCCTTATCCTGAGACTGTGCCTCCTAGTTCTAGACTCTCCAGCCAGGGGAAACAGCCTCACGGGATCTACCTTGTCAAGCCCTTTCAGAATCTTAAGCAAAATACTGCGGATGCTGGAAATCTGAAATAAAAGCAGAAAATGCTGAAAATACTCAGCAGGTCAGGCAACATCTGTGGAGAAAGAAAGAGTTAACGTTGCAGGTCGATGACCCTTCGTCAGAACTGGAAAAAGTTCTGAAGATTAAACAGTTTTTAAGCAAGTACAGAGCCAGGGAAAGTCGGGGGGGGGAGGAAGGGGAGGGGAGGAAAGAACAAAAGGGAAGGTCTCTGAAAGGGTGCAGGGCAGGAGTGATTAAATGAGGATGGTAACGGGACAAGTAAAGAAACAAAAGATGGGTCTAGAGGAGCTCGTTTTCAAAGCCACATCTCTTTCCTCAGCAACTGGCTCCGGTCCCACTTATTCCACATGGATTCCAACTTAAATTCCACCCTTCATGTTTCGGATCCACCCGTGATTCCAGATATCTCCATGATAGTCAACGTTCCTTGAACCACTGCTCTCGCCGTTTCCTGAGATCCACGCTCATCGCCATGCGCAGCCACGTGCACGCTCTCGACCTCTCTCTCCAGCAGCACCGACTCACTCTATTTTTTTTCTTCCTTTCAGGGGTCAAGGGCCGCAAGCTTCAACAACTCTTAGATACCAACGCCCCTCCTGATGCTTCTTCCCCTTCACTTTCCTCTGACCCCATCCCTCTCTCCAATCTCACCCTTTGTCATGTTTTCACTATTCGCTCTGACCTTCCCCTCTCTGACCCCTTACGCCCCCACCTCAATGAATTTCTTCCGTCGCCTTCACCTCCGCCCCCGCTTCTTTGGCCAGGAGTTTTTGCCCCTTTCTTCCGTCTTCAGAATTATCGTTCCACCTGGACGCCTCCCTCTGGCCTCTTACCCTCTCTTGATCTTTTCATTGCGAACTGCCGGCGTGACATCGGCCATCTCAATTTCTCTACTCCCCTCACTCACTCTAACCTATCTCCCTCTGAATTTGCAGCACTCCGTTTTCTCAGGTCCAACCCTGACATTGTCATTAAACCTGCTGACAAGGGCGGCGCTGTTGTTGTGTGGTGAACAGACCTCTGCCTTGCGGAGGCTGAACGTCAACTCTCCGACACATCCTCCTACCTCCCCCTGGACCATGACCCCATCGCCGAACATCAAGCCATCGTTTCCCAGATCGTCACTGACCTCATCTCCTCTGGAGATCGTCCCCCCACGGCCTCCAACCTCACAGTCCCCCAACCCCACACAGCCCGCTTCTATCTCCTTCCCAAGATCCACTAACAGGACTGCCCTGGGAGACCCATCGTTTCAGCCTGTTCTTGCCCCATGGAACTTATTTCTTCCTATCTTGACATTTTTTCTCCCCTTGTCCAGTCTCTTCCGAACTACATCCACGACTCTTCTGACGCCCTGTGCCCCTTTAACAGTTTCCAGTTCCCCGGCCCTAACCGTCTCCTGCATGTAACTTTCTGTGTTTCATGTACAAGGACACCCAAATCCCTCTGAACACCAACATTCAATAGTTTCTCACCATTTGAAAAACATTCTGTTTTTCTATTCTTCCTACCAAAGTGAATAACCTCACATTTCCCCACATTATACTCCATCTGCCACCTTCTTGCCCATTCACTTAATCTGTCTATATCTCTTTGCAGACTCTTTGTGTCCTCCTCACAGCTTACTTTCCCACCTAGCTTTGTATCTTCAGCAAACTTGGATACATTACACTCAGTCCCTTCATCTAAGTCATTAATATAGATTGTAAATAGCTGAGGCCCAAGCACTGATCCTTGCGGCACCCCACTAGTTACAGCCTGCCAACCTGAAAATGACCCATTTATCCCTACTCTCTGATTTTTGTCCGTTGACCAATCCTCTATCCGTGATAGTGGGCCGGAACTTGCTCCGACCAGCGTGGCAAGGCTTTCCGAACGCTCTGTGGATAAAAAGTACGAAGACACTCACTGAGTGGCCCACGGCGCCCATTTTGAATTCTTCTCCAGTGGTGCGCTCCGAGTTCAGCGGAGGCCGCGTGCGCACGCGGAGACTGCGAGACTGGAAGCCCCGCCCACAAACAGGCAAGTAGTACTCATTCATTTAAAGTGACATTCCCTATGTTAGTCTAAATAAATATCTAACATACCTTTTTATAAAAAGGCAAGGAAATGATTTAAAATGTACTTAAACATACAGGAATTAAAAGTTAAAAAATATATACTTTTTAATAATTTTTTTAATGATCATAAGAATTTAAAATAAGAAAAATTAGACATTCAACATTAGAAAATTTAATTTTTTGTTATATGCAGTCATTATAAGTCAACGTGTAGGGCTGGTATTTTCAAGTGTACCTCCTTGTGGCATTAGTGTCTTTGGGCCCGATTTTACCAGGGGTGCGGGTTCTCGGCGGGTGGGCCAGCGGGCGCGTTGAAAACGCGCCCGGTGAAATCAGTGGGTTTCCCGCGCGATCGTAGCAGGCAAACCACTAATTGGATCCACTTACCTGCTCCTCCGGGTTCCCCGCTGCTGATCTGCGTGTTGGGCGGGCTGCGCATGCGCAGTAAGATCTGTCAGCTGGAGGCGCTCTAATTAAAGGGGCAGTCCTCCACTGACAGATGCTGCAACCAATAGCAAAGATGACTGCATGGAGCAGCCCAGGGGGAAGGCTGCTCCCAGTCTAATGATGCCTCACTCCAGGTATCAATACATGGGGTAAGGAGGAGGGGGAGGACAGAGATCTTCCACCCGGCGGGCGGGAGGAAGCGGCCCGTCTCCGCCACCAGGAAGGCCTGGCTCGAGGTGGCAGAGGGGGTCACCTGCGCCACCAACATATCGCCCACCTGCATACAGTGCAGGAGGCGGTCCAATGACCTTAGTAGGTCAGCCAAAGTGAGTACACGTAGTCGTTCCCCTACACTCCGTCTGCCACATCACTGCCCCCACCCCACATCTCCTTCGGCACTGCCAACACTACTCTGTCACATCACCCCTCATACCCACTCAAACCTCATCCTCATCGTACCTGCACCTACTCACCTCGCCAGTACTCATCCCGCCACTACCACTCAACCCAATCCTCATACAATCTCATGGCTCTATCTCATACTCACCCTCTCGTGCATCTCTCTCACGGCCAGCCTCACTCAACCTGCCACCACCTGTGCTGCAGCCACAGGGCATGCATCACATATGTGCAGTAGGCAGCGTAAGGCAAATGTGTCGTGAGCATGAAGGGGATGCACAAGGGTGTTTGAGGGTTTGTCATGGTTGTTACTTATATTGAATTTCAGAACAACTCACATCACACATTATATTGGCGCCACTACTGTCATGTCTTCGCGAATCCTGTCCGGTTTGTGCAATAATGCCCGCTCCTGGGTATCACTATGAGGACCCACCACTGATGCCACCCAGTGTGTCACTGCAGAGTGGGTGTAGGTGTATTTGCAGGGCTCTTCTGCGCAGACCACTGAGAGACATCGAGGATGTCCCCGGTTGCACCCTGGAAGGCTGTGGAGGAGAAGTTCCTGGAAGGCAGTGGTGACTTTGACAGCGACAGGTAAGAAGATGGTGCACGGGCCAGCCAGGAGCAGCTCGGCATGAAAGAGGCTGCAGATGTCCTCGGCTACATGTCGAGTGACTCTGAGCCTCCGTGTGCACTGCTGCTCAGAGAGGTCCAGGAGGCTGAGCCTCGGTCTGTGGACCCTGTGGCGAGGGTAGTGCCCTCTGCGACGCATCTCTCTCTGCGGTTGCCCTCCCTCCTGCTGTACAGGTGGATGTGTCACAGCACTCTGTTGTGGAGCTCCACGCGTCAGAGGTGGACGGCGTGGATGGCGAGGCTGGTGAGGCTGGTGATGCTGTTCGCCCTCCGAGGAGGTCATGACTGCAGCTACGGCGGCCCCCATCCGCAAGATGTACATCTGAGGGGGTCCACAAGGTAGGTACATGTCTCCGGACCCCGGGGTAAGTGTGCAGGTTGGTGACTTTGACCATCAGGAGGAGGGTGGTGGAGGCCAAACTTTGTCCCAAGTGACAGAGCGGCCTCCTGCAATGGGTGAGGGTCTCCCCCCACCACCTGTCAAATGGACCTTTGCAGCTGCCACAGGCTGACAGCTGCAACACGTCCATTCGAGCTGGGAGTGTTTCCCCCAGTGTGTGAAACAGTCCCATGTTTATCCAAAATCACACACAGTCCCTTAATCAGGTCAGTTAATGACCTGAACAAGCAAAGTAAATACTCTCAAGTGGCATCCTGCTGGCTTTAATTGCCTGCGGGATTCCCACCAGCGGGGGCTGCGCGGCGCGTCATCGGGGTACCCAGAAGTGGGCGGGATCGAGGCGCGATCCGGTCCCGCACCTGGATTTCGGGATTTTCGGGGCCCCCCCGCCGAGAACGCACCCGATAGCGGGTGCTAAAATCGGGCCCTTTGTTCCAGCTGGGCAGATGGGTAAATTTACGAATGTTTCCTGATTGTAGCGTAGGTGGCCCTTTAATTCGTAACTGTCAAAACGCTGGTGAACCAATCGGAGCAAGTTTGCGATTTCGGGGTTTTACTGCGCGTTTGCGCGTTCGCGATTTCGTGAACGCGCACACGCGCAGTAAAACCCCGAAATCGCAAACTCGCTCCGATGGAGTCGACGATGGTCGGAGAGGATGCCATTGAGGAACGCCGTGTGTAAGTTCTGCCCGAATATGTTACCCCCAACCCCACGAACCCTTATCTTGTGTAGCGCGGGTTTAGAAATCGTAGGCCTGCAACCCAATGATTTTTCGCCCATTGGGAACCAGCCATTGAATATCGAAAGCTAGTCGACGAACTTAAAGGCAAAAACTGGGCCACGTTACACCAGTTTTTCGGGCACTACATGGCCTACTAAGGTCCCAATATGGCGGGCAGGAAGCATGCGCCACTTACATAGTTACATAGTGTTACATGGAGCCGACAGCGCAGAAACAGGCCATTCGGCCCCACTTGTCTATGCCGGCATTTATGCTCCACGCGAGCTTCCTCCCACCCCTCTTTGTCTAATCCTATCAACATATCCTTCTATTCTTTTCTCCCTCGCGCACTTATCCGGCTTCCCCTTAAATGCATCGATGCTATTTATGCCACTTCCGCAATATTGGGTAAGGACAAACAAGAGGCGTCCTTCACCCTCGCCTGAAGTAGGCGTTGGGCCCTTTGTAAATGCCTCAATCCGGTTCGTAGTGGGCGTGGACCCATAGCACAATAGGCATGGAAATGGACACTTGCATCCAGAAAGGTCGGAGGATGGTTGGTGTGGGAAACGGTTTCCGGCTCAGGCACATTGTTGAGGCAGAGTACAGTGCTTTACTTTGCCACTTCCTTCACTCCACCATCGGCGGCCGTGCCTTCAGCTGCCTAGGCCCTAAGCTCCGGAATTTGCCTCCCTAAACCTCTCCGCCTCTCTACCTCTCTCTCTCTCCTCCTTTAAGGCGCTCCTTAAAACCTACCTCTTTGGCCAAGCTTTTGGTCACCCGCCCTAATATCTCCATCTTGGGCTCGGTGTCAGCTGTTTGCCTGATTACGTACCTGTGAAGTGCCATGGGACGTTTTACTACGTTAAAGGCGCTATATATATGTTGGGTGTTGATGTTGTTAAAATGCTGTAATTGTCCCTCGGTGCCTAAAACGGAAAGTTTCCCATTTCCCAACACGGACGTCATTCACTTGGATGAGCATAAAATTCGCTAAAAAAATATAAACACAGCTCCATTAATTTTAGTGGGTTTCTAAATGAAATATCTGCCTCCTTCGAAAAGGCCTCCTTGTTTTCAAATGGTTTGACCTTAGCAATTCTATTGCCAAATTATCCATATCATTAATCACACAATCCGTGATATTGCCAAGGCTGCCCTACTGCAAAACAATAATAATATTTCAGCGAAGCACTGACAGATTGCATGCTCATGAAAATAACTGGAGCTGGGTTACAGTTTTACATTGAGAGATGATGAAATAAACAGCGTCTGTCGCTAAGAATATGGGTCTGCACAATGAGAGTTACTTAAAATGTTGCGATTCTTTGTTTTCTGATGAATGACTTATCATCCAAATCATTTTTTTTTAACCCTTAGGCTGCTCGCAGGTTGAGGGAAACTCCAGCCTCCCTGGGCTGACCACTTTTATCCGTTTTCAGCTCATACACAGTAAGCGTCAGCCGTAGCTCATTGGTAGCACTATACAAAAATAAGCAGGGGAGTTGTCCTGGCGTGCTGGCCAGAAGGTGGAGAGGCGAGGATGTTGAACTCACTGAGCTCATGAGATTTGACTTACGTTAGGTTCCAAAATGCCAGATAAAGTGTCAAAAAAAATCTACATTGTAGTGGGGTTATGTCCCACACTCAACTACAAAGTAAATTTTGCTCCTCTGACACTTACATCCCCCTTCAGTAATTTCTAAATTCACCACAGTTACAGACTGCAGTGAAAGTAATGGAATTTTGCATAGACCCACGGTTTAAGGCTCGTTGCACCTATAGTCACGACTGCAAGAGTTGTCAGCTTTTTCTGGCCATCTTGGTAGCCATTGGTCAGCCTTTGCTGGTTTTCTAGGTTGCCGTGTGTTACTCAGAAAAAGCTTATTTTTGTCCATCACAAAAAAAAGGAAAATGATCGTCGTTGAAAATCATAGAATTTTACAGCACAGCAACAGGCCATTTGTCTATTTATGCTCCACATGAGCCTCCTCCCTCCCTATTTCATCTCACCCTATCAACATATCTTTCTATTCCTTTCTCCCTCATGTGTTTATCTAGCTTCCCCTTAAATGCATCTATGTTATTCGCCTCAACTACTCCACGTGGTAGCGAGTTCCACATTCTCACCGCTCTCTGGGTAAAGAAGTTTCTCCTGAATTCCCGATTGGATTTATTAGTGACTATCTTATATTTATGGCCCCCAGTTCTGGACTTCCCCACAAGTGGAAACATCTCCTCCACGTCTACCCTATCGAACCCCTTCATAATTTTAAAGACCTCTTTCAGGTTACCTCTCAGCCTTCACTCATTTCTGGAGAAAAGAGCCCCAGCCTGTTCAGTCTTTCTTGATAGTTGTACCCTCTCAGTTCTGGTATCATCTTTGTAAAGAATCATTGAGTGTTCTGACACAGAAACAGGCCATTCAGACCAAGACTGTGCTTGTGTTTTTCTCCTCAAAAGTTACTTAGTTTAACCCCAATTCTATTTTAATATTTTTTTTCAAGCAAATATCTAATTACTTTTTAAAAGAATTTGTGAACTCCACATTCTAACCATCCTCTGTATAAAGATTTTTTTCTAACTTCCCCTTTAATTGTTTTTATGATTATGTAAAATTTGTGCCCTGTCTGTATCATCTCACAAACCAGTGGAAACAATCTCTCACTATTTATCCTATTATATTCCTTCATGATCTTAAATGCCTCACTCCTTGACCTGCTCAGCTCCAGCGATAAGAAAATCCCTTAACTTCTTGAGTCTCTCTTGATGACTGCAATCCCTCTACTCTCTGGTAATATGCCAGTGAATCTATGCCACATCTTTTCCATTGCTTTAATCTGCTTTCTATAATGGAGCGCCTGAAACTCTACACAATACTCCAACTGTGCTCTAACTCAGATAAAATTCAACATTACCCCCTTGCTTTTATATTCTATGCATCCAGATACAAAGTAAAGGATTAGCTTTGTCTCTTCTATGGCCTTATCCTACATTACAACAGTGACAACATTTAACAAGTACCTCATTGGCTGCAAAGTGCTTTGAGATGTCCTGAGGCTGTGAAAGGCGCTATATAAATGCAGGCTCTTTCTTTTCTATCTACCAGCGACCTTCAATAGTGTGAATGTATGTGTGTGTGAGAGAGAGAGAGAGAGAGAGAGGAGAGGTTTGAGCAGGCAGGTAATCAAAAGTTTCTATGATTAAAAGATTATAGTTACAGATAACTATTATCTTTTAATAGTTAGATAATAGTTAAAGCTAACTATCCACTAAGAAACTAAAGAAAAAGGCATACTCTATGTACATAGACGACAAAGGAAAGGATGACAAAAGGGAATATGAATAAGTTAGGAAAGAAGTCAAAAAAACAATTAGGAAGGCAAAGAGAAACTATGAAATTAAATTATCAAGAAATATAAAAAGAAATAGTGAAGTATTTTACAGACGTATAAATAACAAAATAAAAATCAGGATAGGGATATTGATAGGACCACTAAGGGATGCACAACATAAGCTCACAGGTAATGACAACGAAATGGCAGAAATATTGAATAGTTACTTTGCCTCAATATTTACCAGGGAGACGAACAAGGTGGGCATGACATTAGAAGAAGGGATCAAGAAAGATATAAAGACATTTAATATAGAAACGGGGGAGATAATTGATAAACTAATCAAACTTAGAGAGGATAAAACCCCTGATCCGGATGGATTGCATCCGTGCATATTAAAAGAAGTTAGGGAAAAGATAGCAGAGGCATCATATCATATATATAAAAATTCATTAGAAAAGGGAACAGTGCCAGAGGACTGGCGGACAGCTAATGTTATTCCTATATTTAAAAAGGGAGACAGAACAAGTCCAGGGAACCACAGGCCAATTAGCTTAACATCGGTGGTAGGAAATATAATCGAATCCTTACTTAAAGATGTAATAGAAAAACATCTAGAAACCGAAAATATAATAAAATATAGTCAGCACAGATTTCAAAAGGGAAAATCATGCTTGACCAACCTTATTGAATTCTTTGAAGAAGTAACAGAAAGGGTAGACAAGGGTAATGTAATATATTTGGATTTTCAAAAGGCCTTCGATGAGGTATCATATAGTAGACTCATGACTAAGGTAAGAGAATGTGGAGTCAGGGGACAGGTAGCAGAATGGCTAGCCAGCTGGCTTCAAAACAGAAAACAGAGAGGCTTTCCGTGACCCGTGGGCACTGCAGGGACTGGAGTACATCATCAACAAGGACAATAAAATTCTTGTTTAATTGGTTGTGGTGATTGATCAGTCAGGATGACATGGGTTGACCCAAGAGCATTGGTGGAGAGACAAATTTGAGCCTAACCCCCCCCCCCCCTTCCCCTTTTTAAGGGGCTTAAAGAAAGAACCCCTCCCTTTTTTTAAGCCAAAAAAATATATAAAATAGTCACTAATAAATCCAATAGGGAATTCAGGAGAAACTTCTTTAGTCACAGATTGATAAGAAAGTGGAACGAACGCACTATCACCAGGAGTAGTTGAGGCAAATAGCATAGATGCATTTAAGGTGTAGCAAGATAAGCATATCAGGAAGAAAGGAATAGCAGGGTATGCTGATAGGGTTAGACAAAGTGGGGGTGGGGGTGGGAGTGGGAGTGGGAGGAGGCTCGTGTGGAGCATAAACACTAGCATAGACCAGTTGGGCCAAATGGACCTGTCTCTGTGCTGCAGACTGGATGTAATTGAATGCTGCAATTCCTGAAGTTTATACTTGCTGCATAACCTAAAAGCAGGGGGGCTTTCCCTTCTCCCCTTCCTCATAATTTGAATAAGATGCAATTAACATTAATTGCCTAAATCAGTCCCCAAGCCTCCCCCTTCCAGCCTTCACCTCTCTCCAATAGCCCGGGAGACATTTGACAGTGATTGACAGGGAGGAGAGAGCGGCGCTCGCGCGTTGCCGGGGCGACGGGTGACGACGATGAGGCGGCGCGGCCGGCGTTGCCGGGGCGACGGCGGCCGTGATTGACAGGTGGGGAGGGCGGCGGCCGTGATTGACAGGTGGAGAGGGTGGCGGCGCGCGGCCGCTCTCTAATCCCCACTGAAGGTGACAATTGGACCGGCGGTGACCCTCATGCGGGTGGCACAGTCGCACCCGCTGTCCGGGCGGCCGCAGCCGCAGTGACGAGAGAGGGAGAGGGGGGGGCCCCTCAGGTGTTGCCCATTTTAATAATTTTTTTTTCTCTCTTGCAAAGAGGTCAGTCGAAACAAGCCGGTCTCCAGCCAGCCGACGTTGCTTGTTGCAGTTTGCAAGCCGTTCAAATCTCGGTCGGCGCCAGCAATCGACATACCGCCTCGAAATACATTGCAATGGCTTCGGGGCTGCGGGTAAGCTGCTAATTGTGCATTTTATTTATTAATTTTGCTTATGCATTAATCCTGATTATTCTCTTGCTGAGGGAGGGCCGGCATTCAGTATTGACTGCTTGCAATGCCTTTTGAGGGTCGTTGCAGAGCAGATCTGCGACTGGTGCCATTCATTTCATTTTATTTTCAGACATTGCGTTTCGTTATTTTTTTTTTGGGGGGGGGGATTTTATTACAAATGCACTTGGTTGAAGTTTCTTCTGACTTGCATTTACCAAATGACCTTTCGGTATTAATGTTGGGTAACGTTCTTGGAATTTCTAACTGAACATTTGTTGCGAATAATTCATTCCACAACTGATTGAAATGGATTCATGATCACAAATTGTAGTAAACCGAATATGCGTGCCGAGCAGATCATCATTTCGAATTATAATCGGTTACGTGTCCTTAAGACTGGAAAGATGCTTCTGTTCCTCTTCCCTCCCAGGATATAATTCTTGGTGAAAAATCCAACATTGAAGGCCTGGGAAATTTGCTTCATCGGTTATCTGTCCCCTGTGTTCTATCCTTTCTCTTAATTGCATGGTAGTGAGGTTGTTTATTATCCTACTGGGATGTCGGCACATCTACAACCCATAGGACTACATTTGGTAGAGCATATCTAGTGCCTTTTAAGAGAGTTGGGGGAATACACTGCAAATTGTCTTACTGGCCAATGGTTCAGACAGGTACCTGCATTTAAAGACCATTGGAAACTTCACCTGAAGGCAAATTTCATTGCATTAATCATTGACAGTACCTGAAGAGCGTTCAGTTTAAGTTTAAAATGTTTTTAAAAATTCAAAAGGGTAGATACAGAGAAACTATTTCTCTGATGAGGGAATCAAGAACGAGGGGACACAATCTTAAAATTAGAGCTCGGCCATTTAGGAGGGAAATCAGGAAGCACTTTTTCACACAAAAGGGGAGTTGAAATCTGGAATTCTGTTCCCCAAAAGGCTGTGGATGCTGGGTCATTTGGAGCTTTCAAAACTGAGATTGATAGATTTTCGTTAGGTAAGGGTATCAAGGGATTATGGAGCAAAGTGGGTTAAATGGAGTTGAGGTACAGATCAGCCATGATCTGTTTGAATGACGGAGCAGATTTGAACAGTTGAATGGCCTATTCCTATGAGTAGATCAACTGGCAGCTGTATTATAAGTGGTATTAATTGAGTGTTTTGCTGGGTCAATTTGTATAGTCTACCTTTGTTATTTGCATAAATACACAATAGGCATCAAGAATAGAACTATTTGAATATAATGTTTGAATATAATATTTGTCTACTTGTAACAGAAGGAGATCCAAGATTTATAATGCAGTTTGGACAACGTATGTGCCCCCAAATATCATGTTTGTTTTTATGCCTACATTGTTATTTCTAGTTTTTATTTGAAATATATTTTGTTGTGGTGGTGCTCATTATAGTGAGCAATGGTGGATAATATCAAGGTGACAGATGTTAGTGTTATGATTCAGGCCTCTTCCAGCTAGGTTTGTTTCTCACTTTTGAGTGCCAATTTTCACACCCCACAGACAAACCTTCGCTCCCTATGAATCAAAACAGGATCTTGCATACAAAGGTATTTCTAGTGTAAGCTATCTGGGATGAACAATTATACCTTTTTCTACTGTTGAGATATAATGGAAATAATATGGGTTATCCTGATAATTTTTCAGAATTTTCATCAGATGCTAGGAATTATCACGCTGCCAGAATGTTTATATGTGTTTTATCAAGAAATAATATTCAGCAGAAGCATGAATAACACAGCAGGTTGAGGACATTAAATACTTCTCATCGGCATTTTAAAACTGTTTCAGAATGTTAAGAGTTCTGCATCTCGCTATTCTCTGAAGTAACACTTAATTTGAACCAGATATTTTTGGTGACCAGATTTATTTGAGAATGAACCTCCCATGGAGTGTGTTGTTAACCTCCATTGATAGCAGTGCAGTGAGAAGAGAACCGAGGAACACGAGACTTCCTTCACCCCTAATTTATGTGATTCCCTTCACTTTGAAGTCCAAACTGGGGCAAAGAAAGATCAATACGGTACCCTTGTAATTAGATGAAAGGGTCAAAGTAGTGTTGGCACACAGACTGCCCGACTGGTTTCCTGATTCAATTTTGAATGCATGTAGAACAAAGCAATACAACAACACAGCCCAGCTGCAATGGCCAGTGCCAGTGATGCTTGTCTGCAAAACCTATTGACCAGTCCATATAAGCAGAGGTTAGATGTGAATTTGCTCACCATTCCCCCCTCCCACAGCACGCTTCAGACAACGTTCATCACTACCCAACCATGCATTTCTCTTCTCCCCAATGGAGTTCCTCAAATCCAGTTTCCAACCAACCTACGATACTTGCTCCGAATCACTAATGACATCTTGTGTGCCTGTGTCTTCCCACTCACTGTTCTCCTTCAGTCTTTCTGCTGCCTTTGACACAAATGACCTTGCTGATCTCCTCCTCATTCCAACTCTGTGGCACCACTCTCTCGTGCTTTCTTCCCAATAACCACATCTGCTCAAATCTCCTCCACAATTACCTGGGATGTACATCTTTGGTCCGCTCCTATTAATCATTCCCTCGTTGACATTGCCTTCAATATGTATGTACCTACATAACACCCAACTCTCTCTTCCCATCATTACCACTAACTACTGGACTTCTACTGTACTATCTGACTGACTGCTGTTGATAGCAAGTCCTGGATGAAAATTTCAGCAAAACAGGAAACTTTTTCTTCAGCCCCAGCATCACCTACATGCCTCATCATAATTGGCTGCTCTTTCAGGCTGAACCTGTTACTGTGCAATCTTACAGTCCTGTTCAACACCTGATCTTTCAATCCTAAATCCAATCTTATCATGGCCACTCTTTTCCACCTCTGGATTATTACCTGCTTAGGCTGCTATCTAAACCCCTTTCTGCCAAAATTCTCATCCACACCTTCATCACTTTGAGTCTCAATTTTATTTCTTTCCCTCAAGGGCTCTTCACACCAGCCTTCCACTTCCAGTCTTCACAAACTTCAGCTGATCCAAAACTTAGCGGCCCAAGTCTTGTCCATACTCATTGCTTCCTTCATTATCCAGGTTCCCTGTGTCCCAGTGACTAGACTTCAAGATCTTTGCCTTTCTTTTCAAAACCCTTTATGGTTTCACCTTTATGTCCCAGCCTACACCCTCCATGGATTTTTGGACTCTAGGGGAATCGAGGGATATGGGGATCGGGCGGGAAAGTGGAGTTGAGGTCAAACAACGGCCATGATCTTATTGAATGACGGAGCAGGCTCGGGGGGCTGTCTGGCCGACTCCTGCTCCTATTTCATATGATCTTATGTTCCTCTGACTTTGGCTTACTGTTTACCCCGGACTCCTCCATTCTACTCCTTCCTTTCTCTCCCAAAACCACTCTGCCTGTTTCCTTGACTTCAAAACCTGTTTTGTCAATCATGCCTTCTGTCTCTTTCCTCCCAGCCCATATTTTTATTCCATTTCACCCCCACAATCCTTTACTTTTTGCCTACCCTTCACCCTTGCGAATTGTCCTTTTACAGAGGAGTACTACATAAATGCAGGTTGCTGGTACTGCCGACTCTCTCTTTTGGACGTTTAGTATTAGCATCCAGTGCTCCCAGCCCTAGGAACAACCACTTGGATGGTGGGCGCGGGTTATGAGGTGCATATGTTTCCCCTCCACCCCCCCCCCCCCACCCAATGCAATCAGCCCTCCATCCTCCTCCAAATCCTAGAATTTCCTTAACGTCGTCTCTTTTCTTCTCTCCAACTCTTCATACATGGCTGCACCTCTATTCCGGTTCCCTTCACCCCACCATTGGCGGCTTTGCTTTCAGCCCTCAATGCCCTAGACTTTGGAATTCCCCCCCCCCCCCCCCACTAAACCCCTCTACCTCTCTCTTGTCCTTTTAAGGCCTTCCTTAAAACCTACCTCTTTGACCAAGCCTTTACTCACCCTTCCATCTCCTCCTTTGCCTCTGTGTCAATTTTTGTCTGATTACGCTTCTGTGAAACCTTTGGGATGTTTTCCTACGTTAAAAGTCACTATATAATGCAAGTTGCTTTTGTTGTACTCCCAGGTCAGTATAGCATAAATTAGATTCAAAACTAAAGCTCCCTCTACTTTGCCTGAAAAGTACAATCTCAGAAGAAGGCCTCTTACTGCACCAGTGTAACATTCCCATTTCCCACATCAGCCATCCGAGTGAGATTACTTGTTTAGTACCAAATTCGAGGACTTTATATGCCTTGGGCTCAGGCAACGTATTGAGACTGGCAAACCCATTTCAAGTGGGACGCTTAGAGCTGGCTGAGAGAGGAAACTTTTAATCCGCAAAGTGAAGACTAAATTCAAACACGATGCCAGAGGTCCAACATATATCTTGCCCATGCAACTTTGCTTGTATTATGGTCAGATCCACTCGATGTGTAAATCCTCTATGTATTACACTGGTGGAAGAGATCTGGAGTAACAAGGTGAGTGAGCTATGAGATCTTCCTAGCTTGTGCAGTGGGTGGACTCTTCAAGACCCTCATACTTTTTAATCATTGAGAGACCCGGATGAAGGTAAGACCCAAACAAAACTGAAACGAGTAGGAGGAAAGACTTGATAAGGTTGAAAGAACTGATTGGGAGACTCCAAACTTTGGTTTATATGAGGAATGGAAAATAATGGAACCTACAATTTTGAGGTCCCAGGAAAGAATTTAGCACCTCCTAGTTATGTAACTCCCCACATTGTAATTGGGAATAGTTGGATTATGGAGGAGCTGTTGTAAAGACATGGGAGTTTGATGGGCAATGCAACTCTGCAGAAAGGACTACGGAAATTCTGCGGAAGAGTAACTAAGGTTGCATTATTACTCCGTTGCTGGCACTTGGAGTGAATCGCTCCCGAGTTTTCTTCAGGTTTGAAGATTCCATTTAGACAGGCGTCTCTGAAACTTCACCTGAGCTTGTAGGGATGTCCTTGGGTGATGATGTCACAACACATGCCACACAAATTTGTTTTTCTTTTTTTGACCTTGACAGATGTTTTGCTTCAGACTTTATGCTCAGGATGGGCAACTGAAGTGTGGAAATTATTTCTTTTTTTTTCCAGTTTTAAATGATCTTCTTCTTCTTGAATTTGCTCTGTGGTCTTGAGACCTGCAGTGCAAGAGTGAAATCACCAGCAGCTGGGGTTAGACAGCCAGGTCTACAAATGGTTGCGATCTGCCGTTGACCCTGTTCACGCACCATCACCAGTGTCGTTCCCACTTTGTAGCGATGCTGAAGATGGTGCGGGAATGTGCGATAAGTAGATTTTGAAAATACAAGGAGTAAGTGGGACTCACGATACTGGAAAAGATGGAGTCTGCTTAATCCAAAAGCTTAGTGTTCAGTATAAACCTGGAGCACCACTTTTTAAAACCTTCAATATACAATCATGTCTGTGAAGATCCTGCTGTCTGTTTCGGTATGCTGGCTCATCTACCCTGGCCCCAAAGATATATCTTCACCCCAACGCTAAATGAACACCTCCTTCAGCATCAGTATGACTTTCCATTTCTTGTGGCCTCTGAGTAAGACTAGTTGCTTTATACCGTATGACTTATAGCCAGTAGGGATTGTTAATATTGACCCAAACTCAATTCACTCAGGCTCCTTGTAAACAGTAGAGAAAGTAGACTTTTATTGCATATGCATTATTGTTAATGGGATAAGGAATAACACAAGTATTGTAAATAAATGATCACAGAGTGCTGAGACCAAAGGATTATAAATGCCAGAGAAACATTTAGTTATTAAATGGAGAGCAGAATAAGTAAGCTGCTATTGGGATTTAATTCCGCCTTGCCCAAAGACTAAATTGAACTCCAATTGATTGGAGGTCACAAGAAGAGAATCACAAACTTCATGATGAGCAGACAAAAATCCTTTGTTCTCGTAGCATGTTTATATTGCGGAACTTGAGCGCTTCAGGACACTGGCAGCAACACTATGTACAAGGTCACTTGTGCCCAGCTGTTCAAAGGTCACAATGGAAACATGAAAGCAACCACAGATGTGTCTTCCTTTGCACTTGTCCAACACTGGTGGTCGGGGCTTTCATGCTTTTGGCAGCAGACCCTTGCCAAATGTTGGGAGAAAGTTGGTACTGCCCAACAATGTGAGAACCATATGGTTGGCTTTTATGGGCAGATTGAGAGGTTGGCCATCTGCAGCCAGTGGTAGCTTGTGCTGCTAGAGGTGGTTATTTACACTTGCATTTGCAGTGTAAATACCCAACACAGTACTGAGAGAGTGCTGCCCTGTCGGAGGTGCCGTCTTTCGTTTGAGACGTTAAACCGAGGCCCCGTCTTCCCTCTCAGGTGAACGTAAAAGATCCCATGGCATTATTTTGAAGAAGGGCAAGGGAATTCTCCCCAATGTCCTGGTCAACATTTATTCCTCAATCAGCATCGCTGAAAACAGATTACCTGGTCATTATCTCATTACTGTTTGTGGGACCTTGCTGTGCGCAAATTGGCTGCTGCGTTTCCTACATTACAACAGTGACTACACTTCAAAAGTACTTCATTGGCTGTAAAGCACTTTGGGATGTCCTGAGGTCATGAAAGGCGTTCTATAAATGCAAGTCCTTCTTTCTTTGGTGGAAATTTGGCTCTGGATGCCTTGTGCATGCCTTTTCTCCCTTGTGATGTCGATATTAACCTTCTATCCAGCCTCTCCCTCCAGAGGCAGTAGCGCTATAAAATGCAGCACTAACTTTACTGAGAGATAAGGCTGTGAAATGAATCAAATCCATTCTTAGGTTTTCACTGAGATGCAGTTGAAGTTGCATCTGAATAATTTGGGAATTAATGATGCCATTTTGATTTTTACAGGTCAGTGATGATGAAAGTGGTTATGACCCAGACTTGTTTTGTATCCCAAAACACTACGTAGAAGATCTGGAAAGAGTTTTCATTCCTCATGGCCTTATTATGGATCGGTAAGAAATGTTCCATAATGTTTTATATTGAGCATCATTGTTCTCAAGCTAATTTCCTCCAATTTCAAATGGACATTAAAGGAGATGTTCACATCACATTATCTATTTGACCATGATCTGACTTTTTTGGCGTCCAATTCTGAGCACCACACTTTAGGGAGGATGTCAAGGCCTTAGAGTGGGTGCAGAAGAGATTTATTAGAATAGTATCAGGGATACGGGACTTCAGTTATGTGGCGAGACTAGAGAAGCTGAGATTTTTCTTCTTAAAGCAAAAAAGGTTGAGGGGAGATTTGATAGAGGTGTTCAAAATCGTGAAGGGTTTTGATGGAGTAAATAAGGAGAAACTGTTTCCAGTGGCAGAAGGGTCAGTAACCAGAGGACACAGGTTTAAGGTGATTGTCAAAAGAACCAGAAGACATAGATTTAAAATAATTGGCAAAAGAACCACAGGCGCAATTTTTTTTTTAACGCAGAAAGTTGTTATGATCTGGAATGCACTGCCTGAAAGGGTGGTGGATGCAGATTCAATAATAACTTTCAAAAGGGATGGGGAAAAATTTGCAGGGCTATGGGGAAAAGGGTAGGGGAATAGGACTAATTGGATAGCTCATTCAAAGAGCCGGCACGGGCACGATGGGCTGAATGGCCTCCTTCTGTACTGTATCATTCTATGATTCTATGACTTGTACTCAGAATACACGAAGATGTAGCTGCTAATAATTCATTGTTTAAAAGAGGGGTTGTCTGTGTGTTTGTTTTTCTTTCTTTTCCCTCTGAGACTTGAGTGTTTTGATTGTTGCTTTGCAATGCCACTTGTAGTGCTGGTTGAGTATTGGCAGCTCTCCCACTTGAATGCCAACTGAAGTTGGCTTTTCAGCCTGCGAAGGGCAGGATTAGGAGTCACCTGACCTACCATTACAACCGCCGCGCTACATACCATTGATCTCTTGCCTATAGTAAACGATTTGAGGAGATCAACATTTAGACTTTATTTTTACTTGGACAAATGGTGAGTAACCCTGAATGCTGAGGGAAGCTTAGGAGCTGGGGGAGGCACAAACCATAATGTTCCAACGTTTTGGAAATGGGAATTTTGCCAAATGATTAACAGTGCAAAGTATTCCACTCTTATTTGAAAACAATTTTACAACACCAAGTTATAGTCCAGCAATTTTATTTTAAATTCACAAGCTTTCGGAGACTTCCTCCTTCCTCAGGTAAATGTTTCAGGAGCTCCTTGAAGCCTACACATTTATACATATAGAACAATACATGGTGTTTACAGACTGCCCCTGCAACTGCCCGTTGCCAAGGCAATCACCGTGTTCAGACAGAGAGGTGTCACCTGCAGAACCCCCGAATACACATTCAACAAAAAAACAAACAGGGAAAAAAAACAGAGAAAAAAAACAGAGAGAGGCAGAAACATCCGGAAGGCAGAGAGAGCCAGCAAATGACCCATTATAGAATCATAGAATCATAGAAGTTACAACATGGAAACAGGCCCTTCGGCCCAACATGTCCATGTCGCCCAGTTTATACCACTAAGCTAGTCCCAATTGCCTGCACTTGGCCCATATCCCTCGATACCCATCTTCCCCATGTAACTGTCCAAATGCTTTTTAAAAGACAAAATTGTACCCGCCTCTACTACTGCCTCTGGCAGCTCGTTCCAGACACTCACCACCCTTTGAGTGAAAAAATTGCCCCTCTGGATCCTTTTGTATCTCTCCCCTCTCACCTTAAATCTGTGCCCCCTCGTTATAGACTCCCCTACCTTTGGGAAAAGATTTTGACTGTCGACCTTATCTATGCCCCTCATTATTTTATAGACTTCTATAAGATCACCCCTTAACCTCCTACTCTCCAGGGAATAAAGTCCCAGTCTGTCTAACCTCTCCCTGTAAGTCAAACCATCAAGTCCCGGTAGCATCCTAGTAAATCTTTTCTGCACTCTTTCTAGTTTAATAATATCCTTTCTATAATAGGGTGACCAGAACTGTACACAGTACTCCAAGTGTGGCCTCACCAATGCCCTGTACAACTTCAACAAGACATCCCAACTCCTGCATTCAATGTTCTGACCAATGAAACCAAGCATGCTGAATGCCTTCTTCACCACCCTATCCACCTGTGACTCCACTTTCAAGGAGCTATGAATCTGTACTCCCAGATCTCTTTGTTCTATAACTCTCCCCAACGCCCTACCATTAACGGAGTAGGTCCTGGCCCGATTCGATCTACCAAAATGCATCACCTCACATTTATCTAAATTAAACTCCATCTGCCATTCATCGGCCCACTGGCCCAATTTATCAAGATCCCGTTGCAATCCTAGATAACCTTCTTCACTGTCCACAATGCCACCAATCTTGGTGTCATCTGCAAACTTACTAACCATGCCTCCTAAATTCTCATCCAAATCATTAATATAAATAACAAATAACAGCGGACCCAGCACCGATCCCTGAGGCACACCGCTGGACACAGGCATCCAGTTTGAAAAACAACCCTCGACAACCACCCTCTGTCTTCTGTCGTCAAGCCAATTTTGTATCCAATTGGCTACCTCACCTTGGATCCCATGAGATTTAACCTTATGTAACAACCTACCATGCGGTACCTTGTCAAATGCTTTGCTGAAGTCCATGTAGACCACGTCTACTGCACAGCCCTCATCTATCTTCTTGGTTACCCCTTCAAAAAACTCAATCAAATTCGTGAGACATGATTTTCCTCTCACAAAACCATGCTGACTGTTCCTAATTAGTCCCTGCCTCTCCAAATGCCTGTAGATCCTGTCCCTCAGAATACCCTCTAACAACTTACCCACTACAGATGTCAGGCTCACTGGTCTGTAGTTCCCAGGCTTTTCCCTGCCGCCCTTCTTAAACAAAGGCACAACATTTGCTACCCTCCAATCTTCAGGCACCTCACCTGTAGCGGTGGATGATTCAAATATCTCTGCTGGGGGACCCGCAATTTCCTCCCTAACCTCCCATAACGTCCTGGGATACATTTCATCAGGTCCCGGAGATTTATCTACCTTGATGCGCGTTAAGACTTCCAGCACCTCCCTCTCTGTAATATGTACACTCCTCAAGACATCACTATTTATTTCCCCAAGTTCCCTAACATCCATGCCTTTCTCAACCGTAAATACCGATGTGAAATATTCATTCAGGATCTCACCCATCTCTTGTGGTTCCGCACTTAGATGACCTTGTTGATCCTTAAGAGGCCCTACTCTCTCCCTAGTTACCCTTTTGCCCTTTATGTATTTGTAGAAGCTCTTTGGATTCACCTTTGCCTGATCTGCCAAAGCAATCTCATATCCCCTTTTTGCCCTCCTGATTTCTCTCTTAACTCTACTCCGGCAATCTCTATACTCTTCAAGGGATCCACTTGATCCCAGCTGCCTATGCATGTCATATGCCTCCTTCTTATTTTTGACTAGTGCCTCAATCTCCCGAGTCATCCAAGGTTCCCTACTTCTACCAGCCTTGCCCTTCACTTTTTATAAGGAATGTGCTTACCCTGAACCCTGGTTAACACACTTTTGAAAGCCTCCCACTTACCAGACGTCCCTTTGCCTGCCAACAGACTCTCCCAATCAACTTCTGAAAGTTCCTGTCTAATACCATCAAAATTGGCCTTTCCCCAATTTAGAATTTTAACTTTTGGGCCAGACCTATCCTTCTCCATAGCTATCTTAAAACTAATGGAATTATGATCACTGGTCCCAAAGTGATCCCTCACTAACACTTCTGTCACCTGCCCTTCCTTATTTCCCAAGAGGAGGTCAAGTTTTGCCCCCTCTCTAGTCGGGCCATCCACATACTGAATGAGAAATTCCTCCTGAATACACTCAACAAATTTCTCTCCATCCAAGCCCCTAATGCTATGGCTGTCCCAGTCAATGTTGGGAAAGTTAAAGTCCCCTACTATTACCACCCTATTTTTCTTGCAGTTGTCTGTAATCTCCTTACATATTTGCTCCTCAATTTCCCGTTGACTATTTGGGGGTCTGTAGTACAATCCTATCAAAGTGATCTCTCCCTTCTTATTTTTCAGTTCTACCCATATGGACTCAGTGGGCGAACCCTCGGATATATCCCCTCTCACTACTGCCGTGATGTTCTCCCTAATCAAGAACGCAACTCCCCCTCCTCTCTTACCTCCTGCTCTATCTTTCCTATAGCATCTGTACCCTGGAACATTGAGCTGCCAGTCCTGCCCCTCCCTTAGCCATGTTTCAGTAATAGCTATAACATCCCAGTCCCATGTACCCATCCATGCCCTGAGTTCATCTGCCTTGCCCATCAGACTTCTTGCATTGAAATAAATGCAGTTTAATCTAGACTTCCCTTGGTCTTTGCCCTGCTTTCTCAGACCATCTGTCCGGTCATGTTCTGTACACTCTCCCTTACTGCCTTTTGTTTCTGTCACCACTTTATTTCCCACTGACTTCCTGCATCGGTTCCCATCCCCCTGCCACATTAGTTTAAACCCTCCCCAACAGCACTGGCAAACACTCCCCCTAGGACATTGGTTCCAGTCCTGCCCAGATGCAGACCGTCCAATTTGTACTGGTCCCACCTCCCCCAGAACCGGTTCCAATGGCCCAGGAATTTGAATCCCTCCAGCTTGCACCATCTCTCAAGCCACGTATTCATCTTAGCTATCCTGTCATTCCTACTCTGACTAACCCGTGGCACTGGTAGCAATCCTGAGATTACTACCTTTGAGGTCCTACTCTTTAGTTTAACTCCTAACTCCCTAAATTATATTAAAAACAGATAACATTTGTTCGCTGGTGGGGTAACGTGTAGCGTGACATGAACCCAAGATCCCGGTTGAGGCCGTCCTCATGGGTGCGGAACTTGGCTATCGATTTCTGCTCGACGATTTTGCGTTGTCGTGTGTCTCGAAGGCTGCCTTGGAGTACGCTTACCCGAAGGTCGGTGGATGAATGTCCATCGACACTCTTATTTGAGAAAGAGGAAAGCCAAAAACCAGGAATTTTATAGACCAGCTAGTCCCTGGTTGGGTATAAACTTTTAGGGATTAAATTAGTGAACACTTGGGGCATGGGTTAAACAGTGAGTCAGCCTGATTATGTAATGGGAAGGTTGTGCTTGACTAATTTAATAAAAAATCTTTGAGGCTATCAGTGTATAGAAAAGGGGAATGCAATGGATGTTGTGTATATGGATTTTCAGAAGGCATTTGCAGAAGTGCCACCTAAAGAGACTTGTGAAAATTAATACAGGTATTAAGTTGAATGTAGTCGCATAGATAGAGACATAGATGGGTGGGGGGGAGAGGGAGGACAAAGTAGACAATCGGGAGCAATGGATCTATTTGGATTCGTGGGATGTGGGTAATTCTGTGTTCCAGAGATCTATGCTGGTACTTATTTTGTTTTCCGTTTATATAAATGGTTTGGACGATGTCAGCTGTGGCTCAGTGGGTAGCACTCTCGTCTCTGAGTCAGAAGGTTTTGGGTTCAAGTCCCACTCCAGAAACTTGAGCACATAAACTAGGCTGACACTCCAGTACATTACTGAGGGAATGTTGCACTGTTGGAGGTGCCGTCTTTGGAATGAGATGTTAAGCCGAGGCGCCCCATCTGCCCCCTCAGGTGGACGTAAAAGACCCCATGGCACTATTTTGAAGAAGTGCAAGAGAGTTCTCACAGGTGTTCTGGCCAATATTTATCCCTCAGCCAACATAGTTAAAACAGATAACCTGGTTATTATCACATTGTTGTTTTTGGGACCTTGCTGTGCACAAATTGGCTGCCGCATTTCCTAAATCACAACGGTGACTACACTTTATTAAAAAAAAACTCATTGGCTGCAAAGTGCTTTAGGATGTCCTGAGGTCATGAAAGGCGCTAGATAAATGTAAGTCTTTCTATATAGGTACAAGAGGGACGATAGCAAAGGTTGCTTCTGATACCAAATCAGGGGTCATGGCAAACCTGTGAGGAGGAGGGAACCCAGGTAGAAATGGGATTCTGGGTTTCATTTACAGGGACGCTGAATATGAAAATGGGGAAGTAATGTTGAATTTGTGCTAGATATTGGTTAGGTCACAGTTGGAGCATTGCATGCAATTCTGAGCATCCCATCACAGGAAGGAAATTTGAACTGCAGAAAGGGTACAATGTAGATTCACTCGAATGAGATGTTATAAGTCACAAAGAAAGTCTTGGAAACAGGACAGGCATGTGGGATTAGGACTACAGCTACTGTGGAGGATAAACAACACAGACTAGATGGCCCGGATGAACTGTTTCCGTCTTGTAAATTGGGGCTTTACCGTTGGAATTGAGAGGGATAAAGGAGGGTCTAATAGTAATTAGTCATTGAACGAGTAAGTCGTGAAAGATTAGTTGGTGAATCAGTAACAAGGGGCATAGACTGCGGGTTACCACTGAAAGTATGAAGAGGGAAAGTTAGAAGACATGTTTTCATACAGAAAGTTATTAGAGCAAAAAAATGCTTTTTCCTCAAGTGACAATGAAGGCAGAGACTATAACATAATTTTAAAAGGAATTGTACAGATATTTGAAAGGTGAGAATATAAAAGGGAAAGGCAAGGAAATGGGATTGGAGGAGATGACTCCAGTTGACAGTCTAGCACAGGCACCTTGGGTTAAATGACCTCCTTCTGGGCTGTAATTTCCATGATGCTGGCAAAGTCAGTAGCAGAAAATTGCATTTATGGAGATGAAGTGAGTTAATGGATTTGATCCATCAAAGAAGGGTATAGGCTTTGTTGGATCTTATGGCTTTTTCACGTTCCTGAAAAATTCTTGTGTGCTTGCATTGCACACTGAGTGATGAAACCCTCCCAGTGCATAGCAAAACAGACATCAATCAGGGGTCTACATGACAGAACCTGGGAAGCAAAATTCAGACTATGTATCAAAACAGCAAATGCTGGAACTACACAGCGGGTTCATCAGTATTCGTAAAAGGAGCTTAATGTTTCAGATGCAAGTTCTGACAAAAAATCCACACCCAAAATGTTAACCTTTTCTGCGTATCTCCAGCATTTTGTGTTTTATTTCCAATTTCGAACATTTGCAGGTTTTTTTTTGAGCAGCGCTGTCATTAGAATTTTGAAGCATATTTGTGGCCGTGCAAAATTTTCATGGTATGCATGCTACAATTGTGATGTGGAGATGCCGGTGATGGACTGAGGTGGACAAATATAAGGAATCTTACAACACCAGGTTATAGTCCAACAGTTTTATTTGAAAATCACAAGCTTTCGGAGATTATCTCCTTCGTCAGGTGAGTGAGTAAATGAGAGGTTCTCAAATCGCATATCTTATATTAGGCTGGGAATCAAAGGTGTCGTTGGTGTTCAGACAGGTTAGCCACGGAAAACAGTATGTCCCAGTATACTGAATACACAAGGGTCAAATTACACAGACAAGGAGAGAAAGAGACCCGAAAGGCAGAGAGAGAGAGAGAATGTCCAGTTTTATTAAAAACAGATAACTTTTTTTCCGCTGGTGGGGTAACGTGTAGCGTGACATGAACCCAAGATCCCGGTTGAGGCCGTCCTCATGGGTGCGGAACTTGGCTATCAATTTCTGCTCGACGATTTTGCATTGTCGTGTGTCTTGAAGGCCGCCTTGGAGAATGCTTACCCGAAGATTGGTGGCTGAATGTCCTTGACTGCTAAAGTGTTCCCCGACTGGGAGGGAACCCTCCTGTCTGGCGATTGTTGCGCGGTGTCCGTTCATCCGTTGTCGCAGTGTCTGCATGGTCTCGCCATTGTACCATGCTCCGGGGTATCCTTTCCTGCAACGTATGAGGTAGACAACGTTGGCCGAGTCACAGGAGTATGAACCATGTACCTGGTGAGTGGTGTCCTCTCGTGTGATGGTGGTATCTGTGTCGATGATCTGGCATGTCTTGCAGAGGTTGCCGTGGCAGGGTTGTGTGGTGTCGTGGACGCTGTTCTTCTGAAAGCTGGGTAATTTGCTGCGAACGATGGTCTGTTTGAGGTTGGGTGGCTGTTTGAAGGCGAGTAGTGGAGGCGTGGGGATGGCCTTAGCGAGGTGTTCGTCGTCATCGGGGAAGACCTAACATTACAATTATAGATTTTTCTCGTTCCATTCTTGGGTTGTGTCTGGAGAGAGCACTTGTTTTTGAGCTGAATGTTCCTTGAGTATTGTTCTGGTGCTTACAGACCTGTCACTGCCGATAGCGGCAGTGGGAGCAATTTGAGTCGATGAGGAGCATCGTACATGCTCCTTAATTTATCAACTCAATATGTAATGGCCCTTTTGTGAATGATAGCCAAAAGTGATCTGATAATTCCAACCACAACCCCCTCCCCCACGCCCCATCCCTTTTCCAGAACTGGAAACCAAATTTCTCTGCCCCTCCCGCCTCCGTAACAGATCTGATTTTAACTCTTGTAGGCATAAAGTTAAAATAGTGATTTGGAAAAATGTTGCGCAAACTCCCACCCAGTATTGGCTCTGACTCAGTATCATGCCCTTCAGTCCTTGATTTTACCAGAATGCTAATCTGCACTGAGTTGGAAAATAAGAATAAACAACATGGGTTCACTGTCCAGGAGCCTGGAATCTGCCCTCTTGCTGGATAAGTGTTTGGTTTTAACATCCAAATTAGGACAGGGGAGAGGAGTGGGAAAAGGAGAAAGAAAGAAGGTGAGAAGTTAGATTTGAACCTTGCTTCAGTATCTATATCATTGAGACTCTTGGATTCAGATCTATCTGTATGAATACTTTACGGAAACCAATCTTGACCTAGCCCTTATTGTGTTCGTGATTGCTGATTACTGGCACAGCCATTTGGACTGTGCGTGTGATGCGGGTGCATGTGCTGCTTTTTTTTTAGTAGTGGGATGAAGTTGTTGTCCTGTTCCACTTAATTTATTTTGGAAAACTTGCCGAGGACAAGTGGAAGAGCACACTCAGCTCGCCAACTCTGGGATCTGGGTTTGAATCCAGCCCAGACCGTCTCCCCTCTCTGCTGCCTGGTGAGGGTTCTATCTAAAATGAGTTTCAGCAATCTCAGTGCAGCTCCTGGTGGGAATGGACCTACAGCACTAAACTTAGAAGGAACACGGCTCTACAGCCAAGAGGTGTTACACCTGGGCTGGGTGTGTTAGATGCTGATGCTGGCTGCCTGAAATGAGAAGGCGTTCCATTTCTCAGCGCTGCTGTCCCTCATCTGGGTCAGCACAAACATTTTCAATGATTGTGTTACAGATACGGAGTGTGGGAATGTTTGCCTTTATTTTTTTTTATATATATATAAACACAGACCTACAGAGTGTGCAGGTGAGCAGATGGTGGCAGGGTTTAGTAATTAAAGCAATTGATGAGTGATATGAGGGAACGAAAATTACAGCTTTGCCTTGGTCTGGCAACACAGCGACTGAGAGGGCCACAACAAGGATGTACGTAGTCAGTCTCGAGGATTGAAATGTAAAAGAGAAAAACAAACTGCAAATGCTGGAACTCTGAAGCCAAAACAAAAATAGTTGGAAATACACAGCAGGCTAGTCAGCGTCTGTAAAGAGAGAAAAGGCAGATTAATGATTCGGTTTAATCATTAGGAACATTGGCCTACTCCCGTTCCTAAAGATCCATTCAGCCCCTCAAGCCTGCTCCGCCATTCAATTAGATCACTGCTGTTCTGCACCTCCGTGTCCCTTGATGCCCTTATCTAACAAAAATCTATCGATCTCAGTCTTGAAAGCTTTCAATTGTCCCAGCATCCACAGCTTTTTAGGGGAGAGAGTTATAGATTGGCACTAACCTTTGAGTGGAAAAGTACTTCCTAATTTTTCTCCTGAACAGCCTGGCTCCAATTTTAAGAATGTGCCTCCTTGTTCTGGATTTCCCCCATCAGAGGAGATAGAGTCTCCGTATCTACCCGATCAAATCCTTTTAACATTTTAAACACCCCGATCAGATCACCTCTCAATCTTCTAAACTCATTTTAGTAAAGCTGCAAAAATAATGTGTTTTAATTGCAGGAGAGTGAGTACGTTCCTCCCCTCCTCCTTGTGAAGGTGCTGAGTGTTGCTGGGGTACAGTTCCACTGGCACCAAACACCCTTCAGTACCCGTCCCACGTGCCCATTCTTGATGCGTCAACTGGCCGTTTGACCTGGGGTCGGTGGGTCGGGGTGGAGGGGCTTGAAAGCTGAGCCCCGTCCTATCATCGCTCGACACACATACCACAAATTCACTTTCCAGCAGGAGTGACTGGTTAGCCATCAGGAACAGAAGCTCTGGCCAGATCTCATAACTCGCAAATAAAGGGAAATTATAATTATACCATCCCAACTGAGATTAGCTACTTCAGTGTAAGGGGTGAATCAAACGTAGGAGACTTCTGGCCTCTGTGGTCCAGTACTGGACCTGGTGTTACAGGAGTACCATATTATGTGTACTATATAACAACACGCTACATACTCGTTGTTTTCTCAGGACAGAACGCTTGGCCCGAGACATAATGAAGGACATGGGAGGCGATCACATTGTAGTCCTCTGTGTGCTGAAGGGAGGTTACAAGTTTTTTGCTGACCTTTTAGACTACATCAAGGCTCTGAATAGGAACCAGGATGAGTCACTCCCCATGACCATTGACTTCATCAGGTTGAAGAGTTACTGTGTAAGTATTTTCTTTCCAGCCATTGGGAAAAAGAATATGATAATGTATATCAGCAAAATGAACTGGAGTGGATCCCACAAGTGAGCTCAACTCCAGGATTAGGATATAGATTGTCATCCATTGTTCTGCGTCATGTATTCTGTTTATAGTGTGCATATATGTGTTGGATTTCTCTATCCTTATGAAAACGCTGTTACACTTCCACCCATTCTGGCATGGGTCAGCACCTTCTGGAGGCATATCTCATCCAAATGACCATTCTTCACTTGTGAGCCTAAACTGGGAATGTTGTTGGCTGTTCAGCTGTGAGAGCTGTCACAACTGAGCCCACTACTGTGCTCAGTCTATCGTGAACGCGGGTCCTTTTTACTGGATGGTGTTCGCTACCAGGAGTCGTGATTTCTTTTTCTCCCTCCTCCCTGGCTCAGGGGCACTTGAGACCAATCATATCACCTCGACAGTTGCCTCGGGTGATCTCAGCTTACTCAATGCAGACTGGGGATTGAACAGGGGCCTGGCTGGTCTGTATAGCCCAATTGCACATGGATTCTATTAACTGAGCCATCTAGCCAAGAGGCATGCCAGAGGATTAATAATTGCCCAACTATCAGTTCACTGGATTTAATATAGTCTCACACTAAGCCCGCTTCACAATGGTGATTATTAAACACAGACATGGGGAATTCACAGACCACAGCTGCAAACATCATCACGACATATAGAAATATGACGTGCAACAATCCAGTAAATACTAAAATTGCAATGCAAACAAAATATAAGGAAACGCACAAAAGGGTTAGTTACCTTATTTCGGAATGACTTTTAAATGAGAACTGAGTTAATTCCTGGTGATATCCTAGTGAATGCTTTAGTATTTCCTGGAGATGACCTTCCATCTGTCAGAAAGTTAAACTGTTGGCATTGCCGCAGAGATGACCACCTCTTTTTTTTTCTCTGTGTTTTTATACAGAATGATCAGACTATAGAGGAGGTGAAAGTTATTGGAGGCGATGACCTATGTATGTTGGCTGGAAAGGTTCGTATAATACTCACATTGGTGCTAGAATGGTTTAACCAAATGCGACAGTGTATTGAGTGTGTGCGCACACGGCTGACTGCCTTTCAGTCACTTGAGGCTGGGAGGACTGAAGTAGCCATAAAATTGTATAAAAGTAAAACCGGGTTTTGTATATCTATTTGATCCTACCGGGTATCATTCAGTTTATACAGGGAGTTCCCAGATAGCTTTTTTGGCAAATGCATTCCATGAAGCATCTTGACTTAGTGTTGGGATTAAAAGAGAAAATTCTGGAAAACACTCAGCTGTGGAGAGAGAGAGAGAAATAAAGTTAACGTTTCAGGTCGATGACGTTTCAGGTCGGTGACCTTTCATCAGAACTGGCTTGGTGCGGGACCTGCTTGCACATCATCCCCATCCTCACTGACCTACACAGGCTCCCTGACCCCCAGCATATTAATTAAAATCCTTTGTCCTGGTCTGCAGATCCCTCCACGGCCTGGCCCCACCCTGTTTCTGCGTGATGTTCCCTCCTACGTGCTCTGATTCTGGTCTCATGTGCATTGCCCCCCCAGCCCCTCCATCCCACCAATGGTGTCAGAGCCTTCATCCAAAATCGGCCCTTCTCTCTGGAAAACCCTCCCTCTTCCTCCACCTTTTTGAAACTCCTCGAAATCTATCTATTTTCATCACCGCCTTCGGTCACCCCCTAATTTTGTTTCTCCTGGGTCAGCGTCTGTTTCTCGCCTCTGTTTACAAAAGGCCCAGCGGTGGGTTTTTTTTCTCGCGTCGAATGTGCTGTATCGGGCTCTCGCCATTGTCTCGGCCACAGAGGACCCCACCTTAACCTCGTCACCTCCTCTCTTAAAAGAGTGCACTGAATTGCCCAATTTCTGATGCTCTTTTTCCAGGTTGCAGTCTCTCTTGGCGCTGCTCCCAATTCATGGTATAACCCTCCCCCTCCTCCTTTTCCCATGTTTTGCCGGATATTTACATCCAAGTGCACGCCTCATCAACTTATAAATGTCATTTCTGCAGTCGGACTTGTCCTTCAGAAACTCCCCTTGGCGGATGCACGAATTCTGCCCGTTCTGTTTCACGCTTTGTGGGATGTCTCAATTCAACTTGCACCAGGGAGTGGAGACAGGGATCTTGCTTGTATTTCACCCACACACGCAGGGTCTCTGATATATGCTTTCTACTTGCAGATATTGAGCTACAGAAAGGGGTTGGAGTACAAGAGTAAGGAAGTCTTACTACAATTGTACAGGGCTTTGGTGACACCTCACCTAGAGTACTGTGTACAGTTTTGGTCTCCTTATCTAAGGAAGAATATACTTGCCTTAGAGGCAGTGCAACAGAGGTTAATTCCTGGGATGAGAGGGTTGTCCTATGAGGAGAGATTGAGTAGAATGGGCCAATATTTTCTGGAGTTAAGAAGAATGAGAGGCGATCTCATTGAAACATATAAGATTCTGAGGGGGCTTGACAGGGTAGATGCTGAGAATTTCTTCACTCAGAGGGTTTGTGAATCTTTGCGATTCTCTACCCCAGAGGGCTATAGATGCTGAGGAGATTTACCAGGGATGAGGGACTTCAGTTATGTGGAGAAACTAGAGAAGCTGGGATTGTTCTTTGAGCAGAGAAGGTTAAGGGGAGATTTAACAGAGGTGTTCAAAATCATGAAGGGTTAAGATAGAGTAGATAGGGAGAAACTGTTTCCAATGGCAGGAGCATCGGCAACCAGAGGACTTAAGATAATTGGCAAAAAAATCCAGGGGAAAAATTAGATTTTTTTTTTCAAGCAACGAGTTGTTATGATCTGGAATGCACTGCCTGAAAAGGTGGTGGAAGCAGAGTCAATAGTAACCTTCAAAAGGGAATTGGATATACTGTTCAAAAAGAGAAATTTGCAGGGCTATGGGGTAACAGCAGGGGAGTGGGACTAATTGGATAGCTCTTTGAGAGCCGGCACAGGCACGATATCTTTCTGATATGATTATAGAAAGAATCATAGAAAATTTACGGCACAGAAGGAGGCCATTCGGCCCATCGTGTCCGCGCCGGCCGAAAATGAGCCCCCCAGCCTAATCCCACTTTCCAGCACTTGGTCCGTAGCCCTGTAGGTCAGGGCACTTCAGGTGCACATCCAGGTACTTTTTAAATGAGTTGAGGGTTTCTCCCTCTCCCACCCTTTCAGGCAGTGAGTTCCAGACCCCACCACCCTCTGGGTGAAAAAGCTTTTCCTCAGCTGCCCTCTAATCCTTCTACCAATCACTTTAAATCTGTGACCCCTGGTTATTGACCTCTCTGCTAAGGGAATTAGGTCCTTCCTATCCACTCTATCTAAGCCCCTCATAATTTTGTACACCTCAATTAAATCACCCCTCAGCCTCCTCTGTTCCAAAGAGAACAACCCCAGCCTATCCAATCTTTCCTCATAGCTAAAATTCTCCAGCCCTGGCAACATCCTCATAAATCTCCTCTGTACCCTCTCCAGTGCAATCACATCCTTCCTGTAATGTGGTGTACACAGTACTCAAGCTGTGGCCTAACTAGTGTTTTATACAGTTCCAGCATAACCCCCCTGCTCTCATCGTCCAAGCCTCGGCTAATAAAGGAAAGTATTCCATATGCCTTCTTAACCACCTTGTCTACCTGTCCTGCTCCCTTTCAGGATCTGTGGACATGCACTCCAAGGTCCCTCACTTCCTCTACACCTTTCAGATCCTTCCATTTATTGTGTACTCTCTCACCTTGTTTGCCCTCCCCAAATGCATTACCTCACACTTCTCCGGACTGAATTCTATTTGCCACTTTTCTTCTTCCTGCAGTCTACAGCTTTCCTCCTCACTGTCAACCGCACGGCCAATTTTTGTATCATCTGCAAACTTCTTAATCATGCCCCCTACATTTAAGTCCAAATCATTAATATATATCACAAAGAGCAAGGGACCTAGTACTGAGCCCTGTGGAACTCCACTGGAAACAGCCTTCCAGTCACAAAAACACCTGTCGACCATCACCCTTTGTTTCCTGCCACTGAGCCAATTTTGGATCCAACTTGCCACTCTCCCTTGGATCCCATGGACTTGTACTTTTTTGACCGTCTGCCATGTGGGACCTTGTCAAAAGCCTTGCTAAAATCCATGTGGACTACATCAAATGCACTACCCTCATCCACCCACCTTGTTACCTATTCTATGATTCTAGGAACATTTACATAGAATTACGTAGAATTTACAACATGCAAACTTGCCTTTGAACGCAACCAGCCCAAGTTTGTGTTTATCCTCCACATGAACAGTTGTCCTAATCCTCTGTGCCTGTTCTGTTCCCATATTTCTTTATTCTACTTTCCTTGAACCAACTATCTAACTTATTCTTCAAACCTGACATGGTCTCTGCTTCAATCATTAACTCCAACAGTGCATTCCACAGCCTCACATCCCTCTGTGTAGAACAAATTGTGCCCTCTGATCTAAATATCTTGCATTTAATTTTGTACCTATGTCCCCTCGTTCTAGATCCCTGAATCACTGGAAACGGTCTGTTTCTATCTACTCTGTCCCATCTCTTCAGAATTTTAAACACCTCTATCCAATGTCTTCTGTTCTAATGGAAACAGCCCAATTTTTCACTTTTCTTTGTATTGTATTTCCTCATACCAGGCAGCATCCTCGTGAACCTGCTCTGTACCCCCTCCATTGCTCCAGCATGTTTCCTATAGAGCGGAGCCCAAAACTGCACACAGTACTCCAACTGTGGCCGTATAAGGTTTTATATGGATTCACCATTACCTCTCGACTTTTATATTCTACACCTCTTGCCATAAAACCCAGTATTCCATTAGTTTTTTTATGACCTTATCCACTTCATGTCTTGTGAACCTGACCCCTCAAATCCCTCTTCTATTCCACATCATTCAGCCTTAGAACCATAGAAAAGATACAGCACAGAAGGGGGCCATTCGGCCCATCATGTCCACGCCGGCTCGAAGAACAACCAGGTGCCCATTCTAATCCCACCTTCCAGCACCCGGTCTGTAGCCCTGCAGCTTACAGCACTTTAGGTGCAGGTCCAGGTACTTTTTAAAAGAGTTGACGGTCCCTGCCTCTACCACCAATTCGGGCAGCGAATTCCATACACCCACCACCCTCTGGGTAAAAATGTTTTTCCTCATGTCCCCTCTAAACCTCCCGCCACTCAGCTTAAATCTGTGCCCTCTAGTTCTTGAACTTTCCGCTAGGGGAAACAGGTACTTCCTGTCTACTCTATCTGGGCTCCTCATAATTTTATACACCTCAATCAAGTCTACCCTCAGCCTCCTCTGCTCCAAGGAAAACAACCCCAGCCTATCCAGTATCTCCTCGTAGCTGCAATTTTCAAGCCCTGGCAACATTCTTGTAAATCTTCTCTGCACTCTCTCCAGAGCAATTATGTCCTTCCTGTAATGTGATCAGAACTGCGCACAATACTCCAGCTGTGGCCTTACCAGCGTTTTATACAGTTCCTTCATTACATCCCTGCTTTTGTATTCTGTACCTCAGCTAATAACGGAGAGCATTCCGTATGCCTTCTTCACAACCTTATCTACCTGTACTGCCACCTTCAGGGACCTGTGCACATGCACTCCAAGGTCTCTCACTTCCTCTGCCCCTCTCAGTATATTCCCGTTTACCGCGTATTCCCTTTTACTGTTTGCCCTCCCTAAGTGCATTACCTCACACTTCTCCGGTTGAACTCCATTTGCCACTTTTCCGCCCACTCCACCAACCTATTGATATCTTCTTGGAGTCTACAGCTGTCCTCTTCACTATCAACTACACGGCCAATTTTTGTGTCGTCTGCAAATTGCCAATTATGCCTCCTACATTCAAGTCCAAATCATTAATATGTACTACAAACAGCAAGGGACCCAACACCGAGCCCTGTGGCACACCACTGGAAATGGATTTCCATTCGCAAAGACATCCATCAACTTTTATCCTTTCTTTCCTGTTACTGAGCCAATTTTGCATCCTATTGGCCACATTTCCCTGTATCCCATGGGCTTTTACCTTTCTGAGCAGTGTGCCATGTGGGACCTGGTCAAATGCCTTACTAAAATCCATGATGTGGAGATGCCGGTGATGGACTGGGGTTGACAATTGTAAACAATTTTACAACACCAAGTTATAGTCCAGCAATTTTATTTTAAATTCACAAGCTTTCGGAGGCTTCCTCCTTCGTCAGGTGAACGATGTGAAAATGAAATCCTCGAAATGAAATCGCATTTATAATTCACAGAACAATGTACTCACCAAGCATTGTTCTGTGAATTATAAATGCGATTTCATTTCGAGGATTTCATTTTCACATCGTTCACCTGACGAAGGAGGAAGCCTCCGAAAGCTTGTGAATTTAAAATAAAATTGCTGGACTATAACTTGGTGTTGTAAAATTGTTTACAATTACTAAAATCCATGTAGACAACATCCACTGCACTACCCTCATCAATCCTCCTTGTCACTTCCTCAAAGAATTCAATCAGATTTGTAAGGCATGACCTTCCCTGAATAAATCCATGCTGACTATCCCTGATTAAACCATGCCTTTCCAAGTGACAGTTTATCCTATCTCTCAGCATTGATTCTAATAGTTTGCCCACCACCGAGCTAAGACTGACCGGCCTATAATTGTTCAGCCTTTCCCTCGTACCCTTTTTAAACAATGGTACTACGTTTGCAGTCCTCCAGTACCTCCCCTGTATCTGCATTCAAAGTATAATAATAATAATAATTATTATTTTTTAACCATAGTAGTGTTATCATAGAATCATAGAAGTTACAACATGGAAACAGGCCCTTCGGCCCAACATGTCCATGTCGCCCAGTTTACACCACTAAGCTAGTCCCAATTGCCTGCACTTGGCCCATATCCCTCTATACCCATCTTACCCATGTAACTGTCCAAATGCTTTTTAAAAGACAAAATTGTACCCGCCTCTACTACTGCCTCTGGCAGCTCGTTCCAGACACTCACCACCCTTTGAGTGAAAAAATTGCCCCTCTGGACCCTTTTGTATCTCTCCCCTCTCACCTTAAATCTATGCCCCCTCGTTATAGACTCCCCTACCTTTGGGAAAAGATTTTGACTATCGACCTTATCTATGCCCCTCATTATTTTATAGACTTCTATAAGATCACCCCTTAACCTCCTACTCTCCAGGGAAAAAAGTCCCAGTCTGTCTAACCTCTCCCTGTAAGTCAAACCATCAAGTCCCGGTAGCATCCTAGTAAATCTTTTCTGCACTCTTTCTAGTTTAATAATATCCTTTCTATAATAGGGTGACCAGAACTGTACACAGTACTCCAAGTGTGGCCTCACCAATGCCCTGTACAACTTCAACAAGACATCCCAACTCCTGCATTCAATGTTCTGACCAATGAAACCAAGCATGCCGAATGCCTTCTTCACCACCCTATCCACCTGTGACTCCACTTTCAAGGAGCTATGAATCTGTACTCCTAGATCTCTTTGTTCTATAACTCTCCCCAACGCCCTACCATTAACGGAGTAGGTCCTGGCCCGATTCGATCTACCAAAATGCATCACCTCCCATTTATCTAAATTAAACTCCATCTGCCATTCATCGGCCCACTGGCCCAATTGATCAAGATCCCGTTGCAATCCTAGATAACCTTCTTCACTGTCCACAATGCCACCAATCTTGGTGTCATCTGCAAACTTACTAACCATGCCTCCTAAATTCTCATCCAAATCATTAATATAAATTATAAATAACAAATAACAGCGGACCCAGCACCGATCCCTGAGGCACACCGCTGGACACAGGCATCCAGTTTGAAAAACAACCCTCTACAACCACCCTCTGTCTTCTGTCGTCAAGCCAATTTTGTATCCAATTGGCTACCTCACCTTGGATCCCATGAGATTTAATCTTACGTAACAACCTACCATGTGGTACCTTGTCAAATGCTTTGCTGAAGTCCATGTAGACCACGTGTACTGCACAGCTCTCATCTATCTTCTTGGTTACCCCTTCAAAAAACTCAATCAAATTCGTGAGACATGATTTTCCTCTCACAAAACCATGCTGACTGTTCCTAATTAGTCCCTGCCTCTCCAAATGCCTGTAGATCCTGTCTCTCAGAATACCCTCTAACAACTTACCCACTACAGATGTCAGGCTCACTGGTCTGTAGTTCCCAGGCTTTTCCCTGCCGCCCTTCTTAAACAAAGGCACAACATTTGCTACCCTCCAATCTTCAGGCACCTCACCTGTAGCTGTCGATGATTCAAATATCTCTGCTCGGGGACCCGCAATTTCCTCCCTAACCTCCCATAACGTCCTGGGATACATTTCATCAGGTCCCGGAGATTTTTCTACCTTGATGCGCGTTAAGACTTCCAGCACCTCCCTCTCTGTAATATGTACACTCCTCAAGACATCACTATTTATTTCCCCAAGTTCCCTAACATCCATGCCTTTCTCAACCGTAAATACCGATGTGAAATATTCATTCAGGATCTCACCCATTTCTTGTGGTTCCGCACATAGATGACCTTGTTGATCCTTAAGAGGCCCTACTCTCTCCCTAGTTACCCTTTTGCCCTTTATGTATTTGTAGAAGCTCTTTGGATTCACCTTTGCCTGATCTGCCAAAGCAATCTCATATCCCCTTTTTGCCCTCCTGATTTCTCTCTTAACTCTACTCCGGCAATCTCTATACTCTTCAAGGGATCCACTTGATCCCAGCTGCCTATGCATGTCATATGCCTCCTTCTTTTTGACTAGTGCCTCAATCTCCCGAGTCATCCAAGGTTCCCTACTTCTACCAGCCTTGCCCTTCACTTTATAAGGAATGTGCTTACCCTGAACCCTGGTTAACACACTTTTGAAAGCCTCCCACTTACCAGACGTCCCTTTGCCTGCCAACAGACTCTCCCAATCAACTTCTGAAAGTTCCTGTCTGATACCATCAAAATTGGCCTTTCCCCAATTTAGAATTTTAACTTTTGGGCCAGACCTATCCTTCTCCATAGCTATCTTAAAACTAATGGAATTATGATCACTTGTCCCAAAGTGATCCCTCACCAACACTTCTGTCACCTGCCCTTCCTTATTTCCCAAGAGGAGGTCAAGTTTTGCCCCCTCTCTAGTCGGGCCATCCACATACTGAATGAGAAATTCCTCCTGAATACACTCAACAAATTTCTCTCCATCCAAGCCCCTAATGCTATGGCTGTCCCAGTCAATGTTGGGAAAGTTAAAGTCCCCTACTATTACCACCCTATTTTTCTTGCAGCTGTCTGTAATCTCCTTACATATTTGCTCCTCAATTTCCCGTTGACTATTTGGGGGTCTGTAGTACAATCCTATCAAAGTGATCTCTCCCTTCTTATTTTTCAGTTCTACCCATATAGACTCAGTGGGCGAACCCTCGGATATATCCCCTCTCACTACTGCCGTGATGTTCTCCCTAATCAAGAACGCAACTCCCCCTCCTCTCTTACCTCCTGCTCTATCTTTCCTATAGCATCTGTACCCTGGAACATTGAGCTGCCAGTCCTGCCCCTCCCTTATCCATGTTTCAGTAATAGCTATAACATCCCAGTCCCATGTACCCATCCATGCCCTGAGTTCATCTGCCTTGCCCATCAGACTTCTTGCATTGAAATAAATGCAGTTTAATCTAGACTTCCCTTGGTCTTTGCCCTGCTTTCTCAGACCATCTGTCCGGTCATGTTCTGTACACTCTCCCTTACTGCCTTTTGTTTCTGTCACCATTTTATTTCCCACTGACTTCCTGCATCGGTTCCCATCCCCCTGCCACATTAGTTTAAACCCTCCCCAACAGCACTGGCAAACACTCCCCCTAGGACATTGGTTCCAGTCCTGCCCAGATGCAGACCGTCCAATTTGTACTGGTCCCACCTCCCCCAGAACCGGTTCCAATGGCCCAGGAATTTGAATCCCTCCCTCTTGCACCATCTCTCAAGCCACGTATTCATCTTAGCTATCCTGTCATTCCTACTCTGACTTGCCCGTGGCACTGGTAGCAATCCTGAGATTACTACCTTTGAGGTCCTACTCTTTAGTTTAACTCCTAACTCCCTAAATTCAGCTTGTAGGACCTCATCCTGTTTTTTACCTATATCGTTGGTGCCTATATGCACCACGACAACTGGCTGTTCACCCTCCCCCTCCAGAATGTCCTGCAGCCGCTCCGAGACATCCTTGACCCTTGCACCAGGGAGGCAACATACCATCCTGGAGTCTCGGTTGCGTCCGCAGAAACGCCTGTCTATTCCCCTTACAATCGAGTCCCCTATCACTATAGCTCTGCCACTCTTTTTCCTGCCCTCCTGTGCAGCAGAGCCAGCCACGGTGCCATGAACCTGGCCACTGCCACCTTCCCCTGGTGAGCCATCTCCCCCAACAGTATCCAAAACGGTATACCTGTTTTGGAGGGAGATGACCGCAGGGGACCCCTGCACTGCCTTCCTACTCTTCCTCTGTCTGTTGGTCACCCATTCACTATCTCCCTCAGTAATTTTTATCTGCGGTGTGACCAACTCACTGGACGTGCTATCCACGACTTTCTCAGCATCGCGGATGCTCCAAAGTGAGTCCATCCGCAGCTCCAGAGCCGTCAAGCGGTCAAACAATAGCTGCAGCTGGACACACTTCCCGCAGGTGAAGGAATCAGGGATACAGGAATGAGCCCTGAATTCCCACATCTCACAAGAGGAACATGACACGGCTCTGGGATTTCCTGCCATGACTTAACCCTTAAGTTAGCTTAACAACAACTGCAATGTCAAGAGAAAAAAAAGGAAAGAAAAAGAAAAAACTACTTACCACTCCCTTTAAGGAGTTTACTCCTTTAAATTGTTCTCAATTTAGAGAATGTTAACTACACTAGGGACCTTGATTCACTAAAAAATAAACGCTACTTCCGATAAGACCGGCAGACCTTCCCTTTCCTTTTACTTCAGTTACTGTCGATAAGTAGAAATACTCACCTGAACCTACTCACCAATCAGGTGCCTCCCCTGTGCCGCGTCCCGATCTGATTCCTGACGTCACTTCGAACTCGGTCGCAGCTCCGCTCGGCTCGGCTCCTCTCAGCTGTTCTCAGCGCTCTGAAATCCCGCCTTTTATCGGACGCTCCCTCAAATTAAATGAATCCCACCAATTTCACTTCAATTAAAAAGGTATACTCAAGGGCCCTTGCTGAACAGCAGTCCCCCACTACACAACAGAGACCAGAGAATCCACAAACTCTAACCTTAGACAAATTCAGCAGGAAAATACTCACCAGCCAATCACTTACCTCTTCCTTGGTGACGTCCCACTTGGATTACTTTTTGCTTCTTATTTATCTTAGGTCCAGGAGTTAAGTCCCTGTGATGTCGCACAGTAGTGGTCTCTTGTTGCAGGTCTGCTGCTGCTTTTATTCCACAATCTCAGTCTTCTACTCTCAGGTCCACTACCGCTCTGCAGGAAAAGCAAGGCAAAGCAGCACCTCCTTCCCCCACTTCACTGAACTCCCACACTTACCGAACTCTCAGCACACTGATTTAAAATAAAGACAAGAAATAGTTCAAGGGAGATTGGGGGCTAGTGGTGAGAAAGATTGGCCATCAAAGTCAGAGCGAGAGATCGTGAGAGATCTCAGAGCCTCCCAGACTTGGGAGCAGTATTCAGGTCTTGTATGAACTTGGGCTATGTCGAGTGTTGGTGTTGTTGAGAGAATAAATGTTGAACCCAATGGAGGAAATCAGTCTTCTGGGAGGCAGTCTTGGCAACAGAGAATATGGGGGAAGTTCCATTTGAGGCCAGAGGCGATTGTGAGGCCAAGAATGTTGATCAGTGAAGAAGGGCAAGGGTGAAGCCAACAAAAGTAAAGTCAAAGCTATCACACTACTAACAGAATTGTTATACTTGTCAGCTCACTTGTCACTATCTTCTAACAATACACAAGCATACATATTGCTGATTATTTAGTACAAAGCTGATGAAAATAAATTTGTTTTTATCTTTTTCCCCTTCTGCTGTCACGTGATGTAGAACGTCCTAATAGTTGAAGTAAGTCATTCATATTCTGATTTTCCTAGTGTTGTATGCTGTATGGTTTAAAACTCTTAATATGTTGTAGGTCTTCTGGTTTTATTGGAAATATTACTTGCATGAAATACCGATTTTAAAATTCTCATCCCTGTTCCCAAATCCCTCCATGGCCCCTTCTCTAGCTCCACAACCCTCCGAAATCGCTGCGCTCATCCAATTCTGGCTTTTTGCACATCCCCGATATTCATCGTTCCACCGTTGGCGGCCGTGCCTGATTTTTGGAATTCCCTCCCTAAACCTTTCTGCCTCGCTACCTCTCTTTCCTCCTTTTTAAGATGCTCCTTAAAACCCACCTCTTTGACTTCACCTGTCCTAATAGCTCCTTACGTGGCTTGGTGTCAAATTTTGTTGGTTGCTCCTGTGAAGTGCCTTGGGACATTTTACTATGTTAAAGGCGCTATATAAATGCAAGTTCTTGTTGTTACATGTATTGAATGCATATCAGTATGCCCAATGCGTACTACATGTGTCATGCGTGACTTATGGCATGTGCAGCACGCAATGAGCTTATTGGTGTTCCAAATCAACATTTAAAAAAAACATGGAGAATTGGATTTTTTTAATTATTATTAATCATCTTAGCCCAAATTGTTTTAATAGCTCCGCTCCAAAAAAATGTTTTTTTCAAATGGTCTCTTAATTCAACATAGCTTCCTTCTGTGAAGAACACAAACTTGCTCAAGTGACAAAGTGGTCCATAATCTTGACCATGGGCAGTGTTTTTTTTTAAAAAGACATATTTGAAAGAGTACTTACTCTGCCTTGGATTAAAATTCTCAGTCTTTCTCCTATTGCTGAGAATCTTGTACAATTCAGATGGGTCCAGATTCTCAATAATTAATTGTGTTCATCAATAAAACATTTGTTTTGTTTTCAGTCCCTGGCATGCGTTCTTGACTCTTAATGATGCTTAAAATAAATCAAGGAGTACTGACTAGGCAACACAAAGCTCGTATTTTAAGAGCCTGTAGATTGTGGGAGGTTTAATTGCTCTCTGTCGAATTCTCCACTATGATCTCTGGGAGTGCTGTGTGCCCACTGGTTTATGCCACCTGATCTGCTGCATTATCCTGTTCTAGTGTGCCAGCTGTACATTCCCAAAATGGAAGTACTTTCCAGGAGCTCTGCACAAGAATATGCGAATAGACTCAATGGAATGAGTGTCTCTGGTTCTCTGCTGCTACAATAACAATGTGCATTTATATAGCGCCTTTAAAGTAGTAAAACGTCCCAAGGTGTGTGACAGGAGTGCAATCAGACAAAATGTGACACTGAGCTACCTAAGGAGATGTTAGGACAGGTGACCAAAAGCTTGATCAAAGAGGTTGGTTTTAAGGAGTGTCTTAAAGGAGGAGAGAGAGAGAGAGAGAGAGAGGCGGAGAGATTTAGGGAGGGAATTCCACAACTTAGGGCCTAGGCAGCTGAAGGCATGGCCGTCCATGGTGGAGCAATTAAAATCGGGGATGCACCAGAGGCCAGAATTGGAGGAGCGCAGAGATCTTAGAGGGTTGTCGGGCTGGAGGAGGTTACAGAGATAGGGAGGGGCGAGGCCATGGAGGGATTTGAAAACAAGGGTGAGAATTTTAAAATCGAGGTGTTGCCAGACCGGGAGCCAATGTAGGTCAGCGATCACAAGGGGTGATGGGTGAACGGGACTTGGTGCGAGTTAAGACATTGGAAACATGTCACCATTTGGCCATAATTGGCGTTAGCCTAAAGCTCCAAATCCCCTGAACCCACCGTTATTACCTTAGACCGCGTTGATTAGATAGAAATCTTGAAAACTTGGGATTTCTGACTATGTTCTGACTAAAGTTTAGCTCTTGGGAGGGGGATTAAATTCATAAAACCGCAGGGCTGGGAGGTGTAGATTAGGATTCAAATGGGTCACCTAAACCAACGAGCTGCAGATAAAAATAGATAGTTTGGTATTCTGGAGATTTCACGCTTGTTGCTTGTGCGTCTGCTCTATTAATTTGAACTCCCGATGGGTCATGGCCAAGGTAGGCTGGTGATTCTGCTCTTGGGTGGGTGGGGGGGGGGGATGGTCAGTTTGACCAAAAGCTGACATTGGAGTCAGGTGAATGGGGAGGAAAAAACAGGAGACCACAACCGTCTGACTCTGGCGAGAATGCTACCACTGAGCCAAGGCTGATACCTATACAATATTATGAAATGAGTGGGGTGGGGAGATTGAGCTGGTGATAGTATATATTACTATTAACGTTGGTATTCTGAAATGATATTTTGTGTGCTTTTCTCCCCTCTCACTGAAATCTAAAGCTTCGTAATAAGTCACTGCCTTGTGTTGCTTCCCCTCCAGGATATTGTAGAAACTGGCAGAACAATGAAGAAACTTCTTGCACTCCTGGAGAACTATAAGCCCCAAATGGTCAAAGTAGCAAGGTAGGGTACAATTCACCCCGTACCTCGACGACTTGGCTCGCCCTGGCGCAGAGCTTTGCATGACGAGAGCGGACGTGCGGAGACCGCTTGCTCAACTTGCGCCCTGCGCGGTTTGTCATCCATTATGGATGAAACATCGCGCGCGCTGACCTCCTGAATATCCAATCTGCGTTCCCTTCTTGTGACGCTCTCCACTGGGGCACTTAACCGTAGGATTTACTCCATTGTTGTGGAAATTACAGTATTGAAGGAGGCCGTTTGGCCCATCGGGCCTGTGCCGGTAATCTGAAGTTACTAAGGTGTGTCTGACTTTCCGGTTGTTACAGCGTATCCGGCTTGTTTGCTTAATAATCTGCAATCTTCACCAAAGTTAGTGGAGCTCCGTTTTACCCCAGCTCCGTTATTCTCCCGATTGGGCATTGTGGAGGAGGAGCCCCCAGCCTCCTCCCAGTGTCCCGCGGGGGGATCCCGCAGCCAAGTTCCAGCTGGCCGGTTAGTGAGTCTGGCCAGGGGTCCAAGAAGTTTTATTTAAATGGGGCCCTCCCGCTAAGACCGACAGGGCCTCCATGTCCCCGATCTGACCAGGTTCCCCGCCCGCCTCTCGCCCGCGCCCCATGCGTTAAAATTGAGGCCATACGTAGAATTACATAGAACCTACAGCAGAAAAACAGGCCATTCGGTCCAATTGGTCTATGCCGGCGTTTATGCTCCATACAAGCCTCTTCCCACCCTACTTCATTTAACCCTATCAGCATTTCCTTCTATTCCTTTCTTCCTCATGTGTTTCTCTAGCTTCCTCGTAAATGCATCTAAGTTATTCGCTTCAACTACTCCATGCGGTTGTGAGTTCCACATTTTAACCACTCTCTGGGTAAAGAAGTTTCTCCTGAATTTCCTATTGGATTTATTAGTGACTATCTTATATTTATGGCCCCTCATTCTGGTCTCTCCCACAAGTGGAGCCATCTTCTCTATGCCTACCCTATTCAACCCTTTCATAATTTTAAAAATGTCTTATCAGGTCACCCCCCATCAGCCCTCTCTCTCTTCTAGTCACTGTTAGGTAGGCAAGCACTGCAATCAATTCGTGCAGGGCTGCAAATGGATTTAACGTCTCATCTGGAAGCCGACACCTCCAACACTGCAGCACTCCCTCAGTACTGAATTGAAGTGCCAGCCCAGATTACGTGCTCAAGTCCTGGAGTGGGACTTGAACCCACAGCCTTTTGACTTGGGTGCGAGTTGAACTAAACTGACATGGGTTGCGATGCATTGTTGGATCGTAGAATCCATCCCATGTTGCTGTATTCCATTCTATTTTAACGTAGCGTTCTTGACTATCCTGCCAATTTCCAGTATCCCCTCGCCCCCAGACGTTGCCCTCGAAATGGTGCATTATCAATGTTCCATTGTGCTTGTTTAGTGAATTATTTTAGTTACAAGCAATTACTGGAGTTAAATGGCTTTGTTTTTTTAAATCTATTTACAGCTTATTGTTGAAAAGGACCCCTCGGAGCTTAGGATACAGGCCAGACTGTAAGTACTGCACTCCATCCACTTCAATGATGTCTTGAGAAAGAACTCTGGTTTCCTGCTCTACTTCATAGCTGAACTAACTGGGTGTCTTCAGTTGCACTTAGGGAAGGGGGGGATGGGGTCTACCAGCCACGTGTCTTAACTTGGCTTGTTGCTGGGTTGACTAACTGGAGAAAGGCACTTTTTGGATAAATGGGCTTCAGGGCAGAGGTGTCAAAACCATGGCCCGTGAAACCCCTTTGACCTCTCGCTCTTTTCATTCTACTTGAGAGACAGCGTAGAACATTCAAACAGTTTGTTTATAACTTAGCGTGGGGGGGGGGTGGGATTGAGGAGAGTGCTTTAACGCAAATTCAGTGACACATTTGAATTGAAGTGTGCAACTCAGGTAGGATGGGGGTACTGCTTTTGCCTGTAATTTTTGGATTCAGTGTTTTCTGATGTAATTCTTCATATCTGGACTTGAGAAGGTTTCCACGGTAAGTGGCCTTGAGGACAAAAAGTTTCTTTACTCTGCTTTAGAGGATTTTAATTGTACTGTTGAGTTTGAAGTCTGGGAGGAAATCTGAGGCTGTTCCACCAGGAAATTAAAAAATATATAGGCCATTTTATGTAGTGGTGAGGTGCAGTATGGCTTAGCATTTTGCAGAAATGTCTTGTGTATTGTCTGTAATATTTGTGCTAATCAGCTGTTTATCTCCAAGCCTGTCTTCTGGTATGAAACTGCATTGCACTTCTAGTAATCCTTTCTTAAATCAATTTAATCTGAAACGCTTCATAAACATCCTTTTGGTTGAGACATTAAACAGAGGTCCTGCTTACTTGTTCGTGTGGATTGTAATGGAAAGACAATAAGATTGCGCCCTTCTGGAATGGCAATCAAATGGGCTGAAGGGCCTCCTTTTATTCAATCCAATTTAGTTATTTAAAGAATATCCTAGCTGGGTGGGTGATTTGTGTTTTGTCCAAGCTCAGTACACAGCGATGAGCTCCTGAGTAACCAGTTTGTCGACTTATGAAAGACCTACCTAACTCACTTGCGAGCTTGTCGCTCGTAGAATCATACAGCACAGAAGGAGGTCATTCGGCCCATCGTGCCTGTGCCGGCTCTTTGACAGAGCTATCCCATTAGTCCCACTCCCTTTGTTCTTTCCCCACAGCCCTGCAATTTGTTTTCCTTATCAAATATATATCCAATTCCCTTTTGAAAGTTACTATCGAATCTGCTTCCACCGCCTTTTCAGGCAGCGTATTCCACATCGTAACAACTCAGTGCGTTTTTTAAAAAAAAACTCTCCTCCTTTCCCCTCAGGTTCTTTTGCCACTCGTAAGCTGGCTCTGTTCCTGCTTTCTAAAATGTAGCTCTCCCACAGCAAGTGCCACAGTGAGTGGGGCAGATGCCAATTGCAACATGAATGCTGCCTTTTATCTGGGAGGCCTTGTTTCCTAAAACAGTTCTGTGGTTTTGACCGCAGTCTCTGCTGCTGTAGAAAATGCATACGCGCTTGTTTTTAAAATCACAAGTACTAACCATCTTATTGGTCGCAGTCCACCTTTCCCAGCGGCTGGAGAGCGTCCGTTCAGACCAGACGTAGCCAAACACGGCTACTGGTCCGGGCTGCAACATGTACTTGAAGCTTACCGTTGGCGGCCGTGCCTTCAGCCGCCTGGGCGCTAAGCTCTGTGATTCCCTCCCTAAACCCCTCTGCCTCTCTCTCTCCCCTCCTTTTTAAGACCCTCCTTAAAACCTACCTCTTTGACCGAGCTTTTGGCCACCTGTCCTAATATCTCTTTAGGTGGCTCAGTGTCAGATTTTGACTGATTTACGCTCCTGCGAAGCGCCTTGGGCCGTTTTCCTACGTTAAAGGCGCTATATAAATGCGAGTAGTTGTTGCTGCTTCACTCGGGAGTGCCTCTGAACTGTGGGGGAGGGGAGGTAAAGAACGCTTTTGTGAACTGGAGAGGGCCAGAGGGGAAAGAATGCCCCTGCGATCTGGAATGTGGAAGGAGCCTCGACAGTTCTAAGTTTGCTGCCTACGACATTGGTTGTCTGAAAGAGGAGATGAGAATTTTTTTTTTAACGCAGTGAGCTGTTAAGATCTGGAATGCACTGCCTGAAAGGGTGGTGGAAGCAGAGTCAATAGTAACTTTCAAAGGTGAAATGGATATATACTTTAAAAGGAAAAATTTGCAGGGCAATGGGGAAAGATATGGGGAGTGAGACTAACTGGATAGCTCTTTCAAAGAGCCGGTACATGCATGATGGGCCAAACGGCCTACTTCTGTGATCTACAATTCTATGAAAGGGTAGTTCAGGTCAAGACATTGGATTGATTTACTAAACAGATGCTGCAATGGGTAGATCGTAGGGTCGACATTCTGAAAGGGTGTGATCAAATGGACTGAAGATACAGTTGAAGAAAGTCCTATCTTGTGATGATAAACCAGATCAATGGCCATCGTGCTAACATTTACCTACTTGTTTTGCAGTTGTAGGATTTGAAATTCCAGATAAGTTTGTGGTGGGATATGCCCTGGATTACAATGAGTATTTCCGGGACTTGAATGTAAGTATGCAGTGCTACAGTTTTTATTTCAGATGTGTACTATAAATCAGTTTAATTCTTATCCAACCTCCATTTGCTTGAGGAATTTCATAAACTTAGTGTAGTTTGGATTTTCTTTTTTTAAAAGTTGCAGACTTCGATATTAAGCAAGTTCACATACAAACACTTAACACAATCTAGGCTGATGCTCCACTGCAGTACCGAGGGAGCGCTGCGCTGTCAAAGGTGCCATTGATGAGCTGTTTAACCGAGGCCCCGTCTACCCCCTTGTGGATGTAAAAGATCCCATGACACTATTTCAAAGAAGAGCCGAGGAGTTCTCCCTGGTGTCTTGGCCAATATTTACCACTTTATTAAAAAAAAACACCTGATTATCAGGACATTTATCTCATTACTGTTTCTGGGACCTTGCTGAGTGCAAATTGGCTGCAATGTTTCCCTACATTACAACAGTGACTACGCTTCAAAAGTAATTCATTGGCTGTAGAGAGCTTTGGGACGCCCTGAAGTCATGAAAGGCGCCATATAAATGCAAGTTCTTTCTTTATCCTTGGTACGTCTTGAAGCGCCTTGGGACGTTTTGCTATGTTAAAGGCACTACATAAAGGCAAGTTGTTATAAAGCAATGCTCGGTTTGTCGACACTTCATTTCTTTTAAACCGAGTTCCATGTATCTGGTTTTGTTTTCTGTTGAGCCTTTCCCTTTTGCTGCTGTTATCTGCCACAGTACAAACAATTCAGTTGTTCAGAGCCAAGAAGATGCAATCTTTTCCCGCTCAGCTCCCCTGTACACGCTGGAAACACGAGCTGCGAGCCTCTTGTCAGCAGGAAGGTAGAAGTGTTATTGAGGCAGCTAAAGGGAGCAAAGCCGTCACTTTAATCCGACAGCTGCCCTTAAATTGCACGTCTGCTGCTGCTGCTGCTTATTTCTGGCTCTGGCGCAATGCCACCAGTCCTGGGTGCAGCATGTTTTTATTTTCCTTTCCATGGGTCTGTCTCCCGTCGTCTGTTTTCACAGAGGGACGACATGTTGTCAGAGAGCCTCAGACTGGTGGGGGATGGGGGAAGCAAGCTGAAAGGGCCTCGCAAATATCCAACCGTCATCTCTGGCATGTGGCTGATGCTGATACAAACCTGGTTTGTTACTTCCCTGCAGTAGAAATTATCCAGCACCTTTTCCTTCTCATTCAAGTATAGATATTTGTAATCGAGAAGATTATTTATTTGAATTGTTATATAGGAACAGGAGTAGGCCATTCATAAAATTACATAGAATTTCACAGCACAGAAACAGGCCATTCGGCCCAACTGGTCTATGCCAGTGTTTATGCTCCCACCTTATCAACTTTCCTTTCTCCCTCATGTGTTTATCCAGCTTCTCCTCAAATGCATCTATGCTAATCGCCTCAACTACTCCTTGTGGGAGCGAGTTCTACATTCTCACCACTCTCTGGGTATAGCAGTCTCTCCTGAATTCCTTATTGGATTTATTAGTGACTCTCTTCCATTCATGACCCCTAGTTTTGGACTCCACCACAAGTGGAAACATCATCTCTACACCTACCCTAGCGAACCCCTTCGTAATTTTAAAGATCTCTATTAGGTCACCCCCTCAGGTGTGACCTTTTTAGAGAAAAGATTGATCACTTTTCTGTGTTGATCGATGAGTGGTTTTTTTTTTCCCTTCCCTAACCCAGGAGTGCTGAGGATGCTTATTGTGGCCTCATTGTTGCCTGAGCTGAGACGAGCTAACCAGGGATTCATACTGGGGACATATGTAGTCTGTATGGCTCAGTGCCACACCATGCCAAGCAGTTACGCATTTGAGTCATTGAGGAGCTGATGTTAGTTTCATGGATGCCATTTTTTTTTTCCAATCTTCTAATTGCCTGAAGGTGCTGACTGTTGTCTGGAGTAACGTTTCTGAGCGAGTCCAGATAGTGAGTGTCAATCGGCTATTCGACTGTGGCAGGCGTCACAGCTGAGCCAGGTTCTGTTTTCCCCAGAAGTCCATAGTGCACACTTTCCATTAAGGGATCACTGGATAGTGATCGGCAGTGGGAGCTGTGGCTGAACTCTTCTTTGTTCTCCTCCATCCCCCCCCCCTCAAAGTCAAAGCGACTGAAGGCACGTCCCCAAAGGGTGGGGCCATAGAGACTAGGGATGAACAGGATTCCAGAGTCGGAGGACCGAAGGGTGCGGTTGGGAGTGGGGGCAGAGAAGGTGTAGGGCAAGAAGAGGTTGTAGAGGTAGAGGGGTGTGATACCTCAGCACAGAGAACGTCCTGGTCTTCTGTATCTTACACCAGACAGTGCCTTTACTCACTAAGTCACTGAGGGGAGCGGCTTTTGAACTTTACTTTCCTACAGTGGGCCTTTTTAATTTCTAAAACAGTTCCAAACTTTGTTTGAGTGTGTTGTCTTTATTTCAACAGTGAATTTGTAGCATTGTGGCAGATGTTTGATCGATTTGGGATTTGGAGTAGATTCTTGTTCTTTTGGATATCACTGAGTCTGCTGTCCTCAGGCAGGGTAGCCAAAGGGTTTGCTGCTGTTAGTCCGTAGCCCAGGGGTGCAGAGACCGTGAAAATCAGCCAGCGTTCCCAATTCTGATCACCTATTCAATGAAACCAACTCAAAACCGTTTCTGACTGGATGTTGGTTGAAGTTTGTATTGGACTGTAATATGCACCGCACTCCCATATGATGATAATCTCAATGGTGACAGTGTTAATCTCACACAGAAAGAATAGGCACATGGGTGAGATACTGGAGGGTGACAACCCCAGTAGAACGTCATGTAGGTTGTCATCCCTCCAGTATCTCACCCATGATGTGAGTCAGGGCCTTTAGAGAGGGGCGGGGGGACAATATTGCTCGCTGGCACGTTGATCTGGATGATGAGATGAACTCAATGGGCTAAATGGCTTTATTCATCCCCACGTGAGACGTCTGCCCCCTCTCAGGCGCATGTAAAAGATCTCATGGCACTATTCGAAGAAGAGCAGGGGAATCCTGGCCAACATTTAGCACTCAATCAACATCACTAAAAACAAAAAAAATGATTATCTGATCCTTATCACGTTTCTGTTTGCGGGAGCTTGCTGTGCGCAGATTGGCTGCCACACTTCCTACATCACAACAATGACCACACTTCAAAAGTACTTCATTGGCTGTAAAGCGCTTTGGGACATCCTGAGGTCGTGAAAGGCGCTATATAAATGCAAGTTCTTTCTTTTATATATTTACCGCCATACCAATGCGGAAAACATTGTCTTCTCCACTAAAATTCCACTGGACTTTTTGTTAAAAGTTAACTTTAACTTGCTAAACTAGCAAAACTGCCACTGTCATTAAACCTTTTTTTTTTCTTTTTTTTCAAAGCATATTTGTGTGATCAGTGAAAAAGGCAGACAGAAGTACAAAGTCTGAAGACCCAATGGACCCGCTCGCAATAACTCGAAGATGCTAGCGAGAACCAGATCACAGTAGATTCCTAAATGTCCTTGTCCACTCGATCCATCGATTTAGATAATCAAGAGGCAACGGAATTTGTGCAAGAGGCTCCATCTGAAAATGTACATAGCCCCAAATATGTCAGATTATTTTACTATTTTTGTATCGTGTCCGATGGAAATGGCTTAAATTTTTATATTTGAAATGCGCTATAAAGTTTTGCTTTTGCGCTCCTGGAAAAACACTGAGAGCAAAAATATTTTTGTATTCCGAATTTTGTTTGTGCATGAGAATGAGCTTGACGAGGTGTCTGACGCTAATTGCCGGCATCCGTTCTGCCTGCTGCTGCGCGTTGGATGCTGGGCAGTGGCGAAGACTTGCAGGGACGAGCGTCCGCTCTCCTAACATTGGCTTCAAATTAGGCATCGGGAGCGTGGCAGCGCTGTGCCCTGTTGGGATGGGCAGGTGATCTCAGTTTGTCAAGTCACCGGTCCAACCTGTTCGAAGACCGAGAGGGGAGCCAAGTGACGATCACTCGCTTCTGGTTTAGTGACGCCGCCTTCTTGCGAAGTCCAATATGACCCGGGTTTCCTCTTGCTGCTAAAAAAAATAAAAAATTGGAAGCAACAATCAATGCCTCCACAACTTAGACGTGACGGAAACTGGAGGGGGAGAGTGGAGGGGAGATGGATTTGCATTTCAAAAACTAGTCCATTTTAAGGGGTGAAATTGGTCTGCACCAGTGGCGCGAAATGGGCTGATAGCAAATCGACTTTCCATTGTAGTCGAAGGAAAAGAAACTCGGGCGCAGTGTAAAATGGGCTGGCGATTCACTATGAGGCTGTTTTGCGCTACTGGCGCAAACCAATTCCACCCGCAGTGTAGATATTGCTGGTCAGCCTACCTTTTGGGACGGGATTGTCCAGTTCACAACCAGTAAGGTGGCGATCCAGTTCTGTCCCTCAGCACTACCTCCCCATGCAGAAGACGGAGATGCCTATCCCCACCCTGGGGTGCTGTGGCTCACTGCCGTTCCCAGTGACCAGATCAAGGGTGACGTAGGCAAAAAAAAAAACTGTGAATAGTATTTGCTGCTGCTGCCGTCCTCTTCTGACCGGGGTTTGGGGGGGGGGGTTGGTGGCGATTATATGAGAGGAGGAAAATGTGTAGATTAAATGGGTGGGGGATGAGGGGAATGCAAAAGAGAGCAGAACTTCCAGTAAAAGAGATTGGGATGGAATTTCCGCACGAGTTCTCCCGCTCTCCTGTCGTCAATTGGGGAAACTTCCCCCCGCTGTAATTCTACCCCATTGTATTTATACCCAGCAGTCTAAATGGGCTTTCCCTCAGTTTGTCTAACCTGGTTACCGTGGCTGCTGTTTAAAAGTAACGTTTGCCGGGGGGTGTAAAATGCATCAGCATGTTCTCTTTATACTGCCGCTGCATGTATTTGGGCTGCCAGATTGGCTTCCCGCCAGAACAAGTTTTAGTTGGGTGACACAATTAGACATGCTACGTGCTTCTTGTGTTGAGCTCACACTGTAAGCATTGAAAGTATGGATACAAGATAAATACCAATGCTGAATACATGTGGTTTATTTTTTTGACAGTGCATTTGCCATTTCAATGTCAGCCTAGAATTATTGGCTGTTAGTGTATCCTTTTTAAGTTACTTGAATGTACAGAAATGTATGCATCTGCAATAAAGCAATATGACTGAATAATATTGTCTTGAGAATCAAACCTTACCGGCTACAAGAGTCGTTAAATATTGGGTACACCCCACCAACTGCAAAGCACCAACTTATACTGGTTTGTGCACAAATGCCAATCAGCCTGCGTTATTATTAAAGCTACTGGCTGACCTCCGAAGACGTTGTTCCCGATCAAGCCGACGATACCTAGTGTTAGGTTAATGTTTTACTGTGCGCAGTGTATAATTCTAAGGTGAAGCAGTCTTGAATGTGGCTTGCCTCTTTTTTAGACCAATAGGGTCTAAACATCCTAAGGTCAATAGTTGTCATGAGGAAAGTTTGCAGATTGGCGGGTGCTCATAAATTGCCAGCAGCGGGCCAGGAGAAACCAGACTTGTTTTCTTTCTGTCTTCAGTTTCGGTATTCCCAAAATATTTAAATATGTATCCCAGCAGATCTTGCATCGAATTACATCGAAACTACAGCACAGAAACAGGCCGTTCGGCCCAACTGGTCTTTGCTGGTGTTTATGCTCCACACGAGCGCCTCCCTTCCTACTTCATAAGAACATAAGAAATAGGAGCAGGAGTAGGCCAATCGGCCCCACGAGCCTGCTCCGCCATTCAATAAGATCATGGCTGATCTGATCCTAACCTCAAATCTAAATTCATGTCCAATTTCCGGCCCGCTCCCCATAACCCCTAATTCCCTTTACTTCAAGGAAACTGTTGATTTCCGTTTTAAATTTATTTAATGATGTCGCTTCCACAGCTTCCTGGGGCAGCAAATTCCACAGACTTACTACCCTCTGAGTGAAGAAGTTTCTCCTCATCTCAGACCAAAACTGTATGCAGTATTCCAGGTGCGGTCTCACCAATACCTTATATAACTGCAGCAATACCTCCCTGTTTTTATATTCTATCCCCCAAGCAATAAAAGCCAACATTCCGTTGGCCTTCTTGATCACCTGCTGCACCTGCATACTAACTTTTTGATCTTCTTGCACTAGGACCCCCAGATCCCTTTGTACTGCAGTACTTTCCAGTTTCTCGCCTTTAAGATAATAACTTGCTCTCTGATTTTTCCTGCCATATCTGCATAGCCTTCTATTCCTTTCTCCCTCATGTTTATCTAACTTCCCCTTAAATGCATCTATGCTATTTGCCTCAACTGCTCCTTGTGGTAGCGAGTTCCACGTTTGGATTTATTAGCGACTATTTTATATTTATGATCTCTAGTTTTGGACTCCCTCACAAGTGGAAACATTTTCTCTACGTCTACCCTATCAAAGCCTTTCATTATTTTAAAGACCTCTATCCAGTCACCCCTCAGCCTTCTCTTTTCTAGAGATAAGAGCCCCAGCCTGTTCAGCCTTTCCTGATAAGTATATCCTCAGTTCTGGTATCATCCTTGTGAATCTTTTTTGCACCCTCTCCAATGCCTCTATATATTTTTTTCTCTATAATATGGAGACCAGAACTGTGCACAGTGCTCCAAGTGTGGTCGAACCAAAGTTCTATACAAGTTTAACATAACTTCTCTGCTTTTCAGTTCTATCCCTCTAGAAAGAAACCCCAGTGCTTGATTTGCCTTTATTAAGGCCTTATTAACCTGCATCGCTACTTTTAGTGATTTGTGTATCTGTACCCCCAGATCCCTTTGCTCCTCTATCCCATTCAGACTCTTATTATCCAAGCAGTATGTGGCTCCCTTATTCTACCAAAATGCACCACCTCATGCTTATCTATACTGAAATTCAATTGCCAATTGCACATCCATTCTGCAAGTTAATTAATGACCTCTTAGATTTTGATGCATTCTTTGTATTAACTATACCCCCCAATTTGGTGTCGTCTGCAAATTTTGAAATTGTACTTCCAATTCCCAAATCCAAATCGTTCATGTAAATTGTGAACAACAGTGGTCCCAGCACCGATCCCTATGGAACACCACTTCCCACCTTTTGCCAGTCTGTGTAGCTACCCTTAACCCCTACTCTCTGTTTTCTGTTTTGTAGCCACCTTGCTATCCATTCTACTACCTGTCCCCTGACTCCACATGCTCTGACCTTAGTCATGAGTCTACAATGTGGTACCTTATCGAAGGCCTTTTGAAAATCCAAATATATCACATCTGCAACATTACCCTTGTCTACTCTTTCTGTTACTTCTTCAAAGAATTCAATAAGATTGGTCAAGTATAACTTTCCCTTCTGAAATCCATGCTGACTATTCTTTATTATATTTTCGTTCCCTAGATGTTTTTCTATTACATCTTTGAGTAAAGATTCCACTATCTTTCTTACCACCGACGTTAAGCTAATTGGTCTATAGTTGCCTGGACTTGTTCTGTCTCCCTTTTTAAATATAGGAATAACATTAGCTGTCTGCCAGTCCTCTGGCACTATTCCCTTTTCTAATGAATTTTTATATATATGTAACAGTGCCTCTGCTATCTCGTCCCTAACTTCTTTTAATTTTCGTGGATGCAATCCACCTGGACCAGGTGTTTTACCCTCTCTAAGTTTGATTAGTTTATCAATTATCTCCCCCATTTCTATTTTAAATATTTTTACATCTTTTTAAATCTCTTCTTCTAATGTCATGCCCACCATGTTAGTTTCCCTGGTAAACATTGAGGTAAAGTAACTATTCAATATTTCTGCCATTTCGCTGTCATTACCTGTGAGTTTATCGTGTACATCCCTTAGTGGCCCTATCCCTATCCTGATTTTTCCTTTGTTACTTATGTGTCTGTGGAATACTTCATTATTTCTTTTTATATTCCTTGATATTTTAGTCTCATAGTTCCTCCTTGTTTTCCTAATTTTTTTTAATGTCTTTCCTAACCTCTTCATATTCCCTTTTGTCATCCTCCCCTTTATTGTCTATGTACTTAGTGAATGCCTTTTTCTTTAGTTTCAATTTTACCCTTAACTCTTTATTCATCTATGGTGTTTCATTACTGGCTAGTTTGTTCTTGCTTTTTAGAGGAAAATATTTCTCCTGAACTCTATTGATCACCGTTTTAAATATTGCCCACTGCTGTTCTATCTCTTTGTCAATTTTTTTTTCCACTTTACCTTCGCTTGTTACATTCTCATCCCCTCAAAATTAGCTTTTTTCCAATCTATTACGTTGGTCTTTATCTTACTTATATCCTTCTCAATCATTACTTTAAACCTTATTATGTTATGATCGCTATTTCCTAGATTAATATGCTTACTTCTCTTATCTGCTCTGGTTCATTTCCCATTACTAGATCCATCAGTGATTCCTCTCTTGTTGGGCTTCTCACATACTGGATAAGAAAGGAATCCTGTACACACTGTAAAACTCCATTCCCCTTTCCCCTTTCCCTACCTCTTGCCTTCTGTGATATTACGCACGGTGGGAACATAGCAAGGTGTATGCCGACAATCATCTGTGGCATATGGTAGACGATTCAGCCCCTCAAACCTGTTCAGCCATTCAATGGCTGATCTGGATGATTGGTTGAAGGATTTCCTGTTTTATATTTGCCCCACCATTGGTGCCGTGCCTTCATCCATCTAGGCCCTAAGCTCTGGAATTCCCTCCTCAAACCTCTGCACCTCTCTCTCCTCCTTTAAGACGCTCCTTAAAAACCTATCTCTTTGACCAAGTGTCTGGTCACCTGTCCTAATATCTCCTTTTTTTGGCTTGGTGTCAAATTTTTGTCTGATAATGCTCCTGTGAAGCGCCTTGGGATGTTTAACTATGTTATAAGCACTATGTAAATGCAGGCGGTTGGTTGTTTTTACGACATGGAATGCTCTACCAGAAACAGTGGTGGAAAAAAATATCCATACCAGCTTTTAAAAAGGAAGTGGATAAATTTTAAAAGGGAATGGAGAACGGGCAGGAAAATGGAACTAAATGGGTAGCTTTTTCAGTGAGCCGGCACGGGAGTGATGGGCCAAATGGCCTCCTCCTGTGCTGTAAAATTGTATGTTTCAATTAAGAATGACCACTCGGGACGAGGTAGCAGAGGGCTGCCAGCCTCTTTGGAAGCCAGCAAATGTTATCTTGATCAGGAGGGAACAAAGGAGAAAATCAGCAAAAATAGGAAAAACAAAGAGGGTTTTACAAGCTCTTTAGGAATCTGAATTGAGCAGACCTCTCGAGCCGAACCAAATTGAGTCTCCATTGCGGAAGTTTTTTAAAGATCACTTGATAGTTTTCCAAGCTGTTTCCTCTGGCTGGACAGTCTAGAACTTGGGGTCATAGTCTCAGGGTAAGTGGTCGGCCATTTCGGAGTGAGATGAGGAGAAGGTTCTTCAATCAGAGGTTTGTGAATCTTTGGCGCTCTCGAACCCAGAGGGCTGTGGATGCCGAGTCGCTGAGTATAGTCAAGGCTGAGATCGATAGACTTTTGGACTA